>NC_139026.1:106004581-107204581 GCF_964662115.1 Mustela nivalis | reverse complement strand
GGTGGTTCAGTGGGTTAAAGCCTCTGCCTTTGGCTCAGGTCATGATCTCAGGGTCCTGGGATCGAGCCCCGTGTCGGGCTCTCTGCTGTGTGAGGAGCCTGCTTCCTCCTCTCTCTCTGCCTGCCTCTCTGCCTGCTTGTGATCTCTGTCAAATAAATAAATAAAATCTTAAAAAAAAATTCCACCCTAGAAATGATCTAGGCCTCTGGAATTTGTGTTGTATAGTCCCGAACAAGGGGTTAGTGACCAAATCATGGTTTGTACTCGTAGGTAGGATGTGGAAGGGCATGGGTGATGCAGTCTCTGGGGTACATCTCTGGGAGTGTGGCAGCCGGTGATAGGTGCTCCTTGCATCTGCTTCGAGAATGGCCATGGTCCCCAGGGCATCAGGAGTGCACCTCTTTCTTTAAATTTCCTAGAGGATCGAAGTTGCTCCTTGAGATTTTAAAATACGCTGCACGGTCCCGATGGTGTCAGGTAGCTGGTTTATGGGTCCCGTCCTGCTCGTGATAACTCAGGCTAAGCTGGATAATAAACGAAAGTGGGACAGAGCCGGAGGATAAATATTGCTACAGGGCATCTCAAGCGGCACAAATCACAGGGAAAATATCTCCCAGGCTTTTCATTTCTCCTCTTCCTCCCTGGCCCTCTGGCAGCAGCTGGCCGAGTAGGATACATCCATCACAGCAACCCCGCCCACAGCCCGGGCCTCTGCTCTCTGTGCTGTACACTCTGCGGTGGGGGGAGGGAGGCAGGTTGGTCCCTGGGTGTGGGTGCGGCTCTGTGGCCAGGGTGGCCCAGGGGAGTCAGTGTGGACTGGGCCAGGTCTCCCGTCAGTGGCCATTCTCTGATTCAGGTGCTGGACTGCTGTGTAGCTTGGCAAACCTGTTTATCTCTAAAAGGAGAGAATTTTGTAATTGGTTGGTATCTGGAGTGAGCATCTGAGTCACCCAGGGAATTCAGAAGCAGCTCTCTTGAGTCCCACGGTGGGGTAAGGATCAGCACCATGGGAATCTCCTCTTCAGTGTTGTGCATAGAACCTTCCCCTTCCCTGGGCGGTGGTGGGGATGGAGGCTCCTGGTGCCCATGCCTGCTTGGAGCCACTGGCTTCAAGCCAGTTTGTCCAAATGGAGAGGGTGAGATGGGTGACAGGTTAGGTGGGGGAGGGGCTCGTCTGAGCAACCCACTCCTGTACTCCAGCTGTCAGCACTGCCACTTGGTAAGGCTCTCTTCAGCTTGGGCATCGTGTTTGCATTGTAATCAATGTCAACCTGCAAGTATTGATTGAGCCTGTGGGGAATTCAGAGCTGTGGAAAGCACGTAGGCACACAAAGTAACTAAGTGCATGAGGCAGGCGAGTCTATTAAATCAAGAGGGTGGTCTCAGGGAAGGACCTTACCACCCATCCCGGCCCTCCCCTTGCAGACAGGTAGGCGGCATTCTCCGCTTTTGCTCTTGGACCCCATGTCCAACTTCTGTGTGTCTCCACTTCTGCTCTGCCTCCGGATCCCACTTTCCCAGTTTCAGTGCTCCCAGTGTTTCCCCTGAATGTCCTAATAGCTCGCTCTGTAGCACCCCTCCAGGCGCCACCTTCTGCTGCATAGCCGAGTGGCCATGCCCATGGACCGGCTGACTGTGCCTGGTAGCTGTGGGATGTTCTCTTGTCTTGGGTGAATGAGCTTCACGGGTGGCCTCAGGTCTTGGGGGAAGGCCCATACTCTGCGTGGCCTTCCAGGGCCTTCGCAAGGGGCTCAGCCCTGCCTCTGTAGCCCTCACGAGCAGCACACACCTGCACCACAGGGCTGACACTTATTGATTTGCTGAGTGCTCCCAGTCTCGGGGGCACATCTGCACCAGTGGCTCTCCCCGGGATGGGGACCCCCTCCTCCTCTCTCTATCTGGCAGACTCCTGCTCACCCAGTGGACCCAGCTCGTGCCCCCACTCCCCAGTGAAAGTAGTCCCCTCCGTGGCTGTACCCCATTGGTGTTCTACCACTTGTCACATTCTTATGTTGTTTAATGAGTTTGTTTTATCTTCAGGTTTTTGTTGGTTTCATATATCTTTCCCTCCATCTCTCTCTCTCTGTCTCTGTCTCCTCTTAAAATCTAAGCTTCTGGAGAACAGGGACTGACTATGTATTAAACTGACCCCTTCTGTCAATGTTTGTGGAATGAATATAGTGGAAAAGACACTGACCGCAGAGTCGAGAAGCGCAGGTTCTCCTATCTGTTCCGTTCCTGCCTCACTAGATGACCATAGCTGAGTCCATTCTTTCCTCTGCAAGCTCATTTTTTCTTGAGTGTTTGCACCTGAATGAATTCTAGGCTGCCTTCCAGTTCTGACGTGCCCTGATTCTGGGCGTTAGGTGATGGAGAGAGGCCTGTGTGTTTGTCTCCACCAGTGTGTGTGTCCTGCCATGCCTGGGCCCTCCTTGGGGTGTCTAGTTCTGGCCCAGCACCTGGTGGTTCAGCAGTGGTGTTAAATGATGGGGCCGGGGCCTCAGGAGCCTCCTGATTTGGTGGTGTAAGAGCGCTGCCTGGCTCTTGGCCTCTCATCTTTCCTTCCTTGCTTTCAGAAGAGGCGGCCAGGAGCACTCACAAGGCTCTCCCCACCAGCGTGGCACCCTGCATGATGTGATATGTTGGGATGAGCCTCTGACTTCTCATGTGTTCTGCAGACATGAGCCCTACTCAGTGAAGGGTGTCGTGTGTGATGTGCTGGAGTTGGGGCAGCATCTGGCCGAGGCGTGAGACTGGGCAGCAGGACGGTCTCCCAGGACTGAAACCCAAACTGGCTGGGAGGAGCCCAAGAGTGTGGCACGAGGGAAGCCATCTCCCCGGGCTTTGAGCACCTTGATGGTAAAAGCATCGGGACGTCCAGGCTCCTGGAGGGAGGTGGGGAGACAGCGAGCCCGAGCAGGAGCGGGAAGGACAGCACCTAGGCAGTGGTGGCCCCATGAACTGCAGCGTGACCGCCTTGGAGCAGGTACGAGGTAGGGCGCTGGTGGATGCTGGGAAGGTCAGAGGCCTGGTCTTGGAAAGCCAGGCTGCTCGAGCTTCCTGTCCCTCTGGGCTAATTTCCATTAGTGCTTTGTAGACTGGCTTGGAGCGGCCCAGCCTCTCTGACTGTGTTCATGAAAGCCAGGAGGGGGAGCAGCCCCTTTCGGCTGGTCAGCGGGCCCTCCAGTATGAAGGCCCCTGGGTAGCGGGAGGAGTCTCTCTGGCTTTTCCGGTGATTGTAGTCCTCAGTTTCTCTTTCTGTCCTTCTGTGCCCCAGCTCTGAGGCTGGGTGTGAGACCAGCACTGTACCACTGCAGGCAAAGGTGTTTATAAATAGAAAGATACTTAACACCGACCCTGGAAGCAAGCAGGGAGGGTTGCTCTGGGCAGCCGTGTTTTAAAATGAGCATTGATTTCTGGGAATCTACATGCTGAATATTAAAGAGACCCATGCTGGCTCCCCGGGCTCTGCTTAGCCCTGCGCCTGGTCCTCTCCCCTCACCGGAACACTCACTCCCCGCTCTGGTCCTCAGAGAGCCCCAAGAGCCATGTGCCTGGCATCTGTCTCCCTTCACCTCTAGGGGTATTCTCTGCCTGGCATGCATCTGATCATTGCCCATTTTTCCACATTCACCTCTTAGGAGGCAGGCACTGTGTAGGCTCTGTGATTCAAAGATAAACGAGAAGCACCTCATGGTCCCCCCCGCCCCCACCCGTCTCCACACTCCACATTCTCAGCATTGAGACTCACAGAGCAGTGTGCAGGGCAAGAGTCTTAATATGGGAGCTTCAGGGAACACTGAAGAACATGTCCAGTTTTGCCTGGGGAAGGGAGGGAAGAGTGTCACAGAGAAAACAATGTGGCGTAGAGAGGGGAGTATGCTCCATGCAGGGAACAGAATGTGCAAAGGCACAAGCAGCTGGCACGGCATATAATGGGCATCTCAGCACTGGTACCTGAGTCCTGGGTATTCCTGTGGGTTGCGATGTCCGTGTAATACTCCTGCTCCCTCCTGTGAGCCTCCCATGCTAGTAGAGGACCCACAATGTCTTTGGTTGATTACACTATTTTGTCTCTGGGTCCAATCACAGTGAAAAACTTAGCTTAAAAAAAAGACCAAGTAGTTACATAACCTCACTACCACGGAGACTTCCTTTCTTTTCGTTTAGTGACTTGCACTCCATTCTGGGATCTAGTGACGGGGAGGAAGTTATCAGGCCAGTGTTAGAGAAGATCCCAGGAAAACTCGCAGCAGGTATCCCTTCTCTACAGCATTCCATCCTCCCCGCTCCATCCCCCGACTGCCACTTGGCGGACAATTGTGCATCTTTTAGACCCCACGGAGTTCTGTCCAGTCTTCTCCAGATGGTCTACCACAGCTTTTCTTCAGATGTTCCATGAGAACTGGCTCCATTGATGTGTTTCCGCAGCAGAATGAAATGGGCAGGACCGAGCGTTAGGAAGATGTGGCGCTGTCTTCTGAGGAGAGACCTGGGGAGGAAGGGGAGCCAGGGCCACGTCAATGAGACAGTCACAGGGAGGGGCGGGGCACTAGGGGGAGAGGGAGATCCCGAGGAGATGGGCCATACTCCTGCCCACACTGGGTAGCTTTGTTTAATTACACATATATATAACCTGATAGTGTAAACAATGATAGGTTGGCCATTTTATTTTGTATTTCCATGACTTCTAGCATTCCCAAGTTGTTGTTGTTGTGTTTTTTACATCTTGGAAGCACAGTTGTGAAATCCCTCATCCTGGAAGTCGTTCACAGTGTGCCCACAGTCCTGGTTGGAGATGTGACCAGCAAGGGTGGGCTGGGTGCCTCCTGGGAGTGTTGGGGGAGTCCTTTGAGGTCTGCCTGGGGAAGGGTCTTGCCTGCAGATCGGAAGCTGCACATGGGCCCAAAGTACGTCTTGCAGCTTGCTTGACTTTCAGGGGTGGCAGGTGCCATGGGAAGCAGGGAGGTGGTGCCCCCATTTAGCGTTGTGGTCTGGGCTCTGCTTCAGCCTCACCCCACTGCAGACTTCTTTCTCTCTGCCTTTATTCCCCCCCCCCCCCTTTTTTTTTTTTAACCTTTCACTCCTTTTCCTCTCCTCTCCCTATGACATCAGTGTAATATTTGTTGTGCTTGTTTTTCCCTGTTTGCATTTCTGTCTTCAGGGTGCCTGTTGCCCCATAGGGATCAAGAGGTTTCGGACCCTGAGTGCTCCGCCAATGCCTGAAACTCAGGCCTTCAATAAACACAGGCGGTTGTCTTCCTTTCCCTGAGAGTTTAGTTGCCATTTTCACAAAAAGGGAGATGGCTAGTGTAGAAACATTGATGCTCGGAAAGCAGCATGTCCAGGCCAAGGGCACAGGTTGGAGAGCAGGTTATGCCTATGGGAAGGGGCAGGCAGGTGAGGTTTCTGGACAAGTCTGTATCCGCTGCAGAGGGTCTGAGGGACAGTGCTGGAGATACCAGCACGGCTCCCGCCGTCCCCCTTTGTTCCCATCACACATGGGATCTGGTTGCTTGCCCTCTGATGTGGTTTCTCCTGGGAGGCTGGAGGAATGAGAGTTATTCGGTAGCTTTTCATGGCAAGGAATGTGTGATTTGAACAATGCTGGGCCCAGGATGCCCCAGATTCCTCAGTCCACGCTGGCATTAGACAGGAACTATTGGGAGCTGGAAATAGGCTGTGGGGCCCCGGGGGTCGGGCCGATTGTTTGTGGCAACCCCACCATCACCATCTTGCCTCATCCTGGAACCATGGATGCCACAGACAGGAAGGCACCTCTCAAAGTCATCTAGGAAGGAAGGGACCGTGCTGCACTCGGCCACTCAGACTCCAGGTGGGGCCGGGTTCAGCCCGCCCAGGGTGGTAGCTGGCACCTGCTTTGGTCACCTGCCCCTGTCCTTAACAGCTCTCTTGAGAGGGCTTCCATTTGCATTTTGAGTCCATTCTTCTCATTCTGCCCGAATGAAGCAAGATAGAGCCCATGGTCCTTTGCACAGAGTCTTCAAATGCAGGAGAGTGTGATGTTTTCCTTCTGTTTTGGAGAACCGGAGGGAGGTGGTGTCCACTTTCGACACATGAGGCAAGACAGCTGAACGGAATTTGTAATGGATGAAATATTGGCTCAATTCGGAATTGGTTTTCTCTAGTTTAATGGGGGTAGGAAGGTACAGTTCTGTGCTGAGCTAACTTCATGCATTTTTTAAGCCAACTTTGTTTCAGTGATCGAGAGAGGAATACATGAATAAAGAGTCCGTATTACGCTGTCCATTTGAGATTTCACGTCCCTCAGAAGTGGGCACTACTCTCCCAGTTTGGTAGGCAAGTAGCCTGGACTCACATTTCTAGCCAGAGTTCTGCCAGATGACCCAGGGACACATTTCACAATGCCAAGACCTGCCGTGTCTTCTCATGGCACATGTGACATTTTGGCATATTTGAGCACATTTCTGTCTCGAGGGCAAGTCGTCTGTGTTTGCCTCAGCGGGGTTAACTTTCCTGACCAGGTGAGGTCCCTGCAGAAAGTAGCCAGTTCTAAACGTCATGCCTGGGAAGCCTCTGTTCTCATGTCCTGCGACCCTCCTGGGCTGGACATGTCAGTACTAAAGATCCAAGTCCACATTTCTCAAACACTCTGACCCAGTCCATGCCCGTGTGCACATGCTACATCTGAAAAAAGAAAAACGTTTCGGGAAATTACCATGTGAGATACATGCCGATATTTTCTGTTTAATTTTTAAAAATACTCTTTCTGACACACTAAACTGATTTCATAACCCGCTAATGAGTGATGACCTACCATTTGGAAAACACTGATCTTGGGAGTCACTATAGATTAAAGCAAATGGAAACAATTAGCAAGTTAATGCATTTGGGTCATGGTCACACATCTAATATGGCTCAGATTCTTTATTTCTTGCGATTGGGTTTCTCTTTTTTTTATTGTCGTTGATGCCTTCAAAGCAGGCACCTGTCCAGGAAGCCTTGGCTTTCACGTGTCTCTTAATAAGGACCCTTGTCAGTCAATATGTTCACATCATCTTTCTAAAATAAATTTGATGTTACGACACAGGTTTTTACTTAATGGGTTATTTTTCATAATAAAAGTATAAACAGAGCCCTGATTTATGAAACTGCTCATTTACTAAACAGTTTTTGTGGCATGTTTCCAAGGTTGAGTGAATGAGCAAATCCACGAGTTGGAGCCGGGGACTCAGAGGTGTCACCTTCCTGCCCTCGAGGAGCTCACCCCTGGAGGGCATGAAAGGCTTGTGCAGGAAGTACGTTGTGAGAAGCACAGCAGCCGAGGGGGGGACTCAGAGGTGTCACCTTCCTGCCCTCGAGGAGCTCACCCCTGGAGGGCGTGAAAGGCTTGTGCAGGAAGTACGTTGTGAGAAGCACCGCAGCCGAGGGGCTGGCAAAGGCTCAGTCGGAAAGACAGACTCCAGGGAGCCGGGGGGTGGGGCAGCAACCAGACCAGGAAGAGAGGAGGGCTGAGTGGGGTCTTGCGGGATGCACGGGAGTTCGAGTCACAGGCCTGCTAGGTTGTGGTGAAAGAAATTTGGACTAGAATCAACGAGGTTTTTAAGCTGGAGCAACATAAGCTCAATTTATTTTAGAGAGCTGTTTGTAAGGGCAGATGGAAAAGGCGTTCTGGAAATGGACGTGCCGGGAAGGGGCCACCAGGCGGGAGGGTTTGGTAAGAGTCTTTTGTTGGTTTTAGAAGAAGGAGGTAGTTGAGGAGCTTGGCCAAGGGAATGGCATGAAGAGAAGAAAGGGCCTGGCTTCTGCGGTGTGGGGACGGCTCAGAACTGCAGGGCAAAGAGGTAAAATAACAGAGTCTGAGGAATTGCTCTGGGTTTCTAGATCAAGTGACTAGACTGGTGGTGATACTATGAACAGGGTAGAAAATAGCAAAGGAAGAAGAGGTAGGTAGACAGAAGAGAGGAGAGCGAATTTAGATTTGGGCCTGCTGGTTTGCATTCCTAGTGGACACCCCAGTGGAGGTTCCAGTGCTCAGCGGCCCAGGGCAGGGCTCCTGGAGAGAGGGCACGTTCTTTTCCTAGTTTGGCTGTATCCGCCTGGTCTTGTGGTCCAGGATGAATCACCTCAGCTCTGCCAAGTGGGGAAAGCAGTTTAACTTGCTGGGTTGTTACGAGGACTGGGGAAAGGAGCTGTTGAAATCTTGTCACAAGGTAAGTACTCAGAACCTCATACCATTACTATCAGTGATCAGGGCGCGCTGAGAGGAAGGATCCAGAGCTCCCATCTCAGGTTTGCCACAGAATGACACATGTCTTTGGGCAAATTACATCATCAGTCTGGATTTCCTCATTTGGGGGTGGCAGGCGTGGGGCTTGATGACCCCTAACAACAATCCCAGTGTGATAATTCTGTGGTCTTCTGAATGTTGAGGGGAATAATTTACCGATACGTTGGTTAATAAGATGGGGACTTGAATTCACCAGTGTGCGGTCACAACGGTGAGAAGCTAACGAGACTAAGGGCAGTGGGCAAACGTCTACAGTTACACCATACCTCGATTTATAAAACCGCAGGAATACTGAAGGGGGGCTCTGCCTTAGCGTGCTCGATGTGACCCCTCTGGGCAGGGCCTTGGGCTGCTCGGGGCTTTATGTTCACGGTGGTCTGATGCACAGTGGGAAGGGAGTTCAGTGCCAGGCTGCACGGATGGAAACAGAGTGTCCAGATCATGAGCCATCACAGCCTGTGGCCCTTACCATTTTCGGATGCCATGAGCGTGGTGTTCAGCCCATTCATTGACAGTTCTGTCTTTAATCGTTTACCTGTACCTGCTAAGTGCTGGGTGCCAAGGTGGGTGCTGGGGGTGCTGTATTACTGATCAGATGCAGTAGTTGAGGGCCCTGCGTCTTGGGGAGGGCATCGGCAGACCAGGACTGGCCAGAAGGAGAGTGGGCGGGGCTGCAAAGGACCTGGAGCTTGCTGCCAGGGTGTCAGCAGGAAGAAGTGGGGATGCTCTGCTTGGGAAAGGGAAGGCTCAGGGGCACACCATTCTGCCTCCTTACTTAGGAAAGGCTGGCACCTGGCTGAGGAATTAGTCCTCTGATTTACTGCTCCAGAGGGAAGAACTAATTCTATGAGCCAGAATAATGATGATGATGATAATTAAAAGAAATATTATCTACTATTTATTAAGTGCCAGGCACTGAATCAGGCCCTGTGCACAGATCACCGACTATGCACACTGTTGGGCATTTATTGTACTCATGACTCAGATCAGGAAACTGAGGCGCAGGGCATTTAAGTCACTTGTCAAGGGGCAGAGCTGGGCTTTGATACCGATGGGACTGAGTTCATGGCCCTGGTCTGCCCCATACCCCATCCACGTTTCGAAGGCGAGGAGCAGAGGTGGGAGGGTGGAGCTTTTAAGGCACAGGTTTATGGGAGTTAGAACTGCGAGTTGATGCCTGGGGAGTGTCCAAGCAGAGCTAGTTGGCTGCCTGGCAGGGTCTTCCCCAGGGGGCTTCTACCGAGGGACAGAGACTGGCTTGCTCTTCTTGGGCTTCCTGGCTCCTAGGACAGCCCTGGAGGGAGGGAGGCAGCATGCCCATTTTGCAGGTGGGAAAGCTGCGCTCACAGGGGCTGAGCGGCTTGCCCAAAGTCACATGGTCCCTAAAAGATAGACCTGGGACTCAGACCTGGGTCTTGTGACCCCATCTCATGTACCCTTCCCACTGCCCCACTCTGCCCTCCAGCGCTTTACAGCAGTGAGACTTTCTGTGGTTTATATTAGTCTTTTGCCTGGATTCATGCTGCCTGCTTCTCCCTGCTCCTTTGCTGTATCTGACAGGTTGCCTGGGATGTCCCTTGGGTGCCAGAGCTCAAGACTGGCCTCAAACTGAGGCCTTAAAACTGAGCTCAAAGGCAGCCAATATCCAAGCCGATGGAGCGGTGGTAACACTGTTGGTGTGCACACACATGTGTATGCGTGTGTCCTGGAAGGGCCGTGAGGGGGGGGTTGAAACCAGGTGGGGGGCTGCTGTGCATGATGTGGGGTAGGCTAGGATTCCTGGCAAGTTGGGGCTGGTGGAGAAGGCTGACAGATCCCGAGGGAATAGTGGTCTCTCTTCCTGCCCCTTATCAGCCTTCCCCTGGGTTCTGCTATCCCTTTCTGGAAGGCAGGCAGGGAGGGAGCAGATTAGGGAAGTTAATTACTCACATAATTCACCCAGATCAGACAGGCTTTCTGCCTAGGAGATGCTCTGCTGATGGAATGAGGAAATGGCTGTATTTGCCAGTTCTGGTTACTGACGGAGGGTATTGGAGTTAGGGAAGCTATCGGTACACCCTACCAGGCTCCCTGGGGAGCTGGTGCCTTGTTCTTGGCCTTATGTGAGTGAGCTCTTCGCTCTCTCTCTCCCTCTCTCTCACCCTGTGGTTCACTCTCCACAACCCCGTTCGCTCCCAGCCCCCTGCCTTTTTCTGGAAGCACTGGAGTCGGCTGGGGCTAGATGGTCAGACTTGGCTCATTCACTCAACAAGTGCTTCCTGAGTCACTGGCACGTGACTGGATGCTAAGGGGACACAGCAGGAACTGACTCGCGCTCAGCTCTCTTGCAGCTGACGGTCCATTTGCAAAGATGAGCCCAGCCCATTCGGGCTGCCCAGGCTGAGTCAAGGAGACCACGTGACCGGGGATGGGGAGCGGGAGAGGGCAGGTGTGTGTCAGGGTCACAAGGAGAGGGAGACCTGTAACTGGGCCATCAACCTGAGGAGCCTCCCTGCCATGGGAGGGGATGCTGACTGAAGCCTAGTAATCAGGGCAGGCTGATGGAGAGCTGAACGGGGCCACGGAGCCCTCCCTGAGGCTGGGACAGCCACTTGGGGGCCGGGTCCATGACAGAACGGGGCACACAGGGTCAGAGCAGATGATGGTGTGTCGTCTGGAGCCGTCTCAAGGGCTGATGGTGGGAATGCTGGGTATCCACTTTGTCAGCTCGGCCGGGGAGCAGGCATATCTGAAAGTGAACAGTCCAAGGCTGTATCTTTGATGACACATGTGGGAGGGAAAGAGAAGCTTCCCCAGAGTGACCTAATCCTACATTCTGTTCTGCCTCCCCGCGCCCCCTCCCTGCTCACATCTGTGAATACGGGATGGGGCTGACAGAGTGGTTTTGGCAGATAGGTCCCTGCTAGAGAGGGGAGCTTTTGGCCAGGGCTGTCTTCCCAGCTGGTGTGACTTCAGATTCCTGACAGAAATGTCTCAGGGTGACTTTGGTGATTATGTGCACATGTGTCTTCAGGAGATGAACCAAAGGGAGCGGTGGGGGTCTCGCGCCCAAACAGTGTCCAGGCTTGGAGGGTTTTGCTGGAGGCAGTCGGACTTGTGATGCTGCTTGAGTTGGGAAAGGAAGGGCTGCCAGGGGTCCTCCGAGTTCAGCACGCTCTAAGAATTCCTTGAACGTTTTATTACCAGAGGAGGTTATCATGGTCCTGCTTCCAGGAATTCTGACTCCATGAGGCCAGAGTGGGCTCAGGAATTTGCCTTTGGTCTCAGAACGCCCAGGGATTTGGAAGTAGGTGGCCTGGGAACCTCACTGAGAGAAATGTGTTTGGAAGGGAACTCGGCACTTGGATAGGGCACAGGACCAGGGCTGTGGAGCCCGGTGTGGCCCCTCAGTGACGGGCTCAGTGCAGGTCTCGTCCCCTTGGATACGGTGATGTGTGTGGCCCTTCTGCCTCCCAGGACTTCAATGAGGGTGAAATCCTGGCTTAGGTGAAATACCTTTGTACAGTATACACTTCTGTAGATGCAAGTTGCTGTCATCGCTTTTACAATTACAATAAAAATGTTACGAGGAGTCCGCCTGGGTTGACTGAAGCCAGGGAAGCAGGGGAGGAGAGGAGAGAAGTGAATTGGATGATCTCCGAAGACCCATAGCTTCTGGGATCTTTTTCCAGCCAGAAAATTCAAGGAATTGCCCTCTCTCTCCCCCTAATCCAGGTGGCGAATCTATTTCTTTACCATGTGGGCGGCTACTTCAGTCTTGAGATGGACGGGTAGCCAGGAGAGAGACCCCTGAGCTCCCTAATGACAGCAGCTTCTGGATCCCCTTTCCCTTTTCTCTGGTGCTGATGTTGCTTAAACTGAGCAATTAGAGCTGTGTGGCAAGCTCCTGGTACAAGTGACCCAGCCTGCCCCGGGTGGTTTTGCTAATGTCCTGCGGCATGAGGCTGGGATGGGGTTAGCCTGCACTCAGAGCTTCTGTTCTGTGCATCACTTCTTAAGCCAGCTCCCTGCTGCTGGCTGTCCCATGGAAGGGGGTGGCTTAGAGCAGGGCCTCCATGTTGCACAACATCAGGGGACATGCTGCCCAGAGAACACAGTGTCACTCTTCCCTTGGAGGTGGGTAGTGGCAGCCCTCTCGGGAAGGGTCGCAGCCTGGAGCATCCCTGTTTTGTTGCTAAACTCTTCTGCTTCCTTGCTCCTGTGGTCTTTATTACCAGTTTGGGTGCCTGATGAGGTCACTCGAAATGTGTATGTTTTTGTGAAGAATGCTAATGATAACAGTGATCACGACAAGTTTGTCCTGTGACCACACTTGGTTTAGGAATACATGTGGAAGCAGTCGTTCAGTAAACAAGTGTTTGTCGAGGGTGGCTGTGTGTCCTGCAGTGTGTAGAGTCACTGAGGGGGACTGGAGTCGGGGAGAGGGGTGGAGAGAGGGGCCCAGTGAATAGGCCATTCTCAGATAACAGGATGCCAGCTCCCTTCATTTGGTCTGCATTTTTGGTGTTTCCTTGCAATGTCCAGGCCTGGGTACCGTGTTAACTCCAGCTCTGTTGGAATTTCGAGGTTGTCCGGATGGGGCAAGGAGTTGTTTTAATGTGGAAACACAGGGGGTCACATTCAGAAATGGAATCTGGGTGTGCCTAACGCAGCTCTTGACTCACTTGCCCCATTGCTGGTGGGTTTGAGGGTGTGGACCGGGACTTTCCCGTCCCTCCACGGAAGGTCTGGTGGTACGTAGGGTGGCCGACACTCCCTTTCCGAGATCCCCAGGTCAGCACTCTTAGTGAGTTAGTTGCTTCTACCTTCAGCCCGGGCCTCCAGCCCGCTGTGGCTACGTGCTACAGCTGGGCCCGCAGAGCTTAAAATAGCAGTATGAGCTGGCTGCTTTGCATGTGGGGAGCCCGCCTGAGGCGTGATGGGGCAGCTGCTTGGAGTTGGGGCTCCACTGGCTCCAGCCACTGGGGTGGGGAGTACTTTTGGGGAGTTTCTTCTAGGCTCAGGGCTGGGGGAACAGGGGGTGGTGAGTTGGGGGCTCAGGTGTGGGTGGTGCAGAGGGGAAGCAGGGAGCTAGTCTTTCCTAAGATCTTTTAAAGGAATGACTCGAACTTGACCACAGAGCCTCCTACCACGGAGCTCAGAGGCCTTCGGCTTGGTGTCCTGTCTGGCCTTCGCCCTGGCCCTTTGTACTGCTCAGGGTTAGCCATGTAGGGCCCCATTCTGGCCTAACTGAGGGGAGAAAATGTGCTCAGAGGTGGGGTTGAGGGTGCTGCTGTGCCTGGTCATGGTGGCAGGATCAGCACAAGAATGCAGGCATCCCGAGCCCAGTCGGGCAGGCGCTAACCACTGGGCTCCCTCACTCCCTGGCTGCCTCCTCTTGGGAAACCAAGATGGCACCCAGAGGATCAGGCAGGGGCATCCTCCAGGCATTCCTTGGTCCAGCAAGTGCTTACTGAGTACTTGCCCCAGGGGAAAATAGCGAGGAATGAAGCAGACCCAATCCCCGCCCTCACGGAGCTTCACAGGGAGAGAGATCGTAAGCAATCAGTTAACCGAAAAGTAGAGGCATACCCTGTTCAGTTGTGTTGTGCTCTGGTGCACTTTGCAGATACTGCATTTCTCACAAATTGAAGGTCACGGTAGTACAGGAGCTAATTTCAGTTGTCTTTCTCTGGTGATTAGGCCACCTGTGGGGCACCCCAAAAGACCAGACAAGAGGAGTGCTCCATCCCTTCCCTGTGACGTGTCTGGCCAGCGTTCCAACTCCCACACCATAACCGTGGGACTTTTCCTACCAAGGGGGAGGATAGGACAGGGCTGGGTTTCTTCTCCTGGCCGTGGAGTTTTTTCTGGAGGGAAGGGAGCTGGGCTGTGGTTTGCTGGAGCCCATGGGCACTGGCTCTCAAGAGCCTATTAGTAAATAATAGGAAAATTTGCCAGCTGTTAAGCCATGGGTAGCCTGAAACTGGCCATGAAAGGAGGATTGACACCGTGGAAATTGGCAAGGACTACAGATCATGGCTTTCCCCACCATCTGTGGTCCTTGCCAGGAGAGCTGGTTGTTACACATTTCTCAGCCCACCCCCGGCTTGTCATCTCCCCTCTACCAGGACTGTGGCTTTGGAGGATGGGCCTCTGTTTGCTCTCATTGGGTAAAGCACATACACGTGTTCCTGCCGTGTGAAGTCAGAAAGCACGAGGGCCATGCCAGCTGAGGGTGTGATGTGAGCAGGTATTGGTGTGTTACCCAGGGTTGATGGGGCTCGTCTCCCGGTGCCACGCTGTGGGGCTTCTCCGTCACTCCTGGCTGGACCATCCCGATGCATGAGTGCTCTCTCATCTCATTCTGTCCCTTCCCTCAACCTCCTTCTGTGTACAGAGCACACCATATGCAGGCCTCCGTAGGGGTCAGCTTTGTGCGGCAAAGTAGGTCCGCTCGCTGTAAGGGAAGATCTGTGGGTCAGCAGTCAGGAGACATGGGTTCAGTCCCAACTCTGCCACTAACTCCGGTACCTCTCACGTGCGCTCTTAAACATGAAAGCCCCTTGAACTAGCTGGGTCACAGGTCTCTGCTCACTGTGTTCGGGCATCTGGGACCCCTCTCCTCTGCCCTCCTTCAGTGAGGATGGGGGCTCAGCATGCATCCCATCTTTTCTAGGAAGCCTTCCCACATAAGCCAGGCCTCCCTGGGCAAGTCCTCTGAGCACTCGGTCTGTAATCCCCGCTCTGGCATGTGTGTGTGTGTGCTTCTGTGGCCGGCTGCCCTTTCATTTTGTTGCTCTTTCCCCATATGGACCATTAGGTACTAAGGGTTAATGCTTCTCAGTAACACCCACCGTGGTGGGCCCAGTATGGTCCTGTCAGGGGAGCTCAGGCAGTCATCAGTGATTAGTAACCAGTATAGCGTTCTTTGTGGAGTTCCTATGAAGCCGGGATGGTTCCAGTGTATGTGTGTGTGGATGGCAGGTTCCATCCATTGGATAAAGCAGTTTCCCAGGCAATGCCTCATCTGGTCCTCACAATCGTATCCAGCCCCCTGTTCTCAGACGAGAAAAGGGAAATGTGCTTATTCACTCATTTAGACAATCTGTACTGTGCTCAGAGAGCTATAAGCCTTTCACCCAGGTCACAGCAGTAGTCAGTGCCAGAGTGAGGCCCTGGGCCCCAGCCCTTCATCCTGCCTGGCTCCCTACAGCACGAGGGTTTGTCCTGGGCTCTCCCTTTGGGAGGCAGAGAAGGCTGTAGAGTCGAGTGGAGCGTGCATTCATGGAAGGATCGGGGATAAGCCAGGTTGGATGCTGGTCAGGCCCAGGCTTCGGGGGTGGAGGGAGAGAGGGGCCGTGCCAGTGCTCAGTGCCTGTCCCTGCTGTGTCCGGCCGACCAGCCGAGGCTGCAGGCTGGCATTTCCTCTGGCAGTGGTGTGGGGGAGGGGAAGAGCAGGTGTGCCCTGGCATCTGGCCCGACTGGGATATGAAAGCACCCCTTGGGGCCAGAGCTTGGGGGATGAGTGACACGCAGCCACCCAGACACACTGGGCCTCGTGGAGCACAGCCGCATTCTCTGAGCTCCAGGCTGGACATCCGAGCCCTCCGCTGCTTTAGGAGGTGGCCCAATCTGGTGGGTGACACCATAAAGGGCCTCCAGGAGGGAGGACAGATGCTAGTGATTTAGCAAGGTGAGTCCCCACCAAAAAGGCTGAGGGCAGTGTCAGGCATGTCCAATGCATGGGTTGAGGTGAGTATGTATGG
Organism: Mustela nivalis; assembly: GCF_964662115.1. Taxonomy (NCBI): domain Eukaryota; kingdom Metazoa; phylum Chordata; class Mammalia; order Carnivora; family Mustelidae; genus Mustela; species Mustela nivalis. The sequence goes on along the minus strand of NC_139026.1, from coordinate 107,188,561 downwards.
CGGAGGCGGGGGTGAGGTTTGCGGGCCATGTGGATGGTGTTGAGGGATTCGGTTAATTTGTCTTCACATTTCTGGAGTGTTCTCCACATATCAGACTAGTTCTGCAAGAGGATCACAGGAGTGTTCATCACCTCAGGTCTTCCTGTTGTCTTGTTGGAAGACTTCGATGCAAACAGCCATGGTACAAGGCAGAGTGAGATTAGTGCTCCAAAGAGAGGTTAAGAACAGGAAGAGGGCCTCTTAGTTTGGGGGATCTGTAGGATCAGAGTTTCATTCATGGAGGACGTGACATTTGAGATGAGTCTTGACCTGCCTACTACAGACAGAGATGGGTGGGGGAGCCGTCCTGGGTGGAGGGCAGGCCATACACCAGAGTGTGGAGACAGGAAAGTGGAGACATGTCCAGAGAACTGTGAGGAGCTCCTACTGCTGGGGGAATAGGGCACAGGTCAGAACTCATGGAAAAAAGGCCCGCAAAGTACAGTGTAGAAGGTCTTGAATGCCAAGCTTGAGTGTGTGTATTAAAGCCCAGGGAGTAGGCAGCAGATTTGGAGCTGGTGTGAGGGGGCAGTATGGCAGCCCGGAGCCCTGTCTCTGGTCCGCGATGGTGGCAGCCTGGGGCAGGGGCCATTAGGAGGAGGATGGGAGGCAGTAAGGGCACTGTGGCAGGTGGGAGGTGGAGTGGGGCTGGCAGTCTCCAGGAGGGAAGGCCGTGACGGGGAACGTGCGTGTGTGCCCACTGCATGCTGGGCATGTGTTGGGCAAGTCTGGATCAGGGGCCATGGCTGGGTACGTGTCACGGAAGATTGGGTTACAGCAACTCCGCTGGGACAACCTGGCAGGCTTTGGAAGAACATGCACGACTGCAAAGGGTCTGATTCGTGACCATTCTCGTCTCTGCTACTTGGGAGACAAGAGAGGGCTGGGGTGGCTGCTTCTCTGAGGGCCCTCAGCTGGAGGTGCCCTGATGGACTCAGCTGCATAGATGTGGGGTCATGGGCAGAGGCAACAGAGATGCCCTGGGGTTTTGGCCAGCGCTGCTGCCTCACTTTACCGAAGTGGCTGGTGGCAGTTTGGGGACCACCAGCAGCTTCATGCACTATGAGACTCGTGAGTCCTTCGACAGCCAGCTTCTGCCCAGTAGGGTTGCCCAAATATGCCTTCCCTCACCCATTCAGCACACAACGCTCCCTCCTCAGCTCAGGTGGAACTCGTGCATGCTCCCTTCCTGTGAGGGGTCAGAGCCGGCTGAATCGGGGCGTGTTTCCCCCATCTTCTTTAGAGCATCTCAAGTGCTCCGCACACGCTGCTCTTCCCGACAATGGTCCTAGGCCCAGCGGAGGGGCGGAGGGATGGAGGGAAGAGGGGAGGCAGCAGGTGGCAGTTCCTCAATCGGTGGATGGGTCCCAGCTGCAGGGCCGGCTTCGCAGGCGGGCGGGACGCTAGGTCAGAGAGAGCTGGCCTGGCCGGCAAGTCAGTGCCCTCCATGGGGTGGTTCAGGAATATTGGATTTGCTGGGTCAGTGAATTTCCACTGGTGCATGGCAATAAACCTCGGGCTTCATCACACTTCCCTGTGCCTGGCAGTCTGGCCTTATCTCATCCTCCCGGAAGCCACCTGCCCTCTTTGATAAGTCCTTATAACAAATCCTTTCTTTCTCTCGGTCTCCCTGGAGTGAATGGCTCAGTGTGTGCTTGTGTGCGGGTCCCGGTACATCTGTCCAGCACAATGCCTTGCACACCAGGTCCTTTTAGGGAATCTCACAGAGATGCTGATGGGGCTTAAAATAAAGATGGTGCTGGTTGGGGACTTTGTTGGGAAAAAGGGCCTGAGAACCTAGGGTGGGCAGTACCCCAGTGGGCCACCAGCCTGCTCTTTCAGGGCTCGGTCTCTGCTGTTCCTTCCTACTCTGTACACCTGCTCAAAGAAAAGACTGTTGTCCTTTGGGACAGGCCACTCTTGCTCTTTGCATAAAGACTTCTCTGCTCTAAGCCAGGGTGCATTTTTCTACAGTGTGGCTCTCCCTTGCTCAAGAGTCCCGCTGAGACCCTTGCTGCTTCCCTCACGTGCTCGGAGGTGTTTAAGAGCTCCTGCGTGGGAGCCAGTGTGCCAAGGGCTGGAATGCAGAGGTGACGGGCACGGCCAGTGCTCTCAAGGAGCACGTAGACTTGGGCTCGGGGAGGTCAGTGAACAGGCAGTGCCGTGCTCTGATGGACTCTGGAGCTCCAAGGATGGGCCCCAGACTTCAGGAGGAGGCCACATGGATGCCACCTGGGCGGTGAAAGTTAGCCACTCAGAGCATGTGGGGAAAGGGAGTTCTAGATAGAGGACACAGTGACTTTGATGTGTGTTCATCTTGGTGGGCATGTAGGGGGAGGAGGGTGCAGGGGTTGGAGGTGACAAGAGGGGGGGGTGGGGAAGCCCCTAAGCATCCAGGGTCATCTCTGCTCCCTCCCACGTGGACTTCCTGTGAAGCTTTGTTTTTGCTGGATATGTGGACATGCCCTTCCTGGATGTCTGGGGGCACTCTCTCCCTCTGCTTTCTCTAGCCGATTCCCCTTCCAGCAAACTCTTCCTCTTACCTCTGCCTGACTGGTCCTGCCCATCTTCCCATTTCACAGGTGGGAATAGCAGGGCTAGAAGTTGGAAAAAGCCTTGAAGAACCAACTAGTCCAAGCTCCTTGTTTTGTAGTTGAGCTAGAGATCACATAGGTAGCTAGTATCCTGAGGTATTGTTGCTTAGATGGCCTGAGGTGACCATACAACCGGAAGGCCCTTCTTTGTGATCCGGCTTGCCGTGTGCACACCCTGCGATGAGCTCCCATTCATTTGTTATCAAGTGTTAATTGAGTCCCGCTGCTGGTCAGGCGTTGTACTGGGTACGCAGTAGTGAGAAGAACAGACCCAGTCCCTGCCGTCCTCAGTTTGTGGTCAAGTAGGAGAATCAGGTCGCAAACTGTCACTCAAGGAAACAGGCTTCCAAACTGGGACGAGGGCTAGGCAGGAAGAGGCCAGTGATGCTGAGACTGTACTATTGATGGGCAGGGGAGCTGCAGTGTAGCCTGCAGGGGCAGCCAGCAAACTGGAAGAAACTTCTTTGAAAATCTTTGCAAGAGCTCAGGGATGAGTAGCAGTAGGTTGGATAGTGAGTTCAGAAAGAGTGTTCCAGGCAGAGGGATGAGCATGGGCAAAGACTCTAAGGAGAGGTAAGTTCAGAGGGTTCTCTGGCAGGGGCATAATGAGCACGAGGAGAATCTTTGCCAGCAGAGCTAGACAGGTAGGCTGGGGCAGGGGGTGCCAGACCTTTAGGCTGGTTCAGGAATTTGGACTGCAGTAGTAAAGTAGACTAATACACACACACACACACACACACCCCTAATCTCAGGAAAACAAGGGAGCACGGTGAGGGAGAAGACAGTGTCAGCTGCCCTGTGAAGAGGACCCTGGGGCCAGGGTGGGGCCGGGAGCTCTGTCCCAGGCTGCAGCAAGAGCCCAGGTGAGACACAGGTTAGGATGGGGTCAGGGCAGTGCCCGTGGAGACAGAAGTAGAAGGTGGCTCATTGGAAAGGACTTGTGTTTGATCAGAAGGGGAGCAAGTGGCACTGGGGAATCACGCATGAATCTTGGGTTTTGGGCATAAACAGCAGGGTGAGTGTTTGACTGTTGATCTAGAAGGGGAGGCTATGGCCAGGGGAGCAGGGCTAGGGCAAGTTCAGTTGGTCCAGGGCACGTGGAATTGGAGCTGCCTGGGAAGCAGCCAGTGGGGCTGCTGGATGGGAGCTGGGTACATGCACTTGGGGCTCAGAAGCAGGGGCAGGCCCAGGTGAACATGTAGGGGACATCAGCAGGTGAATGGCCCTGGAACGGATGGGATGGCCAAGTGCAGGTGTGTTGGGCAGAGGGGAAGGGGGCCCAGAACTGAGGGGGAGGTGCTTACCCCTAGAATTGGAGCCACTGACTATTGTGCATCTATTACCTGTCGTATCTTTGTTCCCTGCATTGTACGTCAATGGGGACTGTGACCGTATTTACTCTAATAATCATGCTGGTAATCATAAGAGTGTCTCAATTCCTTTAAACATTTCTGTTTTGGACATTGTGCTGTGTACATTGTGGTTTTCACCTTTAATCTCTGTCTTCTTCCTGCCTGGGGGAGTGTGCATTATCATCTCCATTTTGTGGTTGGGGAAACTGAAATATGGGGGGAAGTGGTCGTTCTAGGTCACCCGGCAGTTCTGGAGTCACCTGCTCCAGAAGGGGTTGGGACTCAGATCCATTTAGTCCCAAAGCCCCGAGGGTTCCCACGCCATTACTTCACTAGAGCCTGGCCCTCCATGGCGGGGTGGGATGGCCGTTCAGACAGGGGGCACTGATGCCATCTGAGCACACACCCTGGCTTCTCACAGAACCGGGCCCCGCTGGCCCACAGCCACTCGGGCATGTGGTATGTGCTGAGTGGTGCTGGTGTTCCTGACGGTCCAAACACACCTTCCACCTGGTTCCTTGCAATCTGGAGGCCTGACGTGCAGCACTCCTGACCGGGTCATGAGCAGTACAGTTGGTCGACAGCCGTGACCCTGTCTCCTCAGAGCGAACTGCCCGCAGGGTCAGCAGCACATGCTCTGACCGGGGTGCTCACCTCACCTCTTATGTGTGGCGTGCGGACACACAGCTAAGGGACCCTTCACAGTCATGGTTTCTCAGTGGCCAGGAGTGGTCCCTGACAGGGCTCCTAACAGCCAGCACTTGGGCTCTGAGACGTGACCACAGCTCTGGGGAGCTCACAGGGACTAGAGTTCAGCAGGGACTCAGCTGGAGGGGGACCTGCATGGTCCTTAGAGCTCCTCCAAAAGGCGTGGCCTGCCGGGGATGGAAGGGGTCCGTGCGCAGCTTGGTCTCTGTCTGGTTCCTGTTGGTCTTTCCTGTTTTCTCCTTCTTGTCTTTCCCCAGTCTTCCTCCAAAATGGCCCCTGATCCAAAGCTTCTTTATCTATCTGTCCCTTTCCTCACCATGCTGCGCTGCTCTGTGTGTCGAGGATACGGCTGTGAACAAAATAGTTGACCTTGTGGCCTTAACATTCTGTTATCTGTAGTTGGGAAATTTAAATTTCTGAGTTCCCTCATCAGGTTCTGATGGCCTCAGATAGCCTGCTTTCCAGGAACAATTCCATAGATTTCTGGCTTGGGTCCCATCCTCTGGTTAATCAACTTGGGGCTCTCAGGCTCTCCTTAGAACTCAGGACTTAGGTATGGTGGTCTTCCCTTCCTCTCTACCTGCTGACACATTCTGAGTACCTATCCCTGTGACAGGCCCCGGGGTGGTGGGAGGTTGGGGGGGGCGCAGGGACGAGGTGATTCAGATTCAGCCCCTCCCTCCTTTGGGTAGCCCAGTGGCCAAAGCAGAGGCATGTGGGCAAACTATAATTGCAGGCTGAACAAACAGCTGGGGACTCAGGAGGGAGGAGCAAACCTCTCCCCAGAGAACGAAGTACCGGGTCACCCTTGGTATGCTGTCCTGAGCCATTCTAACGGTGGACCTTGCCTCTGCAGCCAAACCCTCTTTGCTTGTGTGTTTTCCTTACAAGTCTCAGAAATTAAACACATAAAAAAAAAAAAAATAGAACTACCCCTAGATCTTTTTTTACTCTGATCTTTTCACTGGCATTGTTACTGTCCTCCCTGAATCCTGGCCAAGTATGGGAACGCATGACCTTGTAGCTGTTTAATTTCCCTGGCAAAGAGCCTTGCTCTGGCCTCTGGACCCTCCTAACCTTTCCTTGCTCCTGAGCCTTCATGCACACATTGTGGGATATGGGCCCCCTGCTTAGGGACATTCTTCTCTTTTGACACCATTGGTAAATTGTTTGTTTAGCAATTAAAGCATTTTCTGTATTGCTGAAAAAGATCCCAATTTTGGAGTTTAAAAACTAGGATGGGCTAAGACTCCCTTCTCCTACAGCAGTGGTCCATCTCACATGTTCCTTAGGATAGCAAGTGCCACCTCGTGTCTAACCTAAATTCTCCGCAAGGCTGCCCTGTTTGAGGTACAGGATACCCCATGAGCCATGCATGCTGCTGATCACAGAAATATTCAGTGCAGGTCAGGAAGGGGATCTGTGTGGGCCCATGAGCTCTGATTGCGTGTGGGTGAGTGAGAGACCAAAGCTGAGAGCTCTGGCTCACGCTGCAGGCCTGAGGAACTCAGGAAGAGGCAGAGAGAGCTTGGCATTTACTCTGAGCCCACATCTCCCCAGTTGCCAGTCAGCAGAGACGTTGCATGTTGATTTCACGTATTCACTTCTCTTTCTCCCCTCTGGGAATTCTGGACTTGCTTCACTTTTTTTTTTTTTTCCGTTGTTGTTTAAAAAAAAAAAAAAAAAAAGGCAAGGCAGCTCGGCCTTGTTCACATGCTCAGAGATCCTCAAGGGCAGGCTGTGTCTTCCAGCTCCTCTGAGCATGGCGAGCAGCTAAGGCTCAGGGGTGGGCAGGAGACATGGGGCCTCAGGCCACCTTTGTTCTCTGGTCATTACTTCTGCACCCACAATCTCAGAAGCTGGGGCAACCACAGCGGCGGATCTTCTCACCTCTCCATGCTGCAGGCCCAGCTTCCTAGGGCACCGGTGTTGTCATGTGCTTCCACTGCTTGGGGAGCTCCAGAATGAAGTCCAGACTTTTCCTGTGTCATGCAAAGCCGTGCCCAGTAGCCCACTTTGACTCCCAGGCACCTTCTCCTGCTCCAGGCAGGCCTGGCTCCTCACTGCCCCTCAGTGTACCAAACCCACGCCTTCCGGGGTGCCCTCACACTCTTCTCTCCCTGGCCACACCCACTCCAGGGGGTATAAGGGACAGCTCTTTGCTGGTCCTGTCATGGAACTGGCTGTATCATTCTTCTTTGGGCTTCTCTATGTACAGTCTTGGAGTGGGGGCAGAAGGCTTTTTTTTTTTTTTTTTAGGTCCTTTTTTATGAAGTCCTTTTCTCTATGACCTCTCATCAGGACACGAAATTTTAGATTCTCTGTTGTGCTTTTAGATTCTGCCTTTTAGACTGGAAGATTCCCATGGTTGGGAACTAGGTTTTGAGTCCAGGAGAGTGAAGAAATGGGCTTTGAAATCATACAGTTTACTTACCTGTGAAATGGGAATAATAACATCACTATTCTATAGGGTTGGCGGGAAGACTTAGTTGCTGTGTGTGATCTGGTGCCTGGCATATAATGAGGCCTTGCAGTTCTCTGTTGTTCTTAACATCCTGATGATGATTAAGCTGGGTGCCCTGATGGGACATGACTGAACTTTGTTAATGGACTGAGGCCTTCAATGCCCTCCCGACACAGGTGGCCAGGAGTGACCAGAACTTTTATACTGGGCAGCCTCCTCTTCTTACCTCCTCCTTCATCCTGGCCCATCAGGGCCTCCACTGCTGAGGAAATAATTACTGGCCTGAATCCACTTATAATCAGGAATGAAGGAGGAACGATCTAGGGACAAGGCAGATGCTATTCTTACTGAACAAGGTGTGAGTTGATGAAAAAAAAAAAAAAAAAAGAGAGAGAGAGAGAGGAAGACATTAGGAGGGGGCCAGCTTGGGAGGGCCCGTGCTGACACCAATTCTTTCTGAGGCTAGTGACACCAGGCCCTTGAATTTGCTCAGTGCTTACAGGGCTCACATTGGTCTCGCATCTGCCAGCTCATTTTATTCTGCCGACACCTCTCGGGGGGTAGGCTCTATTAATCCACATTTTAAAGAGGAAGAAATAGTAGCTCAGAAAGGCAAAACCACCTTGTCCTTGATCATACGGCTCAACATTGAGCTCAGAGTGAAAAACAGGTCTCCTGACTCACAGTCCAGCTGGTAAACGATCTCTCCTGCATCAAAGAAGTAATGTTATGAGAACCAAGTGGCAGCCGGGAGCCCATGGGAGTCTGTCGAGGCTGAAGAGGACAAAAGGCGTCAGCCATTCCAGTCAGGTGGCAGTGGGGTCGGTAGGGAGCCAGCCAGACACCTGCCTCTCATCTGTGGGTAGCATCCAGAGGGCTACTGTGCCCCCAACCAGGAGATCAAGGTGCCATGGCCATGATACTCCCTAGGTTTCACTGCTGGGCTGCCCTCTAAGTGGGGAAGGGGCTTAGGATAGTAACACCATTGCAGGTCCCTTTAAAGAAGCTGAGAGCCAGCCCCTGCTGCCTCTGAGCCAGAGAGGGTACAGACTCCATAGAGGGCCACCCCAGTGGATCCTTGAGGGTCTTCAATTCGCTCCCATTGGAATAAGTGTCCCTCTCTGCCTCCACCATAGCCAATTATGTCCCTGCTCACCACCTTGGACTAGATTGTGTGTGTCTGAATGGCGGGGAGCAGCACGCCTTGTATCTGTCTCCTCAAGGGGCCTGGCTCAGCACATAGCAGGTGTGGAATACATGTCTGATGGGATCCAGGTTGGACATATCATATTCCTGCTCCCCAGAGAAGGCAGGAATTCTTCTATCCAGTCATCGTTGTCTAGCGCCTGCTAGAGGCCAAGCCGGGTGTTGGGTGCTGGGGTACTGAGCTTCAAAAATACGAAGCCCCTCTCAGGGGTTCTCAGCACTCTTTCTGCTGGCAGAAAGGAAACGTGGGCTCCTCACCGCCCCCCCCCCAAGTCTTTTAGTTGTCTTTGTTTGCCAACTATGGTCTCTCCTGATCAGCTGTGCAGATTTACGCACAAGTCCAGGGGACACAGGTGCAGTGTTTTACGGCAGGGTAAAGGGCTCCACCTGGGTGTTCCCTAGCCCCTAGCAAGAGCATTCTTCTTGCTGTTTCCCTTGACCAGCCCCTTTTGTGCAGTCCTCATGGGAGAGGACCCAGCCTGGGTCCAAGAGCACTCCAACGTCACCCTTGGCACAGGCAGGATTCAGAGGGGCAAGGCAGGACACTACTTCTGCCACCTACTCTTCTCAGCCCAGCTGGGGTCCCAGCGAGCACGGCATCCCACCCGGGAACGCAGGGGCGGTGGGGGTTGGAGGGGCTCGCGCAGCTGCAGGAGTCTCGCGGAGCCGCGTGTGTGCTGGAGCGTGCGCGCGCGCGCGGAGGGGGCGGGGAGGCGGCGCGCGCCCCGCGGAGGCCCCAAGCGCCTTTCCCACACCTCGCCCCTCCCCTGCGGTCTCTTTTCCCTGCGTGCGGTAGCCAGATCCACGTGTGCAAAAGCGTGTGTGCGTGTGTGTCTGAGTGTGCGCGCGTGTGTAGTGGAGGGACCGTGTGCCTCCACTGGCCCCGTGTGCACAGGGGGCGGCGGCCAGCTCGACAGTGGCCGCGCTTCTTTCCTCCTCCTGTCCTCCCCAGCCCTCTTCTCTGGTTTCCTTGGGTCGTTGTTATCTCCAGCCATTCCCTTTCTCTCGCCGCCCCCTTTTCTCCCGTGGAAGAGACCAGCGCCTTCCGATGAAGGTTCTGGTTCACCCCCAGCTCCGGAGCCCTTGACATTTAGCGAGGGCTCCCGGCGCACTGGTATAGGCACACAGCAGAACGCTAATCCTATTAAAGATAATGTGTCATTGGGGAGGGGGAGGCTGCCCGCCCCCTGGCAGGCCCAGTGCTCATTGGCCGAATGCAAAGCAGGGGGGCGGGGCCGAGGGCCCGGGGAGGGGGCTCCCGGCGATTTCAGAGTCGGGAGTTGGGGCTGGGGATTTCGCAGGGAAAGCCCAGCGGTGGCAGCTGCGGCGGATCTCTGAGCACTGCCCGCCGCGCGCCCGGGCAGCCCAGGGCCGGCGAGCAGCTCCGCAAAGTCGCCGAGCGAAAGGAGGCGGAGCGCCCGCAAAGTGGCCGGGCTCAGCGCCGGGGCTGGGCAGGGAGAGGTGTGCCCGGGGACCTGGATCCTGGTGCCCTTGTGCCTCGCGTGGAGCGGCCGGTGCACCGGGAGGCGAGCTGACGCTCTGGAAAGAGAAATCAAATTGCAGCCTCCCCAAAGACGTTAAGTTACGCAGGCCAGCCAGTTCCCGGAGAGCGTTCGCGAGCGCGCGTAGAGCCGCGCCACGCCGCGCCGCACCGCAGAGCCCTCCCGGGCCAGTCGGCTGGGAGCGGGGCGCCGTCCGAGAGGTAGCGGCTCCTGAGCACCGGGTCTGGCCGGGAGTGCTCCCCGGTGCAGAGAGAGGGCATTCAGGGTTCCGCCAGCCCACCCGCAGCCCGTGCCCGACTTGGGCGCCCCCTCCGTCCCACTCCGGGAGCGATGCCCCCCGCCCTTCGCGCCCCCCGGGAACGACGCGAGCATGGAGAAGTCGAGTAGCGAGGATTCTTCGATCCACCGGAGTCCATCTTTGGACAGCAAGGACTCGGACTTTGCCAAGCCGTCCACCTCGGGCCGCCCGTTCGGCCGCGGCTTCACGGCCGGCGCTTTCTACGGCACCGCGGGCTCCCGGGGACAGAGCCGCGCCGAGGCTGGCGTCAAGACTGACAAGTACAATGCACCCAAAGGCAGCAAGTACGTGGTGTTTTACCTGGACCTATCCTTTGTTTTTCTCCTAGAATTTAAGAAGTGCAACATGGCCAGGGGCTGCCTCTGCTGCTTGAAGTACATGATGTTCCTCTTCAATCTGATATTCTGGGTAAGTCCTTGCGTTTAGCTCTCCTTTGCTACCTCTCCTCTTCCGGGCTTACCGTAGCGTGCTCCCCTCTTCCTCCGTGGTGCTGCATTGCCCTGCTTTCTGCACAACGGTAAGTGTGCGTGTTTTTAAAAAATCGTCCCCCCCCCTTCATTCATCTTTCTCTCTCCTTGGTGGCTGAATGGAGGCTCCGAATTGCTTGTCTTCCAGGAGAGACTTACTCTACTTCTCCGTGGCTGGCAAAGTTTGCCACCACCTCCTTCCCCTGGTGCAAGTGCCCCCACCGGGTAACCTGCAGAAATCGGTGTGGGGCCAGAATTTTTAACAGCTGTGACCTTGAGTGGAAGACAGGCACAAATGTGGATGATTTTCAAGTTTCTTCTTGTATTCTTCTTGAATATACAAGAAGACAGTATGCCCGGTTTTGTGGGCATGAGGTGGGGGCTGGGAGGGATGGCAGAGATCACTTCCTCTCCCTCCTTCAGTGAGTCTTTGGAAGAGGAGAGGAGCCCCTGTCCCAAGCCGGGAGATGTGTTTGTTAGCCTGCAGGTCTGCCCCTGAGTTAGGGCATGTGTGGAAAAGGAGAGTGAGGGAGGGTTGCTGCCATCGGGTGGCAGGCAGCTGCTTTTGAGGGATTGCAGTGGACTGGGCAGGGAGCGGGCTGGCCATGTGCTCCCACCATGGGACACCAGCCAGCCCTCCCAGGCTCCCAGAGCCCCAAAGACTGAAAGGGACAAAGGGAGTGCCCTGTCCTCGTTGAAGGATGATTTTCTAGAGAAGGGGTCGGTGAGTGGGGCAACTTGGAATAGCTCTCGGTTCTCTGTGCTTCTGAAGGCCATGGGCACACACGTGTGCATGTGTGCAAAAAGGAATACAAGTTTGGCAGATTTTAAAACTTCTCAAATTCCTATCTAATGGCTCCTTCATCGCGACTGCTGCCTCCGTCTTTCTTTGCCAGAGCCCCAGCGTAGTCAGCACAGATGTTTGGCTCTGCCCCAGGGCCTGTCAGCCACCCATGGTCCAGAAGGAGCACTGGGGGCAGGACAAAGTCATTCACAGTGAAGCTAGTTAGAAGCAGTTGTGCTTTGATGTTGAACACTTGTGTGAAGTGACCAGCTTTAACTAACAAAACTTTTTTGGGTGTGTGTGGGGGGCGGTGACTATTCCCACAGAAGAGGATAGCTCAGGGCTGAGTGGGAAGAAGAAGGAATCTAGTCTTGGTTCTGTGTTAGCTTCTCGTGTGACCTTGAGCAAATTGCTTTATCCCTTAAGAACTGGGTTTCCTTTCCAGTCTCGAGGTAGGGGAGTGGAGGCTGTTGTGATGATGGCCTCCCTCATGTCTGACCTCATTAGTTATGGGACATCCAGCATCCTTTCCTTCTCTCTGGGGAGGGAGCCTCCTTTCCAGCTTGGGGCGCAGGCCGCTACTTCTCTTTTGGGGAGCCCGGTTGGAGATTGTTTGAGTTGAATTTCCCTGGATGCCTGCATGGTCTGGGGCCCTGCGGGCACTGCTGTTAGGGTGTTAACCTGCCCTGTGCTGAGGGTTCTGTGGGAACTGGGGCAGAACCATTGGAATGCCAAGAATGATTTCATGGCCTCCTTGGGCCAGGTGCTCCTGGTCAGTGTCAGCCAAGCGGTGGTGGGTATTTGATGTCTGTGATTTACACGAATGTTGCCTTACTCTTATTGCGGAGTTTCCCTCTCTGCCCTTGTTCGTAGTCTCAACCCACCTTTCTGCCTTGCCCCCATCTCTGCATATCTTACCACTCACTAGGAAACCCTTAATAGGGAAGCGCAGGGCCTTTGCCAATACCTCCCACTCAGCAGCCCTCCTCCCCACCCCCATCCCGCCATCTGCTGGCCAGAATAGGTATAGCTGCTTGTGGCTTCTTCCTTTTCCAGCTCAGTTCCTACTTAGTTTTTTGTTTTTTGTTTTTTTTTAAAGATTTTATTTATCAGAGAGAGAGAGGGGGAGAGAGTGAGCACAGGCAGACAGAATGGCAGGCAGAGGCAGAGGGAGAAGCAGGCTCCCTGCTGAGCAAGGAGCCGGATGTGGGACTCGATCCCAGGATGCTGGGATCATGACCTGAACCAAAGGCAGCTGCTTAACCAACTGAGCCACCCAGGCGTCCCCCTACTTAGTTTTCATCCCCGCACACCCCCCCCCCCCCCGCCACCATACATGGCCCAGGCGTTGGTGCTCTGCACATTGGAGGCACTCATTATAAGTTTGTGAGTGAATGAATGGATGGCCAGAGTGGTAAATCCACATCCATTGTGTGGTAGAGATTCCTGAGTCCCGCTCGATGGGGAAGAGAAGTTAGTTCTCAAACTTGCCTGTGTTGAAAGTTCTCCTAGCAACTTAGCTGTGGGGCGAAAAGCAACTCTTTTCATCTTCCCTTAAGAGCTTGGCAGAAGTTAATGAGCTGATTGATGGAATGGCTTTCTTTTTTTGGTTACAGCAAGGTCTCTTCCTAATTAGGAGCTACCTACCACCACTCTTTTACCAGGCAAGGAGTCTCTCTCTCCAAATCTTTGACTTTTCTGATCACTTAGTATTTTCAGAATTCCTGTGACATGCTACGAGCTGGGAGACATTGGATCTCAAAGACCTAGTTCTTTTATGCTAGTCACTCGTGAGATGATGAAGTAGGAAAGGTGGAAATTTAGCAGAAGAGCAATGGAGGCTTGCACGTGTAAGAGAGCCCGCCGTTGTGTTCCCTGGGAGGTGGAAGGACGTAGCAGGGAGTTAGCCAGAATTCGGGCACAGGGCAGGTCACTGTGCTTTACTTGAATGAAGATGTCCTGCAGGCAGGTGCTGGGCTTCATAGGAGTGAGGGAGCAGAGGGAAGAGCCGAAGCAAAAGGTGAAGGTGTCTAGGCCAAGGGCAGGTGGGGTGGGTGATGAGGCAGGACCGCTGGGCCACTTCTTCTGCTTTCCAGTGCACACACGAAGACTGGAGGGGAGTGAGAGGGTCGGGGTGAGGAGGGATGCAGAGCTGGTCAGAGCCCAAACCCTCTGGGACCCAGAGCAATTGTTAGGACTTAAGTAGCCATCACTTTTTCTAGTCTCATGGCTCAGATCCCCCAAGGAGACTTTTCCGAGGCATTAGAGTTGAACCTGAGGCCCACAATCAATAGATAGAGATCTTCCTATAGATCCTGGAGCCTACCTGGTATTTCTCCAAAGCCACCATTGCTGCCACACACCCCTGCCTTCTCAGAGCCCGCTGGGAGGATTCCCAGGGCCCAGGAGAGGTGCAGCTGTCACCCTGCACCCCCCCACGGGTGGGAGAATCCTGGGTCCTGGCCACTGGGTAAAGCTCCTAGGGTTCTGTCGTTACTGAGGGCCCGGGTGACATCACCAGGGGCCGGCAGGAGGAGGGGCTATGCAGCCAGCGCTTCTCCTCCTTACCAAAAAAAGGACAGGTGACTTACCAACTGCTGGGTGCCTGCCTGTTGGGGGCAGCACCCTGAGGGGCCTGTATACCAGTAGTCAAACCCACACCCCAGGGTGTTCCCCCAGCAGTGGAAAGCCTGGGAAGTTCCCTCCATCAGCTTTTTCCCTGAGCCCTCCCAGGGCCGTCTGGGGGACTTCTCTAGGGAGAGGTGGAGTGAATTGGAGCCTCTCCAGGAGGGCAAAGGAGACTCAGAGCTTTAAATCCTGGGCAGGGCAGAGAGAGAGTGCAGGGGTGGGCTTTGGGTGCTAGGGGCCTGTGTCCACCTTCTCCACACAGCAGATTGTGCTCTCAGCCCAGCTCCTCCCAACCCAAATCCAGCTCTTATCTGACATGGAGGGGCCAGGGGTGGGCCTGGGGTTGCTGGCATAATTGCCACTCAGGATAATGGTCACTTTTCATGGTTGCCAGCAGAGCTGTCCCATCACTTCAAATCAGGGCTGGCAGAACAGTGACATTCTGGCTCCATTGGAAAGTCTATTCCTTGTGGATTGCTCTCTTAATAAAGGCCAATTAGCCAAGGAGACAGGGTTCAGTGTGTCTGCTGGAACAGGGGAAAGGTTGGGGTAGGGCGGCCGCGCCTAGGGTGCTGGGTGGATGCCCTGATTAACCTCCCCTAAGCGGGGTCAGGCCTTTGTGGCTTGGCCCCTCATAGGCTGTTCACTTGCTCTCTCGGTGCTGGCCACTTGGTTAAGGCTGTCTAGCCACAATGGAGGCTTACGTTCGTTACTGGCTTGGCTGCATCGTGAGTTCCTCTGTGGGCTCCCTGGCTCCCCGCTGCTCCGTGGTGGACCAGGAGCGGAGCTGGATGGCCTGGGTGTCCTACTGAGCCTGTGGGATACCTTCTGTCAGGGAATGGAAGTGGTAAGCAGGCTGAGGGATCTCAACAGGGTCTAAATGGGTCTGGGATGTGGCCTCTCCAAGCAGGAGACTGGCCGAGCTGGGCAACAAGAGTTGGAGGCTTCCCGAAATGCTTGGGCGTGAGGCATCGGGCTGTTTCCCCAGAGCGCCCCGGCAAATAGGCCTTCTGGGTGGGTTAGGCAGGGCTCTGCGCAGGAAGAGGGGGCTGGTGCTCCGAGACCCCAGGACGTGGCCATGAGGGAATGCCAACTCTGTGTTCACTTCCTTTCCAAAGCATTAAAAATTAAACTTCCATGTCTTAATATCTATTTTTATGTCGGAGCCAGCACTGTTGTCAATCAAGAGGGGGCGGGGAGGAAGAGGATAGAAAAGAGAAACTTCCAGCTGCAAGCGCTGTCCCCACCTGGAGGGAAGGGCCACAGGTCTGTCCTCCCTTTGGCTGGCCTGCCAGGGAAGAGCCCCGAAAACACCACCGACCTTTTCTGAGGATGGGGGCCTCGCCCTCCCCCTGCCGTGCTTCTGTGTGCCTGGCTGCCCTTGGCTGAACTTGGCAGTGGACTCTGGGGCTTGTTGGGCTCTTGGGGTCCCAATTGAGCCCATTCACTCATGCCGCAACTATTTACTGAATGCCCGCTGCGTGCACAGGAGCCTCCAGTTGGTGAGAACAGGCTGACTGGGCTCGCAGAGGGTGGATCAGCTTTCTCAGGCCAGGAAGTCGCAGAATCGAGAGGTCATCTGGACTGTCCTCCACCAAGCATTTGAACACAGGGCTAAGGGCTCCTACTCAAGGCAGGGGTTAGAGCCAGGCCATCTCCCCCTCCCCAGAATTCTAGGGAGGGACAGCAGCAGGTCTGGACCCCGCCCCTGAGTGGCCTGACTTGACTTGTCCTTCCCTCCCTCAGCCCTGCATGGTGGCTGCCTGACACTCCCTCTCTAGAATGTTTGCATCCATCAGAGATAAAGGGTGAGGGGAAAAAACTGTCTGAGTTTCCTAGTTTGGACAAAAGACTTAGCGAATTATGGTCTTTTTGTTTCTTCTATTGAAAGGGCTGACTGGATGCACTGTGGGTACTGGGCCCTGCGTGCACTGACTAAGCCTCTGCTGTAAGCCAGGCCCTTGAGCTACTCAGAGTCCCACGGAGGAGTCAAACGAACAGTTCTAGTTCTGAGCAGTAGGTGCTCCGTTGAGTTACTTAATAGAAGTAGTTAATACTTCTTAGTAGATAGAAGATACACGAAGATAGCAGAGCAGATCCAGTGACACCTGGATTTTGCAGGATGGGTAGGAGTTTGTGGGCTAGATGAAGGTGGGGTTCCAGGCACAGGACAAAGTGGGATAGAGATGGAGACAAGTTGATCCAGAGCCTGTGCCTGGGGAGAGCTTATAGCCCCGGGGAGAGACAGAGGGTCCTGCACCTGTGAAATGGACTGAACCCAGAGAAACAAAGGGCGCCATCAGTCTGGGTGGTGCCCGTTGAGAGTGGCTTCTGGGTGGTGAGTGTGATGTGGCTTCTGATGACGAGGGGGCCCTCCCCTGCCATGAAGTGTGCACCTGAGGCTGCGGGTGTTCTTGACTTTGTCCCCAGGGGTCGGAGGAAAGGGGTATTTGGTCTTTCTGGCAGTGACCACCATGACAGGCCTTGCTGTGTCACTCAGGCTGCAAGCTGTTGCTGTAGGTAATCCAGCTTAGAGCCATGCCCCCGTCCTCCCCCTCCTTCCGGCCTCTCCCTTCCAGCTGCGATATGCCCGCTTATTTGGTTCCAGTTAGGAAGCTTTGAAGCTGAGCTAAACCCGTCGGGCAGAGTTAAGTCTTCTGAGCCAGCTTTGTCCCTGCTCACATTTGAAAGCTAATCTGCCAGCAGAAGTGGGGCTGGGGGGTTGGGGCAGGGACAGTACAAGTGGCACATGGTCCAAGGGATGAGCAGGTCCGCAGCTGGGGGGCACAGAACAGGATGGAGGTAGGCTGTTGCCCCCCCTACTCTTTCTTTAAGTAGTCACAGGGCTTCAGGGGATACCTAAAATACCTTTTAACATCATGAGTCTGCGGTTCCGTCTGGATGGACTCTGCCTTTTCTTTCTTTGGGCTCCAGCAAGCTTTGAAGTCTCCCAGGGGACCCGGAGAAGCCCCTGGAAGGGAAGCCTGTGGGGTTTCAAGTCTTCTCCCTTGTGTTGGGTGGCTTAGTGCACTGGGGCCTGCAGGGAGGTCCTGCTGTAGTGGGTTTTGGGCCGGGGAAGGGGACTGACCAAGAACAGAGACACGGCTACTGCCTTTAGAGCTTTTTGTCTGCTCTGAGATTCTTCATGTTGGTATAGATTCAGATCAACCAGAGACCTTTTGTACATGCACAGAGGCCATGTCCCCTTGCCTGCCTGTCCCTCCCTCCCATCTACCGACCTACTGAGTCAGAGACTCCAGGAACAATGCCTGTGTTTTGAAGGTTTCCGTACTTCTTGGTTCCTGGATATCTTTACACTTGATGGTATCAAGTGTCTTCCAGGGCTGTGATAAAGCCCAGATGAGGCCGCGGATGCATTCTGTAGGAATGCTGCTTAGCTGGGCCTGCGGGATGCACCGGGAGCTCCTCTCACAGCGTCGGATGCCCAGAGGCTCGAGCAACAGTGCTGGGCAGGGCTTTGGAGCCCTGCAAGGCGCCCCACATGTCTCTTCAGACTGGGGATTTTTCCACATGTCTTCTGGTCTTAGGGATATGTGCTAGAAATTGGGATCCATGAAGTTTAGGAAGATCTGTTGGGATGGAGGATGGGAAGGGAAGGTGGTGGGGGAGGGGTGTGGTCTCAGCTCCTAGGGCCTGCAGTGGTACCCGCCACCCTATATACTTACCTCCTACCTTTCTGGGCGAGGTGGCCCACACTCTGCCCTGCTTCACTTTGTTGCTGGTGCAGTGAATTAGGTTGGCAGCAGGCCAGCTGGGCCCGTGGTCCTACTGTAGGGTCCCCATGGGCCTTTGGCCCTGGGTGCTAGAAGGGTGGGTCCCTCTCTCTGGCACACTCAGTGTTGGACTCTGTGGGGCAGATAGGCCTGTGACCTGAGCAGACTGACAGGGCACATGGGGTTCCAGGTCCAGGTCAATTTACTAACCAGAAAAACAGCCACTTAAAATTTTTTTTTAAAATGTTGGAATACATCCTATGAAATTCATGTAGTTTAAAAAAATTACATAAAGAACACATACCAACCATTCAGCTTAAGAACTAAAACACCAGGGGCACTTGGGTGGCTCAGTTGTTGAGCGTCTGACTTCAGCTCAGGTCATGATCCCAGGGTCCTGGGATTAAGCCCTGCATCAGGCTCCCTGCTCAGTGGGGAGTCTGCTTTTTCCTTTCCCATTCCCCCTGCTTGTGTTCCTGCTTTGGCTGTTTCTCTCTGTCAAATAAATAAATAAAATCTTAAAAAAAAAAAAAAAGAACTAAAACCCGAGCTATATTCATGAAACCTTTGCGAGCCCCTTCCTGAGCATGCCCCCAACTCGTCCTCTAGAGAGAGCCATTATCCTGACGTTTTGTGTTTGCTGTATTTCTTTGTAGTGCTTCCACGTATGTAAGCATCCTTAAACACTGTATCATTTGATTTGGCTTGGCTGGTTTTAAAACTTCTGTTAGATGGAATCATCTGTTTGTTGTTTTTTAATAGAGAGCAACTGCGGATGAGAGGCGGGTGGTGGGGCAGAGAGAATGGGATGGAAGGAGAGAGAGCATCTTAAGCAGGCTCTGTCTCATGACCCTGAGATCATGACCTGAGCCCCATATCAAGAGTCGAATGCTTAACTGACTGAGCCACCCAGGTGCCCCTGAATTTTTTTTTTTAAATTCAGTATTACATTTATTGATTGGTTCTTGTTGGTATGTGTGGCTGTCATGCATTTATTGTCACTGTTCCCTAGAGTTCTGCTGTCATTCTTCTGATGATAAACATTTGGATTACTTCCTGCTTTTTAAACATACTTCCGCGAACATTCCCATACAAGGCTCCTGGTGTACATACGCAGGGGTTTCTCTAGGACATGGCTTGTGGAAGCATCTGTGAAGGAGCAGCTACACAACTTCCAGTTGTCAGTCATGGCTCTGCTGTGGATGACCACAACTTAATACTAAGTCTTGATATCTGGTTGGGCAAATCCTCTCATCTGATGCTTTTGCAAGAATGTTTTGGCTGTTCTTGGCCTTTGGTTCTCACAAGAGATTTATGCAAACATGAATTTTGGGATCAGTTTGTCTAGTTTCACCAAAAATCAATTGATCGATCAGTCAACCCTTCTCCCCACCCTCCACCAGGCAAGCAGCCCTGTTGGTGGTTGGACTGGCTTTGCTTTGAGTCTA
This sequence comes from Mustela nivalis, assembly GCF_964662115.1. Taxonomy (NCBI): domain Eukaryota; kingdom Metazoa; phylum Chordata; class Mammalia; order Carnivora; family Mustelidae; genus Mustela; species Mustela nivalis. Next base: position 107,169,337 of record NC_139026.1, on the reverse strand, counting down.
TTGATCAACTTGGGGAGAATTGCTATTTTTGTATTTCCATTCATGAATATCAGTTGTATTCTAGCCATGTGTTTGTATTCATGGACATGGTATACTTCGTATAGGAGACCTTCTTTAATGTCTTCTATAAGCTGTCATAATGTTCTCCATGAAGGCCTTACATGTCTTTTGTTAAATAGAGACTTTGATCTTCCGTCCTTTGACACCACACCACCCTCCCCTCAGAGCGCAGCAGAACCCCTGTGCGCGTGAGGACGGAGAAGGGCAGGGCCCCAGGAGGACACCAGCAGGCCTTCTAGCCACTCCTCCTTATGGCATAGTGGGGCTTTGTAGTTGGCCAGGCATGGCACTGGGCACTTCCCTATTTGCTTTGTTCCCTTATCAACTCTTCACAGCAGCTGATGAGGTATGAGGTGAGGTAGGATTTTTCACATTTTGTCTCTAAGAAGTTGGAAGCTCTGGCAGGCTAGGGATTTTGTCCCGAATCAGAGCTCGAAAGCGACAGAACTGGGATCTGAAGCCAGGTTCAGAGCACCTATTCTTTCTACAACCTCTCTGGGAGGTCATCTCAATCAAGCTCCTTCCTCTGCTGACTTTAGACTGAGCTTTTCTTGGATCTGTGCTTCCAATCTGGCTCGGTGCAGCCCTGTAAAAACAGGATCAGAGTTACGCGTACTTGGATATGACCCACTGACGATTTGTGCCTTCCCTCTGCCAGTCCCAGCGCCAAACAGAAACCGGTTAGGAGGTGACCACTTAGTGATGATCAGGGCCTTTCTCAGATTGGTGGATGGTCAGTTCTGTACAGTCTAGGTTGTTCGAGCTATTTTTGTGCAGTTAGGAGAGTACCCCAGAATGAAGACTGTTTCCTTCACAGCTTCCCTGTAGCCTGACCCTGCATATTGTGCCACTGAGTATTTCAGATTGTGCTCACCTCATCATGGCAGGGTTTACCATATGGCAGGGTTCTAACCATACAGCCCTGCTTGTATGTTTCATATCTGGTCCCTCCACTCTGCTAGCATCTTCTAGACACTTTAAACTCTTGCAACTACCACGAGTGGGCAGTGATACATATGTGTGGATGATACTGAGGCTAGAGGCCTCATCACCCAAGGCTGTGAGCAGGAGCAGTAGGGTGGGAGGGGCCTTTGTCTTATCATCCATGCCTCGCTTGCTTGTGGTGGTTGTTCAGTGTATGTGAGTTGGTCTGTGGGCTGACCCAAGTGCCAGGAATGCTAGGTAAGGGGGCTTGGGCAGGCTCATAATGGGATGCCCTTTGCAGGTGATACCCTTTGATTACGATTGGGGTTTATTTAAAGGAAAGACTCTATGCTGTAGGGGCGCATTCTGGCCCCCGGATGGAATATCCCACGTAGCCAAACAAGACGGTGCAGCCACACGTGCTCACTGCCTTGGAAGGTGGCTTTGTGACCAGCAGACTGTCACAGCAAGTCCTTGAAGGGTGTCCGCCTGCACAGTGGTTCACCAGTGTGCTCTTTCCTGCATGTGTCACGTTCTCCCCGAGGGCTCTGGAGAATACTGTTGCCTCCATTACTCTAGTTCCCAGAAATGCTGCCCACTCACGGGGTTTGGTGCCCTGCCCTTGGCTGGCCGTTTTGTCTTGTGATGTGGTTCTGGGTAGGCCTGTGGTGGTCTTAACATGGTCGCTGCACGATGAGTGATGAGCGCTCGGAAAATTCCATTTGTCACCCTACGCCTCAGTTTCTCTTCCTGTTGGGGAGTTAGAAATTAAGTGGGATGGTCTGAAAATTGATTTCTGGTGTGAGGGAGAAGTGGGAAGAGCCTGTGAGAGGAAAGGCACGATTAGCTTTGTCCTCTGGCAGGAAAGGAGAGGAGGGCGCAGGGGTTTAATTGTGTTTCTGCCTGTGTCAGAGCCTGCAGCTGGTGTGAGGGGAGCTGCCAGCCACATTGGAGCAGAACCCGAGTGCAGTCCTGCTCTGTCATGGCAGGCTCGGCCCGTGTGCCCATCCGGGGGCCCCATGTGGCGCGTGCTCAAGTGGGGTGGCCCTTCCCACTGCTTGTCTTCTCCCAGGATCAAGGTGCGGGGCGTCCTTTCAGACTTCTCCAGGCCTGAGACCCCATGGTGGCAGAGGACATACGCTGCTTGCCCATCGAAGCCAGAAAGGGTGGAGTTGGGGCAGTCAGCAGGTGTCTGCCTCTGGGTGAGGAGTCCGTGGGGGGCAGGTGGGGCAGGTTCCTGGGGGGCATTAGTTCCTTTCCTTCTACTGGTCTGGCTCTGCACGTGTGTCTTCCCCTTGGGTCGCTCAGCTGCGAGTTCTCAGAGCTCCACTGCGCTTGCCCCCCAACAGTATGCATGGATGTGTAGATGTATATGTATATGTGTGCATATGTGTGTGCACATATGTGTATAAATACACATCTGGTGTGCATATATACATGTGTATATGTGTGTGACTATATAAGCTCCAGAAACATTTTCATGATATGTGTGTGTGTGTGCGTATATTTATATACACGGTTCACCCTTGAACAATATGGATTTGAACTGTGTGGGTCTGTTTATAAATACATTTTTTACAGAATAGTACTATAAATGTTTTTTTTTTTTTTTAGCGTTTAGCACATTTAATTTTTTAAAAAGATTTTATTTATTTATTTGACAGAGAGATCATAAGTAGGCAGAGAGGCAGGCAGAGAGATGGGGGGGGGAGCAGACTCCCTGCTGAGCAGAGCCCAATGTGGGGCTCGATCCTAGGACCCTGAGATCATGACCTGAGCCGAAGGCAGAAACTTAACCCACTGAACCGCCCAGGTGCCCTTCTCATGATGTTCTTAACATTTTCTTTTCTCCGACATACTTTGGGGTAAGAACACAATATATGACACATACAACATACAAAATGTGTGCTGATCCACCCTTCATGTCATTGGCAAGATTTCCAGTCAAAAGTAGGCTATTAGTAGTTAAGTTTTGGGGAAGTCAAAAGTTATACTCAGGTTTTTTTTTTTTTTGTTTTATACATGTGTAATATGCATTTCTATTAATAATAGCATTTGTTCTCTATGGGTAATAGTTCTATGTAAGAAATTAATAACCACAATGTGTTATAATTAATACACTCTGGAAAGACATATGTATAACAGATCTTCCTAAGAATTCTAGTAGCATATTTGAATATGCAGATTCTTGAGTGGGACAGGGGTCGGTGTGGTTCCAGGGTCAGTTGTGAATTCAGTTAGATTCCCTCCGAGGGTGTGTGACCTTCGGGTGTAAGCTGGCATCCCCGTTTTTAGCTTACTGTGTCCTGGATGGCTTCTGAGGCTCGTGGGTTGTGAACACCACACCCCAGCTGTGGCAAACTCAAGAACACAGAGACCTGCCTTTTTATCTCTCTCGGTGACCACGGCTCGGCAGTGTTGTTTGACATTTGGGGGCCACCCACTCTGGTGGGCATCTGTTGTTTTCACCGGCCTGGCTTTCTTTTCCCTTCTCTTGCTGTCTGTAGCCCTGTGTTTCTATCTGCTGAGCTTTCAGTGTCTGTGCGGAGACAAGGTTAGCTCATGGTTTAGAAAGGAAAGCTGAGCAACAGGCCACACACAGGGACAGGAGCCAGGGCTGCTCTTGGTGTCCAGGTACCACAAGCTAATGATGACCTTGGTCATGTTGATTCTGTCCGTTTTTGGCCCCTGGGGCTCACTGCTCAGGAATTGGCTTCCCAGGACAGAGGGTCTGAGGCTGTATTTGGCCAGGGCTGAGCAGAGCACCTTGACCAATGGGACAGGGCTGTATGCACCAGGGAGGAGGGGGATTCCCCAAAGGAAAACAGGGGTGCTGACACCAAAAGAAGGGGCAAAAGCAGAAATGGTAGATGTCTGCTGAAGGGTTTTGCCTCCCAAATGCCAGATGCCACTGCTGGGATTTGCTTATCCCCTGGAAGTATCCTCCCCACCTCCTGGGAGGAGAGGTCAGGAGCAGATGGGGAATGGGGAGGCTAAGACCCGCCCCCCCCCTGCCGCCATCCAGCAGCTTAGGCTGTGTTTGCCCAGCCACCACGACAGCCTCCAGCACCGAGATTTGGCAGCCTTGGTGCTCCTGTGATCTGCTCTGAGCCTGGCTGGGCCATCTGGGTATGTCTGAGTTGGTTGTGGGTAGAATCCCTGGAGCCAAGACCCCTTTGGGGCATCTCGCAGAAAACCATGCGTCTCTATTCCAGTACATCAGCCCCTTTCCACGTTTCTCCATCCTGAGCCTCTGAATTCCCAAAAAAGGGATCAGCCAGTGAGTTCTGAGTTGTGTTCATGGTTCACTGACCCCACACTATGTGTTGGAGGGGAACAAGAGCCCACTGGGTCCCTGCTCTCAAGATGCTCACAGTCGCGCTGGGAGGAGCCGGATTTCTGGCCCAGAGGGATGTGAGAAGACAGTGGAGCGCGCCCGGGGGGCACCCACGTCTGCAGCCGGCGTCTCCAGGTTAGTGCGTCTTATAGATATCCTCCGTGCCCCAGCTGCGGGCTCCTCTTCCAGGATGCTGAGACAGCAGGGACCGCAGTGAGTAGGTGATGTCAGGGTTCCTGTGTTCGGCCTCTCACGTAGTGAGCACTTATAAACAGTACATGTTATTCCATAATCTAATGTGTTTCCCGCTTGCCTTGGCTACTAGGGAGCATGCACAGTGGCAGCACCCAGTAGTTCGGGTGGGTGGGCAGGGAAGGCCGTGTGCAAGAGGCAGGACTGGAGCCGATCCTCCACAAAAGAGTGGTATTTCGACACGTGGTGAGGAGGAGGCATGGCCTTTTGGGTGTGCTGGAACATGGAGAGAAGGGGAGCCGGAGGTCAGCAGGACCTCGCGGTCAGGCTCACCGTGACTGTGTGTACAGACCCGATGAATGAGATGAGTGTGGAGAGCAAACTGGTCCTCTGACAGGTGCACATTGGGGTGGGTGCCTCTCGGGCATGGGAGAGGACGGTGCATCCTGAGTACCCGCCGTGGCCCAGCCCGACGCTCAGTGCCCTCCTGACCGTGGAGGGCGGTGTCCGTGTGTCCTTGTCCAGCACCTGCCAGCTGTCTTCTGAGCAGGGTGGGCTCGATGGAGAGGGGCAGGCTCTCAGAGAGTATTTGAGGGCAGAAAGGAGGTCCCAGAGCATGGGAGATGTATAGCTGGGGAGAAGGCAGTCAGGCGAAGGGGTTCTGGGTGAGCAGAGGGGGGATGGGGAGGGTGGTGGAGGTGGTGGCAGGAAAAATGAGGTGATATTTGATGCCAGAGAAAGGGGCTCATACAGAGGGTTTGAACCAGATCGTAGCGGGCAAGGAATGGCTCCAGCAGAGCAGTTTGCTGCTCATCGAGGACCCCTTTGATGACAGCACTTTACATGGTACCTGGCAGAATGTTAGAGGCCGCGGGGTGGAAGGTCTGTATAGGTAACACCCTGGGGTTTGGGGAATGTGGGGAGCCTGGCCTGGCCTGGGCTGGGCAGGCGCGGTGGGGGGTGGGTGGAGGAGATCCAAGGAGATTACAGTGGCTGGTGGAAGGATCTGGAGCCTTTTGTCCTCCATCCAGTGTGGAGCAGCTCCCAGTTTGTTCTCTCTGGGAGGTCAGGTGTGCTTTGGGGCCTGACCGTGCCCCCTACCCATGTAAGGGAGGCTTCTTCCCCTGCCTGTGGGCAAGAGCTCGTGGGATCCAAATCAGAGTGACAGCTTGTCAGGCTGATGAGCCTGGGTTCTGGGCCAGGGCTCTGTGATGTCTGAGCCATTTGGGACACCCATCGTGACCATTCCCTGGGGCCTCGGGGGCCTGGTGGGGAGGAGACTGGGGGACCCTCAGGAGGGCAGGGGGAAGGAACGTTGATGCTGTTGGAAGAGCTGAGCGCACAAGGTGCTTGATTTGTTACCATTTATGGCAGCCAAAGAGAAGGGCGTGAGGCCCCCCATCCCCTCCCCTCTCTGCCTCAAGCCCCCCTTCGTCTGCCCCTTTCTCAGCCTGCCTGGTGGGAGGAGGGGAGTCTGTGTGAAAAGTGCATGTTTCATAAAAAGCCGCTCTGTAGAGGGTGGCGGGTCTGAATCAGGAGCTGTAGGAGGAAGACTGACAAGATTCTCAGCGCTGCTGATTTGTTTTCTCTCTTAAGTGGGGCTTCTCGGAACTTGCTGGGGTTGGGGGGGACAGGGTGGTTTGGATGGCCCCTCCAGCAGCCTGAAAATTCTGGTGTGCCCAGCCGTGGATCCTGCATCTCCTCCGCATTTCTAGAAAGGCAGAAATCCCGCTGTTCATGCAAGCCACACACCAGCAAATTCTCTGTTGCGCTTGGGATCAAGGGGGCAGAGTGAGAAAGAGCTGGGGATGGGTCACAAGACACCGGAGTTCTGAGTTCCAGCGGGGTTCCTGACTGGCCTTGTGACCCTGGATACGTCACTTCCTTCCTCTGGGCCTAAGTGTCCACATCTGGACAGTGACTGACTTGGACCAGCCCATCCGTAATGTCCCTTCGGGCTCTGATAGCCTATGATTTTATACAGTTCTTTTGCTGCCTTTGTGTTTTCAAAGAGCTGATGATTCTTGAGATACCTTATCTTCCTTTTCCCATGGGAGCCTTGGTAGAGCAGGGGACCAAGGAGGGTTCCTTCATAGCTCACAAGTGGGGAAATTGAGGCTGGAATGAGGAGGACCCAACGAGCAGGGCTGGGTGTGTCCGTGGTGTGCTGGAACTCACCGTCTGAACATCACAAAACAGCCCCAGATTCTGCTCCACCCAGAGGGTCATGTGTTGGCAGCCAGTGGCAGCTCTGTCGTGGGGCTGAGTGTGTGTGGGTGCAGGTGTTCCTGGGTTCCAGACCGAACGTTTACTAGGGGGCTCGGACTCTGTGGACCTTTGTTTTCCTGCTCAGTGTCAGGGAGAGGCTCTCCACTGCTCCCCATTTCCTGCTTCAGGGTCATGGCTGAGTCCAAGCAAGAGATGGGGACAGCCCCAGCAGCCGGCTGGTTTTGCCTGCCTACCACCCCCGCCCCCGCCCGAGAGGGCTGTCACCCACTAAGCAGGTAATGAGGGGTGGGCCGCTTTATTAAGCACCCTCACCAGGGGAGAGGAGCTCAGCACCTTGTTTGACACACAGAACTGTCTCGGCTCCCTTCCTATTGTTAGAAGCCTTAATTACGATTGTTCCAATTCCGCCCTCCAGCATTCATCATTAGGAAGAGCTTTCTTTTCCCTTCCTGCATTCCCCGCAATCCCCTGAACAGCGTCTTCGCTGTTCCCTTGCACTACGGTGCCTCCCACCTCTGTCTCTCCCCTCCCTCCCACCTCTGTCTCTCCCCTCTCTACCACCCACCTCTATCTGGGGCAGTCCCCAGCACCAGCCGCCTGCCTCCCCGCCCCCCGGCCCAACCTCGCAGCCCCAGCTGCCAGCCTTGGAGAAAACAAACAGCCCCCTACCCCACCCCACTGAACTCAAGGCTCCAAGTTGAGGAGGCTTCCCCTTCAAGGGGCCTCTTGATGGTGAATTCAGGAACCTGCCTGCCCCTCTCTGTGTGGTCGTGAGGATCGGCGGGGTGGGTGTCGTCAATTGGAGAGCACGCACGTTTCCTGGGGGTTTGTTTTCTGTTTTGGGGGCTCTTTGCCTTTGCTGGCTGTACCTCCATTTCCAGCCCAGAGCTCCTGGTTCTGTCTTTTCTCTGACTTCGTTTGAAGGACCCTTGCCTGGGGGCGGCAGTGGGGGGAAGGAAAGGGCCTTGACTAGGAGTGTGGGCTCCCCTCACAGCTGTGCCATGGCCCCCCGGGAGGATCTTTGACTTCAGTTTCTCATCTGTAGAATGGGGACACACCTCAACACATGGTTGGCCAACCTGGAGGAATTGTCAGGAGGATACTTGAGATGGCGTTCATGAAGGTTCTCTGAAGTCTGTGAAGGGTGATGCTAATATAGATTGTTTTTCTCTTCCTGATTCCCATCGCGTCCTCTGCTTCTGTTTCGGCCACTGCCTCTCTGCCTTCCTGTTTGGGAGTCCACCATCAGGCCCCACAGTGGTTTCTACCCTGAGGCTCTTCTCCATCCAGGCGTCCACTTTAGGTGTGTGGGGTGTGTGTAATCACTAAGTACGTGATTACAGCTCCCACAGGCTGCCTGCCGAGGCACCCCACCATGGTTGACACCCCAGCAAAGCGACTCGCGGCTGTCCAGGAAGTGTGGCAGTGGGAGGCTGACCCCCTCCTTTATCTCCAGCGGCCCCTTCTGGCCTTCCCCAAGTTCTGTGGTGGGTCAGTGGGGAGAAAATGGGTTGGCTGGCCAAGAACCACATCTGCCTCTCACATCTAGGACTGCTCTGTCTGGCTTGGTTAGGCTCAATCCTTCTGTCGGGAGTTTACAAGATGACCTGTATCTCAAGATCCCAGAGAGCTGGTTTCATTTTCCCAGTGGCTGATTCATCAGACCCACTGTTGCCTCGCCCTTCCTGAGGGTAGCTGTGGCCTCAGCTCCCCTCCAGGGTCTGTCTTTCCTCTGGCTTTATGTGAAGGACCCTTGTCTGGGGGTGGCAGTGGGGGGAGTCCTGTACTGGGGATAACCTCTGGGGAGGCCCTTCCCCCACTGGGCCCTAGGGCTGGTCTCTGAGCCCAGCTGGTAAGGCTGGCGTTTTGACTGACAGGAATTTGAGCAAATTTGCTTGCTTGGGTTTATCTGCCCTGTGGGGGATGCTCAAGCCAGGCCAGTCATCCTCAGAGGGACAAAGCCATCTGGTTTCTACTCTAACCATGGAGATGTGGAAGTAGGTTTTGGGGGCAGGGAGCTGAGCAGAGCTCTCACATTTGCCCGCATCACTAGGGATGCCTACTGAGGAAATGAACGGCTCCTTTCCTTTCCCCAGAGGTGGGGGGTATACCCACCCTGGGCACTCAGCCCGGTTAAGGTGAGTCTGTCTGGAGGCCAGGGGCTGGACAGGATGAGTTGGAGAACTTTTTCCAGTTTTAGTCCTCTCCGTGATCAGTATTTTACACTGTCTCTGAGGAACCTGAAGAACATCGTCTCCTCAGGAAGGTTTACAAGAGCGTCAACAGCCTTATTTTGCTTGTAGGGAGACTGAGCTGTGGAGAGAGAAGGTGTTACAGTGAGGGTCCAAGTCACACAGGGAATACATGAGGTTGCTTGTCTGTAGTGGAATGTACTGGAACGTGGAGTGCCCAGGTGGGTAGCCTGGCTTCGAGGCTCTGCGGATCTTTCTCTGCTTTCCCAAGAAAGTCCACTGGGGGCTGGTTTCTCCACAGAACTACAGGCAGAAGTGTGAACCTCCTTTGCCGAGGCCCTGACCTCCAGCTTGTCAACATGGACAAGCTTCAGTGGGCCCCTTGCTTCAGTGGGCCCCACGGCCCCTTGCTTCAGTGGGCTCTGGGGTCTGTCTGGGTGCACCGCAGGCTCTCAGGGCCCTTGGGAAACTCCGGGCCAGGCCACTACCCCAAGGGCCCCCGGTCCTGGGCGAGGCTAGGCTGCCAGAATGGGCTTCTGAACGTGGCTGGAGAAAGGCCCGGGGAAGGAGAGGGGAATGGGCCCAAGGGCTGAAAAATACCTCTGGAAGGGCAGCTTGTTGCCTTGCTATTTATGTTTAATTTCCTGGGGTGTTCTTCTTTGTCTTTTTCTGTTTGGTGTTCCCAAACTTGTCTCGTAACTCTCTCCCTCCTGGGTTCTCCTCATCTTGCTGTATTTCAGAGATAACTAAGCAGGCAACCTTTCCACAATGCCCCTGATCCAATGACTCAGACATCGAGTGCCAGGACCGAGGAGGCAGGGCAGACCTGGGGAGCCCTGCTGGGGAGGCAGTCATGGGTCTCCGTGCCGATGTCCACTGACTCGGTTAGGGGTTGTGCTTAGCTCTTGCCTTCTAGGTGATGGGAGAAGGAATTGGGGAGCAGAAGCAATAAGCAACCCTACCACAGCCTGCACCTGATTTCTCCGAAGTCTGTCTGCCTCATTGAGGCCGTGGTGAGGGGCCGTGGTGTGGGTGGATGGCCTGGTGTTTGAGAGGAGAGTGAGGGGCGAGCCTCGGCTCCAGATGCCGTGCTGATGTGCGGACACGTCCCTCTTCCTTCTGCCGGGAAACTGGAAGAGGCTTTTTCCTCTGAGAGGGAAGAAGATCAGAAGCCGTGGAGACTAATTTCGCTGGCTTTAGCCATCCCTGTCTACCTCCCTGGAGCCACCCTGCCCTCCTGCCCTCTGCCTTCTGCCCGGGCTTCTCTAGCTGTCTGGTTGGCGAAGTGAAAGGTGGGAGGGTGGCAAGGACGTTGACTTTACAGACAGACAGTGGGCTTGGCTCTTGGCATCACTGTATTCTGTCTGCAGGAACCTGGCAAGGAGCTTAATTAACTCTTGGAGCCTTGACCTCCTCATCTGTAAAATGGGATAATAATAGAGCTGGTTTCTAGGTTGGCTCCAGGAGTGACAGACACACATATGAAGAGCTTCAGCCCGTTGTCTGGCACATGGTGGCTGCCTTTGGGTCAGGCAAGGTGTGCATGGGCAGATATGGCTGCTGGGGTGGGGGAGCCATGCTCCTTGGCAGGGCGATATGGGGAACATGTGTTCAGAATTAGAGTGTGGGTGCCTGGTTTGTGTTCTCAGCCCCCTCTTCCTCAGCTGGGCCCACTTTCTCTAGGCTTTGTTTTGGCTCTCTCCTCAGCAGAATGAGGCGAGTCATTATGTCCCTCCCTCTTCCCCCAGCCTCCAGCAGGGCAGGGAGAGCTGGACAGATGAGGAATGAGCTCCCAGCCTGAGTGCTTGGAGATCTCAGCCAGAGATGGGGGAGGAAATTGAAGGTAGGCTGTTCTGTGCTTTTAGGATGCTCTCTAGGGACTCTGTGTTTAAACTAGGGTTGAAACCTCTTACTGAGCTCTCAAAAGAGGGGCCTGCATTAGCCAGAGACCCATGTAGGCAGAGACCTCCCAGTTGGCCTTGCTGGTGGGGTTGAGGCAGGTCTGTGGGGAGACCCGGTGTCCCACTTAGGACCATGGCAGAGACAAAGTGAAAGACAAAAGCAGAACCTGAGCAGGGAGGTGGGGTATGGGGAGGAAAGGAGAAGGCATAGGGACAGCTGGCAGGGCGGGGCAGAGCGGACGCCGGCAGAGCGCCTCAGGTAGCCAGCACCAGGGACTGAGCCTGCCTGGTCCCTTCCTCTCCGCAGTGATTAAGACATCACCAGCTGCCGGTGTTCTTATCTCCACTGGCTCTCCGCTGCCAATAACAAATGCATCTGGCTAGAATCTGGGTCATTAAAAAAACAACCTGATATTTCTCTTCTTCCTTCACCCCCTGGCAATCCGTGTCCTGGAATATAGCCGGGACCCCCAAAGGAGGGGTCCAGAGGTACAAGGAGCCAGGGCAGATATGTTGGCTATCAGGGCCACTCAGCCCCACAGATAGCCACGCTCCCTGGCTATCCGGGTTCTGTCATGGTCAAGTGCGGCCATTCAGTGGAGAGTGATGGGCCAGGGGCGGGGGTTTTTCAGGTGGATTTTCCTTCCCTTTGGCAGGCTGGGGGCAGATGGTGTAGTGGCTGCGGTGATGACATGAGTTCAGAGTTGCAGTCGGGCTTGGCGGTGATCTAGTGAGATTTCTAGCTGCTCCAAGCTCACTTTGTTTCCACCGTGAACGAGGACAGTGATGCGCAACCTTCCCCGGGGTTGTCGCGTGGGGTTTTCAGGAAGGTGTCCCAGCACAGTGCATGAGGAAGGATAGCTCTGGCTCAGTTTGCCATCCTGATGATGTTGCCTCCATGGAGTAGCACCTCTGGAGGGAGCTGTGTTGATTCCGCCACGGGGCCCCTTTTTGGGCTGGGCACCTCACCAAGGCTGACCCATGGGAGAACGGATGGAGAGAGGCCTGTGCCTCCCGTGCCAGGAGCAAAGGATCGGCTGGACTGAGACCTCCTTTAAGATCGTAAGGGTTTGTCTGTACATTACACTCTGGACTTACGCATACAGATGAGCAGGGAGAAATAGAGGGAAGGTGGAAATGATGGTTTACATAGAGGGAGTAAATCAAGGAAGTTTCTGGGGCTTGGCCTGAATTCTAGTTATCTGCAGCTTCCGCTTGTGGGAGCTTACCTGTGTTGAGCCCTCTGCGGTCCCTTGTCTGGTTGATTCCAGAGGCTCCCTTGCTCCTAACCACTCCACAGGCTTCCCCCGCTATCCAAAAGTAGAATCTTCCTATGAAACCTTTCACAGGCGGAAGTGGTGTAAAGCGGAGAAGCAGTTACCATTGATTTATATGGAAATAATTCCTGAGCATTCCCAGATGCAAAAAATAGCCTCTTAGGCTTTTCTGATACCTTAGGACACATCTTGCCAAGGGATGCACAGAATAAATGGAGATAAAGCACAGATGTTCACAGATAGAGTTCAAAGCCCTGGCAGCTTGATGCCAAGATGCTGAGTATAGTCCTGGGGATGGACTCGGCGGGCCCCCTCTCGCGGCTCTGGGTGTGCTCTGCCTCTAGGATGGCTGGCTGCAAGACGAACCCTGAATGCTATGTTGACTTCTTCTTTTTTGTAAAAGCAAAAAATCCTCTTTGGTTTTCTTTTAGTTGGCGAAAATAGGTTCTGATGTAGGTCTTGCGTAAAAGCTAAGTGGCACACTGCGAACTTTCAAAAAATGGGATATGAAAACTGCCCTTTTTCTGTTCTAGGCTGGTCATAGACCAAGGATTGTGACTTCGGGTAAAGCTGTCAGGGTTGGCAAGGTCCTGGATGTCATTGCAGTTGTCCTTCAGTGGCAATGGGGTGGCTGGGTGGCACCTCACTGGGAGGCTGCAGGTCTCACGGGTGGGAACCCACGTGGCAGGTGCGCCTTCCCCAGGAGCCAAGCCTCACTTTGCCCATCCCTCCAGCAGAGGGACGCACCAGACACACCCAGAGCTGTGCCACAGAGCAGCTCAGCAGGTGTCGGCTGGGTGCCTCTTTGGAGTAGGCAGAGGTGACACTTTTGGTAAACCTGGGCTGTTTCCTGGGAAATGGGAAGCTTCATGGCCATCTGCAGAATAATCTGGTATGGAGGTGTTTTCCTGGGACTGGCAGGAGGGCCAAGCACCGAGACTTAGCCCTGCTGTCCTGGCCTGTGGGAGCCGTTCCTGGTCTGCCTAGTGGGGCTGTCTCTGTGAGGCCAGGGTGGCCACACCAAGCCACCAGCAGAGGGGCCTCAGGTGGGAAGGGTGGGCCACTGCCAGGGTCTGCCCTTCAAAGGCCAGGGCTCTGCTGGTCATAGATCATAGAGGAGGGACGCGCTGGCCTTTTCCCGGGAGATCGTTTCTGATTCCAGAGCCATCCTTCACCCAGTGCTCTTTTCCGAAGATTCAAAGAGATATTTCAAATCCCCTTTCATGGCTCTGGGACAGGAGAGCCCTGGAGACTTGGCATCAGGTTGACCTTTTGCAAGCGGAGCCGCTCTTGGTGGGTGGGGGAGGGGGGGAGAAGCCCTGGGGACATAGGGACCTGTACATCACCCTGAATGCACAGTTGGGGCTTTCTAGGGCTCCCTTGCCTGCTGGCGGTTGGAAGGATGCTCTCTTGTTAGGACTACTTCCTAGAATTTTCACTCTGTCCTTAACAGCTCTTTTCCCTTGTTTGTCAGTTCCTTTATTCATTTGTCCAAGTACCTCCTGTGCTGGGAAAGACAAAAACAGGCTGGAATACAGTCCCTGCCGTGTCATAGTAGACTGCCTTGACATATCGAGACATTATTTTTTATTAAAGGGAAATATTAGAGATATCTGAGCACCTAATTGAAGCCTGTCTTTTGACATGGAAAAATGAGTTGTTTAAAGACCCCTGAATGAGAGCGTATTGGAAAGAGAGTGAGCAGCTGTCTTAGGTGCTCTGTTAGGAAGACATTTTCTTAGAGCCGTGCGGGGTTCTCCACTGTATTTTCCTGACAGTTCTTCCAATAACATTACTGAACTTCTCCTGTGCCCAAGGCACACCCTGGGCTTGGCTCTGCTGGGGTGTGGAGGGGAGGGCCATGGCCGTGATTGCCCTGGGAAGAGGGGGATGTGTGCATGGGGATCCCCACTGCCTGCCCTTACGGCCCTGGCGCCATCCCAGCTGAGGCCCATTTGGCTTTGGTATAACTTGCCCTTCCAGAGTCAGTAGCACCAGCGGCTGGTGGGCTCCAGAGCCCTTCCTGGGCTGGACTATGACGGTGGCAAAGGGGTGGGTGGCAAGTTCTTCCTGGGCATTTACCAGCACAAGTCTCCAAGCCTAAGGCTTTCCCCTTGCCAGGCTAACAGTATCCTCCCACCCCCCCGCCCAGCACCCCACGGATCTGTATCTGGGAAGAGTCACAGGGGTCTTAGCTCTTGGCACATCTCCTGAGCCTGATGCCACCAAAGTGACCCCAATGGGATCACGTGTGGGGTCCTGTGCGGTGGATGGCTCATTTTGTATCTTGGCTCCGGAGGCCCACATTCCTGCCAAGAGCATGCCGGATCCAAGGACCCTTTCTCTAGTGGGTCCTCAAGAAATATTAATTGAGAGTGAGGACCAGAGAGTCAAGTTCACCAGAGCTGGTCTCTGGGTCCTTGTTCTCCCACAATTTATAGTTCTCTCCTTAAATCATCCTCAGGCATCGTGCTGGGATACAGGACCAACCGACTTCTCTGCACTGTGGGTTTTGTCTTACAGCCGAGAGCAGAGGGGGTCCTTAATCACAGCTTTGGCTCTTCGGACCTGGGGGGCTGCTGCTGGAGAGGCATGTAGAGGCCAAGACTGACAGATGGGTGGGGTCTGGACAGGGGAGCATGGGTCCACCTGGCGGAGATGGACCCACAGGGGCCCAGTGCCCGAGCCACCCTCCCCCTGTCTATTAACTCCCCATTAGCATGCGGCACTGGCGTTGCCTCGAACAGTTTGATTTATGCCACCGAGGTTTTGCTTACAAATTAGAAGCCGCTATTGTGCTAAGTCGGCTTTAAAATCGATGCAGAGTAATTGCAGTACACGGGTAGTTGGATGACATTAACATGAGAAATGTGCTGTCGTCGTCATCCTCGGGACAAACATGACCAATTACGGTCAAATCCCGCGCCCTTTCCCCGGCTAATTTGAACATAGCTCAGTGCCAAGTCCTCCCCCGGCATGGCCAGCCCTCAGTGGAGACGTGTCCTGAGTGGATTTGTTGGGAGTGGGGCGGGGAGTGATCGTGTTGACGTCCCGTGGAGGCGTGCGGCGGGGACCCCGTCTGCTTCATTGACTGTTCTGAACTGGCTTTTGTGGCGTGTTTTCTCTGTGGTTTGCTGCCATGATGCTTTCGGCATGGAGCCACGGCACTAAGAAGCTTCATGGATGTGGTGTGTGTGTGTGTGTGTGTGTGTGTGTGTGTGTGTGAGTCCTGCCTTAGAGTAAAACAAAGTGCTCGTGAGGCTTGCTGGACACTTTGCACTCCACCTCCCTACTGGTTCTTATCGTCACTCCTGTGTCCTCACCCGTAAACTGGGGAGATGGCACTGCTTTCACACTGGGATCCAGTGTTGGGAGGGAGAGTGGGAGTCCGAGTGTGGGAATGCCGGAGTGTGGCTCTGCCGGTGGCAGCAGCCGTGGCTTGTTAGAATGATTTCCCGGTGGCTGATGGGGCAGCCAGACCTCAGGAGGGTTCTCTGTCTTCTCTGCACAGCGGAGTTGCCCAGTGGATTTCAGGCAAAATACTGATGCTGACTTCCGTCTTCAGAAACTTTGGTTTAATTGGGCTGAGGCATGCCCTGGACATCTGGATATTGGAAGACCCCCCCCCCCCAAAAAAAAAGGATTTGCAGGTGTAACCGAGGCTGAAAAATGCTGCTTGTCCACTTCTCTATCTTCAGACGGGTGTTTGCTACTGTAGGGAGGACCTGTACTGATCATCGTTAAAGGTCTCTGGAAGAAAGAGAGAAAGGTTTTCTAACTGACAGGTAGCAAGTTCTTCCATCTAACCTGAAGCCCCAATGCTTCGCATTCCACTGCCCCCTCCTCCCTTAGCTGAGTGTGCGTACCTGACCCCTCCAGCTGGCAGACCGCTGTCTGGCAGGTGTCAGGCAGCACTGTCCATGGTGGGAGCATCTTCTTTTTCCTGGGACTCTTGCTGACTCATAAATGGGACGGTGAGGCTTTCCACGGGGAGCGTGTCACTGAGGGTTGTCTTGCTCTCCTGGGCCGTTGTGCTTGGCACCTTCACAAACCAGGGAGGTGGCATTCGGAGTTCTCAGGGTCCATAGGGTGTGGGAGGGAAAGAGCCCAGTGAGTCCAACCCTCTCTTTTTATACAAAAGGAAGCGAGGACCCAGAGAACAAAAGGCACTTGGCCTGTGGTTCAGGGCAAGTTGGGGGCAAAGGCAGGACTAGAACCCCAGGCCCAGGCTCCTATTCACGGCTGTTTTCCTGCACCATCCCAGCCCCGGCTGGGAGGAGGTGGCTCCTGGCCCCTCTGTCTGGGGAAGCTGTGCCCAGGGAGGCAGGATCCTTCCGCATGGATGGCTCCGAGTAGCCGTGCGTCTGAGACAAGGCTGAGAGCCCGCTCCCTCCCAGACACACGCATTGCGCCAGGTTGGCCGCGTGATGGGCTGGGGGAATGACAGCTGTCGGGTCTGGTTTGACGTCAGTGCAGGCCCCCTGACAGATTCCCCAATTCTGTCAGCTTTGTTGTAGCAGCATGCTTCCTGTTTGGAGAAAGCAGGTCTGCCTGAGATCAGCCCACTGGGCGGGTGGGAGTGGCGGCTAGGGAGCAGAGTGATGGTCAAGTTTACAAGGTGGCCTTGGCAGGGCAGGTACAGTGGTGATGCTCATCCCCGTGTGGGAGTCAGGACCTCAGAAATCATTTGCCATGGCTCAGTCCTAACTGAGTATGAGTGTCACCTTTTCCTAGTTCTGTGCTGGGCACCCAGGAGAGGCACCCAGCCTAAAGCTGGGGACTTCGGGAAGAATGCATTCATCTGCACCCAGAGTGAAGGGAGATGAGTGACTTTGGGCCAGACAGGGCTTTGTCAGCCCTCCCCACTGGGAGGCCCCCCCACAGCAGTGTGGGGTTCTGGAGGCACTGGTCAGCAGCTCTTTGCGTCCCTGCCCTTGAGGTGAGGACATGGTGGTGGACAGGACGTCACACCCGAGATGGGCCTGCCAGCTCCAGGCCGACCAGCAGTCACGTGTGTGCCACGCTGGTCTGGGGGCAGTTTGCTGGCAGCTGCAAGCGAGGCAGGGCCCTGTGGGATGTTGGCCGTTGTTGCCTCCTCATGAGAAGATGAGCAATGTCTCCTGCGCACTGCCTGACTCATGCTTGCTTCCGGAGCTTTAGAAAGGTGGGAAAACAGCCCCCTCCCCTCCACAATAACAGGAAGACAGGGGCAGAGGGATTGCTTTAAGTCTGAGCAGGCAGGGCGGAGGGGGGCTTCTTTTCCAATAGGTTATATTCATCAGAGGGACTGGGACCCGGCCAGTCTGTAGTCCCGGTCACCAGGCAGAATCCCTGGAAAAGGTACAGCAGTTCTTTCTCGGCTAGGAGAATAAGCCTGGGTCCCGGGGACCCAGAGAGACTGTTCTTCCGTGCTCCTTCCTGCTGGGCCACGTGAGCAGCCAGCTGGGAGCTGGTTCTCATTTCTTCTGACCACAGTAAAGCATGACAGGCCCATCAGCACGCATGGGGGGCTGGAGAGGGCTCCGAGTCACCTGTCTGCCGTCTCTCCCGCCACCATCAGTGCTGGCGCGACTCCAGAATGAGGTGGAAGTTGGGGTGAAAGAGGGCGCAGGGGGTTGCTCTGGCCGAGGGTTGGGGAGGAAGTCTGTATGTGAGGAGGAGAAAGTGGTCGCAGGAGGGTATGGCAGGAGCAGAAGGGAGGCTACTTCTAAGTCCCAGAATCTCACATACGGGGAGAAACTCCTTTATAGGCCAGAGAAGATAACCTTCTGTTCTTGGTGTTTGGCCTTTGGAAGGAGAAATGTGTCCAGTTTGTCCACAAGTTCAAAGATACTGGCCAGGATATTTCTTAGGGAGCAATGAGCTCTTGAAAGGTCAGATCCACATGTCAGCAGCCTTAGGGTGCCCGCCTCTGAATCCTCTGGTCATGAGGTCCTTGGGGCTCTCCTCCTCTCTGGGTAGAACACTGACCGCCCTTTACCTAGAGGTAGAGAGTCCCACGCCTCCCAGCTGTGTTCAGATTTTAGGGCTCCCTCCTCATTCGTGACCTGAATCCTTTCCAAGGAGCTCAGAGGGTTCCCATATGGTTGCCCTGACAGGAGAGGGGGCCAGGTCCTCCCCCCAGTGATGGGCAAGATCCTGAGGGGGTGGCGGGGGCCACCCAGCACTTCCCCAGCGGGTCCGGGTGGGTGACGGAGGCCAAAACAGAACCCACTTGCATGGTTCTCTGCCTGTGGACACCGTCTGTACACCAGCGGAAAACACCACCATGGGCATAGCCACATGATGGTTTAATGGTGAAAAATTAAATGCGAGAGCTGAGGCCAGCAGTAATTTTAACCAACACAGGGAGACTAAGAGTCCCAGAGCAGCATTAGAAGTCGTCTGCCATGCATGTGTCCTGGGTTTTTTCTGGGCCCAAATGTGTCCCCCAAGTATACACAGTCTGGGCTTCCTTGCACTGCTGGGGGAAGGGCTGACACGCTCACGGTGCGTGGTTCCCATGGCCTGTATGCTCCTGGGTTCCCTGAGAACCTGAGGGGACAGCTGAGGGGACAGAGCTGTTTTCAGGGGGCAGGGGGGAGGAGTGTAGGCGAGTGGGCATGCAGCACGCTGCCACCTCCTCTCTTGTTCTCCACGTGCCCTTTGCTCCAGCCGGGCCTGTCCTCCCCACACCAGACCCACATGAGGCAGGTCCTGCTTCCCTTGCATCTGGGGCCCGGCACCCTGGGGGCTTCATGATTGGGAGGTATCGTGCCCTTTTGTGCGGGCCGTGGTGGCCACGAGCTCGGCTTCTACCAAGTTAGACCTACCCACAGCTGCCCCTTGTATGGTGCCTCCGTGTGCAGCAGACATCTCCCGTTGCCCTTTTGCTTCTCATGCGGCCTTTCAAGGATATGACAATGACCGCTGGGGGTTAGTAAGCAGCTACTATGTGCCAGGTACTGTGCTAAGTGCTTTATAAGCATTAAAAAAAAAATTCTTTCCTTACAGCTGCCTTGGGACACAGTGCCAGTACAAGCCCATTTTCTCTGTGAGGAAATGGATGCCTAGAGATGTAGGGGAACAGGGCCGCATAGGTTATACCTGAGCCATTGGGCTCTGGAGGCCACACCCTGTCCTGTCCCCATCTCTCTAGCACACCGGCTTGGAAGGGGGTGCATCTGACGCTAGTGCCTGCCCAGAGCCCTGGCTGCTGGTGGGCTGCAAGCAGCACCTGTTCCCAGGTGGCAGTGCCCATGTCCAGGTGGCAGTGCCCATGGCCATGTGGCAGCGCTGTTCCCAGGTGGCAGCTCCTGTCCCAGGTGGCAGCACCCGTGTCCAGGTGGCTGTGCCATTCCCAGGTGGCAGCACCTGTGTCTGGGTGGCAGTGCCTATGTCCAGGTGGCAGTGTCATTCCCAGATGGCAGCACCTATTCCAGATAGCAGTGCCCGTGTCCAGGTGGCTGTACCATTCCCAGGTGGCCATGCCGTTCCCAGGTGGCAGCACCTGTGTCCAGGTGGCTGCATTATTCCCAGGTGGTAGCACCTGTGTCCAGGTGGCCATGCAGTTCCCAGGTGGCAGTGCCCGTGTCCAGGTGGCTGCATTATTCCCAGGTGGCAGCACCCGTGTCCAGGTGGCCATGCCGTTCCCAGGTGGCAGTGCCTGTGTCCAGGTGGCAGCGTCGTTCCCAGGCGGCAGCACCTCTCAGCCTGGGCACAGCTGATGCCCAAGCAGGTTTCTTGATGAAAACTTACTCCAGTTCCCTTCTAGGGTTTTCAGTGGCTACTGTAACAAGTTACCACAAATTTGGTGGTGTAAAACAGCAGAAATGTCTTCTCACACAGTTCTGGAAGTTAGAAGACTCTTATCAGGTGTTGGCAAGGCCACGCTTCTCTGGTAGCTCTGGGCGAGCCCTCCTCCTTGCCTCTTCCAGCTGCCAGCAGCTGCCGGCACACCTTGGCTCATGGTTGTCTCACTCAGGGCTCTTTCTCTGTGTCAGAGGACTCGGTCTCTGCTTCCACCTCCACATCACATTCTCCATGTGTCCAGTTTCCCTCCTCCTCTCTCTCGTGAGGACACTTGTAATGCATTGAAGGGCCCAAGAATAATCCAGGAAGATCTCCCCAATTCAGGATCCCTAACATGACCACATGTGCAAAGACCTTTTCCTTATCAGGCCATGTTCACAGGTTCTGGGGATTGGGACATAGACCTGTCTGTCCACTACCGGGGCATCCTCAGGTGTAGTGGGCGTGGGAGGTAGGGGTTTGTCCTGTTTCAGACCTGGGCAGAGGGGGGCAACTGCAGATCTGTACCTGCACACCCCCCCCACTCCCGCCAAGAGGAAGCCCTAGAACCAGGAAGGTCACTCCTACCGCTCGGTCTCCTCATGCCATGGCCTCTTGGCTTGGCCCTTGAGCGTGCCTCAGACTGATTGTGCCCTGGGCGTGCAGCCTTGCTCTCCCTTTTTCCCTTCCATCTCTAAACTCTGGAACTTTGGGGCTGGGGGAAGCTGGCGATCTCCTTCTCCTTACCTCCGGCCTCATTGCCCTCTACAGCCTTCCTGTCTGGGGGCTTACTGGCAAGGGGCTTTCACCAGGACCTGTCTATGCAGTGACAGCAGTGGCCAAACAGAAAACATTGTGCAGAGGGCTGGATGTGTGCAGTGCTTTGCCTCAAGGTTGAGCTGTGTGCAAGTTCCCTGCTGCGTTTTGCTGAACTCAGAAAGAGAGGGGGAAGCAGGCTTGTGGTGGCATCTCTGTCCTGCCGGGCACAGCCCAAGCAGAATGCAGATGCGGCCCCTTGCTGGCCTCCCAGACCCAGCCCAGCAGCCTCTGCTCAAGCAGGCAGGCCCTGTGGTATCCACTTCTATTGTGGGAACATTCGGGAGCCCTCTGCTGTGGGAGGTGTTAGAGCCAGTCCTAGGCCCCGTGGGCCAGATGAGTTTGCCTCCAGAGGTTCTTGAGCAGGAGATAGGGACCTGACTGTAGGGTGTAGCTCCTTTCCTCTTTCTCAGCTCATTCTTCTTCCTTCCTGCTGTTGCTGCTTCTCCCAGCAGCTGCCCCCGGGGACCTGCATTGCCCCCACCCCCACACTATCTGTGCCCTGCCCAGGAGTGCCCTGAGCCTGCTTGACCTTTGGTTAGAGATGCTAGGGACCTCAGTAGAGGTGGCAGACATCACAGGTTGTCTGAGAGGGTGAACAGTTTTGTGGATTAGGAGGCAGGGTCAAGTCTCAGCTCTTTCTGTGTGTGCCCTGATGAATAATCCTGCAGTCTAGCTTCCCTGTCCCTTGTGAGCCTGACCCTGCTGTCCCTGTCTTACCATCTCTTCTCTCCCTGGCCTTTTCCTGCTGCCCACCAGGCAGCCCTGTCTGTTGCACTGTTGTGTGCACTGGGGTTTTCCGTTCAGGCCCTGGAACTGAATGTTTCTAGAGAACAGTAAGGCACTTGCCTTGCGCCTGCCTCTGCAAACAGTAGGTGCCTACTGAATGCTCTTCAATGCTTTGGACTATAGTCTTCTAAAATGGGGTTGGAACAGTGGTTTCTCAGCCGTTGAGGTTTTTCCCAAGCTGCTCTCGGAACCCAAAGGGGGCAGGGGTCCCACCTTGTCAACTGTTCCCCCATCTTCTCCTTCCTTCCCCAGCACACCCCTCTTCATTATTCAGCCACTGTGATCTGAAGGGGCACGTGACCCAAATGTTTATAGCAGCAATGTCCACAATAGCCAAACTATGGAAAGAACCTAGATGTCCATCAACAGATGAATGGATAAAGAAGATGTGGTATATATACACAATGGAATACTATGCAGCCATCAGAAGAAATTATTCAGCCACTGCTTCTGGTTCTCTGAGCAAGTGCCAGTTTGTTGGAAGGCTTGCTTATTCCTTGGTCACCCTAGAGAGCCCTTAAGGGTGCCATGGGGCTTCCCCGATCTTATTTGTAGGCCCTAAAACAGTAGGATCTCTGTGTACCCCTCTGTGCCTACAGATGTAGAGATGGGGTGGGACCGTGGGGGTGTGTGTTCTCAGGACCCAGCTTGACCTCCAAAAGCCTGCTGTCCCAGAGATGAAGGACACCTCAGGTTGGGGACAGTTCTGGGTCAAGAGAGTGTGCACTGGGTGTGTAAGGATTGTGGGTTTTTAAAAGTCCTTTAAATTTCTCACCAGGTAATGCCATACATTCTTTCTCTCTCTGCCCTGTGGAGCCTCTTATGCCTGCAGAAGGCAACAGGACAGCAGGTGCAGAAATGAGAGAGGCAGATGGGAGTGAAGGGGAGCAGGGACAGTCCCAGGTTCCCTGGCTCTGTGACCTAAGGCCAGGCACCTCTCCTGTCTGGGCCTTGGGATTCCCATCAGTGCCCTGACCCTTTGGATTCCTACAAGTGGAAGATTCTAGTTCTGGTTGCCACCACCGCAGACATTAAACATGACTTGAGATGGGGAATGAGCAAGGCCGGCACTCCTAAACTGGGCCTCACTCTGGCCTTGGCTGGCACAGAGCCCCTGGCTTTGGCCCTGTTGCACCAGGGAGACATGCCATGAGTGAGAGCTTGGAGAGAGTTCATCAAATCCACACGTTATAACCTGGCCTGTCTCTACCCCGTGCCAGGCCCACCCTAAAGAGGTCAACCTCAAGGGGCAAAGACAGGAGATGGGAGGGGTGGGGCGGGTGGAAATTCACGTGGAATTGGCCAGCCATGGTGCCAGGGCAACAGATGTTCGCTTTGGAGCCTGGATGGGGTTCGCTCCAGGCCGTGGGCGGGCGGCGCCTTCAGATGATCTCCTGGGTCGGGTTTCTTGTTGGCTCTGGGCAGGGCCTTTCACTTTGGGGGCCGTCTGGCCTCCAAGATTCCTCCCACCCCTGCCTTTCCACCCGCTGTTGTGTGTGTGCCTAGCCAGCAGAGTTGGCTGCTGTGCCCCCTGCGCTGTGAGTTCTCTGAGCTTGGGGCCGGCTCTGCTCCTGGCTGTCTCGGGCCAGGGTCGCTGCTCCCCTCCACCCGGCAGCTTCCTCCTCACCCTGAATGCAGGAGCACAATCACGTGCGCCGTGGGAGGGCCCTGGAAGTCTGTGGGACCTCAGCCCTAGCTTCTCCAGAAGTCACCTTCATCTGGTCATTAGGGGCACTCCTGGATCTCCCTCTTTGGCACCATGCTTGCGGGCCTGAGGGCAGTGAGCTTCGGAAGTGAAGTGCGCACGGGCTTTTCCAGCTGCCGGAATGCCCTGTGTAACCGGGTACCTGCTCCTGGCACACGTTCTCTCCAGACCTCCAGTTTCCATCATAAGCTTGCTTCTTTTTTTTACCATGAGATTTATTTATTTACTTGCTTTTAAAATCCTCCCAATAACCAGAGGATATGAAGCCTGTGTAACTTTTTTATTCATCAAGGGACCAGAATGCTGGAGTGGACGGGTTTGGGTTGGACCATCAGATCTTCTGAGAACCAAAGCACGGCCCCTGCCCTGACTGCCTGCCGCCTGCTCCGTACCATTGGTGCCACTGGGCCAGAGAATCCTGAACTAGAAGAATTCCTTTTTTTTTTTTTTTAAACTTTTAAATATTTTATTTATTTATTTGAGAGTGAGAACACATGAGCAAGGGAGGGACAGAGGGAGAAGGAGAAACAGACTCCCTGCTGAGTGGGGAGCCTGATGCAGGGCTCGATCCCAGGATCTGAGCCAAAGGCAGCAGCTTAACCAACTAAGCCACCCATCAAATGGCATTAAATCAGGCTCAGATGATTCGGCTCCATCTTCTCCCCACAGCCCCCTGCGGTGGATGCCCACAGCCTCCTGGGGCTGCTCACTCCCTTGGAGGACATGTTAGATGTAGCTGATTCTCTCATTGGCCCTTCTCTGTCCCCAGCGCTACCCAGAAAGGTTCCCCTTCCTCTTCTCAGGTGGTAACCGCTGTCCTCTGCAGTCCGTATGCCCCTGCTGCTCCTCGTGCTTCTCAGCCACCGGAGCAGGGAGAGGAGACCGAGGGAGAAGTGCCCTGGAGTTGGGGCTGGGAACCCACATGCTCAGGACACCCCTTTCCCACCTCCCCCCGCCTTTCCCTGTTGCTACGTGACATCGGCAGGTTGGCTTACTGACTTCTTGAGCTTCCACAGCCGCGTTAAAGTATTAATCCAATAAGCTCACAAGCTCATTAAGTTATGTCATGAAGTAGTGTTTGATAAATACAAAACACATGTATGAGTTATGAAGCTAATAGAAGTAACACCCCTGGATCCCCACCTGAACTGAGGCCAGGTCCTTGCCACTACATTGCCCCTAGTCATGTCATCGTTGGTCCCCGTGTTCCCCCCGCCTTTCTCCTCAGAGGGGACCCGTCTCCTGACTGCCTTGATTTGGTGGTGTTGTCACATGTGTGTGTCTCCAAGCAGCACATCTATCGTTTTGCTCGCTTTTGAGCGGTGTGCGATGGCGGGGAGCTCTGTGTAGCTTTCGGTAGCTTGTGTTTCTTTGACACAGTGTTACGTTTCGAAGATTCATCCTGTTGTCTGTAGCTGCAGTTTGCTCATCTTTGTGATACTTCACTGTGCAACTGTGTGATCTGTCCTTCGTTACCTATTTTGGCCGTCAGGGGTTCCTTCAGGCAGCCCCGGGTCTGAGCTCCCAGCAGGCTGCGGAGAATCGCAGTCTCTTCCCAACAGAGCGGGGATGAATGGGGGGTGTGAGCTGTGTGTGTGTGTGTGTGTGTGTCTGGGGCTGAGACGTTCTCGCAGATCTAATTTACTGCTCCGCTTTCCCATCCTGGAGCCTCTGCCAAGTGCCTATAAAAAAGATGAAATATTTAGCTAAGATCGGGGAAGGAAGGAGTGAGGCAGTCTTCTGCATTAGCTGTGGTGTTGAGGACGTACTTTGGGTAATTTCCTTCTGTCCCATCCCAGATCTAAATCCTGGCCGTCCTTCTACATCTCCTTTGTCATAGTCCACGGTCTGAATGAAATCATTCTGTTCCCGGCGGCAGGTGCCTTGCGTCCCTCTGAACATCTCCGCAGCAGTTGCCGTCCGGGCTGCAGTTGAGACTGCGGGACTTCCTGCCTCATCAGTTGCTTCTCTTTCTAGACGTGTCTCCTTCCCTCAGCCAGATCATCAGTCCCCTGAAGGCAGGACCTTTGTCTCCCAATCCGTGGTGCCCCCTGCAGCCCCGGGCATGGTGATGGGCACTCACTAAATACTGTCATCAATTGCCTAATTAATTGGCCGGATCTGCTTTAGCCGCACATGTGTCCCTATGAGCCGGGCTCTAGGCTGTGTTATCTTTCCCATTCCTTACTCCATGCCGGCCCCCTAAATATCATTCCCAGAGCCACTTCTGGGATGTTGAGATACCTCATCATAGAGGTGGGGGGTAGGCAAAGGGCAAGAGAGAATCTCAGGCGGACTCCCCAGTGAGCGTGGAGTCCAGTGATGGGCTCGATCGCACAACCCTGAGCTCATGACCTGAACTGAGATCGAGAGTCAGACCCTTCACCGACTGTGCCACCCCGGTGCCCCTGGGAGGTTGAGAGGCCTTATGTGTGGGGCTTCTGACTTCCCTGTGAGGTGGAGGGGTCAGTTCCAGACCAGGGCTGTGGGCAGGGCAGAGCCTGGAGCAGTGTGCTCTGTCCCCAGTGCCCACTCTGCGACCAGCCGCTGTTTGCTGTGTACTGCTGTGCTGGGAAGGCTCCGAGAGGGGCGCATTCCTGGCAGGTCCGCAGGCGAGAAAAACAGTACTGTGGTCTCCCCATTTTCTCAGGCAGCAGGGGAATGTAATAGTGGGTAAATGACCTCGAGGGTCAAAAATGTAGGCAGAACGAATGAAAGATGGAATGGAGCAAAGGGAGAATGAATGAGCAAGCGAGCCCGTGAAGAGCATGCTGTTACGGAAAGAACCCTGGGCTGGAACTTGGAGACCCAGGTTTTCCTCCTAGCCCTATCTTTACTATTTGTGCAACATTGGGAACATTGCTTAATGTTTTCTTAGTTTCCTCACCTGTAAAATGGGGCAAAAGTATGTACTTCTGGGGTGGTCCAGAAGACAGAAAGAGATCATGTCTGTGAAAGTGCCTCCTCCCCTAGAGGTCATGTCTAATGTAACCGGGGTCTCAGGTCAGCCAGACTGGGTGGGATGGGTGCATGCGTGTGAATGTCAGCAAGTGACCCCTGCGTGCCGTCTCCCAGCCTCTGGTCATGGATGGCTCCGATAGAGAAGGTCTCCCTGAGCTGGGTTTGCACGAGAGCCAGAGTGTTGGAAACAGTTGTTTTCCGATCATGTGTGAAGTCTGATGGCTGACCGCACCTTCCTGGTTCCTGCATAGGGTGAGGGGGTGCCTATCTAATCAGCTGTGGGGGTTCAGCCTAGCTGCTGGAGCAGCATTTAACTTGGGGGAGACCAGCCAAGCCTCTCAAATAGAGACTTCCGAAGGCCATGCCTCAACTTTCAGGGGGCTGCTGAAGTCAGAGAGTGGTGGAGGGACCCGACCCAGGCTCCCCCAACTGCTTTGTTCTCATGGCTTGAGGCTGTGACCTTCCCCAGGGATAAGGACATAGCCTGCTACATCTTGGTCTCTTTAGTGTCCTCGGCAAGCCCACATTCCTGCCAGATCAGTGTGCCTGAAGGCAGAACACCTGAGTGCAAATTCCCCATCACTGTCTCTTTAGCAGCCACTCTGTACCTCTGAATCACGTTACCTGACGTCTCTGAGCTTTGCCCTTCTCGCTGGTAGAGAGAAGACAGTAATACCTCGAGGCATCGATGCAATATTATCCTTTATCAGGAGTTTTCTAAGAGTGCTGGCCACTTCGTAAACACTTCACAGACATGATTTCAGCAGCAAACCTGAGAGAGAGAGATGGTGTGGACCTCCGTTTTATGGAGGAGGCAGCTGCAGCTCAGAGAGGTTAGGAAACTAGTCCCAGGTCCCACAGCGGGTGATTACAGAGTTGGTTCACACCCAGATGCTGCCTGAGCTCCTCCCGGCCACCACGTTGCTCCTCTCAGTAAATAAGATGATATGTAAAGAGCGTCTGGCATGCGGTTGGCTGGCTCTGAATCTGACCAAGCCTGTGGTATTTACTGAGAGATTAGCTGGGGCTTTCTGGGACCGGAAAAAATGGGGTGGGGGTAGAGAAAAGACTCATAAGCCTGGGCGTGTGCTCCCCAACCCTTGTAGGGGAATCATCTGTGCGTCCCGGCCTTGGCATATTTTTGGTAGTGGACCGATGACTCTTCTCCCAGCTCAGCAGGAGGCAGAGGGCCAGTAACAATGTGCAGGCGTACACCTCATGCTGCAGGGTTGTGGGAAGCTCTGTGTGCTCAGATCCAGACAGGGAGGTCGTCGTGGGGCACATTCTGGGTTCCTCATACTGTAGGGAACATTTGAGAAGCGTCCCACAGAATAGGTATGAGAGAGCAATTTGGTGTGAGGGCTGCTGTGGATGGCCCATCAGGGAGGGCTTCCTGGAGCAGGTGGGACCACTCCTGAAGCATGGATGGAGCATGCCAGGAGAGGAAAGGGGCTGAGGCAGTGAGGTGTGTGGAGAGAGAGGGGGCGTCTTGAACTGGGGCCAAGGGCTCATTGATTTATCCTGGTCAACCTTGTCTCCTTCATCACATGTGTAGAGTATTTATGTTGGCTTCACAGATAGTCCTGGGACCCTGCCTCCTCGTGGCTCACCATCAAAGACAGATAGGCTGATGCCTGCTTTGGGGGAAATGTGACCTACAAATCTCTCTGCCAAGCCACGAGTAGGAGAGAAAGTTCTGGTCCCTGCATTTGGCCTCAGAGCAGGGAGAGACCTCAGACGGGCTAACCCCCTCCTGCCAAGGACACTCCTGGAGATGGACTGCCAGAGCAGGCTGGGCTGTGTTCCACCCTCCCCTCTGAGGGGCTCCTGGGCATGCACGTTCCTCGTCAGGCCTCCTTGTTGGGCAGGAATTGAAAGCCTGACTGATCTCTCTGGAATGAATGGCAGGCTTAGGGTTTCACTTTCTGGAAGTTCCCTCCATGTCCGCTCAAGAGAGGGTAGGGTCCATGAGCCCTCCATTTCCAAAGCCAAGAGTAAGCATCAGCACCCCCCTCCCCCACAGCTGTCCTGAGTCTGTACAGCCAGCTGCTGACTGCTGTGGAAGGACATTACTGCCGCCATCTGCAGCCTGTCCCCTTGCACAAACTTTGCAAACAACCTTTTTAATCATGTTTACGAACTTGGCATACGCTTGCCGCAGGTATGGTTCCCGTGATGACAGAGGTCTCGGCAGTAAAGCCAGCAGGTTGGGTTTCAAACTCTCAGCTTCACTGGGGACCCTTCCTCTGTCTTCCTACCTTCCCTCCTCTCACCAGCTGCCCCACTCCCCCACTGCAGGAAGTCTAGAATATTCCCCTGTTTTTTTCAGTTTTCAGTTGACACTGTGCTTGTCTGTCTCCGGTAGGGAAGGTCCATTCTTATTTCACAAGTAAGAGAACACAGTGATTGGCCTAAGGCTGATGGTTAGAGGTAGCTGAGCTGAGCTTCGAACCCACATCCTCTGTCTGTTTCCTTTGCTCTTCTCACTTTGCTGGACTCCCTCAGTCTGGCCCACATGACAGCCTCCTTCCCTGGGCAGCGCTCAGGGATCCCTGTGTTTCCACCCCCCCCCAGGACACGTGGTGCCGAGCACGGTCTGCAGCTGCTGGCGGGCGGGCTTGGGGCGGGGGGCGGTGGTACTGCTTTGTGCTAAATTGTGGTTTGTGGCTTGTGTTTGTTCCCACGGTGCCCTTTGTGAATGTCATGGCACTACCAGGACCGGCTCCTTCCCATTGCAAGCAGGAAGACCCAGCCCCAAATGGTGCTCTTCCCAGGGAACTGTGTCAGCTCTTTATGTCTCCTAGGGAGAGCCTTGGCTGGGAGTTGGGACTGCTGGGTTGAGACCCAAAGCCAACTGTTCTTTTATCCCCTGTTCTGGGGCAAAGTCACGTGCCCTCATTTCTCTGCTCCAGGGACGGGGCTGAAGATTATTACGACTTCAGACCTCAGTCCCTTGCTGGGCCGTGTGTGGATGCATGGGGAGATGTCCGCTAGGGCCATTTAGAACACAGTTACCGATGGACCAGTTGATGCTTAGCTCCTGGAGAACATGGGACACCAATGGCCACCAGCCCCTGGGCACATAGGCTGCACGTGTAATACCTTTGTCCCCAGGGTGTTTCCTGCTGTTTTTTCTCTCTAGGCCTTTTACTCAAAGGCCTGGTACTCCCTGAAGAAGGCCAGGAAACGCCCGGAGAGAGGAAGGTGGGTTTCTCTGTAGTCACCTACATGGCAGGACGTGGTGGAATTAGACTGGAGGGGTCCCAGTTCATCCTGTGATCCTAGGAGCCTCCTGTTTTCCGGGCCTGTCCCCCATCATTGTGATGGGAATACTGCCTCCCTGCCTCTGGCTTCTTGTCTGTGAAGGAGCACACTCACACACTTCCAGGGAGGGGCACCGCCTCACCCCCCTCTTGGTTTTTGTTTTTATCTCCTATCCCTGTTCCTATGTTTATTGGGCCCGTGTTCCCATTTCCCTAACCCCTCCGTGTGGGAGGCGTGTTTGCCGTGGGAATCACCTTATCCCCGCCCCATGCCTGAGTGTGACACCCACGGGTAGGCTCCAAGAAGGAGGTCGGGGGCTCTTTTTAGCCTTTGCAGAGTAGCAGCAGTGGCTGCTAGAAATCTGTCCCCTGGCTCGGCAGAGCTTCCACTGGTCCTAAGTGGAGAGAGGTTAGCTGTATAGGTGAGCACCAGCGGCAGCGTGGCTGAGGCTGAAACCCACGTGTTCCTGTTTGTCGTCGGCTGCCCTAGACTTGACCTTGGAGGGTCATTGGGAGTTTCCAACAGCATCTGGTAGGGAGGTGTCGCGGAGGGAGAGTGGGGGAGAGGAGAACAGCTAAGAGTTTGGAAGTTTTAAAATGGCATAAAGGCAAGAGAATCTTGATTATATTCTAGGGTGTGAAGAAGGAAGGCGTCCCCAGCATCATAAGAACAGAGAAGAGGTCTGACCAAGTGGGGCCAGGTATTATGAAAGAGCTCCTTGTTTTCTTCTAACTTCATTGTGGAAATTTTCAGACAGGTGCAGAAATAGACTAGTGTAAGGAATCCTCATGTACCCGTCAACCAGCTTCAGTGGTCTCCGGCTTTTCTCCTCGTTTTCCTTCTGGGGTGTGTTTGGATTCAGAAGGCCCCACTGCAGGCTGAGGTGTGGGTGGTGTGGACAGGGTGGGAGAGGAGCAGCCCCAGGAGGATTGTGGACAGTCCACAGGAGTCAGAGCTCTGCCTGGGGGGCATTTGCTGTAATCTCCACTCCCCAGCTCTCCTTGGTGAACAGCAGTGACATTTACTAATTGAGTTCTTCCTATGTGTCAGGCTCTGTTGTAGGCTCTTTGCATGCTTTGCCTCACTGAATCCTGACCACCATCCTATGTCAGCATTCCCATTTTATGCTGGCTGTGGAATGGGGGCTCAGAGAGGTTAGGTCACGGGCCCAAGCTCACACAGCTGGATAGCAGGAAAGCAGGGGGATTTGAATCCAGGCTGCAGGCCTCCAGAGCTCTTGTTCTTCTTGTGTGTTGTTACACTGCCCCTCAAGGGTGTGAGGGTGGACAAACACATCAGAATTGCTTTCTGTGTGGCCCCTGTGTGACTTTTGGGATAGCCCAGGGTTCTGCCTTGGGGGGGTGGGTCTCTCCTGCCCATTAAAAGGCTTGTTTTTATGCTTAAAGGGGATGGTTCATGAATCTCTTCTGCCAGATGGGTGGATGGCATCGTCCCCTACCTGCCTGTGTCTGGGCTGGTTGGCCTCATCTGTCTGTGGCCCCGGAATGACACTTACATGGTGGGAGGTGCAGCAGGAGGGAGGCTCTGGGCTTCCTGGCATTAGCAAGGTGCCAGGTTTGTGGAATATACACTTTCTACTGCCATCCTTTGGAGAAGGGAGTTGGGGAGGCATCTAAGCCATAAGGCTGTGTCTGAGGATTGGGTGATGGTTTTCTTCTCTTGCCCTAGCCTGCATGGAGAGCACCTGCCTTTCCCCAGAATGTGGTGGGTGGGGGGTGTCTAGGCCACCCAGCCTCCAGGCATCTCTCTTTCCCTCTGCTCTACTCCATTAGAACTGAGCCCCTAAGTCTGAGAGAGATTACTCTGGCTTCCAGCTGCCCTTTGAAGCTTATCATGACACTGATTTTTTTTTTCTTGTCTCCTTGGGATAAAAAGTCATTGGGTCTATTCCCCTGCTTTCCCACTGATGACCCTCAAATGGTCAGTGCCTTGCCTGTATAGTGTAGTTGGGAAGACCTCCTTTTGAACGCCACAGTGCTATTTAGCCTTGTAACGTTGTAGCTCGGTAGCATTGGCATCTCCCTCTTTACCCCTCTCATCCCAGGACAGGCACCCAGCATGTCGGGCCATTCGGTAGCATCCGTGGTGTCCACTGTCTCTGCTTGTAGAGCACCCACGGGTGTGTGGTCCTACACTAAATGGCTCACCTGATTCGCGTGGGGATCCTGAAAAGCAGTTATCGTAGTTTCATGTTCTAATTCCAGAGCAGATGAAACTGAAGCTACGGGAGAGTTTAAGTAACTATCTCAAGGTCACACAGCTGGTGCCTGAGGGTATAGGCATTTACACTCAGGGCTGTCTGGGTTGCTTGAAGTCCAGTGTTCCCGACCTCCTGACCACGCCTATCTGTTCTATACTCTGGTGTTAAATACGAGCATAATATTAACTCCTGTGATAGAATGTAGATTTGATATATTGTAACAGTAACACCAAAATGGCATGGACGTTTGAGAATTGTGGCTTGCTGACTGTTACTGTAATTAAGTTTGTATAGGAAGAAATATTAGTGATCAATAAGCATGAGAAGGAACATCACTAGCTATCAAAGAAATCCAAGCTGTGACGATGACGCTGTGTTCTTTTTGTGTTTCTGGTGTGCCCAGATTTTCACACTGATCACTGCTCGTGTGAGGCAGCCCTTCAACACAGAGCTGGGGGTGGGGCAGAGGGGGTGAAGGGTCGGAGGGGAGGGGAGGGGAGCATAAAGTTCTGCACCTTTTGCGCTGGACAACTTGGTAGGGAAGTATGGAGAGCCATCCTCTGACCAGTGGGTGCACTTCCAAGAATGCACTCTGAGAAACTGATCAGAAGCGCTGTCAGGTGTCGCGTGTGAGTGTGTTCATTACAGAGCAATTTGTAGTAAAGGAAAATTGGGAACAACTGGAATGTCTTACGTCAGGGGAACGGTTAGACCGAGTACAACTGGGGGTGAGCATGTTTGGGGAATCATCACATGTGACGGGGCAGGCGGAGATGTTCTCTGTGTGGTGTACTTCGCACACTGTAAAATGGGCTCTTTGGCGAACGGCTCTGAGCTCCGCCTAATGCATGCGGCCTCGTCGCAACCACTGCACAAGGGGGATTCAGGTGAGGCGGGATCGTTCACTGCTGTGGGTATACAGCGAATTCCGAGATGTCAGAACACGTACGTGTGTGTGCCTATGTGTGTGTGTGTGCCTGCATAGGACCGGAACGGCTTCACGGAATGGAGATCAAGCAAAGGAAGGGATGGCTTGCCTTCCTTCAAGGAGGAATGGGCGGCCTGATTTGGAAACCAGGGTTGTCCTTCGGTATCTTGCCTGCAAAATGGTGATGCCGGGTGCTGGAGCTCTGACTGGTGCGCTCAGCCCAGCACTGGTCCGCTCTGTGGGTGTGGCTCCAGGCCTGTGACAGGCCCTGACCTTGGGTAGAGGTACTGGCTTTGGGGTGTGCCCAGTGGGGCTGGGGAGGCGGCCGGCGCTGCCAGCCCGGGGCTCTGCTGTGTCACTGGGCTCAGTATAGAATGGAATGCTGCTAGCCCGGTCGTGTCCTGACCAAGAGCAGTGGAGGGCTCTGCCCCCTCCTCACGGCCTCTGCCAGGCAGCTGCTTGGAGTTGGGGCCTCTACATGTGGGGGCTACTGGCCTTGGTGAAGAGGAGATGCCCCGGGCTCCTGAAGACCTTTCTTCTTCTGGGCAGGGAGCTGTCTGAATCGAGAGAGAGAACGTTCTGCCTCCCTCCCTCTTGCTGCCTCCCTGGCCCCTCTGGTGTTACTCAGGCCACCTTCTGGGGGTCTTTCTCTCCGGTCTCCATCAGTCCCCTGGGGTGGTGTTATTATGAATTTGATCCCAACCAGACTGCTCCTTAGCAGGCCCAGAGGAGCCTGCATATGGGATACTGGCCCCAGTGCTTCGGGGCTGCATATGCAAAGCCCTGAGCTAGGGTAGGGTAGGTGAGGGGGCAGCCTGGGATGGGGTCTGCCACCTGCCATTCCCTGCATTGGGGCAGGCGTACCTTCTGCCTTGTGGCCTGGCGCTCTGGGATTGCGCCCAGCCTGCCCCTCGCCCCGGAGCTTCCTCTCCCCCCCATCCTAGTGACTAGCAAGGGCAGCTCCTGTTCTGGGGAGGAACAGCTTCTAGGAGTGGGAGGTGGCCTGCTCAGGCTCCCACCGTCAGTTCTGGGGAGGGTCCCTGACAGCCAGGTGTTCTGAACCCCCCTCCTTGTCTCCAGCTCCCCAGGACAGGGACGGTCCCTACCCCTCTCTGATGCTCAGCTGCTGGGACAGGACTACACGGGGAATGCAGCGGTCTGCAGGGTTTGCCTATACCCTGGGTGGAGGGGCAGGCTGCTGTGGTGGGGAGCCCCAACTTCATCCTGAAGGTGCTGTGAGGTCTGCTGAGCTCTCCCTGGGCCTGGGCACCCAGTGACTATGCATGGGATCTCCAAGGGCCCTTAGTGCTCAGTCCTTTCCTTGCAGGATTTCCAGCAGCACGGACTGTTGGGAATTGTGTGTCCCTCTGGGGCGGCTGCTCCCTGTACCCTGTGTCCATCCTCTGTTGCCCCAAAGTGACACGTGAGCCTGTCCTCAGAGGTGGGGCATCCGACAGGAACTCTGGAGGAGGATGGAGAGTCCCCGGGCCTCTTAGCACCACCTTGGAATCAGCCTTAGAAAGTCTGGGTTTGGGTGCACTAGTATTTTGGGGGAATCGAGTTCAGGATGGGCCTTAAACCCCAAAGTAGATAAAGCTGACTCAGTATGGAAGCAGCAGTCAGGCCTGTGCTTCTCCCTACGTTAGTGTGTGGCAGTTGGCTTCTGCTTCTCATCTTCTGCTGTCCAACCACCGTGTCTCCTCCCTGCTGCCCAGCATCCGTAGAGCAGCTCTTGTGGGCCAGGCACAGTGCTGGACCTCTGCTCCCATGGCCTTATGGAGTTCCAGTTCCAGCCCGAGGTGGCCGGGCTGCCATTGTCCTTCCCTTTACACGTAGGTTCAGAGAAGCTAAGGAATACGTCTGGCGTTCAGAGTAGCTCTGGGCACAGCAGTTCTGTCTGGCCGGAGGTGCTCACGTCTCACAGAGTGGCCCCACTCCCCTCGTGCCCAGACAGCTGAGCCTTGAGCTGCGGAGATAGGGCCGACAGCTAAGCCGCTTAGTGCAGGACCGGATCCCAGCCTAGGCAGCATCAGTCCTGGGCATCTGCGAGGGGGTGAAGCCTGGCTTCAGGCCTTGCCTCTGCTATCCCCCACTCCACTCTCTGTTGGCCCTCCTTTGCCAGGTTTGGGTGAACATGGACATGAACGCCCCATTGCTTTCCTGGCCCCTCCGATACGAGTTCTCAGGCTGGCAGAGAGAATGGCCCTGTGGCCTATGATCGGTGGCAGGGATGTACAAGGTAACAGGGTTCAAGGCCACTGTCTCTGAGAAACATTCTGTGATTGAGTTACCCCTGCCAGCCCTTAGGGGTCTCCTCTATCCCCACATACCCTCTGGTTCTATGCTTCTGGGAGCCAAAGTCTTCCTGTCCAGGCCTTGGTGGGCCAGTCGACAGCACTCTGGCCTCTGTTTGCCACGCCTGGACCTTAGGCAAGGCTGTGTCCTCCCAGTATGCTAAGGCTTACACCCAGCAGGGCCTCTCCGGGGCACTTCGCCCTACATAGCATACTCTGAGGAGATTGATGCTTCAGTGACATGATATTTTACCCTAACGGTCTGCTTGGAGGCAGGGAGATTACTTTGTCTGTGATTCAACTTTCTTGCCCCAAACTCTTGTCTTGTCTCCATGAGACTCAGCCACAGGGACCCTGGTCCCCATGGAGGAGTGAGTTTAGGCAGGTCTCATCCCCACCCTGGACCTTGCTGTCTCTCCCCAAACCTTCATAGCCTTGTGACAGCCATTCCCGTAAAGAGATGTAGGGAAGTCCCACCTGCTGCTTCTCAGCACTGGCTGGGGAGGAGACCAGGGCTTGCCAGCCACAGCCCTGGAGCTGGGTGCCAGTCCTCCCAGCCCTCCCTGGAAGGAGTCACAGGGCACAGATGTGGGGGCAGGAGAGGCTGCTGCTGGTGTGTGCTGGGGCTGTGGCCAAACGCCCGCCGAGGTCCACTTCGGGAGGAGGGACTCTCGCACCCCCTGTGCCCCCTTGGTCCCTGTGCTGCAGACAAACAGCATCAGTGGCATCAGGGCTCACCAGATGGTGAGCTCCCAGTGCCCCCCCCCCCCGAAGGGGACCATCTGCTTGATGGTGTCTTTAGTCATGGGTGTGAGAGCCCGTGTAATGGAGGAGAAAGCATGAGTGGAGCCAAATCTTGCTGGAGTTCTACAGCCGAGAAGGGAGGGTATGTGGTTCACTGGGTTTGCGCCGCCCTTGCCAGACTCTGGAACATTCTCCCTCTGAGAGTGGCTGGGCTCTTCCCTCCCTTTCCTGACGACAGTTGACCCAGCTTTGTCTCTCGGTATCCAGCACCATGCTCTTGGAGCTCCATGGGCTTGCTTCTGCCAAGTCTCCCTCCCTCCCAGCGCCTTTGCTTCTCTACTCCATGGCACCCAGGCTTCTGGGGCAGACGCACGTGTGGGCTGCTTTGTTCCTGGGATGGAGGGAGGAGGATAGACCTCCCTGAGCCCAGGTGCCATCCATGCCCCCTTCCCGCCCCTGGGAGGGGCTGCCCTCTCTGCCTCTCGCTGGCAGCGTCTGGTTCTGGAACTCAGCACCACTCTGATCGGACCGTCCTGAGGCGGCCAAGCGAGCGAGCAGATTCCTGGACCAAGGCACGTTTCTTGCACCTGCTAGCCGGTGCAACAGCCCCGGAAGGTGCCAGGCCCATTTCCAGTTCTCGGGCTCCTGCCAAAGGGAGGTGCCTGGGGGGTGCAGGAAGGACAGACGGATGTCCTCAAAGCTACTCCTGGGCTTCCACCCTGAGAATGGAAAGGGAAAGTTGACTCTTGCCACAAGAAGTGTTTTCCAGTTTTCTTTTTTCAAGCCACTTTGGAGTGTTGCAGAAGAGGGGAACAGGTTGAGTGGAAGCCTAGTTGTGTCAGAGGGAAAGGGAGTGAGATAGGACAGGGTTTGCCCTCGGTTTGCCCTATGGCCATGGACAGCCTCTCTGGGTCCCTGCGGCCTCTGTGGAGGGAAAGAGCTGCCTGCTCCCCTGTTGTCCCCACTTTGCTTCCTTACAGTATGTTGGCTGCCAAAAGAGTCACAAGGGGGGTGAGGGAGGTCTCGGCTGCATCTCCCAATCCCCCAAACATCCCTTTGCTGATGACACCAAGCTGCGGCAGGAGGGGCCACGACGTGTAGCCAACATCAGGATCGATTCTGTGTCTGTCTTGTGCACTTTAGTGATTGGTGGGGGTGCTCCGGTTTTGTGTACTTGAGTTTCTGCTGGGCAGGCTGGGCCGTTCTCCTTGGAATCCAAGGAGCACAGAGGCTGCCCCCGCCCCCCGCCCTGGTGCCCTTCCTCTTCCCAGCTTCAGTGACCCCTCCTGGGACTCTGATGGGCTCAGTATAGCCACCCTGGGGATAGGAGGACTATGTGGCAGGAGGGATTGAACCCAGGTTACCTACTGAGAATGCTCCCTGGAGTGGAGAGGGAAGAAGGCACATGGACATTTGGCAAAATCTCACACTTGGAAGGTCTGGAATTCTGAGTCCGTTCTCCTCTAAGCACCAGGGAGTGGTAGCCCAGTTGTTCCAAACCCCTGTTATCTGGGTCAGCACACCCACATCCTTTCTGACCATGCCCTTCAATTCTGGCCTTGTAACGGCCTCATTTGGGTCAGGGCGGAACCACACTAGGATTGGTGATTCTTCTGAACAACCCTGGGGCCTTCCCGGCTCCCCTTTCTGAGTGCTGCTGGCCACCCTTGCTGGCCTGGGGTTGGGCGGTTCGTGGAAATGGCTGTGGGGTTTTGTGCCGAGGCGGTCTCTGCTCCCAAGGGTGTAGGTAAAGAGGCTGAGCCCTGCTCTGCGGGAGTCCTAGGTGACACGGGGCAGCCTCCAGGATAGACTGTGGCGTGCGTAGGGCTCCTGGGTGACGGTGGTCTGAGAAGAGCGTGGTCCCAGGGGAAAGAATAGGAGTGCAGGGCTCATAGAAGGTGTTTGAGAAATGTGGATTGCTTTGGACACTGATGAGTTTATTGAGAGAGCATCTTGGGAATGACTGTGGGCCTCATCTAGGACGGGCCAACAGGCAGTGGGAGAAAGCAGAAACAATCTGACCAAGGCCCATGAAATTTACTAAAGGTGGAGTGAGAGAGAGAAGATTCGTTCTTCCAGTTCTGGCTGATGGGATTTGCTGGCCCACGTACCCCTCCGGGAAAGAGCAGAGTGGCCGGTCCTCTGTCTTGTGGAGGCAGGAGATGGGCCCGGAAGCCCTCTAGAGGTCTTTCTTGCTTCAGTCCTCTACATCTTCAGAGCAGAGAAAGCACAGGAAGGCCTGAGAGGACGTCAGGCCAAAATGACTGGCAAGGTCTCAAAGCCTCCTCGGAGACAGACTTGGCAGGGGAAGGAGACCGGAGAGGAATGGGGTGCTCCAGTGCACAGAGAAGCACCCTGGGGTGGGGGGCATCCATGGAGCAGGTGCCGTCAACTCCATTGCCCATGGCGTTCTCTCTTCTGCCCTGGCTGGGGGGGACGGGCTGGTTTGGAAGGTTCAGCTCCCCTGAGCTGGCACGTCTGCCCAGCTCCTTCTGCACCGCTCCTGAAGCCAGCCCACGACTAGAGGAGGTGCTCACTGCTGTCTTCTTGCAGGCCTCCCCCTGCGCTGTTCGTTTCCCGCTGCTGGCTCCCGGACTCACAGAGAAGCCCCTTCACTCTTTTGCAGAAACACACCCCCCACCCGGCTTCCCACAACCCCACTGCCTGTGGGCTTCGGTGCTGGAATGGGGTGGTGTGCAGTCCGTGCTCGCCTGCCGGCCTGGCCCCTGGAGGACGCTGGAGTAAAAGTCTCCTCTTACTGGAGTGACAGCCCGCCTGATTTCCTCCCCCTCCCAGAGCCATTCGAGCAACAGCCACTTCATGATAATCAGGGAGTAGACAGCTCCCGAATGCCTCTCCTCTGACCTGCTGTCCCCAGAGATGTTGATGGGCAGTCCCTCACTGGCCACTCACACCTGTCGTTACTTCTGCGGGAGTTACTTTTCCGAGGGGCTGCGGTTCTCCGTAGCACCCACTCCACTTACCTGTGACATTGTCCTCCTTTTCAGGCTGGGTCAAGGGCACTTATTCCTGATGGGACCTTGGGGGGTGGTGGCTGGGACTGGCAGTGTGGCCGCATGAGCCTGGGCTGTGGGCAGCCCGTCTCTGGGGAGAAGATCCCACTCTCTTTCTTTGAGTTTTGAGATTGGGCCCTCCTGGCTTTTCTCCTGCTGCTCTGCTTTGTCCATGGCTGCTGCTCACTCTGAACTCACGTCTCCGAACATTACACCTCTGGTCCATCCTCCCTCTTGTTCTTCTCCCTCTCCCTTGGCAAAGCTGTCTAGCCCCTTGGTTTTAGCTGTGAAGCCCGAGAGTAACATCTCGCGTGTATAAAGTGCTTTGTGGTTTGTAGTGTTATCTTTATGTATGTTACATTTGCCCTTTACGACAAGCCCGTAGAGTAGAATAGTTCCTTCACTTTTTTCTGGATGATTAAGCTTGGGCCCGACATGCTGAAGCCACATTTGGTTGGGTTACACTTAGAGGCCACAGAGTGCGTGGCCAAACCATGTTTTCTGATCCCGGCTTCACAGCCCTCCGTCACCATGCTTCCCACCGAGTGCTGGGGTTTCTACGTGCACCTTCCACTGGTTCCTCAAACCGGTTTTGTCTTCCTGCTTCAGAGGCCTTCCTTCATCCTGTTGCTTGGGTTGGTAGCAAGTCCCACCACCTGCCCAGCTCTCAGACCCAAAACTCTGCCTGCCCCCGCCCCATCTGTCCCGCACCTGTTTGTCTGTACTGCCATTTCCATAGGTCAGGACTCCTTCATTCCTTGGGTGCTCATTAGGTTCTTTTCTGATCTTCCTTGTCCCCACTTTCTCTTAGATCATTGTGTCACAACTGCTGGGTTCTTCTTCCTGGTGCCTGAGTCTTGTTAATAGCCCCTCTCCACTTCCACGCAACATACCACTGCTGTCACCGTCCCTCGGAAATCAGCAGAGACCATGCTCCCCATCCCCATCACCTGGACCTTCTGAGCTGGAGTCACACTCTCTTAGTGACCTCAGGTACCCTGTGGACCACCTCTCCCTGTCTCTGCTCTCTCTCTGTCACATAGCACCCTGGGTAGCCCCTCGGAAGCACTCAGACATCATTTCCTATTCTGCTTCCTTCCTGTGTTGCCGTGTGGCTCATGCTTTCCTTCCTGCCCATGATTCTTCCCATCCCACTGGTCTGTACACATGACAGCCCCATCCCCACTCCCTTAAAGATTTCTGTCTCAAGTGCTACTCCTCTTCTTCCGTGAAACCTTCCCAAGCTCCTCCGGACAGACCCTCGGAACTCCTTCCACATTCTGTCTGTCAGCAATCCTTACTGCTTTCTCCTCGTGCTGGGTTATTTACGTGTGCCTCCAATGTTGCCGTGGGCAAAACCTAGGCTGATTTATTGGCGAAGTGAATGTGGATTCTTGTTAGTGGCTGTTTCCTGCCCACCTCCCACCTAACAGGCACTGTCCTTGGGGTTCACATATGTTATGTGGTTTAATTCTCAGATCATCCCTCTGCAGAAGATCTCCTTCTCTTTATTTTGCAAACAAGGGAACAGCCCCAGAGAGGTAAGGTACTTTTCTCAGAGCCTCCAAGTGTGAGTGGTGGAGCTGGCATTTGGACTCTGGATGTCGGACTCCAAAGCCTGTGTGCTTTCCTCTCACCCCGTGCCTCGTCGGGGAGCAATGTTGATTGCTTCCATGGCACATGGGGAGGGCTTCCTGAGCTCGGTGAGTAGCTTGTCTGTCCATTTGCCGTAGGGCTGGCCAGCGTGAAGGGCAAAGTGCTCCAACTAACCTTCCTTTAATGAACCAGTGTGGTTTTGTCACCCTGGGTTTATGAGTGGTCTTGATCTTAGCCATATTTTTGTCCTGTGCCACCTGCATGGTAATGAGCCCCTTGCCTTTGCCTAGGTGTAAAGCTGAATTGCCTTTTATTTGTCCTCAGATAATTTTTTTAAAGCTTCGAGGGATGCCTGAGGTTCTATTTTGGGATCTGTTGGACAGATCT
Organism: Mustela nivalis; assembly: GCF_964662115.1. NCBI lineage: Eukaryota > Metazoa > Chordata > Mammalia > Carnivora > Mustelidae > Mustela > Mustela nivalis. The sequence goes on along the minus strand of NC_139026.1, from coordinate 107,128,736 downwards.
GCGTCGGCTGTCTCATTGTCCTTCAGGATTTTTGCAAACTTTGATCATATACCCTGCAAGCTTTGTGTTTCCAGAATGAGGAGTTCGCTGCTTTTAGAATCTCCCCTCATGCCTCACCTTTTCACTTGCCTCTTGTGTGTCTGCTGTGTTGGGTGTGTGCGGGTGAGTGGCCCACCACAGTCAGGCATACTGGGGGCCGGGCTCTTGTGCCCCTTCCCCAGCCCTGCCTGTCCTGGTGCAGGCCTGCCCTGGGAAGCCTTGTCTCTGCTCCCACTCCCGGGCTCAGCCTGCCCATGCTGAAGCCAGCTTCTCAGCAGTTGTGGAAGTGGCCGGTGCCAGGGTCACTGGCTCACAGCATTGCGCCTATGACACCAGAACCCATTTCGGGTGCCGTGACGGAGCGCCTGAGGTATGCAGTGCTCAGTTGTGGGACTCCTATGCCGATCACAGGCTGCCAGGCCCAGGGACAGCCAGGTTCATGGCTGCAATGGGCACGGCGACCTGCCCCGAGAAGGGGCTTGGCGCCCGGGAGGGATTAAAGATGGTGCAAAGTGGACGGGGTGGCAGGTGGGGATGGCCTCCTGCTCCAGCTCCTGCTCCAGCCCCTGCACCAGCACCCTTGTCTCCTTTTGGCCTTGTCTTCCCCCTCGGCTCCCTTTCTTCATCTTTCTTGCTCTCACTCATGTTTCGGGAGTCACCATGGTGACGAGTATGCTGAGAGGAGAGCCTGGGTGTTGGCTCCGTACCCTCGTGGACTCCTTAAAGAGGCTGCCTGCCTACTAATGGTCGAAGGCTGTCTTTGGAGATGGTTGTGGGGGCTTGCTGGTATGCAGAGCAGCAGCAGGGGCCCCTCCAGGACCACAGGGAGGAGAGAGCGTTCAGTGTGCACCTACTGTTCCCCGTGCCGGCACGCAGGTGTCCCGCACCCGAGAAATGAGGAGGTCTGGTGCTGTGCTGTCCCAGCAATGATGAATGGCACTTGCATGGGGACGTTCTTCCCTTGCGGGTGTGAGTGTGCCAGCCCATATGGGGAAAGGAGGGTGCAGGTCTCTCACTAACGATGGGAAGGGTCCGAGAGCGAAGAAGGAAGTTGCTTCATCTTTCCAAAGTTTATTTCTGGTTATAAAATTAGTATGTGATTTTTGGAGATGATCAGAAAGGATAGAGAGATTAAAAAAATACAGCATTAGTTAAAATCACTCATAAGGCCATCTTTCAGAGATAAAGATGTTCACCTTTTGATGAGTTTCACTGTTCACCTTTTGATGAGTTTTTAGGTGGGTTGGGTAGGCTGGGGTGGGGTTGGGTGAGGAGATTTTTGTTGAAAAGCACACCTTTACTTATACAGAATGGAAGGACATGGAGGCCAATGGGCTCTTAGCCCCCATCGTGCCCCTGGGCTGTTGGGGTGCCCCACTCTGGCAGCCACCGCTGGCCGAGTTCCCCTCGGGATGGGGGCAACCACTCAGCACCATGCTCGAGTACTCCTGGGTTCAGTAGTACTCAAAAGAAAGAGGATGCTGCTCTGGGAAGTTCCTAGTTAAGGTGGGAGTGGACAGTGACTAGGACAGCAACAGGCTCATAGGACAGCTTCTGCCCCAAAGCAGAGGTTCCCAGCCAGCAGCTGTGGCATCTCCCCCTGGACTTCTGGGGGCAGCCACCGTGTCAGTCCGCTCTGGGTCTCTGGGTAAGTGAGGCTAAGGGGTTGTTCTTCACCTTGTAAGTTCCGATTCTGGGTGCGCATTCTACCCTGCAGAGCTTCATGGAATGAGCTGGACAACGTGGGCCATGGCGGTCCTTCTTGTCCTTAAAACCCGCACCTGATGGGGCGCCTGGGTAGCTCAGTGGGTTAAAGCCTCTGCCTTCGGCTCAGGTCATGATCCCAGGGTTCTGGGATTGAGCCCTTGCATCGGGCTCTCTGCTCAGCAGGGAGCCTGCTTCCCTCTCTCTCTGCCTGCCTCTCTGCCTACTTGTGATCTCTCTGTCAAATAAATAAATAAATAAATAAATCTTAAAAAAAAAAAAAAACCCGCACCCGTGTGCCTTGCCACCTGTCCGCCAAACCTCTCGAGCCTCCACACCCTCATAGATGACGTGGTTTTTACACCCGCTGGTACCGGCGTGGTCGGGGAGAGGGAGCCTTGGGCAAGGCTTCTGGGAGCAGGTGAGACAAGAATGGTGTTTGGAGGGTGCGGAGATGGCAGTGAGATGGGGAAGCCCATTCCAGGCCAGGGAATGGCACGCAGAAATGTTCAGCCGTGGCAGGTGTGTGCTCATGACTGTGTGAGCGGGAGCTCTGGCCGGGGCCAGGCAGAAATCCCAGCCCCCTGGGCTCCCCCCAGCCCCATACCCTTATATAGCCTTCCTCACGCTCCCAGAGCTCGGGGGTGGGGACAGAGCCCTCCCCCTACTGTACTCCTGCGGGGAGCCCGCAGCTAGCTGGGTGGGAGCCCACTCCCTCAGGATCGTCTTGTCATCACAGCCGGAGTCAGCTGTTGGTTTGGGAAGCCTTCCCTGGTCCAGTGTTTCGCCGTGCGCAGCCAGAAATATAACCCTCCTGTTTGCCAAGAGCATTGGATCTTGGCAGGCATCCGTGTGGCCTATTTTAAACCAAAGGGAGCCGAGAGAGGTGCCTCCCAGGCTGAGCCAAGGACCCTTTTCTTATGGGCCGAGTGGGGCTACAGGGGTCTTGTCACTTTCTCCCTCCATGGGCTGGTGGGCAACAGTCTTGAGGGGAGAGTGCAGGGGATGGGAAATAGGGCTGTTTTGGGGCCTCTAGAAGAGGCTTTATACGATTACATGGGGAGCCCTAAACTGACCCTGGGAAGTTCGGTTCTTTAGCTCCCCTGTGCTGTTGTGGCCGTATATGGGTGACCTGTTTGTCACCTGGAGAAAGGGGGCATGCATGGACTTGCCCTCTCTCTCAAAGAGCTCCTCTGACCTCGGAGAGTGGGACATCTCCTGAGCCCCTGTCATCCTGCTTCATTGGCCAGAGTCCCAGGCAGAGCCTCCTCGAAGCAGACCCAAGTTTGTAAGCAAACCAGATAAAAAGACAGCAGGATTCAACTGCTTACACGGCTGCCCGCCGGGTCTGTGAACGGAGCCGTCATGTGATCGCTCGTGAAGGATCATCAGGGGCCGGTGCTCCGAATCTTAGCATCTGCATCTGACTGCCTGAGCTTCCCAGTGGGCCAGTTTCTTAATCTCTGGGAGAGCCTCGGTTTCTTATCTGTAAATGGGGATGATCGTGATCCCTATGTCATTGATCTTAGTGGGGGTGCAATGCATTAATGGGTCTGAGGGGCGGGCATCTGCTGCAGAGAAGGGCCACGTGAGCTTGGCCACTCCAGTGGCTGCTGCTGGGACTTCTGTAGCCTGTGCGGAGTTCCCAGAGTATCTCGTAGACCGTGCTTGCAGTGGGGCTGAAGCCTGGAGAGGACAGGCCACTGATGGGCCCAGGATCATCTTAGGTAGAAAATAGTCATCCTCCATTAAGCATCCACAGAGCAACACGTAAGGGTAGGAATCTGGTTGCTGTTCCCAAGGAGCCCCGTCATAGGAGGCTGAATGTCAGTGGTGGTGGTGACGGGGTGTTCATGCCAGACCATACATAGGGAGGCACCATAGCATGTCCCTGGGGATCATTCTGTCCTTGTGCTTCAACCCAGTGGCGTGCTCTCGGGTGGGCACATGGATGCTTAGAGCCCTGGAGATTCTGATGCATGGGTCTGGGGCAGGGCCTGGGCATCTGCAATGTCACAGACCTTCTTGGGTGACTCTGATGCCCAGCATGGGAGTGGAGGGGTAGGGATGGTGGAGTTGCCCAGAGCTGGGGACAGAGCCTAACTGCTTGGTCTCAGGTGATTGTGCCCGCCTCCTCAGGCTGGTGTGGTACTGAGTGGACTCTCAACACCCAGCCCAGAACCTAGTGTGTGAGCCTGTTCTCCAGACAGTGACAGCGGGGGTGATCTTGAAGCATGGGCATGGGGTGGGGGTAGGGGCACTCCTCTGTCAGGCCCTGCCTTGCCTTCTTTGGACCAGGTGCTGCCTGCCTCCAGGACTCCAGCTTCTTTCCCATACCCTTTCAGTCTTAGACATCCCCCCCTGCAACATCCCTATATTGGAGGCCGAAACGGTAGGGGGGGCCTCCTCATCTTAGAGGTAAGGAGGACGGGGACCTTGGCCCCCTCCTGGGTCAGGACAGCAGCTGTCTTTTCAACTGGCTTATGCCTGAGCTGCAGGCTCCACAGTGGCACTCAGCACATCTCTCCACCAGAAGGAGAGCTAGTGTGAACGGGTTGGGTCTGGCTCATGCATCTGCTGACGACGCTGATGACAGGGGCAGTGACAATATTATCCAGTGCCTGCGGGACCTTTATTGGGTACTAGATGCTGCTTGAGGTGCTTTCTGTGCCTTAACTTATTTTTGCCTTGTGACAACCCTGGAGGAGGTACTGTTAGCGAACCCATTGAACAGATGTGGTAGGTTGAGTCGCCAAGGAGCTGTTAACTGGGGAGGGCCTTGTATCCCTGTGTGCCTTTCCCCAGTCTTGGTTCTTTTTGTATCGAGTTCAAGCCTGTTTTCAGGAGTGGCCCGTGGCTGGGGACAGGCATGGACGTTTCTCTCAGTAGTCTGTAAGCACCTCGTGGGAGGGATGTTGCAGGCATGCCTGTGTAGCGACTGTTGAACGAATTGTGTTTGCTGGTTTCCAGGGGACAGGGGAGAGGGTGGCAGCTGTCCCATCACCAGGAGAGCTGTGCTGACGCCAACCTGCCCACCCTGTGGGCTTCCTGCTGCCGTTGTCAGCTCCCCTTTGTCCCCCAGAGCCCAGAATAGCCATCCGCAGTCAAGGGAGACAATGAGGAGGGAGGCACGTGGCTGAGCTGGAGGGCCGATGGGTGCAGGACGGTCAACCTTGGGGCTTCCGGCCTGGCTCGGACTGTCCCGCCAGCTCCGGGCTTTTTATAGCAAGGCTGCGTTAGGCGAGCCCAGAGAGTTCGTGCATGGGCCGCATCTGATGGCAGCATGTGGACCCTTCGCAGAGGTGGCCTGAGGAGACGTGGCCCCTGGGCTGACCTGGGTTTGAGTCTCTGTAGCAGCTGACTTGCCCTGCCCATAGCCAGTCAGCGCAACTGAAAAAGGAAACGGGCCATGCCCTACCCAGCTCTATTATTAAACTTTTCTCCAGCACTTTCTCTGCACTCAGCCCTTTGCCACCATATTTGCGAGATTGTCCTGGTGCCACCCCAAGGGGATGTGGCCATGGGAAGCCAGGATAGGGAGGACAGAACGGGTGCTGGGTTTGGTTTCCTGCAAGTGCCATCAGGATTTCCTTTTTTATTTTTTTATTTTTTGGTGGCTGAAGAATGACTTGTTTGCAGAAGGAACTTCTTCGGGAACCTAGCCCCATAACCCAAAGTCATAGAGCCTTTCCCTTTAGGTTACTCTTAGCATAAGGCAAGCGTCATCTAGACTGGACAGAAATGCTGTTGGTGAAATCTTGGTTCAGGCCAATAAACGTACTCTTGAGGATACGCCGGTACTGGGAAGTCTGAGCGTTCTCCTGGGCCCAGAGCAGAGTGTCCGGTTCAGTGGACATGTGGCCCGTGCAGGAACAAAGCTGGATTTCCCTTTCATATCTCCGAGGCATGGGCATCTGCTCTTACTCTTTCCTTGAGTGGAAGGGCGGTCTTTCCCTCGCCAATCACATCCTTGAGGGCCGGGCTGTTAGCTGGTCACTCACCCCTTCCTTCCTTCCTTCCCTCCGCCCCTCCCTCTCAGCCCCTGCTCCCTCCCTTCCCCTTTCCTCCCTTCCTTCCTTCTGTCTAGGAAGTTGAGGTTTACAACAGAATTGAGAGGAAAATTCAGAGGTTTGCAGCGTACCCCTTGCCTCCCTCACATGCAGAGCCCTGCATCACTGACCCGAGTGGTGTGTATATATGTTTTTCACCACGAATCAACTTGTGTTGACTCAACAATCGTCCAGAGTCCATAGTTTACCTTAGGGTTCACTCTTGCAGGTGTGACTTCAGTGGGTTTGGGCAAACACACAGTGTCACGTAGCCATCATCGTGGTATCATACCGAGTGCTTTTTACTGCCTTAAAAATCCTCTGGGCCCTGCCTGCTCATCCTTTCACCCCTGCAACCGCCCGTCTTTCTGTGTCCGTAAAGAATGTCGCATGGTTGGAATCACACCGTATGATCTCAGAGTGGCTTCCTTCACGTAGCGACATGCACGTTAAGTCTCCTCTGTGTCTCTTCGGGGCTCAGTAGCTCGTTTCTGTTCAGCACTGAATGTGATTCCATTGTCTGGATGGGCCTCCTCTTTTGCAGAGGTGGGGAGACCTGTCCCCCAACTAGACCCATTCCCACGTCAAGACTCACTTACACAAGTGTCTCCACTCCCACTCTCTCCGTGGTTTTGTCCTTGCTTTCCATATGTTGGGTGTCAGAGCTGGGGAGGTGATGAATGAGGAAGGAGGAGAGGGGTCAGGGCGCCGGCGGTAGGAGGGGGCGGGACAGGCAAGCCTGAGGCCTAGCGGTGAGCTGGTGAGAAGCGGGGGAGCCAAGGCCCAGCCAGTGGGGGGCCCGGCGCTGCCCAAGGGGTATAAGACGTTGTTGAACACAGCCCTTGGTGCCTTGCAGGGCCACTCGAACCTGGCAAGGGCCCCCTGCAGGGGTCCGGCACAGCCGAGTCCCCGAGGCCGAGGCCGAGGCCACAGGCCTGGTGCTGGGCACCTCACTGTGACGGGAGGTGTCTGGTTCCCTGCAGAGGCGAGCAGGTTATAAATAGTGGATGACGGGCTGCTGTAGCGTAATCGTCGATTTTGAGAGTGCCCTGGCGAGGGTTAGGAGGGATGGACGAGGTTAGATTCGGTCCTGTTGGCTGATTGGCATTTCTTGAGCGGGGTGCTAATCCCTTCAGGAGGTCAGATAAGCTCTCTCGCGGCGCCCCTGATCTTGACTTTGAGGCCAAGTTAACTCTTTCAGGGGACTGCCAAAGAACCCCAAAGTCATGACCGCTCCACGTTGCCTAAAACAGAGCAGAACGGGGCTTGGGCAGGGCCCGTCCCAGGCAGGGTTGGTTCCTGAATTACAGAATGCACTTTGCTATGTGGCCATGGCTCCAACCAGGCCATCCAAATGGAGGGCTGTTCTGGGACAGCCTTGTGGTTAAAGAGGACAGAAGCGACTTCTCCCTGGGAAGAAGTCCCTGAGCAGCCTGACTTTGCTGAGTATCAGGGGTGAGGCAGATGGAAGGCTCTTAGCAGGCAGCACTGAAGGTTGGGGGTTCCTTCCACCACCAGTTCTGTGTACCAACAACCCCCATAGTCCGATGAGTTGGGAGACCCCTCCTAGTCACGTTTTCCGTGACCCTCGAAAGTAAAGGCAGAAAGCTCCCCTCCTAAAACTCACTGGGCTTTTGGGGGTTTCCTGCCCCTGCCTGGTCTGCTGGAGGTACCATGCCTCACCCTGAGTGCAGAGTTAAGGGAAGCTCTTGGCCCTGTTTGCCCCACCCCAGGGGCTCTGGGGCAGCAGGTGGGTAGTTCTTTGCAGCCAGCTCTGGGGGTGCTCGGTCCTTCCCCTTCAAGTGCATGGGGTTCTGGCTCAGCTTTCCTCTCTGAGTCTGACTTGCTTCCCTCCCTAAGCTGGGGGTCCTGCTCTATTTCCTTCTGTGATGGATAGGCCATGCTCGCGGGTTTCTTGGAACCTCCTCTTTCTAGGACCGTAAAACCTGGTCCCCGTGGAGTGTCACGGCCCCCAGTGGGCCGTCTCCTGCTTTATGGCTGCTGGATCTCGGCGGCGCTCACTCCCCCATCACAGAGCTGTGGCATCCAAGAACAACAGCAACTGCTTGTTCCATTATAAACTCAACTAGCTGAAACCCGTGGAGACGCGGGGGGGATAAATTATCCCCAACAAGCTCTCCTGTTAAAAGCCAGGCCCCCTTCCACTGCTCCCACCCGGTTCCCCTTTGCGGGCATCTCAGCGGGGTTTCTGGAGCCTGCCTGCTGGCTGTCCCCTTCCAATGCCCTTCCTACCTGCTGTGATGGCTTCTCTCTAGCCACCGAGTGTGACCAGTCAGGAGGCTTTGGGCAGAGGACTAAAACTCCCGGTGCCCAGAAGTGGAGAAGATTGGATTTTTATTCTTCAGTTTCTTTCTGTTCTTTGTCCGAGAAGGATACCTCCAAAGCGGTAGGATCTTAGCTGATCTTATAGGGTGACTCAGGATGGGGGGAATCATCCTGCCAGACAGGGGCTCTCCCGGTGACGATGAGTTGCTCACAATGTGTGTACTTGGAGATAAGCCTGTGGTCAGCTCGAGGGGGACCTTGGCTGCTCGGCCAGAGGAGCTTGGGCTCCTCACGCATGCGGTGGGGCAGGCTGGGGGGTGTAGCTGAGCTTCTGAGCATAGAGATGACACGGTAAAAGTGGTCTTAGGAAGAATAGAATAATTGCGGCAGGGAAGAGGGGTGCTGGAGTGGTGTTGGCAAGTATGGGTGTGTCAGGGGCCAGTTGAGAACTGACCATCTACGTGCAGCTTGACGCTGTCTTGGGCCAAATCTGTGCCCCCCTCCCCCGACTGTCCTTGCCCACAGATTCTGGGGGTTCGGGAAGGGAGAGCCTTTGTGGCTGACTCTTGTGGGCCCAGGATGTGTTCTCTAGACACAGGAATATAGTCTGGGGCTCACAATCTCTGCTGGGATGGGGAAGGGCAAGGCAGGCCCTTCTTTCCTGGAGGGAGGCAGACCTCATGGAGCATTTTTGGTGTCGCTTGTCATCTCCTTCAGTGAGCTAGGAAGAGCAGAGGGAGCCATGGCTCCTTCCCTGTGGTTCAAGCTGCTATTTGGTATTTGAGATCAAGATGTCCGGTGAGTTGGCTCTTATCCTCCATCTTCCTCTTCCCACTGAGGTTGCAAGCATCTTGGGGTGACCCCAGATCCCGAGCACTGGTGGGTAACACCAGTGACCTTTCTCCTGGAACCCCAGTGCCTGCTCCAGGGTGTTCTGCCGTGGCTGGGAATGTCAGGTTGGTCTGGCAGCGGCTTCCCTTGCTGACTCCCAGCTGTGGTTCCCTGGAATCTGAGTGCGCCTGGTGTCCGTGGGCAGTGTGGTGTGTTCCCGGAGCCCTGTGGCAGCTTCGCCGCTCCCCTCCCCACGGCCTCTTGGGCTTCAGGTGAGGTCCTGAGACGAGGTGGCTGAGGCGTAAGTGATGGTGATACCCAGACAGCCCAGCACCTGGGGAGAAGGAGGATGAGCTCATTTAATTAGAAAGAGCACGTGGGTCTGATTAACATCCTTGGAAAAAGAGAATTTTACATGAACATCCGCTCTGAACCCAGCCCTGTGTTTGCACAGCCTTGTGAGTTTGGCCTGGCCTCCATTGTGTAAATGAGAAGTTAAGGACCAGAGAGATTAAGCAGCTTTCTTAAGGTTGGTGGCCAGGGTGCGGATTTTAACTCACTCGAGGCCATCTGCTTTAGAGCCCCCGTTTCATCCTGTTCTTGTTTGCGGGGGCTCTTTACATCCCATGGCACTCTCTCTGAGCACCCTGTCACTGTTCCCGGCATCTTGGGGATGCCCCAGAAGCTTCATTCGTGTGTCCTAAATGCTACTTTTAAGGAAAATTCTCAAGGACAGAGGATTTCCAAGTCCTGGTCTCCTTCTTCCCTTCGTTCCTCCTGTCCCCAGATATTTATGGAACCTTTATCGCGGGCTGCCGCAGCGCAGTGCCCAGCACAAGGAACAAGTCAGAGCTCCCTCATCTCCTAGAATTCGTGTTCTTATAGGGAAGACAGACATTCTAAACAAACACTCTAAGTCATAACAGATTGTCATACAGGATGGGAAGGAAGCAAGGGAAACTTGAAGGGTAAGAATAAACCAACCACGTGACAACCTAAGGAAGAACATTCCGGACAAAGGAAACAACAAATGCAAAGTAGCGTGGGGCTCTTTGGGAGCCGACAGAGGTCAGTATGCACAGAGCGAGGACACGAGGAAGGCAGAGGCCAGATCCCTCCAGATCTCGCAGGCTGCGGGAAGGATTTGGAATTGGGAGTTTGAACAAGAATCGTTCTGGCTGCTCTCTGGAGAAGGGGTTAGAGGAGGGCAAGAGTGCAGACGGGAAAGCAGAACAGGTGGGTGGCGGTTCAGGAAGAGATGGGAGCTGTGGACATGGAGAGAAAGGGACGGACCAGAGATGGAACTTGGAGGCAGAACCGGCCACACGAGGGAATGGGGGGCGTGAGACATTAGGTCGGACAAAGAGCCAGTGGTGACTCTTGGGTTCCCCGTGGTGGGAGCATCAAGATTTCTCCCATGAAGCTATTAAGGGAGAGATGCCCGTGAGGCATTTGCGTGGAGAGAGCAAATAGGTGAGTGGGCACACGAGCCTGGAACCCAGAGAGGGGATGCCCACTTCTGCCCTGCGGTGGTCCGGCCAAGCCCTCTGGGGTCCTGGGAGGCACTCAGTGCTGCTTGACATCGTTTCTGTCATCGTCTGCTTAATGATGACCATGGAAAGAAAGCAAGATGATTGCGTGACTGAGTCACACAAAAGAAGAACCTTGGTCATCCCTGTGATCACGTGCCTTGGGGTAGGGGCGTGGAAGTAGCCGCATTTGGCAGGACATGGCTGGGCTACTGAAGAATTCAGATGCATCTGGTTTTCATGGAGGGGACCTTGCTTGACCCCTGCGGTCCTCGACAGGGTGAGTGGAGAATCGGCTGGGCACCACACAGAACAGATTGTACCATCTTGGTCCCACCCTGCTGGGAGCTTGCCTTCAGGAAAACATACCTCTGACTTGTAAAACGTTGCCTTTTGGGAGCCTACCTTTGCAAGGTGCTGTAGGAGATGCAAAATGAGAGTTGGCTTCGGCAAAAGCAACAAGAAGCTAATCGTCGCAGGGCAAAATGTGTTGGGTACCGTGAGCTGTCGGGTGTTGGAGTGCATGGACGTGGAAGGATAAGGGAGGGGAGGTCAGAGACCCTTCCTGGGAAGGATGGGCCTTGCTGAGCAGTAGGGGGTGAAGGGAAGGGCATGGCTGGTGGGGGAAGAGCTAGAGGAGAGGTATATGGCTCAAAGACATGGGATATTTCACCGAGGTAGGGGTACTACCCACATTGTAGGGGACAGTCGTGGACTAATGATGAAAAAAATGAGCCTATGGAAGGTCTTGGATGAACACCTTGCCAAAGAGTTCGAGCCACCTCATGGGGGCTGCGGGAGCCTTTCAGGGTCTGCACTATGGGGCACCATATGCTCTGAGAAGAGTATTTATATTGTGGTGGTGACAGAGGAGGTGGGGTGACCAACCGGGGCGGCTCCCAGCGTTCCAGCCAAAGGGGTGAGAACAGGAAGTGGGTTCTGGCCTGGAGAGGACGAGGTGGTTGCAGGAGATGGGCAGGGATATGGCTGGCGGGTCTGAGACGGATGAGATGCAGAAGGGTAGCGATGACCATGACCGTAGTGTGCCTCGATGACGTGAGGTTGTGCTCTTGTGCTAAGAGCTTTACAGTTTAGCTCTATTTAATTTTCACAACCACCTTGTAAGGTAAGTCAACTGCGTGGATGTTTTTGGAGCTAGCACTCTTTGCTCCATTCTACAGCTGAGGGTCAGAATCACGGAGGCTAACCAGCCCCGTTACATTGGGGAAGGGGAGAACTGGGGTTCACAACCCATGTGTTCACTCCAGAGCCTATGCTTGTAGCCGCTGGCCACAGATCCAAGTTTTAACTCCAGAAGGGAAGAAGGGGTGAAGAAAACACGTCCCCAAGGCAGGGGACATGTGTGGAGAAGCACATTTTCAGGAGGCCAGGATGGACACCCCGATCCAGGAAACGTTCGGAGCACCAGCAACACCACGGAAAACAAGTACCGTGTTCAGGGCAAGCAGAGACTCTCAGGCGTTCTGTGGCCCAAGGGGCGGCGTGGGCACCGACAGAGGGGGCATGGTCCTCACCTGAGTCCAGGGTTGCCAGAGCGTCCAGCTTCATACCCACAGACATACACTAGGGAGCCCCAGCATGGACTTGCACCCCCCAACCAGCACCAGTTTGGGCGCTGGCTGAGCACCCCTCCTCTCTGGGCCTTGGTGACCCGCTTCTGCAGAAGAGGCGGCATCTGTAGGACGACCTGGGAGACTAGCTTTGGCAGAGAGGTCAGAATTTTCCTGAACAGAAGCCAGGCTCTCTTTCCCCTGAGCAGCTGGTACCACGGATGTTAACGGTTCTAGCTCCGAGTAAATTTTTCTTTTTTTTAAAGTAACTTCCACTTCCGAAGATGCAAAGCTGCCACGCGAACGGGAGCGGCACATACTCCCATTAATTTGAGGGTTTCTGTTTTGTGGGTGCTCCTGGTGGCAGCACCCTAAACCTCTCCACCCACAGTGTTATTTTTTTCTATTTCTTCTGACTCTCGTGTCAGCCTGTATCTCAAAAAACACTCTTTGGAGAGCTTAAGGGAGGTGTGGAGACGTAAAGTGCAGGCGTTTGCATTCTGCTGTGTCCGCGTCCCTCTCCGGTTCCTGCTCTCTCTTGCTTTTTTTTTTTTTTTTTTTTCTGTTGAATAAGCAAAAGCAAGAGCAAATTTATTCCTCGGGATCTCGTATGAAAATGCGTAGTAATTGTTTCTTTTTGCTATTGTCAATACGTATCTGTTCTGTTTGCTGAACTTCATTCTCAGTGTCCTGCCAACTCACAGTTTAATGTGTAGGTCCTTTCCCCTCTGTTTGCTCGTTATAAAAAGGCATCGTTTGCCTCCTCCAGGTCTTGGTGAAGGGAGTGCTTATCTGTGTGGGGGGGGGAGAAGGGCAGGGGTGGGAAAGGGGAGGGAGGCCCCCCTGGGATTTGGGATTTGCTTTAGAGCAAAGCCTAGACTTGCTCAAAGCCCTCCCTTTACTCTGCTCCTTCCAGGTATGGGATGCACCTAAGCTCTGAAGTGATCGATTCTGATTTATATCCAGGTTGGGGTATAATTAGCAGTCTTGATTTGCTGTCACTGTGGCCTGAAGCCTTGCCATCTCTGTACGTGGCGGGTTCCTGAGGCACGGTGCTGAATGGGCATCCGACTGAATCCTTGGCAGGTGGGTTGGGGGTGGGGCAGCAAGTCTTCTGTCCCAATGTCATCCATTTCTTTAACTGAGGGTTTAGATCACAGGGTATGGGTAAGCGTAAATGACACAGCCCTTCTCAGGCCCAGCTTGTGGTCTGGCACCTTTCCTCTATGCTCCGTTCTGCGAGAGAAGTGGCGCCCCTCTTCCTGAGGTGGGGGGCGGGAGGCAGGCCCCGTGGTGTGTGAGCAGGTCCCACAGCCTCGAAAACCTTGGCGTCTCCCCCCAGAGAGTGGACTAACTCCGACTAGAGGGAGGCTGGAGCTGAGATGAAATCCCAAGCGCTTAGGGCTGGTTGGGATTTGGGATATTATTAAGCTTGGGCTTTTGTTTTAGCGGTGGGGGGAGGACAGATCCAGTCACCGAGGTTCGCGGGTGTCCCGTGCACTGTGGCGGGTCCTGTGAGGTCGGGCTTGCCATGTGGCTTCGACTACACGCTTACCTGTCGACTAACTCCTGAACACAAGCAGAGCCGCACGCCTCTCCGTGTGTGCTGGTGGACAGACAGCTGGCCTGTCTCCCGCCATATGCCTGGCTTGCAGACGAGTGCCGGGACTGAAGGGGGTTGTATACCGTCGCACTCGGGTGGGGGAGGCACTCCTGTTGCTGAGCTGAAAACCCGCCTTGCTTCCACGTTCCCACGGCCCTCCCTCACTTGGGCTCGCTCAGTCGGTATCAACCTGGCTGTTGATAACGAGGCCCTCTCTACACCCAGTACTGAGCTCAGGGCCCAGGCAATGCAGAGAGGTGTGACGGGAGGCACCTGTGAGCAGCCGTTGTAGGCTGGAACACACACCCAGCAAAGGTCAGCACTGGCAAGGTGGGAGAAGGTTCTAAGGCTGATGAGCTGTCAGACCGTCGAGCCACTGTAGAACGTTGTGGTCAGGGTGGGAGGGAAGGGGCTTGGCCAGACTGGAGGAGGAGGCGGGACATCAGCTGCGCCTTGAAGGTCCTGGGTTGGATCGAGAAAGGTGAAAAAGAACCTAGTCTACCTGGTTGTAGGTAGGGGGAGAGGCTGTGAGCAAGGCATGGAGGCAGAGTCCTGCATCATACACTTGGGGTGGCCTGGTGGTTCACAGGGAGTAGTGGGGAAGCTCCACAGGAATGACGTTTTTGCTTTTAGAGGTGGCTCTCTCATGTTAGTGATGGGGCAGGCCGGGGTCTGATTAGATTTAGCTGGTCTTGCGTGGTGACTGGGATCGTTCTTTTGGCTCTGAGCATTGCTGAGAACCTGATGTTATCAGTGACTGACGCTTGCTTACCCGCCCTGAGGATGGAATGGGTCCCAAGAGAGGCACGGTGACTTCCTGTGTCTCCCCCTTCTCTGAGAAGTCTGGGTCAGACAGGGCCCTAGAGATCCAGGGAGAGGAGGCTGTGAGCCCTAGTCTTGCTTTGGATTGACTTCGGGCCCTTCTGGGTCACAGAGCGGCTTCTGGCCCGCCCACCTCCCGCCTCAGCCTGCCTCCTCCTGAGCTGGCTTTCCGCTTATCTTAATTTATTGATGAAAACTTGTTTTACGGTCCAGAGCACAGACGGCAGCAGCTCCCTGCCAAAAGAAAGCAGCTCACAAATCGGGAAAGCGAGCTGCCTCCCGGAGATGGGTGGCTGGGGAACAGGAGGACGGCAGGGTGAGTAAAGCATGTCTGGGCAGACGTGCTGGGCCCTGGTGGGGGAGGACGGCCCGCCGAGGCCAGGCAGGTCGGCTGGGGCTGGGACAGCTGGGCTCCCCCGCTCGCCACCACTGGACCCCGGCTGACAGCCGCCCCGCCTGGTCTCTGTGACTGCGGCCCATAAATACTAATAACGACTCCTGTTTGTAGCTTTGTGTGCAGCACCACGCTGGGAGTTTATTTTCATGAATCTCATTTAATCCCAACTACGGCTCTCTTTGGTAGGTACCACTGATCCCCCCTTTTAAAAGCCAGCACTGGGAACGTTGTTTTCTGAGATGAACCCACACCCCCAAGGGTGAATGAGGGTGCTGGGAGTTGGAACCCAGTCTCCTTGGTTCCAAGGCCAGAGCTGTGCACAGCCTTCCTGGACCTGGACGTCAGCACCGGCCAGGTAGTCCTATGTGGTGGCTGGCTTCTGTCTTCTAGACTTGCTGGGTCCAGCTGGCTTGGATGTTCCTGGGATAGGGACCCCATCTCTGGCTCATGTGCTTTGGGGGAGCCTGGTGAGAGACTGATGGCAAAATTCTCTGTGAACAGGTCACAGTCAGACTTTCCTTGTTTGTCCTTTCTAGGAAGTGGACAGTCTTTGAGTTGCTTTTGTGAGTTGCTCTGAAGCTCCATTCCCCAGGGAGGGGGGGGGTGGTCAGATGAAGCTCTTCTGCCAACCACGTAGGCTGGTTACAGGCACTGCATGAGAGGAGGGCTTGACTCCCTTGGGCTCATTTATAAAGCGGGGTGACCCCTCCTCACGAGGCTGTTGGGACTGTGTGTGTGAGAGAGACCGTGTATGTGAAAGAACATTCTAGAAAACAAACGGCAGGTGATTGTGATTATTTTTACCACCTCCCCTTTTATGAAAATACAGGCTCAAAAAGAAGGCCTCTTGGCCTTCTTTTATTTTAGTTATTAGTTTATTTCGTTTCTTCTTGCAGAGGTAAAACCAACAATTTCCATAATTCTGGTGAGATCAGTGAAGTAGGTATATTACCTGGGCTGGACTTTGGCAGCCCCAACCCACGTCCACGCCATACACACACCCCTGCCGCTCGCTCCCTGACCTCGCCCACCTTCCCTGCCCCCCGCCCCCCCCCCCCCCCCCCGCCCGTTCCATCCAGCCGTGGCACGCCCGTTCCATCCCTCTCTTCCTGGGTCCCTCCCTTCTTCAACTCTCCCTTCCCACCCGCCTTGACTCAGATCCGCCTAGAAGGTTGTTGAAAAGGTTTAACAAAACGAGGTCTTGGGTTTTTCTTATAGGAGTCACAGAGAGGTTTCAGCCATAGGATTTGGAATTATATCAAATTGGATTAAAATCCCAGGCCTGCCAGCTCCCTGTGGGCCCTTAGACGAGATCCGTAATCTCCAATCCTTTGTTTTTTCGTGTGCGCAGGGGAGGGGAGGGTAAGGAGAGTAACTTTCTTGTATGGTTTTTGTGCAGAGGGGCTGGCACGGTGCCTGGCAGGTAACGTGGGCTCACTCAATGCTGGCATCCTCATCAGTGCTCTTTCTGTCTGCATCATCGATGTCACCCCCCTGACACCACTGTGTCACCACTGCCACTATCCACCGACACTGCCTGTTCTCTTTCTGCCCCTGCCCCCAGGCACAAGTAGGCTTCCAGGCCGTGGAGCCTTGCTTCTGCACAGCGTGCCACAGCCATCCGGCCGTCCTCCAGACGCAGATGTGTGTGGACGACATCCTTTTTGGCCGATTTGGGATGACCTAGGTCTGCGCAGTGGCGCATGGCGTGTCAGAACACGGTTTCCGGAGCCCAATTTCCTGAGTCCCTTCACCACCTAACCTCCCTGCATCTCTGCTCTCGCACCTATAACACAGGAGGACAAAAATATTCCCGCCCCCACCACCGAGAGGGTTAAATGAGGCCGAAGAGGCAAAGCCCTAGGAACGGCGCGGTGCCTGGTCTGTGCTGGAGAACCCTTGCGCATTCCCGTCCCCTGCAGCATGGCGTCGAAGGGCCAGGGAGGTCAGGGGCAGGGACAAGGAGTGAGGCCTGGCCAGCCCATGGACAGGCAGCTTTCAGGGGAGGGCCCCGAATCACATGCATATGGACAAGAGCAGTAGGGTGGGCCATGGTCTCCTGTCGTGCCAGGAGGACGAAGACATGGGCAGGGCCTGGCATGGAGGGGCCTCGGGGGCTCACTTAGGTTGCTGCTGAGACCACATCTGACAGAGGGATGTGACCATCACCAGCCTCTGTCCCCCACAAAGCCTGTCAGAAATGCCAAATCCTAGCATGGGTGGACACGCTCCCATCTGGTGGAGTAAATAATCAGGCCGTGGGCATCGGATCTCTGGAGAGAAGACCAGTCATGTGGCAGCCACGTCCAAGGGTTATAGCGGAAGTGTGCGTGGGTGGCTGTCCTGGGGCCGCAGATGGGCCTGGTGGTCAGCCACGATCTCTCCTGATAGCCGTACGTGTAATTACAGAGTGTTATTTGCCGAACTTGAGCAGTAGATGGTTATTAAAAGGGCATGCATTTGTCATTGCCGGAGAGCTGCAGCTCAGGGACACGTTTGCACCATGTGACTTCTCTTCGCCTCTCTGGGTGGGGCAGGGGGCACCTTTCCCCAAACAGGAGGACGGCACCCACCCCCTTGTCAGTTCTCCAGGATGAGTTATGGTCTCATCCGGGCTCTTTTCCGGGATGTGATGGCTGTTCAAGGGATCCTTGGCCTGTTCCCCTGTGTTTTCCAAGGAGTTTGAATAATAGCACAGGACATCGTATGGTGTTTATATTCCAAGGAACAAAGTGCTTGGCAGGCACAATCCTATTCATCCTCTCTGTGTCCCCGAGTGCCGGGGAGCTGCTTTCTGTCTCCGAGGCCTTTAGCAGCAGAGCATCGTCCCCAAAAGTCCAGGTGGCCCACCAGAGCTGCGCAGTGTGTGGCTGTCCCCGAGGCCACCGCCCTGAGATTTGGGTGGCTGGTGGTTCTGCCTTCTCCGAGAAGCCCCAGTGGCCGCCGGTGTCACTGTGATCCTGGAAGGCTGGTTTCCTAAGCCCATCCCTGCCTCCCACGGCAGCCCCAGCCCTGGCTGCACGTATGCCTCCACGCTTTGATGCTGTCAGAAGTGCCTTTCTCCCCAGATGCACAAAATAAAACAAACGCAGGAAGGAAAAAATATGCTGGTGATTGGAAAATCCTTTCTCCAGACTCCTTTGACAGGCTCTTCTGAGTCCTTGGCGCCTTCCCTCCCAATTTACAGCGACCTTGGGAGGGAAGAGCTTGCCTCTGACTGTAGTCCCGCGCGGGTCTGCCCCAGGCTCAGGGGCTCAGGTCATCATGGCCCCGGGGGTGCAGATAAGGAGAGCTACACCCCAGCACAGACAGCACCCCTTCCCTCAAGGACACCCTGCCTGAGTATGGTACTGGGTGCGGGTGGCCTCAGGCTCCGAGCTGTTTCCTATCAAGTGTTGACAAGTTCCAGAGTTCGGGGAAAAGACATGTCCAAGGGTCATTGCCCTTCCCTCCCCTCCCCCAACTGTCCCAGCAGAGGGCAGTGTGCCAGTTGGCTCCAGGAACAGAGCCTCCAGAAGAGACCAAGGACAAAGGACTGTCAGCTTCCCTCTTGGGAAGTTCTTTGCATGCCTGCCCCTGTCCCTTCGGAGTTTTAGCCTCCTTCCTCTTGTGTGTTCCTAACGAGGGACATGAAGCACTGTGTGTCCTCCCAGACGTCCTCTGTCTAGGTCCTCAAGCAGATTTCGCTGTCAGGGCCTCCGACCTCCCGCTCCAGGACACAACAGGATGGTGGGGTCAGTTGGGCAGCGCCTGGCTGCAGATGCTCCTGTGTGAGTCCCTTCTCCCCGGCACCCTCTCTGCATGTTTGGCGGCCAGCAAATGGCTGTGATGGCGGTGGGAATCGATGTTTATGGACTGGTGAGTGATCGCTGCTGCTTTACGAGGCTGGCTGGGGCTATGTGTCATCTACCGCTCCTTGGTGTCCCAGCCACACATCACTCTGTGGTCCTTCTGGGGGCTGTTCCAGAGGCTTCCTGCTGGCAGACTCTGGCCCCAGCGTGGATTCCCCGTGCTGTCCAGGCATCAGATGAATCGGGCTAGGTCTGCTCTCAGCACCCCCACCCTGGCCTTTGAAACCCAGGGACAGACACAGACTTTCCCTGCCCCCGGGCGGGTCAGCCTGGAGTCCAGCAGATGCCTTGATTCAAGTGAGCCCCTGGCTGGACAGATAGATGCCCTTCGTGCTGAGGCTGGGAAGCCCAGACAGACGGGCAGTGCTTCAATAAGGCTGGCCTCCTGCCCTCCCGGGGTCAGAGGACACTGGGGGCCAGGACTGCTGGTACCTAGACCTTTACCCCCAGCCAAGACCTTCAGCAGGGCTGTCCCCAAAGTCTCAAGTGGGATTTCCTCGTCACAGACTCTGATTGTCGTATACTTCTTAGTATACTTCTTAGTTTGGGGGATACACGCAATACATGAGGTATAGTGATAGGACCCACTCTCAACAGACGGGGGCGGGTCTCACGAGCGGGTTACTGTGGTCTCAGCGTCTCTGCAAAGCTCACTGGGGAGAAGTGAACTCTGGAAACATTACTGAAGAGCTCTGTGCACCTCCGAGCCTTGCAACATCCAGACAACAGCACCCCTGAAGTTGGGCTGTGTTTAAGTGCTCTCTCTTAGAGCCGTCTGAGAAAATAACCTCATTCTGCAATAATCAAAATGTAACTGGGTTTTAGATATGCAAATGCTTTATGTAATGTTTATTTGGAGGAAAATTCAGCTCAGAAATATGGGTGTGATCTCCCTGTCACCTATGTAAGCTGGTGATATTGGGGGCTGCGAGGTGAAGTTGTGAAGAAATTGGAGGCTTTGAGAGAAAGTGTGGGGTCAGAAGAAGAATGACCGAGGAGTCATGCTGTTTCACTTTAAATTATGCACAAGCTCAGCGTGAGCCAAAACCATGGGGGGCTGCCCGACAAGTCTGGAGGTCTGCGGCTAGATTACTAGAAGTATAGAGCCCAGAGTGTAAGGGGTGAGAGGGGTATCTTTGTACTCCATGCTGTCCCCTGCATCTCAGGAATCTGACTGCAGGTGTGGGACAGGGATGAGACAAAGATGTAAAAGCCGTGGAATAGACTTGGGAAGGCATGGTAGATACAGGCCTGCAAATACTTAAGAGCCTGCCACACTTGTGTTTGGTGGGCTGCTTGAGCAAATCTAGGACTGATGTATGTCAGCCCCAAGGAAGTGCATTCTTGAGTTACTAAGCAAGAATTCTTGATGAACCAGAATCGTGCAAACGCAGGGTGCTGGGTATGGGTGGATGCTGAGCGTTGGGACCCTGGTGCGTCAGTGGGGACTGGTCTGCCTGGGGCCAGGGACAGCCTCACATGGAGACTTGTCACCCAGTGTCCACTTCCCTTCTGTGCTCTGATCTTCCTGCTTGCAGGGTGACTTTGGCAAAGACATTGTCTGGCTCCCCCTGTCCCCTGCTGCGGGTTATGGCTATGACACTGAATGAGCTGCAGGGCCCCTTGGAAGCAAGGGGTATCGGCAATACAATGACCCCCCCTCCTGAGGCAGATGTATTTTCCCTGGGATGAAGTTCTTGGCAGGCTGGCTTCTCCCAGGGCCAGGCTGGACCATTACTAGCAGCACGTCGGGTTGTGAAATGAAAGTCGTTCTGGTTTTTTTTTTGTATTCTCCACATCCACTAATTTAGTAAATGCCATTAAATGCTGCACTTGTCTGTGGCTCATAGAGAGTGCTGGGGAGTGCTGAGACCTAGTGTTTGAAAAGCTCCAACAGAGCAGGGGGGTGAGGCTGGTGGGGTGCCAGGGCCGAGTTGGGGGGCTCTGCACAGACACAAGAGGCCACAGGGATGAAAACAGATTGGGGGCTCTGAGGGGAAGCGGGGTAGATAAGCAGGTGGCTTACACCGGCAAGCGAGGGGCTCCAGGGAGTCATTTGGGAGTAACTTGGGGCACTTGGGGGTTCTAAGAGTAGAGATGAAGAGATGATGGGGGCGATTTTATTCAAGTGGGTTTGTGTGTCTGGGTCTGGTCCTGTTCCTAGGCTGTGGCCTGCTCAGGCCCTCCCACCCCCTCCTACCCATCCGTCCGTCCATCCATCCATCTGTGTGTCCATGGAGCAGATGTTGATGTATTCAAGGCATGTTCTAGGCCCTCCCATGGAAGAGGAATAGATGAACATGAACCTGGTCCCAGCAGCTGGTGTTTTAGTAGGGGTGGGTGACTAGTCTACACAGAAGGCTTGGCAGGTCCCTGATGGGCTGCCCTGGGGCCAGCCCTCGCACAGGAGGTCACTCTTGGGGCAGGCCTCCCCTGCATGGGGGACAGATTGCTGGCAGCTACAAGGGGAAGCAGGGAGTGGCTGTCTGCTGTGCTAAGTCAGGGGTAGAAGCTCAGAAGGGAGGTTGGTTTGAAGGGGAAATTATGGGACTCACCCCCAGAGAAATGGGATGTCTGCATGAAAAATACATAAGGACATGAGGCAGAAACACGTATTAAAACTACAAATCAATAGGATTCAAACTAAAGAGGAGGAAAAGTGCCATGGGGATATTTGGCTAATTACAACAGGCTTAATAAGTGAGGCAAGCCTGGAATGCTTGTCCACTCTATGGCCATAGCCGGGCTAGGACTCAGTTTGCCCAGTGTGCATCTGGTGGGTGGGCCCATAGGTGACAAGGAAGGTCCCGAGATGGCCCTTGGAAAGGGCCTGAACCTTCTTCCTTCTGCAGTCAGTGAAGGGCTGCACAAGAGAGCCCTGTAGGAGGGACACCCAAAGCCATTGCCAGGGATGAGGCTCTGTTCTAGGCTTTGGGGAGTTAGCAAGGAATGAAACTAATCCAAACCCCTGCCCTCACGGAGATCAAGGCCTCAGGCAAATGCAGCGGTAGGAACTTGTTTTCTTACATTTCGATGTGGATTTATTTGGGGTGCGGCATTGGAAACACTTAGAAATGCCCTCAGTTGGGGCAAGGGGCAGGGAGCAGGAAGGCCGGGTAGTCAGGACGGTCGCTGGTCCTCCCCGGCTGGAGAGGGGTGCTGACCAGGCCTAGGCCATATCATGTTGGCTGATGACCTTGGGTCGGTTGGTGCTAACCTTGGCTAGACCCTGGTTCCCTGAGTCACCCTGCCTCAGCCCAGAGTCTCTTCCTGGCTTGGGTTTGACTGTGGCTTGGTCCTCTTGGCTGAGACAGGCCTCTGGTTTGGAAGGGAATTTTCCCGAAGGCCCCCAGCTAGTTCTCTGACACTGAGTGTTAGCTGTGCCACTGCGGGCCTCATCTCCTTCCTACGCGGGGTACCTTCCACGTGGGCTCCTCTCCTCCCTCCTCTTCCCTCCCCCATTCCTGCTGCACCCTCCCCAGCCCCTTGCTCTAGCTTCAGAGGTCTGCTTCCTGTCTTCCTGCCCTCCTGTCCAGCAAACCTGTTCTGTCCTCAGTTCCTCACTCTTGCCCATTGCCACACACCAGACATCGGCCTCTTCCCTGCCCCTGCCCCGGTTCTCACCAGCTTCCCAGATGGAGTCTTGTTACCTCTTTACTCCTCTCACGTTTTATTGTCCCTTCCAGAACCAGGATGCTGCTCCAGCCCTGGAAGGGGACACACCGGGTTCTTCCTGTGATGGCTGTCTTCTCGCAGTAGCCAGGGGGTGGGCGCCTGGCATGGGGCTGGGGCTGGGGCAGGGTTTCTTGGCTTCTCTCCACACATGGGGCTGGGTTGTTCTTTGTGGTGAGGGGCTCTTCTGGGCATTGTTGTTGTTTGGCAGTAACCTTGGGCTCTCTTCACTTGGATGTCAGCAGGAGCCCCCCACTCCAAGCTGTGTGAACCAGAAATGTCCCCAGACATTGCCAGATGTTCCCAGAGGAGCAAAATCGCCCTGGGTTGAGAACCACCAGGCAGGGATGCAATGGCACCGTGTCTCAGGCTTGGCTAAGCTCTTGCTGGCAGGGACCTAAGAAGTTCTCTAGTCTAAAGCCCACATTTTAAAAGAAATTGGGCCTCAGAGAGCTAATGAGTTGTAAGGTCACACAGGGGAACGGCCTGATGAAAGCAGCATCTTGGAAAAAGGATTTAGGCTGCTCCGTGCAGGCTGAGCTGAGAAACAGGCCAGAGGCAGGAAGGGGAGTGTGGCTGGGACCTGGGCGTGAGGCAGGGACTGAGGCAGTGCCTTCCCTGTCTGTCCAGGCTCAGTGTGCACTCAGCCTTCTCCTGGAGTGAGGGTCTGGGAGAGGCCCCACACCAAAAACCTGGAATCTGGGTGTGGGTCCAGCCTGGCAGTGGGATGGCTGCGTGTCCCCTGTCGCTGTCTGTCCTTAACTGTGAAATTAGGGCCTGATTGTTTTCTTCCTGCCTGGGGGGTCTGCCCGTGGGTCTGAGAGGGGAGCAGAAGCGTCATCTCAACAGGAGAGCTCTGAGGGTATGGAAGAGTGGCCGTGGGGTTTGCAAGAGGCCTCCCCTTTGCATGGCTGGGGTGTCATTTACTCAGCAGACTTTGTGTGCAATGCCCCCTACACTCCCGAACTGAATCACAGGCAGTGTGTGGGCACTGCCCCACCTGTAGGCACAGGGCTTACCTGGGATCCAGCCCAGGGCATGGTGGGACCTCAGACCGGGAGTGAGAGGGCAGCAGGAATGGGACCAGAGCCATGGGCCCTTCTCCTGTGCAGGAAGGAGGCTCCAGGGTGGGGGTTTGGGAAGCTTGTAGACCAAATCAAAGAGTGTGGAGCATGAAGTCAGAGATCTGTTTTGCGAGAGATGACCAGGTCCTGGGAGTTTCTGAGCCTTGAAGGTTTTCCCAGTTAGAGGCTCTTGGACCTCACGGCTGTTCTCCCCAGGAGGGAGCGGGAGAACGGAGGTACTGGCTTCCGGGGCAAGGTGTGCCGGGAGAACTTTCCAGGGCCAGGGAGGGTCCTGGGGGCCCCAGAGTCCCCACAGCAGGGCAGTAGCGAATGTCCTGCATCTCCAGGGGTCCCCAAGCCAGTCCCTTTAGCAGGCTCCTCAATCCCTGGGGAGTGACCTGGCAGCCGTGGGCTTTCCTCTCAATCATCCCAGTCTCTGGCTTTTCGAGCCATAAATCTTCAGCATGAAGATCATGAATTTCCATGGTATGATTAATGAAACAAAAATTGAGACAGCAGTATAGAAACTGACCAGACTGAAAAAAGTCCCTGTGAGAAGTTGGAGGACCTTTCAGAGCTTCTGACCCGTCCTGGAGCGCCACCTAGTGGTCACAGGGGTGGTGGCACCCACCCCTTGGAAAACTCTGTGGATGCCCATGGATCGGGTGGATGCCCACACCTTGGGAGCCTTGACATAGTTCCACTGGGACTGCTCTCAGGTGCAGGGGCCACAGGAGCCCTCCACAGCGTTGGGGAGCCACAGGAGCCCTCCACAGCCCTCCACAACTCAGGAAGCTGCTCCACTCAGTCCCACTCCTCCCTGGCTGCTTGAGCCATCTCTGCTTTAGGAATGCATGGGAATACCCCCACTTCTTTTGTCATGCCCCAGTCTGGATCACCTTTCTGGTTCTTCATCTTTGAAAATCCTACTCATCTTTTAAATCCCAGCAAGTCCTGTCAAGCCTGCCTTGTACTGCTGCTCAACAGTCCTCCAGAGCCGCCTGGTAGAGGTCACCACCAGCCTGTGCCTAATCCCTGCAGTGGCCTCCTGATTGCTCCCCTGGCTTTCCCCATTGCCCCCTCCCCTGGGGGCCATCCCTGAACAGCAGCCAGAGTGATCTGTCGGAAACATACATCATGTCACTCTCCAGCCTTCCCAGCATGCTAAGAACACCACTTGCCTCGTCTTTACACTGATGCCTGCAAGATCTCACCCCACTTGTCCCCTGCCACCCTGCCTCCTGGTCCCCTACCATGTGTCACCTCCTTCATTCCCTTGCAGCCACATGGGCAGCTTCCCGCTCCCGGGGAAGGCCAGCCTCCTTCCCAACTCAGGGCTTTTGCACATGCTGTTCCCTCTATCTAGAACATTCTTCCACCATGTGCCCTCCTTCATTTGGGCCCTTAATAATAAATGCCACCTTTCTTAGAGGGCTTCTGTGACTACTGTGTGTCCCCTGAGAATTTCTAACTCCTTGCCATCCTTATTTTTCTTCATGGCACTGCTTGAAATTGTGTTACTTGTTTGCATATGAACCATCATGTCCCATATAAGAAGAGCCTGCTTATTGGAAGGGGTGGCTGCTCATTCCTGCCCCGCCCCCAGGACTCAGAACAGGCCATGGCACTTGCTAAATGGGGGCTCAGTTTGGGTGTGTGGAGTGCAAGAGAGAAGAAAATGCCGCCTCCTCCGGGCAGCCTCTCCCCCACCCCCACCCCCGACCTTCCCTGCACGCATGTGAGAACCGCTATTTGCCTACTCACGGGACTGCCTTGTCTTCCCTGTTCCTTTGGGGTCTCTCTCTAGACCTAGAGCAGCTTGAGAACAGGGGTGCACTCGATTTTTGAGGTCACAGTGTAACTCCTGGCACCCAGGAGTTGCTCGGTCAGGGCCTTCCTGAGACTGGCACCTGGTGCAGGCAACCCACTTCCCAGGCTTTCTCCCCTTTAAATTCTCACAGCAATCCTGGAGGCAGGCGGTTGTATGCTCTTTGGGTCTACAAGGAGTTTGCAAGGTCGTACCAGCAGGAAAGGCTGGAGCTGAGGGGTCAGATCCCTGTCTGTGCCCTGACCCCCAGGTCCTTGCATGTCTGCTTTCCCCCTGCCTGGAATATTCTCATCCCCCACCTGCCCTGAGTCCGCACTCAGGACTCTGCCCTGAGTCCGCCCGTCCTTTGGGGACTGATTGCCTCCTCCAAACGGACATTACCGGCCAGAGCAGAGTCCCAGGAAGGCAGGGCTCTGAAGAGGTTGTGACTTCTTCTTCTGGCTCAGGAGGCAGCAGGCTACAGGTACTCAGTAAATGTGGTCTGGCTGATGGATGGGCTCCTCAGACTCTGCATACTTCCTGGGAGCTGCCGGAGCTGCTAAGGCTGCGGGAGGTGGGGGGGTGGGTCGGCTCTGTGGAGCATAAAATCAGACAGTTGTGGAGACTCGCAACCAGTGAAAGCGAAGTATCCCCAGGTGAAGCCAGTGGCGTCACAGCCCCAGGGATGCCATGGAGAGAGCCAGTTTTCCGGCTCACGTGGATGGCCGGCCGAGGCAGTGATGGGTTTGCATGGCCTGTGTGTCCACCAGCCTGATGGGTCCCCTTCTCCTCCATCTGTGGGAAACCTGTTCTTCAGGCACCTGAGAACAGCAGGCCTGTGGCCCCTTTGGACAGGGCAGCGGGACACAGGCGCCTGGGGGTCTGGCTCTGAGCATCCCCCCGGTCCTGACTCTTTCCCTGCCCGCTGTGCCCCACCTCCTGGACTCCCTCTTGAATGCTGGGGCCTCTCCTCTGACAAGTGGAATAACTGTGACCCCCTGTGTGTGTCTGGGACCCTCCATAGTTGTTACAGGATTTTGCCTGTGTCTTTTAAAATCAGATCCCCAGAGTGATTTAAAATCAGATCCCTGAGTGACCGTAGGAGATTTGTGTTGTGCTGTTTGCCGGGCAGGAAAACAGACATGGAGAGGCTCAGGGCTTGTCTGGGTCTCACAGCTGATGAGCACAGGCCCATGGCCCTATCTGACCTGTAGCCCTGTTCTCCCCCTTTCCCAGTCTCAGAGTTGGGGCATGGGGCCTTGCAAACTCCGGGGCCATGGGGATGAGCCCCCAAGCAGTGCTGATCTAATGGCTCTCCTTTCTCTCCAGCTCTGTGGCTGTGGGCTGCTTGGCGTGGGCATTTGGCTCTCCGTGTCCCAAGGCAACTTTGCCACCTTCTCCCCCAGCTTCCCCTCGCTGTCTGCAGCCAACCTAGTCATCGCCATCGGCACCATTGTCATGGTGACAGGCTTCCTCGGCTGCCTGGGGGCCATCAAGGAAAACAAGTGCCTCCTCCTCAGTGTAAGTTGGACCCCAGATCCCTCCAGCCCCCGAACTCTGATATCCCTACACTTGGGCCACTGAGATGGCAGGTCCTGGGATGACCATCAGCCTCCTGGATGCCCAGCCTGAGCCCGGAGAAATTGTTTCAAGAGTGTTCCTTGACTGACCACGCCCCTCATCCCCATGATTGGGTATCCCTTCTCTACTTGTCCCTCCCAATCCTCCTTGATTGGCTGTCTCCTGTATCTCCCTCCCTTACCTGTCTGGGATTCCGCGGAAGTAGCTGGCCACTCCCACACCTGGGAAGCCCAGTTTAGGGGCCACTTGTACCCTGCCCCCCCCCCCCCCCCCCGCCATACTAGTGTGCACCCCATCCCCAGCCATGGCCGCTACGATGTACCCACACCTAGGCTTTCTCTTTCCAGTTTTTCATCGTCCTGTTGATCATCCTCCTAGCAGAGCTGATCTTGCTTATTCTCTTCTTTGTCTACATGGACAAGGTGAGCCTTATGAGAGGGGAGGGGTCATATGGGCGGTGGGGTGGGGACAGGGCCAGCCAGAGGAGAAGCACTGACAAGGAGGACCTCTGAGGAAGGGAGGAGGGAGAACGGAACCAGGGGAGCTAGGAGAGGCCCCGATGAAAGGTTTGGTGGGGGCAGTGTAGGGAAGGGGTTTGGGGGGGCATGGGTGGCTTATTGCCTGTGTAGTCTTGGGAAATAGAATCCTCTGAATCATTGGCCATGGACTGTCTCTGGCATTAGTGAGCCCCCCATTACTGGGAGCATTCAAGCATAGTTGTGCTGACCCTTTGGAGGAGGGATTCAGGTGTCTGCCCTCAACCTGACAGGTGAATGAGAACGCCAGGAAGGACCTGAAAGAGGGTCTGCTGCTGTACAACACAGAGAACAACGTGGGGCTGAAGAACGCCTGGAACATCATCCAGGCCGAGGTGAGGGGCCAGCCGGAGGAGGGGGCGGGGCCTCAGACTACCCTAGGGGCCGGGAGAGCTGCTGGGGTTCCCCATACAGGGAACGCTTCTGGAGAGGGGCAGCAGGGGAGCGAAGGAGGGTGAGCGGGATCTGGACACAGGAGTGCGTGCCTTAAATGGGTTCAGGGAACTAGGGAGGAGAGATCATCTTTATTTCAGCAAGGGGGATGCCTCCCTGATCGTGGGTCAGGCAAGGAGGTCCTTGTGTTAAGAGGAAAACAAGTCCATGCTCCATAGTAAGAGCTCCATAGTAAGCCCTGGATTTGGGGGGGGGGGTGCAGCAGCTGGCTTGGGACTGTCCCCAAAGCAGAGCAGGTGGGGTGGGGCGGGTGAGCAGAGGGCTGAGCGCTTCTGGTCAGGGGGTCGGTGCCCAGCTCAGAGAGGCAGGTGAGCATCACCTTTTCTGTGCTCTGGCCTCCAGGGAGAGGCTGTGGCTTCCCTTTTAGGGCGAGAGGGATGCTCTTGTCTCCTCTGCTGACCTTCAGAGAGGCAGCATTTGTGGGTTGGCTTGGGAGGATGGGAAGGCACAGAGGGGGGCAGCGGGCTGCGGGCACCTGACCCCATGGGCTTGCACCCCCAGATGCGCTGCTGCGGCGTCACCGACTACACGGACTGGTACCCAGTGCTGGGGGAGAACATGGTTCCTGACCGCTGCTGCATGGAGAACTTCCAGGGCTGCGGGCGCAACACCACCACCCCTCTGTGGAGAACGGTGAGGCTGGACGCTGCTGCCTCGGGGCCTTCTCCCAGAAGCCTGGGTGCGGGACGGTGTGGCCAGAGGACACCTGGAGTGGGGCACTGGGGACTCCAAGAAGTTGGCTTAACAGAGGTGGGGTTGGAGACACACAGGACTGAAGCTAAAAGGCAGGTGGACCTTTGGGCGGGGGATTGGACCCACAGCTGGGAGTGTCAGAAGGTAGGGGTTGAAGGGGGTCTGAGGGTGTGCAGTGTGGCCTTGTAGGTAGAACCCTGGGTGGGAAGGGGTGGGGTCAGCTCCAGGGCAGGAGGACGAGGGCTGAGGGACAGGGAGGGACAGAAGGAAAGGGCAAGGGCAGGGGCAGGAGGGGAAGTGAGGTGGGGGCTGGGCAGGGGGGGTAGTCACTGTCCTGTCCTGCCACTGCCTTAACATGCGGTCCCTGCTCCCCAGGGCTGCTATGAAAAAGTGAAGATGTGGTTTGATGATAACAAGCACGTGCTCGGCACGGTGGGGATGTGCATCCTTATCATGCAGGTAAGAGGGCGGGCTAGAGCCGAGCCCCATGCACCCCACCCCCCCACACCCCTGCATGCACCCCCACACCCCAACATGCACACCCCACACCCCTACATGCACACCCCATGCACCCTATGCATCCCCCAGACATACTCCCACTCCACCCCACATCCCTACACGCACCTCCACGCTCCCCACACACACCCCTACATGCATCCTCCTACACTCCCCCACACACACCCCTACACATACTCCCCATACCCTCCTTGCATGTTCCTGCTCTGCTGCATCCAGAGGCCTTCCCATTCACTGCCTGTCCCAAGCCAGCAGGCCCAGCGGGGCCCAGCTTCCTCTGCATTCCCTCCGAGTCTGGGGCCTGGTGTCGGAGCTGCACGAAAGCCCTGGGTGGGTTTGCTTGAGAACATGCCTGCCCTCCTGAAAGCGGTGTCCCCAGGTAACAGGTCTGAGCACAGGCTGGTGCTCCATGGGCAGCCTTCCTGGCCATGTCGCCTGTGAGATGTGCAGGAGCTGGGCGGGCTGCCTTGCTTCTTTGCCTTAGTTTCCACTTCAGTGTAATGGGCATAGTCGTCATGCCGCCTCTCCGTATCCAGTGGTTGAGCAGGACCAGGTGGCTGGGAAGAGCTCCAGCCCAGACGCTAGAGTGGAACAAGGAGGGAGAACCTGCCTCCCTTCCTGAAGATGAGGCCAGTGTGGCTAGAGGGGGCCCAGAGCCCCCCGACCTTTCTGGGACAAGCCTTTCCTGGCTCCCTCCTCTGCATGGCTCCAGCCGTTTCTGCATGGCTCCTCCAAGCAAGAGTCTTCAGTGCCCGATTCCCCTCGGAGCCTGGAACTCTGCTGGCCAGTCTGTGTGAAGGTGGCCCACCTGCAGGAAGTGATCTTTCAGGTCTGACCACGTCCAATTTACGGGAGAGACTTCAGGCTCAGCAGACGAGCCCGCTGTTGTCCTTGCAGAGCTGAGAGGACACGTGCGCACGGGGGCAAGCCTCCGTTCAGCACTGGGACTGGCTGCCAGTGACCATGCCTGGAGCAGGACCAGCCAGGGTCTCCTCCAGTTAGGCCCTGGCACTGGGAGCACCAGTGACTTGGCGTGGCCTTACTGTTCTTCCCGTCTGCCGCCTCAGTTCCTCGGTGGATACCACTTAGGACACGTCCTTTGTGTGTCTGGTCTTTACCACAGCCCTCGGCAGTAGCCCCATTTCCGAGCCTCTGAGGAGTGTGTGACATTGTGTGCCGGCAGCTCTGAGCGGCTGAGCTCCGGGTGCACAGCCTCCTTCTGGCGGTCCTCAGCCCCGCAGGCGGTCATCCCCGCTCACTCCGGGTGCCGCGGGGCAGAACCCGCTGCGGGCTCCCGTTCTAGGCCCTCTCCCCGTGTCTTTCAGATTCTGGGCATGGCCTTCTCCATGACCCTCTTCCAGCACATCCACCGGACTGGTAAGAAGTACGACGCCTGAGCCGGCTGGCTGGGAACACCCTGGCCCGCCAACACGGACACTGTGCCCGGGAAGAAGATTTGAGCTTTGTGTTGCCTGCCCGTGCTCTCCAGACTGCTGACCCTTGCAACCACCTCCCCAGCCCGCCTGCCTCCAGCCCACCCCGCCTCAGCCTTCTTGGTGGGTGGAGGGCCAGGGAGGAGGAGGCGTGGAGGAGGCGCACACAGACCTTGGGGTGCTGGAGGCGCCTGGATTCCCGCATCTGTGTATTTGCCAAAGAAGATAGGGTGGGCCGGGTTCGTGCTCCTGGAGCCCCCCCAGCACGGATGCGTTTCTGCCCCTGCCCTTCCTCACCCTGCCACTTTGTCCCCGTGGGGGTGGGGAGCAGAGAGCTCCCTCCTGGTGGAGAGACTGCCCAGTGGAGGCCACTGGTGTCCACGGCCACCCCCCAGGGCTAGAGCTTGTGGGGTCGGGGTCTGACTGCCTCTGGGCAAGGCCCCTGGGAGCATCTTGCCCAGGCCTTTTATACCTTACAGTGTAACTTTTTTATTTTATTTTACTCTGATTATGATTATTCAGGAGTATTATCTCTCAGATAAGTTTAGGGTTAGCTTTCTGATTTGTAACTTTTTACTGTGTTGATTTCTGTAATGGTTTGATTTTTTTTTTTTTTTCCCTGAGGGTAGGGGACAGGTGGGAAGAGAGGATGTCCATCAGGTTTCAGTCAGGACAAACCGCCGTGCCACACTCAGGAGGCCCTGCGGTGAGATACCGGGGCCAGGCCCAGGATGTGCTGAGCAGGAGGGACAGGGGGGGGGGGGTTGGGGGGGAGTCGGGGCCTGGCGTCAGTGTCCCAGGGGCCTGGGAGAGACGCATATGCAGAGGGGCAACCTGTGCAGGGTTGAGGCATTTGCTGATGCCAGCGCCTGCGGCCAGGGCAGTTAGGGGTCATCTTGGGGGTTGGTGCAGTGCTTTACCAGGAACGTGGCCAGGGCTCTTGTGGGTCCTTATTCTTCATGGATGAGCAGTCTTTCTTGTTTCTCTTCTTCCTTCCTCCTGCCCTCTGCTGGCGAGGGAGGCTCCCCCTTCCGCCCCCTGTGGGCATTCCCACGACAGGTTCTGCAAACCCCAGTTACTTTCACAGACATTCCTGCTAGAAATTCTCGGACAAATACCTCTCTAGTTCAAATGCTGCTCACTTTCTCACATTGCTTCTGGAAGGGGAAGTAGTCCTTATGTTTTGCTGCTCAGACAGGGGCAGAGGACCCGTGACCATCAGAAGGGGAAGGCGGAGCTGGGGCCCTCGATCATTCCAGCCACATTCACTGGGCAGCAGAGTCCCTGCTGAAGGGGTGGGGGGAAGATAGCCATGGGGCCCCAGGACCCCCATTCTCTTCCTTGGGGTTCACTGATGGCGGAGTGGTGGTAGTCATGTCCTCCAGGGCCCCCGGGAGAAGCCCTAAGAAGTCATACTGGGTCTTGCTACAGCTGTAGGAGGAAGCAAACAGCCTATATCTGGGAAGAGGAGCTGAACAGGCAGGGTAGGGGGTCTGATTGCCACCGGGGCCCCCATAGGACTTAATGCTGGCCTGAGGGAGTGTTTTTGTAGTTTTGAAATAAATAAAGTCAAGAATTCACACAACTGAGCTTGAAAAGGCTATCCACTAGCCAGCTAGGGTTGGTGGCCTTCCTGGATGGGGCCTCGTGTGGGGCAGCTGCCTTTTTCCTGCATCATTTGGCTCAGTCCCTCAATTTCCCACCAAGCCCACGTCTCCTCTCCAACCTCCACCTGTCTTTTCCAAAAGCTGAGGCCTGCCCCCTACCCCCCACAGCCGGCAACACCTCCACTCGCCTAAGTAAAATGCAATTGGGACCAAAAGTACAGAACTTTTGGTGTGTTCAGGATTCCAGATTTTGAGGGTTGGGGTGCAGAGAGTAAGGTGGTCTCAGTGAGTCAGGCAGAGTAAAGACCATCCCCCACCCCACCCGAGACATGCACAGAGATTTCTCTGGGGAAGTAGGGAGGTGGGTCCTTGGGTGGAGGATGGGGCAAGCACACACATGAGCCCGACTGCCTCCCAGGTCTTCTGGCGCTGCCTTCCTGGTTAGGAGACACGGCTGCCACCCCGGGGCCTTCCTGCTGCAGTGCTCAGGGCAGACATGCCACCACACCACCGCGGACCGGACAGACTGGCAAATGAGCCCCGGAGTCGCCGGGTGGGACTTGGTGCATAACGACTGTGTGCTTGGGGGTGGGGTGGGACGGGCCCGTTCGTTCACGCCTATCAATGCAATTTCAGTTTTTGTTCAAATCCACAGCAAAATTCTAACACCTGCGGGCGGGGGATGTGTATAGCCTCCCTGGCAGTTCTACGTTTCTGGAGCTTCAGGGTTGTCCTCTGGCTCCAGAGCCTTGGCTACAGTCCCCCTCTTCCCTCCAGTGCCCTTTCCCACCCCTCACCTGTCTGTCCTCCTTATCCAGAGTCCCCAGACTGCCATTCAACTGAGTCGCCGCTGGCTGGAAGGCACGAGTCTCGAGGGGTGCTCTTCCAAGCCCCCAGCCCTTTCTGCACGGTGGGACACAGCCCACGGAAGGCAACGTTACATGATGTCTGTGTGGTGGCCTTCTCCATTTCTCCCGACTGTGATCTCGTTGGGGCAGGGTTCCCTGAACGAACCCTCTCACTTGGGGGTTCCCTTGCCAAAGTCCAAGTGAGTTCAGTCAGCTCTGATGCAGGCAGGTTACAGATTCGACTTAGAAGGTCAAGGTTCTATAGTTGGCTTCAAGGGAGTGTGGGCCAGAAACTTGGCCTTTTCCTGCCGCCATCTTCCAGAGGACGTGAGCGAACAGGGACTGAGAATTACCCTTGGGGGTTGCTGGAGCAGGTGTCGGGGGCCCGTCTCCACCTCCATGCCCCAGCTGGAGCATAGTCACCCCCTCTCTCCACCAGCATGGGCCTGCATCTGGGGCTTTCACCCCAGGGAGGTGGCTGACCCCACCCCAGACCCCCACACGGATGTTATGGTGTCACGTGGACCCAGGCGGCCATCCCTCCTTGCTTTGGTGGCCCCAAAGCAGTCCAGGTGGCTGGAAATGACTGTCCCCGCCTCTGCAGCCCCCTGCCCACCCACACTGGTGGAGGTGCTAGCTAGCAGGGCCCTGGTGTAGGGCGGGAGCTGGGTGCCTGGAGCCCCCCCTTTTGTCCCTCCACCCTCCTGCATCTGGCTCCCCAGGGCCCTGGCCGCCCATCTCGCTCCTCTGCACTTCCATGAGGCCTGGTCCCTTCTGGGCCCCTGAGGGCTAGAGCCAGGGGCTCACGCCCACACCCTGCCCCCCAGCCCTGGAGCCTGGGGAGCTGGAGGGAGGGAGAGCCAGCCCAGCTCACTTGCTGGGTTCAGATGCACTTTCCTGCTTGAGATGCCCTATCTGTGCGCTCCCTTCATCCTGCTCCTGGCTTTCTTGAACACCATGTTTTTAGCATGTTTTTAAATAAAAACTGATAACGTGTCAAAAGCACAAACAGACGGTCTCCTGGTGGGGTGTTTGCGTTCGTGTGGCCACAATGGTGCTTGGACTTGTGGTGGCCGGGGTGAGAGACACAGATGCGGGTCAGGCACTGGCTCTACTATTTGCTCAGGATACCCCACAGTAAGGACTTTCTCTCCCCTTCTCAGGCCCAGGTTCCAGGCCTGCTGGGCACAGTGGGGCTCAGTCCCCTCCGGGGTGCCCCTTTGTCTGGTGACTGAGGGCAGTTCTGTCCAGGGACCAGTCCCAGAGGCCCAAGCTCTCAGCAGGAGAGGTCAGCTCCCCCCTTGGTGTCTGTCACTGGTCACACGCTACCCGGCTTGCAGGAAGGTCTGCAAGTGGGTTGGGGGAGCGGCAAGGAGTATGTCATTCATGGCTTCCCTGAGGGGCAGGGGCCATCGGTTTTAGGTACAAACTCTCCCCAGTCCCATTTGGGCCTGAATGTCTTCCAGGAATGGCGAGAACTTACAGCATAACTTGGCCCAGGCTGTGCTCTCTTAGGTGGAGGCTCTGAGACAGTCTCAAAGAAGGCACGGGAACAGCAGGTCAGGAGTCACCAGACAAGAGGTGGAACCCCAAGGTAGAGTGGCCCCCTGGCTGAAAGCTAGGGACCCAGGAGAGTAATCTGGAAAGGGAAGTCGGTACATGGGGGTGGTAGTGAGCTATGGAACCGAGATGTGGAGGCTCAGGGTGGAGGGCAACCCCCCCCCCCGACCCCATGCCTCCGTTTTGCTCTGGAATGGCCCAGGAGCAGCACTGAAGACTCCGCAGAAACAAGAGGGAAGTCAGATTAAATGACCATCACTTTGGACACAGAAATATTGGCATTGCAATGGTTCCTTCTAAAGCGCTCAGCGAAGAGGAGGAGGCTATTGATTGAGCCATCACGTTTTTGCTGAGTTTAATGACAGCAGTGGAGATGGACTACCCTGGCTCCTTAAGCTAACGAAAAGCAGAACCCCATGCCACAGGGCTTGCTGGGGCCCAGGTTCTCGGGAGCTGCTTGTGGAATGTCCCCACTGTGCCCGTTCAGACTGCCAGGCAGCGAGAGCCAGGCGGGGCAAATGGTAGGCACTGTCTGCTTTCCCTGGCTGGCCCGTCACGCAGAGCAGGGCGGGGACCCACTAGAGCAGGGCTGCACAGTGGTCTGTGGATGATCCTGGTGGGTTGAGCCTGTGGCTCAGAGATTTTCCTTCTGGTGTCTGTGGAGTTCTAAGACCTAGCCTTGCCTAGCATGCTGAGCGTAGCTGATCCAACATGCGGGCAAGGCGGACCAGAGCCGTCACTCCGTGGCCTCAGGAAGCTCCCTGCTCTTTGCCTCCCTCCTCGCGCCTCCCACTGATGCCCCTACCGGAATTCCTGGGATCCCAATGTATTCCCAATACATGTCTCTTCTCTGGAAAGGGACACCAGTTCCTGAAAACACTCGGCCTTCTTATTACAGGTTGGCACTCAGGGAGACACATTGAATTTGACCTAATCCCCAACTTGGGGGTTCTCTAAACCGCAAACAGGGACTCATGAGCTGCTTTCAGTGTTTTAGAAGTGCAGTGGAAATTGCTCAGAACCTCTTCACGGGTGCCCAGGCTAATGGAAGCATAGCCCTCATAGCTCTGGCTGCCCTGGACACGTCCTCAGTGCAGTGGCATTGCTGGCACCTTGCTGATGGCAAGGGTCAGATGGAAGCTTTCCTCACTGCCTTCTTCACCCCTGGCTTGATCCAAAGGATCCTCCCAGGTCTGGGTTCCTCACAGCACCCTCTCCTTTTTGCTCAGTCCTTGTTCCATTGGGTTTCAGCCCGAAGACAGAAGCAGGAGGAAAGGGAAGTAAGGGGTTCTCATGTATTTGCTTTAAGAAGGTAATGGAATGATCTAGGCTTTTTGGACCGTGTCTCCTCCACCCCCAATGACCGTTTCTCTATTCTCAGTTGGGGAGAGGGAGTAGGAAGCAGGGTCCCAGCTCAAAGTGAGCCCACCTTGTGGTGACATGACAGCTTGGCATTCGGGCTGACATGAAGCATTGGCACCTGCTGGGAAGCAGTAGCTCTGGACAGGACAGGGCCAGCTGGTGGAAAACTTCACAGACCTTGCAGCTGCCCACCTACCTGAGTCCCCTACTGGCCACCAGAGCCTTTCTAGACGGCAGTGACACTCACCCACTGTGCTGTGCAGAAGGTGGGGGCCCAGACAGAAGCTTGTCCCTCCCAGGCACACTCGTGTTCTTCCACGCATGTGCACACACATGCACACTCACAGTGGTGCTGGAGGAGACCAGATGTCTGGGTCCAACAACATAGATGACCTTGCATGGGCCCTGGGCGGGACCCATTCCCTGTCTAATATGCAACCCACCAGAGGGCTGCTGCTGCGTCTATTCAGGGAGTGATCTTGACCCAGGGTGCCGGGGAAACCCATGAGAGCTGACCAGGCTTGCAGACCAAATCTGCTTACATAGCAAGGGAGCAGGCCCTTCCAACTTTTCTCCAGGTCAGAGGCTCACTTCCCATCTGCTTCCCCAACCCACCCCAGTCTCACCATCTTGGGACTCCCAGCTTTCCTAGGGACTGTTCAGGCTGTCCCTCTTACCCACCCCATGAAGTTTCCTAGACAGATGAGTAGATGAGATCGAATGAATGGTTTGTGTCATCAAAGCATTGACCTGTGGCTCCACACTGGGTAACCTGATGCCCTCAGCTCCCCTGAGTACTAAGATTAAAGTCTTTTTGCATTTGGAGGAAAGAGGGTCCCACTTTGGATTTGGGGATGGAGACGAATTCGCTGGTCCAGGTGAAGGAACACAGTCACTCTGGAATGAGATGGGCTGGGGGTCCAGTAGGTAAAAGTGTGTGTCTTGGCTTCTGACACTCAGCCGGGAGCCTGAGGGCCAGCCGCTGGGGGCCCCTTGCCCCAGACCCCGCACCACATGCAGCCTCTACTGCAGCCAGCCCCAGGCGATGCCCACAGCAGGACATGCAAATGGTAGGTGCACGACCAGAGCCGTCCGTGCATCATGGTGAGTGGTGCAGGGACACTGGCTGACCTCCGGCAGAGAGCGTTCAGAGGAATGCAGTCCAAGCCACTTGTTAGAGCCTGGCTCTTGCTTGCAGAATGGCATGCGTATAGGCATAGGCGAGGCAAGGTCTGTTCAAACAAAGAATAGGTGGGAGCCAGACCAAGAAAAAGGGTAGGCAGGACCCCAATCAGTGTGGTCAGTAGGTTTCCTAACAGGGCTCCCCCTTCCACTCCTCCTCCCCATGACTAATGTCTGCTCCAGCACGTGCAGTGGGCTGAAAGACATCTGATGAAATGGTGATCTGAGATTTCCCTGCAGAGCAGGAAAAAAGCAACAGAAGGTAGTCCTAGATAGAAGTCCTTTATTATCGTGCCTCCCAGCAGGTGAGGCCAGGCTTACATGGAGGCCAGCTAAGGACAAGGCCACGTTCACGAAGATACAGTAAGTTCTCTATATGCAGTAGGTTAAGGCAACTCCTCAGTTTCTAAAATATTGTGACGACCCATATCCATGGGCCAGCTGGTTCCAGAAGCCCATCTGGCCTACTACTGGGCTGCCTGGAATTGCTAGTGGCACTTGCACGGGGTGTGTTAGGGGCAGAAGCAGGAGGGGAAGGGGGCACACGGGAGGCTGCAGGACAGGCAGGGCGGGCCCTTGTGCTACACTAGAAAGTGGGGGCGATGAGAACAGAGCCGAACTCTCCCAAGGCACACAGAAGACGGGGCTGGGAACCTAATCTGCTCCCTTCCAGGAAGATGACCAGGCACCTGGTCTCCCAGCACGGTCACAGACCCACACAGAGGGCAGAGCAGGCACCACAAGAAGGCACGGCAGAAGAGGCGCATTCGCAGTTTGCACTTGCGTGGCGAATGGGCTGGGCTCCCGCCAGACATCCTGGTGATGCTGAGGGCTGATGTGCATACAAAGGAAGGTGGCCGAGCGTCCTTGGTGGGGTGGCCTGAAGCAGCGGTCCTCAGAGGGTGGGTCCAGGGGCCAGCAGTGCCAGCATCACCTGGGAACTTGTTAGAAACGCCAAGTTCTCCGCCCTGCACCTGCAGAGGGGACGCTCTGGGGGTGAGTCCTCTGGGTGACCTGATGCATCCTTTGGCTTGAGAACGTCTGGTTCCGAGACATCACTAGCACCCTCGGCCACGGGAGCGCCACCCAGCAGTGATACAAAGGATGCATTTTCTCCGTAGCTAGTCAACCGCCTTCCCCTAGTCCTCCCCTTCTCTCCCCAGGCCCCAGGTGGCCAGAAGTGGAGAATGTTTGCAAGGCTGAAAGCAGGGTGGGTGGGGATGAAGGTGTTTCAGTCCACTTACTCTGCCTCCAAACCCTGGGATGGACCAGAGGGACCGATTCGAAGACCCAGCCTGACTGCAGGGCGCGAGGATTCTGGGGGCACATCACTGCCCACCCCCACCCCCAAGGGTTGCACTGGTCCTTCCAGGCCTAAGTGGCTATGACCGCGCACTGGCTGAGTGGCCTGAAAAGATTCCAGGCCATCAGCTCTGTGAGACAGAGCCCACACTGTGCACCCCCCACCCGCCCCGGAATCCTGCAACAGCAATGCAAGGGAGGGAAGGTGGTTAACGTGGCCCCCCCGGGGGGTCTCCTCCCCACCTAGGGTGGCTCTGAGTGCCTGTGTTGTGGGACTTTTCCCCCGGGGCCCCGCAAGGGGCAGGGACAGGTCTTTGTCATGCCCTCACCAGCCTTCCGTGCCCCAAGATGTGCTCTCTCCTGGGTGTGAGATTTCACATGCCCTATGCGGTTCCCTTGCTGAGGTCCCGTCTGCTCTCACCCGGTGTCAGCACCGGCACCCGAGGCGACAAGCAGGCCATTCCCCTAGCAGCGGTCCCTAGGTCCCCAGGGCCCCGCCTGCTGCCTGAGCCACCCCACTGCCTGGATGTCCATGGGAAAGAAGCCAGGCCGCTCTGCTGACTGCAGATGCGGTGGTTCATCTGCCCTGCTGCTGCTATTGGACAGTGACCCCCGAGGGACACGATGTTCCTGAACGTCAGCCTGACAGCTTCCAGCAGAGCCGGAGAGCAGGAGGACACCGAGCAGCGGGGGCTCCCAGCCCAGCGCCCCTGGCTGCCTCCCAGCTGGGGGTGCCCGACAGCAGCCACGGCCACTGACTTGCCCATCTCTTAGCAGCTTGGAGCCTTAATTTTGTTGTCTGTAGAGTGGGAGACTGTATCTTGTAGCGACCAGCATGAGAGAAAGCACTTAGGTGACTAGCACATTCTAAGCACACAGTAGGTCCTCAGTAACCACCAGGACCGGGACGCTCCCCTTTGGCGAGGCCTGAGCACTGCCCCCCACAGCACCCCCCGCCCCGGATTTGGGGCAAGGCTCCCGGGAGATGTAAGGAGAAGAAAGTTTCATAGACCTTTGAAGCAAGTCTCATTCCCTTACCAAAGGCTGGATTTCATTCCTGCCTCCCCAAGAAAATGAATGAGTGAAATGAATGAGACGGGTCATCCCGAGTCGGGGACAGGCCATGTCCTCTGAGGGTGGCTGCCCCAGGGCGCGGGCAGAGGGAAGGGTCAGGATGTGTGACTCAGGCCGCGCGGTTTCCAGCCACTGCCTTGGCTTCTTTTCTGGGTCCCTGTGTGCTCACGCACGACTGATAACAGCTTTCAACAGTCGTGATGCCCTTCTCTCTCCCTCCAAGGAACTCGTGAGCACGTCAGCCTCCAAGCAGTATCCTGGGTGCAGATCCGCACGCTCTCAAGTAGGGCGGGCGCCTCCTGGGCTCTGGACTCCAGCCTTCAGCGTGTCCTGAGCCAGATCCAGCTGTACCCTGGGTCTCCGTTCCCTCTGTCTCTGCCTCCCCTCCGTGCTGTGGGCACGGATAAGCAGAGGAGCGTTCTCTAAAACTCTGGGTCATTCAGTCTCTGCAGCTTGGACCCTCTGTCCTCCTGCTGCTGTCAGGGTGGGACAGTGCCCAGGGTAGAATCACAGCTAATCCCACCCTCCGCCCGGATGGCCTAATCCCATGTGGGGCCGGGGCCAGGATGTCTGCCGATCACCCCGTCCCACCTCCACAAGCCCCGCTGACCTCAGGTACCACAGCACCCAGACCCTCCCCGGGCATCACCGCTTTCCACCGGCCCCTCCAAGAAAGAATGCAGCTTTCAGCCCTCCCTTGGTGAGACCTGTCAGTCTACCTCCTAGCCCTGCGGAGAGCTTGGGGATCAGTCATTTCCCAATTGCCTGCACGAGTCCTAAGGAGTTGGAGGGTAGCAAACATAGCCCCTGTACCGTTTCTTCCAGCCTTGGTGCCGTCCAGGATTTCTGGAAAGCTAGTCTCCCTGTTAATGAGTTTGCATCAGCAACCCCAGGGCCCTGAGGACAGAGGGGATAAGCCAGCTGGGGTTCCAATAGGTCCCGGAGGACGGCCAGGGTCGGGAAGTCATCTGCCCTGGGAAGCTGGTCCTCCCTCTGTGCATGTGCGTGATCTGTGTTCTGAGGGGGCAGAGCTTCTGTCCAGCTGGGGGCTGTGTTTGGGGGCAGCAATGACCTGTGTTAGGGAGAGAGAATGCCCTTCACCCAGGACTGATGCAGGTTACCAAGAGCTGTGGTCATTATACTGGGACTTGGAAGGAGTTGGGAGGCAAGGTGTGACTTTTCTTGGCCTTGATCTTAGCAATAAGGGGCCACCCTCTCATGGTGGGGTGTGAAAGGTTCCCCAGCATGGGCAGCATGGGACCTGGAAGATACAGGGGCTGGGTGCCGGCTTCTCTGGCTACAAGCTACCTACTTGGGACAGCTCCCCCTTGGGGGGCGTGGGGGTCCCCGTGGCTGACTTTCAGGTGGACACCTGTTCTTTGGAAGACTGCCAGCATCTGTACTGTCCATTTCCCAGGGTTCTCCTTTTGTTCGATTCTCCCTTAGTATTTGAGAAAGTTCTTCCTAAAAAATTCCCTGCCTGATTCAGGGAGAATGAAGGAAGGGACTGCATTCACTCTGGGAAGCGGAGCGATGGCTCCTGGAGGCGGCTCGGTGGTGGCCATGTGGCCAGGGACTGCGGGCCCTGGAGAAACGGGGTTCAGGGCAGAGCACCCCTCTACTCAGAGCTGCTCCTTCTCCGTAGCTCTAGCTTTGCTGGGTCTGTGATTCGGCCTAATCAGGAAGGGTTTTTCACTCCCACCAACAGGAAGAGCTGGAGATCATTTTAAAAACCTGGCATTCCAGGCATGGCCAGAGAATCAGGCCATAGAGAGGAGATCCCTGAGGGGCGTATTACTGTGGACTGGGGCTCAAGGTCATGGTCTCCTGGGGGACTTCTCGCAGGGATGGCTTCTGGGCAGTGCCCAGGGTCCTGGGACAGCATGTGCTCATGTGGTGGCCACTTTACTTGCCTTGGTCTGCTCCCTGGCTCTGCCACCAGCCATCTCTGCCTAAACCCAGCTCTAGGGTCCTAACTGCACACCTCTCCACTGCTGGGCACTGTGGGAAGGAACCAGTGGCCCTGGAAGGGCACTCCCTTACAGGTGAGAAGGTGTGGGGGTGGGCACATCAAAGGGCTGGGTCTTCTGAGGGCAGAGCTTACCCTAACTGCCCCCACCCTAAGTATTTCCCAATGGGGAGAGAAAAGGACACCAAGCAGGGATAAGAGGAGGGGTGCTCAGCACCAGTGGGGAGCTCACGTGCCCAATGCAAAG
Source organism: Mustela nivalis (assembly GCF_964662115.1). Lineage (NCBI taxonomy): Eukaryota > Metazoa > Chordata > Mammalia > Carnivora > Mustelidae > Mustela > Mustela nivalis. The sequence continues at coordinate 107,087,148 of NC_139026.1, read as the reverse complement.
AGTCCCAAAGGAGCTGGAGTCTTCAGACCTTCATTCCAGTTTCCGGAGCTGGGAGGGAGCAGAAGCTCTGATTCTCACCCTCCTGCAGTCCACGGACCCCTCACGGCTGGTGAAGGGATGGGTTCCCCCGCTTGGGGATCCTGGAAGTGAGCATTTGGAAGTAGAGGGAGGGGGCCGAGGGACCCTGGCCTGGTAGGGAGAACCGCAGGGGTCAGGGTCTTGGGCACTTGGTAGGTCCAAAGGGGCTCGGCAAAGCAGAGGGGCTGTTTCTGGGAGTTTCTGGGCAAGCTGAGGCTGACTCCGCAGGCCTGGAGGGTGGGATCTGGGCCCCTGTCCTTGGGAAGGGCCGTCAGAGGGGGATGCAGTTGGCGGTTAGTAAAAATGCAGCTGGAGCCTCTGGTGTAGGCAGCAGGTGAGAACCATCCCGCAGATCTGCCGGGTGGAGAAAGCAGAGGGGCAGAGAGAAGTCAGAAGCCCAGGAAGCTGCTGTCCCCGGACTGCCCTGGGGCAGGCTGGTCCCACTCGGGTGCACACGTGGGGGACCTTGACAAAGGGCAGATTCCAACTCGGGAGGCCTGGGGTAGGGCCGGGAGATTCTGCATTTCTAACAAGCCGTCCACTACGGGTTTGCGGCCACCAGAGATGGTCTAATTTAACTAGATCCTGCCATTCCACTCCTCACGGCTGTCTGAAGCTGTTCTTCTCCAGGACAAATTCTGTCTGTGTCTTGCTGCTCTCAGACTCCAGAGCAGAACTAAGGTTCGTAGTCAAATCTCTGATGTACAAAAGCCACAGGGGAAACAGAGGGACCTCCAGAGCTGTCACCAACTCACCCTGGAAGTCAGCTTGCAATGCGGCCCACGCCAGCCCCTGGTCACATCCACTAGCTGAACAAGGAGGCATGAGAGCGTCCTGCCCAAAGCAGGATAGTCCAGGAAAGTCACCATCCCCCTGCAGGGCCTTACTTTGCTGATCTCTAAAATGCAGAACAAGAAGCTGGGGCTGTGTCAGACCCAGGAGGCCCATGACGGCCCATGACGGTGGAGGCCCATGACTGTGTGCATCGCAGCGATGCCATTGGACCCTGACTCCCTGCACACAGGGCGGAGGCGCCATGAGGGCAGCCCCGTGACTCCCCTGTGGTGCGAGGGCAAAGGTGGACTTCCCTAGAGATGGGGTACATGCCCCCATTGCTCCCAAATGTTTCCAATAGCTGCTGCTGACCGGATCTTGCCAGAGCACATCTGGGTGCGCCCGGAGCTCTGACCAGTGGGGGGGGAGGGGCGGCTGGTGGAGCCTCCGAGGTGCCCGCAGGCATCTGGCTCCTCCTTGCAAGGCTGGCTTAAGGAGGGGGCCCAGGAGGAGCGCTGCTTCTCGCCCCTTCTCCCGCAGGCTCCATTCCTTCCCCGGGAGGATGGTGGGGCCCCGCGAGCACAGCTTTCAGCTTTCAGACTTGGCACTCAGAGCTGTGCTGATCCACATCTAGATTCGGGGCCCCAAGCTGAAGGCGGCCCGCCAGGTCGTCTCCTCCCCCACAGGCTTTGGCAGGGGCCATCACAGCCAGGCCACCCAGGTGTCGTGAGGCACACCCTCTTCCCTGTCCCCAGCTTGTGCTTTGATGGCTAATCTGTGCGGTTACCTGGATCTTTCTGGTTCTTGCTGAGAGGAAGGCCATATGGGAAGAGTTGACCCTGCACAGACTTGTGGCCACATCTTCCATGGTGTATGGTCCGTGCCAGGGGCCTGAGGGAGTGGAGCTTCCTCCCAGGGAAGGCACATGAGCGGGGAGGTGTATGGGCCAGAATCTTATCGTGTGTGTCCACAGCCCCACCCCCCGACACATGCAGAGGGGTCAAGGATGCACTCATCAACACACGCGTGCGCACACACAAGCACCCTCATTCGTCCAGAGGAGTACTGGATGCCCTCTGGTCCCTGAGCGAGCCCCAGCGTCTCCTTCCTGAGAGAAGACATGCAGAAACCTGCACCAGTGGCTTCAGGTGGCCAGCAGGATGAGCAGAGAAAATGTGGGACAAATTGAGTGCAGAGGCAGGAAGGGTGGGGACTGGCTGGGGGGTTGTGACCCAGCCGGGGGGAGCAGGGCTGCATGGTGCCCGGCGGCCTCTCCTGGCAGCCTGCCTAGGTACAGCACTTGTCCCCTGATGGGGCCATTTGAACAGGGAGGGGGTGTGCTTTCAGGTTCTTTTGAAGTTTTGGGGCCAATACCTCATTGTTATCCAGAGCATCAAGGAAGGGCCAGGGAGGTCTCAGGAAGCCAATCCAATATGATCTTTCAGTTTTCCTTTTAATGACTTGCAGACCCCAATGATGGCTGTCTTGTGAATTTTCCTGGCTCTGTGACATGTTCCAGTCTGGAACCTCGGGGTGGGAGTAGGGTAGATTCTCTTTGGGGCTGTGGGATCTTGGGCAGAGTTATATCCCTCTCTGAGCCTCAAAGCTCTCTTTATCAATAGGGAAGCCTCCAGACTATTCACTGGTTGACAGCCTACCCTGGAGAGATTCTTTAAAAACCCGAGGATGATAGGAACAACATCACGGTTCCCCTCCCACACCCTGAGCCTCTGAGAGGCCAGAAAGTGGCTCTCCTGAGCCCTCAGGATAAAGCTCTTCCCCCACAGCAGCCAGCAGGGCTTTATAAATCCAATTCCCTCACGCTACCACTCTTCCCCCTCTTGATTCTTCCTGTCAGACTCCTTCAAGATTTAATTAACTATCACTTCCTCCAGGAAGCCTTCCTTGACTGCCCATGACAGGTTATAGCCTCCTATGAGCTCCCCAAACACCAAGTCTCACACTTGCACAGCACCCCTGACTGTAGGCGACAACCCATGTTCTGTGTGTCCTCTCCCTAGAGTGAAAGCTTGCTGGGAGAAGGGGACACATCCTGCCCACTTGTGGGCCCAGCACCGGGCGCAGAGCAGCTCTCCCTTCAGCCTCTGCATGGAGGCTTCCAGAGTGTGTGTGTGAGCAGGGCGGTAGGAAAGGGAGCTGAGCCACTACATCCTTTCAGGGTGGAAGTTTCCCTGCCAGAGTAGTCTGCCCATAAGGGAAGCTGGCGGCTGTGTGGCTGTGAGCCAGTAAGCACACCATGGGGCTTGGTGTCTTCAGAGGCATAGGAACAGGGTGGGCCCAGCGTTCTCTGCCTCATCCCAGACAGTCTGAGCCTGATCCCATACGACCAGGGCTCGCTGCACCTCCTAGAAGGAAAAGTCTGATTTGGAGGCACCTCAAGGTCCCAGTTATCCCTTTCCAGTCTGAAAATCCTGAGTCGTGAATCCCATGCCTGGGGTGGACAGAGGGGCCTTGCAGGGTCTTGCTGGAAGTAACAGGTGCATGCCCAGAACGTCTGGCTGCAGTGTGGGAGGGACGAGCTGCCTACCAAGGACAGGGTGCCCCGCTGCAGTGTCCTGGCCAGACCCCCGGCTTTGCTGCACCTGCAGCCACACACAGCTTTGTGTTCCGCAGGGACTGCTGCTAGAAAATTCTCATTGTTAACACATTCTCCTCTCTGTCTCCTTGTAAATTCTACCCGTGGCTCCTGTCTGTCCTCTGGTCCCTCCTGGGAACGTCTCCTTGCTCCCCCCGCCCCCATCTGCCTTCAGGTGCTTAAGGACTTCAGTGATGGTGCCATCTTCTCCTGGCGCCTGACCTCTCCCACGTCTGACTTCCAGATGCTCCGTGGCTCCTGTCACTCACATGGGCCAGTGTTCTCAGCCTGGGTGCACACGGAACCCACCAGGGAGCTTTACAGGATGCTGGTGTCTGGGTGCCAAAGCCCCAGACGGTGTGATTTGACGGTGCTGCGGTGTAGCCTGGCCAGTTCTAAAGCTTGCCAGGTGGCCTCCTTGTGCAGCCAAGGATGAAGCCTGTGGCCACGGAGGCTCTGTGGAGATCCTCTGTCCCTCCAGCCTGCCACCAGTATTAGTGTCTGGTCCACACAACCACGGGGCCACAAGACACTCGTGGCCAAACCCCAAACAGTCGCATTTTCTGATTGACATTCACACCATTTACAAGACGTGCTTTGACCTTCTAGAATACTGCAGCACATGAGTCTCACTGAGGTGGCATCCTTACCTGAAATCATGGAACCTTAGAGCCCAACCCCTGCTTCAACCCGAGCAGCTCCTCCACATGTCTCACCTAGGCAGATCAGGAAAGACTGCCTCTTCACAGAAGGCTTGAAAAAGTCCACCTCCTCCGTTTTATAGGAAAGGAACCCGAGGCTCAGAGAGGGAATGTGACTTCCTCAAGAGGGGAGGCCCTCTGACTTCATAGCAAGGTCTCCTCTAGTCCTGGAGACCAGGGAAGCAGGTCACCGCCTTATCTCTTGAGCCTTGGGGGTCTTGGAAGGACCAGGCTGGGGGCATGGTTGCGGAAGGCGCCTGGCGCCTGCTCTGATGCATGAAGACTGGGAGCCCGGGCCCAGGCCAGGCCTGAGCCCTTCCTCCCGGCTGGTGGCCAACCTGGGCTTGGGGAGCTTAGTTCCAGCATCGGCCAGCAGAGGGCGCTGTGACCGAGGCTTGGCTGCCGGAGCTCCAGCAGGAGCCGGAAGGAGGGGAGAGGCTGGACAACGGTGGGGTCCACAGCGGAGGCCAGAGGAAGCTCCTTCTGAGGGACAGCGAGCTGAGGGGGACCGAGATTTCATGGGTGTGTGTGTGTGTGAGGAGGAAGCCTCTGCAGGCCCGCGCCAGCCTGTCTGACAAGATGGTCCCCTGGGCAGCATCTGCCTCCCCCCTTGTTTCACCTTGACCTTAGGCTTGGGGTACTGGCAGATCCCTCCCTGACCCCGGCCTCACTGGCCCTGTCCTCAGCTTCTACAGGCTCCCAAGGCCAGAGAGGTCTGGAAGAAAGGGGTGGAGAATGTGGTCCCGGCCTGGTCAGTTTTCACGCTGCACAGGTCCACACACCTGAAGCAGAGAGCAGGTTTCTGGAAACTTCAGTGGACCCAGGGGCTGGAGCACACAGCAGCCCTTCCTCAGGCCCCGGTGGCAACTGCCCAGCTCAGAAGGCCTGTGCTAGGGAAGTGCAGAGAGGGGGCGTCTGATGTCCCCCCGGGGCTCCTGGCCTGCCTGCGAACCAGTGGGGGTGGAAGGGCAGGGAACAACTTTCTGAGAAGGCTTTTTCGAGAGACAATGTGCCCACGTGGAAATGAATCAAATAATGATGGATACCATTTATTGAACACCTGCTATCTGCTCAGCGATGAGCCAAGTGATTTACATATATATTGCTAATCCTCTCACCAAACTAGGGATAATTAGCCCCATTTTACAAACGAGGACCTGAGGCCCAGAGATGGAATAACCAGCCCGATGTTGCCGGGTGCCCCCCCTCCAGCGGGTAGAGCCCTGGGGGCGAGGCTGCTGCTAGATCCCCCGGGCGCACAGGCAGACGTGGCTAGGCCACGCGGTGATCTGGGAGGAGCCCCACCCTCGCAGGTTCTCCATGCCAGCAGCTGCTACAGCCCCGGCTTTGCTTTCCATGGAACTCTCTGCTGGGGCGGGGTGGGGGAGGGGCTGGAAGGAGCTGGGGAAAGCAAAAGACCAAGAGCCAGAAGACCTGGGTGCCTGTTCAGGATGTGACACCCTCGGGAAGTTTTTTTTCTGGGTCTCAACTTTTTGATCTGTAAAATGGGAGAATGCGGACACTCGCTGGGTGCGGGGTCTCAGGATGCGGTGGAGATCCGATGACAGAAAGTACCTGAGACCGCTCTGAGGTCTGCACATAGCTGGACAATAGCCACGTGCACTTATGGGGAGGCCTTCACGTGTGCCGGGCACAGAGAGTGGGTCACATTCATCACCTCATTCTGATCTAGACCTTATGTGTTGGGGATATGATCCCCATTTTGTGGAGGAAGCCGTGGTGGGGCAGGGATGTAAGGGCTCTGAGGGGCACAGGACCAGAGGCAGGGTTGGCCCCAGGGCCTCTGATGCCCCGGCCACTGCTCTCACCCGTCCCCTGGTCAGTGCCTGTGGTCCAAGGAGCAGGAAGGGCCGGGCAGCCTGGAACTCCCTCTAGCACCCGCTGGGCCCTTGCCGCCTGTATCTGCCCCACCCCAGGGTGCCCCTCCTGACTCCCCTCTATGGACCCTGGACTGGAGCCACTGGGAGAGCACCACTGACATCCTGGGGGTTAGCGGGGGGCCAGATGGAGCCCCGAAACAGCAGAAGGCCTAGCTCAGAGCAGAGACCTGGGTGTGCACAGGGAGCACACATCCATTAGCACACATCCATGTGCACACACACACAGGGACGAGTGCATGTCCATGCACATACACACACGTGCACAAGCACACCTATACACATACCCATGCATACAACCCCACATATGCTGAGATGCATGCGGACAGCCCGCGGCCCACACACACCCCAGCAGGCTATGCATATACGCCCACGTGCACACACATGGTGCAGGCACATACCTGAGCTCACACGCACTCATTCTCCTCCCAGGTCTCTTATAAGTTCAAGAGGGCCCCCGGGGCCCCCGGGCATTTTCCTTCATCTTTTCTGGGGAACAGAGTGACTATGTGATTCACCCTTGGCTGCCAAGGGAAGGTGGGGAGAGGAGGAGGGGAGGGGAGGGCAGGGCAGCACAGGGGTGTGCAGATGGCAGGTGATTTGCAATCCTCGCCAATGGGAGAGGGGTTCCCAGATCTTCTAGACAACCCCCTGTCCCAAGTCCACCCCCCCACAAAGCTCACCTGCAGACAGGCCACCCCGATGCCCACCGCCCCCATGAGCAGCAGGTGGTCAGCCAGGAACTGTTCTAGCTTCGTGATGCAGCCGCCCTGCAAAGTAAGGGCAGGTGACACAGGGTGGCCCAGAAGCTGGTGAGGCCGGGGAGGGGAGGGCTGGCAGGGGAGCTGCAGTCCACCCAGCTGAAGGCAGGCCAGAGGCTTAAATGGTCTGGTCCAGCCTTTCAGTTGCCCACAGGCTTTGCAGGTGATCCAGGGGCCTGCCATGATGTCTCAGAATTCCCCAGGGCTTTTTGTGCAGACCATTGAGGGTCTCTTCTTGCCTCAAGGCCAGTGTGTACGTGTGTCCTGCGCCCCCGGTCCCCATGTCCCTGTCCTTCGCGGGTTGGGGGCGGGGGCTCCTGGATGGCCGGGACCTTGGGCGCTTACCTCCACCTTGTAGATGTTGGAGGGATGGGCCCTCTGGCCACAGCGGGTCACCACCGTCTTGCAGCAGCTATCCGGCACCCGGCGGCCCTCGGCCTCCTGAGACAGGATGTAGGCGCTGTGCTGCCAGTCGGCAGAGCTGTTACTCCCACAGCACTTGAACTGGAGGGAGAGACAGAGGCTGGGGGCAAAGAGTGCACATTGGGCCCCTCCGGCCCCTCCATGGCGGGGCTGCAGGACGCATTATTTGGATATTAACCCAACCCCTCTCTGTTCTCCCTGTGAGTTTTCCTGTGCCTTTTTTGAGCAAGGAGCTGGTCTCTTTGGGGCCCTTCTGTCCCTGCAGGTACAGAAGCCAGCTGCGAGACGAGACCCCTTCTGGCCACCCAAGTCCTGTAAGGAGATGACGCCGGGGGTCCTGAGGGCAGGGGGGTCTGTGAGTAGATGAGTGGGGAGTAGAAGCAGGTGGGTCCCTGAGAGAGTGCGGCCGTATATTCCTGGGCAGAGCCCAGGGCAGGGCCAAGACCATACAGTGGCGGGAGTCACCCAGGGGGCAGGAACCCAGCCTCACTAGAGGCTCCTGGACCCTCACTGAAACCCTGAAGCCTCAGAGCCCTCAGACCTGCAAGGACACAGAGGGTCCCAGAGCCCCAAAGCAGGCAGGTCAGTGCTGGCCGGGGGGCTCCAGAGCAGGAAAGCGCCCTCCTGGACTCCAGTGACACACAGGACATTGCTTCTCTCTTGCCCTTCTGAGAGGAGGAGTGGAGAGCCACAGAGTCAGCTGTGTTGAGGCCATCTCTGGTGTGTGGGCAGCAGGCAGGGTGAGAGGTACCCTTCGTTACCAAGCATGTGCTAGGCAGCTACTGTGTGCCAGGAGTGAGGCTAGCTGGGGCTCACGTGAACCATGTGGTTCCCGGCTTTCTGACCCATCTTGGTGGCTTACTAGGAGAGACCCGGGGAGACGGGGGCTGAGTAGATCCAAGGAGGAGGGGTGAGTGGCTCTGCGCATGGGCCTGGAAGGGCACAAGGAAGAGGAGGAGCCCCGAGGAATCAGGCAGGACGGAAGGGCTCACAGAGCCAGGAAAGGCGGGGGGTGCCGGAAGTCATGTGGGATTATACTTCCGTGTGTCCCCTGCACAGGTGACTCAGCCTCTCTGGGCTTCCTTTTTGTCACCGGTCAACGGGGCTAACGATGTACCCCCACGCCGAGTTGCGTGAGGGCCAGGAGAGGTGGTTCTGGGAAGCCCGGAGAAGAGAGCCCTGCAGGGCTGAGCCGTCAGGAAGAGACTCCCTCTCGTGATGCTCCTTTCCTGAATACAGGTGTGTGGGCGCCATGGGACATAACGGGGCGCAGCCCACAGCCCAGATGCTGGCCCTGGCCTCAGGCCACCGCCTTCTCGGGGCTGTCTCCTTGGGGCCTAGGCTGCAGGCTGGGGCCCAAGTTCCCTCATGCCCCCTGGTTCTGGCTGTGGCTGGCACATGTGGGTTGAGGGCCATACGTTCCGGTGCCCATGGAGGCCCTGGGCATTGGCAGACGCTGGCCCCCAGCGGTGCCCTTCCTCATGCTGTTCTCCACTCTCTGACTGCCCCTCCTGTCCTCCCCACAGAGGCAAACCCAGGCACTCCTTTCTGGTCCCCCCAGTTGGCCTCCCCAGCTCTTTCCTCCACTCTGAGGGGCCTCCCAGACTAGTGCTGGCTGCCCGTGCCTGATGTGTGTGGGGCTCCGGGCAGAAGGCCTCGAGGGCAGATTCAGGCTCAGTTTCTCATGAGGGAGCCCCCACAAGTGCAGACTGAGCTTTGGACAGGACTGACCAGCAGGGTGTGCATGGGCTGAGCATGTGGGTGTGGGTGTACCTGTGTGTACACGGGGGCCCCTAGCCACTAGAGCAGAGCCCAAGAGACGCCTCTGTGCAGAGCCTACTGGGAGCTAAGCCAGTCTTGGGGAGATGAGGCAGGTGCCTCCCCCACTGAACTAAACTTCCCTAGCGCTCCGAGCCCCACTAACTTCTGCTCTGCCAACTTCCCCGGTATTCCTGGCAAAAAGACCTAGGCCTCAGGCCCAGGGAGGGGTCTGTAGTGACAGAGGTGGCAGGCTAAGGCTTGGGGTGGGTTGGCAGGAAGACGGGGGACCAGAGCGGGCAGGTAGAGCTTCCTCAAATTCGCAGACCCCAAACCATCGGGATCCTGGAGCCACACTGTCCCAAAGAACTTTCTACAATGATGGAAATGCCTTTTACTTTTACTTTTACTGTGCTGTCCAATTTGGTGCCACTAACCATGTATAAAGGTTATTGGGCACGGGAGTGTGGCTAGTGACTGAGGAGGTGATGTTTATATTAAATTTAAATGTGCATGGCCACACATGGCTAGCGGCCATCCTATAGCCCAGAGAAGGTCTGAGCTCCATCTGCCCCTGCTCTATCCCTGGCAGGACCCCAGGCCTCACTGGAGGGTTTTGCTGAGCCTCTTCTTGGAAAGACCCCCTTTCTGCCCTGCAGCTCACCACTAGGAAGCTTACAGTGGCCGGACTGCCTGTTACAGATCCCACCTGAGGGACCTCGGCTCTGCTCCCAGGGGAGGAAGCAGGCAGCATTGCAGTGGAAGGAGCCCAGATCCCTGGGCAGAAGAAGGGTCCTTCCCCTTGCACAGCTAGCTGGCTGCCCACAGGGGCCCAGCAGGGAAAGGCAGCAGGGGTGGGACTTGGAGGAAGCAGTGAAGGGGGCGGTGGGGCGGGGGGGGGGCTACGGTGAGGGGCCAGGCACAGGAGGGATCAGGACAGAGTGTGGGCTCAGTACATGCTTTTCATGGTGGTACAGACTTCTGCAGATGTGATTGTACTGAACGCCCAACATGCCCTATGAGGCCGCACCTTAGAGGCAAGTAAAGCTCAGAGAAGGTAAGTAACCGGCACGGGGTCACAGACAGGAAGAGACAGAGTGGGGATCTGGGCCCACGTGCGCACGGCCTTCAAGCTGGCCGGGCGAGTGCTTACGTCCTGCTGGAGACGGTCTACGGACGTTGTGATGTCCGCGGCTCCGGGCTGCCTGTAGTTCTCGGCCAGAGTCCGGGCCAGGTGCTGCTTTAGTTCGTCACTGAGCTGGAGAGCGGAGAGGGAAGGCGCCATCAGCAGAATCGCTCAGGCCCGTCTTGCCCCCCAAGGCCCACCCCGAGCCAGGCCAGCTCATTCCCAAGCACCGGGCATGCTGAGCGGTGTGAGGGCAGAGGGGTCCCAGTGTAACGGGAGCGTCCATAGGAGACGGCACAGGACACGGGGTTCCTGGAGAGAGGACGCATACGCATCCTCTATCTCCAGAGAGGAGATGGGCAGAGCTGGGCTGGGGAGGGGCCGGCTCAAAGCCAGTGGGAGGGCAATGATCCTGGGCCCCAGGGAGGGGGAAGTTTAAAATCTTTTTTTCATTTGATCATGAGGTGATACTCAAAATATTTACAGTTACCCTGTGGGAAGCCATCGGTTGTACGGGTACTGGCTTAAAAGAACCGGTGCGGTCATCTGTCTCATCCCGGTCATGATCTTGAACCCCTGACTCACAGCACCCGGTGGGAAGGCACCTGACTGGCCAATTTGTCCTTGACCGACGCAGGTAGGCGAGGCCTGGGGTGGTCTTCATAGTCCGGCAGGCAGCCCTGGCCCCAGCCTTGGTCCTTGGATGCCTGACAGCTGGTTTCGTCCTCTATCTCTGCTTTGGAGGGGAGACGGGCCACCCCACCTCCCGTGGGGTGTCCCCACTCTCTGATTCCCACGCTCAACACATCAGATCCCCAGATGGGGCAGAGAATTGCCGGAAGTGGGACAAGAAGGAGGACCTGATGTGCCGAGGACTGATGGGGCCTGGGAGTCAAGATCCCCCTGGGGTGTCACTGCCCTAGCTCCCCCATTCCTGTTCACCCTGCCCCATGCTGTCGCCTCCGGGGTGGGGGGGTGCTGATGGGGAACATAGTAGGACACTTGCACTCACCCTCTGGTAGTACAGGTGGGCCAGGACCCCTGCCACCAGCTCAACCAGGAAGATCACCAGCAACAGGCAGAAATACTAGGAGAAAGGAGTGAAGGTGGTCACCACAAGGATCAGGCCCCAGTAGGCAGATGGTTCTCCCTATGACAAATGTCTCCCCCAAGCAGTGAGGGGGGGTGGGGTGACCCGCCAGGGACCCCATCACTCATACCATCTTCCCCCTCTTCCCAACAGCTCTGGATAGACTTGCCTTTCCCACCTGCTGGCATGGAGTTCCCCACTCACCCCTTCACCCACTGGTCTACTTTCAGTTCCTTAGCCCACCCACCCAACCAGTGCTCATTAAACACCCACTACGTGCTGGATATCCTAAGTAAGACAGTCATAGCCCTCAAAGCTATGGGTCGGCAGGGGGGAGGGCACAGATAAGTAAGTGATTATAATGCTGTGTTACAAATGTTACAAAGGGGCAAGTCCCAGAAAAGATGGGCGGTCCTAGGTGGAGGAAGGCAGTCAAAGAAGGCTTCCTAGAGGAGGTGACACCTGAATGGCATCTCTAAGGAGGAGCTTCCAGGTGAAGAAGGCAGGAAGCATGTGCCAGGCAGAGGGGAGAGCATGTGCAAAGCCTGGAGAGTGCAGAGGGAAGTGGAGGGAGCAGAAGAGGCTGGGCAGCCGCCAAGGCTCAGGAAATTGCAAAAGGCACCTGCCCGGGGAAAGGTATTGGGCCCTTCATGGCCCTGCAGTGCATTCTAAATTCCGGTTGCCACCACTGCTTGGCCTTGTCCAGGCTCGGGGCTGCTCTGCACGCTTCCTGGCCTGTGGGCTGGTTTCCTGGCTCTGCTTTCGGCTGTGACCTTTCCTGTATCTGCGAGGCAGGAGGCTCTGGGACACTGTTCCATCCTGGGGTGTTCTTGCAGAGGCCAACAGGTCAGACATGTGTGTTAGGCCCATCTGGCTAGGACGGGACGGGGAGGGGCTCCAGGCAGGGGAGAGGGCACAAAGGGAGGGAGAGAGGAGGAGGAGCAAAGGAGCACTGGTGCCTGAAACGGGAGCCCTCTGTGGCAGCCCAGCAGCGACGCATGCCCCATGCACAACAGTTGGTGACACCTCCTTCTCCCCCAGGCACCACCCGTCAGCCTGGCCATGGTCACTGGGATCCCTGGATTGCAGAAGACACTCAGCCTCTGAAGGAGCCCTGAAACGCCAGGACTCCTCCAAGTAGGGGAAGGAATGCCGGCAGGAGGGGACGTGATGAGAAGACAGCTGGCAGGGCAGGGGCTGTCAGGCCAGTTGGGGGGGTGATGTGAGTCCACGGGCCCAGAGACCTTGCCTGACTATCTCCCAGAGCCCAGCATGGAGCCAGGCATGGGCAGGACTTAAACACAGAGGGGGGAGAGGGTATTTCTTTTCACGAAGAACGTTCCATCCATGGGCAAGTTAAGTCAAGTTAAGTCAACTGCGCGCCTCACCCACAGCCATTTTACTGAGCCCACGGTCTCTCAGGCTCACAACTGCCCACCCCCCGGGGTGAGGGAAGCTCTGAATGATGGCAAGAGTCCAAAAGGAGGTCCCTGGTACCTCCTCCCCTACATGCCCCAGGCTCCGTGCCGCCCCAGAAAAGGCCTCTGGTTTGCATGTCCGAGCTTGGTCCATCTCCCACCAGGATCGGGCAACCCCCGGCCACCCCTAGGTGAGGCTGTGGAGAAGGCTGGTGGGGTGAAGTGGGGGACACAGCAGCCTTGTCAGCCCTGTGCCGCCTCTGGATGGAGGCTCAGGCTGTCTATAATCTCCAGGGCACCTGGGGTGAGGTCTAGAAATGGAGGAGGAAGCTGCAGGCCCATGAGGGCATATTTCCTGGGGCTCGGGGGTTTCTCAAACCCCGGGAGAGGTCTGCTGAAGGAAGGCCCTGTGTGTCTGGGGCAAGGGAACGTGTGGGGTGCTGTGCAGGCCTGCAGGCAGGGGCTGACGAGAGGCCTGTGGATGGGCCCTCTCTGCCTAAGGAGGTCTGGAAACCTGAAGAACGGTGGTGGAACGTCAGTGAGCTCTGGCGGGCCTCGGGCTCTGCCACCTGCAGGCTCTGAGAGACACGGGTCCGGCGTCCCAAAGAGAACACGTGGCTCTGAGAGTCGGGCGAGCTGGGTTTTGGCCTCCTCAAGTCCTGCACACGGTGCAGCATCCAGAGCCACACGCGGTGGCCGTACCTGTGGGACCGAGCCTGTGGATGGGGAGAACGGCCCCCTCGATGTCCTGTCTACCCCGAGCAGCTGGAAGGACCCAGAGGGAGGAAATTAAGCTTCACGGTGGACTGACCTGCTTCTCACTCCCAGAGCTTGTGGGTGACAGAGAGCCCGAGGGGAGCCAGACTCGTCAGCCAGTGGCAGGCCCAGTGGCCTGGGCCAGGCTGTTCCCGTCCTGAGACAGCCCAGAGCGGCACTGACATCCGGCAGCTCCTCTTGGACTCAGCTACCCTTCCTGCTCACTCCAAACTGCCCCCCACAACCCCCTGCGCCCAGCGCTTGGAGGCTACCCCCCTCCTACCACACAGGACCCTGTGTGCAGGGACGGCCAGCCGGCGCCTCCCAGGCTCCCTGCTGCACCCTCAGCTGCCCTCTGGGGCATGGGAGGCAGAGCCGAGGGAGCCCGTAACTGAACGGGACCATGCTGGCCGCTGGCAGCAAGGAGGACAGCATCTTGGCGTCTGGCTGCCTTCCCTCTGTAGGGGTGGGAGAGGTTCCTCTCCCCCTCACTGCTCACGATCCCGGATCACGGGGAACTGTCAGCCGAGAGTCGCGCTGGACGATGTCATGAAGACTCGGCAGTGGCCTGCTACTCCCCAGGGAAGTCACTACCACCGCTAGTGCTGATGCTGCGCTGGGAAGGGGGTGACGGGAAGAGAGAGACCTGAACCACAGCCCTGACGTCATGGCAGCCCACACTAGTACACGCCAGCCCCTCAAACCTCTTGGGAGGCATCACACGGGCTACTCCACCGGACGGAGCTGTCAGGAGTGGGGACAGGGCTCCCTCCGGCCCAGGAGCCCCGGCTGCTCAGAGGTCCTTGGGGTTTTGGGGGGCCGACAGTGGGCTGCCAGGGAGAGGACAGACAGGCTGGGTGGCTGGCCGGCATGGGCACGGGCCCCAGGCAGTGGCTTTGGTGGCAGGAGAGCTGCAGGTGCGTGACTCACCTACGCGGGGGAGGCTGAGGGGAGCCATGAATCACAGCTCCCAGGAAGCAGGCAAAGGTTCATGCTCGCTGGGATCCTCCTGCATGGAGGGTCCTGGCGGCTCTGCCTCTGGAGTTGGTGGGCTGGAGCCCTGGGGAGTGGGGCCAGGCCAGTGGGGGTTTGCCACGCAAGGCCATGAGCTGTGACAAATGCCTTGCCTTTGCCACTTCCCCTTCCACTGTTACCAAGCCTCCCTGACTCCCTCAGTGTGCTGCATCACCCCAGCACGTCTCCGGTACAGAGGCCGCAAATCTGCAAAGCAGTGCTGTTCCTGTACACGGTTCCCGAAACACAGGCCCAGCTGCCCGGCCTCCGGTGTTTGCCCGCAGTGCCCCCCTGCCTGGAATTCCAGCGCCTGCCTGTCCTTCATCACCCAGCTTGGCCGTGGCCTCCTCTGAGCCCTCCCTGGGTCCACAGTGGGTGTTGGCCTCCAGCCCACAGGGTGCTTCATCTACTCCCCCTTCGACACAACATTCTGCGTGGTTCCTTCTCCCCAGCTAGACTTTGGCCTGTCCCTGCATCAGCCCTCGGCCTGCCATCCTGTTCCTCACGGGCTGGGTGGGCGATGCGACCTTGCCCACCGCTTTATGGTTTCCCTTGCTTCGGGTGTTATGGCCCCACCTCCCCAGAAGGCCTGTGGGCTTCTGGTGCTTTGGAGTCTTTCTCAGTGCCCGGAACGGGGTTGGGTCTAGACGCACGCTCGGTAAACGTCACCGGATCAAGACCTGTGGGTGCCCTTCTTACCAAGCATGGTGTGGGGCCAAGGGCACAGGCCAGCATATGCCGGCCCCATGCTGGGGGGCAGGAGCTTGGCCATCTTCTGATCTGTGGGGGACACGGGATTGTTACTGTAGTTTAATTGATACCGGTGGTTCTCAAGTGGGCACGATTTTGCCCCCAGGGGACAATGTGGCAATGTCTGCAGACATTTTTATTATCACACCTGGGGAAAGGAGGCCGCCAGGCATCTTGCGGGGAGAGGCCAAGGATGCTGGCGAACATTCCCCAGCACACAGGACAGGCCCCGTGGCAAAGAACGATCTGGACTAGTGTCACGGGGGCCAAGACTGAGAAACTGATTTACACATTCAACTTCATATCCGAAGGCTTCTGATTTGCATATGTGCCCCTCTGCCCTCTGGGAGACATGAAAAGGAAGGTCTGAGGCAGGCTGTCTAATTCCCAGGAGGCCTGGGACTGAACAGACAGAAAGCACGCGAGGGGCTCCCTCTGTGCCTGCCTCAGAGGGGACTCTAGCAGGAAATGGCTTTCTCTGACTCTAGGAAGGGCCAGGGAAGCCTCCAGGGCTTTGGTTCCCAGGCCC
The DNA here is from genome assembly GCF_964662115.1 of Mustela nivalis. Taxonomy (NCBI): domain Eukaryota; kingdom Metazoa; phylum Chordata; class Mammalia; order Carnivora; family Mustelidae; genus Mustela; species Mustela nivalis. The sequence continues at coordinate 107,071,476 of NC_139026.1, read as the reverse complement.
TGGGGCACTGGGGGCTGTCATGGGGATGCTATTAGCCCAGGTGCCTCCTGAAATGTCACAGCTGGCTGTCCCCTGGCTTCCCCCATGGGAGTCAGGAGGGCTGGGCCGCTGCTGGCTCCAGGAAGCATGAAGACAGCCCGGGGGTGACAGACCTCAGACACCCTGTTTGTAACTCAGAGGTGTCCCACTTCAGTGTAAGTCAGGACTTACCGGGCCCCGGGCTGTCCGGCTGCCCCAAGCGAACCAAGCCAGGCCAGGGCCCATGGGCCTAAGTTACAGGAGGCAATAACCCAGCTAAGGGTGCGCCATCATGCCCAGCAATTGCACTACTGGGGATCTACCCTAAAGATACAAATGTAGTGATCCGAAGGGGCACGTGCACCCGAATGTTTATAGCAGCAATGTCCACAATAGCCAAACTATGGAAAGAACCTAGATGTCCAGCAACAGATGAATGGATCAAGAAGATGTGGTATATATACACTATGGAATACTATGCAGCCATCAAAAGAAATGAAATCTTGCCATTTGCGACGACTTAGATGGAATTAGAGGGTATCATGCTTAGCGAAATAAGTCAATGGGAGAAAGACAACTATCATATGATCTCCCTGATATGAGGAAGTGGTGATGCAACGTGGGGGGTTTGGTGGGTAGGAAAAGAATAAATGAAACAAGATGGGCTCGGGAGGGAGACAAACCATAAGAGATTCTTAATGTCACAAAACAAACTGAGCGGGGCTGGAGAAGGGTAGAAAGAGGGTAGTGGGGTTTTGTACATTGGGGAGGGTATGTGCTATGGTGAGTGCTGTGAAGTGTGAAAACCTGACGATTCACAGACTTGTACCCCTGGGGCTAATAATACATTATATTTTATAAAAAAAAAAAAAAAGTATGAAAAAAAAAAAGCAGAGGAGACATCGTCCTCTACGGCGGTGCCACAGAAAGGCACCCTCCCACCAGGGTGCGAGGGAGAGCCAGGAACCGTTCCTTGGCAGGGTCAGTGCCCCCCTCACCACAGTGGCCCCAAGTGCACAGAGTGGGGGCCCTTGGGGCAGTGAGGACCCGGCCTGCTTATGAGTACTCTTCCTGCCAGAGATGAGCACAGCCGCACTCATTATGTGGCCAGGCGAGCACCGACAACGTCAGCCTCCCGGGAATCCCGAGACCCGTGCACTGGGAGGCAGAGCTGCTGGTCTGAGGTCACATGGCAAGAACATGGCTGAGCCCAGAAGCCAGACCTGGAGATGGCATGCTGACTCACTGTATTGTCCCCACTGCCCAGGGATGGGGGGTTGGATGGGCTCACTGCAAAACCCCTGGGGTGGATACAGTGAGATCCTCAGCTGTAGCCCCCAGTGCCAGCAGGGCCGGCCAGGTGTGCTCCAGGGGGCCTCTCCTAGGCAGGCTCCTTCCTCAGCAGTGGCTTCCCCTGCTTGGCGCCCTATCTTCCTGCCTGGGCCAGGATCATGGCCATGGCTCTCATCTCAAAGCCCAGCGGCCTCCCAGGCTGTGCGGCACTCCCTGGGGGTGGGGTGGGGTGGGGTGGTGTGTGTGTGTGTGTGTACAGCGCCCTGCACACCAGAGGCCGCAGGCCTTTGGGCTGCTCTCCATGCCCCAGCCTGGGACTCACTGTCCCGACCGCGTCTGTGTCACACGTCGTTGGCCATTGAGTCTCAGCTTAGGCGAGGCCTTCCCAACACCCCCACCCCCATGCCAGAAGTTCCTGACCATGACCTCACTGTGGACATCCTTGTTTCTGAGCCTCCGTCAGACTCCTGGGTCTCACACGTGTCTTGTTTCCCAGCACTACGGCGACTTTGGTCCTCCTTCACCCCCCTGCTCTAACCTGTATCTTGTTTGGTCCTCACAGTCCCTGGGGAAACTTGGGGTGAACTGGACCCACCCCGCCCCAACTCCTCCCTGACCTCCAGCCACCCTAGGATTTTTGTGACTGGCTGGTCCCTGCACTCAGGCCTGCCCCCAGTCCTTCCAGAGGCAACCACTGAGGCTTGCTCTGAGACAAATCAGGAGTGAGACTTCTACAGGAAGTTCTTGCAGCCCCTGTGCCCAGTGCCCTGTAGGAACGAGGCCACTTCAAACTCTAGCACAGTGGACCCCGAGCATGGAAGGAACCAGGCTGCTAAGCACAGAAGGCGACGCGGACATTCATCCTCCCTCGGTACCCTCCACGTTTTTGTTCTCTTTAATTTTTTAATGGCACCGTTTGGACTAGAAGCGAAGTTGGATGTTTTCTAAAGCTATAGATCCAAAACGAAGCTGGAACAGCACAGCACTGTCTAAACCAAACCAACATTTTCTTTAATGAGAAGCTCGGCGGGAGCTTTAGAAATGGAAACATTTCTCATGGTGACACTCCGGTGATTAATTAGGGATTGACTCTTCGGATGGACTAATACCGCATTGGGGCAAGCTGGGCCCCAGACGCCATTTCTGGGGCATTGTCACACTTGTGGGGGGGAGTGGGGCACGAGTCCAGGCAGCTTGGCACCAGCTGGGGCCCTCTCTGCAGTTAGTTTTAAGAACTTTATACAGTTGGGCTTTTGGAACTCCTCTTTGGGTTGATTCTGCCGCAAAGAAGGGAACTTCGCCCAAGCTTTCCGTCCCCTGCCTCCTCCGCTATTCTGCACTATCAGAGACAGAAACCCAGAAACGGAGCCACAGCTGGAAAACTGAGGAGGCGTGGTGGCCCACAGGTGGGGGTGGGGGTAGAGCCCATTCTCAGAGCAGGGCAGCAGCAGCAGCAGCAGCAGCGGAAGAGGAGAGGAGACACAAGCTGCTGCTGAGGTTAAATTGCAGGGAGAAGAGCAGAGCCAGAGGCTCCCTGCGTGACTGTGTGTGTGAGAGAGAGGGTGCTAGCGGCAGGCTAAGGTCAGGGAGCTGCAAACAGCCAAGGCCCAGCTGGAAACGACGGAGTCAGCTGTTTCAGCGGCGATGACCGCAGGGCACATCATTTTCTGGCTATTAACCACCGGCCGGAGGCAGTCAGGACTCAGAGGTGCTGCTGCCGGACTGTTCGTGCAGGAGAGAGAGGATGTGGGCTTGAGAGCCTCAAGCCATTCCTGTAAGGAGATGTCACTGTTTGGAGGATGAAGGTGACCTCTAGCCCTGTGGGCCCCAGCCCAGTGCTCACCGCCCCCACCATCTAGCCCCTCCACCCTGACAAGCAGGATGAGGCCAGGCTCCTGGTCAGGGGAGACATGGCCCAGAGAACTCAGAGGCATGCTTCTGCCTGATGGATTGGGCACAGGGGAAATGGCTAACTGTTGCTCCCTGTTGTCCCCCCAGAAGGACCTAGACGTTTCCTGTTGGTATCTTCTCCCAGGCTGCAGGAGAGATGGGGTGTAGCCCGTAGGACCCTGTGCAGGTTCTGGGGCAAATGAGAACAAATGAGATTGCATACAGGGCCAGGGCAAAACCACAGATGGGGCCTGTGACAGGTCCCCGGTGACGGTAATTCTAGGGCAAGGTTGGCTACAGGGGAGAGGGAAGGCTGAGCAGGAGAAATTCCTACCAAGTCTGGAGGTTAGGAGAAGTTCTGAGGCTCAGAGAGGTCAGAGGTTCTGACCAGATGGAAACAGGAATTTAAATCCCCCAGAAGGTTCTTTGCTTTTTGATACAGGTGTCTCTTTTTCCTCACTAGACTCTTCCCTGCTTCTCCTGCCTTGTGCCCTGTAGAGCAGGAAATTCTGAGAATGGGTTTTCCCACAAGGAAAAATGGCTGAAACAGGCAGGTGGTGACCGTTTCTACCTGCTGCAGCCTAAGAGAGGGGGATCTGGAACCCAGGAAAGTGCCAGTCAGAGAAGAGTGATGCCACACAAGGTGCCCTGGCCTAGGGGTCTGGGTCCAGCTTGCCTCTGGGACAGGAGGCTGTGTGACCCTGGGCAAATCACTCACCCTCTCTGGGCCTTCCGCATAAAATGTGGGGCTTAGATGGGGAGAAACATCTCTGTGCTGCAGCTTCTTCAGTCTGTGATGTGTAGGGGCTTTGCCACCACCCCTCCACCCCCACCACCCCTGCTTCTCTCCTCCTTACTCACTGCTTGTCCTATCTGTCTGGGGAGTGGGCCTTCCTCCTTCATCTCGGGGCCAGCCTGTCCTCATGATGCCAGCTTCTCTGCTCTCCAACATGCCGTGAGTTTAGTGGGGCAGTTCTTAGAAAGGCTTGCGGGCCTGTCTCAACCAAAGCCGACCAGCGGCTAAGGCTTCTGGCCGCAGCTATAAAGCCACACACTCCAATCAGCCTCATCAGGAACGAAGCCCTTTTGCTGCCATCTCTCTGCCTCCTGGGTCTTCCTTTTCTTTTTTTTTTTTTTAAAGATTTATTTATTTGACAGAGAGAAATCACAAGTAGACAGAGAGGCAGCCAGAGAAAGAGAGAGGGAAGCAGGCTCCCTGCTGAGCAGAGAGCCCGATGCGGGACTCGACCCTAGGACCCTGAGATCATGACCTGAGCTGAAGGCAGCGGCTTAATCCACTGAGCCACCCAGGCGCCCCGGGTCTTCCTTTTCAACTGACAGTCAACTCCCCTAAAACCTCCGTGAGATGTGCGGGGAGACGGAGCGGGGCACTGCAGGCCAATATGGAGGCACGGCTTTCCCAAAGCCAGCGCCACGACCCAGCAAGAAAGGAGCCCAGCTGGACACCTGTGTAGTCACTGCTCCTGTCCCAGGCCCAGGGGCACAGGGCGGACCATCGATCCGTGACGGGAATGAGGTGTGGATCAGAAACCTCACCTCCTGGATGGGAAGGGGGGGCTCCTGCACTCTGTCTGCACCCAGGGCCCTTGGTAGGGCAGGAAACTCTCAGAGCCCAACAGTGGCCACAGCCTCGGCCTCACTGACCATGTGCCTGGGGCCTCAGGATGAGGAGAGTTTCCACTAGATTCAGTTTTCCTCAGCGGCCAGCCATCCTCGTGGGTGTGAGCTCGTGCCGTGAGAGACACTGTCACACCAGGGGGGAGGAAATGTCCCTAGGAAGGTCGAAATACCTGTGTGGACCCACAGGCTTCTCAGTAAGTTGTGAAGGGCTATGTGGGGTTCAGATCCCCTTTACCCCCCCCCCCGAGTCATCAAGGCCAGACTGGGCTTCATTAGGGGAGAAGGACTGTAGCATGTCTCCTTCCTGTCCTGTGGCTAAACTCAGAATCTGCTAAGGAAAGAAGCAGCAACCAAATGACAGAGGGCATCATGGCAAGCTAAGTAAACTCTTGGATTTGGGATACGAAAGTCTGATGTCTAGCAGCCATCCCCTGCCCTCCTGCCAAACACACACACACACACACACACACACACACACACACACACACACACTGTTTCTGAGTCTCCTCGGTCAGCCCTACTCTGAGGGAGAGGGGCAGAGAGAGCCCCCACTATAGGGTGATCATCAACCCACACACGGCCAAGTTGGGCTTTCTCCAGCTAGGTCAACGTGTCGTCTTTGGTACACGAACAGAGCTGCTGCCTGTCCCACTGCCCGCAGCTTGAAGCTTGACCTTCACTTTTGACTAGATCAGGTGACAGGCCGCCGGGTAACTGACCCCCAGTCCTCAAAGGGCTTTGCTTTTCACCCGGAATGCAAACCATAGGTCCTGAATCCCATGGAAAGTGAATGCCCATTCCCTGTGCTGGAAGCATCCAAAAGCGGGGGTGGGGGGGGCATGCAAAGCCAGCCGGGGGCAGCAGAAAAGGCCCTGGACCAAGACTTGGGTGTTGACCAGGCTTTGCCAATTCCTGGCTCTGTGACCTTAGGCAAGTCTATTTTTCTCTCTGGCTAAGGGGATGGGTGGAGAGTTCGCACCCTGGCAGTCCCTTCTGCACAGCCCCCGAATTAAGGAGGGTGATGGGAAAGATCTGCCAAGGTCTTGAGAGGAAGAGGGGCCACATTCCATCAGGCAGCTATGTGGCTGTCCGGCACGGAACAAGCCTCTCTAGAAAGACCCCAGCCGGCCCCTGCTGGGAGAGGTGGGGCACAGGCTGACTGGATGGATGGGTCTCTGGAGCCGCCCTCTTGCTTCAAGGCAGACTCTTGAGGAAATGTGCATCCTACTTCCTCCTCAGGAGTCTTGACAAGGGTCATCTTGCCCATTTCCCAGCCTCCTCTGCACCAGACATACAGGGCCCAGAAAGGCTCTCTTGCTCTGACAGAGAGAAGTTGGGGCTCTCCAAGCCTGGGGCTCAGAATCCATCCTTTTGAAGCATGTGGGCAGCTGACTCAACGGTCAGCGTGCCACCAACCAGACAAGGCTGTGACCACCATGCCTGGGTGGCTGATGGACACTGACAAAGTAAGGTGAGGCTGAGAAACGAGCGATGGGGAGATGCGGGCAACCCCCAGCCCTTCCGGGGCGGCGGGGTCCTTCCTCCACGACCAGCTTCCATCAAGGACATGGTCCTGCCCAAGCTGTGGGGACCTGGGAGGGCTGGCCCTAAGAATAACTCCATTTATTTAGGTTCCTTCTCAAAGGAGCTTGGTCATGGTGATGGTGATGTAAATGATAATTATAGCCGCATTTGATGATCTTTATATAATGTGGTGACTCGTTTCCTCCTTAGAACACGCTCTCATTCTCGTCATACCTTACCCCCAGCAAAAGACAGGGATCCCAAGATGGCCAGAACTGGCCGAGTGACTTTTCCCAGTGCCAGAGTAAGTTGGGCAAGCTCTGCTTCAACTCACTTTTGAACCACAGTCCTTGATTCTAGACTTCCTTGCCCTGATGAACCAGCTCTGGATGTACTGGATGGAAGTGCTGCCATCTGGGGTCTCCTCATTATCAGAAATTGGTTCTAGCACTTCTTCTGTTCTAATCCATCCCCTCAATATAAAAGAGCCCATGATGAGGACCCAGTTTAGCCCAAACTATACATCATCATCTTCATAAAAGTTTTCAGAGCCCGTATTCAAAACTCTAAAAATATCCCTTCCAATCAGGGTGGCGTCCGTCCTGGTCACCAGCCTTAGGCCTAGATGGCCTGAATTATCTGGGTCCCGCATGCAGCTTTTGCTAAAACAGAAGATCTGGTGTGAATAATTTAAATCCCATTCCCTTTCCCCTCTGCAGATTTCCTGTCCCTGATGAACGCTTCCCTCTTGGGAAAGGGACTTTAGGAGCTGCAGATATGCTAGGAGGAAGGGCTTGGACTGGGGCGGGATGTCACTACGCCATGTGAGCCGGACAGCCCCACCCGGTCCCACCTTGGCTCATTCTTGTTGGATGTCCAGCCTCACCCTCCGCCTGATCCCGGCTGGACGCACATCACTAGGCTGGCTGGTCTTTCATGTTTTCCTTTCCTCTTTGGGGACCACTTTGTGCAAAGCCAGACTCACAGCATTCCTCCTCTGGAGTTGCCTTCAGCCTTTAGCTGAGGAAAGATTTCAAAGGGAAGTTAGACGAGGAGTGGGGAGAAATGAGAGCAGCAAGGGGCCTCCAGGAACCGCAGAACCCTTTCAGACTACCTTAGCCACATCGCTTGGCCCCGATTGAGAACCTGGCTTGGAATTTTTCTACTTGTCTTAGCCACCTTCATGGGGAAACAGTAAAGGGCTCAATGATTCGGGGGCTCAGGGGCCAGGATGGGGGTGACTCAGAACCACAGCTTCACCTGTGTTTCTGTTCTCAGGATGGTTCTGCCTTTGGTTCTTTTGTGTGTGTGTGTGTGTGGGGGGGTGGATCAAAGGGAGAAGATTCCGGGCTTCAAGGTTGCTCTTTGCTAGCCTACTGCCCCCAGACCCCTGGGCCGGCAGCTGTGCATGGGCACTCTTCCCTGCCCTGGCTTCCAAGCCGGTGATGTGTCTGGTTAGTGACATTGGACCACAGAGGCCAGAGGCGTTGGATCAGTTCTGGAAGCGAGAGCAGGGGCGGGGAGGGGGCTGAGGTGGGGCTGAGAAGAAAGAGGGCATCTAGCACCAGCCCCTGTGCCCCCAGCCCTGCCTCAAGGCCCAGGGGGATGAGAAGGCCTCTAGTTTGTTGACCCTCTGAAGCTCAGAAGGGAGAGCTGAGAGGTAGAGGTGCACTGCCATGCAAGCAAGCCCGAGGCCCTGGCCTTCCAGAAGTCCCCATATCTTCCCGGCACAGCCCTGGGTACAGAGTGTGGTCCCCCCAGGCAGGCTGGGACCGGACGCTGGAGACATCAGTTATCTTAACGGCTGGGCTTGGAGGGCAGGCAGGCCTTGCTCATGAATGCTACAGGATGGGAGTAAGGGAGAGGGGGCCGTGACGTGTGGCTCACAGAGCAGAAGGCTGCCCGTTAGTGACGCTTAGACTTTCCTTCTGAAGTTCAAGACTGCCAAGGGGAAGAGCTGTTATGATTGAACTGGGCTCCACAGAAGCCGAGAACACTGAGCACCCCCATTAATGCCTGGGTGACCCACACTCTCCAGCCCAGTGTCTTTGGACTAGAATGTCTATGGAGCATTGGAGCTAATGGCCCTCAAGTTCCTTTCTACATGGGTTATGTTCTGACACACACTGCTTTGTCATACTGTAATGAGCTAATAAGTGCAAGGAACTTCTAGGTGCCCCCGCCCCCACCCCTGGTCTTCTGCCCTAGTATTCTGGCTAGGCCCTGCAGAGACCTCCCTCTTGTCCCCACCCAGGTCCCTGAGAGCAGCTGCTCTGCACTGACATCGCAGATACGGAGAACGGCGCACCCTCTGCCCACGTTACCCACTCGGCCTCCTGCCCCCCTGCCCCCCAACCTGCCAGGCCTCCCTGGGGTGTGTATTCTCGTTGGCAATTCTAACCAACTGGGCTTCACAGTTCAGCTCTGGCACTTACTCCCTCCACACCTCTGGGGCCAGCTGGCTCATGGGCATGGTAGGGTACGTAATGCCCCCTGGAGGCAGGCAGGCTGGGGAGGGTGGTCCGGGGTGGGGGATGGGAGCTCTGGGCCAGGAGACAGACCCAACTGCCCCTAGCAGTATGGCCTCTGGGAAATTGCTTAAGCTCCCTGCCGGCCGGCTTCCTCCCCTCAAATGCACACCGTGAGAGCAAGTATGTTGCCGGGCTGGGTGAGGAAGAACAGGGCTAGAGGTATCCGTGTTTAGAACAAGGCCTCGTGTTGAGCTCACGAGGGACTGTAGCATCCCAGGGCTCTATTGTGAGGACAGAGCCAGGACAGACAGCTCTGAGTGAGAAGGAAGGTTCCCCAGTGAGCATTTCTGCCTTCCTTCCTGGGCTGGAGAGGTGAGTTCTGTTTCTTCCACGGTAAGATTGGCTCGTGGAAGGAAGGGGCAGTTGGTGATCACACGGCTCCTCGGCTCACCTCCGTGAAGCCCGAGGCCAAGCTCAAGGCCCCAGATGCTAAAGGGTCAGGGCTGAGCAGAGGAAAGGCAGACCCACAGAGAATGGAGGCATCAGGATCTCTCTGGGCCCGAAAGCACTGGTCCTCGTATGCCTCAGTCCCCATCAGGGCAGAAGCTTCTCCACTGACCCTTTCCACCTGCCCAGTGACTCCACTCAGCTGATGCCGATCAGATCAGGATGTCCTTCAGGCTCGCAAGGACGCATGCCGGGCCACGTGAGGGCTGGCTGCTGGTGTGGGGGTGGCCCGGGGCACACCTGTCCCACTGCTGTTAGGACAGTGCACGTCAAAGCCCACGCGCTGGTGGTTGGGTCCCTGTGGGACTTCCCCCCACTGGTGTGCCGCTGTCCCTGTGAGCTGCACCTTGGCTCTGGGCTAGCTCTCAGAGCAGAATCAAAGAATTTTTTCTAGGCAGGGGAGAGCCATCCTACTGAGCCCGAACACAGGTGCTTTTATAGCCAGAGTTTAAAAACTAGGTCACCACCGGTGAGAGAGGCTTCTGGGGACAGCCCATCGGCTGCCTCCAGCTCCCCTGGTTGGATGAGCAAAGGGTACAGGGAAGCGGGGTGGGGAGAGCACAGCCTTCAAGGTTCCTTCCTGTGACCTGATTCCATGCAAGCTCAACCTGATTTCTCAGGGACACTCAGACTTGTCCTGGCTCTGACCCTTCCCTGCTAATTCCACATGTTCTGTAGCCTCTCCTGACCCCAATGGGCTTGGTCCTTGGGAGGAGATTAAAGGGGGGAGATGTCACCTAGCTGCCATGGAGCCTGGTGTGGCCAACAGTGCATGGGTGCAAGGGAGTGGGTCTGCCTTCTGCCCCGACCAGTTCTGCCCTGGCTTCCTTTCTGGACACGATGAACCGGCTATGGATGGACAGTCTTCCCAGCTTCAAGGAGCCAGTGCCGCCCACGCATCACCCATGACATCCTCTTGCCCCGATAATCAAATCTGTGTCTGATCAAGCTTCTAGATTCAACTGCCAGGAGAATACGTTAAACAATGTCACAAGGATATAATCAAAAAATCCATAGGACAGATGACCTGGTTCCTTCAACAAATAAACTGCAAACATTGAGAGAGAGAGACACACACACACACACACACAAACACACACACAAAGGTGGTGTAGCTGAGAGACTGAAAGGGATTCTTAATACATGGGCCTAATTTAGGTTTCGATTCAAACAAACTGAAAAAAGAAAAGAGGAAGGGAAGAAAGAAAAAGGGAAATTTGAAACTGCCTGATTACTTCATGATATTAGGGATCGACTGGTAATTGTTCTTAGGTGTGATCATGATGTTGGCATGTTTTCTAAAGAAGGGCCCTTCCATTTTAGGGGGACGCATTGAAATATTACAGACCACTCGCTGTCTGGGAGCCAGCGGGGGAGAGGTAGGAAGGAGGGAGGGAAGAAACGAACCAGAAGATGGTAGCTGTTGAGTCTGGGTGATGGACGGGGGCTTCATTATCACATTCATTTCTGCATATCTTTGAAAAGCACCATAATAAAATCTGGAAGGAGGAAAAGGAGGAGGAGGAGGAGCAGGAGGAGGAGGAGGTAAGTGGAAAGGTTGAGTCAAGGGGCCACCAAGTCTGGCTTAGGTGTTAAGAATCTGGAGACTGTTACCACCATCAGACCTGAGGGTGACTGTCCCTCTCTGGCTTTCCTGAGGCCTTGATTCCAGGGACCTCTACTGTGTGTGAATGTGGGGGGAGGGGCGGTTCTCAATATAGGAACCTGACAGGGGGCAGGGGGAGGGCTGGGGGCTCCAGCAAGGCACTCACCGTGGAGAGGCAGCTCCTGTCCTCCCGGATGACGGCGCCGAAGCCCAGGAAGCCTGTCACCATAACCAGAGCCCCGGCGAAGATGAGGATGTAGGCGGATGCAGCGAAGGTGCTGGAGGCCAGGACGCTGAGGTAGCCGCTCTTCTCTACCAGGGTCCAGACGCCCACGGCCATGACGGCCGCCCCGCCCACCTGCAGGGAAGTCCAGGTCAGGGCAGGTGGCCGCTGTGGGCCCACAGCGGCCATCGACAGAGCGCCCACCACGTTCCACCTCATCTGGTCTTTCAAAGAGCCTGAGAGGATAGTTTGGTCACACACTTCACAGATGAGGAAATTGAGGCATGGAGAAGTTAGGAGACTTGTCCTTAGTCACACACCTGAGCAAGATGCAGGACCAGATTTTGAATCCAAGGCTGACTCCCAATTGTGGTACTTCTTACTGGGATGCTATTGCATCCCCATGAGACACGACCCCCTTCCTCTCCTGGAGCTCCTTGGACTGGCCCCTGTTTCCCAGTAGGGTGTGTTCATATGCGCCCCATTTCAGCCTTATGTTTGTTTGCCCATGGACGGAGCATACTGGGGCTTCTCCTTGTGTCCCTTCTCATCTTCAGATGACAAAACTGGGGCCCACCAAGGGAAGGCCAGCTGCTCGAGTTCCTGCCTCTAGTTAGGGGCCGTTTGGGGCTGCGGCAGGGCCAGGACGCGGACTCAGAGCCACACTCTCTCCCTCTACCCTGAACGGACACACGCTGCACCAGCTGGAGTCAGTCTGGGGCAGCAAGACTGGGAGAGATTTCTTCCTAGTTAATGATCCCATTTTTTTCCAGTTTCGAGAAGGAGGCAGGGACAGGGCACGGCTGACTGGCAGGTCAGGCCACTGGCTCCCGAGGAAGGTTATCTGGGACACAGAGCTGGGGTGGCTCTGTCACCCGGTTCTTTCTGCACGGAGGCTGAATACCCTTTCTGTGACTTGTACGCTCAGCAGAAGCGTGTGTGTGTGTGTATGTGTGTGTGTGTGTGTCCTCAAGGTGCCAGACGGGATGGGGTGGTATTAGGGTGTCTACCCAGGGTCTTGGTGGGGGGCAGGACTCCTGGGACCTCTGACCATCTCTGCCTTCTGCTCCTGGGAAGGCAAACTTCTGTCTGGCCCCCAGTCTCCCTGCCTCACTTAGAAGTGGGTTCTCTTCCACAGACGGATAGGGAATCTGCCTTGGGTGTGTCCCACGCTACAGAAGCCCCCCCCCCCCCCATGCCCCTGCCCTGTGCCGCCTGGCTTGGTCTATGGATGCTCATCCTGCTAGGGCTTCCGTCCATCCCAGAGTGACTCTGTAACCCACCCTGTCATTTCACGGTGTCTGTTCTCGGCACTCACAGATGTCAGCTGAGTGAGTAGAAGGGGGTTGCGGCTCTCACCATGGCCAGGGCACACTCTCTTCTGAGTCTTGCGGCAGTTCTGTGTGTGGGGGAGGAGGGTGGGGGTGGGGAGCACGTAGCTCCATCTGGCAGATGAAGAAACTGAGGTTTGCAAAGAAGAAGGTGCTCACGTTAACACCCTGAGAAAGCTTCAGAATTGAGATTCAAAGCCAGGTTTTCTGAAGGTCGACGGAGGACTCTGTCCTCTGATTCCACAGGTTGGGCTGGGTCTGGTGTGCTACTCACTTCACTCTTAAAATTGATTTTCTTCCAAGTGCTCTTTGTCCCCCTCAGCACCTCCATCAGGTGAGATAAACAGGTAGAAAGACATCACACAGCCACGCCACTCCAAAAGGAATGGGAGAGACTAAGGTGCTTGTTTCTTCAATTCCAGGATGCACATGTCCCCCCACCCCTCTGCCAAAGCCCTCCCTCCCTCACTTTAACATCTCTACAATGGAGATGCATCTTACGAATATACTTGGTCGCATGTTTTCTTGGTAGTGCAGAAAACAACGGCATTATATCTCACAGTTGGCGGTATTTTAGTGAAATCCTGGACTATGATAGATTTTTTAAAATTTTATTTTATTTTGAAATTCTCTGTGAGTGTAGGGTCTTTCTGGCCTGTACAGCCTTCATGACCAGGGAGGGAGTTCCTGAGTCTGGCTCAGGGGCACTGTGTCAAGTGAGGCTTTCCAGAAGAAAGCCTACACGGGTTCTTTCTGTGCCCCCTCCCCCCAGTGTGGCTGAAAGGCTTGGGTGAGAGTCCCAACTTGGCAGAGCTAACTATGTGGCTTAAGAGAGTCAGTTTCCTCATCTCCCCAATAAAGGGGCTGTATCAGACTCGTGATGCCCAGCCTACAACCACCAAGGGCTCCTTTGATTACTTTTTCCTGCGGATCTTATATTTTGAAGGCTTTTGCCTACCAAATACAGTGCATTAATTAAATAATAATTCATTTCTCATTTTTTATTAATCAAAGGCACATGAGAGTGCCAGGAAGAGATTTCGAGAGGCACGAAACAGTCAATGTGACCACTTTGCATTGATCTTTTAATGGATGTATCTCTTTACAGAAATATACACATGATCCATTATCCATTAGGTTTGTCAACCCCATAGGCGGAGAATCAGATTCAGGATGCCCCATCTGGGCATGTGTGGGCTTGAGTGGGGACACCCGTTGAGGGACTTGGAACCACTGAAAATCTGATAAAAAGCTTTGGACACTCTGGCCAGAGAAACGATAAGCCATGTTAAATAATGTATTCAGGTTTGGGGCTTGAAGTCTAATCCTATAGCATGCAGTGAGCCCTGGTGTCGACGGGTCTCTAAGGCTGCCTTCTCAGCCTGGCTACACAGTCCGCTAGGAGTTCCCTGAAACCCAACCCTGGGCCAAGCGGGATTTCTGGGAGGAGGGTCCGTGCGTGACTATTTTATGAAGTTCCCGGGTGGCTCCAGAGAACGACCGTGTGGGTTCCCTATTTAATGGGGGGTCAGAGTGCCCTGCCCCTCCCCACCAGGAGGTGGTGCAGTGATGAATCTCACAGAGATTCATCTGTGAATCTCTTGCTTCTTGGAAGCTTCAGGGCCCCTGCCCTGGGTGTAGCTGCCTGGATAGCTCTTGACGCTTGTTCTGGACTTGAACTCCGTCAAACTTTCCCTGTCTGGGTGAGGCTGTTTGCTTTGGTAGGTCCTTTGAGGTGGAAGCTAGGGTAGTGAGGAGCAGAGTTCCCAGTCCAAAGGGATGAAAGTCCTATTAGGAGAAAAGGAAAAAAACAACACAACCCATGGGGCTCCCAGCGATAGGAGGTGGTGGGGGGCGCATAAGAAATGCAGCCCCAGGAGAGGAGCAGTATTGATCCCACTAATGGAGCTGTTTCTTGCCAGTCACAGGAAGGGCTGGAATCTTGCAAATCAGGGAGAGCCCATGAGTCAGCAGGGTGGCAGCAGGGCCCCCAGCCATGAGGGAGGGTCTGGAAGTGATCTGAAGGGACCCACTGCCCTGACTGAGGTCCAGAGGACACATCCATACTCGATCTGATGTCACTGGGGACAGCACACCTTCCCTGGGATGTCACATTGGGTGGAGAAGTTCGTGTCTGCACGGGACACGGAGAGGGATTTGCCAGCAGGAACAAGAGGGGTTCAAGTCCTCCGGGGGTTTCTTCCTTCGGTCTCCATCAGCTCTTTAGAAAACAATCTTGCATCCGGACAGGAAGAGTGAAAGCTGCTAAATGTTGGAACGGGTCACCAGAGGCGGACGGGGAGGTAGAAGTCAGCGGGCCTAGGTTCCAGCCCTGGCTATGCCCCTGCCTCGCCATGCAACTGGGTACTAGACACTTCACTCGGCTAAGCCTCAGTTCCTTCATCTGTAAAATGATGCTGCAGGTTGAGAATATCTCCAAGGTCTCTTCCATGTGGGTAAAATATCACTGTTAGTATGGGCAGATGACCTTCCGCCAACATTCCTCCAGCAAGATGCTTCTGGACCAGCGGCTCAAGGCTTTCACCCTAGCGGTGTGGAGACTGCCCAGATCAGCAGGAAGAGCAGTGGAAGGGGAGCCGCGAGGACGACTGAAGGGTCATGGAGAGAGACCTGACCCCAGTGAGCTTTTTCAACTGCCGTTTGCATATAGTTGATTCAACGGTATTAGGTTCTTTACAGAAACTGTGGAATATTAACTCTATTTTTCAAAACCAGAGCCTGTAGCCGATTAGCCAGAAAGCCCCGCAGAGGGTGAAGCTGGCCTTCTTGCTAACGAGGACCCCGGTGGTCCCGGAGGCGCAGGTCAGGTCACCCACGCCTCGCAGTTTTAGGAACTTCCAAACTATAGAAGAGAAGCATTGCCAGGAGAAGGGTTAGCCTGAGCTGCTACACACGGCTGGGCCTCGACAGACAGCCGGCAGAAGCAACCTCTCTCCCCCAAACCCTAAAAAGCAGGCAGAGAATATAAAAGTAATTGCAGGGTTTTCTTTGTCAGGCTACTGAAGGGTTTCTGCGCTGGGATCTGGGGGCAGGACCAGTTTGGGGGGTGGTGGAGAAGCAGGGACCAGGGTGGCAGGGCTCTCAATAAGGAAGAGTCTCCCAGGCCAGAGTCCCCTGCCTTCAGTGAGAAGGAAGCCCCTGACAAGGGGAGGCAGGAACACGCAGGGGGGCCATGCAGTTCACTTCTGTATGTGTTTGCCAGGCACCTCCTAGCTGCCCAGCTCCACACTGGCCTGGAAAGGTTTTGGAGCTAAATGGGTATTTGCCCATTTAGAGCCGCCACTGGGAGCTCCTTCTCCTTTGGTCAACCTCATCAGTGGCACCACCGTCTGCTCAGATGACTCTGGGGACTCCGTACTCTGCCCCCCAGTGACCGTGGTGTGTGGACCCCCTGCCGTCCTCCTGATCCGGCTCCAGGCACTGTCCGGCTTTGGCTCCCTGCCTCCCCATGCCTGTGTCACCGGCTTCCCAGCCCTTGTTCAACCCAGAGGTAAGTGTGTCCTGCTTCCAATGCTGAGCCACAGGCAACCCCACCAACAAGCTGCCCCTGGCTCCCTAGCCCCCAAAGCATCCAGCCCAAACTCCAGCCTGCCTCCCTAGCCGGCCTGAGCTGGATCAATGACCAACACCCCCCAGGGCCGGGCCAGCATTTCTCCCAGCTCCCCCCATTTCTCCACACTCCCTATGTGGCCTGAATGCCAATTCTGTTTGGGTTGAATCTTCAAGGCTAGGCTTGTGGTGCCACTTACGGCTTCAAGGCATTCTTTTCTTGGCTCTTGGGCTTTAAAGAGTCCTTGGGAAAAGAAGTCACGGCACTACTTTCCCTCTCTCCCCAAAGCAATCTACCTCTATGACAAGAGCAGAGGTCAGGGGATTTACTGAGGGTTGGAGCTAGGAGGGAACCCGTTCCTCCTCCAAACCCAGCTCAGAACCTGCAGGGAACCTGCCCTCCGTCTTAAGGATCATCATGTCCTCCCCATGGCTTCCCCGCCTTGCATCAGTCTCTAGAAGGATGCGTGTCACGGCGTACTGTTGTATTTGTCCCTTTGTCTAGCTCCCTGTTAGCCGCTGGGTGAGATCTTACTCATCTTAGTGTCCTCAGCAGGGCCCTATGCAGGGTAGTGCCTGGTAGCTCCCTCAAGAAGGAGGGAGGAAAAGAGGGAAGAATCAAGTCTGGCCCCTTCTATATTCTGGATGAAGAAACAAAGACCCAGAGAGAGGTGACTTTCCAAGGTCCTGTAACCAGCCAGGGGCCAAGCAGGGACTAGAACTCAAGAACCCTACGGGCCAGTTCAGTGCCTGTGTTACCAGCTGGGCTGCTGATTCGTGCAAACTCTGTTCACCAAACAAGCCACCTTGCCCAGGGCTGTCGTCGCAGGCTTCCTGCTTGGACAGGTCTCACCCACAATGGCCCACGCAGACCAAATGTGCATCCCCACCCCGCCATATGAGCCTGGCCCCCAGCAGACCCAGACAGCAGAGAGGAGAGGGATGCCCTCCCCCCCACACGGGGGTCCTGTGACTTCAGCATCTTAAGAAGGGGAGCCGTAGAAGAACCAGCCGTGGGCCTTGTTCTGTCACAGATGACATGTCCTGAGAGGCAGGCGGAGGCCCCGTCGGGGGGATGGCGGTAAGGAGTCCAGGGCCTTCTTCCCTCGGCAGGAAATCCAGCGAGGCTCTTCCTTCCTAGCCTCCCCATGGGAGTCTTAGAGAGATGTCCTCAAGTCAGCCCTACCGCCACAGTGGCGTCACAAGTCCTCCACCGTCTCTGTCTCCTGGTTGGACTTGTCCCCCTTAAGGGATCCCGGGGGTTCCCTGGAGGCCAAGCCCCACTGCTCTCCAAGGGAAGTACCAGCTCTTCCCGCCATTCTCCTAGAGCCTGGCATAGCTCCTGGGAGGCTGGGAAAGTTTTGATTATTAACACAGCCAAGCAGCTAATTAAAATAATAAATTAGGGAACAACATTTGCAAGGGTGATGGGAGCTGTAAAGAGCCGTGCAGGAAATGGGAGGGAAGAAAAGCATTCCCTAGGCACCACAGAGGGGAGCCGGATCTCATTTTCTTTTTAGGGTCAGGGAGGGGGCATGAAAGTGTTGGTGTTTTTGGTTCCTGACCCAGAGCTGTATCCAAGGGGGGCTCCCCTGCCCAGGGAGATGGTTCCTGTCAATACTGGGTTAATCGAAATCAAGGGGTGGGGTGGGGTGGAGTGAGGGATCAGGGAACAGTGAAGGATGGGGGATCAGGTGTAGGTTGAGCGTTGGGGGCCGGGGAAACCGAGGTGGGACTGAGCTCAGGCACCACTGTGGTGTCTCCTAAGTCTTCCTTAGATTTTTCATAGTCTGCGTGTCTGGATGCCCACACCCTGCGAACATCCTGATTCAGGTTCAACCTTGAACCTTGGGGACATTCTTGATTCCAAGTAAGCATCAGAGCAGCGAGTCTATGGCTGTGATTATTGGTCAGTGGTCTCCACAGAGGGGAAGAGCACCGGACTTTGAGTCAGAAACCCCAGACATGACATAGGATTCTGCCAACCACATGAGCCTCGCTTTCACCTCTACGAAACAGGATGGAGATGGTAAAGAGTGGTTGTAAGAATCAACGCAAAGTGTAGACTGATTCATGACCTTCAAATTGTGCAGGCATGGCACGGTTGACTGGGAGGCAGGGAGACTGCGTTTAAAGTCTGGTTGAAACCTCCAGGCCTGGCTCGTGACCACCGACAAGCACCTGCTTCCTGTACCTGTCAGGGAGGAGGTAGGGGCCGTTCACGCCATCCAACTGCTTTAGGATTTGAAACTTTGCCATGTAGCCTATTAGGGCTGGGACATAAATTTGGTGGGTTGTAGCCTGCATCAAAAACAGAGCAAAATGCCATAAAATAGAAGAGAAAATAGGCTGCTGTGTGCACAGTAACGGTAAGCTTGGTTTTCTGCACAATTCTTACTGGGCCATGATCCCGTCTTAAAGCTGGTGCTATAGGGATAGAAAACTAACTTATTCCCCTCAAAGAGCTACACACAGTAGCTAAGCACCAAGTGTGGGTCAGAAACTGCTATTTTCCCAAACGTTCATCTTTAATTCTTAAGGGGCTTTAAAAAATTGTTTATTTATTTGAGAGAGAGAGAGAAAGAGTAAGCGTGAGTCGTGGGGTGGGCAGAGGGAGGTGAGTATGGAGCCTGACATGGGGCTCGATCCCATAACCCCAAGTTCACAACCTGAGCTGGAATGAAGATTCAGATGCTTAACCAACTGAGCCACTCGGCGCCCCCCATTCTTAACAGGTTTTGACGCTCCTTTTGACTGTACCCAAAACACGAGGCTCGGTGAGATTAAGGGATTTGGCTAATGTTTCAGTCTGCTCAGGCTGCCGTGATAAAATCCCACAGCCGGGCGGCTTCAACACCGGAGTGTATTCCTATCGCTCACAGTTCTGGAGGCCGGGAGTCCGACCAGAAGGGGCTGACCAGTTTAAAGTTGGTGAAGACCCCCTTCCCTGATGACAGACAGCAGCCGCCCCACTGGGTGCTCATATGGCCTTTTCTAGGTGCTGCTTATAGAGAGAGATCTCTCTCTTCTCTACTAATCCTCTTGGATTAGGATCCCATCTTTCTGACCTCATTTAACCTTAATTACCTGCTCAAAGCCCTATCTCCAAATATAGTCCCATTGGGGTTTAGGACTTCAACGTATGAATTCTGAGCCGTCACAATTCTGTCCCCGGCAATGTCCCATGGCAAATAAATAAGATCTGAATTTGAACCCAACCTTGAGCCCGAGTCTTCCCAGCATGCTCTGTTGTCTTACTGATCCACGTATGCCCCACAGACACTGTGGGAGAGGGGCAGGACTTGAGGCTGGCGGCCTCCTGTGTAGTTTTAGGGGTGAAAGCTGCTGGGATCCAGCTCTGGGTCTTTGGGTACATCGCCCCTCCCCCCTTGCACAGCAGGGCTCTAATAGAGCTGCTCAGGGCTGTGGGATGCTGGGAAGATGAAACGGAATGATGTAGGTAAAGGCCTTCCACAGAGGAAGTCTGGAACAGGAAGTGCCATGCACCCTAGGGACTCCGTCCACTCACGCTCCCAAGCACCTAGAACAGTACTTAATAAACATCGGGGCTGGACTTTTCCATTGTTATCACTGACCAGAATGCCTGGGGGTCAGCCCTCGCTTTCTTTTTTACCACTCTAAGACCTGGGGCAAGACTCTGAACTGGTTGAGCCTGTTCTGCGCCTGAGGATAATGGCCAGACAGACCCTCAGGGCTGATCTGAGGATCCTGTGAGATAACCTGAGGAAGGTCTTTATCCAGCAGTGGTTGGCGAACGCTAGGCATCCTAACTGTCTGGAGGAAGGGCTTCTCCAGCCTCCCTATGCTGGATTGGGACAGAGTTTGGCAACGTGATGTATGGAGAAGAAACACTGTCGTGGGGGAGAAAGGAGGACCAGCAAGGGCCATCTGCCTCTGCTGTCGGGCTCACTCTCTGTGCCTGTGCAGGGCAGCAGCTGTCTGCAGACCCTCCCCCACGCTCTGCAGTAAAGTCTAAGAGGAAGGCAGGAGCGGTGCGAGCACCGATCAGTGTAGACCCCGGCATCGCTATGTGTCTTGAAAGAGAGGCTCAGGTGGAGGGCTGGCAGCTGGACTCTGGGGTGTGTGTGGGGGGAGCCCTTCTCTCGTGGGACACGACCCTCACTGACACACCCCCTTCCCCGGGAACTTTGGTAAATTCCCAGGGGCTTTGCTCATGACAAGATGTGTGATGTTGTGCTCCACTGTGGGAGGAAATGGGCCAGCAGTCTGTCCCTTGTCTACTTCCGAAGAGATCACAGAGGTCTAGGGGACAATGCCGGGACACTCCTGGACTCAGACTGAGGCCTGAACACCCCCAAACAGACCATCTGTCATAAGGTGGATGAAGCTTGGTCGAATGGGTCCCTGGGAGGCTGGTCCATGTCCAGCCAGGCCCCCAGGCAGGGGTATTTTTAACCCAAGGTGGGGAGCTCACTATGGGGGAGGCTGCCTCTCCCTCACTGGTAGCTGCTTGGGTAGCATGCCCGCTGGCCATCTGCCTGTGCTGCCGCCCCCATGTCCCTCTCCCTGCCACTCCCGAAGGGACGCAAACCTGAAGAGACTCCCAGTCCGCTCCTGCTGGCTGGAAGGGCCTTGAGGGTGCTCACAGGTGAGGTCAGGGCCCTTCCACAGATATTCTGGGCTGAGCACCTCACAACAGCCTTCCGGCCCCGCCAGCTGTGGCTCTCTCTCTCTGTTGGTGCCCAGCAGGTGGCTGTCTACACTGACTGCCTACTTCTTCCATCCCCGCCCCCAAATACTCTCCCGAGAGTTCTCGTACTACAGCCACCAATAAACTGTGTGGTCAACCCAATGACCTCTCTCTAGGCCTTAAAATACTTGCTGTGTCCCCTCCCTGGAACACGTATCTAACCTTCCCCCTCCATCACCAGCTTCTGGGACCCTGTCCTTCCTGCTTTGCCTCTCTCTACTCTGAGAGCGCTTCCCTCAAGCCCCCCTGCTGGACGGCCCCTGTCAGCTTGCCTGGGCTCTCCTGGTGGGAGAATAAAAGTCCCACATCTCAGGAGCTCTCTCAGTCAGGGCATAAGGGGGCTGCTGTTGAGTTTCAACTCACCCCTGCCCTCGGGGCTGCTCTACGTCTCATTCTCACTTCTCTCCTCGGTCTCCGTGGGGGTCCTCACCTACTTCTGTGGCTGCAGCTACTATCAGTGTGGGAATGATCCAGACCCACGAGCCAACTTCCCCCGGGCCATCTCTGCTCAGATGCCTTCTGGTGACTCAAACCCACCATGCCTCCATCTGACCTCGCCACTGGACGCCAAACTGCTTGTCCTTCTGGTCTACCATTGCAGTGAAGGGCTTCACCATCCACCCAGGTTACATATTTTCTTTCCTCTCAACCAGTTTGTAACCTAATGTTACCTCCCAAATCCCTTGACTCTCTCCAAATATTTCGATCTCCACTGTTCCTCCCATGGTGCAGGTCACCACCAACTCCTGTCCTGATCGGGGCCATGTCAACAGGGGTCATCCCTGAATGGTGAATATATGGGTTGAACTGTGTCCCCAAGAAGGTTTGTTGATGTCCTAACTCTGGTACCATCAAGGTGGGCCCTTATCTGATATGAGTGGGGTCCTTCTGAGAAGACAATGCCACATAAAGACAGAGACACACAGGAACAGCTTGCCTGTTTATAATACTCCGTTTATAATACTCCGTTATGACACCCCTAGGAACCTAATACACTGAGATGTGAGCAATTTTTATTTTCTTATTTTATACTTCTCAGTATTTTAGGGATTATCTGTAGTGGAGACATAGACTTTTATGATTGGGGAAAACATACTTATTCTTAAGAAAAAAACAAAAAGTCCTCACTCAGCAAGAATCCTAAGCACTCTATTGGATTTTTCTCTGAGAATCAAAACTATCTGTACCCACACAGCTTACTGATTATATCAGCGTTGACTGTAGTAGTCCATTGGCTTCAATAAGCCAGCTTTAGTATTCCAGGAAACTCTTGCCCAGGAAGATAAAAGTTGCAAATGAAATAAATTTATTGTCCATCTCAGGGACTTTACAAAAGACATTTAAGCCAACATCAAACCATTCTACTTTGTAACAGACAGCAGCAAATGGGCATCTACTCTCCAAGGCTCTCTCCCAAACCCTGGCCTGGCCGTGCTCACAATCCTTAACTCCTGTATCATGATTCTTCCAGGTCTAAACACATTGGCCCATCTCAAGCAATTTAATTAGCCTTAATGAAAGACCTTGGACATGTAGATATAACCTATCTTTGCCTTTGCCTTTCTGAGATGTTTCTAAGACTGTCAAGGGAGGGCACTGCTTCCCAGGGGAGGCAGGGACCTCCACTCTGTTCTGTCAGCAGGTTGATTTGGTGGTATTTGCAAGCTTTCTGCCGCTCACGTATCTGAAATGTTGTATTTACTGAATGCCTCCTATGTGCAGAGACTGCGCTAAGCACTTACCATGAACTCTTCTAGGGCACCTGCTCATTGAACTGCTAAGAGATAAATTGAGGTATATCAAACATTTTAAGAGTTTCTTAGAGCATGAATTGATTCCAATTAGGCAGCATCCAATCTAGCAGATAGAAAGGAACTCTGATGTGCTTGTACCAAAGGAAAGACTTTCATAGCCAGAAGGAAGCAGGACTAAGGATGTAAGGTTAGGCAAAAAAGCAGGATGGTTACTGCAAGGTTACTTTCCTTTAGGGAAAGGCAGCAGCCTAGCAGGTGGGTTACCTAACTCGTGATCATCATTCCTGATTGATTGGTTTAAGATGCCACTTCTGGGAGAGCCAAGACTGTAATTAAGTCTGGTTTGGTGACATGAAGCTTAGCATTAAGTGACTCCATTTGGGGCCTGTTGTTTCCTTTTTAACAAATCCCAGGTAGTTAGAAATGATTTGCATTTTGTAGCTGGGGAAAGAGATACAGCCAGTGTTAAGTGGCGTGCCCCAGGCGGCGCCAACGGTAAACAGCAGAGCCTGCTCTCCCAGCCCCCTTCCAGCTCTCCAGATCTAGGGAGATTGCAATAAAAAACATACACATTTCAGCATCTGGTTATTTGGGGGGAACCCATGGCATTCTGCTTCCTATTACTTCGATAACTGCCTCATGTGAATGGACCCCGCTCCTCCTAGAAGACCTCCCTAGGGCAGACTTCCTGAGCAGAGACACCATGAAGGCTTTTCCCACCACACCAGCCCTAGGGCCCCATGACTTCTGTTTCTTTTCCCGGGGCCCGGAGAATGTTAACCATGAGAGGCAAATAAATGGTTTTCGGTGGAGTGAGGCAACCAGCAGGCACATTTCCCACAAGGCACTGGTACAGCAAGTTAGCGGGGAAGAAAGAGCCGGACCCTTTGTACAGCAGGTAGGAACACAACGCTCCGTGTGATGTTTACGTGTCCCCTATTTCAGACGCCGTGTGGTGCGGACTCCACGCCAACCTGCAGACCAGATTCTTTTCTTCCCCCTCAGTAGCAAATGTACATATTTGCTTTAAAGTAGGCAGCGTTTGCCCATGGGTGGTCTTTGATTTGGAAGAAATCAACCCGAGTGGTGACTCACAAAAAAACAAAGGGGGTTTGACTCACTCTGTGCTGGGCCAGGGGACGGATGCGTGTGCAAGATTCACTTACCCAGAAGAAGAAGTTAAAGACGAAGAGTAAATACTTCAGGTAAACAATCAGCCAGTCATCCTGCTCTGCCTTGTAATGGGCCATGGTTGCTGGGCCTGCAAAGAAGATAGAGGAAGCTGGAGGGGGACCCCCACAGGGAGCCACCTTGCCCGTCCCAGAGCCAGAGCTCCTTCCTAGCTTGTTTGGCCAGGTGGGTCTGAGGCTGTGGGTATGGAACCTGGAGCAGAGAGCAAGGAAATGCAAAGGCTATTATCAGATGCACAATAGAGGTGAAGTGCGCAGAATTTTCTAGAACCTTTGGATCTTGGTTTTGCCCTTTTGCCTAACTCTAACCTACAAGTCTTCTACCATAGGAAGTGCCCTTATTCCCCTCCCCTGTCTCCTCAGGGTGGCAGGGCACAGATTTACCTGGTAATCTGCATTATTTGAACGGGACCTCTGTGTGCACAGGGGTGGCATGAGCCCCAAATCAGACAGTCCACACTGGAGAGGACATGAGCCTCATCCAATCCGCCCCACGGGCCCCTTGCACATGACTTTCCAAATGAGGAAACAAGGCAGCAGGCCCAGTTCTTTGGCAGGAAGAAGCACAAGAGCTCTGGAGTCAGACCCCCTGGGTTCAAACCCACGTCTGCCACAGACACATGGGGTCTTGGGCAAGCCATGCAACCTCCCATTCCTCCCCTGTAGCAGAGAGAATAACGATGGCTACATCTCCGGCCTGTTTGGAAGATTAAGTGGGATGGTCTGGGTAAGGCGTTTAGCATCATCCTGGGCACACGGCAAGTGCTCAATGGATGTTAGCTATTAGCAGTAGTCTGTGTGGCAGGGATTAGGACCCAGGCCTCCAGCCCCAGAATTCCTCGTTTTTTGCCCGGGAACGTGCTCCCTCTCCTTGTCCTGCTGCCCCCTGCTGGAGTCTCGGGGAACTGTGTGTGACAGCAGTCCCTTGGCACAAGCAGGGGAGGCTTACTGTGCCTGTAGTCCTGTGTGCTTCTTGGTGGTACAACAAGTACAAGGGTGCAATAGCCCTTGTACTTTCTGCTTCTCCTGAGCTCCACGTCCCCTGGGCACCCGCCTGCATCCTAACACTCACGGAGTAGCTAGCTGCTCCTCGAGGAACTCGTTCTCTCGCGGTAACCTCTTATTCTGGAAACACAAACAACGGGGCACTGATTTTACTCACTTCCATCTCTTTCTCCCTTATTCCCCACCTCTGGTAGGGCCCTCTTTGTCACCGCCCCGCTCCTTCTCCTTGGCCGGCACTGGGCCAAGCCCAGATCATTCCTCCTAAGTCACCATCCTGCCTTTTATTTCAAGCTCCTGGGCTCCTAAGACAGGGGATGAGAGAGAGATAGAGAGAGAGAGAGAGAGAGAGAGAGAGAGAGAGATATGGAGGGAGGAAAAGGTGGCTCTCTTATTTGGGATTTCTATTTCAGAACTTGAAGAAGGTAATTTAAGAGTTTTAGTCTTCTGGTTAAAAAAGGACAAAACCCATTTTTCTCCAATTTCATCTGAGAGGCACTGCGGTGGAAAGAAAAAATACAGAAGGAGAAAAAAGGAAGCCTACAAAAAAGTGTGAAAAATGATGACAGATGGGGTCAGCCGGGTGAGTGGAACAGGAGCTATTACACAGCCATCCCGCAGGTGGCCTGACCAGAGCTCCGCTGGGCCAGCGCGGGCCATTAGTAAATGGACAGTTTGGGGCCTGGCCTTCCCTGTCTGCATCTCTTCTTGCTTTGCCTGCCCCTCTCCTCCCAACCAGGGACCACAGAACCACACTACAGACACTTCTATACTGGTAACCCCAGAGCTCAGGAGCCTCTAAAGGAAAACTGTATTTTTAAAAAGGGAGTTGACGCCGAAGACGGAATTAAACAAAAAGAAACATTTCGAATGGTAAAGTTTCAGCCATCAGTGGTAGAGACGTTGGAACCACAGAACATCAGGGTCATGGGAAATCCTGGGCTCATTAAGTCAACCTTCTGCAGAGGGAGTGGGGAAATTAACACTCTCTGAAGTGACCTTGCTAATCAGTGGTAGCAGTTTCCTATCGGCCCCCAACACCCCCATATACCCCCACAACCTATAGTGCTGGGGGCAGCAGAGGCCCCGAAGGGGTATCAGTACCAGTGTGGAGCCAGATACTTGGATCTGAAAGTTAGCCTTGCCATTTATCAGATGTGTGACCCTGGGTAAGTTACTTAACCTCTCTGTGCAGCTAACATTTCTTGAGCATATATTATGTGCCAGGCACAGAACTAAGTGCTTGACACATGTTATCTTATTCCATCTTCCCAATAGCCCTAGGAAGTACAGGTTATTCCCATTTTGAAAGATAAGGAAGCTTGAGGCTGAGCAAGGTTACATAAACTGTCTAGAGTCACACAGCAAGAGTATGTGTGTGTCACTTGATTTTAAAACATTCTGGGAATATTTTAGTAGTCTTTTTCTTGTGGATTTCTGGCTTGATTCTACTGTGGCTAGAGAAAAATCCTCTGTGGGATTTCAGTCCTTTGAAATGCGTTGAGACTTGCTTTATGGCCCAGAAAACCATTTCTTTTAGTGGATGTTCCATGTGCATTGAAAAGAAAGTGTATTCTCCAGCTTTGTTAATCATGCTACCGAAATAATAAATCACGTTATGAAATAAATAGAAGTGGGGGGAAGGCAAGGGTTAGAGGGAGCATGAAACATCTCATTTTGGCAAGGCACTACAAAAGGAGCACCTTCAGTGGGGTGGGAGGAGGCCCGCAGAAGCGGGGCCACAGTCTGGGGGTCTGGGGGTGGCTCCATGGGGGTAGCACTGGCAGGCCCTCTGCCATCAAAGCAGGGCTAATGAGGTCATTAAGCCCAGAAGGTGATGATGTCCCCCTGCCCATTCCCTCTCTTCTCATTGCTGCCCCCATCCCTACTCCTGTGACTCAGGGAGGACCAGGCTTCTCCGACTAGTCCCACTTCTGTTTCTGGATGGCTCTATGATCTTGAGCCTCAGTTTCTCTCATCTGCAAAAGCAGAACGACTATCTGGCTCACGGGGTTGGGTAGAGATGCCACTCTACTCCAGGACTTACTACAGGGCCACTTCTGTATCACCTTAGGCTCTGTGTATACGATCGTGTCATGCGCCTAGTAATAACAATGGCTAGTATGAATTGATCATGGGCCATGAGCTGGGGTGGTTCTAATGAATGAACAGATGAACCCAGGCACCGATGGGGGCACGGGAAAGCTCCCATACTCTTTAAGAGTCATATTTCTCACTCAGTCCCCGAGGACACCTGAGTGAAATATGATGGAAAAGAGAAAAACACAACTAACCCCAACCCTTCTGGGTCCTGAACCTGCACAAATGGGGAGGACCCCGTGGCCGAGCACAGGGCCTCCTGGGGAGCCTGCAGAAGCCCCTCAGGGACTTGCTCTGTTTCCCCCCAGAGCCTTCCATGTCCCCTCTCCATGGTCCCTTCTTTCCTCTTGTCTTTTAGTTCCACCCTCCTGTGAGAAACTCAGACCTTGGTCCAGGGCATGCCAAAGTAGAAAATCCTTTAAAAAAACACACAAATGAGGTGCAAACAGGGACCGGAAGGTCCTTGCTGGTGGGATACCCGGGGCATCGTCACGTGCTTCCTCATGGAATCAGACCTCATAAGAACACACAGCAGGAGGGGCGGTTTTGACAGGTTCGGAAGGTGAGCTCGCAGGTAACCCCCATCTCCGAGCTGCACACCCTCTTTTCCTTGCCTTTGCTCCAGCCCTCCCAGCCCTCCTGGAGCCCTGAGGCCCACCCCAGTGGCATCTCTGTACTGGTCACATGTGGCTTTCTCCTTACAATGCTCAGCAGCCCAGCAGCCGAGCTGTGTGAGGTCAGAGTGTGTGTGCACCTGACCCGAAAGGAGCTCATGAAATAAATGCCTGATTTGAAAGAGGCAAGTCATTCTGCCTATGTGTCGGAAACATAAGATTTCCTAGTCATGGAGACAAGGTGTTTCAGGGCTTTGAGAAGCCACCTCTGGCCCTGGTGCCTCTGCCGGACTCCCCACCCAGGAGTCGGATGCCCCAGCCCCCAGCAGCGGCAGCCAGTGATGAGGCCAGGGGCCAGCACCTCTCCTTTATAACCAAGGGGGCTGAGGCTCCTCTGGCAGACCCAGCGACCCATTGCTGGTATTGTCGGAATCAAAGGCAAGACCTCTCAGGTCTGGGCTTTCATCGGGTTTTGAGGAAAGAAAAAAAAGTCCCTTCCAGCCATAGTCGATTTCTCTGTCCAAGCTCGGTACTTGGAGCATGGAGATACCTCCATGAGAAGCCTCTCACAGCAAGGATGGAGGTTCCCGAGGTGGCCCCTTCAGGGGGAGCTCAGGATCTGTATGATGAAGAGCATGGGCAGGAGAAAGGCCCCAGAGCCCAAGCTGTTGGGGCTCCGCCTAGGAGTGGCTCCTGGGAATGCCACAAAGACAGTGCAGCTACGTCCCTCAGCTCCAGGGGGCGCTGTACACATCAGGGGCCCCATGAGTGGCAGCCTCTGGAGTTGTGCAGGGCCTGTGCAGGTGCACACAGCTGTCCTGGCAAGCCCAGCTGCTCATTTCTGATCTTCCTTCTCTTGCCGGGGCTGGGTGCCTCCCATCGCACGAGGCCACCTGGGTGAAAGCTTGACTTTTCATTTGCAAACAGAGCCTGGGCAGCACAAAATATTCTGGGTGGGCAGACACTGGGGGGCTGGTACAAGTGAAAACCTCCCACCCCCATGTACCTCTTTAAACCCATAAGCCTCAACTCTGATCTGCAGGTAGCTGTCCTCGTCATTCATCTAGAGAATGGGACGTGGATTAAAGCTGGTTTAAGTCTGATTCCTAAGATGGCCCAGTCTGTTCGCGGTCCGTCAGAAGTCGTTCCCCCTCCCTCCATTATAATGGAGTTGGAGGTGGGTATGTGGCCCCCTCACTAGCAACTATATTTCCTGGGGGTCTCAGCAGCTAGATCTGGCTGGGTGGTAGTTCTTGACAATGGGATGTGAGTGGAAGGGCTGCGTCCACGCTTGCCCTAGACTATCACACGAGAGAGAAAGAAACTTCTTTATCCTGTTGGGTCTCTGGCACAGAGCCCAGCTTCGCCTCTCACCGAATCCTGTCTTCGGGAGTCAGAGTCTTCGCTGTATAATGTTCCATTCCAAGAGAAGAAGGAAGGCAGGCCTGCTGGAGCCCCCTCCCTGAGAGCAACGAGGTGGTTCCCAAGCACACGGGCGCCCACGGCCAGGATGGGACTGCAGGTGGGAGGCCCCAAGCCTGGCCTGGAAGCCACGCACACTACCTCCCAAGTGACCCTGCCTCCTGTCTCCTTCTTAAATCATTGCCAGATCTTCTTCTCTTCACCACTGGGGCCTGAAGCTTCACTTCCCTGTCCAGTCACCGTGCAGTCCACCACAGTCAGGCAACCCCCTCCCCTCCACAATCCTACACTCACTTCTGACTGTCAAAGCCAGAGGCAGCTTTCCCCACCTTGTCCCGCTTCGCCTCTGCCGAATTTGAAACCACTGAGCGCACTGTACCTTCCCTTGAAGCTCTCTCTCCCCGGCTGGTGTCACTGCCCCACCTTCTCCCAGTCCTTCCGGTGTCTCCAATTTGCTCTGATCTGCACATCACGACCCCCAGTCTCCAACTCTGTGCTCTCCTCGGTCTCATGGGCTGGGTCCTCCTCTTGGGGCTCTCCTTGGTCCTCCTCCTTGGCTCCCTCTGGCACAAGGTGGGGACCATTCTTTCTGCTTTGCCTTCTGTCTCTCCTTTTCATCCTCACTCATACCCAGCTCTGCCTGCGTCTCCCAACCTGACGACTCTCAGAAACCTGTGGGGCACTAGGCTCTCTCCTGTGGCCACAAGTCCCTGACCACCAGCCAGGCAGAAATTAAGTCAATATCTGCCCCGCCAACCCGGCTGTCTGGTATCCCTGACACTCCCATCCAGCCACTCATCCAGGGCACCAGTCTTCAGGATTATGTCCCAGTCCTTGTCTTTCCATTGTCACCACTTCTTGCCCCACCCCTTTCCACTGCCCCCAGATGTCCCCTGTCTGCCGCCCTCCTCCATCAACCTCTAGAGTGTCCACTCACACTGCTCTTCTGCGACCTGCCCGCTGTAGGCCTACCCCTGGTTTACTGCTGTGGTGGTCTGGCTGGTGCTTCACGTAGTTCTTTTCCCTTTTGAGATCGGCTAATGAATTCATCTGTTAATTCACTGAACACTCAAGGCTTGGCTATGTGACATTATGGGCTGGAGATGAAAGAGACAATGAACGAAGCAGGCCCCAACCTCAGAGAGCTTGTGGCGGGGGAGGCGGTCAGAATCAGCATCATCCAACCCAATGTATGAAGTTCAGGGAGAAAAGTGTGTCCAGGAGAAGAACCACTAGTGAGAGTTCAAGCACAAGTAGGAATTAGGCAAAGGAGGTGACAAAGCAGCTGGATGCCAGGCTCAAGATTCTGGACTTCATTATGAAAGCAATGGGTACCAGTGAACTTTCCAATTCGGGGAGTGATAGTAGAGTCACTACTTGTGAAGTTAGGTTAGATAAATCTAAATGGCTTAACAGGTTATAAACCAGATCCTAGGGTTTGGAAGGAAGTATTCCTTTAAATAAATTTTTAAAATCCACCATGGAACCTGGGCATCTGAAGGGACAACCAGGCCTGTCTGGTTGATTTGCTGTGGCTCTGTAAGGCTGCAGTAGACATGGTGTTGTTTAGGACGGTCCAGGGTGGGCCAGCTCAGCCCACCATCAGGCCAAGCCGCTGGCCCAGGCTGACTACCTGCACCGGTAGACCAAACGAGGGGAGCCAAGGAGCCAGTGATGAGAAGTAAAATCCTAAACCCGACAAGGAAACTCAGTGCCTCTCTGAACAAAGAGCACAGGGTTTTAATTTTGACACATTAGGTCTCAAAGACACCTTTAAAAAAGAAAAACGCATTGCCTAATATACTTACTGCTCCCTCTAAAAACCAGCTTAATTATAGTGAAGAATACAGTCTATAATTTTTCCCACACTCGGAGATGGATCTATATTATAATTTCCCCAATCTTCGTGAATGAATGGATGTATGATTTCCACCCAGAAAGAGCTCCTCTTTTCATCACCCATGTGGAGACCCGTGCTCGAGGCCCTGGCTGGGTGGGGCTCATCATCCCCTGTGGATGACATCCCCCCTGGCATGAGGGGGATTCGATCGGGTAGTGTGTGTGTTCCTAGAACTCAGGAGGGGACAGCCACTAAGGGTGGTCCTCCCTTCCCGAGATTCCCAAAGAGGAATTGCCAGAAGGACGCTAGGAATGTCTGCGGACACTGAGGGATGGTATTTATGGAGGCACTGGCAGATGGGGTTTGGCTGTGGGGTGGAGGTGGCCTCTGCCCAGGGGTCAAGGGGTCTAATTCAGGATTTCCCTCACTACCTGTCAGCACTTTGGGCAAATCACTGTCTCTCTCCGTGCCTCGTTTTATGAGAAAGTCGATGTTTTCGCTACATTCTTTCAAAGACATTTGTATGTAGAGCCTAACATATAAAGCAGATAATTGCTTCTCTGGCTGAAGGGGTGTGCTAATCCCCTGAAATGCCCCCAATAAGCCCACCTGATCACTGTCTCCCATTCCCCACTCACCCGAAAGCTGGAACCACAAAGAACTGCAGCTCTAGCACTCTTATGAGACCAAGATGTGGGCATTAGCTTCTTAAAATTTATTTTTATTTTTTTAATTTATTTGACATAGAAAGAGAGAGAAACAGTGAGAGACAGCACACAAGCAGGGGGAGTGAGAGAGGGGGAAACAGGCTCCCACTGAGCAGGGAGCCTGACGTGGGGCCTGATCCCAGGACACTGGGATCATGACCTGAGCTGAAGACCGATGCTTAACTGACTGAGCCACGCAGGTGCCCCGGCATTAGTTGTTTTATTCTTTAACCGTGTATTGTCCCCTGTACCGGTCCCCTGTCAAAAGAAGCAAGGGGAGAACTGCCGAGGTCTACATCGTAGAAATATTCATTCCATATCATACGTTCACAAGATATTTTTAGAACTGGAAGTGGCATCTGACATCATGAGAAACCCTTCATTATTGATGGCTCCAATTCTGTTGACCCCCACCTGGCCTCAGTTCCACCCACTGTTTTCCTTTTATTTATTTATTTATTTATTTATTTATTTATTTATTATTTATTTATAACAGAGGGAAAACACACATAACATAAAATTTACTCTTGTAACCATTCAGTGGTCTTACGGGCATTTACAATGTTGTACAAGCATCACTACTGTCAAGCTCAGACCTTTCCATCACCCCAGATGGAAACCTTGTACCCACTGAGCGCTCACTCCTCATTCCCCCTCCGCCAGCTCCCGGCAACCTCCACTCGCTTCTCTGCGGATGTGCCTACTCTGAAAACATCACCTCAGTGGAATCGTACAATATATGATTCTCGGTGCCTGGCTTCTCACCTAGGATAACGTCTTGGGTTCATGCTCCAGCATGGATCAGTGCTTTGCTCTTTGTTACAGCTGAACAATATTCATTTGTGCGTACAGGCCACCTTTTGCTTATCCGTTCTTCTGTTGACTGACATCTGGGCTGTTTCCACCTCTTGGCTAGAGTGGATGGAGCAGCTGTGAGTATCCAAGCACACGTGTTTGTTTGGACACCTGTTTCCAATGCCTCTGGGTAACGCCCAGCAGTGGAATTGCTGACACATGTGTTGAACTTACTGAGGAACTGCCCATTGCCATCCGCAACCCTACCTCATTTTTTTTCAATATGGCGTCTGTCCTGGGCAAGTGGGTCCAGCCCACTGGGGAACAGCAGCAGCCCTGTATGCAGGCATGGGGTTTGCTATTTCTGTCCTCCCCGGGCTTTAGCTCACTGGTTGCTTGCACAGAGGATGGGAATAATAACAATAACAATAATACTTATAACTGTGATGACATAATTATTATGTAACTTCTTACGGTAACTCAGAGGTGGGTCCTCTCAGGAGCCCCATTTCACAGACGGAGAAACTTATTCAAAAACACACAGCCTTGTCTGAAATACAGGGCCACCCTCCCATCTACCCCCCTGTGCTGTTCTAGAGAAGCCTCCCAACTCCCCCTCCTCTCCCCTACCCGCCCCAACACGCCACCCCCCCCACCCCATCCCCCCGCTGACCTCCAGCCTGGAGAGCCTCCTGGCCCAGCTCCTTGTGCCTGCCTCCCAGGAGCCTGCCCTCGTCTGGCTTCTGCCAGGCCATTTCATGAGCTGGGCTGCCTTCCAGATTCTGCCGGCACATCAGGCTTCTCTGATGAGTGCCCAGTTCCCAGCTGATGATGAGACCCCCTCTGCCCAGCAGGCTTCTGGCATAGACGAATGCTGCGCCCTCAGCTAAGGCTCCAGGGACACTGAAGTACGATGATAACGGATAGCGCTCCTCCTCCCTCCTCCCCAAAGTAGCTCCCAGTGCATGTGGGCTCACGCTGCCCATGGCAGCTTTCCAGACCCTGGACACAGCCAGGGACACTGAGCCTGGGCTGGTCTTTGGAAGGTGCCCCTGAGCCCCAGCATCTGAGGCCAAGGCACAAAGGCTGCCCATGACAGACAGGCCCGGGGCAGGAGGCTGGCCCGGGTTGCCCTCCCTGGTCAGTTCTGTTCTGCTACCTCAGGTGCAGAGTTGGGATAGAAGCAGCAGGCCCTCCCTGTCACCCCACCCTCTACCCACAGGTGGTCCAGCCAACAGGCAGCCGAGGGTGCCTGACAGAATTTCGAGAAGGCCAGAGGGCTGGGTGGCCATGACTCTGAGAGCAGAGGCAGAAACTCCTAGACATCCCCAGTGCCCACTGAACCAGAGAGAAGGGAGAGAAGCCCTAGGCCCTGTGGGCCTCTCCCAAGCTTGGATTTAGGGCTCAGACTGGAGCCAAAGACCCACGGGGCATCTGTTCTTAGGGACCAGGGTAAACTCACTGTCGTGTGCCTGTGAGGGTGGAGGGGGTGAGACGCGGCTCCCTGAAGCAGCCTGGAGGATGTGGGAGGTGCTCTGGGCCCCACATCAATGTTGACCCCCTTCCTCAGACTCAACAAGGACTCCCACTGGGTTTGACGCAGGGGACCAGGTGCTCAGTTGCACAGGCCCCCTCTGCGGCCCCCTCTCCCAGGGTGGGATCCCCAGTAGAGTGCCAGTCACCCAGAGCAGCCTCCTCCCCATGTCCCCAGCTGCAGCCACAATTCGCTTGATCTGAGGGTCTCCGAGAGCCACCTAGGAAATGACCCTGCTTGACACCTGGGAGCTTCAGGGAGGGGGTCCTTGCGTGGCCGCTGAAGGATGATCCCGACTGTGGGTGGGAGGGAGCTTTTCCTCCCTCCACCATCCCTGGTGCTAGGAGGAGGGAGTTGGGCGTGAATGGGAACGTGAGCCTGCTTCCCTGATGCTTGGTTTGGGCTGTCGCATCCATGGAGGGAAAATTACAGTCACTCTTACCAGCTGTGTGAACTAGTGGTCTCCTCTGTCCTCTGGGGATAAGAAGGCCCTTAAGGACCCCAGAAAGAGTGACCTTGAAGGCCAGTCAAGCACTGGTGGACTGTGTAGCCTGCTCCCGCCCGACCCGTCAGCAGTGTCATTGGTTAGCAGCCTCCATGGGGGGTAAGAGGGAAGTCAGCAGGTTCTGTGCTCTGCAGAGGTGCTCTGGGGTGGAAGGAGGGGTACCCGCGGAGCAGCTTTCATCAGGCTGCACACTAATTGGGGCTTAAGCCCATTCACAACCTGCTTGCTGGGACTCAGAAAGGCACAGACACTCCCTTCCAGGCAGCAGGAAACTTAAAAAAAAAAAAAAAAAAAAAAAAAAAGCCTGAATGACATAAAAACTTGTCTCTTTTCCCAGAGAGTAGGATTTGTACAATTTCTCCTTTGCTTTCCAAATAGTGCCTATCTTGTCTCTGGAGCAGGACACCGTGGTGCAGCAAGTAAGCCTAAAAGACCATTCCTTCCAAGGGGTCCTAAATTGGAGGCCCCTGAAATTATATGAAAAAATGTTAACCATTTCTGTGCTGGGGTTCCACAGGTGTTAGCAGATCCCCAAAGAGATTGATGACTTCCCCCAACAAAAAAGTTCACACTCCCTGTTTCGGGTGGTTATAGATAAGACCTGGATTAGCAACTCCCGAGAGAAAGGCCTTGTGTTAGGCACGGGTTCAGGGTCCCCGTGGACCCCAGGGATACCAGAGGAGGCAGAGCTGGGGCTAGAAGCCAGTATCCCAGGTATCCAGACCCTGGTTCAGCTTTCTTTCTCTCATACCACGGGGACCGACAGAACCGTGTGTTTGTGTATAGGAGGGTGAGGGAGAGAACACTGACGCATCCAAATTTCAATTCCAATTTTCACTTTGGGACTTGGATGTAAATCTGTTAGGTCTTAAGTCCAGAAAGTGATGTAATTTATTGAAGAAAGTGTGGAAGCTGCTAAGCTCCCTGATAAATAAGCCATGTTGCTTCATCCCAGCCCTGCAGAAACCTAGTTTCTAGGGACATAGAAACCCCCTCGGAAAGTATTAGAATCTTCTCCCTGCAAGAGAGCCAGACACATAGATTCTTGTCTTTTTAAAGATATGTGACCTTTCTGGCAAGGAAATAGTGCACTCACATGGCAACTAACCAACATCCCCCACACTGTTACCCTAATTCTTTCCAAAGAAGAAAAAAGAACTTTAGTTCCATGAGTTATAGAGGATGTTATAGAAATGGACTTGGCATCCGAACACTCTAGATATTGCATATATTGGCTCCCTAGCCATGTACTAATTTCTTCATCACCATCAACATTTCTTTGTTGTTCCTGGAGTCTGGAGAGCTGCCTGCGTGTCCCAGGACTAGAAGATGGAGAAAGAGCCCATCCACTCCCATATGTTGGCCAGAGAGGCCTGGAGGGTAGAGGTCGTTTCTCCTTTCTCCCTGAGTAGGTCTGAGAAGAGCTGGCCCTCAGGGGCGCATCTCTGGTTCTCAGCCTAGTTCTTGGGCTTTGGGAAGACTGCAGGCTCCCAGTGCCGCCAACAGCCATGATC
Organism: Mustela nivalis; assembly: GCF_964662115.1. NCBI lineage: Eukaryota > Metazoa > Chordata > Mammalia > Carnivora > Mustelidae > Mustela > Mustela nivalis. The sequence goes on along the minus strand of NC_139026.1, from coordinate 107,035,693 downwards.
TGAGTTCCCACTGCCTTTGGTTGTTGATGAGTCTATTAATATGAAGACATCAGGAAATAACAAGACTCCAGTGTTTTGGAAGTGTGAAGAGCTCTAAAAGGATGCCTCATTGTTATTGATGGTGATGATAATATGTAGTATGTAGTCTTTATATGCCACTTTGGCTGCTAATTTCCAAAATAAGGAGGGAGAAATTTAAAGACGCAGCCAGCTCTGGGAGTAGCAACAGCATTCTCGACAACTCACACAGAACCTTTAGCTTCTGGTCCTTGAATTCCTTCTAAGGTGGCATGTCGGCAATCCAGCCTTTGGATGGTCTGGGCTCACCTCCTGCCACGGGTGTATGAGATACTGGGCAAGAATTAGGACAGCGGGAAATAATTGCTTTCTATGTCCATGAGCTCACCCAGGGTAGATTTACTGAAATGCCTAATATATGGACAAGTTTCCCCACCTCCCCACTCTCCCCAATTTTGAGGCCAGACCTCCCCGGGTTTGAATCTCAGCTCTGCTATGTGTTAGCTATGGGATCTGGGGAAGATGTTTAACTTAGGTGTGCCTCAACATTCACGACTGTAAAATGGGGGTAACAGCACTGATTCTGTAAGGTCTGTGATGACTGCAGGAGAGAGCATATGTTAAAACCTCACACAGGGCCTGGAACATAAATCCTATTACATTGCTAAAGGCTCCACATGCCACACTGTTGGCAATTGGGCCAGCGACCCCGACCCCGTGGGACTCCCTAGAGAGAGCAGCTGGGATAAGAGAATGCAGCCATCCTTTACGGGATGCCAGTCGGCAGCACAGCTTTCCAACTTCTTGGGCACATGTGTGTTTATTCACATTATTTCCACAGAGTTCAGAAGTGGGCTTAAACCCCTGAATTGACCAAAAGGCTACCTTCTGTAAGTTAAGAGACAAAAACATATATAGCAATGAAAAATAGAGCCCAGGGCTACAGCTCCAGTTAAGGATAACTTTCCCAAGGGAGGGATTCATGATGGCTGCTGGAGGTGTTATTCTTATCCCAAGCTCTGGGTCCTGCAGCTCTCTTCACCTTCCAGACCTCAGCAGAAGAACAGTTCCAGTCATTTCCAGCCTTAGATTGCAAAGCAAGGTACTCCACTCTGAGAACAACTCCCTCGGGGCAGTGCTTTTCAATCTTAGCTGCATAGAACCACCTGAGGACTTTGTAAAAGTCCCAATTCCCAGGCTGCACCCCTGGGCAGAATGAAAGCGGGATCTCAGAGGGAGTCGCCCGAGAGACCGTGGTTCCAAGGCCAGGCCTTCCTCTAACTCAGGCTAGCCCCTATGCCCACGTTCAGTGCTTAGGGGTCCTTGAGCTATCCATAACCACAGGTGGGCGGACTGGGGCTCTGCAGACTGTTTCTGTTAAAACACAGGTTAGCAAGTCTCCCAGGCTCTGTGGGCCCCACGGTCTCGGCCGCATAGTCCTCCTTGTTCTTCTGTTCATTTCAGCCTTTTAAATACATAATATTGGCTCGTAGGTCATACGAGACAGTTTGCGGACCGCTGGAGAATAGCAGGTCATGCAACTGTCAAATGTAATAATGAAAATAGTTGTTTATAGCATTACTTAGACAAAAAATTAAAACCCAGGTAGAAAGTAGGCCAACTTGAAGGGAGTAAAGGTACAAAGTTAATGTGGTTTCTTTGCTGTCTCTAACTACTTCTTCTAACAGGTCTTTCTATATTAAAAGGAAGGAAGGAAGGAAGGAAGAAAAAGAAAGAAAAGAAAGAAAGAAAGAAAGAAAGAAAAGAAAAGAAAAGAAAAAAGGTAGAAAGAACTCCTATTTCAGTTCACGGTGCTAGTAGTTGTTTCCTAGTACTCACTGGGAACTAGAGGTTTCCAGCCCACTGAAAAGCTCTTAGCGGGCAGCCATGCTATCAGAAAGTGTTAATTGCTTTCTGAGTATTTCATTTTGGCTGAGCACTGCTAGTCCTAACTTCCGGTCTCCCTGCCTCACCTCTCTCTCCCCACAGAGAGAGGGACTTATTTCTTCTGAAGGCCCGGCTTCCCTAAGCCTCTCTCTGTGCAAAAGGCACCCCAAAATGTGGAGTCACCCAAAGAGCACCTCCTTCCTTGTTAACTAAGCCACACCGTTCCCCACCCCGAACCATCAGCTTGGTTTCAGTATAAAAATGGTCATGCCTAGAACAAGCCAGCCAGCCAGTATCTTTGAACAGACACAAGAACTCCTAGAAGCTTTTTGCTTTCTGGTGCATTCCAACCCTCAGACAAAATGGGCCCAGCTCCCCTCTACTCCTGTCCTTTGTTCCTTTCTTTTGAGTTTCTTAAACCCACTAGAACCTGTGAGTAAATGATCCAAGCCGACTTTTTGAAAATGTAAATGATTTAAAGCAGAAGGATGTCGGGCTCTCTGCTCGGCAGGGAGCCTGCTTCCCTCTCTCTCTCTCTCTCTGCCTACCTCTCCATCTACTTGTGATTTCTCTCTGTCAAATAAATAAATAAAATCTTTAAAAAAAAAAAAAAAAGGGCACCTGGGTGGCTCAGTGGGTTAAGCCGCTGCCTTCGGCTCAGGTCATGATCTCAGGGTCCTGGGATCGAGTCCCACATCGGGCTCTCTGCTCAGCGGGGAGCCTGCTTCCCTCTCTCTCTCTCTGCCTACCTCTCCATCTACTTGTGATTTCTCTCTGTCAAATAAATAAATAAAATCTTAAAAAAAAAAAAAAAAAAAGCAGAAGGATGGAGGCGTGAACATGGAGATGGAAGCCTTTGCTGTTTTCTCGACATCTAAGTGACTACTTAGATGGAATCCGAGGGCACTTGAATGGCCCACTCATTTAAAGGATGTGTCCTACCCCAAGTTGGTCAGAACCATCTAAAAATGGGACCAAAACAGGTCAAGGGTTGAAACCCAGCTGGCTTCATGAGCAGGCTTCCAGCTCAGACTCACAGTGCCCTGTGCTGAGAAGGGCCTTGTGCTTGGTTTAATGCGAGGCTGTTGGCATCTTGGAATTTTTAACAATTTAATCTTTGAGTTTGTGTTTTGTAAGTGAAGCCCCATAGGACAGTGGGTGTGACTTTGAGCAGAGAGAAATTCAGTGCGTGTCCACTTTCCCTTGCTGATCTCCTTGGATCCACGATGCCCCACGAGCACAGAGTTCCTGGGGGTCCTCCAGACGTGGCACTCAAGGAGCCTTAAAGAGTACAAGATAAGGTATTTGGTTTCTGATGGAGCAAGTGGGGGCTGATGTCCCAGGGAGGTCAGGCTCTCTACTGGAGCCAGAGCTGGGTTCAAGTGCAGAAAGCAAGTGATGCACTGTAAGAAACGCTAGCAACCAAGGATTCTTAGGATATACTGTCCTTCCCGGTTTGTGGCACTTCCAGTATTAGTCACCTACTAGTGCTGAAAATGAAAAGAAGGGAAGTGGAGCCATGTCTGTGTTGGGCATGGTTGCTTTTCCTTTCAGCCCTTTCTTTCCCCTTAGGCTGGAAGTAGGGTGTGACAGTGTGTTGATGAAGGTGCATGTATCAAGAAAGGAAATAAAAACGTTGAGGTCATTTTGTGCATCATTTCCAGTGTTGAGAAGAACAAAACATGTGCTAGAACATATGAATTGTGTGACTTTGGTGATTCCACATTAGGATTTAAGTGCTATTATTTTATTTTATTTTGTTTTAGTTATTTAAGCAAGTCCCTACTTAACATGGGGCTCAATCCTATGACCCTGAGATCAAGAACCATATGTTTTCTGACAGGGCCAGCCAAGTTGCATTTAAATCTGGCATCGCACACTATCAGGATGAATTAGTAAAATTCATGCTAATACTTAAAACTAAATTAAAATTAAAATTTTAATTTCTCTTTACTTAGAATGCCATTGAGTAGCAAATAAAACCTACCATGACAAGTCAAGAAAGAGACCATGGAAGACAGGAAAAAGCTGTATATTTTAGTACTTTTAGTGACATTTTTCCTGCTTTTTGAGCCAGGGGTCTGCCATTGCATTTTGCACTGGGTCTGACAAATTATGTAGCTGGCCCTCCTCGAGGTACTTCTTCTCCCTGAGGCCTCCAGCCTGAAATATCTATTCTGCAGACACTGAATGAACTAGTGTTTGCCCAACTTGTTGCTAGTTGCCAGGGACAAAAAAAAGTCAATAAACGTAAATTTCTCTCCTCATGCAGTGGAATATAATTCTGAAACCATGGTATAGGACATTGTTTTCCAGGGGTCAGAACCCTAATACTTGTCTGCAGAAGAGGGTCAGAGAGAGAAAGGTCTTTACAATTTGTCACAAGCACTTATAGAAACGTGGGCCTTTGCTTGTCAGAAAAAAGCTTCAGCGGCTAGCTACCACACCTACACGATCAAACAGGATAACGGGAAAACCGTTCATAATTTTGCAATCTGTCCCAAACCTCCGAAAAACTGGACACCACCAGCTCAGTCCTGCTCTTTGTCCTTTTTACTTCTGATCCTTTCAACATACTAGAATCTGTTGGTTAAATGGTCTACACCGATCTTTTAAAAATGTAAATGACAGAAAGCAGAGAAGACGACACTGGATAGTGAAATCACTACTGCTTTATGGTCTTTGATCAATTGCTTCCAAAGGAGAAACAAATTTCCCTTTACACTGAAGTGTGGCTGACAAAAATCTTTCAAAACACGAGATCCCTGTTCAAAGAAGAAGAAGAAGAAGAAGAAGAAGAATCTGGAAGTCAGGACACAGGTGGGAACCACTGTGGGGTTTTCCCCCGCTGCCTGCCATCAAAGAGGGTCAGGGAACTCTACTTTACTTCAAAACTTACTACTTCAAAACAGATCACGGGACGTCAGAGCAATTTCCTTTAACATTTCCTGAACCTCTGTAACAGCCTCAGTTCTTGAATTCTTGGCGTTCTGCAGTAAAAGCCCTTAAGCCTTTAAGAAGGGCTGATGCATACACGGGGCACTGAGACACTTAAATCCAGCTGTAACCTGCACGCAGCTGTGTGGGGAGCAGAATGGCCCAGGGGGAAATGCACCCAGAGGAGGAAAGGGGTGGCTGGCTGGCCCAGGCGTATCCCCGATGCCCAGCATGCAAGATAAGGGTTGGGACGCGTGGTGCAGCGGTCACCACCTGGCAGACCCCCCTCTGGCCAGCACACTTGTCCAGAGTTCTCATCTCTTAGCCTGCACCTGGGCACTCTGTGCCCCTCAGCCATTCGTCCATACCCAGGCCAGCTGGGAGTTAGAGATCCTTCGTTGGTTGGCAGAAGAAGAACCGAAGCTCAGTGAGGTTGCGTAACACACGGAGGGTCCCCTGAGAGGAAGGGGCAGGGCCCGGATTCCAGGCTGGAGTGCCTGACCCAGACCTGGGCTCTCTGCCTTCCCTACCCTCAGCCCCACGGCCCCGGTGAGCATCCCCTCAGGTACTGTACATTTAGCTGTTCTCTCCTCTCTTCCCCAGAGGGACTCTAATCTCCTCACAACTAGATGCCTGAGGTCAGGGGCCAGGCCTTTAGGTACTCACAGGCCCAGACGAGGTGCTGGGTGAATCTGTGCACACAGGCCAGCCACCCCTTCAGCTCTGCAGCACAGCCCCTTGTAAGTACAAACATCAGGAACCCAGGAGCCCACAAGCAGCCAGAGCAGGAATGGTTACAAGAAGCAAGGTCAACAGTCAGAAGGAATTGGTCAGGGGAGGGGGATGTCTGTGTTCCCTCTCTCCTTTTCACTTCTTTCCATAGTCTCTCCCCTCAGCTATGCTCCCAAAACAACCCAACAAAACAAGTAAAACTCCTTCTCCATTAAGTAGTGTGCCATTAATATATAATATTGCCATTTCATGTTATATACTCTTAGTACATACTATTATATACTCTATATATACTAGTATATATACTAGTATATATATATATTATACTATTAGGATATAGTAATACATAGTATTAATACATAGTACCTAATAATATATATACTAGTATATATATTATTAGTATATATATATACTATTATAGTTATTTATTATTATTTATGTTACTATTTAGGATATAGTAATACATAGTACCTAATAATATATATACTAGTATATATATTATTACATATTAATACATAGTACCTAATAATATATATACTAGTATATATATTATATATATAGTATATATATATATATTATTTAGGATATAGTAATATATATTATTAGGTATACTAGGTATACCTAATAGGTATACTATAATACTAGTATATATATTATTATACTATATATAGTATATATATATATATACTATTTAGGATATAGTAATACATAGTACCTAATAATATATATACTAGTATATATATTATTAGTATATATATATATATACTATTATAGTTATTTATTATTATTTATGTTACTATTTAGGATATAGTAATACATAGTACCTAATAATATATATATATACTAGTATATATATTATTACATATTAATATAGTATATATATACTAGTATATATATATATATTATTTAGGATATAGTAATATATATTATTAGGTATACTAGGTATACCTAATGGTATACTATAATACTAGTATATATATTATTATACTATATATAGTATATATATATATACTATTTAGGATATAGTAATACATAGTACCTAATAATATATATACTAGTATATACTAATATACTATAATATATATACTAGTATATACTAATATACTATAATACTAGTATATATATTATTATACTATATATAGTATATATATATATATAGTATATATATATATACTATTTAGGATATAGTAATACATAGTACCTAATAATATATATACTAGTATATACTAATATATATACTAGTATATATATTATTAGGTACTATGTATTACTATATCCTAAATAGTAACATAAATAATAATAAATAACAATATAATAGTACTAGTATATATAGTATATAATACTAACAGTATATACTATAATATGTAATTATATAATATGTATTTATATATTAATAGCATGTAATATTTAGCATATTATATTATGTATTGTATACTATATGGCATTAACGTACCTAACATAATTATTTATATATATATATATATATATATATATATAAAATGTTATATAACTACATTAGAGTATACATGTCTTATATTAATTCTCATGCAGTTTAACAAAGGTGCTGGTCAACATGGATTCTGTGCCAAAAACCTGAACACAGTGCTGGGGACAGGAGCCACAGGGCCACCTGCAAATGTATTTACAGGAGGAGACGACCTCGGGGCCAATAGGGCTGCTGTAAATGTGGGTCAGGGTGCACCATCACGTTGCTGTCTCCTAGGCTCAGGAATAGTTCAGAGAGAGGGCTCCGTCCCACCACCAATGACTCAGGAGTAAAGCACACTGAGTGGCTATCTATTGGGCAGGAGGCCCATCTGGATGGTTGGCCTGGGAACACACCCCCCACCCCAGGGAGGATGATGACAGACATGGTCACTCTGAACAGGCAGCTCTCCAATATCAGAGTGTGGTTTATTGGCTTTGTAAATAGTCAGTGTCAACCCCCCTCCCCCCCGGCTCATCTCACACATGGTTTAGAGTTCCCACAGACCGCTGGCTGCTGCTGGGCTGTGTGCAAAATCATTTTCATATTAACCTTGTCCAAAAAGTCAGGAAGTTAAACTGATTGCGAGAAAACAACCCTATGTCGATTTCCCTGGCCAAGCAGAAGCAATCTGTGGCATGTGAGTGTCTGAATCACGGCCATTGGTCCTCCTTGAGGGCCAAGAGGGCACTATTTCCAGCTGGAGAACTATGATTTCAACTTGGACTTGAAAAGGCCCCTTGGGGTCTTCTGATACAATGGGTTTCTAGTTTTATCTTACTGGGAGGGCCCTTTCTTCAAAGGAAATCCTACCTGGACACCAGCCCATAACTCAGATTAACCCCTAGCTGTTGGGAGTGAGGGACCCATGGCCCTGCTTATGGAGCTCGTTCCTCCCTCAAAAGCTCCTAGGAACACAACTTGAAAAGCATGCCGCAGCTCCTTGCTTAGTAAGTTATTTGCTCCCTCACGGACACAACCTTTTTTGGGTACCTACAGTGTTGCAGGGGCTGGTGAGCCACCGGATGGAGGACTGGGGCAGGTCCTTGCTTTCCTGAATCTTCCAGTATGGCAAACTTAGCAGAGCTAAGTTCAGACCATGTAAGTGCTGTGATGGGATCAGATCAGGGAATGTGCTTGTGGCCCAGGAGGAAGCTGCTTTCGATGGGGGATGGGGAAAGGCCTCTCTGAGGAAGTGGAATGTGAGCAGAGGGCAGAACAACTGACTGGACAGATGCCCTGATTTTGACCAGTGAGGAAGCAGACCCTAAGAGGTGAAGGGACGTTCTCCAGGACACACAAGTTGGGAGCTGAGCCAGGATTTGACCCCGGGGTTTCCAGGCCCCCTGGCCAGGGCCTACTTTCCTTCTCAGTGTTTACTACCGGCTGCTACACGCAAATAAGGCTCTGTGATGGGGGCCATCCAAGTGCCCACAAAACCCCAACCCTGCCCTGGTGTTCAGGGCCACCTGTCATGACTCTTGACAACTTCTCAGCCTTTTTTGGCTGGTTTCAGCCTGGCTCTGTACCCCAGAAGACAGAACCAGGCAGCTGACATCCCACACCCATGACGTTGCTTGGGAAAATGTCCTCTTCTCCTATCATCCTGGCTTCAAACTGTGGAAAGGGCTCCTTACTGCTTTTGTTGGCTGCATGAAGATAAAAGCAAGATGGTGGCTCACTTGGAGGGAAGCTCTCTGGAAAGTCAAGCTGCTCTAAGGTTACACAACTCAAAAACCAACCAAGCCAGTTTTCCTTCTGGGCTGGAGAAGGCTTTCATAAAAAACCTCTGGCACCGCCAGATCTGTATGTGTCTCACACACCAAGAGTCCATTGCTGGGCTCTGAGCCTACACTCCTCTGATGCTCAATATCAAGGGAAGGAGTATGCAAATGGCTCCCTTAACTACCCCCAACCAAAGAGCTCCAGGCCCTCAAAGTGTTCCCCAAGCCTCAGACTCTGCCCCATGAGCCCGCCATTTGCCCTTCTGCCCTAGCAGCCTAAGCCTGTCCCAGCCCTGTCCCAGGCATTAGCCAATTTGAGCCTGAAGACACCCGCTGAGGTGTCTGAGGCAGGACAGCAGTTTTAAGTCCCATTTTGCACACAAAGCTACTGAGCCCCAGGGAGACCTTTGCAGAGAACATGGCTAGTAACATAGTACCAACCATTGAATTCTGATTCAAACCCAGGGCTCCAGACAACAAAGGTAGCTATCATCACAAATTAAACACTCTGGCCTAATTCTACACTCTTCCCTCTCTCAGCCTTCCAGCTGCATCTTATGACCTGGAGGGTACTTAGGAGGGTTTCCAGAAGCTGCCTCTTCTCTCTGTGCCACCCCTGCCTCCTACTGTGTGTCCCCAAGCTGGAGAGGTCTGGAGCAATTTAGACCCAAGGTGAGATGCTCTCCTGCCCAACCGGACTGACCCCCTCGGTGTTTTCATATATTTCAGCCAGTTCACGCTTGTCAATAACGCATATACCACTGGGGAAACAATGCACCCCGGAACCCTCCATATCTTCCTTCTTCCCATACCAAACCAGCCAACTGCACCTGCAGGAGTGGACAGGCAAACACAGGTGATGGGGCCTGCATAGCCATGTCCCCACAAAGACACAGATGTGTCCCCATGGGACACAGAAGGCAGATCTGTGCCTGCAGAAGCCACACCAGCTGCCAGCATTTAGCAAACTCTATTTTGCAGGGAGTACTGAGCCAAGCTCTATACAATTCTAGCTAGGATTACTCTGGACCGGTCGCCCAGGGGGTTATGCCCAAGAGCCAGCTACTAGAATTCAGGTGGACAAAGAGAATGACATTTCCAGGAGAGAGGCCCTGAGCCCGCTGGGCCGGCAGGAGGCACTCAGAAGCCCAGAGCCCAGTCCCAAGGCCCTAAGCGCAGAAAGGCGGGCTCAAGGGACACAAACGCTGCGACCCCGGCAGAGTCCGGTGCGCGCCCGCGTCCACCTAGAGGGATCCGAGGCCTCCTGCCCCCGCCACCCCCTCCGTATCCAGAGTCAGCTGGCCCCCGCCCGCCCAGGCCCCGCTAGCGTCCGGCTAGCCGCGGTTAGCCACGGCACCGGGAGGGAGCCGCCGTAGCCTCCCTGCCCGGCTACGGCGCGACCGACCGGCCGCTCCCCCTCTCCCTCCCCTGTCCCCGCGCGCCCCCGCCCCGGCCCTCCCGAGCCTCGCGCGCTGCTGCTCCGCCGCCGGCCGCACTTACCCAGCCGCGGGTCGCGGGGTTTCCGCACGCAGCGACGGCAGCCGGAGCCTCGGGAGGCGCGGCAGCGCTCTGGGCCCTCCCAGTGGGACAGGGTCGGGGTGCGGGCAGCCCGGCTCCAGCCCAGCACCCAGGCACTTCCTGCCGCTCCGCCCCGCCCCGCTTCCCGAGCGCCCACCCTCTCGGCTCGCCCCCCTCCGATTTCCAGGCTCCGTTCCTCCCAGCCGGGAGGCCTCGCCCAGAAGCCCCGAGTTGGGCCGCGTCTTTGTTTGGGAGTTGGCCTCTCTTCAATTCGGAGCTCGCAGGGCCAATTAAGTCGGAGTTAGGGGCAGCTGTGTGGTTGCCCGGGATCCCTGCGGGGAGGGGAGGGGCGACTCACAAATCTCCCGTCTGCCCCCATCTCCCCGCCACCGCTCCTTCTTTCCCCGCCCTGGGGCCTCTCCAGGGTCTGCTTTCCCCTAGGCTGGTACATGGCTCAGGCCCCGGCAGAAATTGGCCTATGGGGGATCCCAGGGACTCTAGGCTCAAAGCCCCTCTCCTTCTCCCTACCCGCATACATAAGGAAGACTCCCATAGGGGCTTTGTCCCAGGGAGAGCCCTGTGGTCCACGGGCTTGGCTTTCTGTTTCCTGGGCCCAGGGAGCATTAAGACCTCTTCCCTGACTGGAGAAAAGCGGAAGAGTAGACACAGCATGGGCCCTGCCCTGGCTGAGAACAGGTGCAAAGCTTCCCCAGAACTGGCTCTGCTCTTCCCCGGGGAAGCATATTATTTCTCAAAGCAACAAAGGCCTGTGCTTACCCAGCCACGTTCTTCTGAAGCTTGGCTGCAGGAAGCAAGGTTACCCATTTACCAGGGGGCGAGGTCAGGGAGGCCACTGGAAGCCGGGATTGCTGACAGAGGCATAACCCTGGAGCAGAAATCCGCAGAGCGGACCAGGTGGAGGTTGCAGGAGGGCAGGCCTGAAATGGGGGTGAATGTGGAAGATGCAGTGGCGGGGGTGCTACTTGCTGTGTTGCAGATGGAGGGGTAGCAAGGGGGTCTGAAGAAGGACCTGCCACTGCCAAGCTGCAAGTCTGGGGGAAGACCCAGGGTGCTGCGAAGCAGAGGGAAGACAAGATGGAGGGAGTTTGGACAATGCAGAGAGGGCCAGGCTGAGACCAGAGCAGGTCCAAGCTCAAAACGGAGCCAGGGAAAGAAGCTAACACCATCCAGGAAGGTGAGCACTTGTGCACGACACCCAAATCCAGGAGAAGCCTAGGCTACAGGGACACTGAAGAGGAAGGTGCCCAAGAAAGCAGGTTGGAAACAAAGAGATCTTTGGGAGACTTTCGAGAGGATCATCTCAGGAGTGGGGAGTATAAGCCTCATTGCCCCTCCTTGGGGACATATGGTCCAACAGTTGATGAAGGGATACAAAGGCACATCCCCTCGCTTTCATACCGGAGGACCCCAGCTCCTGATCTTCCCAAGGGATCAGCGGAGGCCTCTGTGGAAACCACACCTCAGTTCAAGTTTGCTCTCTGTCCAGTACATTTCCTCAATTTCTTACAGGTGTTGTTCCCACCTCTTCCTGATAGACCTCCTACCTGCAGATCTCCATCTCCTTGGAAAGTCTATTTTCCAGAAATCTGACCTGAGATGTAGGGTCAGAGAGAATGGGACTGTGACGTAGAGGGGGTGAAGACAGAGGGCATCTGGCTCTAGCGTTAGGGAGGGGAGGAAGAGCATATGGCAGGAGAGAGGCCTGAGCAAGCAGGGACTCTGAAGGCCTCTCCCTCTGACCTTCGTGCAAGACCTCTAATGAAGCAGACCTCTCGTGAAGACCTTGACCTCTACTGAAGTAGTTTCAAGAGATGCAGGTCGTCAGAAAAAGTCAGAGGAGGTGGTGTTAAAAGATAAGACAGAAATGAGGAGGGAGAGAAGAACTCTTCACAAGTAGAAATAGGTTTTCCAAAGCCTGGCAGAAGAGAGAAGGGGAAGCAGGCCTGAGAAGAGAGAATGCTGTTGGCGGGTAAGGATGAAGGGAAGTATGCGTTCACAGGAAGTAACATTAAACCAGTAATTCAGAAAGAGAGGGTTGGAAAGTGTTCTTCAGGGACCTTGTAGCAATATGAGAGGGCAGGTGATGAATGAGCCCTTGGACCAGGATAGCCCCTCTCCAGCACTATCCCCAGGAACATTAAACATCTAGAGCAGAGAACCAATAGAAACACGATATGTAATTTACAATTTCCCAGTAGCCACATTAAAAGATGTAAAAAGAAGAATTAGGTGAAATTAATTTTAATGATACAACTTTATTGCACACAATATATCTAAAGTATGTATGTTCGTTTCAACATGCATCAATATCAGAATTATTAATAAGCTATTGTATGTTTTCTTTCTGCTAAGTCTTCCAACTCTGGTGTGTATTTTACACTCAGAGCACATCTGAGTTTATATACTACATTTTCAACAGAAATGCTTGATCTGTATTTAGATTTCACAAGGGTCATGGTCAAAGGAACAGAGTTACAAACCTCAGTTTCTCCGTGTGTACTTGTGCTTTCCAATAACAAAAACCAAATGGTCAGGTTTAAATGGAATTAAAGTGAATTGAAATAAAAGATGTAGTCTTTCTGCTGCACTCAGCACATCCCAAGAGCTCGACAGCTGCACGTGGCCAGTGGGAACCACACCACACCACACAGGTCTAGCATACGAATTCCTGGACTTGTGGATTTTGTCTTGTTTTGTCCTCACCTCCTATGAAGGGACGGGCCTTGCCCCCACCATGGCTCCACTAACAAGATTCTACTCTGTTCCATTTTATTTCACAGGACCCACTGGAAGAAGACAAGGGAACAGGTGGAGAACCTAAGATCTGTGGGAAGGGAAAGGGGGTCTGGCTTGGGCCAGGTGAAGAGTGTAGAGGATGGGACATGAGTCGGTTGGTTCAGTTACTCTGTGTTTATGGGAAGAACGTTGCCATTTCTTTGCCTAGGGATTGAACTGAGAATGCAAGAGACAGTCTTGTTGTCATGGTCTCCCCAGTTGGTGGTTTCCCCTGAGCTCCAAGCACTGGCCTAGTCACAAACGTTTGGGTGTGGCATCTGCAAAATGGGAAGAGTAGTCTCTTACTTGGGGAGAAGAAAAGGGAGAGGTTGTGAAATCCTAAGCATGAAGCTACAGTGAAAAAGGAGTTTTAGTTCCATATTGGGAGACCTGTACTTCTCATCCAGGCCCCCTGCTAGGGGTCAGCAGCTTCTGTTTTCATTCCTCACTCTGGCACCATATACCTGTGTGACATGCGATAAATTGATCCAACAGGGAGAGCTGGAGTGGAGAGGTTGTAGAGACTTTCCGAGAGATGTAAAGATAATATTAGTAATACTTAGACTCCATTGCTCTGAAATGACCTGCCCCTATCCCCTCCATGCTGGCATAGGGCCGGATATCCTTCCTCCCTGCCAATGGTATCTGTATCCATTCCTAGAAATAAAATTTCTGTATCTATTCCTTGAAATAGAACAGAGTCACAGAAAATACCTTTGTGTGCATGTGGATGGTTAGACACATGCATACACACAAACACACACACACAGGCACACCACACCACACACACAAGAGTACGATCTGCTGTTTTTTGTGTCCTCAGGATGTATGGCATATTAGCTTAGTTTAATATTCAGGTTTTACCATTGCAGGTCAGGAAACATAAAAGTTGGATGTCTCCATCCCCTGAGCATAAGCCTATCTTTGAGAGCACTTCTCAGTCACTCCCTAGGAAGGTTGCAAAGAAATGAAGGAGCCCTTCATGGTCTCTTCTCCTACCTCCCTTAACCCCCTGGGTTAAGCTCCCATGCTGCTGTGTTCCTGATAAGAACTGTTTGTACAGACTCTGAGCCATTCCCAAGAAAAACAGCTGTGTTCTTGGAGGTAGAAAAACTCGGGTAGAAGTCGCACCCACTGTGTTCCCATACGCTGCATGTCTGGCAGCCTGTTTCCCCTTTAAATCCTTAAAAACGGGGAGAAACTCCTCCTGAGAGTCTTTCTACCCTCTTAGAGAGTGGAAGCTAGCCTTGGTTTCATCATCCATGTGAACAATGGAGCTACGTAGCATCTGGTCAGCACCTTTCCTCTTCCAGAGGGACTGGCAAATGATCAGATGTTAAATACTAATCAGTTTCAACTGGCTCGAATTCAACCCGAGTTCGTCTATGAACGTGGTGGCTTAGCCTACTCATTTTTGTGATGATATCTGGTGTTTTATAGGAGCTGGCAAAGAAATGGTCGTGGAATCGACCTCAGGTATAACCTCAGGTATAATTCCCACGAGAAGATGTGAGACTAAATGTAGGAGTTTTTAAACTGTTGTGAGTTAGACTTCTTTTATTTTTAAGATTTTTAAAAAATTTATTTATTTGATAGACAGAGAGAGATCACAAGTAAGTGGAGAGGCAGGCAGAGAGAAGGGCAAAGTAGGCTCTGCTGAGCAGAGAGCCCGATGCAGGACTCGATCCCAGGACCCTGAGATCATGACCTGAACGGAAGGGAGAGGCTTAACCCACTGAGCCACCATCCAGGCGCCCCATGAGGTAGACTTCTACTGTCATTAGGAATACTAATTGTGCTAATTAGTGCTTAAAATAATTATTGATCTTTATTAACGATGTCAAAATAATCGCTTAGATGTCCAGTTGCTTGAAATGCTCTCTTGGCATTCTATGTGAAGGACTTTATAGCCTGGTTCTCTCCCAGGAGAACATTATTTAAGGCAAAACATAGAAAAGCACATCTAGGGCACAGAAAACATAAGTACCAACAGCTGAGCAAATATATAAATAACATGCAAAATGACACTTAAATATTTACAGCTTGAATTTTTTAGTATGTGTAGCACATTCAGCTAGTCCTCTTCCATCTTCCCCAAGTTTTCTAGAAATTGCTTCTAGAACTGGGGCAGAGGCTTTTCCAGGCATCCAAGGTCATCTGCTGGGGAGATAGAGAAGCCTTTGGATAAACATGGTGAATATTCCTAGAGCATCTATGTTAAATTTACTGGGGGGGAATACATTTTCAATATATTTTCAAAAGTATAACATCTGTATGTGCTGATTATAGATTTGATCAATGTAAAATATTAAGAAAGAAGGTAAAGTTCTCTGAAATCATAGTCATCAGAGATAATAACTATATTATTTTAGTAAATTGTGTGTGTGTGTAAGCAGATTTATTTCATTTTAGAAATATTCAGTTATTTTTTATGTCAATGGATTTAAAAATGTGTCATTTTTGCTATAATACATGGATGTACCATAATCTGTTTAACCAATCCTCTCCCCTATTGATGGATATTTAGGATGTTTCCGATAAAATAAATATTTCCAATATGGTTATGCAAACTTTTTTCACAGGTATTTTGCTTACCTATTTAACTGTTTCTTCATGATAAATATCAAGAAATAGAATAGCAGAAAATACAAGTTTTTTGTGTGGATACACACACACCACATACATATATACAAGTATATATGTTAATATATGTAATATATAATGTAATGCATGGAATAGTTGGTAGAATATGTTTCTTTAAAAAATATTTTTTTGGTAGGACATGTTTCAAATGTAAACACAGTCACTACCTTTTGGGAGAGGACTGGGATTGGGAATGTAGTTAAAGAGGAATTCGATCAAACCTATAATGTTAGTGTTTTACAAAGAAGAAATACCTGTGTAACTTGAACTTAGTTAACATTAAAGGTAGCAATAATAAAAAAAAGGACAAGATGAAGTAGTTATCAGTTGACTATCAGACATTATAGGAAATAAAACTATCTGCTTTCTTCTGCTGAAAAAAAAGTGAAAGGTAAATGTTGGAAGAATAGAAATTGGATATATAAATGGCAAACCACTAAGAGAAAAAAAGGAAACAACACCTAAAATTTTGATTAACCCAACAAAAGTAAGGAACGAAAGTAAGAATAGAAACAACCAGAAAGTGTAGTGAGTAAAAGATACAAGTATACAGAAAAAACACGCCCAAAGATGCTAACACTTGTGATTTCATGTGATTTGGTTGAAGTCTCCATTAAGAGGTAGCAACTCTCACATTGCGTAACAACACAAAATTCAGTTAACTGTTGTTTCAAAGGGACACATAAAAAATACAAGGCCAGAAAGTAGCAAAGTAAAGAAATGAAAAAGATGTGTTAACCAAGGAAATGTTAACACCAATAGGTGTGTCAATATTAACATAAATGAAATGGAACTGAAAGTGAAAAGAATTAATGGTCCAAGAAGATTTTTGTTTTGTTCTTGTCCATTCATGAAACTTCATGCAGTTTCAAAACGTATAAACAGAACAATAGCTCAAGGAGACAAAAAATAACCGAGGATTTAGAACTATACTGTCCAATTCAGCAGCGACCAGTCACACACTATAGCCAGCAACCAAGAGGCTACAGAACACCTTAAATATGGCTTGTTCAACTTGAGATATGCTATCAGCAGAAAACACATATCGGATTGCAAAGATTTAGTATGAAAAATAATACACAATATTTCATTAATATTTTAAAATAGTGTTCAAATATCATACTTTAGATATATTGAGTTTAACAAAATCTATTAAACTTCATCTTAGTAGTTTCTTTTGACTTATTTTGATGAGGCTACCAGAGAATTGAACACACACGGCACACATTGAACAGGGTGAAGAAGATTTAAATGATAAAATGAATAAGTATGGGCCAGTAGGTATATAAAGGGAGCATTTTGACTTACCAGAGATTTTATCATCTTTTTTTTTTAAGATTTTATTTATTTGAAAGACAGAGATACAGCGAGAGAGGGAACACAAGCAGGGGGAGTGGGAGAGAGAGAAGCAGCCTTCCTGCCAAGCAGGGAACCCGATGCCGAGGTAGATCCCAGGACCCTGGGATCATGACCTGAGCCGAAGGCAGAAGCTTAATGACTGAGCTACCCAAGTAGCTCCTTTATCATCTTTTCAAACATCCGTGCAATATTTATAAATTGATCAATTACCTAGACACACCAAGATCTCACAAATGTCTGAAAACTTGATCTTACACAGGCTGATACCTGACCACAGTGCTTTTTCACAACTCTACTGGAAATCCCTGGTGCATATTCCAAATGTTGTTAACCTCCCCAGATACTGTGGGGAGTTGTCCGTGCAGGGTGAAGTCTGCGGGCGCAAGCCCTTGGAGGTGGGAATCCAACCCTCTCAGGAGCCGGTTAACTGAGGTCCTACCCAGCCTATTGGTCCCAGCTTACAAAATTTGTTGAGTCAGAGCTCCCTTTTAGAGAGCACTGATGACAGCTTCACCAGGCAGGAAATACCCAGTCTTCAAACTGCTCCCTGTTTACGGATGACTGGGAGGGACAGCCTTATTCAGAATTATTCAACTGATAACAGTGAGGAGGGGCTCAGGCACTTTCCTCCACACTGGTGCCATCACTCTGAATGTGAACAGTTGTTCTTACTTTGAGTACTTTATTCTATTCCTGTTTGGCTTGAATATTTTTTTCTTATTATTTCTTTATCAATTCATTTCTATTTTTTTAAAAAAATAGTCTTCAATATTTCTAGTCTGCAGGTAGGCACCCTTCCTTGATTTCTAGCAACATAACAGATCTATTCCTTTTTCAAAAAACATCTCTGTAATTTCATGGGATTGGAGTAGCTGGAGATGTAGAAGCAGGTATCTTGTCTGACATCTTGATTCCATCACAGGATGTCAATTTGTGTGTATTTTTCTTATAACTAGCCACCTTACTAATAACATCTTTTGTATTAGAATAAACATTAGAAGAATGTGGGATGTGGACAAAAGAATACTCTTATGCACTGTTGGTGGGAATGTAAATTGGTACAGTCATTATGGAAAATGGTACGGAGGTTTTTCAAAAAATTAAAAAACGAAAAGTAAAATCACCATTAATCTCATCTCCAGGTATTTAACTGAAGAAGATGAAAACATTAACTCAAAAAGATATCTGTAGCCCTATGTTCTTTGCAGCATTATTTACAATAGTCAAGATATGGAAACAACGTGTGCCCATCAATGGATGAATGGATCAACGGGGAATAAATAAATAAATAAATAAATAAATAAATAAATGTATATGAATATATATATATATGAAACTTATGGAATATTATTCAGCCAGAAAAAAGAATAAAAGTTTGCCATTTGCAACAATATGGATGGACCTTGAGGGCATTATGCTAAGTGAAATAAGTCAGAGAGGATAAATATCGCATGATGTCACTTATATGTTGGAATTTAAAAACATAACAAAGCAGACAAACCCAAACCAAGCTCATAGATACAGAGAGGAGATTGGTGGGTGCTAGAGGTGGGGTTGTGGTGGATAGGAGAAATGTACAAGCTTCCAGTTACAATAAAAAGGTCATTTAGATGTAATATACAGCATGCTAACTCTAACATAATACTGTATCGCATATTTAAAACTTGCTAAGAGAGTAGATCTTAAAAGCTCTTGTCATCAGAAAAAAAATTTTTATTACTATGTTAGGTGACAGATATTAACTAGATTTATTACAATGATCATTTAACAATATATACAAAGAATGAATCATTATGTTATATACCTGAAACTAATATAATGTTACAATGTCAATTGTATCTCAATTTAAAAAAAGAAGGCGAATGTGCATGCATTTTTCAGTGACAAAGATGTTGTAAAAAGAGAGTTGCTATGCCCCACATTTTTCTTGTTATTGAGACTGAAAAATGTTGAAAATTCAGCTAAAAAAAAAAGATTTTTGATGCCTTCAATTGGCCTCTCAACCTCTCCCATCCCCGGTCCTTCTCTCTTACCCGGAGAAATAAATCCAATTCCAATAAAAAGAATTGGATATGGGCAGGCCACCTGCACAAGGCCCCATGTTTCAGCGGGACCTACCCTTCATTTAATGCTCTTCTGTGGCTGTCTTGAAATCCCTAATACTATTCAAAGAAGAGTCCCAACATTTTCATGGGTCACACAAACTAGGAAGCTGACCCTGAATATAGGTTTCTGCTCAGCAGAACCGGGTCCTTGATATTTCTGCCAACTACTTAGCTAGTATTATGCATTTTCTACCCAAATTAAAAAATTAAGGCTTATGACATTTTGTTGATCCTGGAGAAATTTCCATCATATGCATCTTCAGAATAATCTTACTTTTTCTGCAGGGGTGGGGTGGGAGTTTGAATTAGAAGGAAGAATATGACCAGAGTCCCACCGTTAATATTCTTGTGTGACCTGGCTTCACCTTCCCTTCTTAACACTCGTACACTTCTTCAGTCCTCTCCAGCCATACCACCACGTACAGGTGAGTACGGAAGACTTGTTTTTCTTCCACACATTTGCCCAACTGGTTCCTATGACTGAGAAGACTTTCTTGCCCTGTTTACTTGGTGAACTCTTTCTCAACCTTCAAAACTTGTTTTAATTATCACCCCCTCTAGGAAGCAAGTCCTCCTTGGCCTCTCCAGGTAGAACTAAGTGCTTTGCTCCTATTGATCTCATGTCTCCAGTAAGAACCTAAGCATAGAGCTGGAATTATGTTCTTACACATTTCTTTTCCACTAGATCGGTGGTTTCCAACCTTTTTGTTTGTTTCTTTGGTTGGTTGGTTACTTTCCTCGTTTTATTGTGTGTGGCACACTTGAAGGCATTAAAATACTAAAAAACAAAAGTCAAAAATAAATTACGGTGTCATTATTGCTGCTGTAAAACAAGGGTTCGTACTGACTTTGAAAGTGTCCACTGTTACCACACTGTCATTTGCTCTCTCTCTAATACCAGTTTGCTGTTATGAACACCTGCCCCCGTATATCTCATCTGCTATATTTTATGTTCCAAGAGCTGCCATTGGATTGGCTAGGTTTTGCATCTCTCACCTCTTCTCATAGCCAGCTTACTCCCCTCTCCACTATTATGTGACTTTTGGGGGCTGTGTTCCAATTGACAGAATTTGCTAACATGCATTATACATTAGAGCAAAAGTATATGCCAGACACTAATTGAAATTTGGCCTCTCATCCTGACATAACCAGATTGTTCACTGTACCAGGGTGCTCAGCTGAAAAGGCAAGGGGAGACTAATGGCCAGCAGTCATCTGCTCACCAGACTTGTGCCCACCAGACTTCGCCTGCCCAGAAGGGGTCATGCAAAAGGTACCATTTGGACTAATGGTTCAGGACACTGCACGGTGCTGTAGCAGGTCATCTGGGAACCGATGGAAAGCAAGGACCGGACTCTATTCGTCTTTGCTTCTCTAGCACCTAGCACAGTGATGACACTCTGTAGTTAACGTGAAATAAATTATAAGGCAATCAAGAGGCTGTCGATAGCATGCAATATGATTTGGACTTAGTCTAAAACACCGTTAACATGAATTTCCCAAATCTGGTCAGCTGGGGCAGTGGCTCTGAAATGTATGGAATATGCTGGGGTGAGGTGGGCTGCCCTGGCCCCAACCTCCAAATGTCATGAATAGCCCTGGATCCTCCACTTCTGTGCTGAAGTCCGCCAAAGTCCCTGGGAGGGCATCAAGTTCTTAGCCATCACTCATCAGGTGTACTACTCCCGAAAGAGCTGGTCAAGGGCAATGTCAGTTCATGCAGTGGCTTTGGATCCCCACAGTCCATCTCCTGCCCCATTTCCTACACGTGCATGTGGGATGAGCACAGCTCTAGAAATTAGCATTTACCAAGCATTTTGACAGTTTAGAGCTGGAAGATAGCTTAAAGGTTGTCTAGTGTGGTCTCATTTCCCATCAGGAGAGGGACGTGGTATTTGGTGTTGGTAGAACAGCAAGTAGGGCCGGGACTAAGACTACTTCCCTTCTGTGAGGCAGGCATATGCCCCCATTCCTCCTTTTATTCAGGTCCATATCAGTTCCCCTTCCCCATCTCTCCTTCCATGAGCTGCTCTCCTTGGCTGTTCCCCAGTCCTACTTTCAGAGATGGCAGAGCCGAGCTCAGGAGAGGCAGGAATAGGACATGGCAAAAAAAAAAAAGTATCTTCTTCTCTTCTTGCCTAGAGCTAGAGCCTAGGCCTCTGTCAGCAGGAGTCACATTGCCACTGTGGGATTTTGTGCTGATGAAGAGTGCTTTGCACCAGACTCACAGGATAGAGGCTGAGCCAGGAGACTAGAAGTGTCGTAGTGTGAGTAATTCCTATCTGATTTTATGTCAAGTGTTGCATCCAGAAACAAAATCCACATACTTTCTGTGATCACCTTGTTCCTACCACATTCCTCATCTGATCTCTAGGGCTTGTTTCTAAAACCTGGAAGGGAGAAATGTCAGGGGTTAGCGAGCAGGTTTTGTAAAGCAGTCTTCTGGGAGCCCAGCATGAGGTGTGGCCCTGCTCCAGGCTCAGTCTATAGGCGATCGCGAGGGATGAGGGCTTTTTCTTCATGCTCCCAGGCTCTCTGCTCTCAGTCTGGCTTGGGGGTCCGCCAGTCTGCTCAGAGACCCTCCAAGGATGTCTGGGAGCTCACCTAGGGATTCTAGGGACAGTGCTCCCTTCAGCTTGACAGATGGGGGATGCTGAAACTTCTGGAGAGAGAAAGCAATGCCCAAAGGTCATAAAAGGTGTGAGACCCTGTGTGAGAACCAGATGGAGAAGCTCCATGCTCCTTTCTGTCTGGCGCCCTGGCTCCTGACTCCTCCTTCATCACTTCCACGTGGTGGCTCTGAGGGTTGTCTTCTTGCCCTTGGGGTCTCAGGGTATGGAGGCCTTGAGGTTGGGAGGGAAGGATAAGGGGGTAACGGAGTGAGTCCTTGCACAAGTATTTATTTGAAGAGAGGTAAGAGATAAGGGTGAGGGGGGAGCCACGGAAGTGTGTCAACCACCATAGTGGCCCTTGGCCATCTTAAAGCTTCCGAGAGAGACTTTCTCCAACCACATGATCTACATGAGAACTTCTCCATGATTCTCTCTGCTATTTTTTATCACAGGCCTTATTACAAAGTGTAGCTGCCTATTTCTGAGTGTTTTTCTGTCAATGACATTGACATTCGGTTCAATGTCTGTCCAGCCATTAGGATCTAAGATCCACAAAGGCAGGGAATATATTGGTTGTTTGTTGGCTCCAGGACCCAGCAGGCCTGGTGAATAGTGGGCATGCAACAAATATTTGATGAGACAATGAATATATATTTTTAAACATTTATGATTCAGTTAGGACACTGAATAGCTCCAACTTGCCTCTCAGTACTCAATCATCAAGTACATGTTTATCCCAAATGTAAATTACAGAACTGATTTTTTGGGGTCATCCATGATTTCTTCTCTGAGCGCCACGGCCAATAACCAAGGGACTCATATACTTTCCGATGGACAGAGGAAATTAAAGTACAAGGTTAATTTAGATTTTATTATTCTGCATGCTTACTTCACTGCATAATTAATGATCTCGTCCTAGGCGCAGGTGATTTGTGGTTTGTCTGTCTTACTTTCGTGCAGAAAATAGGGTGAAAGGATTTCTCTTTTGCTCCTTTGACATGGCTACATGAGGGTTGTGTCTGTGAGAATCCTAAGGGCCTAAAAAGCCAGACCACGATGTACAGCTTTCGAGGGTGGTGTTCACAATGCAGTTCAGGTGGCAGGGATGCTGGCCTCGGGGCAGCTGGAACGCTGTCTGTGCCAGCAGCTTTGGGAGAAGCCAAGCTTCCTGGTTTAAGGCGCAGAGGCCCTAGAGGACGGCATCGCTTGACTGCTCGTCTCCCTCATCCTATTCTTGCCCCCTTTTCTTGTTCTTTCCATAGCATCCAGAATGATCTATTCAAAGCTTAACTGAGACCATGGCACTTGTGTGCTTAAAACTGTCCAGGGACCTCTTACTGTACTGAGAACAAAACCGAATTCTTGGCCTGGCCGAAGAGGGCCCTACAGGATCCACCCGTGGCCTGGATCTCATACCTTGCACTTTTATATATATATATATTTTAAGATTTTATTTATTTATCAGAGAGAGAGAGGGGGAGAGAGTGAGCACAGGCAGACAGAATGGCAGGCAGAGGCAGAGGGAGAAGCAGGCTCCCTGCTGAGCAAGGAGCCCAATGTAGGACTCGATCCCAGGACGCTGGGATCATGACCTGAGCCGAAGGCAGCTGCTTAACCAACTGAGCCACCCAGGCGTCCCATACCTTGCACTTTTAATCTCTCCCTTGCTCTCTGAACTCAGGCTCCAGTGGCCTCCTTTCTCTTTCTCACTTAGCCAAGTTCATCCCCCAACTTAGCAGGTTTCACCTACTGTGTCTTTCATGTGAACAGCTCCCCCCACTTCCACCCCCACCCAGATCTTTACCTGCTACTCTCATCCTGTCATTCAGGTCGCAGCTTAGACTTCAGCCCCTGACAAGCTTGCCCTTGATCCCAGTTCTGAAGCCCCACACCAGTCACTCTCCGTGTCTTCTCTTTGTGTTGTTCTCTGCGGAACTCATCACTATCTGCTCTCTTCCTGTTTCTCTCCATTCATTTACTTCTGCTTTGTCTGCCCCACGAGGATACAAGCTCCACGAGCATCAGATCCTTATCTTTGTTGTTCTTTGCTCTATCTCCAGTGCTTGGCCTGTGATAAGCGCTCTAGAATAGTCAGTGAATGCATTCCAGTCTATAAGCAGGCTCATTGGGGTGGCTTCTCAGCCTGGCCTGCTGATTGACTGGGGGAGTCCACCTGGGAGCCTGGAAACCATCAGGAGCCTGCTTTGAAGGAGAAAGCAAATGGCCTACAAGTTTAGAGGCCTGAGTTCTCATTTCTCTTCTTCCTGTTGCCATTTGCTCACCTCTCATTGTCTCTGCTTCCTCATCTGTCCCCTGAGGTCGTTGGACTAGGTGACCTCTGAGGTTACATTCTAGTAGTTTCTGCCACTGCAGCACACCACTCTGCAGGCACACAGTCTGAGGCCGGCCTCCCCGAGGAGCAGAGGTCTTAGGGTAGCCACAGCCCCAGCACCCCCACTTTCCGTGGTAACTCTGACAACCTTTCCACCAGTTCCTGATGTTGGAGGAAATACCTGACCGTTTGGGGGCCTCAAATGGAGAATGAAACAGAAAACAATACTTCTGGAGACAACAGGTTGCGCTGGGAGGGGTAGAGGCCCCAGACAGAGCTGGGTTTATGCCTTGGCACTTTGCCTACCAGCTGGAAGACCCTGAACCTTTGCCCTGAGCTGTAGTTTTGGCAAAGAGAGATGCTTACGCCCTGCTTTCAATGTGCAGGGAGGATTACATGGGCTAACAGATGTGGAACCGAAGAGAGGTCATATCCCTTCCCATTAGCTTAGAAAGCTTGAGCGTTTTCACAGGAATGGCAAGGTTACAGATTCCAGCCTGCGGCTTGATCTCACAGAGGCCAGTAGGGGCTGCAGGCAAAAGTGCGAGATGGCTTAGCTTGGTAAGGGAAAACAAAACAACAACTACAACAAAAACAAAAGAAACCCAAAAGCAAAAACAAAAAGCAAGCCCCAAAACCAACACCCCCCCCCCCCAAAAACAAAACCACCCTCATTTGTGAGAAAAGCAAAACAGCCTGTTTATTTATTTTGCACTAGAAGCTTCTGGTGCATAAGCCTACAGAGATGGATTTGCAGAGCTGAAAAGGAGAGAATTGTTTCTCGCTCTTTCCTGGGCAAACCACATTTGCATTCCTAGAGAGTGTGGATTACAAGGCTCCAAGAAATGAAATTGCTTGGTGGGTTGGTTTACTTCAGCCCAGACACAAACCACGTGCAGTTCTGTTTGTGTGCGGAGGTAGAGAGCTGCTGTTTGGAGGGTTTCTGTACCTGCCAGAGACTGGGCTCCTTATTCTACATACCGAGCAGACAGGATAGGTTGGCTCACTCAGGACCTATCTTTCTCCCCTCCTTTCTTTTTTTGTAGAGTTTGGAAACCTAAAACTTGATTTCCTAGCAGCCTACAGAAGGTCACATGACCCAGTGCTGGCCAATAACATGTAAGTGCAAATTTGTTGGCGGGGACATCTCTTCCTAACTAAAGAAGACAAAGTTTCACGAAGAGAAAGCCCATCATCTCCTTCTCACCTCTCTGTTCCTCTTGCTCATACTGTGGACGTGATGGTCGAAGGTGTAGCAGCCATCTTGCAACCATAAGGCAAAGTGTGAGGATGAAAGCCGCTAGGTTGAGTTTAGCCTTTTGTCATAACCTACTGTGTCTCACTGGAGACACCATCAGTATTAGAGGACACACCTTTATTTAAGTCCTGGTAGGAAAGATAAAACGCTGTTCATTATAGTACAACTTGTTTGTAAACCACTTGCAGATTCCCAAGATATTACCATGGGAAAGAAAATAAAAAGCAGGTCTTAAGATTGATGAGATCTGAACACAGTCTGAGCCCCAGCATGTCTGCCTCTAGACTTACATGAGAACATTTTTGAAAATTTTTATTTTTAATTAATTAGTTAATTAATTAATTTTACTTATTTATTTGGTAGAGAGTGAGCTAGAAAGCACAAGACCACAAGCAGGGGAAGCGACAAGCAGAGGGAGAAGCAGGGTTCCCACCGAGCAGGACCCTGGGATCGTGACTTGAGCCGAAGGCAGGCACTGAACCGACTGAGCCACCCGGGCTCATTCTTTTAGGCATGGCTGTCAAGCTTTCTGTTCATTTCAGCGAAAACATATTCCCGTTGACTCCTGACAATCACCTCTTGAGATGGGTATTAATGCCCTTATTTTACTAACGAGGAAAGTGATACATAGAAGGACATGGACCTTCTATGGATCTCATAATTGCATACATTGGAAGTGAGAGCTGAGCCCACTCAGGGGCCCCCAAGTGTACTGAACTTGGCCCTGTACCTGACCTGCTCTGTTGGTTTTCCTGCCATAGACATGGCCTTCACAGTGTAGCTAGAGGGATGATGGACAGCTCTGTAGTCACACCCTTGCCCCCTTCCCTTGTCCTGGAAGCCACTGCCCTGTCATTCACCAGGACACACAATTTGTCCCTGTGAGTTGGGAGCTCAGGGGCCTTCTGTCCCAGGTGTCTCAGTCACGGGGGCAGTTTGTTTTGATGTGGGAAACAAAGGCAGAAGAAAAATTGTTAAATTTCCTTGCTACCTATAGCCCACTGACAAATCCTTGAAACAGGCAGAGTGACATTCCTGTAGGGACTCAACTGCCCCAATGTTGACCCTTTGCTAAGGGCAAAAGATAATCCTAGCCCAACAATGCCCCCCCCCAACCCCATCCTGTAAGTCCAATTTAACATATAAAAATTCCCTTAGAAATTTCCTTTATCTCTAACCCCCCCAAGATACATGTTGGCAATCATCCTCCAAGCATATGGCCCGCTGATATGTATCTGAAGGGTCTCATGACTAAGGTTTTATTAGACAGTAGCAAATGACCTTTTCCTAACAACAGCCAGCCCCTTAAGGTCCTGGAAACCTTGCTTCCAAAATTCTTTAGAGACTTATGCTCTCCCTAACCGCTTCCTAAGTTGGAAGTATATACTGGGCCATGCCTCATGACCCCAGTGGAGCTCTTTCTGCCCACGGGTCCTGACCTCAAGCTTTAATAAAACCACCTTTTGCACCAAAAACATCTCAAGAATTCTTTCTTGACCTTCGGCTTCGAACCCTAATATTCTTCCTGATATCAGGTTTTTTGTCCAGTTTCTCCTTGCCTTTGCTCTGTGCCCTTCCCCATCCCCTCTGCAACAAGAGTATGGGACTGGAGAAAGCAAGATGTCTCTGCGGGAGAACTACAGATTCCCGCTCTCCTGGGCTTGATGCTGGTTTCCGGTTTGCCCACGGGCTTCCGGGGTGTGGGGCCCACAGGACTACAGGTGGTGGGACAAGACTTTGGCAGAAGAGGACTTTCCAGTCAAGAGCCTCTTGCAAATTAGCCAGTCAGCTTTCCTTTGCCTTGGAAGCTGGCCTTGGAGAACAGCCTCCTGCAGACCAAGGGGTGGGGGAGGGGGAGGGCTTAGGGCTCTCCTCCAGAAGGCACAGACAGAGTGTTTGTGCCTGTAGCTTAAGGAAGTGTTCGCTCCTGACTCCAATTTTTCCTTCCCAAGCAGAAAAGAGAAGCAATGGTTAAAAGGGTGTTAGCATGAAGTAAGAAAGGCCTGGCTTCTGCAGATGTCTGTTCCCTGCTGGGGGTGGGGGGGTGGGGTTGCAGAAAGGAATGGAGAACAGTAGGGGCATATGAAATAGGATATGGGTCAGACAAATACATTAGAACATTCATTTTTAGTGTGTGGTTTAAGGAATCACTTGAAGCACCTAAGAAGCACGGTGTGAAGAGAACTGCTCCTTTGGTCCAGCGTGCAGAAGGTAGGGTCAGCGGGCACAGCAGCTGGCGGGGAGGAGACACAGTGACTGTCCCCCCCTGTGGGGCCCTTCGTGCTGGCTTTCTCTGCTTTTTGGCGGAGCTGGAGAACTGGGGGCGGGGTGGGGGCGGGGTGAGGCCTCGTGCCATCTCCTCTGGCTTCCAGCAGAAGTAGCAGAGAAGTGAAAAACTCCTAGGGGGCTTTTCTTCTCCGACAGGAGGGAAACACACGCACAGGATCTTTTCCGGAAAAAACCCGCTGGGAGCTGCCCTCCACTCCCCCAACCCCAAAAGCCTAGGGGCTGGAGAACTGACCTTGAAAACCCTGGTTTCTACACGGCCCAACTTTAGTCCAACCCCATCCTGGCCTGGCACCCCAAACCACACAGTTCCCATAAGAACGATGAGTAAGGGCCTGTGTACCTCACAGGAAGTCTTAGATTGCAAACATCTGTCCAGACTGCTGACTTGGTGTAAATGGATCCAATCGCTAAGTCTGTGTTGGCGGGTCGGGCTTTCGTATGGTGAAGCCGTGAGGACTTGGCCATTTGAGCCTGTGCCAGGCTGCAGGGAGCCTCTGGCTTCAGATGGATTCTGGCTGAAGAGCTCCTTTTGTAAATCAGCCTTAGGGCAATTCTTTGCCTTTCTTCTTTCTGCAAGTGAAATACCAGGGCACATTCTTTTGGACCCCATGTGGAGCTGGTGGCTTTTTCCCTTACTCATCTGCTGGGATTCTTCTGGCTGTTTCCAGTATCCCCACCACACTGCTCTGGGCTTCCTGATGCACCAGATTTATTGAGGGCAGGCTGGCGCAATTTTTTAAAATTAAACTTTTTATTTTGAGCTCACCGGAGGTGCACATACAGTTGTAAGGATTCATACACAAGATTCCATAGAATAGCACACCCAGAATGTTGACATTGACACGTGAAGATGTAGAACATTTCCACTGCAAGAAATCTTGGATGTTATTATTTTATAGCTACTCCCACAGCCCTCCTTCCTGTCACCCCCTCCCTGCTATTACCCTCTTCCCTCCTGTCACCGCCCCCCTTACCCTTGGCAACCATAAACTCTTCGTCATCTCTCTAATTCTGTCATTTCAATGAAGCTATATAAATGGGCTCACACAGTATGTAAACATCTGAGGCTGGATTGTGTGTGTGTGTGTGTGTGTGTGTTCTGACTTGGCAGAGTTCTGTGGAGTTATGTTCTATGTATCCAAGTTGTATGTATCAAGACTTTTGTCTTGTGACACTGGGTCGCTTCCAGTCTTTGGGTATTGTCAATAAAGCTGCTATGAACAGTTGTGTACAGGCTTTTGTATGAACATAAATTTTCATGTCTCTAGGATAAAGGCCCAGGAGTGTGAATGCTGGGTCACATGGTAGTTGTATGCTTAGTGGTTCTTTTTTTTTTTTTTTTTTTTAAGATTTTATTTATTTATTTGACAGACAGAGATCTGTCAGGCAGAGAGACGGGCAGAGAGAGAGGAAGGGAAAGAGGCTCCCTGCTGAGCAGAGAGCCTGATGCAGGGCTCGATCCCAGGACCCTGGGATCATGACCTGAGGGGAAGACAGAGGCTTAACCCACTGAGCCACCCAGGTGCCCCTACATGCATGTATGCTTAGTGTTTTTAAGAAAAACCTGCCAAACTGTTTTCGTTGTACCATTTCACATGGGCACTGACAATGTGTGAGTGGTCATCTTGAATCCTGGCCTGCACCAAATGTGACCATGACTTTGTATCGTAGTCATTCTGGTAAGTGCGTATGATATCTGAACGGGATTTCAATGTGCATTTCCCTCCTAGGTAGAGGCATTGCGTGCTTTCCTTGTGTGCTTTTTTGCCATCCGTATATCCTCTTTGCTGAAACTTTTGTTTGCATCTTTTGCCTATTTTTCTAAGAGGGCTGTTCAGTTTTTATTGTTGAGTTTTGAGAGTTCTTATATACTCTAGATGCTAGCTCTTTGTTGGATACGCGGTTTGCAGATTTTCCTCTGTTTTGTGAGTTTTTTCCATCCTCTTAACAGTATCTTTTGTGGAACAAAGTTTTAAATCTTGATGGGGTGCAGTTGATCAGTTTTCCTTTTATGGATCATGTCTTTGGTGTCAAGTCTAAGTACTCTTTTCCTAACTCTGGATCCCAAAGATTTTCTCTTGTGGTTTTTTTCCTGAAAGATTTATAGTTTTACATTTAAGTCTGTAATACATTTTGGGTTAATTTTTGTATGCTGTGTAGGACTTAGGGCAAGATACTTTTATTTCTACCCTGTAAATTTCCGGTTTCTCCAGGACAGTATGAAGAAGGCTTTCTTTCCTCCATTGAACTGCTTCTTGTGCATTTTTCAAAAATCCCTGGGACTTCTTTGTGCTGGTCTGTTTCTGTGTTCTCTCTTCTGTTCCAGTGATCCATGTGTCTATCTCTCCACCAAAACCACACAGTCTTGATTACTCTGGCTATTTATTATGATATAATATTTTGAAATTGAGTAAACCCATTCCTCCCACTTTATTCTTCCATTTCAAACACTGTTTTAGCTCTTCTAGACTCTTCCCCCTTCTGTATGTATTTTAAAATACTCTTGTCTACGTCTATAAAAATCTTGTTGGAATTTTGGTTGTAATTATTTTATTTATTTCTTTTTTAAACGTAAAAGTTTTTTATATTAACATATAATGTATTATTTGCCCCAGGAGTACAGGTCTGTGAATCATCAGTCTTACACAGTTCACAGCACTCACCATAGCACATACCCTCCCCAATGTCCATAACCCAACCACCCTCTCGCTACCCCCTCAGCAACCCTCAGTTTGTTTTGTGAGATTAAGAGTCTCTTACGGGTTGTCTCCCTCCTGATCCCAACTTGTTTCATTTTTCCTCTCCCTACCCCCCATAACCCCCACCCTGCCTCTCAAATTCCTCATATCAGAGAGCTCATATGATAATTGTCTTCCTCTGGTTGACTTATTTTGCTTAGCTAGTTCCATCCATATCATTGCAAATGGTAAGATTTCTGTTTTTCTGATGGTTGCATAGTATTCCATTGTATATCTATACCACATCTTCTTTATCCATTCATCTGCTGATGGACATCTGGGCTCTTTCCATAGTTTGGCTATTGTGGACATTGCTGCTATAAACATTTGGGTACATGTGTCCCTTCAGATCACTACATTGGTATTTCTAGGGTAAATACCCAGTAGTGCGATTGCTGGGTCATAGGGTAGCTCTATTTTCAACTTTTTGAGGAACCTCCATGCTGTTTTCCAGAGGGGCTGCACCAGCTTGTATTCCCACCAACAACGTAGGATGGTTCCCCTTTCTCTGCATCCTCACCAACAAGTCATTTCCTGACTTGTAAATTTTAGCCATTCTGATTGGTGTGAGGTGGTATCTCACTGTGGTTTTGATTTGTATTTCCCTGATGCTGAGTGATGTTGAGCACTTTTTCATGTGACTGTTGGCCATGTGGATATCTTCTTGGCAGAAATGTCTGTTCATGTCTTCTGCCCATTTCTTGATTCAATTATTTGTTCTTTGGGTATTGAGTTTGGAAAGTTCTTTACAGATTTTGGATACTAGCCCTTTATCTGATATGTCTTTTGCAAATATCTTCTCCCATTCTGTCAGTTGTCTTTTGGTTTTGTTGACTGTTTCCTTTGGGGTGCAAAAGCTTTTGATCTTGAAGTCCCAATAGTTCATTTTTTGCCCTTGCTTCCCTTGCTTTTGGTGATATTTCTAGGAAGAAGTTGCTGTGGCTGAGGTCAAAGAGTTTGCTGCCTGTGTTGAGGTATTTCATCTATTTTGAGTCTGTTTTTGTGTGTGGTGTAAGGAAATGGTCCAGTTTCATTCTTCTGCATGTGGCTGTCCAATTTTCCCGACACTATTTGTTGAAGAGACTTTCTTTTTTCCATTGGACATTCTTTCCTGCTTTGTCAGAGATTAGTTGACCATAGAGTTGAGGGTCCATTTCTGGGCCCTCTATTCTGTTCCATTGATCTATGTGTCTGTTTTTGTGCTAGTACCATACTGTCTTGATGATTATAGCTTTGTAATAGAACTTGAAGTCTGGAATTGTGATACTGCCAACTTTGGTTTTCTTTTTCAACATTCCTCTGGCTATTTAGGGTCTTTCCTGGTTCCATACAAATTTAGGATTATTTGTTTCATTTCTTTGAAAAAATTTGATGGTATTTTGATAGAGATTGCATTAAATGTGTAGACTGCTTTAGGTAGCATAGACATTTTCACAATATTTGTTCTTCCAATCCATGAGCATGGAACATTTTTCCATTTCTTGTGTCTTCCTCAATTTCTTTCATGAGTACTTAATAGTTTTCTGAGTACAGATTCTTTGCCTCTTTGGTTAGGTTTATTCCTAGATAATCTTATTTTGGGTTTTGGGTGCAATTGTAAATGGGATCAACTCCTTAATTTCTCTTTCTTCTGTCTTGTTGTTGGTGTATAGAAATGCAACTGATTTCTGTGCATTGATTTTATATCCTGACACTTTATTGAATTCCTGTACAAGTTCCAGCAGTTTTGGAGTGGAGTCTTCTGGATTTTCCACATAAAGTATCATATCATCTGCAAAGAGTGAGAGTTTGACTTCTTCTTTGCCAATTCAGATGCCTTTTATTTCTTTTTGTTGTGTGGTTGCTGAGGCTAGGACTTCTAGTACTTTGTTGAATAGCAGTGGTGATAATGGACATCCCTGCCATGTTTCTGACCTTGGGGGAAAAGCTCTCAGTTTTTCCCCATTCAGAATGATTTTCTCTGTGAGTTTTCATAGATGGCTTTGATGATTTTGAGGTATGTACCCTCTATCCATACACTGTGAAGAGTTTTGATCAAGAAAGTATCTGTACTTTGTCAAATGCTTTTTCAGCATCTATTGAAAGTGTCATATGGTTTTGTTCTTTCTTTTATTAATGTATTGTATCACATTGATTTGTGGATGTTGAACCACCCTTGCGGCCCAGGAATAAATCCCACTTGGTTGTGGTGAATAATCCTTTTAATGTACTGTTGGATCCTATTGGCTAGTATTTTGGTGAGAATTTTTGCATCCGTGGTCATCAAGATTATTGGTCTGTAATTTTCCTATTTGGTGGGGTCTTTATCTGGTTTTGGGATGAAGGTAATGCTGGCTTCATAAAATGAGTTTGGAAGTTTTCTTTCCATTTCTATTTTTTGGGACACTTTCACGAGAATAAGTATTAATTCTTTCTCAAATGTTTGGTAGAATTCCCCTGGAAAACTATCTGGCCCTGGGCTCTTGTTTCTTGGAAGATTTTTGATGACTGCTTCAATCTACTTACTAGATATGAGTCTATTCAGGTTTTCCATTTCTTCCTGGTTCAGTTTTTGTAGTTATATTCTCTAGGAATTAATCTATTTCTTCCAGATTGTCAAATGTGCTGGCATATAGTTGCCATAATATGTTATTATAATTGTTTGTATTTCTTTGGTGTTCATTGTGATCTCTCTGCTTTCATTCATGATTTTATTAATTTGGGTCCTTTCTCTTTACTTTTTGATAAGTTTGGCCAGAGGTTTATCAATCTTATTAATTCTTTCAAAAATCCAGCTTCTAGTTTTGTTGATTTGTTCTACTGTTTTTTTGGTTTCTATTTCATTGATTTCTACTCTGATCTTTATTATTTCTCTTCTCCTGCTTGGGTTAGGCTCTCTTTGCTGCTCTTTCTCCAGCTCCTTTAGGTGTAGGATTAGGCTGTGTACTTGAGACCTTTCTTGTTTCTTGAGAAATGCTGGTATTCCATATACTTTCTTCTCAGGACCACCTTTGCTGTGTCTCAAAGATTTTGAGCAGTTGTGTTTTCATTTTCATTTGTTTCCATGAATTTTTAAAAATTTTCTTTAATTTCCTGGTTGACCCATTCATTCTTTAGTAGGATGCTCTTTAGCCTCCCTGTATTTGAGTTCTTTCCAACTTTGAAACTAGAACTAGTTTCAAAGCATTGTGGTCTGAAAATATGCAGGGAATGATCCCAATCTTTTGGTACTGCTTTAGACCTGATTTGTGATCCAAGATGTGATCTATTCTGGAGAATGTTCCATGTGTACTAGAGAAGAATGTGTATTCTGTTGCTTTGGGATGGAATGTTATATTTGTGATGTCCATCTGGTCCAGTGTGTCATTTAAGCCTTTATTTCCTTGTTGATCTTTTGCTTAGATGATCTGTCCATTTCAGTGAGGGGGGTGTTAAAGTGCCCTACTATTGTTGTATTGTTGTTGATGTGTTTCTTTGATTTTGTTATTAATTGGTTTATATAGTTGGCTGCTCCCATGTTAGGGGCATAGATACTTAAAATGTTTAGATCTTCCCATTGGACAGACCCCTTAAATATGATATAGTGTCC
Source organism: Mustela nivalis (assembly GCF_964662115.1). Taxonomy (NCBI): domain Eukaryota; kingdom Metazoa; phylum Chordata; class Mammalia; order Carnivora; family Mustelidae; genus Mustela; species Mustela nivalis. Next base: position 107,001,691 of record NC_139026.1, on the reverse strand, counting down.
TTCCTCATCTCTTATTATAGTCTTTGGCTTAAAATCTAATTTATCTGATATAAGGATTACCATCCTAGCTTTCTTTTTATGTCCATTAACATGGTAAATTGTTTTCCATCCCCTCATTTTAAATACGGAGGTGTCTTTGGGTCTAAAATGAGTTTCTTGCAGACAGTATATCGATGGGTCTTGTGTGTGTGCGTGTCTGTGTGTTATCCAATCTGATGCCCTGTGTCTTTTGATTGGGGGCATTTAGCCCATTTGCATTCAGGATAACTATTAAAAGATATGAATTTAGTGCCATTGTATTGCCAGTAAGGTGACGGTTACTGTATATTGTCTCTGTTCCTTTCTGGTTTGTTACTTTTAGGCTCTCTCTTGGCTTTGATGACCCCTTCAAATATCCTGTAGGGCTGGTTTGGTGTTCGCAAATTGTTTTAGTTTTTGTTTGTCTTGGAAGATTTTTATTTCTTCTTATATTTTCAATGACAGCCTAGCTGGATTTAGTATTCTTGGCTGCATTTTCTTCTCATGTAGTGCTCTGAATATGTCATGCCAGTCATTTCTGGCCTGCTGGGTCTCTGTGGATAGGTCTGCTGCCAATCTAATGTTTGTACTGTTGTAGGTTATAGACCTCTTGTCCTGAGCTGCTTTTAGGGGAGTCTCTTTGTCAGTAAGACTTGTAAGTTTTACTATTAGATGACAGGGTGTTGATCTATTTTTATTGATTTTGATGGGGTTTCTCTGTGCCTCCTGGATTTTGATGCTTGTTCCCTTTGCCAAATTAGGGAAATTCTCTGATATAATTTGCTCCACTATACCTTCTGTCCCCTCTCTCTTTCTTCTTCTTCTGGGATCCCAATTATTCTAATATTGTTTCATGTTATGGTATGACTTATATCTCGAATTCTCCGCTCAAGGTCCAGTAGTTGTTTATCTTCCCTTTTCTCAGTTTCTTTATTCTCCATCATTTGATCTTCTATACCACTAATTCTCTCTTCTGCCTCATTTATCCTAGCAGTAAGAGCCTCCATTTTTGATTGCACCTCACTAGTATCTTTTTTGATTTCAGCTTGGTTAGATTTTAGTTGTCTTATTTCTCTAGAAAGGGATATTCTTTCTCCAGAAAGAGATTCTCTAGTATCTTCCACGCTTTTTTTTTCAAGCCCAGCTAGCACCTTGATAATCGTCATTCTGAACTCTAGTTCTGACATCTTACTAATGTCCATATTGATTAGGTCCCTAGTTGTTGGTACTGCCTCTTGTTCTTTTTTACTGAGGTGAGTTTTTCTGCCTTGTCTTTTTATCCAGATAAGAATAGATGAATGAGAGAAAAGAATACTAAAAGGATAGCAAGGACACCAGAAAAATATACACTTACCACATTGGAAGAGACCCAAAACTGGGGGAGAAGAAATGAGGAAAAAAATATGTATATATTTATATATATTAGACTGGTGAATAGAACAGAGCCACACACTTGATTTAGGTGTATTTGGTCTGTTAGAAGAGGCTGCATTTTTAAAATTTCAAATTTTAAAGAAAGAAAAATGTATATATATATTAAAATAAGGGTAAACATGAGGAAGGATGGAATATGACTGTAAAGAAGAAAATTAAAAAGATTCTTTAAAAAGAATTGATAAGATGTTGTTTGAAAAAAGAAAAGAAAAAGAAAAGGAAAGAATGTGATCAAGGTGGAACTAGAACAAAGCCATGTGCTAGATTTAGGATATATTTTGATCTATTAGAAGAAATTGTATCCCAAAAGTTTAAAGAAAGAAATACCTCTATGTATACAAACATAAGGTTAAATACAATGAAGGGATAAAATATGACTATAATAATGAAAATTTTAAAAGATTTCTAAAAATGTGTTGATAAGCTAAAATAGTTAAAAAAACATTAAAATAGGAAAGAGGAAAAATTAAAAACAACAGAAAAAGAAAAAATAAAATTAAAAAAATTTAACTTTGAAAGGCTAAAGGATCATAGGAAAAAAGCCATGACTTTTTTTGTGTTCCTCTCCCCTAGCTCTGGAGTGCTACAGTTCTCATTGATTGGTGAGGTTGGATGTTCTTGCTGATCTTCTGGGGGATGGGCCTGTTGTAATGATTCTCAAGTTGTCTTTGTCTGAGGCAGAATTGCAACACCCTTGCCAGAGTCCAGGCTAAGCAATCTGCTTGGGTTCATTCTTGGGAGCTTTTGTTTCCTGAGTGCTTTCCATATAGCTTTGGAGGGTAGGAATGAAAATGGTGGCCTTCTATCTCTGGCTGCAGGAGCTGAGAGCTTGGGGCACTACTCCCCAGTGTACCCTCAGAGAAAAGCAGTCAATCCCTCCCCTCTCCCTGGTCTTGGGCTGCATGCCAAGCTCACCCGGCCTATGACCACGTGTTTCTGTCTCTGGCGCAGAGCTTCCTTTGGAGTCTCCAAATCCAGCAGATTCTTGCAGCCCACTCTCTTAGTGATCCTCCTGGAGGAGGAAGGAGGAGGTCTCCCTGAATCTGCCTCCAACAGGGGTCCCTGCTTAAAGAGCAGTGGCTTGACTGTGCCTCAGATCACAGTTTAAGGTAACCCCGAGCTGAGAGCTCACTCCTCCGCTCCATCTCTGGAGCCAGTTTCCCCACTCTGAAACCTGGGAGCTCTGCCACACTCAGAAACCCCCGATCCTTTTGTGACCCTGTGAGACCTGATACCACACTGTCCCTGCAAGGGCTGCACTCCCCCACTTAGCCTCTGGAGCGCTGTCCCTCAGTGGAGCAGACTTCTAGAAGTTCCGATTTTGTACTCTGCTGCTATACTGCTTGCTGGCCACTGCTCTCTTACGTGCCCCCCCCCACCCAACCGTGGTATATCTACCTGTAGCTTCCGATTCACTTCTTTGTACATCCTACCTTCTGGAAAGTGGTCACTTTTCTGTTCCTAGAATTTCTGCGCTTCTTCTCTTCTCTCCCCTGTTGAGTTTGTAGTTGTTCAGAATGGTTTGATAGCTATCTAGCTGAACTCTTGGGACCCAATGATATTTAGGTCTCCTACTTCTCCACCATCTTGCTCCTCCTCTGAAATTGTTTTAATCCTCTATATAAATTTGAGAGCTAATCAATATCTTTACTATGTTGAGACTTCCAGACCGTGCAAGCACTAAGTCTTTTCATTTATTTAGATCTTTGATTTATTTCAACAGTGTTTTGCAGCTTTCAGCATGCAAGTCCTGCACATGTTTTGTTCTATTTAAACCCAAATATTTACCATTTTTTGGAATGATTGTAGATGGTAATGTATTTTTAACTTTGGTGTCTATGTGTTCATTGCTTGTCTATAGAAATATAAGGAGCTTTGTGTGTTTATTGTGTATATTCCAACATTGCCCCCCACACTTACTGATTCTAGTGGTTCTTTGTAGGTTTTCAGGAATTATCTACATAGAAAATCATGTAGTGTACAATAGGGAAAGTTTCATTTTCTTTTTTCCAATTTGTATGCCTTTCCCCCTCTTTTAAAAAATTATGTTAAATTACACAAAATACACAATTTACTATCTTACCCATTTTTAAGTGTACAGTTCCATGGTATTAAATACATTCATACTGTTCTGTAGCCATTAACAACTGTCCATCCTAGAACTCTTTTCCTTCTGTAAAACTGAAGCCCTATGCCTATTAAAAACTACCTTCCTATTCTTCTCTCCTCCAGCCTATGACAGACACCATCCTCCTGTTTGTCCTTACAGTTTTGATTACTCTAAGTACCTCACTTAAGTGGAATCATGCAGTATGTGCTTTTCTGTGATTGGCTTATTGCACTTAGATTAATATCCCCAAGGTTCATCCATGTATTTTTTTTTTTAAGATTTCATGTATTTACTTGAGAGAGAGAGAGATAGCAAGAGATAGAGCACGAGGAGGGAAGAGAGGGGAGAAGGGTAGAGGGAAGGCTCTACCTTCCTGCATTAGCAGGCTCCCTCCTAATGCAGGACTCTATCTCAGGACCCCAGGATCATGACCTGAGCAGAAGGCCAAAGCTTAACTGACTGAGCCACCCACATGCCCCATGTTGTAGTATTCTTATTTTCCTTCCTTTTTAATGCTGATATATTTGAATGCTAATAATACACCATTGTATGTTTTTGCTAATCTATTCATCTGTTGATGGACACTTGGGTTGCCTCTGCATTTCAGCTGTTGTGAATAATGCTGCTCTGAACAGGGATGTACAAATATCTCTTAGAGACCCCGCTTTTCATTCTTCTGGATTATACCCAGAAGTGAAATTTCTGTATCATATGGTAATTCTATTTTTAATTTTTTGAAGACCCTCCATACTCTTTTCCACAGTGGCTGCACCATTTGATGTTCCCACCAACAATGTGTGAGGGTTCCAATTTGTCTGCATGCTTACCAACACGTGTTGTCTGTTTTCTTAAAGGCAGCCATCCTTGTGGGTGTGAGGTGATGTCTCCCTGTGGTTTTGATGTGTATTTCCTTAATGATGAGTGATGTTGAGCATCTTGTCATGTGCTTATTGGCCATTTGTATTTTTGGAGAAATGCCTACTTGAGGCTTTGGCCCATTTTTGCCTTGAGCTTATTTTTGTTGTTAAGTTGTAGGAGTTTTATATGTATTTGGATATTCATGCCTTATCAGATACATGACTAACAAGTATTTCCTCCCATGCTGTGGCTGCATTTTTATTTTGTGGATAGTGTCTTCCAATGTACACATTTTAAGAATTTCCATGAGGTCCTTTATGTCTATTTTATTTTTCTTTTGTTACCTGTGCATTTGGTGTCAAATCCAAGAAATCATTGCCAAGTCCATTGTTGGAATGTTTGTCTTGTGTTTTTTTCTAAGAGTTTTATTTCTTTAGATTTTACATTTAGGTCCTTGATCTGTTTTGAGTTATCTTTTGTGTGTATGTGGTGTGAGGTAAGGGTCCAACTTCATCCTTTTATTTCCTATTCTTGTTTTATCATACTGAAGAGAACTTCCAGTCTTATGGTGAATAGGAGAGGTGAGAGAGGGTGTCCTTACTTGTTCCTGACTTCAGGGAGAAGCATGTGGCTTTTCATCACTAGTATATTGTTAGCTTTATATACTATATATATTTTGTGGATGATTTTATCAGATTTATGAAGTTTCCTCCTCAATTACTAAGTGCCACTGAAGTTCTCTGGGCACTGTGATAGGCATGGGGGCTGTACCACCTTCCATTGGGAAATATCAGTTTAGATCAATCATGATTCACTCTCAGTGGCTAGGTCACTTCTTACTTTGTCTTATCTCTAGGAAGAAGAAAGAAATGGCTGTTAAGTATAGATAGCCAAAACCAACATTGTCAGCCATTAGAGGGGAAGGAGCATCTTCAAGTGGAAACAGAAGCATTATAATCGGATCCAAAGGGGCCCCAACATCTCTCCCAGGGCCTCTAAGTCTAGCAGGACTTAGTTTATCTGCCATCATATGCATCCAAGTTAGCAATATGGGCCCAGACTTACTACCAACTCTGACCATGTGGAGTTGCCTGCAATGGGAGAGAGCACTTGTTCATTTTTTTTTTTAAGATTTTTTTTTTTTTTTATTTGTCAGAAAGAGAGAAAGAGAGAGAGCGAGCACAAGCAAGGGGAGTGGCAAGCAGAAGGAGAAGCACTGAGCAAGGAGCCCGATGTGGGACTTGATCCTAGGACACTGGAGTCATGCATGACCTGAGCTGAAGGCAGATGCTTAACCAACTGAGCCATCCAGGCATCTGAAAGCACTTGTTCTTAACTGTGCTGATTTCTTTTTCTCTCTGTGATCTTTTTCTAACAGTAAAACATCTTGGACTGGGAAGGACTTTGGAGATCATGAAAATTATTTTATAGATAAAGACACTGAAGCCCAGAATGGAGAAGTAATTTGTTCAAGGTGAACCAATAAATGTTCAAGCCAGGACTGGGTCAGCTGAGCAGGGCAAATGGAGTTCGCAGTTCCCAGCTTTTATTTCTCATCTCTCAGTGATATCCAGTAGTTATTGGGTGCTTGGTTTGCGACACAGAGTGCTAACTGACATTCATTTTTTTTTAAATTTTAATTTCTATATCACCTTTACGAAATAGATACTTTTATTGCCCCCATTTTGTAGATCAGGAAATTGAGGCTCAGAAAGATAAAGGAAAGTGCCAGGGCCTGGTTCTAAAATCAGCAGGATTAGCTGCTACACCATACCACTCTCCAAGTAAGATAAGCCTTTGCTTTCTTTTGTTGTCTTCTGTTCTGGATAGATTAGGGAGACGTCCTCCCAAGGTCTGGCAATGTCTCTTAGGTGTCTTCACATTGTTGGTGTCTCCTTACCAGTTGGAAGCAATGTGGAGGAAAGACAAATCCATTCATTCCAGTTTTCTGTGATTGAGAAGGGGTAAGAGATGAAGAGCATGACTCAGCCATATTATTTTGCTTTTTCTTTTTAGAAAGAAAACTCCTTATTAAAACAACAGTGTAAGTATTGGGCTATGTCTTAATTATAACCTAGGGTTTACAGTTCTTATGGAAAGATATGATTAGGACAAAATTAAAATATGGCAGTGAGTATAAGTTTTCCCACTCAAGTATTGTTTTCAGTTACTCCTTATTTAAACATTGGCTTTCTTTACTCTTTTATAAATTTTCTCAGTGATTCCAGGATTTCCACTGTACATCTATTGGCTTCCAGGAACCCAAACCAGCCACTGGTAGCTTTGGTGTATATATATCCTGAAACAGGCAATTCCCTGGGCACTTCTATTCTGCCTGTGTTGAGAGTTATTCATAACCAACGTCTCTATTCTCTTGTCTGCTTGTTCTTCCATCCATCCATCCGTCCATCCATCCTCCCATGCTCCCATCCATCCGTCCATCCATGCAACTACTCTTCCATTCAATAGCTATTTATTAAATGTCTATATACAATGACCCCATTATGTTTTACATGCCACACAGTGTTCAACAAAGAGTTCATGTGGCTTGTCTGGTTTCTTGAGTATGTGTTTTTTTCCTCTGATATTCTATGAGCCCTTCAAGCAGGGACAAGAAAGGGTTTTATTGCTTTCTGTGCCAAGTGCCTGACACAGAAGAAGGTATTCAATCAATGTTTGTAGAATTGTATTATCCATCCAATGGTGCTTGCCTTCTCTTCAAGTCTTCTTAAACAGGCCTTTCTTTTTCCCTTTAAAGTTTCATAGGATATTTAGAAAGATTTTATCAGAGATCAGAGTCTGAAAGTGAATGCAAAAAGAGAAAAATAAGCCAGGAACAGGTTCAGGAGTAATCAGGAATAATCAGAATAATCAGAGAGTTGCACCGTCATGACTGTGGTAATGTAGATGGATTTATTGCAGCCTTGAGCGGAGTTTGATTGCTTCATTCTATGTGTAATCTTCATCACCCTTTGGGTGCGCCTTTTCTCTCATGTATTCCACATATGGATCCCATGTCCCTCCTGCCTTCTAGATGGGGAAACTGACTCCAGAGTGGCCTAGTGACTTGAGCCATGTCACATGGCATGTCAGGAACTGAGATATGGGGAGAAAATAGTCACTTTTAGATTTAATATTCAAATTCAGATATCATCACCGTCATATCACATTTACTATTTATGAGCTCTTATTAAGTGCCAGGAAATTTGTATGCATTATCCTTTCCCCTAAATCTTTCTTCTGATAATATTTCAAACCCATAAGAAGTAGTGGAAATGTACACTGAAACAGCAAATTTCACTAGTTGCTTTAACTCTTTTTTTTCTTTTTAAAGAGTTTATTTATTTATTTGACAGAGATCACAAGTAGGGAGAGAGGCAGGCAAAGAGAGGGGGAAGCGAGCTCCCGCAGAGCCAGCAGCCCCAAGTGGGACTCCATCCCAGGACCCTGGGATCATGACCTGAGCCGAAGACAGAGGCTTTAACCCACGGAGCCACCCAGGCGCCCCTTAACTCTTATACCTACTTTCTTATACCTAGTTTCACATTTTTACTTTCTCTCTCTTCCTCCTTCTCTCTCCCCATTTTTGAATCATTTCAGTTACTTGCAGACATTGTGACACTTCCCTCCTAAATATTTCAGCAAATATCTCCTCAGAACAAGAGGCTTCTTCTACATTAGTAAAATAAAATTATCACACTGAGGAAATTTAACATTAAAACAATTCCATTATCTATTATATAGTCATTATTCAAATTTTTCTGATTTTCCTAATAGTAATTCTCTCTCCCTTCCCTCCCTCCTTCCTTCCATCCAGGATCTAAATAAGGATAACACATTGCATTTACATTTCATACCTCTTTAGTCTCCTTTGATCTCAGTCTTTTTTTTTTTCCTTTCATGCCATTGACAATTTTGAAGATCCCAAGCTAGTTATTTTGCAAAAAGTCCCTCAATTTTGGATTTGTTTGATGTTTCCTCATGGAAAGACTTGGGGTAAATATTGTTGGCAAAAATAATTATATAGGCGATGCTCTGTGTTTCTCAGTGCGTCATATCAGGGGGCATAAAATGTCACTTTGTCTCATCATTGGTGATGTTATGGTCACCTGGTTGAGGTAGTGTTTGCATGGTTTCCACACTGTGGAGATATAATTTTTCTTTGTAATTTGTAAGTAGTCTGTAAGGTAATACTTTGAGTTTGTGTGAATATTCCCCATCACTTTTCACCCAGGGGTTTTAGGATTAATTGATGATAATTATACATGATCTTTTCAAACTCACATAATAACCCTGTGAGATAGATACCATTATCCATACTTTTACAATGAGGAAACTGAGACTCAGAGAGATAAAGAAACTTGTTCAATTCCCCACAGTTAGTTATGGACAGAGTTGAATTTTCTTTTTTTTTTTAAATTATTATTATTATTTTTTAAAGATTTTATTTATTTATTTGACAGAGAGAAATCACAAGTAGATGGAGAGGCAGGCAGAGAGAGAGAGAGAGAGGGAAGCAGGCTCCCTGCCGAGCAGAGAGCCCGATGCGGGACTCGATCCCAGGACCCTGAGATCATGACCTGAGCCGAAGGCAGCGGCTTAACCCACTGAGCCACCCAGGCGCCCCCAGAGTTGAATTTTCTTTTAAGATTTTATTTATTTATTTTGAAAGAGAGCAAGAGCACACAAATAGGGTGGGGGAGTGGCAGGCAGAGGAAGAAGCAGGGTTCTTGCTGAGCAGGGAGCCTGATATAGGGCTCAGTCTCAGGACCCTGGGATCATGACCTGAACCCAAGGCAGACACTTAATAGGCTGAATCACCCAGGTGCCCCCAGGAGCTGTTTTTTTTTTTTTTTTTTTTTCAACTTGAGTCTGCCTTGGTCACTACTCTTACTACTTACTACACTATACTATCTGGAGGTAGAGAGCTCATCTAGTTTGCTCCAGGCAAGACAAGAAAAGGTGATATTTAAGATCATATAAGACACAATTTATTTCAACTTGAATCTCTTCCTTCTTATTCCCTAAGCACTTTTTTTTTCTTGCTGAAGTCTGATGCTTCTCAGTTCACCTTTCCCTGACTATTACCTGAAACACAGTGAATAAGTGATGTTTTTGTCGAATGGTCCCTAGACTGTGGGATTCTGCTTTGGTTGACCCCAGGGTGTCCAGGACCCCAAAGGCTGCCAGTGTATCGCTGGGATGGGTGCAATTATATATGGCGGTGGTCCATTCAGGTGTGAGAAAGACACCTGCAGGATGATTACAGTGAACTTCTCTCTGGGATCTTTCATAAAGGGGGCTTAGGGATCCTGGCAACGGAAGCAGGAATACATTTTTCTGTGAGTGTTAAATTTGCCAGTCTAGGATTGGATTTAAAAATTGTGACATATCAAAGCTAGAAGAAATCACCTAGCCCAACTCCCTTTTCCCTTCCTTTGTAGATGGAGAAACTGAGGCCTGGAATGGCAAGTAGGCTGTCCAAGGTCATAGCTGGCAACCAACAGATCTGGGGCTGGAACGAGGGATTCCATGCATGGTAAGCTCAAAATTGCTAAGGTTAGGTTCTTGCCTCACGCTTCACCTGGGACGATGGAACCAACCAGCTTGGCCAGCCTTCGGTCTTTTTGTGGCCCTTTCCCATCTGTTTGCATCTTGGATTTGTCCTTTGGAAAGCATTTGCTCATTCTTTCTTTCCTTCCGTGGTTTGTTCATTCCTAACAAAGGTTTATTACCCTCCTGCTGTGTGCCAGATCCCTGGGCACAGGGGTACAAAGCAAAGAAACACCGTCAGCCTCGAAGGAAGTCTCAGTTTAGGTGTGGGGGAAATACAGTCCAACAACTGTGCTATTATGTGCCGAGTCATAGAACTGCTCATCTGCTGCTCTGGGGACACAGGAAAAGCAAGGATGTTTGAATTTGTGTCGGTGTGGGGGACTTTGCTGGTGAAGCTAGGATCTCTGAGGGAAGGGAGGAAAGTGTGGGAAGGAAAGGAAGGGCAGGGCAGATCTTGCTGGATGTGTGAAGAGAGGATTCTGGAAGGCACCCAGAAACACACCCTATCACGGACTCAGCAGTACTTGGGTGGCTGGGGATGACTGCAACTGTCACCAACCATCAGAAGCCTGATGCTGGTTATTGGCTCAGCTCAGTTTGAGCTTTAGGCAAGAACTTCCAAGTCCTCCATGGCTGCCCGGGGTCCATGGCCATTTGTGCAGTAGGCGAGGGGGAGGCAGCCAGGGGAGGAAGTGGTGAGGACGCTGAGGGGTGGGGACACAGTGGCCCTGAGGGTGCTAATTGCAGCTCCAGCTGCGCAAGGTCCCTGTGATCTTCGTGCTTGCCACTCAGTACACTGCATAATGGACACTTAGTTACAGAATCTAAACTAAGCCCAAATCTCATTCTGCACAAGGGAATAATCACATCACAGGCTGGAAGGAAGGCGTTTGCTGTGCTGATTAGACCAAGGCATACACAGGCAGGGACAAGATCTGGCTGCTGTTTTTCTGCTCCGGCCTCTGACCAACTACAGAATGCGGGCCAATTAGGAAACAGCTGCATACCTATCAGTGAGCTGATGTAATGACTTCATACAGCATGGCATTGGGCTGCGCTGGGCATCTCGGTGCCCTTCTTCCCTTAACGACAGTCAGCAAAAACAGTGACAGTGAAATGACATTTTACTTGGCCAGGGTGCTTCAACTTATTTACACGGATTACATATTTCATCCTCACAGGAACCCAAACAATCAGGCACAGGAAGAAACCAAAGCTCAGAGTGGGTAGGTAACTTGCCCAAGCTCACACAGCAAAGAAATTGTGCAACTCTGACTGAATCAGGCAGTGTGGTTTCTGAGCCCACACACATGCCGGCTCAGTCACATGGCTTCTTAGTCCCAGGAAGATAGGACTTGGGCTGGAGTTCTAGTGCTGGTTACACGTGTAATATGTTGTTCATCCACTTTATTGTTGTTCATTAGCCAATAAACTCCACGAAGGCTGGGGATGGCCATTTTGTTCATTGTTGGGCCCCCAGTGCCTTGTACTGTTCTTGGGACACTGTAGAGGTTTAATACATATTTTGGGCCGATTGACTAGCTATGGATCTAACCACAGAGACTATTTCTTATTTTGCCAATTACACTAGCAGCAGAAGCCAAGGAAATCTGGCTTTCTTGGATCTCTGTTTCTCAGAGTGTGAACTCTCTGGGCTCTGGGGGGCAGGCTGTGGGGAGATTTACCAGAGCTGTTCCTTCCCTTGCCCTTTGCCCTTATTCTTATGCCCCCAACCATGTTTTGATTGATTTATTCAGCAGATACTTAGTGAAGAACTATAACATACCAAGTCCTGTTTCAGGCAGAGTGATAACAAGACTGAGAAAAACTCCTCTCCACATGGAGTTTGCAATCCAATGGAGTAAATAAACAATAAACAATAAATTAGTCAAATAAATCAGTATATACAGTGAAATAGATGCTTAGGAAGGGCTGTATGATGGGTTAGGAAGATAGTGAAATTTTAGACAGGTGGCCAGTAAAGGACTCAGTGAGAAATTGATATTTGACAACATATTGGAAGGAAGGATGGAGAAAGCCCTGCAAATACTGAAGGAAGGAGTTTTCAGGCAGCAAGCGTAAATGTCCTGGGGCAAAATCATGCTGGATATTAGAGGAACAATGGGGAGGTCAGAGGTTAGAGGAACAGTGAGTGAGAGAGAAGTGATGGCAGACAGTTCACAAAACAAGCACAGTCAGGCTGTTCTAGTTCTAGAGGCCTTTACTCTGAGTGAGGTGGGAGCCCACTGGAGGAGTTTAACAAAGGACATAATCTGACTTTCCCTGTTATTCCGTAACGTTACCTCTGTGCGTATCTATCTCCCCTCATCATCCCAAAGCTGGGATCATGTATATATTCCCAGTGCTGAGCACAGTGCCTGGAATAGAGCTGTTTATATTACATTATAATGTTTATTATAAACATTATAATGTTTATAAATAATTTATTGTAAATAATAAATAAATATAATTACATTATAATGTTTATAAACATTAATAGAATGTTTCAAAACATGGCTATCAAATGAATAAACACACACAAAATACAAAACAGAATGCAACGGCCTCAGTTAGGGTGCAGACAGAGGCCCAGGGGAAGGACCAATACATTCTGACTTGAGGAGAGAGGGATGTCTTACGGGGCAGGTAACTTTTTCATCTAGGCCCGAAAGAATGAGAGGCTTTCCCTAGGTTAAGAGAAATGAAAGAGTATATTCGGCTGAGCTAGGGACAGAAGCAAAGGTTTGGAGGCATGAAGATGCAGGGCAAATTGAGAAAACACCAAGTGGATGACTGTCTCTGGAGCTCGGGGTGAGAGGAGGCGCACAGTGGGATGGGAGGGCAGAACGGTGGACTCCGGCCAGGTCACCGAATGACTTGCGTGTCCAGGTGATGAGCTTGGGGTTTGGACTGCAGGCAATGGGGAACCACTGTAGGATTTTACAGGTGTGTGAATCCGTTTTGGAGGGTGGGAGTCAGCCCATTAGGTTATCGCTCTTAACTCGATCATGGCTTGTAACCAAAGCAGGCAGCCGGCCGTGGTGTCTGGGCAGGCAGTGCCACAAGCCGGCTCTGAAGTTTGCACGAGCTCTACGTGCAGAAGAAGAGAGGCCATGGAGGGGGTGGGGAGTGGGGGAGCGGGGCCTTCCCACATTGCACAATGGGAAATATAGCTCTGCTGTGCTCCATAGGTGCCTGCATCCGGCTGGGGCGCAGCTATGATGACATCATGCTGCTCAACCTACCCACCCGCCCTTAGGTTGGATCTGCCAGCTATGAGGCCCCTGGGGTTCTCCAGTTTCTTCTGAGCTGAGGAGGCTGTTGGAGTCCATGTGACCTGCCCTGCCCTGCCCTGCACAGTGTGTTTGCTCCTATCTAGTCCTGAAGCAAGGGATTTGTGCTAATGATTGAGGTGTTCCTTCTAGAAGGAGGAGCTCAGGCCTCTCCTTCTCAGCCAGGAGGGAGAATGCAAAGGCGCCATCAGACAGGTCAGGCCTTGAACTATTCTCGCCTCTAACTGTTGAGGCGGAGGTGCTGCTGGTGGTGGGAAATGGCCTTTTTGGAAGCCCGTTTAAAATGGAGACGGAAGGACATCTGAGGTGAGAGTTGTCAGCCATTCCTTTGAGGGAATGAGTTTGTTCCCAGACTGGAGGCCCAGGCTCCCACCTTCCTGCCTGGACTAGACACTCTCAGGCTGTCCTACCCTGTCACCTTTCTGCTCCAGCTCCGTCTCTCCAGGTTAGTGGGAAGGGCTCCTTGCTCCTCAACGCCCTCAGCCCCAGCTCCTGCTGCTTCCTTACTGACTCGGCCTGCGCACAGTTCCCCAGTATGTTTGCAACCTGGGCTCCGCACCTGGAACTGTCCCAGGACAGCACACTTCAGGATCTCAAACCCACAAAGACACAGGAGCAGATGAGCACGTAGTTTTTGAGGTCGGGAGTGGGGAAGCTGGAGCAGGGCCAGGAATGGTGCTGCTCAGAGAAACCCAGGATTGAGCTTTTGATTGGGAAGTTGGGGGAGTGGAGAGGAAAACAGCTACCAGTATTTCCCAGTTCCTTTTCCACTGCATTCAGTGCAGGAAAACCAGTCATCCTCTGCTGAAGACCCCCTGGTTTGCCAAGGTGGGAGGGAGCTGAACCCCAGTGCCTTCAGGGACGCCATGTATAGGAAACCACACGAGGAGCCGAGCTCTGAGGAATGACGTACTTGGATGAGTCCAGTCAGAGTCAAGGTCATCAACTGTGGACTCCCCTGCTATGCAGTGAGGGGTAACCACTCTCTCATTATCTTGGGGTCCTGTGGTGGTCCAGGTTCATTATGTACGTGAGGTGTGGATACTAGGGGATTAGCTGAGCTGGCTCTTCCTTATTAGCTCCTTCCAGGTAAACAACAGAACCTTCATTACCGAATCAGATTATGACAATTAGCTGAAAGTGTTTGGGGGTGGGCACAGGTGCGGTGGACCCGTGAGTCGGATTGAGAATGGGTCTCTGACTTTACTCCAGGCCCGGAGAGAAAGGATTTTCTTGGTTTCCATCCTTCTGTAAGGGTTAATGGATGACCGTCATGCATTAAAGGCTTTAAGGATGCTTGTAAACTTTGACTTAAGAATTGGACATCTAGGAATGTCTCCAAAGAAATTAGAGGTACCACAAATATTTAAAATAAGAACACATCAGAGTACAAGTCATAGTAGTAAAAAACTGTAGCCATTAAAAATTCCTATTTCAGAATATTTGCTGACATAAGAACATATTTACATTTTTTTTCAAGATTTATTTATTTACTTGACAGAGAGAGAGATCACAAGTAGGCAGAGAGGCAGGCAGAGAGAAAGGGAAGCAGGCTCCCTGCTGAGCAGAGAGCTGATGTGGGTCTCGATCCCAGGACCCTGAGACCATGACTCGAGCTGAAGGCAGAGGCTTAACCCACTGAACCACCCAGGTGCCCCCATATTTACATTTTTTAAAACTTTCAGAAATTTAAAAATATTTTATATAGAAAATCACAACAAATATACCACTCCAGCCATATTTAACAAACGTTGACATTTTGCCATATTTATTTAAGAACTGTTTAAGAGGGGTGCCTAGGTGGCTTAGTCTGTTAGGTGTCTGCCTTTGGCTCAGGTCATGATCTCAGGGTCCTGGGATCAAGCCCCGCATTGGGCTCCCTGCTGAGTGGGGAATCTGCTTCTCCTTCTGCCCTTCCCCCTGCTTGTGCTCTCTCTCCCCTCCCTTCTTTGTCTAATAGAATCTTAAAAGAAAAAGAGTACATTAAAATTTTTTTTAGGAAATCAAAGGTTACAGCTACAGTTAAAACCTCTTATATTCCTCTCTTCCTTACTTCCCCAGAGGTGATTCTTTTCCTGAAATTGGTATGTACCCTCCCATCCAGAAATCATACTTTTACTATACATATCTCCATAAAATTATAAAGCATTTTTTATGATTTATAAAAATTACAATATCCTGTAATGTGCTATTTTCACTCATAACTTTTAAGATTTAATCATTTTGATGATAGTGATGACATGGTTTTTTATTGTTCTAGGTAGTGTTCCAACTACACAACTATATTAATAAACTTTTTTCACTGAGTTATACCAGTCCCATGAGTCATCTCTAAGCGAATATAGCCATCTAACTACCACCCAGGTCAAGAAATCGCATTGCTTATACCCCAGAAACTCTGTCCTTCCCACTTCCAACAACTCTGTGCTTTTTTTCCTCTCCCAAAGTAGTCACCATCATATTTCTAATAACATCATCTGGCCTGTTTTTGAGCATTATATAAAAGGAAACATGGTGCTCTACATTTGCCAGTTAGCTCATTTGTTAATTATGTTGTTCAAATCTTCTCTTTCCTTACTGACTTTTTTTTTGGTCTGTTATTAACTGTGAAGAGAGATGTATCTACTTCACTGTGAGTGTGGATTTGTTTCTCCTTTTAATTCTGTCAATTTTTGCCTTAAATATTTTAAATCTATGTTATTGCATGCATATGAATTCAGAATTGTGTTGGCTCTCTGGTGAGTTGACTCCTTTATAATTAAATAAATCTTCACCAAGTATTGTTTTGCTGTAAAGTCTACTCTACTATTAGAATAGCCGCCCTAGCTTTCCTTTGGTTAGTACTTGCATATCTTCTCAGCTCTTTTATTTACTTCCTTTTGGTGTACTCATATATAAAAAGAGTAATTCTTGTAAGCAGCATATAGCTGGATTTTGAAAATCCATTTTTACAACATAAGTACATTTGTATTTTCAATTAACCTATTAATATTTAGTATTCTGCCCATTTACACGTAAAGCAGTTACTGAGATTCCTGGGTTCTTATCTACCATTTGCTGTAAGTCACTTTCTATTTGATCTACCTGTATTAAGTCTTTTTTTCTCTCCTTGTATGTCATCTTTCTGAGCAAGTGAATATTTGAGCATTTCATTTTTTCCCCTGTAATGGTGGTTATGCATTCTTTATTCATTTATTCTTTATGCATTCTAAATCCAAAATAGGATTTAGTGGTTGGCTAGAAAATGTACACCCTTGACTTATAGTCTAACAGAAACTATTATTTTCGCCACATCCTTAAAAATGCTAGATCTTGGAATATTTTATCTACATTCACTCTTCTACCTTTTACATTGTCTTCATGCATTTCAATTCTATGTATATGTTAAACCCTATGATACATTCACATTATTTTATCTTGTAAAGTCAATATTCATTTGTCTTCCCACATTTTTACCTCTTTGTGATTCTTCTGTCCTCTATACATTTCTGTATTTTCATCTGGGATCATCTTTCTTTTGCTTGAATAAACTCCTTTTAGATATCATTTAAGACAGGCCCTATGGTAACAAATTCACCATTTTTATTTTTCTAAAAATATCTTTATGTTGCCTTAGTTTTTGAGGACTAGTTTTGGTCTGCGTAGATTTCTGGGCTAGCAATTAACTTCACTTTAGCACTTCCGGGCTTGCATTCCATTGTCTTGTGGTTTCCATCATCTCTGTGGGAAGTCAGATAAAAGTCTTATTGTTGCTCCTTTGCAGATAATTTATCTAAAGCTTTTAAGACTTTTTTCCTCTTTTGTTTTCTGTAGTTTTCCTGCAGTGCACCTAGGGATGATTTTATTTATAGGATTCAAATATGTTCTTGAATCTGTGAGTTGACACTCTTTATTAGTTCTCAGACATTATCTTTTCAAAAATTATTTCTTCTTTTTTGTCATGGGACTAACTTGTCATGTATGTTAACTCTTTTGACCACAGCTCCCAGTGTTTTATCTTCTTTTGCATATTTTCCTTTAAAAAAATTTATCTTGTTTGGGGGTACCAGAATGGCTCAGTCAGTTGAGTTTCTGACTTTTGATCTCAGCTCAGATCTTGAACTCAAGGTCATGGGCTCGTGCCCCATGTTGGGCTCCATGCTGGACGTGGAGACTACTTTTTAAAAAAATTATCTTGTTTGGATATTTTCTATTGCTGTGTCTCTATACTCATAACCTCAATCTTCTTTAAATTGCTTGTCCAAATTGCTCTTAAAAAGTTTGTTGAGTTCCTCATGTCAAGAGATTAAGTTCATAATTTCAGATGTTTTATTTTTTAGTTCCAGAATTTCTATTTGATTCTATTAAAAATAGATTCTAGTTCTCAGGTGAAAATTTTTATCCTTTCAATTATTTTCATCATCTTCTGTTCTTTTTCCTTAAAGGCTCGAATCATATTTACTTTGTGGTCTATGTTAACTACAGTATCTGGGTAACTGTCGGTCTGTTTCTCTCATTTGTTTTTATTCATGGTGTTTGGTGCCATCATCCTACTTCTTAGCGTGCCTTATAATTGACTGAATTCTGGACTGTTATGTGTAAGAGTTTTTAGAGATTCCAGAAGTTGTAATCAACATTAGGAAGGGTTTGCCTTTCCTTTCTGAGGCAGGATCTGATCTCCTGGCTCTATCCAGGGATTAGGCTGAGTCAAGTTTGGTAAGACTCTGTCTACCCCTGGTTTGCTCCTGGCCTTCAGGGTTAGACCTCCAAGATTTCCAATTGAGTCTCTGGAATGTTTACTGGGACCTTTTCCCCAAAATCTAATCTTTGTCTCTTCAGCACTGCAAAACTGCGAGAAATCCTTGCTGGGAATTTTAGACTCTGGCCCTGTGCTGTTCTAGAATTTGGCAAATGTATTATGGCAAAAATCAGACACATTTGAGGGTCCTCAGATCTCCAATTTTTGTCACTGAAACTCCATGAGACTTCTGGAGCTCTGATGGTTTCTTGGTCTCCTGGCAGTGACCACCACCTGGGAAAAATATTCTCAGCTATTTCCACAGACTTGACAAAGGCCCCCAGAGAGCAGTAGCCGCAGGTCAGCAACTTCCTCTCTACAGCTCTCCCCTCCCTGGAATCATATCCTGTAATGTCCTCATTGGCCCACAGGCTCTATGATGCCTTTAAACAAGATGTTTGCATTTTATCTGCTTTTCTAATTGCACTCTGTGGGGCATCGGTCTGCCACAGCTTTCCATCCTACCGGTAGTGAAAGTCCTCCAGGCCTCATTACCATATACGTGTTTCTGAATGCCTCACATTTTGTTTTGAAAAATTACAGAGACAAATTGAGGTTCTGGGTGTTGTTATCTTCCTCCAGAGGAGCTATAGGCTTGTGGCTGGCTGTTAGCTAATCTGGGGGTAGGTCACTTTGACTCCATCAGGAATTGACTTGGTTCAAAGCTGAGCTTCCGTCTTTGTCATCAGAGCATTGCCCTTTGGGGTCCCCTCTGAATTCCTGGGTATTTACCAGGCCCCCCTCCTTCTAAATGGACCCTGGACTACATTTGTGTTGTACTGACCCCACAAGACTGCCGAAAACTCCTTGATTTCTCAGCCTCTCCATTACAGCTTTTGTTGAAAAACTCTAGCTATTGCTTTGAGGGGTAAAGAGGCCCCACATTCTGAGTTCCTTTCTCTTGATTTCCTTCCTCTTTCAGATGATAGCACCAGAAAATTTCACTGCCTTGATCATCTTTCACATGCTTTCAGATTTTGTTTTATGCTCTCTAGTTTTTCTAGTTCCCAGAGTTGGTCCAAGTCCAACCCAATCAATCAATAACAGAAATGGAATTCTCAAACACATATGTGTGTGTGTGTGTGTGTGTGTGTGTGAAAAGAAAAGCAATTTTCAAAACAGTATGTGTTATGTGCTAACTTGGTTAAAAATATAAGTATGTGAATAGGGATATAGGTCAAGTTGTTAATGGTGTTTCTCTCCAGATGACTGGTTTATAGATGACTTCATGTTGTCTCTTTGCCTTTCTGTGTTTTCCAAACTTTCTATGGTAACAGAGTTTTTTTTTCATATTTAAAAAAATGCTGTTTTGGAGAAAGACAATAGTCAGAAAACAGTGGGCAGAGGAAGGAAGAACACTAGAGGGAAAAGTGAAACCCCAGAATCATAGAGGAAGGAAGTCGGGGCTCCAGAGAGATGGCAAGATAGCGTTTTCAAGCTGGGAGGGACTTAGCTCATCTTATTTAAACCCCTCATGGTTCAGATGAAGAAATCAAAGCCCAGGAGGCAGCACAGCTTGCCATCTAGTTGAGACAGCATGGGTCAGGAGCTGGGTCCGCTGGAGAGGCGTGAGCTCTTTCCAGAGGACTGTGTCGAGTAACTGTGAGCTGCCGGAAGTCACAGGTGGCTCCCCCTGATGGCTCGGACCCTAGCCTTGGGCCAGAGCTGAAAGTCATGAAGTCGGCTTGGCTCAGCTGGTATTGCTGTTGATTCCCAGGCAGAGGACCATGGCTGTCAATGGGAGGTCCTGACACCTTTCTTCTGGCTTTGATTTTATTGGTGAGCAGTTAGCTTCAACAGGGCTTGGCCCTGTCTACAAGACACATTTTTAAGCTTTGCATTTGAAAGCCTGCTCAGTTTGCCCAGGTCTCCCTACTGCCATATACTTCTCTGGCCTTTTGTATAATTGCTCTAAACTCCCATGACCCTATTCTGGCCATTCCATGCTGTGGAACTTACTGCTTTCCAGTAGGTTTGTGCCTTAGCTCACACAGTCCCTTTGGAGAGCCTCTTTCCCACTCCCCTTCTCCTACCCTAATTCTACATTTCCTCCCAGGTTTAACGCCACTTGTCAACTTCTTCAGCAGATAGAATCCATGCCTCTCATTTGGAAAGGGTTCTCTAGGCTTTGCATTTCCTTTTGCTGATTGTCAGGTCTGCTTATTGAGATTGTCAATTCTGGAAGGCAGGGATCACTTCTCCATACCCTCGCATCTTCCCCGGCACAGAACATATTGTCTTGCATGAGGTGGGCACTCAGTAAATGCTCGCAGAACAAGTGGCAAGTGGTTTGAAAGAAATGTGTCTGTGAGAGGCTGGGGCCGAGCTGGAAGGAACCGACAAAGATTTTCGGTGAGCAGCCAGGAGAGGGGCGGGCAGCACAGAGCTCATTATCAGAGCCTGGCAAAAGCTTTCTGCTGGCTTTTCTTTCTTCCCTTGATCCTGACGTTGGCTTCAGAAAGACATAAAAGGACCCCAGGTTGGGAGGAGACAGATACTGGAAGGAGAAAAACAAGTTGTACTGTTTGAGGTGAAGATGATTTGAAGAGGAAGCGATGTAATGGGAACCCAGGTCTGGAGAGGTGGGGCTACCACCTCGAAAGGGATGGGCTTCTGCAGTTCGAATGTGTTTTCTCAGGTATGGGTTGGGCTGGCCTCCTGAACAAAGAACTGGAATCTGAGTTTGGGCAGAGAACAAAACAGTATGTGAATTTCAGTGTCAAATAATAATGATCAGCGAATGTGTGTGGGGGTGGGGGAAAGGATACTTCCAAAGGGAAACTTACCAAGGGAACTATTATACTGATGAGAAGCCAGCATTTCTCAGGTTTTCGGTGGCTTCCATTAGGAACTTGAGCAGAGGTGTGTAATTGAATGGGGAGTCTAGGAGATTTATAAACCAAGGACGTCTGAATGAGAGATTTGAAGTTCATAAATTTTGGGGTCTCTTCTTTGGAGCACTGAGGTTTATTGGGAGAAAGGATTTGTGGTCTATGGTATTTGAAACAGTTGATGTAACCATCAGATGTCAGCTAGGAGCATAGGAATTGAGCGAGAGAGGGAATCTTGCCTCTACCTCCCTTGAGGGGTTTGGACAGATGCTCAGAGGCTAGGCTCAAAGGAGTTCCCGTTCAGAAAACTGGTCATGCAGCATAAACTCGTTCAAGGAATTGCTGGGGATGGAGAAGAGCATCTGCTTCTGACGTTATTTACAAACAAATAAGGTCCCTGTGGGTTTTGGAAGTAGCTTTTGAAGGGTATCCAAAAGTGTTCCGTTGGGGGGTAGGTCTGGGGAGGGTGAGGGAGAAGCCCTAGGGCAGGATGAACCTTACTTATCAGAGATGTAGCGGCACATAATTTAAAGGGGGGTGATGATTTGGTTCCAGCTCAAATTATCTTGGGCACAGTCCTTGAGTTTCACCCAAAGGTGTTCACTCCACTCCGTGGCCCTCACTTTACTTCAGTGAGGTTTGCAGAATCCCCTCTCCTGTCACTAAGGGGGCTCCCGATAGCACCTGGACAGAGGAAGGGTGGAAACAGAAGATTTAAGTTCTACCCATTTGATTTCTTTTGCCTCAAGAGCAACCTTGGGCTTCATTTGTTTTCAGAGAGGCCCTGTATGTAACTGCCTGCCTGGTTTTGAATCCCAGTTCTGCTCTTACTAGCTGGGGGACTTGGGGCCAGTTACCTGACCTCTCTGTGCTTTGATTTCCCCCATCTGGAAAATGAAAGTAAGAACAGTATCTACTGCTCAAGGTGGTTGTGAGGATTAGATGAGCTAATGCACGTCAGACACAACAGTTCTTGGTGCCCAGCAAGTGCTCGGTAGACGCTTCTGTCATTATTCTTATCAGCTCTCGGCATGCTGGCACCTGTTGTTTAAAGGGACGGGCCCATCTCACTCCCAGCCAGGTGTGAAGGGGCCCACAGCTGAGCGAGAGTAAGCCAGTGGTTCTGAGTTCTCCCTTTCTCAACGGCAAACTCTTTGAAATGCCCCTCAGCCCTTAGAATGGAAGAACTACTATGCGGACTCAGGTAAGTAGGCAGGGAAGGAAGATCAAATAACTCAGTGGGTTACAGGATGAGGGATACTGGACTAAGTCATTTTAAAAGAAGTTTCCTTGGAACAAAAACTTGCACATCAAATTTAGCCATCAGTGAATGAGGGGTTATTGAACTTCCACCTCTCTGCCTGTGCATTCTACAACCCTGTGTTTAAGATCTTGGCAGTGCTGGACGTTATAGAGGCCATGTTGATTTCAGAAGGTGGCGTGAACTGAGTGTGGCTAAGGCAAATGCTCTGACAGTGCCAGCTTTGGTTCCTTGCTGAGCTGCTGGTCCCAGTGAGCAGTAGGGTGAGCTGGAACTCCAGACCACTGCTGGGGATGCCAGTGCTCTAGCCAAAGACCGGAGAGGCCTGGAATGTCTGCTGAAATTGGCATCCTGTGGAGACCTTCCCCAGATCCTGCCGCTTCAAGCTCACAGTGTGTGTGTATGTGTGTAGCAGATATGTGGGGAAGGTACTCTAATTGCCAAGTTTGAATCTAACTTCCTGGGGCATCTGGGTGGCTCAGTCAGTTAAGCATCTGACTCTTGATCTCAACTCGGGTCTTGATCTCAGGGTTGTGGGTTCAATCCCTGCATTGGGCTGGACATGAAGTCTATTAAAAAAAAAAAAATCTAGGGACACCTGGGTGGCTGGGTGGGTTAAGCCTCTGCCTTCAGCTCAGGTCATGATCTCAGGGTCCTGGGATCCAGCCCTACATTGGGCTCTCTGCTCAGTGGGGAGCCTGCTTCCCCTCTCTCTCTGCCTGCCTCTCTGCCTCCTTGTGATCTCTCTCTCTCTGTGTCAAATAAATAAATAAATAAATAAATAAATAAATAAAATCTTAAAAAATAAAATCTAACTCCCTTGCCCCTCCCTTCACTGGGTCCTAACTTCCCTTTTCCTCCCCTGCCTGTGTTCCCTTTTGTTCCGATGCCCTGCTGGTTTCTCTTTCTGGAGGTGGCTGGCGCAGACCCAGTGAAGCTGTGTCCCTGGTGGCTTTTGTCTCCTCTGGAGGGCGGTGGGTGGGGCTGGGCTCCTTGTGTGAAGAGGAAAAGGATGAGGGTGTGCTGGCGGAACAGGTGATGCAGAAATGGAGAAGTGGTATGGAAGATGGAGGAGTTAAATGTTAAGGGGTGGGTAGAAAATGTACCAAGATATTTTGAGGGCTAAATTTGTTCTGGGAGTTAAATGCATAGAATGTGATAAATCAGAACAAGAGCCACTTAAGACTTTTAAAGGCGTTGGGTTGCCCAGGCAATACACGGACGTTCTGCGGACGATTTGTTATTAGCAGTAAACATTTACATAGCACTTCACCTCCACAAAGATTCATCCACAAACCCTGGAGTGTTAGTAATGGCCAGGAAACCAAGACCCAGGGAGGACAAATGATTTGCTCAAGGTCACTAAACTAGTTCGCCGCAGAGCCGACAGGAGATCCCGGGTCTCCAAGCATAGCGCTTCTACCTGCAAGGAATTTTCACTTGGCTTGCTTTATTTGCCTTTCAATGGCCATCGAGAAGTGCTGAAGCTGATTGGTCACAGCCTTCAGATCCAGGACCGGGGAGATGGGAAGGGGCGTGATTCACACCAACCAACCAAGAGGCTGTATTAGAGCTTTCAGCTTCAAAACCTCCTGCCTGGGTCCTCAGCCCCTGGAGCCTCATGTCTTGCTTTTCCCTGCTCCACCAGTGTTGTCTATCTTGGAGAATGGCCCCACCGGCCTCCCGGTTGCCTGAGCAGTTCAGCTTTTCCCTTTTGCTCTCTCCCTACCGACGTTGTATTTACTACTCAATCACCAAGACCTTTTCATTCCCTCTGTTTAACATTTCTTGAAGCTCCCCTCCCCCACTTGTCTCCATCCCCATTCTGGTCACCTGTCTACCATATCAGCCTACTAATTGTCTCTCCATATCCACTCTTTATTCTTTCCTACCCACTCCCCTATTTTTAAAATTTTTTTTTCAGGTCTTTCTCTTGCTGAAAACCCTGCCGAGGCTCCCAGCAGCCTCAAGGTAAAGCCCAGGCATCTTATCACAAGACTCCTACTATCTCTCCAGACCATCCACTGCTCTGTTTCACATTCTACTCCAAGTTCCAGAATGAACTTGTGTTCCCTGAGCTTGTCCTATTGGGCCAGAAGGAGAAAAGCAAGATCAAAGGAATGAGTAGGGAGAGAAAGAGAGGAAGGCTTAGAACCTGGGTCTGGGCTGTATCAAGCTATTTGCCCGAGTTGAAGTGCTGCCTTTGTATGGGATTTTCTCAACCTACGGAGCACTATTGTCAGACTCAAAGATGGGTAGAATCTCTCAAAGCAAGAATGCAAGCTCAAAGCCTTCTCTCTCCAGACAGTATGTCCTCGCTTGTGAGCAAAGCACAGTCCCCCTTAAGGGACTTGACATTTCTTACTGGTTATGTGACAATGAGCTAGTCACTTAAAGTAATGAGGCTGTGAGCTGTGGTTTCCTCATTTGTGAAATGGGGATGACAGCTGTCCTACTGTGTAGAAATCTTTTTTTCTTTTTTTTTTTTTTTGGCTGCACAGCATATGAACTACCTTCTTATTTTGGGAAAATCCTCTATTGGATGAGCCTCTGTGGGACAGAAGGTATGCACCACACTGGGAAACTGAAAAAGCTGTATACTGTGACCAGCCCCTGGCAGTGAGGGAGAGAGAGGTGCTCCTGCTTGGGTCTTTGTACCCTGAGAAAAACATGGAGGCTGAGGCACAGCTAAGAATTGTTCCTGTAGAGGCGATAGAGTAGTGGTGACACTGACAGTGGAAGTGGCCTCAGTGGTTCTAGACTAGACTCCTTGCAACATGAACTTGCTGCCTTTCTTCTGTGCCTTCTAGTCAGTGCTGTGAGCTGCCCGATCGTCTCTCAGTGAATTCCATTCATGTTCAGTTGGCCAGTCAGTTTCTGGAACTGAGGCTTAACTCAGAAACTCCCCTACTTCATAGCACGGCTGGGATCTAACAGAAGGGACTTCAGTGAAGGTAGAGTGCATCTCAGTTGGGGGAGTGGAGATGGTTTGGGTCTGGGATAATAAGGTCTACCGCACCCGTGGTTTAAAACAAAAGCTGAAATTATCATGGTGAAAACCATATCCAGAATCAAGCATGTCATGGAGGGGATGAGATATGGTGAATAAGCTTTGTAAAGGACAAGGAACATCTAAGACATTCTCCTCATCTTACCAATAGCGAGCCCTCCCACTCCTCCTCCTCGATGTCTTAAATTTAGCTTAAAAACATAATTGTGCAAAAAAGATGGAGAAAGGCATAGGTCCATTTTCAATAGACTGTTAGCACTGAGGAACAGACATTGATGTTCCAGTTTTGGCAACCTCCAGTGTCATTGTCTCTGGCGGTGCAGAAGGCTGGACAGACACCCCACAAGCCGTGGTTCCAGGCTTCTTCTGGTGATGGAAACCTGGAAACTTCACTTCACTTGAGGGGACACCTCTCCAATAAGCTTGCCCCTCAGCCTTCCCCACCCTGCCCAGAGAGGACCCCTGAGTTCATGTCTATTGGTTCCACTCGTCATCTTCAGAAAGCAGGTGCCAAGGCAGCAGGAGGCCAGGCTCTAGGCAATTTTTTAAGGTAACTGGTCTGGGTGGGCCCCAGAGCAGCTGTTTCCTCCACTTTGGAAAACATTCAGGCACAAGCCCCTGGGGATAGAAAAGATATGCTGTTGGTCCCCACCCAGGGGACCCATCCCCCTTAACTGCCATTTCTGGGAAGGAGGCACTTTGAAGGCACAACACTTAAATTACAGTGCTTAATTTTTTCCTTACATCTGAAAGAGCAAGTTGTCAGGCAGACTTATGTGAGAGCAGAGCCATTACCCTCACAAAGAACTCAGTGCAATAACCAAGCCAACCCAGGCCAAGACTGCCACAGAGGGGAGTTTGCATGATCTATGTGTGCTTCTGCAGGGAAACGCTACCACTTGCCAGCCTGCTGCTGGGGTAGGTGCTTGCTTGGGGGCAATGTGGTTTTCGTCCTTAGTGCTTTCTCTTTTAGTTCCTGAGTTTCCCGATTCTTTGGAGGCAGAGGGTCAGATGGGGCTGTGGGGAGACAGGGTCTGGGCTGGGGCTCTGGAGTTAGGAAGCAGCCCATTGCCAGCACTCCCTTTAGCTCCTGGCGCTTTGGTTTGCTCACCTGTAAGATGAGGGAGGAAATATCAATGATTGCCGAGCTCATTTCTAACCAGCTTGTCTTTGGTGGCTCTGTATTTCCCCCTAGGCCTCTGAGGTGTCAGAGGCTGGGCTGAAGTTCAAGGGTTTGGACCACAGTCATTCTTTCCCTTCTCATCTATTACAATGAGCAAACACTGTGTCTCCCATGGGTCCCTGGACAAATATTCTACTGCCTCAGGGGGAATGCCTCCGTGGAATTGCAGTAAGCAAGAAAAGCTGGAGGAGCAGGTCATGGGTTGTCCTACCTGGAAATTAACTGGTCACCTACGATGATCTCAATCCACATTGATGGGAACTCCAGGGCCAAGTCACACTGTCCCTGGATCCCAGACGTCAGACCATCAAAACGCAAGGGGGCAAAGAAGAGCAATTTGATTGCTTAAAAAACAAACAAATAAAAAAAACCCCAGCAAAAACAAAAACCCTAGCAGCTGTTCCAAAAACATTCCATTTTAACCAAATACATTTATTTGATTGAATTTAAAGGAAGTTAATATGAAAGCTTGTATGTTTCCTTCCAAGCACCAGGCCAGAGGATGTAGCGCATGTTGTGGGGGCAGCCACACAGTGCATGGGAAGGTGGCCAGATTTGCCTGAGCTCTGGTAATCCAACTTTGAGGTTCATCCGTCCTCTCAAACTGCATTAACCAACTCCACCCCACTCCCCCACCATCTGTGTTACCTTTATGGAGGTTGAGGACAAGCTAAAGAAGAAGTATTGTTTTTGTTGCCCATTCAACGCCCGTTGGAGTGGATCAGACCCTGGACCGGCCAGACGGATGCACCTGCAGAGATTTTCCAGCCCAGTCATCTCTTGTTGATGCTTATACCTCACTGTCCACCATCCCTGCCAGGGGGCAATAAGCGTCTGCACTTCTGCAAGCAGTTCCTTTCCTCCTGGCCAGGAAGCCATTCTTTGCAGAGAGCACGAGACTGCCTTCCTCCTATACCATCCTAAAGGCTGTGGGAACCAAATCCCCCTCTGCAGCGACTCCTTGGTCCATCCACTTGCCCCAGAAGTCACACTCGCTCCTCTGGTCTCGTCTGGATGTCAGATTGTGAAACAGTCCTCAGAGGAGCCTCTAAAATCCACGCCCACCTCACCATCCCCACGTTGGCATCTCTCGTCAGGACTGAGACAGTAGTCTTCCTCCCCCTGCATTCTGACCTTCACCGTTACCAAGAGTCCTTGGGCAAAATTTTCATGACAATAGCATGGGTTTTGGAATCAGAGACCTGTGTTTAAATCTGGGCTTTGCCACTTAGTTGGGTAGCCTCAGCCAATAAATATTTCCATGCCTTATTTATTCATCTATAAAATGAAAATAGTATTGATTTTAGATTATTCTTACAGAGTTTGGATGAGACAATATTTTCTAAAAAAGTGCTCACTAGGGGCGCCTGGGTGGCTCAGTGGGTTAAAGCCTCTGCCTTAAGCTCAGGTCATGATCCTGGGGTCCTGGCATGGGGCCTCGCATCGGGCTCTCTGCTCAGCAGGGAGCCTGCTTCCCCTTCTCTCTCTCTCTGCCTGCCTCTCTGCCTACTTGTGATCTATGTCTGTCGAATAAATAAATAAAATCTTAAAAAAAAAAAAAGTGCTCACTAGGAAGCCATCAGTAACTACCCAATAAACATTAGGTCTTTTCCCCTTACCCTACTCCCCATTTCTTTTAAATTTGTCAAGTGACATAGTTTTAAGTCACTCCATTGAACAGGTTGACATTATGTAAACCTTCCCAGTCTGGCACCAAGAACTACCCGTAGTATAATGTACTTGAGGTGGGATAGGACACTCATTCATCTATGCACCCATCTACCTAATATTACTGGAGCAATTGCTAGGGTTCAGGCACTATGATATGCATGGAAAAACACAGAAGGAAAAGACAAGGACTTTATAACCTTCTGGAGCACATGATCTAACATAACATCGGAAACATTGGAGAGTGGGGAGCCCAGGTGGCCTCCTGGAGCATGAGGGAAGAGCTCCTAACCAGGGAGTGTCCTGGAGATGGGACTGACCAACTCTCGAGGGATGAAATGAGTCAGAGGCTTGAGGCCTTCAAGACTAAGAATGTCCAGTCTTACAGGGCCCTGTGCACCATGAGAAGGAATTTAGATATGATTTCAATGTCAGTAGGTGGCCTTAAACAAAGGACTAGATTTTTATTCTGGAAATATCCCTTCGCCAGCATGTCAGAGAATGTAAGACTGGAGGCAGAGGGACCAGGGGCGAAGTCCCAGCAGTGGTTCAGTTTGGCAAGGAGGGGGCCTGATCAAAGCAGTAACCTTGGGCACAGAGAGAAGGGGTGGATATCAGAGAGGGGCGTGAAGGTAGAATTGCGAGCTCTTGGTGACCGATTGAATGTGGGTCTTAGGGAAGAGCAATGACTTGGAAAGACTCCACAAGGCAGAGGCCTCTGAATCTGAAGTCATTCGCCATTGGTGGGGAGCTTGGGAGGTCAAGATCAAGGAATTAGAGAGGGGCAAGGCTGAGTTTGGGATTTGGGGAACACTCCTCTTTAAAGGTTGGGGATGGAGAGCAGACCACACAGGATTACAAACTAGTGAGTGGTGTCCCAGAGGTCAAAGAAAGGTCAAGCTTCAAGAAGTAGAGATGCATAGTATCAAAAGCTGCAGTCAAGCAAGATTAGGATTCAAACATGTTAAATGACCACAGTCAAGGTCACCAGTGATATTGGCAAGAACCATTGCCCTGGGTGGTCTGAGCCAACAGTTATGTAGGAAATAGGGGTGAGTGAGCAGCCTATTCGATCAGTCAAGAAGCTTGTCTTTTAGGAGGAGGTGAGGCATGGGGTTGTACTCAGGGGAGCTTGCTGGTGTGGTGGCAGAGGAGGGAGGCTCGAGCATATTGATGGACTTGGGAAGCAACCAGGAGAAATGAGAGTGAGCAGTAGGTTGTTAGCTGGCAACAACCAGCAGAGGTAGAGAGTGCTCTTGGCAGGTTGTGTGCGCATTAAAGGAGCAGGAATTTTGTTGGAGTCTGGAATGGGCTGCACAGTTTAAAGGATGAAGAAGCTTTCTTCACAGCCTATGGGGTGGGTGTCCTTAGCATGGGTCATGAGGGGATGTGGCATCCTCAGGGTTCCAGAAAAGGGTTCCCAGTTGAAGCAAAAGGCCCAGGTTGATGGGGCCTTTGAGCAAGGGCCTTAAAATGCTGAAATGATGGTGCTGTCAGAGATGAGATGGACGTTAGTGGTAGGTCCCACTACCAGTTGGGGCTCCTAGTTTTCCTTTGGTTTCACGTTCTATCTTAAAGAAAGGAAAGGTCAGCCCATCATCAACTCTAGTTGAGGTGTTTCTGGATTATGATGCTTTCATCCAATATTTTGGCCAACTGTAGAGTAAGACCTGCTCTCACAGACCTTACCGTCTTGTTGGTGCAGAATGGAAAGGCTTTGAAATAACTTTTCAAACTAATATATTATAGTCCAGGGGAAAAACGGAAATAGGGTCAGAATGCAAAGGAGGTGACATGCATCTGTACCTAATCCCAAGACAATAGAGAGCATTCTGGAAAAAAGACCTGGAAGCAAGGAGGTAGGAAGGGCTGCAGGGAGGGAAACTGCTCAGGGGGCTGTGTGGGGCGGGGAAGAAGTAATAGAAAGGGTGAGAAGGACTTGTCTGACAAAGGGTCTGCAGGGCTCAAGGTCTAGTTGGCCTTCCATTTTAGGCTCTCATCTTTACGGACTGCTCATAAGATCCTAATTGGTTTCTAATTCCAGGAAAGAATTCTTTTTTTTTTTTTTTTTGGTCTTTTTTGGTTTGTTTTCTTTGTTTTGTTTAAAGTAATTCAGCCACGAAGTTCGGTGGCGAGAGTATGGAAACAGATCAGAAATAGAGCAGGAACACTGAATCAGTAGGTGGAAAGAAACCATTCCATTCCCAGAAGAAATGGTCAAGTGGGATTGATGCTGTCCCCCTATCTAAAACCAACCTGGAGATGCTGGAGAAGCCAGATGGAGGTAAGTGAGTCTGAGAAATTCTGGGTAAGACATCAGGAAATTGGGTGTCAGTGACGAAGATGTTGGAAATGATGGTTAGATAGGAGGTAGGTCGAATGCCGCTGACATCCCTTTCAGATGAGTCACATTCTCTCCTCCTTGTTGCTCTGGCTGAATCATTGTCTTCGACTTTGTCTTGAAGTGTGAAAACAGCAAGCCCCACCCAGGGTCCAGCCAGAGAAGGAAGGTGACCATTAGGACAGAGATAAGCCAGACTAGGTTAGTGTGAATGTGAAAGTTAAAGGTGGTTGTTAATCCCCCTGAGACTGGCCTTCTCTCCTCCCCAGTCACAGAGGGTAGTAGGCGGGATAATCAGCCAAAGAAAGAAGCAACTCTTAAAAAAGAAGTACCCAGGGAGAGTCCTCTAGGGGCAGGGTCTCCTGGCTGGGTTGGGAAGGAACAATCTGAGACCAGACTTCCCTGCTTGAGACTTTGTGCTCTGAAGCAAGGCTCTCCTCCCTCTGGTTCACCAGCAGGACCACAAGGATCCCATTTCTTCCCTGAGTTTATATTAACCAACAAGTTAGTCGATAGTCTTAAGTAAATGCTAAATTCCAGGGGAAATTATCAGATGTCCAAAGAGAATAATCACTAGAGGAAAAGGTTGAACACATTGAATCTGCTGTGCTGGAACGGGCAGGATTAGTGTAGCAAGTGAACAAGAATTTAAAACAAACATTACCCCTCCAAGGAACTAAGTAGAAATAAGCAGTTATGAAGAACTGGACAATTTATTTAGAATGGTGGATGATACAGGTAAAAATATAAAAATTAATAAGTCATCACTAGACATGTCAGTGATAAAATTTAAGAACATCAAAACTTTCAGAGAGGAAAAAAAAATAACCTACAAAAGAATAAGAATTAAATTGACACCCGTCTTCTCAATAGAAACACTGGTTTCAAGAGGAAGACAGAATAACATTTTCAAAGTCTCGATATTCTTTTGACATTTTTAATCAATTGCTTGGGCAGTTATTTTCCCTTATTAAGCTTTCATTTTGTTCACATGTCATTTATTTTTAATTATTTTTGCCAGAGATTTGCTTTACAGAGAATGAGCTTTAGTTTTGTTAATCATTTTTGTTGTTGCTATTCTCTATTTCATTTATTTATGTCTTTGACTTTATTATTTATTTTCTATTATTTGTATCTTGTAACTCTGTTGCTTCTTTTTCTCCTAAATACCTGAACTGAATGCTTGACTCATGCTTTCAGTTTTTCTGTTTGGGTGATAAATGCATTATTTAAAGCTACACAGTTTCCTCTAAGTATTGCTTTAGCTATGTCTCTCAAATTTCTACTCATAATGCTTTCATTATTGTTCATCACTATTTTGTATTTTTATATGGATTCTTTTTAAAAATAGGAATTATTTCCAGATTTTTAAAGCTACATCTTTATCAGTAGTTTCCTGGTTCATGGCACTATGTTCAGAGGACAGTCTACATCCACCCAACCAAGCTAACATCTTTCATTGTTATAGTATTAATTGTTATACAATTAATTCTATACATATTGTTATAGTATTAATTGTTATGCAATTAATACTATGCATATATGCATATATACATAACAATACTATACAATTGCATATACACATATATGCATATATGTATGCATATATACATAACTATATGCATATATACATAACAATTAATACTATACAATTATAGTATTGTAACAATACTATATAATTATAATGATTAATAACAATACTATACAATTATAGTATTAATTGTTATGGTTATATCTCTATTTTATAATTTTTTTTCTTTTTTTTTGTGGGTGCAAGGCAAGATTTATTAAAAACACTCTCCAGCGAAGTTTCAGGGCTCAGGAGGAGGGGGGCCAGGAAAGTTGCGCCAGGAGGTGGAGGTGGGCACCCTCCGGCGAGGTTCCACGACTCTGGAAAGCAGAGTCGCGGAAGTCGCGCCCAAGGCAGGGAGGAGGGGGCTTTTAAGGGGTCTTGAGGGGAGCTCAGGAGTCTTTTGGCAAGTTTCCCTTATTCGGATATCCCGCCTGCTCGTCAGAGTCCCATTGGTCCACTGGAGCCCGGGGCGGAGGTCTCAGATTCCTGCTTGGGCCTTTGTTCTCCTGTCCGAGCTCACGTCTTG
Organism: Mustela nivalis; assembly: GCF_964662115.1. Lineage (NCBI taxonomy): Eukaryota > Metazoa > Chordata > Mammalia > Carnivora > Mustelidae > Mustela > Mustela nivalis. Next base: position 106,969,252 of record NC_139026.1, on the reverse strand, counting down.
TGGCGGGACCTTTTGCCATCTTAAGTAGCCCTTTCTGCCAGCCCAACATTCCGACCTTTTGCTTAATATAATGGTGTCAGGGGCGTTTAACACAGTTCTAGGAGAAAACATGTGTAAGGATGGCCTTTAAGGCATTGTTTAGGGTATCAGAGAGCTGTCTCATCAACATACCCTACACTGGGGAAATGGGGAACTAGTTAATAATAGTAACATTATTATTAGCTAGCTTTTTAAAACAGATGCTTTGTGTCAAGCATGTTTCAAAGCTCTTCAGATACACAAAAACCCATTTAATTCTTATAACCCAAAGGTACTTACTCTTAGCATCTCATTTCTATGTTTGGAAACTGAGGCTCAGAGCAGGTAAGGAATTTGCCCAAGGCCACACAGCTAGTAAGTGGAAGAACCAGGATATGGTAGGTGAATATAGCAGACTACCTTGTGATTGTCAGAAATTTACATTTAGGGCAAGACTGTAAAAAAAAAAAAAAAAAAAAAAACCAGAGCTGAGTGAAAAAGTGATGATTTAAAATGTGATACCACTCATAAAATAGAAGGGTGTGTGTGTGAGGATATTTCAGAGGGTCCCTATAGATAGGAGCAAGGAGGGGGAAAGGAAATAAAAGGAAAGCTGGGCAGGAGGGGCTTGCACACAACAATGATGACCATCTATCTTGACCTAAAGTGCATGATGAATGCAGTCCTTGAGATCCAGGCATGAAAAACCCATTTAGAACAGTTGAGGAAGCAAGGACAATGCAACTTAGAAAGAAGGCTGGAGGTGCAGTGCCCCAGAGAGGCCCCACATCAGCCTTACTCACTGAGGGCTACCAGGCACAAGCAAGAAAAGATAGTAGGGAAATGAAGATTTTGTCAATTACCGTTCACTTTATAGTTTATCCACATGCACAAAATGAAAAGCAGGCCAAGGTTCTCCTTGCTATCTAAAAGGGTTTCTGGGCCACCTTTCCTCGCTGCTATTTCCTGGATATACTAATTTTAACACAACCCTAAGCAACATGAAATTGAGGAGTAAAAGCTATTTAAAATCTCTCTCTCACCATAAAATGGCACTGCTTCCAAATTCTCCACAGTTTCATGGGCATTTTTTCCCTTTCATAGTGGGACATTGCTGATATATCAAGTTATGGAAGGAGCTTCCCAGAAAACTCAGCTGATGGCAAGAGCTATTTCCAGACACTGATGTACAGAAGCAGGTGTTCAGGTGTGATGGGGCTGTGTGTGGGGTAGGCTGGGGTATGTTCTGGGGAGATGGCGAACATGGGTGAATTTCCATTCCAGCTGACATTTCCACATGGGCTGAAGGTTTACACCAATCCATGATGAAAAGACAGGATTTGCCCTTATGCAGAGCACCACAGTTAGCTGCTGGATTGCTGTGGCTGGTAGAGTCTCTCACTCTTGGGCAGGGCAAAGGTGTCACAGGTAGGGCAACTCTCGAGAGGTTTTCTTCACTTCGCTCTCGAAGTCTTGCAAAAGAGCATGGGGCTGGGGAACAGAAGGGTTCCTAGTCTTGATTCTGCCTGCTCCTAGCTGTGTGAGAGTGTCGGCCTGTATTAAGCAAGGGTAATTAGGCCAGCCCCACCTACCCCTCTGGGAAGGGGCACTGTGTATGAGGGTTATGAAATTCAGCCTGCAAAGTGCCTTCAAAGCCATAAAGTGCTATATGGCCATAGAAAATGACTTCTTCCTTCCTATAGTATCATAATGTGTTTTGTGTTTTCATCTACACCATCTCTAAGCTCACAGATTTGTGGGACCTTTCTAAGTCCTACCAAGGGGGAGTAAGCTTATTCCATTCCACTTACAGGAAATCCAGGGATCGGTCCCACACTGTGTCAGCAAGGCAAGTGAAGCTCCGTATCGAATTGATTCCTCCTTGCTTGTTGGGAAGGAGGAGCCGGGATGCTATGGGTGTAGGACGGAGCGTTCACACCTGTAGTGAGGTTGCTCTAAGACGTGGGCTTGGCTGTCGTGTGACTTTTTGTGAAGGTTGCTGGATTACCTGGGTCCCTCTTTATCTACCTGTGAAAAAAGGTCATGATTTGGTAAGGATGGGTAGGATCCAATTAGGCACAGAGTGCATCTCAAAGTCCTGGAGAAATATTTAGCTTTTCTTGCCAAATATCTTGATCACAGTTGTCTTTGATGCTTGCTTGCTTTTAAAACACCTTTATATGGTTACCACAGACAGGAACACTGGGTAACTTTCAAGTTCATGCCTTTGAAAGGCAAAAGCTCTCCACCTTTTCAATGTCAGCAGCCCCCGGTTAGCCAGGGGCTGAGCTACTGTGACAAAGCTCTGGTTTCAGCCAGAAGAATGCAGATCGCCGCTCTCTTTTTTTGAGCTGCTATTATCAGAGCACAGGAGATCTCTATTAATAGACTGAAGATTTCATGCTGCCGGTGATTTTTCTAAAAAGAGGCAGTAATGCAGCCAACGAGGCTTGGCAGCCCCCTTTTGCACTTGGAAGTTTTGGCTGGGTGTGTGGCCATTATTGGGTTATGGGGCTGCTAATAGGCTTGTGCTGCCCTGAAATGCAAAACCCAGCAGTCAGTTAAACATCTGATCAGCTGTGGCACCTCCCAACAGCGTCGAGGCCTGGGTATTGGGAGAGCTGGATTTCGCAGGTAAGGCTGCTCCTTCTCCCCATCAGTGACCTAGCCTTTATCTTTGGAAACACAAACTCCATATTCCTGCTCTGGGCAGCCTTCCTAACTGGTGGGGGTCTAGGGGATGGAGAGGGTTCAACTGGCAAAGTTTCATTCAATTCAGCAAACATTTACTCAACTCTTACTGTGTGCTCAAAGTACACAAAAGCAAGGGTCTTCTTCCTTTTAAATTATATTAAATATTCTTGTTCTAACAATTCAAATGATAAGCTAGAAGGTCCCTCTCCCTCCAACCCCACCTCCCAGGAGTATCCAATGTTGAGTTTGCACTATACGCTTCTATAGGTTTTCTATGCTTCTACAAACACATTCACATGTGCAGGAATGTTATCAAACAGAAACAGCACAATACACTAGTTTTTCAGCGGCTTCTTTTTTTCTTGCCTAACCACATAACACACAAAGTTTCTAGATGAATACATGTATAAATCTAGCTCGCTTCTTTTTTTTAATTATTTTTAAAATTTTTATTTATTTTTTATTTTTTATAAACATGTATTTTTATCCCCAGGGGTACAGATCTGTGAATCAGCACTCACCAAAGCACATACCCTCCCCAATGTCCATAACCCCACCCCCCCTTCTCCCAACCCCCTCCCCCCAGCAACCCTCAGTTTGTTTTGTGAGATTAAGAGTCACTTATGGTTTGTCTCCCTCCCAATCCCATCTTGTTTCATTGATTCTTCTCCTACCCACTTAAGCCCCCATGTTGCATCACCACTTCCTCATATCAGGGAGATCATGTGATAGTTGTCTTTCTCTGCTTGACTTATTTCGCTAAGCATGATACGCTCTAGTTCCATCCATGTTGCAAATGGCAAGATGTCATTTCTTTTGATGGCTGCATAGTATTCCATTGTTTATATATACCACATCTTCTTTATCCATTCATCTGTTGATGGACATCTAGGTTCTTTCCATAGTTTGGCTATTGTGGACATTGCTGCTATAAACATTCGGGTGCACGTGCCCCTTTGGATCACTACGTTTTTATCTTTAGGGTAAATACCCAGTAGTGCAATTGCTGGGTCATAGGGCAGTTCTATTTTCAACATTTTGAGGAACCTCCATGCTGTTTTCCAGAGTGGCTGCACCAGCTTGCATTCCCACCAACAGTGTAGGGGGGTTCCCCTTTCTCTGCATCCTCGCCAGCATCTGTCATTTCCTGACTTGTTGATTTTAGCCATTCTGACTGGTGTGAGGTGATATCTCATTGTGGTTTTGATTTGTATTTCTCTGATGCCGAGTGATATGGAGCACTTTTTCATGTGTCTGTTGGCCATCTGGATGTCTTCTTTGCAGAAATGTCTGTTCATGTCCTCTGCCCATTTCTTGATTGGATTATTTGTTCTATGCTCCTGAATTGGAAGAATAAATATTGTGAAAATGTCTATGCTACCTAAATCAATCTACACATTTAATGCAATTCCTATCAAAGTACCATCCATCTTTTTCAAAGAAATGGAACAAATAATTCTAAAATTTATATGGAACCAGAAAAGACCTCGAATAGCCAAAGGGATATTGAAAAAGAAAGCCAAAGTTGGTGGCATCACAATTCCAGACGTCTTTCAAGCTCTATTACAAAGCTGTCATCATCAAGACAGCATGGTACTGGCACAAAAACAGACACATAGATCAATAGAACAGAATAGAGAGCCCAGAAATAGACCCTCAACTCTATGGTCAACTAATCTTCGACAAAGCAGGAAAGAATGTCCAATAGAAAAAAGACAGCCTCTTCATAAATGGTGTTGGGAAAATTGTGGACAGCCACATGCAGAAAAATGAAATTGGACCATTTCCTTACACCACACACGAAAATAGACTCAAAATGGATGAAGGACCTCAATGTGAGAAAGGAATCCATCAAAATCCTTGAGGAGAACACAGGCAGCAACCTCTTCGACCTCAACCGCAGCAACATCTTCCTAGGAACATCGCCGAAGACAAAGGAAGCAAGGGCAAAAATGAACTATTGGGATTTCATCGAGATCAAAAGCTTTTGCACAGCGAAGGAAACAGTTAACAAAATCAAAAGACAACTGACAGGATGGGAGAAGATATTTGTAAATGACATATCAGATAAAGGACTAGTGTCCAAAATCTATAAAGAACTTAGCAAACACGGGGCGCCTGGGTGGCTCAGTGGGTTAAGCCGCTGCCTTCGGCTCAGGTCATGATCTCAGGGTCCTGGGATCGAGTCCCGCATCGGGCTCTCTGCTCAGCAGGGAGCCTGCTTCCTCCTCTCTCTCTCTACCTGCCTCTCTGCCTGCTTGTAATCTCTCTCTGTCAAATAAATAAATAAAATCTTAGAACTTAGCAAACTCAACACCCAAAGAACAAATAATCCAATCTAGCTCGCTTCTTAACGCTACCTGCATACAGTTACATATTATGGATATTGCATAATGGCTTTGGTCATTGCTCTTCTGACGTGCATTCAGGTCATTTCTAACTTTTTGCCAGATACTCTTTTTCAGCGTATAATGCGTCCAAAACAGGGAGTAGACAGACCCAAGTTTGAATTTTAGCTTTGCCATTTACTCTGTGACCTTATGAGATGTTCTCCAAGTTCCTCCTGGCTTGAGGTCTCCCACTGCAAAATGGGGACAGCAAATAGCTTAGAGCAATGAGGTGAGGATGAAATGATCCACGCCAGGGGTTGTAAGAAGGGCTTGACACATGGGAGTGTCCAATACATGTGAGTGGTAACTCCGGGTTCGGAGGCCTTCCACTGATTTGCCAGATTTCTCACTGCTGTGACGAGACGGTAGGACTGTACATGGTCTGGGGCCCTAAGGAGGAAGTCAGTGGAGAAATGCAGATTCAGGTTATTCTAACTCTACAACATCTGCAGATAAAGATGCAGCCTCACTGCAAGGTGGAGCCTGGGGGTGGGGGTGGGGTCCCTGGGAGGCCCCAGGAGGGAAGGAGATGGGCTTCCTGCTTCTGCTGTGTGAGCTAAACCCCTTTGAAGTTCTCAGTCACCCCAGGTGGGCACACTATGTTCAGAGATGTGGAGAGGTCTTCTGCAAGGTCCTTATGCAAGGCTCCTCTCTGATTCAGCCATGACGCCAGACACTCTGTGCTCTGCCACCTGTCAGTCACTGCAGCCACGGCCACTGTCTGGGTGAATGACTACAGCCACTGGGAGCTATCAGGGCTTGACATTGTTTATCCGGATGGCCTCAATTCTTAGTGATTGAAACATGCAAGTGCCACAAGGCTAGTCCTGTACCATTTGCCCTCCTTGTTGAAGAACTTTGAACCCATGGGATCTGGGTGTCAGCCCCTGCATTCTATAGATCAGGCCTCAAGATAGAACATTCTCTCACCCATGTTCATAGACTACCTAAGGTCTTGACATTTGATGTTGAGTCCCTTCAGTCAGGTAGTCCTGGAGTCTTCTTGTTCTTTCTCTCTGGATGCTCCAGGGACATCAGAGAAATGCATCCCTGATGACCTCCGCTGATATCCCAGCAATCCCTGGGTGTTTATGCAGATTAGGGCCCTCCAGCAATTTGCACAGGCTTATCTATGTACTCAGAATTTTCTAGGTCAGTGGCTCAAATACTGTTGCATATACTGGGTTCAGCAGTTGGTTCTCGGTGAAAGGAGAAAAACGAGTGAATTTTCATAAAGCTATGCATATTTAAAGGTCTGCTCTCTACACTTTGAGATTGAGAGATCACCTTTTTGGCATTAAAATGTCTTTTTTTTCAAAATGGAGATCCTTTCTTTTTTGATGAATGGAAACATTTAATTTTCAGTGATATTTTGTGATTTTTTTCTTCCATTCAAGAGCTTTGCCCATATTTCCATGGGCTGTTAATGTTTTTTATATTGCTTTGTAATTTATTCCACATTTTAGAAACATTAACCCCTACGGAAAATATTTGCAAAAGTATCATTAACGTGTCACATGTCACTTAATTTTATGTATCATGCTCCCTACGTGTAGTTTACATTTTTATGTATTCATATTCTTTTTGCAATTTAGGTACTAATTTGGAAAAACAAATGACATTTTATCTCAGATTTGTGTGATTTTTTTTCAGTTAAACATTGGTTTCTTCCTTGTTTTTATGTCCTTACTTGAATGATTAAAAAAACAGACAATCCCATATGGCGTCCCAAACTTTCAGAATTTTCATTATCTATAAAATCTGATGATGAACACGGCTCTGGGTAGTCTGTTTCCTCCTTGCGTCTCCTGGATAGCACTGGTCTCAATGGAGTACGCTCAACAGTCGTGTTGCGGCAACCTCTTATAAGCTTGAGACATGTCATGGATGCCACTGGCTTCATGCTCTATCATTCTGTGATCCATTTAAAAAAAAAAAAAGTGTTTTCTAATAAGTTCCTTATTTCTCCAAAACCTTAGATTCACCCTTCCTCAGCTTACATCTCAGTATTTTTCCTGATTGACTTATTAGCTTAAAAGTTCATCGTTAGCTCACGGTTACCATGTTCAGCCTCGGCGTCAGTTACTACAGCTTACACTTTTCAGCAGACTCTAATTCAGTAGGTTGTAACTTCCCTCCACCAGGACTATTGTTACTAAGTCAAAATGAGTCACATGAGAAACAAAGATGGGGGTGAATCTCTGGGACCTGACATTAATCTCATAGTGATAAAGTTACTTTCCATGTCACCCTTTCTGCTAGATAAACTAGCTCTCAGCTACCCATCTACTGTCACACATGAAGTTGATGCTTTAATTTTGGAGCACTCATGGTTTTTGGTGGGAATAACGGGGGTCTCAAACAGGGCCAGGGACAGAGAGGCCAGAAATGTAATTGAGGCCTTGTGTTAACTTAGGGAGAGCGCTGGGTGTTTGATTCGGCAGACTCTTATCCTGTGATGTTTAATTGTATGACCTGGAGCAAGTCATTGGTCCTCTGTGCCCCACCTTTCTTCATCTGGAAAACAAACAGGTTGGTCTTTACGTGACATGCCTGCATGAACCACTGAGCTATGAAATGAAAGTATTAGACCTTGTACTATACTGATACTTGGTCTTTAAAAATTACCTGGATAGTAGCTGGTGCCCTAGGTCAGGTACTCACATCCTTGGCACTGTATGAGAGAAGTGCAGGTCCATTAGGCAGAGGTGTTGGCAGTGGCCTCGTCACTGGTTTGTGTGCCGTCAGCATACTGTAATGTTCTGTAATCTACCCATGCCCCATTACCATGTGTTAAATAGTCTGAACCAAATTAACCCTCATGGGACAGTTGAATAACTTAAAGATTCCTGCAAAGAAATGCACAGATTAAAGATAACAGTAATTTTGCAAGAACAACAGCAAGAAAAGCAGCAGAAGCCCCCCCCCCCCTGCACTGGAACAGTCTCTCCATCAGTATCATTATGAAAACAATGAAGGATCTGATTGGATCAGATAAGAAGTTGACAAATTCTCTAGGCTTTCAGTAATATGGACTTATTTCAATGGTACACTTTGTGTGGCGTGTCCATTGTGCCCTTGTGAGTTATCTAAGTTCTGAAGATCATTAAAAGCATGAGTTAATATATCAAAAGTTTGATATTTGAGATATTTAAATTAGTGTATCTCAAAGTATAATACTGAAGTTTTAAAAAATGATGCAAATTCTGCCACATTGTTCTCACTAAAAATATAACGGACGGTATTTTAATGAGAACAAAATTTGCATAATTAACTAGTTTTAAATATATTGGGAATATTTAAAAAATTTTATGGCATCTTTTCAAAAAGACTATTTTCTGTTTGCTTTACAGTGAACATACTAGTTCAGAAGTACATCCATGTAATTTATATATCATGAAATATATATTTGGGGGTCTGCTATAGTATTTTTATAGATATCCAATGAAAGAAGGGTAAAGATGTGGATTTGGGGATTGTAGTACAATCTTCTGGCTGTGATATTTTCTCTAGGAAAACTTCCCTTCAGAAGTCAGGTCACAATTATAGGAAGAAATGTTTGGAGGCTATGTCAGGATCTAATGTCCAACATTAATCTTTATTTTTAATTTTTAAAAAAGTTTTTAGAGAACGAGAGAGGGAGGGAGAATCTGAGTGTGTGTATGTGGAGGGAAGTGTGTGTGTGTGGGGGTGAGTGTGTGTGTGTGTCAGGAGGTGGAGAATGGCAGAGAGAATCTTAAGCAGGCTCCACTCCCAGTGTGGAACCCAATCTGGTGATCCATCTCACAAATCCAAGATCATGACCTAACTTGAAGAATCAGACTATGTAACTGAGCCACCCCCGCAGCACTAATTTTTAAAAGATTAGTCGTAATTCACTGAGACCGACAAATAACATCCACCTGTTTATCACTGTGGACCACAGAAATATTAACAGAGGGGTGCAGTCTCTGCTATTTTGAACGTCACTCATTGCTGAACTGTGATATATAAGTGCTATAGATTTTTTTAGGGAGTACGAGGATGAATCATTGAATGAGAAGTCACTGCTTATATTGTCCAAGAACTTATTATAAAGGGAGAACTTAAAAGATCACTATCTTCTAAAACGGTCCTAAAATTTATCATATGATCAAGATGCAAGTTGAACAAAAGTACGGATGCTATTTTTAAAGTTTTTTAAACTAAAATGTAAATAATTCAACAATATTTTGGGAAACAAAGTACTGCACAGCCTTGTCGGTGCATGTCGAATTTGACTATTAAGGCCACGTGGAGGCTCAGTGGCCCCAGGAGGTGACTCACTCCTATTTTCAGATGAAGGCATCCAGGGGGAAGAGAAGGCCCCCCAGGGAGGACAACGGGAAGCAGAGAACCTGGACAGGAGCCCACTGCTGGGGGGACTGCGGTCCTCCCAGCCTTCCCGGAGGGTGGGAATCTTCCACTGGAAATATGGGATTTGAGGATGAATGGACGAGAGGAAAAGCAGGAGGAGGGAAGAGGAGGAAATCATAGCTGCCAAGAAGAGGTTCTCGAGAGAGGAGTGAATCCTCCTGTCTCAGACAAAGCCCCACCCTATGCCCAGGGATTGGAAAGCAATGCTCTCTGTTGGATACTCTTCCTGGACTATCAAATCCACTTCTAGAAGCTTCACTTCACTGTTTCAGTGACTCTCGTTCTCAGTTCCTCAGTCTTCTGTCTGCAGGTGATGAGGTGTTTGTCGGCCTTCCCAACTCTCAGCCCACGAGCAAGAGCTTTTCAACTCAAGGGGCAGAATCTGGGCATTGAGAAGAAGAAACGCTTCTTTGTTCCCCAAATCCTGGGATCACTTTCTCCAGGCCTCTTGCTCTTCATCCATGTGGCTTGTCTTGTCACTTGTTCTGAGCGCTCCTTGCATTCCAGGTCACGTCTCCCCTCACAGATAACATTCTGAGAAGCTCCATTTCTTCTTCTTGACAAGGCTCAGTCACTTCATTTACTGTCTCCTGAATATTCTGGTCTGCACTTTTCACTGAGGCTTGAAGTGCTCTGTCTTCTTCTCCAGCAAAGTTGTAACAGATGGGATTGTTCTCCTCACCCTGGGTGTTTAGATATGCACTCGACTTTGCCACATCAGTCAGTCTCCTCCTGGCTCCAAGAGGAGGAGATGGGTCATCGACATGCTTCCCACCTCTGGGCCCTCGCCCCCGTCTCCTCTCCAAGGGAAGCTGCCAGCTCTTTGATCTTTAGAGAATACTGCTGCAGGGTCTCCGTCTGCCTTTTCACACAGATCCTAGAGATTAGTATGGAGAGCCTGTGTGTTTAGTGCCAGCAACAATTTTAAGAGTGTTTTAGCTTCTTATTCTCATGGATTTGGCATCTTCTTTCAGAACTTAGAACTTTTGTGAAGAGTCCGACTTCTGCCCGTTTTGATCAGAGCATTAAGGTTCCTCTTTGGCCAGCTGGTTTGCTGTAACACATGTGATGGAGCACATCACAGGACTGGGTGTGTCCAGAGCTTTGATCTTTTCTCCGTCACAGGGTAAAACTTGCGAGCTTTACATTTCACCAGAACAAGTGTCCAGCCGTTAATGATGTGTTCCTTATCTCCCTGTGCAGAAAACCTTTTTGCCTATCATCAAGAAACACATGAACTACCATGGTACACGCCACTATCCGTCCTTGATACCCAGAGAACAAGACTTGATGTCCTTGTCAGGTACCTCTTCCATGAAACTTTGCAGATGGTGTCTCCTGAGTCCACCTACCAGGAGAAAGGATGCCACAGGACTCCAGACTGCCACCGAGGAAGTGCCTTGTGGCCCATGAGGGCCAGTTGCACTACCACATCGGCACAGAGCCACGCCTGCACCAGGCAAGCAGACTAGACCATGACTGGAGAGAGTGGGGAAGGAAGAAACCGTGAAGTATTCACTTGTCCTTAATCCTGCCAGGGGCTCCTCTTTCTTCTACTTGAACTTCCTTAATGGCCCTCTATCCTCTGTATCTGCTGTCTTTTCCACCTGGAAAGGCTTTGCTTTTACTGCCCATGTAACAAGTGCCTGTCCAGCCATACCACTGGGCCTCATCACTCATGTGTTCCCAGAGCGAGGGCCTGGCACAGAGTGGGTGCTTGGCGCTCCAGATATTTGTGGAATGAATATGTGAAGGAGAGGAAATGTAATCTTTGACCATCTCTCTAGATTCACAGACAAATCTCTGCTGGTTCAGCAGATGGTTCCATTTGGGATATTTAAAAGTCCTAGGAGTGTAAAAGTATGTTTGAAACATAATCCATGATATTTAATAAATGTTCAACATGGGGTGACCACGAACCACTCCTCAGTATTCACCTCTTAACTACAAAGACCACCTCAGGATTGCTTGAAAAAATATATCTGTGAGAGATTATTTTCTGTAACTATATTTTAGGAAATTCAGAAACAAGTAACAAAAACAAAGTAAAAACAACTGTGGGAATTTTAAAACTCTTGTAAGTAAATTTTGGGTGAGAAAAATCACAAAAAACCCAAAGTGCCCAATTATTTTGAAAATACTAACAATGAAAACACTTTATATCAAAATCTGCTGACGAGAGCCAGGATTATACAAAGAGGAAAATTCGTAGCACTCAACACTTAACTCAAAATAAAAAGTGTGGAATTGAACTGGACAACTAAGCATCTTGCTAAAAAAAGTTAGAAATGGAAGAAGAAACACAAGGAAAGGAGAACAATGGAAATAATATCGAAGCAAAGTGTTTTGGAACTTGGAAAATCTGAAGAGTTGATAAAATCATGGAAAAGCTAATTGTAGGGTGGTTATTATTTTTTCTTTTAAGCAGAGATGGCAGAATATTAAAAATGAAGGGATAAAACCCCCAAAGACATAGAAAAAATAACTTTTCAAGCTTAGCTTCCAGAATACTGTTCAGGGAGATGGAGAGACAGGAATCTGATGGCAGCTGTGGTTTAGGTTTTTGAGCAACCTTCCATTCCAGATCTGCCGCCAGCACCACCCCTCCTGCCCCCCATTGAGCAGCCCAGTCTTTTCAGGTGTGCCTTCCTAGTTTCTTGGGGATGGGAAATACTAATCTCTCGTCCAGACTTCAGGGTGGCTGACATCCTAGGGCTGGGCCTGGAGCTAAGTCTATGAGAGCCAGGCTGGGGCCGCCCCTTGGGAATCATCCTCTGCTGGAGGGTTGGCTGTGCTTTGGGTTGGCTGTGCTTTGACCTTGTTTGTAACTTTCTGTGCCTACTATTTATTAATACAATTTTTAAACAGTGAAATGACAGATCTGGATTTGAAGGCCTCTATAGATTGAATTCTTACACAGACTGAAGAAGTGCAGACTTTCCTTCTGGGATACACAGGTGTTTGTGGGATGAATGAATGAATGAGTGGACCAAGGACAAAGCCATTGTCTAATGACCTTGAAGATGACCTATAAGCCTGTGGACCCTGCAGATGGTCCTCTCAGTAGAGCTTAAGAGCCCAGGGAAAAAGCCACAGCTCTAGGAGGCATTATAGGGCTTAGGACAGCATTACATTTCATAAGCTATGAATTCTCGAATACAGCATGTCCAAAACCAGAGTTCTTAATGACGACTCCCAGACCCACCTCACTGCCTCCTCTGTCCAACTAAATGGCCCCACCATATGCCTAGAGTTGCTCAGCTAGTACCCTAGGGTTTGATCCTTGATTCCGTTCCCCCCTCTGACTCACATCTATATGAAGTCTTGTCCAGACCACTTCCAAAGCCTTCCCCAGTGAATATGGAGCTCTCTCCCTCACTCCACTACTTCTGCTCAGGTCAAAGCCACTATAATTTCTTGTCCACCAAAAGTGCTGCAGCACCCTCTTCCATGAGTTTCATGTTTCTGCCTGCTCTTCCTTTGGGTGTTCTCCATGGACCATCTGGAGTTATCTAAGTGTAAACTGACCCCACCCCCCTCCTGATTAGAACTTTCCAAGGGCTGTCCATTAGATCTGTGGTCAAACCCAGAGTCCCCTCCCTGGCATGGAAGGCTCCACAGAAAGTGACCCCTCTTTAGTGCCAGCCCCTTGTTCTCCCCACTCACACGGTATGCTCTGGCCACAATATCCTTTTGTCCCCCCCCTGATCTCCAAGTTTATTCCTACCTTAGAGACCTGCATTAGCCTCCTGTCCTTTGATGTGTGCCCTCAAATCTTCTTATAAATGAATCTTTTCTAATGGCGTGACTTCAGCTTAAACATCATCTCTTTGAACTCAATTCAAGGTGCCCCCCCTTCACTCTATCACATCTCCCTGTTATAGCTTCAATATATTATATAGGGTGATCTCAGAGTCTTCATACACTTCCATACATTTATGGAAGTGGCCAGTAATGAGGCGTTCATTGTCCTAGTCCTTCTTAGCCTAGCACCCAAACAAGGATTTGGGTTAATTTCCTTTCTTATCAGAGGTGCTATAGAGCTCCTTTCCCAGCCATTTTGGATCAAGGGACGTACTATCCCAGATATTGGTAAATGCTCCTACCCAGCACACAGTGTCTTCCTCTGGACCTCATGTCTCTATACCAGGCAATGGTCCTCCTAGACATCTTCTCCATTCTGGCTCTCACATCTTGCTATTTGTACTATTTTGGCCTGTGGACCTCTAGGGGGATGGGGACGAGGGGAAGGATACATCCTTCAGATTGTTATCTGGAAATAACCTCATTGGGGCAAAACCCACAGGAGGCAAACAGCTTTCCTCCAACATCAGCCACTTGGCAGTCTTTTTGCAAGATCTGATTTTCCAGCCATGGCCTCAGTTTCCTCTAGACATTTTTTTTTGTGATCAACAAATGTTGAGTGAAAATCTTGGGTCAGAGGGACAACTTAGAGGTCAACTCTCTATGAGCATGGAGGAGAGGCACTCTAGTTATGCCAGTTATCCCAATTCTGATTAAAGGAGCTGGGCTGGTACATTTCAGGGAAACTGTGCAGGCTGCAGGAACTCATGGGACAAGAGAGCAAAACAAGGAGAAAACCCAGGCAGTTCAGTGGTGGGTTGGCCTTCTTCTAAAGGCAAGAGTGAAATGGACCAACGTGGTAGGCAGAAGGAACATTAAAGCTGCCCTGCGCAGTCTCTTTCATGGTGGTCCCAGCAATGGGCCCTGCCTCGTACCATGGCATTGGAAGGGAAGATCACAGGTAAAGGAAATATGGTTTTCAAAAGCATTGTCACCAGTGGTCCGCCTAAATCCCTTTGCGGAAGTTCAGAGGAGATGGTGAAGGGAGGGCTTTGTACCATAGAAATGCATGGCTGTTGCCAAGGGGCAAATTTGTGTGAAGTAACCTTAACAGGGTTATTTGGTGCTGTGGGGGGTGGGGTGGGGAGAGAACCCCCACGTGGCTGCTGACCTCCCAGTCCTACTTTGAATCTGATCGGGAGTGTAAATAAAGCCAGAGATCCATCCGCTTTATTTCATGTGTCTCGTTGTCATAGCCGCCGACACAAAACAAGCATCTGAAGAGGGAATAGTCATCCTCCTGGGGCTGCGGGGCAAGCTGGGCACCCTCCCTGGGCAGCCCATGTTGGGCCCACTTAGTGCGTGGAGCAGTTCTGAGTCGACAACATTACCTTTCTGCTTCATTATTAGTCCCCACATGCTGACTTCCGGAAAGTCGCTTTGTTGATTTCAGTTACTAATAAAAGGCTACTATCAAGGCCTGCTAGTTAAATGAGTTAATGTTTGTGAAGAGCTCAGTACAGTACCTGGCACTTCAGTATCACTTAAAAAATCCCTTAAAAAATAGTTTTTAAGTAACACTTTAAAAATTATCACTTTCGGTATCACTTAAAAAATAGTTATTATGGCAGCTGTGAGTGTTTCACCCTCTGGACACCAATGGCTTGTGTCGACAAACATTGCTCAGGGTTCCTCCAGGGGGATCAGGGAAGGGCCGACAGGTTCAGCTGGACTGCTGCTGGGTGGGTTTCACCGGCACACAGGAGAGAAGGCCCAAGCTGACACATGCAGAGCTGTGTTTGGACCTAGGTCACCCGGCCCTGGTGTCTTCTGTAAATGCAGTGCTCTACAGCCTAGTATCTCCCTTTAGCAGTGCTGCATGTACACACATGTGCTCTAGGATGTGTGTAAGTCACACCTCTTGTCAGTGGTTTGCAATGGTGGAGTACACACTGGGGCAGTGTTTACTGGGGTCGGCACCTACTTAGGAAAGTCATCTACTTCCTGGCCCCACCAACGGGGGTCCCATATAACTCCACTCAGATACATTTTATTATTATTATTTTTAAAGATTTTATCTGAGAGAGAGACAGAGAGTGCACAAGCAGAGGGGAGCAGCAGGCTCCCTGCTGAGCACAGAGCTCATTGTGGGACTTGATCCCAGGACCCTGGGATCATGACCTGAGCCAAAGGCAGACGCTTAATCTACTGAGACACCCAGGCATCCCTTCCACTTGGATTTAAAGACTCTACTGATAAGCCTTCACCTCAGGCCTGTATCCTGGACTGGGAGGGAGAGGAAGATGTTAATGAAGTCCAGGAGTGATTCTCAACCACTGACTCGCTGGCAAGAGGGTTGCAAACCAAGGTCCCTCAGGGTGAGTTCCTTCCAGCTAGGTTGCCTGCCCCCGAACCAGGTAGATTGTAAGGCTCCATGCATTTGCTCGCTGCTGGTATCCTTGCTCTTTGCTGTTTGTCTCTAGTTGGCTCTAAGAGTACCAACCCAACATGCCCCTGGGCCTCCTGCTTCTCTAGATAGTTTCCTTCTCCTGTTTGTACAGTCCCCTCCACCTGCAAATAATGCAAGCCGGCTCTCCTGCCCACGGCCTTAGCCCCCCATCCTGACCACAGCGCACTGCCTCCCTCAGGCTGCATGGCCTCAGCTGTGTGCTATTCTGGGAAAACACCCATCCTGATTGAATGCCAGCTTGCCTGGGCTCCAGGTTGGGCACTTGACTGGCCCTCCTTAATTCGAGGAATATCAATCAATCAGACTTATACTGAAAGCAGTGTCCCAGATGTGTGTTAAAGAGGCTTCTTCTGCAGGCTACCAATGGAAAGGGCAGGCTCTCCGCTGGGATCCTGGGCAAATGCCAAAGTGTCCTTCAGATTAGTTCAGCCTCTGGTGAAGGCTGTTGGTAGCAATAGACGGCCAGTGATGATAGTGAGAAAACTCTGTGCCTTCTCTCTTTCTCTTCTTTTATGTAACTTGGGACTCCTCCTACACCAGTGTGCTTTAGTACTGCACAGTTTTTCCAGTTTTTCTTTAGTACTGCCCCGGTTTTCCAGAATGGTGTTGATGTACTGCTTCTGAAATAAACTTCAACAACCTCAACCGACTTCATGACAGGAAAAACAGTATCTCGCCTCTTTACATGAACTAACCACATAAACCCTTTCTGAAAAAATGTAGAATGAATTTCTGGGGCTAATAAGCCAATTCATGCTAATTTCGTGCTAATAGACAATTTCATGCTAATAAGCCAAGAGGGCTCCCCTTGTCTATTCCCAGCAGAATGCGTTGACCCACAATGAGCATCCTGGGAGGCCCTCCAGAGCCAGGGATAGAAATCGTGTAAAGATAGAGAAGAGCTTGTAAGAGGGGGAAGTGCGCGTGCAGAGGATGCAATGTCC
Organism: Mustela nivalis; assembly: GCF_964662115.1. Classification (NCBI taxonomy): domain Eukaryota; kingdom Metazoa; phylum Chordata; class Mammalia; order Carnivora; family Mustelidae; genus Mustela; species Mustela nivalis. The sequence continues at coordinate 106,952,537 of NC_139026.1, read as the reverse complement.
CAACAGGACAAGAGGGGGAGCTCACTTTTGTTCTCCAAAACAGGTACTTTGTATTGGTACACCTAACTTTTGAACCCACCTATCCTCTTCCAAAACTAAAGACACTTGGTGTTACTAGGGTTGTTATTTCTTGACTTTAAATATCTTAATATTATTGGGGGCATAAATTTATTTTGTTGGGGGTGCATATCTAGTCCATTTTTCATTTTCTCTACAACTGTTCATATCGTCTCCAAATACCCAGTGCTCTTTTTATATGTCTGTGTGTTTTTGCTCATGCTGTTCCCACCACCTGGAACACTACCTTCTCTTCAGTGACCCTCCTACTCTAAGTAACCAAATTCCTACTAATTCTTCAAGAGCCAACTCTACTTTCTCTGGGGAGCCTTCCCTGTCTCCCTCACCTCACCCCACCCCAACCCTAAGGCTCCATTGTACTGATCTCACATACTCCATGCATATATTTCCTTCTTCCCACCCACATTCTAATTAAAATTTTGGTCAATGTGTCTCTCTTCCCTTCTAGACAGTAAGCTTTTTGGGAACAACGGGTGCAGTTTAGTTACAGTTGCATTCCTGAAACATACTGGATGCTTAAATCGCTGTTTACCCCTGCACTGACCTTTTTCCTTTGCCTTGCTCTAGATACTTTCCTTTTTTGAGAAGAAACTACATGTCTGTGGGCATACCTGCTATAAAATGCTCTTATTTTTAGAATGGCTAATGCATAGGGTTGCTCAACAAATTGAGTCCATATCAAAAATTCGTAAACTCTCTGGTTTCAGAACCCCTTGGTTATCTTAAAATTATTGAGGACACCAAGGAGCTTTTGTTTATGTGGGTTATATCTATTGATAGTTATCATAAATTAAAACTATAAAATTAAAACTATTAACTCATTTAAAAATAATAATAAACCCATTGCATGCTAACAAATGTTTCTGAAAGCCAAAGACTTAGAACAGTGGTATTACTGTACATCAGTTTCTCAACCTTGGCACTATTGAAATCTTGGACCAAACAATTCTTTGTGGTAAGGTGCTGTCCTCTGCATTGTAGTGTGTTTAGGACATCTCTGGCCCCTATCCACTGAATATAAGCTTCACGCCCTCCAAAAATTACTTAATGTCTCCTTGGGACTGTGGGTTGAGTGGACATTATCACCCTGGTTGAGAACCACTGTTTTATATTTCTGAAAATCTTTCCAGTGCCTTGATTTATAAAAGACTATCTGCATTTGCATTCAGTCCACTATAATACGTTGTTTTGGTTGACATATATGGTGAAATTTCAGCCTTACCCAGATATGTAGTTGGAAAAGAGATAAATATTTTATACACCATCAGTAAGACAAAAGAAAGAGAAATTAAGGAGTCGATCCAATTTACAATTGCACCCAAAACCAATAAGATAGCTAGGAATAAACATAACCAAAGAGGCAAAGAATCTGTACTCAGGAAACTATTAAGTACTCATGAAAGAAATTGAGGAAGACACAAAGAAATGGAAAAACGTTCCATGCTCATGGACTGGAAGAACAAATATTGTGAAAATGTCTATGCTACCTAAAGAAATCTACACATCTAACACAATACCTATCAAAATACCATCCATTTTTTTTCAAAGAAATGGAACAAATAATCCTAAAATTTATTTGGAATCAGAAAAGACCCATGAATAGCCAGAGGAACGTTAATAGCTTTTAAAATAATTGTGCATACTATTTGATACTATGCCAAAAATCCACAAGTGGGGATTTTTTTTAAAGGTTAGCTGTAATGTGGAATCCGAAACCATATTCATATTAATGAACCTTTCTTACTCTGTTACATTAAAATATATTAGTTTGGCTTAAACTTCAAATGGCTCTCTTACCCCTGAGAGGTTTTAGAACATCATACATTATTTGGAAAATATCTATGCAGTTTTTTTAAATGTTGACACATCTCATTGCACAGTATAAAAGAAATTATATTGTTGATATTAATCTCATTAGTAAAGTTTTAAGTACTGGGATGTTATGAAGGTCACAATGACAGGGGCAAGTTTTCAAAAATTCCAATTTCCTCTTGAAAGTTCAAATTTTGTCACTGGCAAAAAATAGTATTAACTATTTTCCTTGAAGTGACTAGCTTACTTATTTTTGAAAAACAAAATGGCTGCCAAATACCAAAGTCCACATATTCAGACTATAAATTGTTCTTTCAAAAACTAACGTTTCTGAAAGAAATGGCTAGTTTAGCTTGCAACCCAATCACACATGTCCTTTTCCTCAGGACAACCATTCTTACTCTGATACGCAACCCACGTGTTTTATGTGTACTTCCCTTATTGTCTCAGAGACTATTTTAAATCTGTGTTCAATAGCTGAGGTTTCACTAAATTGTTTACTTCTTCATCAAGGATGGTCCTAAGTGAAACTGTTGTTTTCTTTAGTTATGCAGGCCCCCAGCTGTGAAGGACACAGTGCCCAGCTCTGCCGTGACTGTGCTCAGGCACAGTCTGCTCCCCACGGCATTTGCACCATCAGCACAAATGTCAACACAGTGACAAAGGCAGATAACATCTTAGTTTTATTATGAAAATAATTTTGATCTTGCTGACCCTGAGTTTTGGGACCCAGGGGTGAACACACCACATTGCTGGTCTATGCCAATGTTGTTTTACTTTGATCATGAAATGAAACAACTCCAAGAGCCAGTCTTGAGAGAAGAGGAGCTCTATTGATATGATTAGCTCATGAATTGTCAAGGAAATAGTCATGAGATCAAAGTTTCAGGCTGGAAGGGCCCTCAGAACTGGTCTAATCTAGCCCCTTCAGTTTACAGACCAGCATAGTTATTAGGCCCAGAGAGGGGAAGTAACTCACCCAAAGGCCCACAGCTAGTTGTGATAGAAATGGAGTTAGAACCCAGGTCTTCTGATTCCCAGTCTAGTGCTCTTTCAACCACACCCCTCAGTAAGTAGTCTTTTGTGGTGTCTAACACAAACCCAACTACAAGATGATCCTTGGGATGATAGTCAGGGTGAACAATGTTTCATTACTCTTGGTGTATTTGCTGATGGTCGATGAGTTTGTTTTTACCCAGCCAACACCTATGAGGCTGTTTTCTCTAGTCACTTGACCTACAATTATTCTAATTGGCTACCAGGTGTATGGAGGTGCTTAGTTATGCCTTTCTGCTCTAACAGTTAGAACCCCTATAGAGTTGGTTAACCAAGAGACCATGTGGATTTTTCCACTCAATTAGGTCACCTCACAATATGATTACTTAAAACTCCATGTTTCCACTTTCTACCTGCACCATGGCTCACTTAAGGGAAGCCTCTGGAACATTTTCCATGGGAACTTCCTTAACTGGGTTGCTCTGAGGTTACTAATTTCCTTATCCCAGTCCTTACACTGATCTATGGTGCCTCATGGCATTTCATGAGAAAACTGTGGCCATTTTTCTCTGTCTGGCAGCTGGGAAGTGGAGAAGATGGATGTATGTCCTCCACATACATAAGTTGCAGAACACAAGTCCAAATTGTTAATGACAGTTAAGATGAAAACCTCTTCCCAGTGACCTGCAATTTTCTTTGAGAAGAAAGTGTTGGGTCTGCTTGGTTTTCAGACAGCTGAGCTGAGAAAATGATGACCCTTTCCTCTTGGTTTCATTCACACGCTACGAAGAGTTCACACACTTATTGGACAATTTTAGAAGAATAGTCTTAAATGGAACTTGAAAGTTATTTCTGGCCATACTGTTTTTTATTGTCCCCACCAGACAGATTCAAAGAGCTAATATCTTGAGTGCTTCCCTGAGCTGGGTTTCCCCTGTCCAGGACCAGAGGCTGGGTGAGGTGGACCTTCTGGTCACTTTGGGCACTCTGACCCTTCCACTGGTATTAAGGGCTCACATCCCAGGATTGTAATGTAAAGGGCAGTGGTGGGGCCTGGACACTCCTTGTTCCTCAAACAACTCCCTCCAGTGGTCTCCCAGATGCCTCAGGCTTAGGAACTGGGTCTGCTGTCTTCCAGGGGTCTTCCCAGGACTCCTGCCTTCTTGGGTTGGGCTTCCTGAGCCAGGTCCCTCAGGATGGTAAAGCCCCCTGGATTGCAAAACTGGCTGATCTTGGGGACCACAAAGGGCAGTGGAGAGTTCACGCCATAGCCTTGGTCACTTTGGGCTCCTCTGGAGGCTGCTGTAGAAATACCTGAAGACCTGAGAAGCAAGCATCTGTGGAGAGGGGCGGGGGGGGGGGTGGCCAGAAATGCCAATTAGAGGGTTGTTCAGCAAGTCCCATATATCAATAGGCACAAGCTCAGTTTTGCCAGTATTTCCAAGAAAATGAAACCAAGTAACAACAAATAAACAAAAAACCCATACCTGCCTGCTTAGTTTACAACCTGATAGGGGAGAGAAGTAAAAACTCCTGGGTGGGATCATATGTTCATATGGTCAAAGATCATCTCCAGGACTCTGGAGGCCTCATCCCTCAGTGGTTGTTTTATTGAGCTCCTGCTGCATGGTGGGCTGAATGCCAGGTCCTGAAGGGTGGTAGTTCCCAAAAGCCGTCAGGGTATTGGAATCAGCATGTAAGGGAGTGTGTTGGAAACATGGACTCCAGGCAAGCCCTTGCAAAACGTGGGTGGTTAGGATGCCACTGGCGCTGGGGCTGTGAAGAGGGGTAGGGACACATGGAAAGACCTTGCTTTCCAGTGGGAGAGTCCAGAGGCTGCACTCTACATGCCAACATGACCTTGAAGTCGTGTTGGGAATGCTGTGTCTGGGTCGAGACATTGGGGTCACTGAGTAAAGGGACATCCTTAGAAGGTGGACTCCACTGTTCCCCAGTTGGGGAGGACTGGGCTGAAACCAACTCATTCAGAGGGTGCCATGCCTTGCTCTCACTGGTCCAAGGGTTGAGCTGGGTGTTGGTTGGGGTTTGGCCACACTGGCTTGCCTCCCTGTCCATCCCACCCATATGTCCCATATATCAGGCCCCCTAGGATTGGGGTCCTGATGTGGCCCAACTGTTGGTACCCCTGTCCATGTATTTTCCATTTCTCAGGCCCAATGCCTATGACTGGGCTTCCAGCACCTGCCCTGTGCCTGCGAAGGGGTCTCATTCTATCCTCTAGTGGAGCGTTGTCCGGAGGGCTCAACATGCGTGGTCTCATGTACTTCTCATGGAAAATTTCTAACAGGCTCTTTCAGGTATCAAGAAGCAGTGATAGATTCACGCCACCTCAGGTAATGGGGGCTTATTGTAAGGATACATAAGGAAATAAGCTAGCGCAGGCAACAGTCTAGCTCTTAGCCTCATCTAGACCTGGACCTTCTCGGGCCTCAGGGCAAGCACCAGCTCTAACCAGGAGTCCACTTGTACTCTCTTCTAGCCCTGGCTGGCTCTTTAATCTCTTAGGCCTGAATGTCTGCTGCCCCCACGGTGCCTTTTGGCTTCTATTTTGATTTCTTGTCAGAATCTCTAAGTTTCTTAGAACTCCTTAAGGAGGTGGGCATGACGAGGCCCTGGGGCCAGGTCCCCAGCAGGGCCACCTCAGGGGCCGCTAGTCTCAAGGTGGCTACTGTCAGTTCAGGCACTGACCCCAAGTCCAAACATCTGTGGTCAGGGTGGTGGTGTCACAGGGTACAAAGCATGGTGACCTGTGTGGAAGAACAGGCTGCTGTCTTCACGTCCAGGTGTGTACTTGAGAGGGAGCGGAGGCTTTAAGAAAAGCCTGCCCAGGGGCACGTGGGAGAGCTGAGAACTCAGGCCAAAGCCACACTGGGGGCAAGGGCCAGGTCAGTGTTCAGATGCATCAGAAGCTCTAACGGTGTTAACCACGTCCTGAGACAGAGCCGTACACACCTCTCTGCTGTGTGTCGGAAAGCTGTGTGGGTATCTCCCCACATTATCAGAGGTCCTCAGAGGTGCACCAAAAGCTCATAACAGACTTCTTTTTCTTTTTTTTTTAAGATTTTATCTATTTATTTGACAGAAAGAGAGATCACAAGTAGGCAGACAGGCAGGCAGAGAAAGAGGAGGAAGCAGACTCCCTACTGAGCAGAGAGCCTGATGCAGGGCTTGATTCCAGGACCCTGAGATCATGACCCGAGCCGAAGGCAGAGGCTTTAACCCACTGAGCCACCCGTCATGGCACCCTCATAACAGGCACCCCTCATAACAGACTTCTAAAAGTTGGGGCTGGAAAGGGTGGTCAGGGTCTCTGAGACCAGCAACCTACCCCATACCTCATGGTCTCTACTTCAGGATGCTCAGCTTCCTGGACCCACAGGCCTGCATCACTTCCCTCCCCCAACTCTGGCTCCTGATTCAGCCCTGGGCTCACTTACCAAGGCTTCTCCCTCTTGCTTTTCAAGGCCTTATATGGGGAAAGACAGGAGGCCGCCTCGGGAACCAGATAGAGGCGGGGCTGTCACTGCGAGGCTCCCTTCAAAGTCAGAATTACTCATTTCAGAGGCGAATATTTAAAGTTTGATGGGAAATGAATCATTGCTTTTAATGAAAGACCATGTTCTGTGAAAGAGCTGTAGAGGAGGGGCCAGGGGGCCTCAAAGGAAGGGAAGCCCACCACAAAGGAAGTCATTCAGGCTGAGCTTTGGGAAGGGGGTGAGAAGAAAGGGCCAGGAAGAGGAGGGGCTGGGGAGAGCTGCCCATTTTGACGTTTCTCAAGTGGGAGATTACGTTCGAGTGAATGAACGGCTCCCAGGCCCTCACGAAAACATGATGATGAACTAACTCATCCTTTGTGGCTGGTAGGTTTGACATGGAGGGTGGAGGTGGGGGAGGGGCCTCCACACCTGTGGGGAGAGGGGCGCAGAGAGGAGAGGACGAGGACCTTCAGGCAGGACAAAAGGAGTGGGGAGCTGGTTGAGAGGTAGGCACTGCCTGCCTTCCACTTCTGCCTCCTATTCCGCAAACTGGATGGAGTCTTCTCCTCTGCCCTTGCCTCTCCGAATGAAGACATTGCCATTCGCTCAGCCATGAGGAGGCTTTCCCACTGCCAGGTGAGGGCTGTTGAGCGGGAGCCTTAGGACAGCTGTGGCCTCGCCGTTCTTGCTCCTCATCCGGGTCTGAACCCCACTCCAGTTGACAGAGAGGTGCGAGACACATAAACTGCCCTCTGGGCTCTGTGCTTCCTGAGGCTGTACCTGCCCAATGGCCTTAACCTTTCTCCTACCCCCTTCCTAGTGGGGGCAGGTTGTGGGGATGGGTGGTGGAGTTGAGCCTGCTAAACGGAATACGTCTAGGTCCTCTCGCCTCCCTTAGCTGTTCCTTGGCAAACAGCCAGACAGGTGGAGGGAAGAAAGGGCAGACGAAATTTCCATTTTTGCAGTTCAGTGAAACGGAACCTCCAAGAGGTGAGGTGACGCGGCTGTGCCCTCTCTCCACCCTGTCAGGGTGAGACTGAGCTGAAAAATGTAGTGAAAAAGAGGACAGAGCTTTGACCACCAGCCCTGGTTTTGAATCCAGTTCTGTCTCTTGCTAGCCAGGTGACATAGGGGAAGTTCCTTAACTTCTCTGAGCCTGTTTCCTCATCTGTAAAATGAGGATAATAAGTCCTACCTCACAAAGCAAGTGTGAAGATAAAGAAAATGTATCTGAACGATTTAGCCCAGCTGCGGGCCATGCAGTAGGCACTTGATAAATGTCACTTTCCCTCCTTCTTTGAACCACATCTCCCAAAGACCACATCAATGTGTATGCTAGGCTGCCACACCCCACACCACCCCCTTGACTGCCCTTCCTCTGGCTTCACCATCCTCAATGGCCCAAGCTACAGTTTCTGCTGGGATGATTACTTTCTGTATAGCCTCGGGGATGGAGCCATTAGAGAAGTGTTCTTGACATTTTTCTGGATGACAGACCTCTTTGAAAATGTAACGGAAGCTATGGCTTCCCCTTCCCAAGTAAAAATGAACACCCACACATCCACCTATGCCATTTTCCCTACAGTACCAGAGGATTCCTGGAATCTCTGAAGCCACACACAAAACTCCAGATGGAGAGACAGGACACGGAGGCATACATGCAGCAATGTGCATAATCTGTTGTATAGCCCAATTGTTCTACAATTCACAAAGTCTTTCCCTTGCTAAATGGCCAGGATGATCCTTCTTAACCTACCCGATGGGGCAGGAATAGAGAGTCAAGGAATGTGCATGGATGTTCAGGAGGGCAACCCCAGAGGGAGAGTTACAGAATTGAGCGGGCTTGGTGTTGAGGAGAGATATCGAGGATCAGAGGATATGGGACTGAGACGTTGATGTTGCCACCAACACTTCCCCCTTAACTAAGTATTGAAGAGAGAGAGAGAGAGAGAGAGAGAGAAAGGAATGTTATCAGGAAGAAATGAAACCCTCTAGCAGGGAAAGTAGGTGAACAACAGAACAGAAGCTGTGGGGTTTCTTAACACAAAGGCTTTAGAAACCACGGATAGATGTGTGTTTTCTTGGTGCAGCTCAGGTCCTAGCAGTGTAGGGTCGGGGGCTGGCCTCACTGACCATACCTGCCATGGAAACACTAAGGCCAGAGAAATAGAGTCCCAGTGGGATTGTGCCCCGCCGATTTAGAAAACAAAGAAGTATTCTCTTTCTTTCTTTCTTTCTTTTTTTTTTTTTTCAGAGGAGGTGTCTCATAAAGATGAGATGCTATTTGGTGTGTTTGTTCCTCCAGTATCTAAGTGGGTTTTGCAAGGCCAAGTGAGGGCTTCTAAGCCCAGGCCAGCACTGTCACACTCTCAGAGCTGTGAGAGAGGACAGACAGGCCTATCTGGCTTTGATGGAGCCCTGAGCTGAGCCGGCATGGGGGCGCCAGGCTCAGCTGAAAGCTCTGAATTCTGAACTCCTGTTGGGGAGAATGTCCTGATTTTGCCAAGCACTTACACCTTTACTACAGTCTTCTTGACCTTGAGCTCATCCTTGCTGCATCAAATTTTTCTTTTCAAAAATATGATTTCAAAACCACACATAGTAGAAACTTTGGAGAATATATAAACACCAACACAGAAAAGAAGAAAATAAAAAATCACCTACAATCCCACCACCCAGATTTAAGCACAGTTCACATTTGGTTAGATCTTTCCAGTTAGCCTTTCCCCACACCCGCTGCCCCCAGATTCAGCAGCGTTTTATTCATATGTGCCCCAGCTTACTGGGGCTTGGGACTCCTCTGTGCCTCAGTTTTCCTGTTTAGAAAATACAGCTCGCTCCCTGCTAACAAAAGTACCCAATTGCTTTCTTGTGGTTATCTCATTCGCTTAGTCAGGAGACAGGTGTGTTTCTCCATTATAGGAAGTGAGAGTAAGAGAGCGGGGGTAACGGGCACAAAGCCAGGCAGCAGCCAGTGGAACCCCAGGGACCCTAACTCTTCACCAAAGTGGATGTCCGCAAAAAATTTCACAGAGGTCAGAGCAGGCACATTCGCCAGCCTACTAGGGCCATGCACCATAGGGAGGTCTGTGATCTGTGGAGACCTGTGCCCATGCCTCTGCAACACAAAAATCAGAACAGCAGCCAACCCCCAAACAGAGTTTGCAATCTGCTTTTTGAGCCAATCAGAAGCTCAGACAAGACTTTGCCACACCATCTCTCTTCTATTCACCTCCAGTTCAGACAGACTTCCTGACCTTTCTTAATGCAATGGACCTCTCTCCTTGCTAGGCAAATAATACCTTGTCTGCTTTATTAGACTGCTGTGGTGGGCTCTGTGGTCTTTTTGGTGCTGTAGGTCTCACTCCACTTATCCCTGTGGTTAGCGGATAGCTAGTTCCTTTGGAGGTTGTAATCTGAAGTCCTCCTTCATGTCTGGTCATCACAAGGTTTCCCACACATTATGGAAGAAGGTCAAAGCCTGGTTTATTTGCCAACTTATCTAGGGGGTCTCCACTGGAAAATAATTGGCCCCATTTGGTTCGTACTCACCCATTGGCTTTTCTAGTTAAGAACTTTTCTTAAATTATATGCACATGCAGTACAAATGGGCACGGTAATGCATTTTTGTGAAGGCGGGCTGAAAGCTGATGGCAGGGGCAACTGTTCCAACTTCCATCTTTCATTCACACACCTTCATTTCCTGAGCTATTCTGTTTTGGAAATCGGAGCCTGGTTTGGCTGACTAGCACCCAAGAACTTCTGGGTAGAGTCACCAAACATTGACTGTTTGGAGTGAATGGCTCTGAACTCGGGCTTTCAGCTGCCACTGCTCCTCTTTGATGGAATAAATGGATCCTCCCACCCCCATTCTTCCCCATGGCTGGGCAAAGCTTTTTTCTACCTACTAGGCATGACTTCAAGCCAACATTGAAAAAGCTCTGGTTTCTTGGACGTTGCTGTTGTCTGGGAGGGCAGATGTAGGGGCTACAGTATGGGCATCCCAGCCTAGTTAGCATGACTTTCCCAGCACTCCACGGCAGATCAGGTGTGCTCTCCCCAAAGTAACTTTTCACTGCAAATGCGGTCCTGTTTCCTCCTGCATAATTGGAGTCAGGGCCTCTTTAACCCTACCTGCAAATTTATGCAAACATTATGCAAAAGCTTGCGTCAAAAACTGGCAAGGGAAGACCTTTGGCAGGTGAAGTGTACCGGACACCTAATACCTGGTGGGAGGCTGTTTTGGAGGTGGGGGTGCAGGGGAGAGTCAAAGCCAATGAGAGGGGGAGGTGCTTGGTTGGTGTCTGCAGCAGTGATGGAAGACCTCCCTTGGTGGTCTTCCAGATGGAAGGGTCTCCCTTCCCCCTGCCTTTCAGATTGAGAGCGGTCAGTGAAGGGGAGGACAGAGTTGGGAGCTCCCTTTCTCTTTCTCACTGTGGAGACCTCTTGAGAGAGGAGGTGGGGATAGAATCTCTTGGCCTCCCCTTGGTCTGTTCCAGGTGCCACATCTGGTGCTAAGAAAGTGTTTGAGAGGGACTAGATCTCCTCATGCCATTACATTCCTATTAAACAATATCACCTTATAAGTTAACTTCAAATTGAAACATTTTTATTATTCTTCTGGGAAGTTAAGCATTGTGTATTTTACCTTTCTATGATCCCTCTCTATTGTGGAACCAAGTCTTAAAATGTAAACGTACTTCAGTGAGCATCTATCTAGTCCAACGCATGTGTTTTTGCACGTGAGGGAACTAAGCCATTAACAAGTGGCTTACTCCAGTTTACAGACCTAGACTTAATCTGCCCTTCACCTCTCTGGGTGACATTATTAAATAACAAGCCCTTAGGAATCTATGTGGGCTTATAGACACCATCGGCTACTAATCACACATTTCAAAACACCAGGCAGTTGGGTCAGGCTACAGTGATTGCTCTTAAGCTTGTAGATAACTTCCAGGCTGTCCAAAATTACCTAGTTTTTCTGGTCATTCTACTCTCTTGGCTGTTCATAGACAATTATATTATTAGAAGTAACGGAGAAGAGGAGAAAGAAGGGGATGGCAGAATGGGTGCAGGAGTAATAAATATAAAAATTGAACATTAACTATATTCCTGACATAATGCTTAGTAGTTTACCCAATATTATCCCCATTTTACAGATTGAGGAAATTGAGGTTTAGAGAGGTTAAGTAATTTGCCCAAAGTCTCACATCTAGGTAGTAAGAGGACCTAGGATTCAAGCTCATCACCACCATGCTCATGGGGCAATGGTTTGGAAGAGGCAGGTTTCCAGGAAACTTCTAAATGGCCAGAGCAAAGAGTAATTCTTTTATATCCTGTTGTTGCTGCTTTGATGACTGACCTTGATGGGATTTTTAGTATCACCGTGGAAGTGAGGGCGAGAAAAGGAGGAGGGAAGCCCCCCGTGTTAGTCTTGTTTAGGATTCGCATCTTCTTGCCCTCTTTCCTAGGGCTGACACTGGCATTCTTCTGGCAGGTGTAAGCTTGAGGCTGCTGGGGCTTTACGTCTGTGCCGGTAAGGCAGGTTTTAGGCTCAGACAAACATTCATTTAGCTGTGTATTCATCCATCTATCCAGCAGGCATTTTTAAAAATATCTCTGTCAATTCCTGAGCAAGGTAACTGACCCAACAAACCCAACTCAGATTCAGAGATCCATAACCTAATCCAGTGAAGCTTTTTGTAGATTACCTAGGGTAATTTTTACAACCCTTTATCTTGCTAAAATCTCAGCTATTGGTTTGCAAGCAGGAATTTCTACCATGAAGGAATCAGGGAGAGATGGAAATGTTGGGCAGCTTAGCACCTGAGCTAAAATTTTAGAGAAGGATATGGAAGCCAAAGACTAACAAGAGGTTTTGGCATTATTTGCGAATATCCCTTCTCCTTGTTATTCCATTTCTTTGGGCACTTAAGCTAGGCTCATGATGTAAGGGCCAACTGTGCACTTAAAAATCCATCCCAGCATCCTCAGCTCAAACTGAGAACTAACTGCCAATCACCACTTGCCTGCCCCAACGGAATTAACGGAAGTTGCCAACAGCCCTGCCCCGACCTCATTGGGCAAAACCACCTGCTTAGTGGACATGATTTCCTCTCTCTCCTGAGTATCTCTCTCCCATCTTACAGCAGGACGTCCCTCATGGGTCGTCCACGTTTCAGACAGAGAAACGAGTGGGGCCAGTCCTTCCTTTGGTCTCATTAGGACACTTATTATGTGGTTCTACATGAGTGTCACAATTGCTCCTATGAAGAGCTGCTGGTGCGGGCAGGTGGAAGCCAAGTTCAGGGTGTGCGAAGGAATGAAAGTGCTTGAGGATGGCTGACAGTCCCCTGGCTGGAACCAGTATCAAAAAACACTATAACTTTGGGCTGAATGGGGAGAAGCTAGATTGTTACATCACAGAAATGTCTTTGTTCAACCTGGCTGGTCCTTTCCTGAAATCTTGTAACAAGCTGCAGGCAGATGGAAAAGACAGAGCATTAACTGTCGCATATATTTAGCGATCACCCTTCCTGTTGGAAGTGGTGGGTGGTGGGAGTCCCTGCAGTGTGTGTAGAGAGAGGGAAATTAGCAGAAGACCCTAAGATTCAGGGTTTGATTTTCGTAAAACCAGAGGCACTTGGGAGGAGGGAGACGTTAGCCCCAATCATAACTTGCCCTGAAAGTGAACCTTTGTGGCTGAAATGTTACTCTTGAGAATTTCTAGTTTCTGGCTTCAGAGCTGAGATTCAGGTTAATGGGTGAAGGTTGACCCGAACATTCAGGTATGTGGCACGTGGAAGCTGTCTTGGATATTTAGAAGATTTTCTCCAGATTGATGTTTGCTAACTAGGTTAGAATATCAAGGAAGGTTATAGTTGCTTTTTCTGTTTTGCCAAGAATCAGACTTTCAGAAAACTCTAGTGGAGGTTTGCTGCAGCATGGAGGAAAAAAGACTGCATTTTAAATTAATTAATTAATTAAAAGATATTAATTTGTCAGAGGAAGAAGAGCACAAGCAGGGAGAGAGGCAGGTAGAGGCAGAGAGAAGCATGCTCCCCATTGAGCAAGGAGTCCGATGCAAGACTCAATCTCAGGACCTTGGGATCATGACCTGAGCCAAACGCAGATGCTTAACCAACTGAGCCACCCAGTATTTTTGGGTGCACCAGGAACAGGCCATTCATTATTTTTGGCTGTGCTCTAGAGAGTAACACCTATCTTGCAAGATGCTTTTAATAATCAAGAGGAAGAATAACCAGGAAAAAAGATAATGTGACCTGTAAAGAGCTGTCAACACCTTACCATGGCGATGGTGACCTTTATATTCCAAGAATGTTGGTACCCATTCTTGCCTAGAGCAATTGTATATACAAGATGATCCCTCTAGCTGCAGGATTCTCCTAGTAAGGTTCAAGGATGCTGATATTACCTGATGCTTAATAGAACTAGACCCACCACCTGCTGCTTTTATCACAGAAGCTATGGGGCTGAGGGGACCTCCGTTAGCAACACTCAAGACCTTGGTTACAAATGAGTGGAATGCATAAGGGGGAGGGGATCTTTAACAGCCTTTGAGAGCAATATGAACGGCAAGTTATTTTTGTTCAGGAACACAAAGCAAACAACATTAGCGCTGAAAGGAATGCAAACCACATCTTGCCTATTTAAAGCAATAAAGGGAACAAAATTATACAGGCAAAGAGGTTCTTTTGTTTCTCCAGCCATGAATAGTGGTTTAAAAGTGCACACAAGCCACAAAGATGGTCGATACCATCTCAACTCCTGTGTAATGTGTTTCTTATTCTTCAGTGTACTTCTTTAAGAAAAAAAAAAAAAAAAAGATCCTACCAATAAAGCAATGCCATACTTCCTTCAACTTGCCTTCTCATTTGAACTTTATATTCTGTTGAGAAAATCTAAAGACATTATCTGTTTCCAGTAGTAGTTAATTCTTCCCAGGCACAGAGGGGGAGGATAAATGCAATTTTTTTCAAGCATACACTCATTCATTTACTATTTGTTAAGATCTATCATATTCCAGGCTCTCTGCTGGGTGAGGATAACAAAAATCAATGGGTTACCCTTCCCTTAGGGAAGAAAAGACATACATATATGCTAGTGTGTGTATTTGATTTGTCAAGAGAGAGAACAGTCTGGGATTTAGAAAAAGGAGCAGTTCTTTGTAGTCTTTCTGATCTGCTGAAGGGAAAGTACATGCCTGCAGAAGAAGTAGTGGGTGTAGGCACTAGAGGTAGAGTTAAACCTGATAGCAGGTGGCTTATAATACCAGGTTAAGGATTTGTGACTTTATTTTGGGAAGACATAGGGAGTAATCAAAGTTTTTGGGGTAGGGGAGTAGCATGATCTTCTGGTTATAAATAGATCTGAAATTTGGAATTTCACTTTTGAGAATGGATTCAGGAGATCATTGCATAGGTAGATTGAAGGATGCCTTGAGAAGGCTCAAAAGGGAACAGCATTTTCAAGCTTGCCCTCCTGTAAAGGTTGTTATGTGCTGCTGCTCATTCTCCCCCAGCATGAAGAACTGTGTACGTGTACCCATGAGAGTTGAATTTTTTCTAGGTTGTCTCAGTCACTGAAGAAACCGAGATGACATTTCTAACTAAAATGACAAGAGAGAAATTCCACATGGCTGAAAGGGAGAAACTAGTCACCCCCTTCCCCCGGTCTGGAGATGTTTCTTTCTAGGAGGAAGGGCACTGAATCAGAACATGATACTATGTCCAGCAACCAGGCAAGATGTGGCCATGCACCATGCTCTGGTGATCTTGGGTCAAGTCTGGACATTGCCACTAATTTGCTGTGTGACCTTGAACAAGTCACTTTTCTTCTCTGGGCCTGTGTTTCCTTACCTATAAACTGCGAAGTTAGACTGGATGGTCTCCAAAGTTCCCTGAGCCTCGAACATTGTGAATTTATGGGACTAAGGAAGGCTGTTATTAGTTCTGCCATGGCAAGTCTGATGATCCCCCATTTTCTCTTGCCTCTCACTGGTACTGAGGGAGGCAACTCAATAGGATGCAGTTTTGCTCAGACCCCTGGCCAGGGCTTACAACCTGAGTTCAAGTTCTGGCCTTGCTGTAGGTTAACAGTATGAACTTGGGCAATTAACTTAGCCTTTATGAGCCATTGTTTCCTTTTCTAAAAAGAAAATAATGTGTCAGTGCCCTCCAGCCAAAGATTATTCCTTTTGGCCATGGAGATAAGAGCCAAGCTATAGGACATTCATCCTTGATATCCAGATCTTGACCTTTGCTGAATTTCTGCTAATCAGAATCAAGAGGGTGTCCAGAGAACACAGTGTGTAGCTGGATGAGGGGATGGTCTTCTTCTGGTTCTCTTGTTATAAGGTGAATTATTGGCTCCTGTACTTGATAATTCCTACATAGTAGGCCCAAAGATCCTGCACAAAATATATCAATCAACTGCAACATAGGCCACCATTAGAAACAAAAGGATGATGAGTTTTTGTGACAGGTCTCAAAATGAAGGGGCCTAGATTATAAAACTCAATGAAAATATGTGCCAGAATTCATCTGGGTCTGAGAGTCACATGGCTTTGTCTTTTACTTAATCACATGCTGGGGAGGGGCAGACAAGATAGCGGGGAAATAGGAGGAGGCGCCCTTTCAACCTGTACCCTACAGTGAGCTGATTACCTTCCAAAGAACTCAGATCACCCATGAAATCAGCCTGAGATCAGAATTATACACGTCTGGATCTCTACACAGAAGATGCCAGTGGGCAGGTAAAGCAGAGTGGGAACCTCGGACTGATAAGGGAAGATTGACAAAAGGGGGAGCGAACCACCAGGAAAGACCAGGCACTCCCAGCCCAGGCCAGCGTGAAAATCTCAGTGTGCAATCACTGCTTGGAACCTCTCTGGTGGTCTGGAACTGCCCAGACAGCCGCCGCGGCCGTGGTTTGGGTACAAGCAAAAAATCCTGCGTCCCCAGGGACTGCGACTTGGAACCTGCTCTGCCAGCGGCCAAGGGGGAATTTATTTGGGCTCTGCAGCCCGATTGAGGCTTCTCTCTGAGAAGGGAGGTCAGGGTGCAGTCTGCTTTCCTCTAAACCTACAAAAACCATCAAAAGCAGTCAAGGTGAGAGAGGAAAGAAAAAAAAAAACCTTCAGAGAACAAAAGCCTGAAAAAAAGTTTCCTCAGAGCCCACACCCTTGAGGGGGGCGGGAGGACTTAACTCAGAGAACATGAATGATGGCAGGCCCCTCCCCCAGAAAACCAACCAGGAAAGGAAAAAAAAAAAAAAAAAGACAAGAGAAGAACCACCACTACTTCATAGGACAACTTTTATTTTTAATTCGTTCCCACTATTCTGGCTCATTTTTTTTATATAGATAATTTTTTAACCTATTTACCATCACAGTGAGATGTCCAGTACATCAAATTCCATAATAACCTTCTAACCTGAACTTTTTGATACATACACCTGTGTTTTTCTTTTGCATTTCTATTTTTTAAATTTCTTTCTTTTTTTTTTTTTAATTGTACTTAATCACATGCTGCCCTGCTTGTCCTATACTATCGACACAGGGATAGCAAGGCTGTAACATAAATTTCTCTTTGACCATCTGAGATGAACTTCAGGGCCATGTGATTATCCCTGCAATGATCCAACTCCAGCTAATGAAGTTTAAAATGAGCTGCTGTCATTTACAGTGTCTGTTAGGGTCAGAGAAAAGCTTGGGCCACCTTCCTCAGTTGTATGAATCCCTACTGGGGGAACTGTAGCTCAGAGTATGCATCATGTACTCTGCGCTTGCATGTTTTGGAGGTTTCTGAGTATAGTTTTCAGGGAAACTCGATCCAGTGGAAGGATGGTAATTTGAAGCACCTGAAAGTCTTTAAAAGCAATCCTGAATACATAGGGTAATAAATTAGTGCGTTGGCAGATGGGTGTAAGCCCAAAGTCCACATGAGAAGTAATCCCCTATTGGGGCACAGACTGCATTGGGAGAATAAAGTATCATTTAGCATAGTAGCAGTGAGCCGAGTTTTTGCCCCTCAAGGTGGGCAGATCTCTTGAGTGGAGTCCAGTAGTTCCTGCAGAGATTGGCTCTTGTAGAGAGAAGAGCTCCGATATTAGTTCTCATTCCCGATGGGCTAGGTTTTGCTGGTAGGGTTGCTATAACCCCAGCAGAAGCATCTTGTTGAAGTGAGGTAAGGTTCAGTTTTTATAGACTCAAGTCTGGAATTAATTATGCAGGGAGACTGAAGAACCAGAAAGGACATGTAGAAGGAGATCTACCTTAAGTGTTTAAAGAAGAGCTAATTAAATTTATAAAAAATCAGTTAAATTCAGAGCAGTAGCCAAGGTTGGAGAACAATGCAAGAGCTTCATTTTTTTCTCAAGTGGCAGAAGACTACAGGATCTCAAAAACAGCAGGAGTTTTGTAAGGGGACTCATACCGAGAAAGAGGGGTCAAAATACAGTAGTAAGCAGTGGATGACCTGCACATGAACCAGAATCTCACTGCCCTTTGCATGTCTCCCAAACAGGTCATTATCATGAGTACATTTAGTTGCCATGTAATTTTATATGTATGTACCTACAATTTTTATTTTTAAATGAGTTATGGAAACAGTGGAACTTACTTACATCATAATACCAATGTGGAAAACTTGGAAAGTTTGAACCATGACCTTGTTCAAAGCAAAATATTATGCTGAAATATTTGTGCATGGTAAATTTTTTAAGGACTCTGAATCAAGCCCAGGGCTCTTTATCTTGGAGCTAAAACCTTATTATCTCACAAATGTGGTAAAAAGAGAGAGAGGGAGAGAGAGAGAGAGAGAGACTATGATCTAAATATGCTTCTCAGTGTCCAAAAAAAGGGAACACAATTGAATTGAATAACTTCCTTTGCTGACATTTTTGACTGATTATCTGGACTCTAGATAGTGGTAGAACACACACATGAAGGAATGATGCTTTTGGTCAGCTATCTTTACCCTTTCCAAAGGGAGGGAAAAATAGAGGGTTAGAAATAAACAAAATCAGAGGGAGCTGGCTTCCAATATGTGAAGTTATCACTACAAAAGGTAGTTAGATTCCTTCTGCAAAGAGAGGTAAAAAGGCTGGCTGTAAAAAAACAGATTTTGACATATACACTTGAGAGTACATCATACTGCTTGAGACAATAGCTTGGGCCCTTGACATTTTATTAAGCTGACAATAAAAAGCCAGCACTTAATAATCCTTGAGGTATGGCAACAAAGGAGGAAGGCTGCATCTCTTACATTAAACAAAATCTGTCTTTGGGGGCATGACAAGCTCTTCCTAAGGGTTTCTTCACTTTTGTACTGTATCTGTACCATCTTGTTTATGTCAAAACTCCCTCAAGTGGCCATTGCAGTTCCAAAGCGTGTGTCCTACTGTATTAGAGAAATAAGGAGATGCCTTCACACATTAGAAAAGAGGAAAGTAGCAGGCTTCTGGCCCAGGAGAATGCCATCTTACATAAAGAAGACCCCAAGAGAGCCAGAATAGACTGTAAGGAGACTTTCTGTCTGGAGCTTGGTCGAAGGCCAAAGGCTGATGGTCACCAATCAGGGGCCAGCTGAAAATCCTCTAGATTCCAGGCAGATGAGGCATTGGCAGAAGCAGTTTTCTGGGACAACACTAAGACCAAATTGGGGAAGAAGCCTTTTTGAAATGGTGATGTGTTGTAAAATCTGACCCAAAGAATTCTGATCTGAAGAGATCTCCTGAATTCCTTTGCTACGGAGACCAGCTTAAGGTTGGACTTCTTAGGCCTGTGTCTGTGCTCTTCCTGTTGATTTCTCCACCTAAAAACTAACAATACTTAGGACATTAGACAGACAGACATATGAGCAGCTGTTAGAAGGCTACTCAACAATTTCACTGAAGAATAGTTCAGAACTGACCAGGTAACTGAGAAGTTTCACAACATCAAATTTCTGGGAAAATAGAATAAGCTCAAAGCAGAGGGGCCTCAAAGAAACATGGGAATTCAACTCATTCTGAGCTTACCTCCTAGCCAGGAGCCACGTAGTTCCCCAAACAGGCACAGAGTTAAGAGGCTTCAGATGTGTGCATACCATAATGGGGATGGGAATCTCTTGGTTCAAGGAAGGGAGTGTTTCTGCCAACTCTCAGCAGAACTTTGATTTCTGCCAATAATCTCCAGTTAAATACCACCACCAAGAACATACCTGTGGGTTCATTGCCTTGTTGCAAGAAGGAAGAATGTGCACCAGTAAAGGGAATGTTAGAACATAATGAATTTTGACTTGTGTTTGGTGATTTTCCAGGAGTGTTTAGGAAGGTGATGGGGCTCTTCTCTCTGAGTTGACTCTATCAGTAAGCAAGTGTAATGCTGTGATTGTGTATCTTGAAAAATCTTATCTAAAGGTGAGAAGGTTGAGCAAGCCTCCAGTCGTGGTTTAGAAGCAGCAGTCACTCGTATTATCCAGGATGGGGAGGTGTTTGATAGTTCTGTGATTTGCACAGTAACCTGATTTTTTTTCAGGGCTTCGACAAGATTACGAAGTAGCGTTGTTTTTTTGTCTCCTTCCCATAGAGGGACTGTGTCTGATGTTGGTGTCCTGTGAAATTACGTTCAACAGAATATCATGGCTAGCTATGAACAAACTGAGCTCTAGTCATGAACATCAGGCCTATTCTTAAGTGTCGGGGCCACTTTTTTCTTTCTTGTATGAGCCAATTCTTCAGTACCAGTGGGAGACTCAAAATAGAAAAGAGGTATAAAAGAATTCATAAAAATGGACAGCACAATGGAAATGAAGTGAATGACTTTTGACCCATTTCTCACCTGGGAGACACTAATCCAGAAACCTTGGCCATTGAGAAAACAGTCGGGAAATGGAAAGCAAGCAGGTAACACTTCTGGACGCCTGAAATAAAAATGCCCAAATACCCCACATTTTTACAAGATCTTTGAGTTTTCCTCAAGGTATATTAGTTTGTTTTGCACACATCCTAACAAGTTGTGCTATCATGCTCCCAGAAGATTAGAAACGCAAGGGAGAAGGTGAAGGGAATGCTTAGAATTTAGAAGCAGGAGCCAGATGAGTAGCAACAAGGTCTGGCACACAAAAAGGCCCTGGAGACATTATGCTAAATGAAGGGGCCAGATACCAAGGACCACAGAGTGTATGGTGCCATTTCTAGGGAAGTTTCCAGAAGGGGCAAATCCAGAGAGAGAGAGAAGGTAGATTAGTGGTTGCCAGGGGCTGGGCTGGAATGGAGAATGAGGAGTGACAATTGATGGGTATGGGATTTCCTTCTGATGGTGAAGAAATGTTTGGCATTAAACAACTTTGCACAACTTTGTGAACTTAGGAAGAACCACTTTAAAAGCGTAAATTTTATTATATGTGGTCTATGCCTCAATAAAAAATGTTAGAAAACAAAGAGTACTCAGATCTGGCATCCTGAGAACCTGATAGCAAAGCAGGATTCAGGCACTAAAGAAAAGTTGACTTCCAAAGCAGGGCCAACAAGAGCCACGAGCTCTGCCTGCCTCCCGGTCTATAACCTATGGAACCTTCTTCCTTGCAACCCCATACATGCAGCCCACACCCCTGCATGACCGCATGCCAGCCAGGGTGTTGAGGGATATAAAGGCAACTAAGACATGGTCCCTGCACTCTGGACGGAACACATCTCAGGGCAACAAATGGTGTTCACACAAATGACCCCAAGCAAGTCATCACGAAAAGGGGACATTATTTTCAAAATGCTTACATTAAAAAGGCAAAGGAGTGGGTCATATGGAATTTATATCTAAAAAAATCCTATCAAAATTGCCAGCCTTTTAAAGGAATCTTAAAGTCCCTGGTGTCAAATTTCAGGGAGCTAGGAAGATAACGCATGTGAAATGGCTCATTTCCACCGGAAGCTAGAGAATGAGATGCCACTGTACCTGCGGAAAGGCAACCAGCCCTTTACACCTCAATAACCCCAGAAAGCAGGTGTGTCAGAGTGTTTCAGATCCTCAGTCTCCTGGGCATTGGGATGTCATGGCGGCGACAGCAACAGTTATACTAACTTTTGTGATTTTTCCACAAGATTTGATGTGCCTCTTACTTGGCGGGCCAAGGGCAGCACTCAGCTACAGGGGAGGGAAAGAGATCAGTGCATAATGGAGGGCTGTGTTTGGGGCTGGGATCCACTGATGGGGGAGACCTGCTCAAAGCTGTCCCCTTCCGGCAGCTCTCTGTCATTTGTTTTCTCTTCTCAGTGGGGCAGGGGGGTGAGGGAAGGTGGGAGAACATACATGCTAGCCTTACCTCCATCTGGGCAATTACTGCTGGTGTAGACATATCTACTGGTTTTCTGGGTAGAGGACACGGGGCAAGTGTGAAGTGAGCACCCATTTTAGAATGGTCTCTCTGACTGTAGGAATTAGGCACCATCACAAACCATGGCCTCCAGTGCCCAGCTATGTCCACGAGTGCCCTCTGAGGGAGACTCAGGGACTGAGGGAGAGGATAAGGGAAGCCCTCCTTCAGCTAAACATGAACCTAGCGACTTCAGAAGAACTCCTTAGGTCTAAATTCCCATGTCCATTCTCAGGCTACTTCAAGGGACCCAAGCTTCCAACTTGCCACAGGTCTTGGGACACAGGGCCTACCCTTGAAAACAAGCACTTAAGAGTTTTTTTTTTTTTTTTTAAAAGATCTAAGTTCAAGCCCACTACTGGAAAAGATACATTTCAAGGGAAGACACTCTGCTTTAATGTAGTGGCTTTCCACTGGGGCCACTGTTGGTGGAGTCTTGAGTTCTGGCAGACTATGAGGGGGGTCAGAAGGAAGAGTGGTTTCTTCATGGAAAAGCAAGGGCAATGATGGTGGTCCTTGGGGAGCGTTTCAGTGGTTGTGCTCTTAGAGACTGAGAGAGCCAGATCTGGGCTGTTCTTTTTGGCAGAAATGAGAAGGGCAGGAAGGAGTGACAGAAATGCCGAGAGCCTTTGTGTGGTGATTCACCCGTGCTCCCCGCCCTCCCCCATCCATTCCCGTGAATCTGTATAGGTTTAGAGAGTATTAGTCAGCTTTCCTTGGGGGCACAGAGACCCTCTCAGAGGTGACTTCAAGTAATGGAGATTTATTGTAAGGATATTTCTGGAAATTGGGAGGGTGCCGGAGCCTTGGGGTTCCATAATCACTGAGGGCAGATTGGCTTCTAGGAGCTTGGAACAGGATTCTGGACCTCAAGCAGATCCAAGTTATCTCCTCCTCTCTACCACAAGGTAGAATTCCTCAACCCTGAAGCTTAGTTCTCTGCTCCTTTGTCTCTGCCTCTGTGGATCCCAAATCCCACTGCTCCCTACGACAGCAGGTGGTTTCTGCTTATTCATGGCTTCTGCTTGCTTGTGGCTTCTCTCTGTGTCTTTTAAGCTTCGAGTCACACGGCCAGCTGCCTTTTCTTCTCACATTCAAACTTCTCCAGAGAATTCAATTAGACCACTGTTGCCGTGGCCCATGTTAGTAGCCCTTTCGTGCTAGGCCACCTCCTTGGGCCACTGGCCAATAAATGGGGTGTCCGTAAATCAGATGCCTATTCCTGGTCCAATAAGCAATTTCTGGGATAACAGCGTTTTCTCCTGTGTGGAAAGAGACTGTTGGTTGTAGTGTGTGTGTGTGTGCGCACGCACACACACGGGTATAGTGGGGACTGTGCGGGTGCTCAACGGGGGGAGTAACAGGTTTTTTAAGACTTGGCCTATCTGAACTTCTGTTCTGGCAATAAGAAATATGCAGCACTTGGCAGTGAGGGAGAGGGGTGCTTTGAAGAGATTCCAAAGGCCTCTGCAGAGTGTGTGTGGGAGACAGCAATGCCCATAGCACTGTTTTTCAAGTCACATCTCCCCATCAGGTTGCAGAGAGTGGTAGACTTGGAAGGTACAACCTCATTCTGACTCTCTCTTCCTTTTCTGTCCTGTAAATGAGAACAAGAAAAGGTGACTGGAAAGGTTTGCAGAGCTCTTTTCTGGCTCTAGGAGGTGATGTGCAGGTTGCCATGAGAAATGGTCCTCCTGTGGCCCTGGCTATTGACACCTCAGCTCCTCTGAACTTTTTCCTTTTTATACTAAACTTAACATTTTTAGTCTTGAAGTAGTATTTGGAACTTAGCAAGTGCTCAAGTGTTTAATAAATGAATAAATGGATGAGAATGAAAATACGAATTTGCGATCAGCCCTTCAAGGGAGGCTGGCTAGGAGAAGGTCGAGGTTCCTGGCTTTGGTAGAACGAAAGCCTACCTTTGAATTCTGGCTTTGCTATTTGCAAGCTGTGCGACAACAGGACAAGTTACTTAACTTCTCTGAGCCTCCCTTTCCTCAACTGTAAGGTTAGGATAATGTTCGCTTCAAAGTTCTTTGGGAAGTCCAAGGGACTACATACTTTCCTAGTGTGGGCTCTGACACAGGGTGCTCAAGTGTTGAGAGCTGGAAGTATCAGGAGGGGCCTGGAGGATAAGAGCAGGACATCTACCTGTGGACATGAGTGCACAGTTCCACTGGGAAATGAACGTCTTGCCTGTGACTATGGAGAGGGGATCATGAAGGGAAGCCCACACCCCAGCTGCTTGTCTCATCTCCACCTCCTGGGGAGTTAGAAAGGCTGTGCCTCAGTACTCAGTACTCCTCAGTACTCAAGTACCAGATCCAACAGGGTTAGGCTACAAATCCGGCAGGCGTGGGCTGTTTCCAAAAGTCATCCGATTTAGAAGCAGCCAGAAAACATCTGGATCAAATACTGGCTGATGCCACCTGTTGTGCCAAATCTATATGGGGTAAATGAAGGCTTAGTCAGAGAACAAGTCTGTGGGTCAGTTTGGGGAGAAAAGCTAAGAGCCAAGAGACAACTAGGTCAGAGAGCGGGAAGTCCTGGCGTGGGAGGGGGAGGATGCTCTGCCGGGAGAGCGACCTCTGACTGGAGGCCAGGAAACCTCCCCTTTGTGTCTTCCCCCCCATCTGTTTTCAAGATGCAACTCTAGAGTCCCAGTGTGGGCCAGCTCGTGGCCAGGCAGGCTCTACTGGTCTGAGTCTGTGATGGGAAGTGGGGAAGGGAGGTTCTGGGCAGGGAGAAATGCTAGGTTCCTGGAGAAGCTCCAGTGGTGACACCTTGCTGCAGGTGACTGTTGCAGGCTTATGTTCTGGTGGAGACAAGGCTGCTGTGATTGCGAATGCTTGTCACTCCTCCGTCAAAATCACCACCTTCCTCCCCACTCTCCAGAAGTGCTCCACCTCTTAATGCTGAAATTATGGGGTCTCTTCCATTCCGACTTCTGGTCTTTGCAGTTGTCAGCCTTGTGACTTTGAGGCCTCACTGTATCAAAGACTAAGCCTTTCCATTTCCTCCCAAGACCCCAAGAGGTCCCCTCATGCCATCACTTGCTTCTCTGTGATGCATTGTGCCAACCACCCCAGTGCCCCTTCTACTCCTTCACCTCACTGTCTGCCCCTGTTAGCCTCTGGGGAGGAGCCAACTCAGTCTAGCTGGATGCCTGCTTTGCACCTGGCTGGGGTGGTGAACCGCTGCCCAAGGTCGCACCACCTCCTGCATTTAGGCCAGCACTGGGTTTCCAATCTGCACTTTGTCCTCAGTGCTGCCACTTGCCCGAGGCCCTTCCTTGGACCTGGTCAGCTTTATGCATGGGTCCCACAAAAGCTGTCACAACCAACCCCCTGCCTCCTGCCAACTTCGCTTTCTTTCCTACTAACTCCTCTGTTCCCACTCCCAAATCCCAGCAGGCTCACCTTGTACTTCAAGGTCAAAGTAAAGTTCATTGTGTGGAAGGATCTTGCTCACTCTCTGGTCCCTCTGGCCCACTCTTCCATAACAATGGCAGGCAGCTCTTACTTTTGGGTAAAGCTAATACTTGCCCCCAACATTGAGTCCCATCTCTTCTGTGTTCCTCAGTGAGCTTATTCCATGGATGCTCCTTCTTTCATAGAGACACAGCCTTTTCCTCACTGCCAGTGGTCTCCCATTTGCATTTAAATGTGCTCCTGGCTCTTTCAATAAAAATGACAAAACTCTCTGTCAAGCAGGGCCTCCCTCCCCCATCCACCATGAAACTATGGCCTGTCACTGCTTCTCTTTACAGTGTTCTTGAAGGTACTCTCTGCACGGTGCCCTTTCTCATTCACTTCTCAACCCTCACAGTCTGGTTTCCTAGACCTAGCTTCCATGAACACTCTGTGCAACCCAGATTTCAGCTGAAATCACTGTGGACCTCTGGATCCTAAAGCCCAGGGGATACTACTTCTCAGGCCTCCCAGATCTGCTCTTTCTCCTTTGTTCACTATCTTGATAACTATCGTCTCCAACCACTCAACTGGCCAAATTAACTTTTATGTGAGATCCAGCTCCTACTAACCCCACTGGGTGCTTTCTCTGTTCCTCCCGCTTAACTTCTGGCAGTTCATTCTCCTTTCTACCCAGACCCAGTCCATCACCAAGGTCAATCGATTCTACCTTCTTACTCACTGTGGAGTTCATCTTCATCTCCACGGCCACAACCATACTCTGGAACCCCATTGTCTCTCACTGGGATTTAGGAGCAGGTTCCCTGCTTGCACTTCTTGCCTTGATGTGTGGACCCCTCCCGTCCATTCTCCACACAGTTCTCAGAATGAACTTCTAAAAAATGCAAATCCGTTCATGCCCTATCCTCTGGCCTAAAATTCTCCAGGGCTTCCCCGATGCCTTCAGGATAAAGTCCAAACTCCTTAGCGGGGTGTCCAGGGCCCTTCACATCCTGTGGTAATAGAAGCATGACTAACTAGTGTTTGGACTTCGACAGACTCGGGACAACTCAGATAGACTCCTGTTTATATTGTGGCAGCACTTTGGCTGTGTGACTTTGAGTAAGTTACTTAACCTCTATGAGCCTCCGCATTCTTATATATATAATGAGGGTAATATGCCTACATCAGGCAGTGCTGTGAGGATAAAATGAAGTAATGTATACAGTGTCTTTGTTTTTATACTTGTCTAGCAAAGTGCTTTTCTCATTGTAGGAATGCAGCACATGGAACCTGCTATTCATTGCCCCTCTCTGCCTCTTGCCTGTCGGCTTTTCACCAGATGCCCTCTGATCCAGTGCCCCCGAGCTGCTGTCCTCAACAGAAGACACCACACTTCCTTTTCTCCTTCTTCCCAGTTTATACTGTCTGCTGCTCTGTGCCTACCCTAGCCCCTTCCTCTCTTTGCTTGAATAACTCCTCATAATCAGTTAGGGTTCTCCTCTGGAAGTTTCACCTGAGCACCCCAAGACTAACCGCTGGGCCTGGATGTTTCCATAGCAGTCATTTCACACTCCTGTCAAGGCCTTCATTGTCTTAAAATTATCTTGTCAAGTGCTCCTCCCTGTGCGAGGCATCCCCTCCTGGGTAGGGATCATGTCTTACTTATCTTTATATCCCTAGAACCGGGCAGTTAGTAAACATTTGCTGAATGAACAAACTTAAACTTGAAACTCTATCCAGGTGGTATTCAAATACTTACTCTCATTATTTATTTGCTAGTAACATGCACATTCTCGTTTATTTTTCTGTTCCTCTTGGGAGTAGGGGCCATCCGTCCTTCAGATTGTAAGTTCCCTGAGGGCAGGGTCCCTGGCAGAATGGTGCCGGTAGAATTAGCATGCAGGCGGCTCTCCTCAGGTATTGCTGACAACTTAGCCTCCGAGAGGAGGGAAATCGAATGATGAGGTAACTGGGTCTTCATCTTATTTTGTGCAAATCTCAAATCAAACTTGGTGGTCATGGAGGGTCCTGGGCTGGCTCTGCGGTACTGCAGTGGCAATGGTCACAAAGGTGGCGTTGGGGGCTGAGAGCAGGGAAGATTTGAGAGGGGGAGGTGAAGAGCAAAGTCCTAGAGGAAATGCATGATTTCTTATTCTGGTCATCTGGGAGAATTGTGGACATTTGCCCCGGGGACTGTCAAGCAAGGACTGACCTTTACCACTGAACTGGCTTTAGCTTTTGTTTTAAAATCAGTTTTCAGGCAGGTGAGAGTGTCTGAATGTCACTTCCCATCACTTCATGGGTGAACCTGCCTGTTTTTAGTGAGAGGGATCCCTGGGGGTTTCTCCCGCCTGATGACCTGAGTTGATCTTGCTTGCTAGCCCTCAGCATGGCAGAGTCCTTAGGTCTATAGAACCCTAACATCTCCTGAGTTGTTAGGAATGACTGGGGTACTCATTACTTTTGATCTCTAATAGAAGTGGAGGTAGACTACAAGCCATCTGTAGACACCCCTGTCCCCCTACCCCATCTGTTGTCCTGCAAAAGCCAGGGCATTATTATTCCCTGTAGCCACACTGACTGACAGGACAAGCTTGCCTCCATGACCACCCTACCCAGTAGGGTGTCAGAATGCTGAGTCCTGGGGAGATGAAGGTGCAGACGGCTGCTGAGCTCCCTCCCAGGACAGCCCAGTGCCCCAGGACACTCTTGTTTGTTAGGCTCACTCTCTTCCACGTCCTGTAAGTGTATGAGGTATGTGGAGGATGAGGGGCCAAAGACTGACTAATTTTGCACCTTAGATTCTTTTTAGACCCCTTTTCCATGTCAGAGCTCTTAAAGTTAGCTTTCTGATGACTTACTAAGAAATGAGGTTGGGCTGGGTGCTCAGGAGATCTTTAAGAGTCAGGTATTTTGTCCACTAAGAGTCTAAGCATTTTTGAGGAGGGAAGACCTCATTTGAGTAACTGGTCTTATGACTTTAATTAAAATTCCTTTATCCTCTCTCCCAATACTGTGAGTTTCTAGAGCAGAGGCCCAAACATTTTCTGGCCCTACCGGGAGGCCAGGCCCTTAAAAGGAGTTTGAAATGTATGTGAGAACTGTTTAGGTTAGGCAGACACTTCTTGCTAGGAGTCGGGGTGCTTGGGAATGACAGAGGTTGAAGCTGCTTTTCCAGAGGCTTCTAAGGAAGATAAACTCTCCTCTATGTCGAGGGACAGAAATGTGGCCTGCGGAGCAATGGAAGACTAAACCATCTGGTCTTCCTGAGGGTAGACCCTTTTTTAGATATCTGATTCTCTACTTGAATTAGGTTTTGCTATTGGCAGGTTTATAAACAGTGAACCAGGGAAGTGTCTGTGAAGTGGGTCTGCATTTAGAGGGAAAGTCCACAGGTGTTCAAGGCCCCTCATTAGTAAACATATGTTCTCTCTCTTTCTCTCTCATCTCTTAAGGCAGGAATTTTGCTCAATACTGTGCAGAGAGGTCACGAAATGAGGCAGATTGAATGGGTCTCTGCAAAAACCTCCAAAAATGGGTCTCTGCAAAACCCCCCCAAAATGGGTCTCTGCAATCTCTTTCTCTACTTTCTGCCTAACAAAACGTCTGCAGCTGTTTGCAGTTCTGGGACTTGAGTATCCTAGCAGGCAGGTAAATAGGGACTAGGCTTTGAGTCTGCCCATTGGGCTTGTGGTGGAGAGAGGAGGGCTTTTTGGGAGCTGGGCCCCCAAGGCTCCAGCCTTGGAAAAATCAGGCAGGATTTTTAAGGAAATCAGCACCCTGTATTGTCTTTTTTTTCCTTCGGGAATTTATATCTGTAGGGTGAGCCTAGAATGTGTTTTATTGTAAGAGAAAAAATTTTCCTTATGGTAGTGCTGGGAGTGAAGAGGAACTAAAAGATGAGTGGTGATGAGCACTGTGAGGCTGCAGTGGCTTATTTACAAGGCTTCCTAGTTGTTCAAAAATTATTTTAAAATACCCACTTCCTAATCTTCCTCCAGAATAACAAAGACTGTGAGCCTAATAATAAAAGTTAGAGGAAGGGATCAGTTTTTCAGATGCATTCATTCATTCATTCAACTAGCATGCATTAGCACCTTCCATGTGTTTAGCACTGAGCCAGACATTGAGATGGAAATGAAACAGAAGGTTGTGACCCTGCTGTCTTGGAGCTTTCAGCTGAGAAATCAAGAGGAATGGCCAGGAAATGGCTAAGCGGCTGCAGCACAGAAGGGGAAAGTGGTTTGACTTTTCTTTATTCAACTTGGTTTGGACATGGGGTGTACCATATACTTGGATTTTCCTGCAGCAGATTTTTTTGTAACTTTTGAGTTCTGAAACGTTTTATTGAATACTTTTGATGGGAGAGCTTTAAAAAGATAACCTCTTCTGCCTTTTAAAACAATTCACAGAAAGCAATTTCATCTCTTTCTAATGGTTTGGTTCTAACTTGACCTTTTCTTGAATATCCCCCAAACTTTTCTAGTTATTGGTTCTTTCTTCCAAACCAATGGTAGTCATTTCTTGTCAAGTTCTACCTGTTCTAGCTGCTACTATACCCTAATTGTCTGTAACCATTAGAATTGAGGATGGACTGGAGAAATGAGAAAGCTATTTTTGTTTGATGAGCAAGCTTAACTTCACATTCAACTTAGGGGTAATAAGCTTTGGCTTGGTGGTTGGGGTATTGTATGGACACTGTGATAACTATTCTCCTTTTCTGAGTAGTGTTTTCCTTTCCTATTAGCTGTGTTCTGCATAATCACAATTGTTGGATCTAACTTTTTTTTTTAAGGGGGAAAGCAACCGTGTGGTCTCCTGTCTTTTTTTTTTTTTTTTTTTTAAAGATTTTATTTATTTACTAGACAGTCAGAGATCACAAGTAGGCAGAGAGGCAGGCAGAGAGAGGGGAGAAAGCAGGCTCCCCACTGAGCAGAGAGCCCAACGTGGGGCTTGATCCCAAAACCCTGGGATCATGACCTGACTGAAGGCAGAGGCTTTAACCCACTGAGCCACCCAGGCGCCCCGGATCTAACTTTTGGCTAAGTAGGGCAAAATCATGTAAGATGAGGTATCAAAGTCAGTGATACTGTCTATTGCTGTGAAAGTTTAAAGAAAAGATTCCCTCAACTCCCTTCTCCTCTCCATCTCCCCTTGTCCTCCATGCTATTTGTTATGCTCCACAAATAAGTGAAGTTGAGGGAAATTGGAAGGGGGAGGTGAACCATGAGAGACTATGGACTCTGAAAAATAATCTGAGGGTTTTGAAGGGGTGGGGGGTGGGATGTTAGGGGAACCAGGTGGTGGGTGTTAGAGAAGGCACGGCTTGCATGGAGCACTGGGTGCAGTGCAAAAACAATGAATACTGTTACATTGAAAAGAAATAAAAAATGAGAAAATTTAAAAAAAGAAAGAAAGAAAGAAAGAAAGAAAGAAAGAAAGAAAGAAAGAAAGAAAGAAAAAGATTCCCCATGGGCTGGGTGGCCACAGGAAAGTTTTCATGGAAATGAAACTTAGTGAGACCTTGAGGACATGACAGGGCTTTAGTGAGTTGTATGGGAGTGGCTACATTGTTCAGAAAGGGTAGACTGAACTCTCCAGTGGAATCAGAGAGTTTTTATGGTATAACACTTCATGAGTTTAACTGTAATGCCATGTCATCTACCCTGCCACTCTGGGTGGGGATTTAGTCTACAGAATTTGGCTAAGTCCCTTCCACACTCTGTGGGAAGCCATGGTGCATTTGGTAGCCATAAGGGCTTCTTGCATTATGAGCATGAATTGCAGGACAGAAATGTGTACCCTGGCTTTCACCAAGAGGACATAAAATGAAACAGTATCACTGAAATTCTATGTGTACTTCAAAGGTAGAGGAGGAAGAAAACTGGGTTCGTCTCCTCCTTGTGCTGTCAAAGGCCCATCCTCTTCTCTAGAATCCAAAGTTTCCTAATACTTCATAAAGATTACAAAATTATACTCAATATCAGAAGCCACCAATGGGTATTAATATTAGCTCATGTGGGCATCTGTTATGAATGAAAAATATTAAGGTCTTTTTTTTTTTTTTTTTTGACTTACCAGTCCTTGGAAAATAAGGAAAGGCAAGAAAAAACATGCCACTTGGTCTTGATTAAGACCCTACTAACTGGGGCACCTGGGTGGCTCAGTGGGTTAAAGCCTCTGCCTTTAGCTTAGGTCATGATCCTGGGGTCTTGGGATCAAGTCCC
The DNA here is from genome assembly GCF_964662115.1 of Mustela nivalis. Taxonomy (NCBI): domain Eukaryota; kingdom Metazoa; phylum Chordata; class Mammalia; order Carnivora; family Mustelidae; genus Mustela; species Mustela nivalis. The sequence continues at coordinate 106,921,140 of NC_139026.1, read as the reverse complement.
ATATCGGTTTCTCTGCTCAGTGGGGAGCCTGCTCCCTTCTCCCTTCTCTCTGCCTGCCTCTCTGTCTACTTGTGATCTCTCTCTCTCTGTCAAATAAATAAATAAAAATTTTTAAAAAATTAAAAAAAATATACCCAGTGCTAGAAAACAAGAAATAATGTCTTTGATAGATCCAAAACTGAGGAATCCTTGAAGGACAAAAAGTAGTCAAGATCTGATGAAGGAAGCTATAGCTCCAAATGCTGCCATAGGATTCCTAAAAAATTTGTTTCAGGTCTCAAAATGGCAAATATGGAGCAGAAGGAAGGCTCAGGCAAGAAGGTGATTCCCCAACACACTACATTTGACTTCCTTTGGGTAGGCAGTGAGAAATAGAGATTGCTTGGACACTTGAGTCAGAAAGTCAGAGTAGGCTCCAAGTGAAATCTTCTCCCCTATACTCCCTACTTTACTCCCTACTGGCTCACTATACTGACAGCAGCCACCTTCTCTCACTTATGTTGGACAGGCTGAAGTAAAACCTGCCCCACAATACATCCTACTCTTTCCCTCTGTTGACCAGGTTAACATAGGTTTTCTGATACAAAGATGAGCATGGGTGTAGGATTTAACAAAAATGTGTGGAAAACCAATAATGTGAAAAAGAGATACTGATTGCAGGGAAAAAAAAAGTTCACACCCAAGGAAATGTTAGTAGTGCAAGCAGAATAATTTTCTGGAGCTTTTGAAATAAGTATTGCTATGGGTCTATTAAAAAAAAAATCAAAGACCTTGGAACCTAAAAATATTCACAACAAAATTTAAAAACCAACAAATGGACAGTACCATGGACATAGCCAAAGAGTAAGTTAGTGAACTGGAAGATGAAATGGAGGAACTCTCTTGTGTCACCTAAAAGGATCATGAGATGAAAATATGGAAAGAAAAGTTGAGATTTGGAGAACATGAATTGAGATATTTTGGTATCTGCCTACAAAGAATGTCAGAAAAAAAAAATAGAAAAGAAACAATATCACAAAATTTACCAGAAGGTATAAAATAATCAGTAGAAGACAAAAGTCCCAATATTCAAAGATGATGAATGAAAAAAGACCTGTAGCTGGATACATCACAATAATAAAGTTAAAGGAAATCTACTAAAAAAGAGAGAGAAAAGGAAAGAAAAAGAAAAAGAAAAAAAACTTCCAGAAGGGAGAAAAAATGAGAGTGACAACAGACTTCTCATGGTCAATGCTAGATGCAAAAGGCAGTGGAATTGTATGCATATAACTGTGGGGTTGGGTGGGGAAGATATTGTACTGGAATTGTATACCCAGCAAAACTATCATTTAAGTGTATCTATGAAAAAGAGTCATTTTGGACATTACAGATCAGTTTACCATTCACTAGTTCCCTCTATAAAGATTACTAGAGGTCATAAAAATGAAAGAAGTGAGAAGGAAGTCAAGGATCTACTCTGTGCTAAATGCACATACTTCTGTCATAGAGGAAGGCAATTTCAATTAGTTCACATCTGGTTGAGGGAAAGTAAATGTATCTGTCCTCTCCATAGGACAATTAGTCAGATAGAAGCAACTGCCCAGACAGAAAGTATGAGCTGAGCTACCTGTGTTGGTTCACTGTATTAAAGAGTGGAATGGGCAGGACATGCTGGCAGTCTCCTCTCAATCCTGATCCAAGCCCTTGGTTTTATCTCTGGAGCCTAAAGAGGCATGGCTGGAGGTTGCCATTATGTACATTCTTTCTCTTCTCAAATCCATCCCATTAGTATTCATAGGGGATGAGGTTGGGGAAGCTATCTCTCTCCCTGTACTGATGGTCTGGATTGCAGTAAACCCACCTGTGTGACTTTTCCTGATTAGAAGCACTACAGTGGCAGTCTTAAATTGCTCAGAATATCAGGCATATGCCCAGCTGAGCAGAGGGAACATGGCCTGGGCCTCTGGGCACTCTGCCCAGTGACCTGTCAATTTGGGACACTGCCAGTTCTCCTAGATTGAGGAGGAAGACCAGTAAGGAAGAGGCCATGGCAGTCCTGGGAAGAAGAGAAAAAATTACTGTAGGAGGCTGTATGTACCAGAAGTCCAGGTGAATTCACAAAGTGCTACTTTGGGAAACCTCCTGGTGGGTATCAAAGGGGCATATGGGGCTGCCCCACAGGTCAGCAGAAACTGGGCCAAGACACAACAGATTCTGGCTGGGAAGTGGTCTGGGTCTGGATCTTCTCCACAGAGGAAGGTTTGGAAGATTTTAAAAAATTCATATGTTATTAAAGCAATTTCCCCCCCTCAAATTTCTGTCCTCTGTATAATTGTGCTTGAAAAAACCAAGTGGGGCTCATGTTCTCCTCAAGAGTTTGTGCTTCCCTGTCAGTTTCTCCTATTCGAGGTTGGGCCTGGTCTTAACCCTCCCTCCACCTACATGGGTCTTTGTCTGGTGATTCTCCCTGACTCTCCAGATTGGAGGGAGGCTGGGAACCAACCACACTTAACCACTTGACTTCAGAAGAGTTATAGGAACTTGGCTAATATTTTTTAGTCCTTTTATTATAATCATAGGTTGTATAACTTAGTAGGGGACACTTGGAAGCCACATGTCCTGTCCCCTGGCTCTAGGCAGGATGGAATTAAAGTTATTTTCCTCAGATAACACTCTTCTCTGCTTTAAAACAACAACAACAACAAAAAAAACCAAAAACCAAAAACAAAAAGCAAAAAACCTCCAAAGAAGCAGCTACTGCAGCATCTCTTGGGAAGGCTTTCCTGTGTTTCACTTGTTGTCAGGCAAGAAAGGTTGAGACACTTTTCTGAAGACTCACTGGGGAAATGGCCAGCCTGAGAGTTCATCCCACCCCCCGCCCCCCGAAAGAACTTTGAGTGCACATGAACTCATGCCATATGTGCTTAGGAATAAAAAGACCTCTTGATTCTTGGACCTACTGTGGGGAGTTTTTGTGTGTTACATGTTCATGTCAGGTTAGACCCTCAGATGTTTTTATCCATGCTTCAGGCACTATATGCCACTTAAATGCAACAGTACAGGACTACAGCAAACTGACAGCAGGGGCAGAGGGTAAGAACTGTGATGGGAAGGTGATGGAGGAACAGGCAGCTGCTTAGGCTGCCTTGCAAAGAGATACCCAGGAGTACCAGTTGACAGATGCATTTCACCAGCCTGGCCATAGCATGCGCCTGGGTAACCCTAGTTGACATGTTTCTCTGTAAACTTCCAGCTAGACAGATCTTTTCTGCAATTCTAGCATAGACACAGTATTTCATTTTATTTTTTTACAAATTTAAAAAAAAATTTTAATTTTTTTTTTTTTAGTGTTCCAAAATTCATTGTTTATGCACCACACCCGGTGCTCCATGCAATACATGCCCTCCTTAATACCTGCCACCAGGCTCACCCCATTCCCAACCCCCCCCCCCCAAAATCTCCAGTTTGTTTTTCAGAGTCCACAGTCTCTCATGGTTTTTCTCCCCCTCCGATTTCCCCAACTCACTTCTCCTGTCTTCCAATGTCTTTCATGTTATTCCTTATGCTCTACAAATAAGTGAAACCATAGGATAATTGACTCTCTCTGCTTGGCTTATTTCACTAAGCAGACAAAGTATTTTAAAACATATGATTCCTACCAGGAGACCATGAGCATTTGAGCTCCTCAAGGTGACATTTAAAGCCTGCCCTTCCCCCCCCCCCCAAACAAAAATTGCATTTTTGTTTACCTATCTAAGAAGATAGGTAGGTTTGGGTATTCTTAAGGCCAATGTACCTGAGACTTTGGAGCACAAACTTTTCTAATATTTTTTCCGGGGGACAGCATCTCTTCTCTGAACTCCAGCCACAGGGTTCACCAAATAGGATGAAAGAATTGAAAGTGACCCATGAATTCAGCTGGTCCAAACTCCTCACATTACAGAGGAAGAAAGAAAAACCAGAACTACAAAGGGCTGTGAAGGCAGAAATGAGCCTCAGTCACCCCCTCCTTTTACTCAGAGGTCTCTGAATTGACACATCTCCACCCCAGGGTCCTCAGTAACTTGTGACAGAAGTGGAGCTAGAATTTGAGTTTCCCTATTCAAGTTCAGTGCTTTATCCTCCCCCCCCCCCCCCCCCCCCCCCCCCCCCCCCGCCAAGGAGCTAGTTCCATGCTTTCTCTGTAGCCTGTAGGCCAGGCCAGAACTCAATGGCAGGAAGAAGAATGAAATAAGTGTAATGATTCTATAGAGGGCATGTTGACCTTCCACAAATCATGTTCCCACCAGTCTTGTCACTGATGCTTGACCTTCCACCATTAGAGATTCATTCTTTTGTAACTTGGAGGTGAGGTAGACTTCCAGAGTCTCCTCTTGAAATGTAAATACCTCTGGGAAGGCCACGAACAGTTGATAGCTAAGAAACTGCCAGGCCTGTTTCTCCAAGAGCATTAATAACGAACAGTGGGGGGGTATGGAAGGGAAGCGGAGGCAGAGAGATTTCAGAATTCACTGAACTAGGAGGACAAAGTTGGGATGGATGTGAGAATGGGTGTACCCTTTTGTAGGTGCCATGAATGCTATTTACCTATCTAATTAAATATGTAAGAACATGGCCCAGACACGTTGGTGAAAAATTCCCTTCTCAAGGCATGAACTAATGTTTGGAATCTCAAAGGGAAAGACTGTGCTGCCCACACTCTTCTGCCATCAGAGGGTGTCCAGGTTAGGGCTTTCTGTGTAATGGGCATTGAGAGATCCCCACTTCTACTTCAAGGCTTCCTTTGCATGAGCGGACCTGCATGGATATTTTTGTTTATGGCTGAAGAAAAGAGGAGTTTGTACTACTCTTCTGTGGGTAGAAGACAGGGGATGGAGAAACTCAACAAGAGAGGGGATGGTGTGTCATCCGGCTACCCTGACACTGGCCTTTGTGCCCTTGTAGAACAATGGAAAAGTTCAGACCAGAAGCAGAGGGGCTGTTTCTCCAAGAGGCTTGAGGAGACACAAAATTCAAAGAGTGGGTTTGGGGGCTCAGCAAATCTACTCCTGCATTTCATGACATCCAGAAGTTGCTGGGTATGCTGGAAGATAACAGTCCTGGTGCAGCTGTCAGCATCCTCATGAGGGATGTTGCTGACATGGTTAACGGCAAGTCTCCTAAAAGTCCCCTCAAAGTCAGTGGATATGCGCTAAGGGAAGCCAGAAATGCAGAAGAAAGAGGAGGAAGAGACTCAATGTGAGTACATATGATGTGGTCCTACAGAGTCTCCTGGAAACCCTTGGGAGGCTCTTTGTAAAGGGAGAGGGTGGTATGGGATTCTCCGTAACAAGAGGGACTAAGAAGAGGAAGTTTGGGTGATTTTTATTTAGTGTGACACAGGCTGGAGTGGCCTGGTTATACTGGAGTTCCTACTATGTCATTTGAACCCTCCCTGGCATGCCAATAGACAAAAACAAACTCTGATCCCAGGGCCAGGGAAAGGAGACCTTGGTTCTGATTAGAGAAAAGTCCAGTAGCTCACTGGTATAATCTCCCTCTTTCTTACCCACCCAAATTTAGGTCATGATTCTATAGGACTTGAAAGTTTATTCCAAACTCAGTCTGGGAAAGAGCAGTAAGAAGAAGAGTGTCAGAGCCTCCATCATCCAAACACTGGAAGGAAGGAAAAGCCCAATCTGGTCTTAAAACTTGAGACAAAATGAGGCACAGGGAAGAAGACAAGATTTGTTCAGAGCTTCCCAGCAGGAAACCACTACCCGAAACTTCCAGGGTCTGGTTTATGGGCCAGGAGGAAAACATACAGATTTTTAAAAGACTTTAAAAAGAAAAGGAAGGAAGGAAGGAAGGAAGGAAAGAAAGAAAGAGAAAGAGAGAAAGAGAGAAAAGGCTATCTTTGCAGGCTGGAAAAGAGCCAGGGCATACATGCAAAGTTGTTCTGGTATCATTCTCTCCCTTCTTCCTCCACCATCCACCTGCTAAAGTGCCGGGTCTTTCCTTCCTTCCTGTGATTAATCTCACATTTGTTCAGCATGCATTAACTAGGTCCTGATGTAGTTGTATGGCAGATTTGGCTACTGAATAAGCGGAGTTTTCCAGAAGTTGAATAAAAAATCAACATCCTCCATACCTGGGACTGTGGTATGCAACCCGGAATGACACCACGCAGAGCACTTACTAAGTGGATGTGACAGGAAGAACCGCAGCAAGAATGCAGGTTGATAGGTGCCATTTCGATGGAGTGACCTGTCTAGAGTCATTGTCAGGCTGACAGATACTCTGGCCTCTGGGAGTGGGGTGTACTTTTTATACTTGGGCCTGTGCTGGAGAGTCACATAACAGCAGGTGAAGTCTTGCTGGGTCAAGTCGGTCACATCTGGCCACATGCTGTATACCATCACACCCCTTTACTGAGTTCTACGGTGAGCCTCATTCTGGGTCAGTCACTTTATAACAACCCTGAAGTAGGTTTTATCAGGCCCACCTTTTATTTATTTATTTTTTGCAGATGGGAAATTAAGGACTCCAAGAAGTGAAGCCATGTGCCCAAAGTCACAGTTAAAATGCAAGAATGTGGACTGAAAACCAGGTCTGTGAGGCTCTGGGGTCTGGGCTCCTTCCACTGGTGGAGTCAGAAAGATATGGGCTCTGAGCAGTCTTCAACCCCTTACCAGGTTTGTGACTTGAGCACAGGTCTTTAACCTTTCCAAGATGCCCCTTCTTGTTCTATAAAACAGGGGCAACGATGCAGCTAACTTCCGGGGGCTGTGTGATGACTCGGTGTGGATAGTTTGCAGAATGCACTCAGCACAGTGCCTGGTCTGGAGTGGGCAATTGGCCCAAAGTCACTATTCTGAGGTCACCAGCTCCTTCTCCCTTCTGTGAGGCATAAGAGACTAAGAGACAGCTCTTAGCTGTCTTCTTTGCAAGCAGTGTTTTCAACCCAGGAGAGGAAAGCTTTTCCCTCTGGGAAGCCACAGCTGCATTTGAATTAAAAGCATACCTGGATAGTCCAAGAAGTGGAAGCCACTTTTCCCTTGCCATGTGATTTTTAAAACATCACCTAACCCGTATGTTGTTTTTCCTGTGGAATAACTTGAATAATCCATGACTCAGACAGGTGTGTTAGGATGATAATTTATTTTTATTCTCCCGCAGGTAAACTAATCATAGAGTAGACTTGTCCTGGTAAGATGAAGACCGTGGCTGCTTCTCCAGCAACTCAGCTCACTGCTTTCTGGACCATCATCTGTGACCACTACTGTGTACTGTGAGACAGAACATTAATTGGAATATGTTTCGGAGCCAGGAATCATTAGACAGGTAGAAATTCTATTTGAGTGTCCCTGGATACATAAAATCAGTCATAGAGAAGTGACTTTTGGATAATCTGCTGATTTGCCACATTCAGGCATCGATATGGACCATTGAGACTTGATGGGGTTGTGCTGACTACAACCTGAGAGCCTGTGTTGCCAAGAAATTCACTGGTACAGGCACCTGGGTGGCTCAGTCACTTAAGCACCCACCTTCAGCTCAGGTCATGATCTCGGGGTCCTGGGATCGGCTGGAATCCAGTCCCTACTCAGTGGAGAGTCTGCTTCTCCCTCTCCTCTGTCCCTCCCCGTTGTTCATGCGCTCTCTCTTGCTCTCTCTCTCTCTCAACTAAATAAAAATCTAAAAAAATAAAATCGCTGGTTCTCCCATTGAACTCTATCCCCTGAGAAGTGTTGGAGAAATCAAGTGATGACCACTTATAATGACTGTTTGGCTACAGTCTTTGAGGCTGCCTAGCATTAGGAAGTACTGTTAAGAAAAAAAGAGGTGGGGGGGGGGGCTCCTTTTGACCTCTAGAAAGCCCTAATGATAGCCCAGTGCTGGAAGAAACATTGTAAGGAACATTATCTACAAGTCTCTTTTGTAAATCTCTGACCAGAGAGGAATGTAACTTTCCACTCAATCACTCTTATGAGTGGGAGGGAGAGGCTCATCTACTACTCCTCAGCCTTTGTTTAGGCCATCAGAGTTGAATTTTGGTTCCAGATGCATGTGACCAGTCTTCGTTGTGATGGGTGTGATTAGAATCATAGTTTACACCATGCATAAAATGACAAAGCAGAAAAGGGATGTAGAGCTTGTCTTCTGCGAACCTCCTCTTTTTAAGAAAGAGGTAAAGTGACTTTCTCAAAGCCACCCACCCATTTAATGCTGGAGCTGGGACTAGGGCACAAGTCTGGTGACCCCTGCAGCAACACTCTTTCTCCACATGGTGCTGTGTCTCATCTGATGTAGGTAGATACATGGTATTGCATGATGAGATGCTGGGAAGGAAACTGACTTTTATTAGAACTCTGTTTCCTAGGAACCACGTTAGGTGTTTCATCTACACCGGCTCATTTTATTGTCACACTCTTCTGCCAGGGCGAGATCACCATTAAGCCATTTTCCCACAGATGGAGAGAGGTTAACCTACTGGGCTGCAAGACCACAAAGCTCTTTCCTCTGGGAAGAGAAGAAAGTGATAAGGGTGGTGAAATGGTCCAGAAAGGAAACAGATGGAATCTTGCACAGTTTTGTTTAGCTACCTCCACACATTGTGCATTTTCAGGTGGGGTTATCCCTGAGACACCAGAGAATAGCCCTGTCCTTGGGCAGACCGTAATATGGCATGCCTCAAGTGACATCAGTATATAATATATCTGGGACAGGGACAAGGCTGAAAAATTTTTACCCATAAAAGTTGCAGAGGCACACAGGAACTTTAGAATCTTGAGAGAGAAGATGTCCCCAGCTTTACTTGCAGGGAGAGGCTACTATGTTTCTGGTCCAGACCCTAACGCCTCCAGGATTTCTCTGTCCATATCAACAGATAAATATTTTTGCAGGGCCTACTTGACTATAAACCAATGATTATAGCTATATCTAACCTATTAGAACCAATCTATATGACCCTTGATAGGACCTAAATCCATTACCAACTTTTCCTGGGAGAAGAGGTATCATCAGGGTAGGTATAGTCCTTTCATCTTTCAGTCCAGAATGCCTAGCACAGTTCTTGGATCCTAGTACTTAATATAAGGGCTAATGGAAGCAAATGTGTATTGAGCTACCGGACTGGATAAATGAAATCGCTTTCTAGTTAGCCTTGGAAGATTCAGGAGGGACTTTCCAGAAAAAGGTGAGCCTTTATGAAAGTTGTGAAAAAAGAGGAAAGAAGTGGAGTATACAACTTCTTCCAAGAGGAAAAAGCCAATTTCTATTGTGATAGCATTTTAGAAGGGATATTTAAGTACCTTTATGTTTCTGCTACTATCCCTCTTCCAGGGCCCTTCTCTGAAGAAGGTTCTGTTCCATCATAGGTCACCGAGAAAACCTAGATGTCTTTTTGAGTCCTCCTCACCCTGAAAGAAAGGCAGGTAACAATGGTATTCAATTTTTTTTAGGGGTATAGAAAACCAACGATTAAGCTATTAGTGTAAACCTACTGAGAAAATGCCTCTCAAGTATTGTGAGAATAAATAAACCAAACGCTTTCATATCCAGCACAAAACAACAATGAATTGATTTACTCAGACACGATCAGAGCAAGAAAGAAATAACATTCTGGTTTTAATGGCCAAAGGAAAGGGAAAAGGAACCCAAACTCTGCAGGTGCTGGTGACACTCTGGCAAGTTGTCCTTTGGGATGTAATTTAAGAAATAACTGGCCCTTGCATTAGGGAGAAATAGGACTGCAGAGGCTTTTGTGCAGGAGAACTGCCCAGGTGTGGGGCTGCATGGAGGCTCAGCCAGGTAGCTAGCTGGCTGCTGCAGCCTTGGCGTGGCTCCCATTTGGCCCAGAAGACACTAAGAACACTGCTGGGTGAGCTGCCATGAGGTGGTGATGGATCGCGTCTGTGGCCTGATTCCTGAGGAGCCATGGATTCACTGCAGCGTGCCGTGGCCATATGTGAGCCCAGGCCACACATGAGGTTCTCCTAGGAGGAGGAAGGAGAAGCCACATGACATAGCTTCTACATCTTTTATTGTAGCAATCATATTTGAATGAGCCAGAGTCCAGGCTTTCCCAGACAGCATGGTCTGCAAGTTAAGAGACTCTGTACCCTGATGGCAGGGCTATGGGATTTGGGGAAGCAATGAAGGGTTGACTGGCTCCTGAAGTTGAGCAACTACATGGTCTTCACCTCCTGGAGGGCTCAGAAATGAAAGGAGGCAATTCTGGAGCCACCACATGGGATGGATGGAACCTTCAAGGCCTTGTTCAACCTTCTAGGGTTTGCAGTTCTCCTGCAACAGCTATGCCAAATGATTACTCTGACTGAACCCTTCTAGTGGCAGGAAATTCACTCTCTGGGGCATCTCACAAAGCTAGATAACTTTTCCAATTAATAGTCCTTCCCAAGAGTCCCATTCCAACCTGTATATGCTGGGTCAACCATCAGCACATTTTCACTCTCAAGAACTTTGTGGCTGTCAAGGTGTGTGAGAGGTATGTGAGAGATGGACCTTTCCATACTGGGAGGATTCCTATAGTTTGGGGAGGAGGATCCTTTCTCTAATTTAGGGGCCTTCTTTTTCTGTGGGTCTTTTCATCTTTTCCACATATACTTGTCCAAATTGTCCTCAACCATGACCACATATTAGAATCAACTAGAAAATTAGAAGAAAAAAAAATCTTAATGCCAGACCTCACCAAAGCATCCTGTCTGGGGTTTGAACCAAAGCACTGGTATTTTTAAAGTTCCCCAGATTATTCCACTGTGTTAAGTTTAAGAACCACTTGTTCTATTCACAGAATCTGGTCAACCTCTTTAAAAGGTCATGCTGCAGAATAAAACATCCCAGATTTGAGGCCTCTCTCATTTGGGCAGCTCTTTGTGTTGTTGTGTTCTCATGTGTTCTTTGGGGATAACAGCAGTCCTGTCTGAAAAGAGTTGTCAAAAGAACTGCCCGAGGACAAGCTAAGTCTAGAGGGTCTCTGGCATGTAATATGTGTTTTATAAAGTTTGACTCAGGGCCTGGGACAGGGCCTACCCAATGTTAGCGCAACATTTGTGGTCTTACTACAAGCCAAGCCTTAGCCTGTACAATTCATATGTACTGGTTAGCGGACTTTGTCGCCTCGAAGACATAAGCAAAATGTGTCTTCAGGACATTTTACCTGGCAGGGCATATTGCTCCAGATTATCTATTTAATGTACCTCTCAGTGAAAAACCTGTATCTCTTGTCATCCCATATATCTTCTTGCCTCCCACCAAAATCCCTCCTAAAGCTCTTCTATGAAAATTCTGTACACTTTCAAAACTAATTTCCGAGCTCCTCAATGGTCAGTCAACCTTTTCTTGTCCATTGTCAAGCCCACTGTTTGTTAATGAGCTAGGCATAACAGATGCCCAGTAAATTCTTTGTGGAATGATGAAATTGATCTTGGAATAACTATGCTAATATTTTTAGGCAAAAGAGAGGGAGGAAGACTGAATTCTCGGGAATGGTGAGGTAGTGGGGGATGCCTACTTATGTTCTAGGCACTTTTCATGCATCGTTAATTTTCACAACTGTAGGAGATGAATGTTCAGGTAATCTTTTGCTGTGTAACAGAGCACGCCAGGACTGAGTCTCTTAAGGCAACAATTCTTTAGTTTGTGAATTTGTAATTAGGTGGGAGCACAACAGGGAGAGCTCCCTGCTCCCAAGATAGCTCCACAGAGGACAGCAGCATCTTCTTTCTTTCTTTCTTCCTTCCTTCCTTTCTTTATTTCTTTTTTTCTTTCTTTCTTTCTTTCAAGATTTTATTTATTAGATAAAGATCACAAGTAGATGGAGAGGCAGGCAGAGAGAGAGAGGGGGGAAGCAGGCTTCCCGCCCAGCAGAGAGCCCGATGTGGGGCTCGATCCCAGGACCCTGGGATCATGACCTGAGGTGAAGGCAGAGGCTTTAAGCCACTGAGCCACCCAGGTGCCCCTAGTATCCACTTTCAAGACCGCTCCCTTCAGCCATTATGGAACAACCTTGGTAGCCTAGGGTCCTCACTTGCAACCCCAGGTTGGCTCTGGGTTGGATGGATTAGAATAGGAAACTCTTGCCAGGAGAATGCAGCTCTCTATCTCAGCCTCTCTACTCCCCATTCTAAGGGGAGCTGTGTCTGTGCTTGGGGAGAAGCCAAGCCAAGCAAAAGATTTCAACAGAGAACGGAGGAAACACACCCACTGAGGTTCTCATAGCAACACAATCACGCACAGGCAGCAGCCTATTTCGGTGGGAGCTTGTCTCAGCTCCCCTCCTCCCTGGTTAGTCACAGAATGGATGCACTGCACAGGCAGAAACAGTGTGGGGTAGGGTGGGGGGAGAGTGGTGTACTGAAAGTCCAGAAGCTGGGGAGCTGCTCTCAGACGTTCCCTCAGCTGACCAAAGGAACATGGACAAATGTCATCCTTTCTCTGATCGCCGGGTCATTATTTATAAAATGAGAGGACGAAACGCCATGAGGACCTTTCCTTTCTGATTTTCATTGATTGTATGAATACCGAGGCTCTCTTGGTAGGGGATGAGATTTCTCAATCTTTTGTTTCTGAGAAAGATGCTAAGAGAAATTTGGGTCCAAGAGGGTAAAAGTCATTCTTCAGGTTCATCACATTCATCCCCCTGTAACTTTCTGCATGTTGGCAGGCTGTGAACGGGAAGGAGGATGACCACATGTTGCAAAAGATTCTGCTCATTCACCCCAACGCTAGTCAAGGTCTGTGGTCTGAGAAAGGAAAAGGTTAAGGAGTTAGGCTCATTCTTTCATTTATATTCACTTCTTCTACAACACACACACACACACACACACACACCCCACACTCCCAGGAGCCCATTAACTTAAGCCTATTGCCCATTGTCTCATCACTCTTTTTCCTCTCCACTCCCACTTCTCTCCCTCCTCCACTTATTGCAGTGAATCCTCTCTTTCCCCTAGCATCAGGTGATGGAGGCATCTTTAGATTCTGGCCCATTTCTTCAATGGACTCTGAGGTTAGTTGAGGACAACCAGGCTCACATTTCCTGGCTGTCAAAGGTGATGATAAAAACAAATAGGGCATACATGCGGGACTGATCTCCCTATGTAAGTACGGGGTTGAAGTGAAGAGAGCCAGGGGGCTCAGGAGCGTCTTTCAGGTTCCTGTCCTTGACTTGTGGGTTGAAAGCTTGAAAGTGCAGCTGTCTTTGAAGAGGTCCAGCCTGACTGGCCTGTTGCAAAGGGAGAGACAGAGTGCCTCCCCCTTGTTCTATTTCCCACCCGCCTGACAGATGGCCAGTAAGACAGAGAAAAAGAAGCTCTCAAAGTGAAGACAAGAATGCATTGTATAAAAATTCACACCCCCTGCTGCCGCCCAAACTCCCTTAAAAAAGGATCAAGAGAATCCTAATGGGTATGTGACATCCTCCCTCTCTCCCATAGAAGGGACTTCAAAATCTGGTGACGATGGGGGAGGGGTGAAGAGGGAAAAGAGAAATGTGTGGGCAGGGGGCTGCTAGGGAAGACTGAGGTAGGGGGAACACGACTGCGGGCGCATCCATTTGACTTTCTCCTTCGGTCTTTCCCAAACCACCTCTGACTGAACCTCTGGCCCAACCTCTCAGCCTGACAGAGGCTTGGAGCCTTGAGTGCCTGGACAGGGTCAGTGGGAGAAAAGGAGAGATGATCACACACTTAGTCCTAGAGTTGAAGGAGTTAAAGACCCTTCCTCACCCAGACACCCACCCCTTCGCTCCCGAAACCATAATTTGCCAAGGAAGGAACCAAGAACTGACGGAGGAGCTGGGGAGTAGGGGGTGGGGTGGGGTGGGGGCGAGGTAACTATGGCCCAATCTTGCCCAGAGCTGGTCCTCGGTGGGAGGACGAACACCCGGGTCTAAGAACCTGCAAGAGCCCAGCTCCGGCGCCTGCTTTCTCCGAGCCTCCCGCGTGCCCCTGCAGCGTCCGCACGGCCCTTGCCCTCGCTCAAGTTGTCCACAGCGCCCGGGAGTGGAGGCGGCCAAGAGACCCCTGGAGCCGGGAGGGGGAGGCGGCGGGCCGGGGGGCGCTGGGGGCCCTCCGTCTGCGCCCAGCCGCCGCCCGCTCTACCGAACCTCCTACCCCGCCCCCACTCACCCGGCTCAGCCCCTAGGAGAGACGCGCAGGAAGCGTGTTGCTTCGCCCAGCCGATCTGCAGAAGTTGAGAGGAGTTGGTGGCTGCCTCCGGCCGGCCGGACTTTGAGATCAGCGGGGAGAGGAGACGCCGCCGCTGCCGCGGAGCCTTCGGGACTGCCTCCCTCCAGCTTAGCCCGCAGCGCGGGTGGAGAGGGGCGGGGAGGGGGTCGGGTGCGCGAGAAGAACTTGAAACTGTGTGAAGGAATCCGAAGCAGATGAGAAGGGAGGAAAATAAAACAAAGTGGAGACTGCAGAAAAGACTCAACCGTAGTTGATTGTATAGGCTGACGCTCCAGCACAGGGGCTGGGTTGGTTTTTTTTTTTTTTTTTTTCCTCCCATTCTCTCTCTCTCTCTCTCTCTCTTTTTCTCTCTCTCTCTTTTAAAGCTACACCAGCTCTCTCTTTCTCTACTATCTCTGTATCACCAAACCCTTGCTGGCTCTTATGGGCATGAAACACTCCTCCCGCTGCCTGCTCCTAAGGAGGAAAATGGCGGAGAACGCTGCCGAGAACACCGAGGTAAGAAGGCGAGAGGGCCGGGGCTCTCGGCGACCGGGTCAGCCCACCCCGGACCACCGCGCCGCCGCCGCTGTTGCTGCCGCCGCTGCCGCCGCTGCCGCCGCCGCCGCCGCTGCTCTGCACCTAGTGCCAAACTTTCCCCGGCTCCATCCCGCTTGCTTCTGCCGGCCGTGTGTGTGTGTGTGTGTGTGTGTGTGTGTGTGTGTGTGTGTGTGTTGGGGGAAAGACAGTGCATGTCTCAGGTCCCCTCCCTCTTGAAAATGCAAAAGAGTCGCTCTCACCCCATCTTCCTCTCCTGCCACCCGCTGCTCGCTTCTCTTTCCCCAAGTCCCAAACCCTGGGCAGCAGGGCTCCCCTGCCCTCTCCTCTGGGCTGCATTAGGGGTCCAGAGTCCCGGCTTTGTGCAAAGCTGGGATGGGTGATCCTGGGGCCACGTTTGCTCCCTGCAGTGCCTTGACAACATCTCCAGCAGCTGCCTCAGCTTTACCCTTCAAGCTCGTGTCAGTCCCCAGTTCTCGGTCCCTGCAGTACCGCGGGAGAGCTCCGGGCCGTTGGGGGGTGGTGGGGGGCAAACCGCGCCGGTGGTGGGACTTGGGCACCACCAAAAGACCCTCCCGCCCAGATCCGGGCTCGGGAGAGGTCTGCAGTCCTCGAACGTTTGAGCCGCCTCGCGGGCGCTAAACCCGGGTGGGGAGCACTGGCCGCTGCCACCTTCAGAACCAGGGACAGCGCCCGCTCCTGCCGCAGCCCAGCTCGCGCTGGTGGGGGCTCCGCGCCGCAGGCTGCAGCGACAAATCGGTCTGCAACCTCTGGTCCCGCAGCAGCTTTGGAAGAGGTCACTCTGGCACCACAAATTGCGTTCTTGCTCCCCTTTCTCTGCTCTCGAGTTGGCCGTGAGCCTCTAAGAGCCCTGCTGGGTTTTGCGTCCCGAGACTGGAGGCTGTGTTGCCTAGCCTCACACTGACCCTGCTGTCGATACAACTGGACTAGTCCGTCGGCTCTAGGCACCTGTAGTCACGAAGGGGATCAGCGTGGGCAGCCCCCTTACCTTCCTGGAGAAACGGTGCGCCGAGGTGGGGGCGGAGTGGGGGTATGTGTGTGAAGATCATCCCTTACTCGGTGGCAGGAAAAAGACAGAGAGCAAACTCCCGGGCTCTATTAATAGCCGGGTGTCTGGTGGGGCTGCCGTACATTGCACATATGGTTACCCATATGCAGCGTGGGGCGGGGATGGAGGTGTGGCGCGGGGATTGTCCCTCTGTCTTGCTGGAATGCAAAAAGGTGCAGAGACCCTTCCGATCTTCTTCAGTAAGGTCTTAACTGCAGCTAACCCTTACCCCACAGCATTGGCAACAAAGCTTTTGCAATCCCTATTCTCTGAGAGGCTAGAAGCAGCATGCATTTGGCAATTGTTGATTTCAAAAAACAAACACGCTGTGGGGCTTGAAAACAGTAGGGCATTCAGTAGCTAACGCTGTCTCCTTGAGTTAGGGCAAAGCCAGCATGCCTACCGTCCCCTGGACACTTCCTCTTCCCAGCCAGCAAAGACGCCTAGCCTCACAGCAGAGAGTTAGCTTTACCAATCCCCTTGCACTCCTCCCTCTGATCGCCCACCCCTGGAAGAGATTGCTAAAAATAGCTCAGAGTCAAGGCTGCACTTCTGTAAAGTGTTGGACCAGTGGGCACGTAACAGTCCCTGCAGCCAGGTGGCTGGAACAGCTTTCTCCTGCTCCCTGCTCTTCCCTCCCCCATCTCGGTTTCTAAAAAAAAAAAAAAAAAAAAAAAAAAAGTTTTCACTGGTCTCTAAACCCCCGCACTCCGGCTGTTGTGCTTGGTCTGGGGTGCAGACCCCTGCCAGATTCCGCAGTGTGCAGTAGTGGCTGCTGAGCTCCCCACCTTGGCCAGGGTTAAAGGCGTCCAGAGCAGGCAGAGCGATGCGCGCCAGGCTATTTTTACTTGCTTCCCCCGCGCCTCCAAGCTCCCCCTTCTCAGCAGTTGCACATGCCAGCTCTGCTCAAGGCATCAATGAAAACAGCAGTAGAGGCAGCCGAGTTCCTGGGAGGAAAAAAAAAAAAATTAAAACACGTTGCATGCCTGGCACAAAGGTGGGGGTGGGGAGGGAGAGACCCAGCTGGGGCTCTTGGAGAGGAGTGAGTCTGGGGGTTCAGTACTTAGCAACTTCCCTTGAGAAGGAGAGGATATAGACTTGGTCAAACGTGCCCAGTGGAGGCATCCAGGCGCGTGACAATCACTTGGTTTTCCTCCAGGAACTGGCTGTTTTTGGAATACACCAAGACTAGAGCAGTATTTCCAAAAGTGGAGGTATTATGGGTTTGCCTGCATTATGGTGAGAGAGAGAGAGAGGGAGAGAGAGAGAGAGGCAAGGACACCTGTGCGTGTGTGTATGTGTGTGTGTGTGCATGTGCATGCGCCCAGGGAATGCTGATTGTGGTAGTGGTCCTTGTTGACAATTCAATGTCTTTATCAGACACTGTACCAGGAATAATAGGTACTTTAGAATGAAAGATGGAGGCAACCAGGTCCCAGCCCATAAGGAGCTCGCAGTCTGGTGGACCACAGTGCCCAGTAATTCGGATAATTCTGTAGCACGTTTTCTTGCCTTTTGTTAGTGTTGTTTGCAAGCACTTTATCTCCTTTCCTCTTACAATAATCCTGTGAGGTAAGCAAAGGTTAGTATTCATTTCATGTCCGCATATTATAAATGAGGACACTGGGGCTGGGAGGTCAAGCAGTTTCTGAGAGTCACCTGATGGGCTAGGACAGCCCTGGGACACAGACTGCCGCCACTTCTGACTCATTGCCCTTTGCCCTACACTTGCTACTTTAAAAAAGATGGCATGTGTGAATGGAGTGGGTGAGGAGTGGGGGGGACAGAGATACTTTGGAAGGGAGAGATGCAATGTTGGGGGTGGGCAAGGACGATGACAGAAAGCATTTTTTTTCACAAGGTAAAGATAGGCAGTGGGAGAAGAGGAAGAAAGTGAAGAATAAAGAATAAAGCTACTTATATTGTGAGCAAAGCCTCCCTTGTTAAGTGAAGTTCAGGGCTGGGGCAGTGGGAATATCAAGGGCGCAGGCTTGGTGGGCACAGTATGTTCTGGGTGGCCCTGTGTGCACTCTTTAACTACTTTGACTTCAGTCCCCCATGGGTTCCCCTTATGGTACAGACTAGGCATAGGATACAAGGAAATGCTCTGACAGCCCCTGGCACAGGGTATACACAAAGCAGTATTAGATCCACTTACGATGCTTTATCAGGTTCCTTGATATGTTTCTCCTCCTCAGCTATAGGTATTATCACCTCTGCTCCCTACACATCATCAGAAACTTTCTGACATGGCCTTCTGAAAGGTCTGCAAACCTCTAATCTGACTGTTCTGTTCTAATGTCTTATTCAGCTCACTATCAGTGCCCAAGGCCTGTCATCTTCACTTTTGCCTTCACCACAGCAGTAATGTATCAGCCACAGGTCCTCTTCTCTAAACCCACCCCATTATCACTCAGAAGCACAAATTTGCTCAGGATCACACATCTCTTTAAAAACTTGCCATGTTGTCCTACTGCATACAGTATACAAGATAAAGCCCAGTTTCCCTAGAATAGTGTTCTAAGTCCTTTAATATCTCCCCAGTGCAATTCGCTGAATAGACCACTTCCTGCCCAAATGCTTTTGTGTGTACTGGTCCCTCTGCCTGGGCTGCCCTTTC
This sequence comes from Mustela nivalis, assembly GCF_964662115.1. Lineage (NCBI taxonomy): Eukaryota > Metazoa > Chordata > Mammalia > Carnivora > Mustelidae > Mustela > Mustela nivalis. The sequence continues at coordinate 106,902,743 of NC_139026.1, read as the reverse complement.
CCCTTCTTCTCTGGAGAAAAAAAAAAAAAATCTTCCTTAACTGGGTGGAAGGTCATTTCAACTCAAAGGTCATTTTCTCTGGGCAACCTTCTGGGATCTCCCCTCATGGAGAATGAGTACTCATTCTCCTTCTTCTGTGGTCTTACCTCATGTCTCATTTTTCCCATTGTAAGCTGATTGGCTTTTTGTATGTCTATTTCTTCAGTTAAATGATGAATTTTTGTTGTTGTTGTTGTTGTTGTTTTGTTGTGGTATACCCTGTTCCTAACACTGTGCCTGACACACAGTAAATAATAAATGTTGATTAAACTGATTTTTATGATTATGCACAAGCAAGCTCATGAGCCTTCTGGGTTTTAGTTACTCATGACTTTCTGAAAATTGGGCTTTCTATCTCCTACCCCTTTGCTACACTTCTGCTCAATTGTGGACATTTAAAACTCAAAATGAGTAAAGATTCTTGGAATCAAGTTGCTTCAGCAACTCAAAACATGGATACCTTTTGGATATTCATGTACCTATTCAATATTCTGTAATGGCTGACTCTTATTATGGGGTGTTCATCTGAATAGCAGATAAATTGATTAATCACAATGCCCAATTATGAACCATGGGGGAATAATGGGCTTTTCTGAGTTGTTGCTTGCTTTGCTGATTTTTGGTGAAAGCCTGATGCATTATTTATGTTAATGACTCCCTGATTGGGGTTTTAGCACCTCAGAGGAGAGCCCCCAGGGGTGAGAAAAGAGTTTTAGCAAAGGAATCATTTTGGAGACTTTTTTTTTTTTTTTTTTTTTTTTTTTTTTACGTTCTATTGACTTACTGACCCAGGGAGAAAGAATAATTATGGGTTGGGGAAAATCTTACAATGGGACAATAGGGTTAGGGTACCAGTGAGTGCTACTCTATGAATTGTAGGGAGCACAGAGCTGACTTCTGACATGGTGGAATTTGGTGGCTGTGGCTAAGGGATTCCTCTCCTCTGGAAGTTCTTTTCAGCTGAAGAATGTGGTTCTATAGTGCGGAGGTCAGTGATTTGAGGAGGAAGAGAACAAAAGATATCAGGATACAGGCCCGCTTCTTTGAGGATGGTCTGCATCCATGTCTCTTTCCAAAGAAAGAGCATGGGAGCTAACTATCTCAGCTCTAGAGTCAGACTGCTTGACTTAAAAGCCAGCTCGGAACTCAGTAGATGTGGTGTTAGGTTGAATATAACTTAATCTCTCTGGGCCTCATAAAATTGTTGTGATGATTAAATGAGTTAATTCATGCAAAGGGTTTAGAATATGGCAAGCGCTCAATAAATGTTTATGATTATTATCCTGCTAGCTTTTAGGAGTCTTGCTGAAAAAGTGCAAACCGGATGAACTCTCCCACTTCCTTACTTCTCCAGCTGAAATGATCCATAAACAATAATCCACATTGATGTTTCCTCCTCAGCAAACACCGATTTCAATCCTTAAGTGAGCTCAGGGGAATTAGGAAGATATCCCCCCCCCCCCCGGGAAATTCGGCTTTTCAGAGTCCTAAATTGGCTTTTGGCTGTCAAGAAGGGTGAAACACAACATTCTCGTCTCCAATTCAGGAGTGGGTTTCATTTCCTCTTCTTTGCTAACTGCAATGCAAAGTGATTATCACATACCAGTGTGGAACGTGCAAAAATCTATAAAAACAGTGCTTACACCTTGGAGTCTACTGTGCCAGCAGGGGAAAAGTGGGCAGCATGACAACGTGTGAACTGCCAAGGTAACTGGAAGCCGATTGTTGTGTGACTGTACTTATGATTGCACCATTGTGGAATGACTTAGTGAAAGCACGGAGAGAACACCAGCAGATAGGGACCTCCAAAAGGTCACTCTGTCCACACTCTCGCTGCTGAACATACTTACTTAACCCAGGACACTAAGCTGGTTGCTTGGTCTCTCACTGAAAAGCTCAGGAGAAGGTGATTTCCCCATCTTACGTATTTTGTATCCTGGTGGGAAGTTCTCCCAGAAGTGGAGTTCAGTCTCTTCTATTATAAACCCAGTCACTCTTGTTTATATTATTCCAAAAGGAGATAAAAACTGTCTGGCTGCCTTTGCATTTGGGGGCTGTGTTAGGACTGTCTCACCCTCACTATTGGCTATTGTTCCAAGGTGTTTCAGCCCCGTGTCTGTGATATTCTGACATTAGCCTTCTCTAATGAATAACTACCTATGATGGAGAGGGTTGTTTGTGAAGACTTGCCTTTCCTGTTATCCAGCCCATTGGATAGTTCACACATCAGATGGCTTTTCTACTTCACTTGTTATTAGAATTCCCTCAAGCACACAGCTTTCCCCAGATTTGTCATGGATGACCCGTAAGTAAAGAGCTCTTTTAAAAGTGTAATTTTATAAGAGCAAACAGCTTTTCATTAAGTCATAGAATCTTAGAGCTGGATGGAAACTCAAATCATTTAAACCAAGAGATGGAAAATCTTCCCCAATATCACAGAGATTGTCAGTGCTGATGTTGAGACCATGTTTACAGCTAGGTCAATGCCATTTATACATTGGCATTTATTCATTGCCTTTGGTCCTTTAAATGTAGCATCTGATTTATTGTTCTTATTTTTTGTGCTAAATTTTGTAGTATGTCCTGAAATGTAATATCAAAAACCAGAGTCTCTATACATATAATCTAGGAACTGTGTATAATGAGATCACGGTCCTTTTCAAATGACATTGAAAATGCTTTGGCCTATATCATCATGTTCAGTGTATGACATCACACATCATATACATACACACATGCAGAATATAGCGTATGTCAGACATATATACATAACATTATGAGTTACATAGTATCCCCATCATACAGATTAAGAAGCCAAAGCATAGATGGTTAGTGTTACTTGCCCAAGATCCCACAAGTAGTAAGTGATGGAATCAGGATTCAAACTCTTCTAGCCACCAAGACCCGTGCTTTTTTCCAGTCTACCAGGTTATGAAGGCATCTGAGGAACAGAGTAGAAACTTAAAATATGAAGAGAAAGAATGGAGAAATTAAGAGGAGAAATGAAGAATGGTGGATTTGGAAAAAAAGAAAAACAAGACATCAGTTCCGCTTTCCTTTTTCCAGGCTTTCTTTCCCTGCCTCCCCCACCACCCTGCCACCCTCCTTTTCACAGTCACCAGTGCTATGCCCTGTGGGTGGCAGGGACCTGATATGACTTGTGGCTGGGACAATCCTCGTTCCACACCGCCTACTCATGTAAGATATCCTTATGCCTAGAGTCCTTGTGGTGGGCTAGGGGAGAAACTCTTGTCTAACACAGTATGCCTCTTTTGGGGGGATGGGGTGAAAAGAATAACAAAGACTTCAGAACAGGAACTTTGGGCTTTAAATGTCTCTTTGTGGTTTTATCACCTGTGTTTGTTTTCTAGGGATGCTGTAAGAAAGGATAGCAAACTGGCTGGCCTAAAACAACAGTAGTTCATTCTCTCACAGTTCTGAAGTCCAGAAGTCTGAAACCCAGGTGTCAGTAGGGCTGGTATCTTCTGGAGGTTCTTAGGGGGAATTTGCTTCTCACTTCTTTCCTAACTTCTAGCTGCTGCCAGATGTGCTCGACATTTTTTGGCGTGTCAACACATTGCTGCAATCTCTGCCTTCATCTTCACATGGCCCTCTTCCCCATGTCTATGTGTGTGTCTGCATTTCTGCCTCTTTATAAGCACACCAGTCATACTGGGTTAGAGTCCAACCTAATCTAGTATGATCTTGTCTGAACATGATTATGTCTGCAAAGAACTTACTTCCAGAAAGTTTCATATTCTTGGTGCAGGGGTTAGGACTTCACATTTTTGGGGAGGGGACTTGATTCAACTTGGTTCAACCCACATCCTCTGACATAGGGTCCACATGTATTAGGTCTGAGTTGAAAATGAAGACGAATGACTGAATGAATACATATTTCAGCCTGAGAATCGTTGCAAAGTTGATGAAGGTAGTTTCTCTCTTTCAAGTCCCTTTCCTCCTGCTAGCTCTGCTGTCCACCTTGCCCACTGGCTTCTCAGTGTCTCGACTGGGTCTTCCTCCCTTACAGAATGGAAATAATTATAATAAGAGCTGCAATTTTAACGTCCATATTGTGCATTGGGCACAGTGTTAAGTGCTTTTAAGCATCACTTTATTTAATTTACCCAAGAAGATTACAATGCAGCTCTTTCTATTTCTATTTTGCAGTTAAAGAAGTGGGAACTTGCAGGGGTTGATTACAGAGCTAGAAAGTAACCAAGGTGAGGTATTCTCAGAACTGTAATGTGCTTTGCTGTTGACTCAGGTCTCTCTCCTGTTTTTATCCACATCCCCAACTTTGAGCTTATTCGCATCTTTGCCCCACACAAGCTCCCACTTGCTGAAAGCTTGGGGGATTTAGGAAGGAACTGATACACTTCTATGTATATTCCAGAAAGGCCCTATGGTGAATTGGAGCCCCTCCTTCTGTAACAGGCTCCATGTATTAGATTGCCTCAACCTCCTAGGAGGTTTGCTTTGTCTTTGCCAAAGAAATTATTTCAGAGGTAGAACTGCGAGCCATTACTAGTTTCTTTGAGGGGAAATTCTGGAAGGCAGGAGGGATAAGGATTTTCTTGGTACCTTCCAGTTAAACCATGTGGGCTGCTGACTTCTCACTGGAGGTGGTTTTGTGTGAAGTGAAACGTGCAGCCCCTGGGACTGGGTAGGCCTGGGGTGGGTACCATCCCAGGTACTTGCCTGCGCAAGGTACCATCATTGTCTGTGCCTTAGCCTCATCACCTATGATGGTGATAGCGCTTTATCCCATTTAGTTATTATGGGGATTAAACGAATTATTTCACATAAAGCACACTCCAGGCACATGGTAAATGCTCAAGAAAGATAAGCTATTATTTGTAATCTGGGCTTACCCAGTGCTGTCCCAGAAGGGGGGTGGATGGATAAAGGGCCTTTACCACTGATATGATAGAGCCAGTTTTGGCAGAGCTAGAGCAGAACAGTCAAGGAAGGGCATCTTTGATTCAAATTACTTAATCTCTGAATTACCAATTCAGCAGGAGCCGTGAAGACAAGGCTCTTTAGCCCCCTAGGGCTCAGGGACCACTAGCCCCCATGTGAAGTGTTTCAGTCACAGGAGGGACGAGGTTCTCTGTGACCCACAGGCTGGCCTACCCAACTCCCAGCTCTCGGAAGCAGGTGTTCGGCAACATTTAAAGAATGAGATGGAGACCTCATTGAGTATCTACAGATGTGAGAGAAATGGGAGAGGAGAGAGTTTCAATCATGCTTGGTTGTAGACCTTCTGAGGGACGGCCCAATACCTCAGACTTGTCTGTGCCCTTTGTAAGGCTTGCTGCTAGGAAGAGAGCAATTCCTTCTTGATTACTGGATTGATCAATAACTTTCCCCCATGTTCCTACTGAGAGAAACTGAGGCACAGGAGAAAGGAAGAGAGAGGATAGAGATATTGCCCAGGCTCATGTGACAAATCAGATGTTTAATGACTGAGTTAAACTCCCTGTCCTCTTTGCCATGAATCTAGTAGAATACATGCCCTGCATGTGAGGCCTGACTCGAGGGAGGTTCAGCTCAAAGAGAACCAGGCTAATGCCACTATAAAGGGAAGGGCCATTAGCAAATTCATCAATTAGGGCCCTATTTGTAGCTCTATTGTGAAAGGTAATCTCTTGTTAGAGAAGTGAAGTACAGTGGTGGCCTTTGAAGGCTGGGCCTGCTGGAAAATGAAAGGCTACAATTCCCACAGACGCCTTAAATTCAAGGACTTCATTTGTCCCTGACAAGCAGTTATGACAGTTGCTCTCTAAGGAGACTCCATCAGACAGTCCTACAAAAATGATTACAGCCCATCAGAAGTGTAGACAGGATTCTAATTAAGGAATGCTCTTTACTTATGCACATTTGGTCAGCTCTTGCCTCCAGGTACATAGTAGGATAGCGAATAAAGGTAACAAACCTGCATATCACACATATACCACACCAGCTTCTTTTTGTTAAAATCTCTTTCTCCTCCCCCTTCTCCAGAATTAAAATTGTTCCAGGCTGGGACAGGGAAGCTCTTTGGAGTCAGACTTGAGTTCTCCTCTTCATCATTTTGGGATTCTAAAACCCATTTTACAGGTTAGCCATGAGGATTAAATCTGATCATGGAGTAAGATATAAAGAGGAATCTCAACAAATGTTTTCTTTTTTTCCCTTCCTGTTATAAATGTTTATCTGCCCAGGTTTTGTTCTGTTTTTAGGGAAAAATCTGTAGTTCAAAGTGAGAACAGTCCGTTCTAACATTCAGTTGAGTGGCTATAAATGACCTAATCCAGACTGAAGGGTGTGTGGGTGTCTCTAGGCAGGGATGTTTGTGTACACCTAAGTCCGGAGGTCTTATCATGCAGGAGCACATGCCTGTATGCTTACATACTTACCCTATGTGGTTTGCAATCTGTAGTAGGAGATACGTAAGGTGCACATTTAATTACTAGCCTGGAGCTTCTGAGCCTGACCGAGGATCTGAGGAGACAAATGGGGCAGTGTGTCATATGTGGGACCCATGCTGGTGTGAGGCTGAGTGTGAGAATCTGACGGAGAGTCTTACAGAGACCGATCTGACTTGTAGGGTCAGGAAGGTTATGCAGCCCTGACTTTGCTGATGGGTAACATTGATTATGCAATTCAGGTGCTGTGGCTTTCCTCTGGGCTGGGTTCTGAGTCACCTTGTTTTCTTACTACCCACCTAGGCTGTCTTATCCCCTCTCCTGGCTTCATTACTAGTTTATATGCTGATCATTCCCGGACTCCAAGCTGTAGCCTAGATCTCTCCTCTGAGCTTGGGCCCACATAGCTGACTGCCTACAGGACATCTCCACTTGGGTGTCTCACAGGCTTTTCCGAGGGATAGCATTCCCTCCTCCACCCTGCCTGCCTCTCCTCCCGCTAATCCTCATCCTGCTCGGTGTCCATTCACCCGTTGTAAGCCCGGACTCTCCTATCACCCCTTTTCCACAATGAGTGATGATTCTACATCCCACGGGTTTGTCTCTTTGTCCTGAACTTGTCCTCCCATTTCTGGTTCCACTTTTGTAATCCTGGTTCATGGCCCCCCAATCTCTTGCTTTGATCTCCACAGTGATGTCCTGGACACTGTCCCCACACCCTCCCTTTCCTTGCTTAGATTTATTCTCCCAGCAGAATGAATGTGTGTTCTAATGTGGAAATCTGATTCTACTTCTCACCTCTTTAACCCCCTTCAGTGACTTTTCCTTTATTATTTGGAGAAAGGTCCCCTCCTCAGCATAGCTCATAGAGCTCTATGAGCCATGCCCCTGAGCTCTTTTCCATTTTCCTTTCCTTCTTTTCTTATAAGTCCTTTCTGCCCGCTCCAACTATGCTCAACTTCTTCCCTCTATTCTCTGGGTACCTACCACTCTTCCTTCAGGTCTTTGCTTAGACAGCACCACTTCCTGGAAGCCTTCCTTGATACCAAGTCTGGCTTAGTTCTGTCACCCACGTGATCCCATAGTACCTGTGCATTCCTTGTCATGGCACATATCACACTGTACTTGCTGGTTTCCTTGTCTATAAGCCCCCATAAATTTTGTGAGAGTAGAAAGTCTGCTGTTCACCATTGAATCCCAGCGCCCACTACAGTGTCTAGACCCATTAGAGGTTTAAAACCATTGAATGATCAATTCAATCAATAATCATCAATGACCATTCAATCAATTTCAAACAATGATCATTGAAAATCAATGAATGATCATTGCTATATACACCTTTCCTGTATTAAAAATGTTCTATGGATGCTATTGTTTAAATGGATATCTATTGGTCCCTTCCTAACACACTGGTCTCAACTATGTCACATAGGATCCCCTATAACAAGAAATCTTCCTGACCCAAAGCATGCTGTAGTTAAGTGTCCCATTTAGATGTCCCAGTAGTGTAGAAAGAGTTGCTGATGAATAAAGCTAGAATTGTAGGAAGAAGGTTTATAGTCAAGGCAAACTGGCTAAGAGGAGATTTTTGAACAAACAAGGGTGTAAGTTTAATATCCTCCTGAACAGTCATGGTGTCTATTCCAGAAAGGGTGGGGGTCAGGATTTTGCCTGGGTGATTGGGAATTACCTGTACTTTAGTAGTGGCAAGATGCAGCAGAGAGACCATGGAGCCTCCCCTGAAAACTCTGAGGCAGAAGAGTTTGGGGGTTTGGATCAACAATATATTTATTCCCAGCCTTACAGGCTGATGTGAACAGGAGTCCTAGTGGTGTATGTCCTCAGATAAGAGATTCTGAACTACCCTGAGGCTTTGGCTCCTAACTGCAGCCTCCTGCTCTGGGGCTCAGATGCTCTCTAGAGTGAACATGACTCCTGCCCCTAGCTTTGCCCAGGCTCCTTTGTTCAGGGTTATATTGGTCCAGCACTGCTATTCATTCCTGTGTTTATGAGGTTAAAAACAAGATGCTCCATATTCTAAGATGTAGAGAAAACCACATCAATGTCTTGAGCTGCCAGTACTGCAGGGTCCTAGGACTTTAGCCACAAAATCAGATCTGGTGGCTTCTCTTAGAGGCTTCACTGAAGCTCTACAGGCCTGAACCCACCTCCTTTTCTTCTTCTAGCTCTACTCCAGCATCAAAGATCCACAGTCTCAGAGTTCTTGAAATCCACTCCCTTACCCCTGGAGTGTACTCTACTTAATATAGTCAAGACAATCAGGTCCTGCCCTAAGACTAAGGAGGGACTGCCTCAACTTGCCTTGATTATTTGCTCCAGTTCCTTAGGCCCTCAGCTCATAGTAGGTAGTATAGAAGGAGTTGAGAACAAAAACAGGCAGAGCCCATGATCCTTACTCTTTTGTCATCTGCCTTCTACAACTCTCAGCTACCAAATGAAAAATGGATGAGTTGATCCTAATCTATCCTACTTGATAGGGGTGCCTTTGAACTAAATGAGACAAAGGGAGTAAGGCCATTTGGGAAAGGGAGGAGGTATTGTGCAAGACTCAAACTTTGTTGTGATTCACTTGCTATCTCAAGTGCCTCCCAGAGCAACGTTATGCCAATTTCCCCTTATTGAGTTGTCAGTGGAGTTGGAGACAAGCTCATCGCCATCCTCCACATGGCTTCCCCTTCCAGACATGCCCACGTGTGCTAAATTCGTGCTGTGCAAAATGGGAGATGTTTTCCCCCTTGGTGGCAAATGGCATAGAACGTGGAGGTTTGGGGAAAAGCAAAAAGTTGCTGTCAATCTGGACTTTGGCTTGGTGAGGAGCAGACCTTTTTAGGGTCCTGATTTGAACAAACGGTGTCAGGGTAGAGCTTTCAGGCAGCTACTTATCTGGCAAAGAGTGAATCTTCCTCCAGAAACCTCTGCCTTCATTTTTGTTTTCCACCTGCTGGCTCAGTCTGCTCTGTTCTCTCTCATTTCCCAGGCATGGCTTCTAGGCTTCTAAGAGTAATGGCTCTTTCTTTTTCAGGCAGGAGAGAAGATGAAAGGCTTATCATTCAGGTGGCAGGGGGAGACAACCTTAGCTTCTTGGTTCTGGGCTCTGTGGGCCTGGATCTTGGAGAGCATCCAGGCTCTGGGAGCAGTTCTTTAATACCCACTCAACCAGGCAGCTGAGCATAACTTTACTGGTGTCACAGGTCTAGCCTGTTCTGAATGTGTGCAGGACTAAAAGGGGGGGGGGAGGGAAGATTTGAGCTTCAGATTTTTTGAAGCCATACTTCTTCATCTTCCCCAGTGTGCAGTGCAAGACCATCATTTCTAAAGTGCTGGGATCTGGCTTATCTCCCAGATACAAGCCCTAGCCAGGATGTCATACTCCTTGGTGTACCCTGGCTGGAGCAAGAACCTGAGCTTCATACTGAGGGCCTGGGGAAGGGCTGATCCAATGTTATGCTCTTCTGATGTGACCTCATCACCAACCTTGGAGACCTCCTTCCCCTATTACCAAATGTTATGGATTCTCATTGCACATGACCAATCTATGACATTAGACACTGTTGGTAGTTGTGTTTTTCTTGATAGCATCTCCTCTTTGGTGTCTGAAGCCCTACTTCCTCCTGCCTCTCCCACATTTCTGATTTTTCTCCCAATCTCTCATGTGGATTCTTTTCCCCTTCACCTCTTAGTGATCCTCTTTCCAGCTTACTGTCCCTCTTCCATGCCTTGTGATGTCCAGACCTTGGCTGGATTTCTCTTTCTCAGGGTTTTGCAGGCACTTCAATTTCAACATGACCCAAAATGAACTTGTGTTTCCTCTGAACTTGCTCATCTGTGTCTCCCCGTGTGTGCCTGTCTTCATGAAGGCATTTCCATTCTCTCCTTCAGTCTAGTCAGAAATCGGGAATCATACCAGAGGCTTCTCTTATTCTCACCTCCCCTCCCCTAATCCCAGATGATATATAACATAATCCTTTTAACTCTACATTTAATTTTACTTTAACATCTCCTTTTCCTTATCCCTATTGCCTTAGATCAAACCCTCATTGTGTCTTGTCTGAGCCACTGTAACTGGCTTCCTTCTTCCCAGCTTCTGCTCTTGCTCCTTGCCAGTCCTTTAGCTACACCAAAGCACAATGCTGAGGCCGTGGAAGGACTCAGTGATGTTCGTTGAATGAATGAATGAGTGAGTGAGTGAATGAGTTATGAGTAGAGATTACCTACTCAGAGGAGCAATGCAGGGTGATTGTTCTGAACTGGTTGCCTTTGTGAGTTCTCTATCTCATTTGGCATTGGTGCTGAACGTTGGGTATTAAGTAATTTTAGGATGAGGTCTAAGGGATTTGGGAGACCTGGTGATAGCCCAGGCTCTGCATCTTGCTTGCTATGGGACAGTTCTTTTCCGAGGCTGTCCTTGACCCTGCGAGTACTGCAAAATAAAGAATCGGGGAGTTTGAAGTTCTCAGTTTGTTCTGCATTTACCATGTAGCATTATCCTTTAGGAGAGAGAAGAACAAAGATTACAACAAAGAACAAAGATTATCCTTTAGGAGGGAGAAGAACAAAGATTAGTGTGACCCTGGAGAAGTGGTTGAAGCCATAAGGAAGTAACCAGGTATTTCCTTACATGAAACATTGTTTAATACCCCCAGCATCATCCAATTCTCTCAGAAAGTTCTAATGTGAACTTCCATGCCCTCATTCTCCCTCTTTTCCTTATAACAGAATGGGCTTTATTCCTGGGGAATCTGGAAGCCTTTTGTCAGAGCTCTGACTTGTAAACCAAATCTAGTTTGTGCCTATTGAGTAAGGATTTTACATTTAGTTTGTGTAGCTGTCTGGGTGACCCTAAGAAGTCCCTTAGGCTATTTAGGCTGAGTTAATAACATTTTACCGATAGCCAGGGAACAGAACTTCATGACTCATTGAGGTCGCTTTCAGGTCTCTATCTGTTAAGTCAACTTTTCCAACTACAGGTTTTAGTGAATATAATTATGCTCTATATTTGTACATGGTATCTTCTCTATCCATGGTAAGCTTTCTGTGTATCTTCTATACCTTGTTGTGCCTGGATCTTTTTGGAGAGTCGGCTACTTGCCTTTTCCAGGTCATTTCCCCACCGGTGTCAGGAAAGTGCATCACCTCAGTCCTTCTCAAGGTTTCTGGAGATGAGAACCAGGATATGAGTAAAGAAAGCACCAAAAGTTACCAGTCTTAGGAAAATATTTAGTAGCAACTATTTTAATTCAGTCCATCACTTCGATAGATCCATTCCTTACAGTATATTGTTTTGCAGTAGTTCATGCTACCCAATTTCAGATAATGAATAATCACTATTATATCAGGTATTGCTCTCAGATCCAAAGAATCTAGGGTGACTTGGCACATCTGAAAGATGAAGCACATCTTTCCAGGCACCACATCTGAAGAATAAGGAGGACCCAGGTGGAAAAGAGGGCAGGAATGAGAGTGACTCTTTCAGATGGGGAGGTTCTGAGTAGAGGTGATTTGTCAAGGTCAGAGTTGACTTCAGGGCCACAGCCAGGCTCTAGGCACGGATGATGCTATGTGTCAGGTTACTGTGTTTATTTTCCAATCTCTGCTAAATTCATCTTATCTTTTCTGCTTATTGAAAGTTGGTCTATTATGCCTTACAGAAAGCCAAGGAGTTCAGTTTTCTCCATACTAGGTGCCTAGACAGCTCAGTGTCAGAGTCTGGCTAGGTCTTGAACCAGGATCTTCTGGCTCACTTTTCCAGGAAGGCCAGTGATGAGATTGATGTTGGGGTGTGGCTTGCATTTTAGGCTGCAGGATGTGGACTGAATGTATTAGCTCTTTCACTGGAGGTCAGCAATCTGAGTTGGATTAGGGGTCAACCTGCTTCAAGGTCAGGTGTAGACCAAAGATATTTGGAGGCTCTTTTCTAAGTGTGTTGGTATCCTACATTTGTTCCTCCAGTTTGTTCTCATCCTTTTCACCCTGATTTGTGCCCTGAAAGACTGAATTATATTGGACTGTGTCAATAGACTCTCTTTCCCCCTCCCCCAGGCCTCTGGCTGGTAGAGTTCCACTAGAGGGGAGCATCAGCAGATCAGAGAAGGGAGGGGAGTGAAGTCAGAGTAGTTATTCTTCCAGCTCCTTCCCTATGGGGTCACTGTCTACTCTTTCTGAGAACTGAAGTTTTCATGTAGCCCACTCCATACAGCCATCACCATCTCTGGGTTCCAATAACTTCTCTCCTGTTGCCTCCTCATACCTAGAGGTCATCATGGAGCTCCTGTGTTACCAGTCCCAGTGTACTGCCACTGGAGCTTCTACTGAGCTCCTTTTACAAACAGAAATGCTTGATGACATTCATTGAGTACTTACTATGCTCTAAGCACATTTCAAAGCTCTTTACATGGACTATTGAATTTAATTCTTCAATGATCTTTTGAATAGCTACTAATAATGTCCCCAATTTATAAAAGAAGGAATTGAGACACAGAAAAGCTTAATAAATTTCCCAGGGTCACATAGCTATTACATGGTGGGCCTGGTTCCAAATATAAATAGTCATATACCAGAACCCAAATTCCCATTGGTTACCAATGTGGTCCCTGGACCAACCAAATCAGCATCATCAGGGAACTTGTTAGAAATACAAATTCTCGGGATGCCTGGGTGGCTCAGTTGGTTAAGCAGCTGCCTTCGGCTCAGGTCATGATCCCAGCGTCCGGGGATCGAGTCCCACATCGGGCTCCTTGCTCCGCAGGGAGCCTGCTTCTCCCTCTGACTCTGCCTGCCATTCTGTCTGCCTGGGCTCCCTCTCGCTCGCTCTCTCTCTGACAAATAAATAAATAAAATCTTAAAAAAAAAAAAAGAAATACAAATTCTCAACCCTACCTCAGACCTACTGAATCAGAGACTCTAAGGGTGGGTCCTGCAATCTATTCTTCAGGTAATTCTGATGCACTCACGTTTGAGAACGACTACTCTACCCTGAATCTGCACATCTAAACACTCATCACTTTCTTTGAGAGCAATTCACTTTTTCTGTACCCACTGAGACTTAACATGGCTAAATTAGCATGGCCAACTTCCATTCTCCAGCCTATCCTACATTACCTTAAATATCATGCATTGTTCTTGGTTTTGGCAGTTTCTGTCTTCTGTATTTTGGTTATTCTGATCAGCAGAAGCTCAGGTTTTCCTCATGGTTGGCTTCTCAGGGCTGTGTACCTATTTGTTCTGTTTTTGTCTTTCACTGACCTTCTCCTTTTTCCAGGCCTCAGCTCTCTAGCTGAGAACACAACAGTGAAAAATAATGGGAAGACATGAACAAAACTTGCGCATAGTTTGTTTCATTTGGCCTCATAGAGTCAAGCATTTAAAAATGAAGATATTTATGATCAGAAGATAATGTCATGGGATACTGGCCACCTCTTAGAGAAGGTGCCCGTCCTCTCCCTGCCATAGTCCCTTACTTACCTGCGATGGGTGTCATCACCCACTCTACTGGTTCATGTCCCCAGCTTGGTCCCCTTGGACATGGCTTTTAGATCCCTGGGCTCTGCTGTATTGAATCTAGTCCCTTCTCTTTCTATAGGCAGGAATCCAAGGCCAGGGAGGGTAAAGACTGACTGAAGGATGCACAGTGAGTTGGTGGCAAGCTGGAACCAGAAATAAGAGCTGTTGGATCCAAATATGGCCCTAAGTAGATGAATTTGAATGGGAAATGTTTTGGGCAGGGGCTGTCATCGTTGGCCCTATAACCGAGGATCTTGACCTTACAACAACACTGTCTCTCCTAAGTCTATGTTAAAATTTGGGAGGCAGGTTCCTCTAGGCTTGATTCCATGTTCTTTCAATTTCTAATGCAATGACCTTGAAATAAGAGTTATATATTCTTTCTTCAAAAGATTGGTGTAAAGATCAAGTGAAAATAGTGAACGTGCACTTAGCATCGTTTCTAGTTAGCATGGTAGCTCTTGTATTGTTTGTGGTGGTGAGTGCTGATCAGGATTGCTACATGCTCACCTGTTTTGAGTGAAATCATAAAAGCAGACCTGGTTTGCGTGTCAAAGTTAAGCCCAAACAGGTTGGAGGTCACATATGGGCTCCAGCCATCTGGGAACACACCAAGAGAATGGAAGGGAAAACTGGACTTGGAAATCCTGCCTAGCGCCAACTCTGATGGCATGGAAGCCCTGACTTCTGCCATTTGCTGACATCAGGGACCTGGGAGGAAGCCACACAAACCCTGAGCCTTGGTCTTCTCTACTGGGAATGTTTGTCCACCCATTCATCCATTTTTCCATTTAATTAGTTGCTCCTTCAAAAAGCATTTACTGAGAATAAACTATGTGCCAGCCCCATGTTAAGCATTATGATAAGCCTTGGGGATGCAACCAAGTAAGAAACAGTCCTTGCCTTTGAGGCATTTATGCTTTAGTAGGAGAGTCAGACAAGATACAAGCCATTACAAGGGTATTATGGAGACTGAAGGAGGGGTGCCAAGGGAGCATCTATAGAAGGATGCTGTTGGGGACACCTGGGTGGCTCAGTCAGTTAAAGCATCTGTCTTTGGATCGGGTCATGATCCCAGGATCCTGGGATCGAGTCCTGCATTGGGATCCCTGCTCAGTGAGGATCCTGCTTCTCACTCACCTGTTGCTCCCCCTGCTTGTTCTCTCTCTCTCTGACAAATAAATGAGTAAAATCTTTAAAAGAAAAAGAAAAGAAAGGGTGCTGTTGGGGTTTGAAAAAGGACAAGACTTGTAATTTAAAATAAGACCTCACCATTTGCTAAGAACTGCAACACAGGAAAAAGAGAAGAAAAGTCATGCCCCCTGAAGGCTGTATGCTTCAGTTCCCTCTGTTCCTTAACATTTCTTAGCACAGCAAAACCATAGGCTTTCTTTTATAGAGAGATGAAGGCTAAGTCTTCCCCTCCCTTATCTTGCTGTTGTGCAGAATAGGAATTTCATGACATTCACTAGGGAAAGGGACTAGGGCTTCATGGAGGGGGATATCCCATGATCCATTTTTAAAAATTTAATTTATTTATGTGTGAGAGAGGCGCAAAGGGATCATGAGTGAGGGGAGGGACAGAGGGAGAGGAAAAAGGAGAAGCAGACTCCCCTCTAGTGGGGAGCTCACCAGGGGCCTCAATCTCAAGACTTGAGTTCAAGACTTGAGCTGAAGTCAGATGCTTAACTGGCAGAACCACCCAGGTGCCCCAATCCCATGACTCTTAATAAGAGATCTTAGGACCCTCTGATTAGTAACCTTAAAAATATGTCCTTAAAAGGAATCTTGTGAAGCATTGAGGACCTATCACTCTGTGGAAATTTATCTTTCTCTGACAGACAGATTGCATGTTCTGTGACCAATTTTTTTAAGGAGGGAGTTTATGTGGTGGGGAAGGTGATCAAAGAAGACTTGCTATAGGGAATGATATCTGAGTTTCCTTGAAGAATCACTGGAGTTGCCAGGAGTGGGCTGGACAGGCATGTGGTAGTAGACAGGGAGGATCAGGTGATTCTAGGCAGAGGAATAGCAGGTACCAAGGCCAGGAGGTCTGGGCACAACGCATCAGGGACACAGAGAAGGGCAGTAGGACTGGAGCAGCCCTGGAGGAGGAACCTAAGGAGGAGAAAAGGTTCAGATAATGGCAGAGAGTAGAGAGCTCTAACTCTTGGTAACAAATTTGGACTCTATCTGTAAGGACTCTGGTAGCACCAGTTTCTGCTTAGGCCTCATGAACAAAGCGTTCGCTAACAGCTAACCCAGTTTTCCTGGGCTCTGGAGTGCTCGACCTCCTTTGAGATAAAGCAGGGCAGAACAGGACATTCATGTGGAGAAACATCTGAGAGCCAGCCCAGAGTGGGGCCAGAGTCAAGCATGGACAGGTGGCAAAATGTGCCCTGGGGGCTCTCTGGGATGGAGCTGCCTGGTATAGGATGAGAGTGGGCCTCCAGGACTGACTTCCAACTCTCTATCATTCTCTCTATCCTCTCTATTCAGCACTTTTCTTTGCATAGCTCCTCCAGATACTTTGTCAAGAATCAATCATTAATTTATTTATTCATTCATTCATGCCTTCAACAAACATTTAATGAACACTCCCTCAGTGTTAGGCACAGTTCTATAAACCGGGGTTACAGTAGCACCTGATGGTGCCTGTATTTATAGAGCTTTCATTGCACAGGGAAGACAGACATAATCAATATCTATTATCAGGTACTAATAAAAGTTCTGAAAAAAAATGAAGCAGGCAAAAGGATAGACTATGATGAGGTGGTTTGCAGATTGGGTAACCTGGAGAGGCCACTCTGCAAAAGTCATATTTGAATAAAGACTTAGATGAGGTGAATGAGGGAATTATTTAAATATATGGACAAAACACGTGGGGCAAAGTTCCTAGGTGGAAGCAAGTTTCAGTGTACAAGCAGTAGAATGAAGTCCAGGCTGACAGAGACTAAATAGTGGAAGGGGGTTGGAGAAGTTGCAGGTCCTTATAGGTATGAAGGGGATGCAAAACTTGGGGATAAAAGTTTGAACTCAGAACACTGAGGGGATGTCAGTTGGACTCTGTGCCTTCCTACTTCAACTTCAGCACATGGCATTTCTTTGCTTCTAGACACTACCTTTCCCAGACTCCAGGACCCATAGGTGTTCGCTGGGCAAATGGGCTCTTCATCTTGTCCTCTTCCTCTTTCCTATCATCATTTCTTTTCCCTGCTTCAACTTTATTAGTAATGAGGAAGACATTTTATTCTGCTTTTCTCAATTTTCTTCTTTTTTTTGTTTTTATTTTATTAATTTTTAATAACTAACATAAAATATATTATTTTCCCCAGGGATACAGGTCTGTGAATCATCAGGCTTACATACTTCACAGCACTCACCATAGCACATACCCTCCCCAATGTACATAACCCAATCACCCTCTCCATATGCCCCTCCCCCTGGCAACCCTCTGTTTTGTGAGATTAAGAGTCTCTTATGGTTTGTCTCCCTCTGATACCATCTTGTTTCATTTTTTCTTTCCTTACCCCCAACCCCCCCCCCTACTTTGCCTCTCAAATTCCTCATATCAGGGAGATCATATGATAGCTGTCTTTCTCTGATAAACTTATTTCACTCAACATAATACCCTCTAGTTCCATCCATGTCGTTGCAAATGGCAAGATTTCATTTCGTTTGATGGCTGCATAGTATTCCATAGTATATGGTGCAGCCACTCTGGAAAACAGCATGGAGGATTCTCAAAAAGTTGAAAATAGAGCTACCCTACATATCTATTCTGTTCCATTGATCTATATGTCTGTTTTGTGCCAGTACCATACTATCTTGATGATGACAGCTTTGTAATAGAGCTTGAAGTCTGGAACTGTGATGCTGCCAACTTTGGCTTTCTTTTTCAACATTCCTCTGGCTATTTGGGGTCTTTTCTGGTTCCATATAAATTTTAGGACAGTTTGTTCCATTTCTTTGAAAAAAATTGATGGGATTTTGATAGGGATTGCATTAAACATGTAGATTGCTTTAGGTAGCATACCCATTTTCACAATATTGGTTCTCCCAATCCATGAGCATGAAACATTTTTCCATTTCTTTATG
The DNA here is from genome assembly GCF_964662115.1 of Mustela nivalis. Taxonomy (NCBI): domain Eukaryota; kingdom Metazoa; phylum Chordata; class Mammalia; order Carnivora; family Mustelidae; genus Mustela; species Mustela nivalis. The sequence goes on along the minus strand of NC_139026.1, from coordinate 106,884,675 downwards.
TCTTCCTCAATTTCTTTCATGAGTACTTAATAGTTTTCTGAGTAGAGTCTTTGCCTCTTTGGTTAGGTTTATTCCTAGGTATCTTATAGCTTTGGGAGCAATTGCAAATGGGATGGACTTTTTAATTTCTCTGTCTTCTGTCTTGTTGGTGTATAGAAATGCAACTGATTTCTGTGCAATGATTTTATAACTTGATGCTTTACTGAATTCCTGTACAAGGAATCAAAAAGAAAAGAGAAAGGACCCAATAAAATCATGAATGAAAGAGAGATCATAGCCAACACCAAAGAAGTACAAACAATTATAAGAACATATTATGAGCAACTATACACCAGTAAATTTGACAATCTGGAAGAAATGGGTGCATTCCTAGAGACATACAAACCACCAAAACTGAACCAGAAAGAAATAGAAAACCCAAACAGACCCATAACCAGTAAGGAGATTGAAGCAATCAATCTGCTTCAGCAGGTTTGGAGTGGAGTCTTTTGGATTTTCCACATAAAGTATCGTATCATCTGCAAAGAGTCAGAGTTTGATTTCTTCTCTGCCAATTCAGATGCCTTTTATTTCCTTTTGTTGTCTGGTTGCTGAGGCTAGGAGTTCTAGTACTATGTTGAATAGCAATGGTGATAATGGACATCCCTGCTGTGCTCCTGACCTTAGGGGAAAAGCTCTCAGTTTTTCTCCATTCAGAATGATATTTGCTGTGGGTTTTTCATAGATGGCTTTGATGATATTGAGTATGTACCCTCTATTTCTACACCGTGAAGAGTGTTGATCAAGAGGGGATACTGTACTTTGTCAAATGCTTTTTCAGCATCTACTGAGAGTGTCATATGGTTCTTGTTCTTTCTTTTACTAATGTATTGTATCACATTGATTGATTTGCAGATGTTGAACCAAACCTGCAGCCCTGGAATAAGTCCCACTTGGTTGTGGTGAATAATTCTTTTAATTACTTTTGGATCCTATTAGCTAGTATTTTGGTGAGAATTTTTGCATCCATGTTCATCAAGGATATTGGTCTGTAATTTTCCTATTTGATGGGGTGTCTTTGTCTGGTTTCGGGATAAAATGAGTTTGGAAGTTTTCCTTCCATTTCTAATTTTTTGGAACAGTTTCAGGAGAATAATTCTTCTTTAAATGTTTGGTAGAATTCCCCTGGGAAGCCGTTTGGCCTTGGGCTCTTGTTTGTTGGGAGATTTTTGATGACTGCTTCAATCTCCTTACTGGTTATGGATCTGTTTGGGTTTTCTATTTCTTTCTGGATCAGTTTTGGTGGTTTGTATGTCTCTAGGAATGCACCCATTTCTTCCAGATTGTCAAATTTACTGGTGTATAGTTGCTCATAATATGTTCTTATAATTGTTTGTACTTCTTTGGTGTTGGTTATGATCTCTCCCCTTTTCATTCATGATTTTATTAATTTGGGTCCTTTCTCTTTTCTTTTTGATAAGTCTGACCAGGTGTTTATCAATCTTATCAATTCTTTCAAAGAACCAGCTCCTAGTTTTCTTGATTTGTTCTACTGTTCTTTTGGTTTCTATTTCATTGATTTCTGCTCTGATCTTTATTATTTATTTTCTCCTGCTGAGTTTAGGCTTTCTTTGCTGTTCTTTCTCCAGATCCTTTAGGTGTAGGGTTAGGTTGTGTACTTGAGACCTTTCTTGTTTCTTGAGAAAGGCTTGTGTCGCTATATACTTTTCTCTCAGGACTGCCTTTGCTCTGTCCTACAGATTTTGAACAGTTGTGTTTTCATTATCATTTGTTTCCATGAATTTTTAAAAATCTTCTTTAATTTCCTGGTTGACCCATTCATTCTTTAGTAGGATGCTCTTTAGTCTCTATGTGTTTGGGTTCCTTCCAACTTTCCTCTTGTGAATAAGTTCTAGCTTCAGGGCTTTGTGGTCTGAAAATATGCAGGGAATGATCCCAAACTTTTGGTACCAGTTGAGAGCTGACTTGTGACCCAGGATGTGATCTATTCTGGAGAATGTTCCATGTGCACCAGAAGAATGTGTAATCTGTTGCTTTGGGATGCAATGTTCTGAATATATATCTAAGTATATCTGGTCCAGTGTTTCACTTAAAGCCTTTATTTCTTGGTTGATCTTTTGCTTAGATGATCAATTCATTTCAGTGAGGGGGGGGTGTTAAAGTCCCCTACTATTGTTGTGCTATTGTTGATGTGTTTCTTTGATTTTGTTATTAATTGGTTTATATAGCTGGCTGCTCCCATGTTAAGGGGATAGATATTTAAAATTGTTAGATCTTCGTGTTGGACAGATCCTTTGAGTATGATATAGTTTCATTCCTCACCTCTTATTACAGTCTTTGGTTTAAAATCTAATTTATCTGATATAAGGATTGCCATCTTAGCTTTCTTTTGATGTCCATTAGCATGGTAAATTGTTTTCCCACCCCTTTACTTTAAATCTGGAGGTGTCTTTGGTCTAAAATGAGTTCTTGCAGACAGCATAGCAATGGGTCTTGGTTTATTTTAATTTTTTTTATTCCATCTGATACCCTTTGTCTTTTGAATGGGGGCCTTTAGCCCATTTACATTCAGGGTAACTACTGAGAGATATGAATTTAGGATCATTGTATTGCCTGTAAGGTGAATGTTACTGTATATTGTCTGTGTTCTTTTCTGGTCTGTTACTTTTAGGCTCTTCCTTTGCTTAGAGGACCCCTTTCAATATTGAAAGGGGTATTTCAATATTGAAATTTGGTTTGGTGTTTGCAAATTCTTTTAGTTTTTTTGTTTGTTTTGTTTTTGTTTTTGTTTTTGTTTTTTGTCTTGGAAGCTTTTTATTTCTCCTTGTATTTTCAATGACAACCTAGCTGGATATAGTATTTTATTTTTTAAGATTTTTATTTGACAGACAGAGATCACAAGTAGGCAGAGAGACAGGTGGAGAGAGAGGAGGAAGCAGGCTCCCTGCCAAGCAGAGAGCCCGATGTGGGGCTCAATCTCAGAACCCTGATATCATGACCCAAGCCAAAGACAGAGGCTCTTACCCACTGAGCCACCCAGACTCCCCTGGATATAGTATTCTTGTCTGCATATTTTTCTCGTTTAGTGTTCTGAATGTATCATGCCAGTCTTTTCTGGCCTGCCAGGTCTCTGTAGATAGGTCTGCTGCCAATCCAATGTTTGTATTATTGTAGGTTACAGACCTCTCGACCCAAGATGCTTTCAAGAGTTTGTCTTTGTCACTGAGACTTGTAAGTTTTATTATTAGATGACAGGGTGTTAACCTATTTTTATTGATTTTGAGGGGGATTCTCTGTGACTGCTAGGTTTTGATGCTTATTACCTTCACCAAATTAGGGAAATTCTCTGGTATAATTTGCTCCACTAAACTTTCTGCCCTCTCTCTCTTTTTTCTTCTTCTGGGATCCCAAATCTTCTAATATTGTTTCCTCTTATGCTATGACTTATATCTCGAATGCTCCCCTCATGGCCCAGTAGTTGTTTGTTTCTCTTTTGCTCAGCGTCTCATCATTTGGTCTTCCATACCACTAATTCTCTCTTCTGCCTCATTTATCCTAGCAGTAGGAGCCTCCATTTTTTATTGCACCTCATTAATAGCTTTTTTAAAAAAAGGTTATTTATTTATTTATTTGACAGAGAGAGAGAGAGAGAGAGAGAGAGAGAGAGAGGAAGAGAGATCATAACTAGGCAGAGAGGCAGGTAGAGGGGAAGGAGGAAGTAGTATCCCCACTGAGCAGAGAGCCTGATGTGGGGCTTGATCCCAGGATCCTGAGATCATGACCTGAGCGGAATGCAGAGGCTTAACCCACTGAGCCACCAGGTGCTCCATTAATAGCTTTTTTGATTTCAACTTGGTTAGATTTTAGCTCTTTTATTTCTCCAGAAAAGGATTTTATTTTTCCAGAAAGGGATTCTCTAGTATCTTCCACACTTTTTTCAAGCCCAGCTAGCCCCTTGATAATCATCATTCTGGACTCTAGTTCTGACATCTTACTAATGTCCATAATGATTAGGTCCTTATCTGTTGGTATAGCCTCTTGTTCTTTCTTTCTTTATTATTATTATTATTATTATTATTTTTTGTGTGGTGAGCTTTTCTGCCTTGTCCTTTTATCCAGATAAGAATAGGTGAATGAGAGAACAAAATACTAAAAGGGTAGTAAGGACATCAGAAAAATAGACACTAACCACATCAGAAAAATAGACACTAACCACATCAGAAGAGACCCAAAACTAGTGGGAGAAGAAAAGAGGACAAAAAAATAGATGTATGCATTTATATATATTAGACTGGTGAGTAGAACAGAGGCACACACTTGATTTTGGCTGTATTTTGGTCTGTTAGAAGAAACTGCCTCCAAAAATTTTAAAGAAAGAAAAAAGTATATATATATATATATATATATACAAAAAAAATAAGGGTAAACATGATGAAGGGATGGAATATGACTGTAAAGATGAAAATTTTAAAAGATTCTAAAAAAGGAATTGATAAGATAGGAAGTTGGTTGAAAAAAGAAAGAAGAAAAAAAAGGGAGAGAATGTGCTCAGGCTGGAGACTAGAACAAAGCCATATGCTAGATTTAGGGTATATTTTGATGTTAGAAGAAACTGTATCCCAAAATTTTAAATAAAGAAAAACCTATATGTATACAAAAAATAAGGTTAAATACAATGAAGGGATAGAATATGACTATGACAATGAAAATTTAAAAAGATGTTTTAAAAAGATACTGATAAGATAATATGTTTAAAAAGGTTAAAATAAGGAAGAGGAAAAATTAAAAGCAATAGAATAAGAAAAAATAACATTAAAAAAATTTAACTTTGAAAGACTAAAGTATTATAGGAAAAAGCCGTGAATTCTATATTTTGCTTTCCCCTAGCTCTGGACTTCCCCAGTTCTCATTGATCAGTGAACTTTGTCTTGGGTGGATGTTCTTGCTAATCTTCCGGGGGAGGAGCCTGTTGTAATGATTCTCAAATGTCTTTGCCAGAGGTAGAATTGCGTTGCCCTTGCCAGGGGCCAGGCTAAGCAATCTGCTCGGGGTCACTATTGGGAGCTTTTGTTCCCTGAATGCTTTCCGTACCACTTTGGTGGACAGGAACGAAAATGGTGGCCTCCTGGTCTCTGGCCCAGAGGAGCCAAGAGCTTGGGTCCCCTCTCCTCAGTGTGCCCTCAGATAAAAGCAGTCAATCCCCCCCATCTCCCTGGTCTCTGGCTGTGCTCTGAGCTCACCCAGCCTGTGACTGAGCATTTTTATCTCTGCCCATGGCCCCTTTTGGAGTCTCCAAACCCAGCAGATTCCTACAGTCTGCTCCTTTTCTGCTTCTCCTGGAGGAGGAAGGAGGGGGTCTTCCCAGATCTGTCACTTGTGGGGTCCCTGCCTCCAAGAGCAGTGGCCTGACTATGCCTCAGATCATGGTTTAATGGTAACCCTGATCTGAGACCCCACTGCTTGACTCTGTTTCTACAGCCGGCTTCCCTGCTCTGATACCTGAAAACTCTGCCACACTCAGGCAACCCTGGTCTTTCTGTGACCCTGCAGGTCCTGAGACCATATTGTCCCTGCAAGGGCCCCACCCTCTCTTAGCCTCTGGAGCGACATCCCCCAGTGGAGCAGACTTCTAAAAGTTCCAATTTTGTGCTCCACTGCTTGCTGGGAGCCAGCCCTTCCCCCCGTTATCTCTCTTCCATTATGTTGCCTCAGATTCACTTCTCCACATGGCCTACCTTCCAGAAAGTGGTTGCTTTTCTGTTCCTAGAATTGCTGCTCTTCTCTTTGATCTCCTGTTGCGTTTGTAGGTGTTCAGAATAGTTTGAAAACTATCTAGCTGGACTCCTCGGACCTGTGATACTTGGGTCTCCTACTCCTCTGCCATCTTGCTCCACCACAGAATTGTTTTCAACATCACCATGGCATGGGCCATCTTGGAGCTTGAGATGAAATTCAGCTGACAATTTTCATAAGATGTGGTTTAAAGAAAATGGTCACTACTGTTCTTGAAGTTTCTGAAGAAGACTTTGTGGAGGCTATACAAAAAACATTTTGTTTATCCATTCATTTATTGATGGACACTAGATTTGCTTCTACATTTTAGCTTTATGAACAATGGGTGTATACATATCTGTTCAAGACTTTGCTGTCAATTCTTTTGACTATGTACTTAGAAGTGGAGTTGCTGGATCATATGGTAATTCTATTTTTAATTTTTTGGAGGAAATGCCACACTTTTTTTCCATAGCAGCTACCTCATTTTACATTCCCACTAACAGTGCACAAAGGTTCCAATTTCTCCATATCCTTACCAAAACTTTATATTTTCTTTTTCTTTCCTTCTTTTTAAAAAATATTAGCCACCCTAATGAGCATGAGATAGTATCTCATTGTACTTTCAATTTCCATTTCATTAATAATTGGTTTATTTGGTTTTGCTTATTATATTTTATATATCTTTTATTAGATGAATATGCATTTGAAATTATGTTCTCTTCATGAATTGATCTTAATCATTATGAAAATATCCTTTTTCCTGATGTTATTGGATTTTACATCTATTTTGTCTTATGTTAATATAGCTACTTTAACTTGCCTTTCATTAGAGTTAACATAGTATGCCATCTTTCATACTTTTACTTTTATATGCTAAAAGTAAGTTTCAAATAGGGTAGCATATGGCTGTGTTTAAATCTAATATGACAACCTTTGCTTTTCAGTTGGGGTGTTTAGACCATTTATTTATTTTTTTAAGATTTTATTTATTTATTTGACATAGACAGAGTGAGCAAAAGAGACAGAGAGCAAGCGCAAGCAGCAGGAATGGCAGACAGGGGAGAAGCAGCCTCCCTGCTCAGCAGGGAGCCCAACGCAAGGCTTGATCTGAGGAGTCTGGCTGGGATCGTGACCTGAGCCAAAAGCAGTTGCCCAACTGAGTGAACCACTCGGGCTCCCCATAGACCATTTATATTTAATGTAATTATTGATGTTATTGGGTTCAAATCTACCATCTTGCTATTTGTTTCTATATCATTTATCTGTACTTCATTACCTTCACCCCCTTTTTCAACTTTTTTTGGGGGAGTAATACATGAGTATTTGTTATGATTTCATTTTATACCCTTTCCTGGATTGTTGTCTATAACACTTTTTTTTCCCTCCTCATGTGGGTTTTATTATTTATTTATTTGTTTTTACTATATTATGTTAGTCACCATACAGTACATTATTAGTTTTTGATGTAGTGTTCCAAGATTCATTGTTTGTGTATAGCACCCAGTGCTCTATGCAATGCATGCCTTTCTTAATGCCCACCACTGGGCTAACACATCCCCTCCACCCCATCCCCTCTAAAACCCTCAGTTTGTTTCCTGGAGTCCATAGACTTGCATGGTTCATCTCCCCCTCTGAGTTACCCCCCTTCATTTTTCCCCTTCCTTCTCCTAATGTCTTCCATATTATTCCCTATGTTCCACAAATAAGTGAAACCATATGGTAACTGGATTTCTCTGCTTAAATTATTTCACTTAGCATAATCTCCTCCAGTTCCATCCATGTTGATGCAGAAGTTGAGTATTCATCCTTTCTGATGGCTTAGTAATATTCCATTGTATCTATGGACCACATCTTCTTTATCCATTCATCTATTGAAGGGCATCTTGGCTCCTTCTACAGTTTGACTATTGTGGACATTGCTGCTATGAGCACTGGGGTGCAGGTGGCCCTTCTTTTCACTACATCTGTATCTTCAGGGTAGATATCCAGTAGTGCAATTCCTAGGTCATAGGGTAGCTCTATTTTTAACTTTCTGAGGAACCTCCACACTGTTTTCCAAAGTGTCTGTACCAATTTGCATTCCCACCAACAGGGTAAGAGGGTTCCCCTTTCTCCACAGCCTCTTTAACATTTGTTTTTCTTGTCTTGTCAATTTTTGCCATTCTAACTAGTGTAAGGTGGTATCATAATGTGGTTTCAATTTGAATTTCTCTGGTGGTTAATGATTATGAACATTTTTTCATGCATCTGTCTTATTTGGAAAAGTGTCTCTTCATGTTTTCTAACCATTTTTTGACTTGATTATTTTTGGGGGGGTTGTTGAGTTTGACGTTCTTTATAAATCTTGTATACAGCCCTTTATCTATAGTGCCATTTGCAAGTATTTTCTCCCACTCTGTGGCTTGCCTCTTTGTTTTGTTGACTATTTCTTTTGTTGTGCAGATGCTTTTTATCTTGACAGAGTCCCAAAAGCTCATTTTGCTTTTGTTTCCCTTGCCTTTGGAAACATGTCTTAAAAGAGGTTGCTGGGGGCCGATGTCAAAAGGTTATTGCTTATTCTCCTCTAGGATTTTGATGGATTCCTATTTCACACTGAGGTCTTTTCCCCATTTAGAGTTTATCTTTGTGAATGGTGTAAGAGAATTGTTGAGTTTCATTCTTTTGTAGCTGTCCAATTTTCCCAGCACCATTTTTTTTCCATTGGATATTTTTAACCAATTTGTTGAAGATTATTTGACCATAGAGTTGAGGGTCCATATTTGGACTCTCTCTTCTGTTCCATTGATCTATGTGTCTATTTTTCTGCCAGTAACATGCTGTCTTGGTGAAAACAGCTTTGTAAAATAGCTTGAAATCAGGTAACGTGATGCCCCAGCTTTGTTTTTCTTTTTCAACATTTTCTTGGCTATTTGGGGTCTTTTATAGTTCCATACAAATTATAAGATTGTTTGTTCCAGCACTTTGAAAAATGCCATTGTTGTTTTGATCAGGATGATGGTGAAAGTATAGATTGCTCTGGGCAGCTTAGACATTTTTTTAAAGATATTTATTTATTTATTTATTTGAGAGAGAGGAAGAGAGAGAGAATGAGAAAGGACATGAGAAGGTGGAGGGTCAGGAGAAACAGACTCCCCCACTGAGCAGGGTGCCCAATGCGGGGCTCAATCCTAGCACTCCAGGATCATGACCTGAGCCAACGGCAGTCCCTTAACCAACTGAGCCACCCAGGCATCCCATATAGACATTTTAACAATGTTATATTCTTCTGATCCATGAGAATGGAATGTTTTCCCATCTTTTTGTGTCTTCTTCAATTTCTTTCAAAAGAGTTTTGTAGTTTCTGAAGTATAGTATAGATCCTTCACCCCTTTGGTTAGGTTTATTCCAAGGTATCTTAAGGCCTTTGGTGCTATTGTAAATTGAATCGATTTCCTAATTTCTCTTTCTACAATTACATTGTTAGTGTATAGGAAAGCAACTGATCTCTGTGTTTTGATCTTGATCCCCAAACCAGGCAAAGATCTCATCAAAAAGGAAAATTTTAGATCAATATCCCTGATGAATATGGATGCCAAAATTCTCAACAAGATCCTAGCTAATGGGATTCAACTGTACATTAAAAGGATTATCCATCACGATCAGGGGGGATTTATCCGTGGGATGCAAGTGTGGTTAATATTCACAAATCAATGTAATAGAATACATTAATAAGAGGAAGGAGAAGAACCATATGGTTTTCTCAGTTGATGCAGAAGAGCGTTTGACGAAACACAGCATCCTTTCCTGATTAAAACCATTCAGAGTGTAGGGATAGAGGGAACATTTCTCAATTTCATACAATCCATCTATGAAAAGCCCACAGCGCATATCATGCTTAATGGGGAAAAGCTGAGAGCCTTTCCCTTAAGATCAGGAACATGACACAAATGCCCACTTTCACCGCTATTGTTCAACATAGTACTAGAAGTCCTAGTAACAGCAGTCATACAACAAAAAGACATAAAAGGTATTCAAATTGGCAAAGTCAAACTCTCTTCACAGATGACATGATACTTTATGTGGAAAACCCAAAAGACTCCACCCCAAAATTACTAGAAGTCATACAACAATTCAGTAATGTGGCAGAATATCTTCTACAACATTTTGTGCTTTTATGAAGTGGCTGCTTTAGACAGTATATATATTTAATTTATCACAGTCTATCTTCAAGTAAAATTACAGCACCTCACATATATTATAAGAATCTTGCGATACTTCCATTTCCCCCCTTCTGACCTTTGTACTACTGTTACCATACATTTTATTTCTGTATATGTTATAAATACCATAGGGTTTTTTTTTTCTTTAAACAGTCAGTGATCTTTTAAAGATATTTAAATAATAATAAAAAAAGTGTTTTTTTTTAAGATTTTATTTATTTATTTGACAGACAGAGATCACAAGTAGACAGTAGGCAGAGAGAGACAGGGGGAAGCAGACTCCCTGCCGAGCAGAGAGCCCAACACAGGGCTCGATCCCAGGACCCTGAGACTATGACCTGAGCTGAAGGCAGAGGCTTAAAACACTGAGCCACCCAAGTGCCCCAAAAGTGGGATTTTTTAAAAAAATATTTACCCATTTTTAGAGCACTTCGTTCTTGATGTAGATCCAAATTTCTGTCTGATGTCATTTTCCTTCTGCCCAAAGAATGTCCTTTAACATTTCTTATAGTGTGGGCCTGAGGATGATGAAATCTTTCAGCTTTTATTTTTAAAAGATTTTATTTATTTTGACAGAGAGATCACAAGTAGGCAGAGAAGCAGGCAGAGACTGACGGGGAAACGGGCTCCCTGCTGACCAGAGAGCCTGATGCGGGGCTCGATCCCAGGACCCTGAGATCATGACCTGAGCTAAAGGCAGAGGCTTAACCCACTGAGCCAACCAGACACCCCAATTACTCAGCTTTTGTAAGACTCAAAATATTTTTATGTTGCCTTTATTTATTTTTTAAGAATTTATATATTTGAGGAGTGAGTGAGTGAGGGAGAGAGAGAGCAGGAGCTGGGCGAGGGAGTGGGAGAAGCAAACTCCCTTGCTGAGCAGGGAGACCAATGCAGGGCTCAGTCCCAGGACCCTGGGACCATGACCTGAACTGAAGGCACACGCTTAACTCACTGAGCCACACAGGTGTCCCAATTATGTTGTAACTTGCTGTAATTTTTTCGGCTTCATATTTCTTATCCTCAGGGTTTGTTGAGTGTCTTGGATCTGCAAATTTATGGTTTTTATTATTTGGAATTTTTGAGCCACCGTTCCAATATTTCTTTAACTATTTTTCTGTTTCACCTTTGGGTGCTACAATCACATGTCAAGTAGGACACCTGACGTTGTCCCACAGCTCACTGATGCTGTTTAACTTTTTTTGTTATTCAAATATAGTTAATGTGCAGTGTTTTATTAGCTTTGGATGTACCATATAGTGGTTCTCCAATTTTATACATTTCTCAGTGCTCAAGATAAGTGTACTCTTTGTCCCCTTCATTTATTTCACCCATCCTCCCATCCGCCTCCCCTTTGTAACTATTAGTTTGTTCTGTACAGTTAGGAGTGTTTTTACTGTTATTGTTGTTGTTCTCTTTTATCCTTTTGTTTGCTCATTTGTTTTGTTTCTTAAATTCCACATAAGAGTGAAATCATATGGTATTTGTCTTTCTCTGACTATTTTATTCCACTTAGCATTATACACTCTAGGTCCATACATATTGTTGAAAATGGCAAGATTTCATTCTGCTTCACTACTTTTCAGTATTTTTTCCCTCTTTGTGCTTTATTTTAGATAGTTTTTGTTGTCTTGTGTCAAGTTCACGAGTACTTTTTTCTTTAATGCTTAATCTGCTATTAACCTAACCCAGCATACTTTTCATCATGTATAATTTTTATGTCTAGAAGTTCAGTTTGGGTCATTTTTCTATCTTTGATGTCTGTACTTAACAAGTTTAATTTCTCATCTAGTTTCTTGACCATATGAAGTAGTTATAGTAACAGTTTTAATGACCTTGTCTACAAATTCTTTCATCTGTCTCCTTTCTGGGTTGATAGTATGAGTTTGGCTTTTCTCCTCATTATAGGTAGTATTTTCTCAGATCTTTGGTAAGTCTGATAAATTTTGACTGAATGGTAAACACTGTAATCCAAACCTTGAGATATTGTTGGGTACTGGATATTTTTTGAATTATCCTATTTCTAGGCTTTGTTCTGGGATACAGGTAAATTAGTTGAACAGTTTAAACCTTTCAGGTCTTGTTTTTTAAGCTTTATTTGGTGGGATTAGAGCAATCTTTAGGGCTAATTTCCACTACTAAGGGAAAAAAACCTTTTAGCATATTCATGAATTATGAAGTTTTCTACTTCATACGGGAAGTAGAAAGCCTTCAAGGGAAAGAAGTATTCCTGTCCCTCTGTGAGAACAACAAAATGGTCCCTCTGTCTTCTCAGTAATTCTTTCCCTGGCATCAGGTAGTTTCTTCACATGCATTGTTTGATCCACCTCAGCTGAAGGCTTGATTGACATTCTCTCCAGGTCTCCAAAGCCCCCCGACCACCTGTAGTCTTCTACCCTCCAGTATTTTGTCTTGTGGACTCTCACTGTCCTGCTATCTCCAGAGTCCCACCTTCATCTCTTCCATTAAAACAGATTTATAGCTGGGCTTCCAATCCCTACACTGTAGCCTGATACTCACAAACAGGAAACAAGCTGGGCTGTTGTAGAATTCACCTTTTTTGTTTGCCATCTCAGGGATACAGTGTCCTGAAAATTGTTATTTCTTATGTTTTGCCTAGCTTTCAAACTGATCATGGGCTTTGCCTGGGAGTGCTTTGAAAAATCCAGATTCCTGGAATCTGTCATTGGCCCATTTGAGGCCACCTTTGGAATAGTGGCCAAATATATACCAGATGGCTGACATTGTTCTCTTTCTAACTGGAATGCCAGTATTTCCTGTGCACACTTGCATCAGAATCTCTGATTAAAGGAGTCAGTCATTTCTGCTCAGGATCTGAGTAGAAATACATTTACTTGTTGTAAACGGGTTTGCTAGAACTACATAGAAAGTGTCTGGAAGAGTCCATGGAAACCAGATGAGAATCTAATGGTGTGGCTATGGTCTTGAAAATAACTTGTGATTTTCTTTCCGATGTATGAGCTCACTTTTATTCAGTCATCAGTTTAGTAGCAGATGATGGGGACTGAGGCTCTGTGAGGGTCAGCTCTGAGGTCCAGACCAGGTATGTTATATGGGCTGAATCTATCAGTCAGCTTCCCTGAGCTACGGTATCATTACCTGCATTTCTGGCACTGCATTACTTGGCATGAAGAGGTTGTTGGGAAAATGTCTAACAGATACACTTGAATCTGTACTTGAAACCACTTGTAGTCTGTACAGCTGGAATTATGGGTACTGAGTAAATCCATTCCATATTTGAAAGATATTTTTTTCTTCTAGAAATCTCAGGAGATCAGGAGATAAGATACTTCTCGATAAAGACATGTGGAGTAACCTTGAACCCTCTAAGGAGTATTAAGTATTATTAAGATTCTGATAATTATTTTTCTCAGTTTTGTCTTTCTTCCTGCTGTCTCCTCACCCTTTCAAGGGGAATGAAAGGTCTCTGATTACATGGTGGGGAAAAAGTCTCCTTCATTCCACTTTCATAATATATTTATGAAGGACAACATCGACCCAATTGAAGTGTAAGGATACTGTAACCAACACATCTTTATTGAGCCCCAGCTCTATACCAAGTATTAAAGGAGAAATAATGACACATACGATCTGGTTACTGGTCTGAAGGAATTTACTTCTTGGTTGTAGAAGCAACACCTATAATTGTGAGACCATATTTCAACAAAGTAGCACAGAATGTAACCAGTAGCTTTAGACCAGCAGATGCCATATGAGCTCAGAATAGAGTAGATGAGACCAGGTGTCAGGGGCTGGAAAAAATGACTGACTTTCCATGATGACCATGTTCCTGAAGATAGCAATTGCATAATACTCAGAAAGCGCCAAGGAGGGTGGTAGAATAGAGCCTAGAGAGTGGACAATGTGGAGGGGGAGGACTAGATTCAGGCAGGCGGAAGAACAGAATGCTAAGAGTAGCCAAAGCCAGTGTCTAGTGCCAGCGAAGAGCCCAGAGGACATCCAAAAATAGTATAAGGGCATAAATTCAGACTGCCACAAATGGAAGTTTCATACTTCTTTACCACATTTTAGAATTTCCTGCAAGTATTTACATACTCAGCATCTTTCAGTCATCACAGTAGGCTCATGAAAGAAGCAAGACACATAATTGTTGTCATTTGACAGAAAAAGAAACTGAGGATAGGAAAGGTTAAATTGCTTTTGCATAGTGACCTGACTAGGATAGAAAGAACCAAGACCAAAACCCACAGATGTCCCATCTGTACAGTCTCTGCCCGATACGCCCTGTCTCTATGGATGACCCAGTCTGGGGTGGGAGGCCATGAACCCAGCTCTGGTCCTACAGGGATGGTTTGACCCAAATACAAAATTAAAGCTTAGTCCAACTCTGGGTGAGGTGTGGGTGTGAGGACATTGGTTATGTCTTTCTGCACATGTGCCCGTACAGGAAAGCATAGAAGGAAGCCAAGTGAATGGTGACCTCTTTGAAGTCAAAGGAGAGAAAAAAATCTCCTGTTGCCTTGGGGAGGGAAAAGGGAGGAAGTGAAGGGAGTGGGGGAGAGTCTGCTTTTTAAGCCCATTAAGGAGGCAGAGCCAGGAGCCAAGCATCCAATTAACCTGACATCTCTTGCAGCCAAAATATCTGAGGATATAAGAAGAGAATTTAATATGTGGAGGCTTGGGAGAAAAGTGACTAATAGCTGGAAAACAGCCCCAGTTTATTTAAAAAATAGGTCAGGCCCAACAAACCCAATAGATTCCTTCCCAGCAGTTACTGATCCAAGAGACAGAGGGAGTGCCGTGTGGGTGCAAAACCATTTTGACTTGAAGCAGGCACTGCTGTTGTACCACAAAGAGACAGCCAGGGGCTGATGGGAAGTGCCCAGACACAGTGCACAGCTGCAGAGGACTGAGACACATCATGACCCTGGCAATGACAGCAGGTGAGGGACTAGCCCAAGGTCACCTGGCTCTCACAACAAAAGGTGACGCAGCTACACTCAATCTCAGCTCTTTCGTTGTGGGAGCTAAGGTGCTTTCTGTGAACTGCTGCTGCCTCTGAACCAGGTGTCCTTGGCTCTGCCCTGACACTGTTTGGGGTATCACAGTAGCACCAAGGCTATTCCAGGCTGGCCCTGGGGACTGCGTTAGGGATCGGAGAATAATGCAGACTGCAGGTAGCTGTCCTCAGCTCTGTCTGGACCAGGATTTCATAGGGAGCAACCAGGGGAGCTTGTTAAATGTGTAGCTTTTGGGGGCTCGCTCCCACAGGCTCTGGCTTCCATTGGTCTGCGGTAGGGCCTGACTCCCATCCCAAGGTGGTAGATGGAGATTTTAATAGAGAAACACTATCCTAAATCAGAGTTCCCCAGATGGTTTCCTCAGAACATTAATTTCTAGAGATGTTTATAGATTGCTCAGAAAAGAAGGGTGTCGCAGCCATAAATTTGGTAGCAAAAGACACCCTCTCTCCCTCTTGGAGATTCACAAATTTGTTTTAGTAAAGTAAAGGTTTAAAAGTATCGCCATTAGGAAATCTCGTTACATGTTTAGTATATAGATATATCAAATCATTGTGTTGTACCTTAAACTTACATGTTCCATGTCAATTATACCTCATTAAAGCTGGCGGGGGGTGGGGGGGAGAAAAAAAAATCTCTACAGCTTATTTGTCTAAATGTACTTGACCACAGAACCCCTTTTCTAGGAATATCTGGTCTGTGGAATACAATGTGGAAAAATGTAACTCTCTAGACCAGTGGAGCTCAAACTCTGTGATACATCAGAATCACATGGAGGCTTGTTGGAACAGATTGCTAAACCTTACCACAGAGATTATGATTCAGTGGTTTCTGGTAAAGGCTGAGAATTTGCATTTCTTACAAGCTCTCGGGAGATGCTGATGCTGGTGGTCTGGGGACTAGTCATTGAGAACCACTGTCTTAGACCCCTCTGTAAGCCCTGGATCAGCCAAGTGTCCTGCCAGGCCTCCTGGCAACATTCCTCAGTGCAAAGCATTCCGCAGTCGGAAAGTGGGGACTGACAACAGGGGGTGGCAGGACCTAAGGGAAGAGGATTCCAGGAAGGGCAGGCTTGGAGGGAACTTGAGTCTGAAGTAATTAGGCATGTGAAGATAGTTTCTGCCAAAATGGCAGTCATAGTCAGGGACACTGTAAAACAGGATGATCCCAGTGGGTGACAGCAGCTGACGCTCTGTGACAGGCTTCAGTGCCTGGGCTTGGCCCAAGGGGTTCTAGAGAGAGTCTATGACTTTAAAGAGCTAACTCTAGTGGGGGACATGAGGGTGAGTGTTGACATGTACAGGCCAGGGTGTCCTGGTGGCCATGTACAGGAAGGCAACACAGTTTCGTGGGACCAGCAGCATCGAGATGCTTCTTCCTGTCCCCCAGTCTTGCAGGTTTCTGACTCCGAGAGTGAGAAGCCATGAGCTGGGACTACGTACTCTAGTACATGTGGGACTATGTACTCTAGCATAGCACTTCTTTGCGGGGAGGCTGGCTTCAATATTGCTTTGCTAGGGATCATCTTCAGCCCAGATGACAGGAAACACGGCTGCAGAAGGGTAGATGTAAGGGTGGAAGCAAGGTTGTTTTTGGCCAAAGGCACACATGAAAGCTATGTATTTTTGAGGTGATCTTGGACAACAGGAGAGGTCCACATGCCCAACAAAGCACTGTTGCCTGACATTCTACCATTAGAATTTTCTCCTTTCAGTTAAAGCTCTGGTCCCTATCTAAAGGCAGACAGATGGTGCCAGAAGAGCTCACCCTAGGTGATTATCAACTACATGGACCACAATATCACAATATTGTGAGTAAACATCAGAATGAAGAAAGGGTGTGATTAGTGTCTGGGGGTGCCCCTGGGGCAGGGGCCACATGTGAACATGGGCTAGAAGAAGGTGGGAGGGAGAAAGAGGCATCTGGGAAAAAAGATGTGGTGAGGACTGGCGAGGGGCTAACCCCTCCTCCCACACTCTCCTCTGCCACCTTGCAATGACCCACCCTTTGCAGACCCCTTTCTGTCCCCTCCATGGGACCTCAGGCCAGGCAGGCTGCTGCTAAGGACAGACGACTCAGGTTCGAAAAAGCTCTCTTGACATTTGGAAAACAGAGCAGGATTTGGCTCCTCCAGTGGAGCCTCTTGTTCTCAGGAAAATCGTTTTTACAGCTTGGGCTGGTGCCAGTAAGTGCCATTTATAGCCCAATGGGCTCGGGTTAGCTTCAGCTGCCTGGTGCAGGAAGTGCTGGCTCCTCTCTGCCCCCTGCTGCCTAGCTTCCCCCTTCATATCTCCTTCCCCTCCCCTCTCCTTCCAAAGACCTCCTTCCCCACTTCCCCACCACTTCTTCTCTATTTTCTTAGAGATTTCAGCTCTGGATTTGCCTGTATGACCCTAGAATGTGTCTAGGGTGGGCTTATGTGGGCTTCAGTTCCTCCGTCTATAAATGGGAGCTTACTGTTTGTTCCCTTTTGAACTCAGTTCCCTTGGAGAGGTACCTACTTCTGCCTACCTTCACCAAAGCATTTTCTTCCTTTTAGTCATTGCCTGTTGACCCTTCTTCCTCTCCCCAGGACTGGGGCTTCCTGTCTGGGGCAGCTTGGCCACCTGTTTCTGAGCACAGAGCTCATAGCAGTAGCTCAGTTAAGCTTGGTGTGACTGAACTGAGCTAACCACAGCATCAGTGTCAAGAGCATGACTTTGGGGTCCAACAGATATCAGTTAGGCCCTGGTTCCATTACTTGTGAGACCTGACTGAATTTTTTGAGCATCAGTTTCTTTGTCTGTAAATTCCAGTGCCTCATTGAGTTATCATGAGGCTTTTATGAGATCCTGTTTGTAAAGTACTTAGCACAGTGCCTACTGTTAGGGATCTATCCATGTTAGGGATCGATCATTATCATTATCATCACCTATCGTCTACCCTTATTTTCAGATGGCAGTGAGTTTGGGAAAAAAAATGCCTCCCTAACCGCCCCCTCCCCTGCCCGACCCCTTTCCACCCTCCAAGGACCTGCTCAAACACTACTTCAGGAAGCCGTCCTCATTTTGGTCTCCAGTTTTGGTGTTTCCACAACCCTTTATGTTATCTGAGGGTCTAATGGGACCTGGGCCCACTCAGCCCAGCAGAATGGGGTAGACTAGGAAGATCACTGATGATTTACTGCTGAGAAAAACTGCCGAAGATGCCTTGGGAAAGACCAGGTCTAGAGGCACAGCACAGTGTTTAAAGAGTCCCAGTCAGCAGTCGACACTAAGAGCAGAAGACAATGTCACAAATCCTGACAGTGACAGGTGCGCTTCAAAAGATCAGGAAGGCAGGCAACATGCTATCCTGCAAATAGTGGTGCCCTGAGTAGGTGGGAGGCCCTTGGAGGAGGTGGGAGAGTGAGACAAGCCAGTCTGTGTGCACTGTGGTACCAAATATCCCACTGCACCAAGGATGGACCTCGAGAATAATGTGAGCACAGACAGGTCTCATACTGCAGCACTAGAGTGTTTAGTGGGAAGGAACCTGGGCACAGGGAGAAAATCGGAGCTGTGACAGCCACAGCTGTGGGGAGGCTGGGAGTCAGTCTGGTCTCCATCTCCCACTGTGATTCCAAACCCTTGTCTGACTTACTAGCCAATATAGACAAGGTAAGTTGAAGTTTGAAGCTGCCTTCACTCAGAGCCTCTGGTTGGCCTATGGAGGAGTCAGGGCTTCTGACTTCCCAGATGAACTCACCATCTTCCTCCAAGATCCAACCTCTACATTGCTCGAGTCTTTCCAGGGCCATGCAGGGTAGGTAGATGTGGCAAAGACTAGGTTTCCAGATCCCCTCCAAAGGACCTTCCAGTATGGCCTAACCAACTTTGATAGCTTCCACAGAAAATTCTGGATTCCTATACTGGTTCCTATATGCCCATATGGGGATTTGGAGGGTTTGTATACACCTCAGTTCTTCTGCAGAAGCTGCACAGCACCTTGCCACAGCTGATATTCAGTAGGTATTTATGGAATGAAAAGCAGCACCCCAAGTAGCCAAATGCCTGGGGACCACAGGCCACTGCTGTTTCCCACCCCACTCCCAGCCTCCAAGGATAGGACACATCTATCAGCTAATGGACAGAGGGCAAGTCCCCTCTGCAAGGGGCTGAGCCAGGCTGCCAGCCTTTGAGACCCGGGACTGTGCCACAGTCAACTCTTTGTCCTCCTTGGTTGACCTGTGGTTATCAAGGTAAATGCCGCCCCCCCCCCCGCAAATCCATTCACCTGCTTACCTTATGGGGTGAATGCATGCATGGGACATGCATGGGACATGGTAGACACTTTGTAAGTTGGCCATGGAGGAAAGAACCTCAGGAACCCTATAAAGAAGGAACATCGGAGTCAGAGCTAAGGGGCGCAGGAGGCCCTTGTGATCCTGATGACGTATGCTGCCCGAACCAGCTAGGACTTTTTCTCTCTTTAATGTATTTAAATCGAGTCAAGATTGGACTCTACTTCATGCATGGAGACTTCTTCAGCTCTAGAAGTGACGGCACATCTAGCCGTCACTAGCATAGAGTCCTTCTGGATAAGTGAAGCTAGATAGAAGTTGTCTTTGCTTTGGGGCTGTTGACTGGACACTGGAGTGCCTCACCTGGATTGCACATCCTCAGAGAAGGGCAGACACAGAACTGGAGGGATGAGGACACATTCTCCCCAAGCCTCTTCCCCCCAGGTTCCCAGGTGTCCCCAAGGTCCTCAGAGAAGGAGGCTTCTGGCTTCTCTCCCTGGCCCAGCCTCATTCCCCTCGACCTCTTGCCCTGGGGTTCTCTCCCAGGTGATCCCCTCAACCTTTCTCTGAGTAGATGGTCTCCATCTAGAGCGCTAGCCTCGGCTTCTTTTCAGAGGTCTGGGATCACATTTCTTTCTTTTTTTAATATTTATTTTTTTTTTATTTTTTGCCGATGTTATTATGCTTTGCTCTTTTCAGAAGCAGTACATGTTAATGGCATACATTTTACAAAGTGTCAACACAGGAAAGGAAAGAATTAACTGTTTACCGTCCAACACCCTGTCGTAATTGCTGCCAATTCTGGTGACTTCTTTGAGTCTCTCCCCTAACACAGGCATGGATAGGTTTTAATTTTAAAAATGTGATCACACTGTCTATTCTTCTCCCACTTGTTCTCCTCAACCCACAGTTTATCGTGATCATATTTCTTTTATTAAACACTCTGCCACAACATTACAAGCGGATGCATAGCATTCTGTTGTGTGGATGTACCATCCTTTATGTAATCAGTTTTGTTTCATGGAACCTCTAGGTTGACTCCTATTTTTGTGTTGTCTGCCATGATTCTTTCCTCAGGATGAATTCCAAAAGAAGTAATTACTGGGTTTAAGAATTTGTGCTTTTAAAGGCTTTTCATGCATCTTTATCAAACTGCCTTCCAGAAAAATCCTCTCTAGAACTGTATAAAAGTACTTCATTCTCTACAGCCTTTACAAATGCAGTGTTACTGTAGTTGTGGGAGGAGTCAAGCTTATTTAATAATTATAAATGATAGCTTTTGTTTTAATTTGAAGCTACCTGGTTTCTATAGAGGCTAAATATTTTTGCCTCATGTTCATTTGCCATTTGTGTTTATTTTTATGTGAATTGACCATAAGATTCTTTGTCCAGTGCTAAATGAGGGGTGCTTGCTTTCCTTTTATTTGTTTATAAGAGCTCTCTACATATTAAGGGTATTCACATTCTTTAAAACAAAAAGATTTTATTCATTTATTCGACAGAGAGAGAGAGAGACAGTGAGAGACTGAACAGAAGTAGAGGGAGTGGGAGAGGGAGAAGCAGGCTTCACGCCCAATATGGGGCTTGATTTCAGGACCCTGGGATCATGACCTGAGCCGAAGGCAGATGCTTAATGATTGAGCCACCCAAGTGCCCTGACTCAATGACATTTTAAACTTCACAAATCTGGAGTACCTGGGTGGTTCAGATGGCTAAGCATCTGCCTTCTGCTTAGGTCATGATCTCCGACTTCTGGGGTTGAGCCCCACATCAGGATCCCAGCTCAATAGGGAGTCTGCTTTTCCCTCTCCCTCTGCCTCTCCCCCTGCTCATGCTCTCTCTCCCTCTGTATCTGTCTCAAATGAATAAAATCTTCACAAATCCAAATGGAAATTCATTATTCCCCTCTCTCGCCCTAACTGCTCTTCCTGCTGACTTGCTTTTTCCTGTTAATGTCACCACTGTTTTCCTGGTCACCAGGCTTGAATTTCTGAGGTCATCTTGGCTTCCAACGTTTCTCTTTTCCTCTCTATCCCATCCATTGCCAATCCATAGGCAGTCTCTATGGAGATTCGATTTCTGTGGTTTCCCCGGTGGGCAGGCCCTCTAACACAACAGTAGTTCCCGTTCTCATGATTTCTTGACTGGACTTTGAAAATGGCCTCATAAGTTCATATCTTGCTCCCCCAACCCCGGTTCCTTGACTTGTCATTTCTCCTTGCCCCTCCTGTACCCTGCCACCACATTAATCTTCCTAAAGTAGAGCTCAAGCATGGAACTCTCTGGTAACAAACCACCAACAACTCCCCCTTGTCTTATATTTAATTACAACCTGTTAACCTGGCCTTAATTTCCTTTCAGTGGAATCTTCCACTATCTCGGCCCAGTTGCTCCTTAAACAAGCCCACAGTTTCCCCCCCTTCTGCCTTTTTGCTCCAGCCATTCCCTCCTCCTGGAATTCCCTCCCACTATTTCCACCTAACAAAACCCATTCAGAAAGCTCCCCACCTACCCCACTGCCAGCTATCCCAAGATTTTCCAATTCTTTAAAGTGAATTCTCTCTCTCTGAAACTCCCAGAACCGTTTGCTTGAGCTTTTCTTGTGAAACAAATCCTATTCCCTCATCTAGTGGAGCCTTCAAAAGTCTTACGTTCCTACCAGAAAGCAGATCCATTTGAGGACACTCTTCTTCCACAGAAGCTGCACAGTGCCTTGCCACAGCTGATATTCAGTAGGTATTTATGGAATGAAAGGCAGCACCCCAGGTAGCCGAATGCCTGGGACCACGGACCACTGCTGTTTCCTGCCCCACTCCCAGCCTCCAGGGATAGGACACATCTATCAGCTAACAGACAGAGGGCAAGTCCCCTCTGCAAGTGGCTGAGCCAGGCTGCCAGCCTTTGGGAACAGGGACTGTGCCACAGTCACCTCTGTCCTCCTAGTTTGACCTGTGGTTATGGAGGTAAATGCCGCCCCCCTCCCCACCCATTCATCCGCTTGCCTTACGAATGCAATGCGTAGGACATGGTAGATACTTTGTAGGTTGGCAACTGAGAAAAGGATCTTGGGGGACCCTATAAGAAAGAGAACCTTGGAATCAGAGTTGAATGGCAGCTAAGGGGTGCAGGAGGCTTCTGTGACCCTGACCATGCGAGCTGCCTGGACCAGCTAGGACTTTTTCTCTCTTTAATACATTTAAATAGTGTCAAGATTGGGGTGAGCTTCATGCACGGAACCTTCTTTAGCTTTAGAGGTGACTCTGCAGCCAGCACGGGAGTATGCAATTGACACAGTCTATTTTTAGCCTCCCAGAGACCGTGACCAACATCCCAAGCCGAGGGTGGGCACACCTGCTGCATTCTAATGAGGCAGCCTCGATTGCCTCTGCCAGCCAGCCGGGATCTCACCGACCTCAAACCTGATGTTGCTAAACTGGGAAGTCTGCTTATTTCCCAGAGGCTGTAGCCTAGATACACCAGGAAAATGGGACCATCACCCTCCCCTGAGCTCACTCCTCTCCAGCCCAGGACACAGGGCAGTCTGGGGGCTATTCGCACGGCATAATGGAGAGAGGGAGTCTCTTGGGTTTCTTGAACTTGCTCTGTCCTAGGGCCTCCCTATTTCCCTTGTTGGGAAGGACATTAATAAGTCTGAGCTGATTCAGCTCAGAAATTAGAAAATCATGGCATGAAACAGAGACATGTTTATGTAATATGAATAATAATGGTAGTAATAATACTAGAGCTTACTATTGCCAGGCACTGTTCTGAACACTTCACAGGTATGGACTCACCCAAACTTTTTGATGGCTCTCTCAGAGGAGTTTCATCATGATGTCTATTTCATGGTGGAAGAGACCGAGGCACATGGTGACAAATGACTTCCGAAGGTCATTCGCCAGCCACTAAGCAGCAGGGCGGTGTTTTAAAGCCACGCAGTGTGGCCCCAGGATTTACGCTTTACACCATATCACCTGCCTCTCAACATTTATTTTTAATTTTACCTGCGGCAGACTGGGATCCAGGAATCCCAGAGGACCAACTACTGGATAATACTGCTTCTCAGTATTTTAAACTTCTGCCCTGCTTTGAGCCCTTTGCTGTGCTGTGCACACCTGGATTCCTATGCTCCGGGGAGAGAAGCTTCTCCTAGGTTGACTTTGTGTCTGCAGTCAAGCTGAATGTTGGGGCCCCAGAACTCCCTGAACTTTCTCCCCTTCTCCCTCGTCCCCTTAGCCTGTGAAGGAGGAGGGGCTGGCCAGTGACCCCCAGCAGCAGTGGGGTGTAGCGCGGGGCTTCGTGGCAGGGTTGGGAACTCAGAAAGAGCGAACGTGCTCGTGTGCAGGCAGGAGGCCCCCATCAGCGTGGGCTTTCACAGTCCGGAGGAAACTTCTGCTAAAGTTCAGAGTAAAGCTCACAGAAAGCAGGAGGGGAGACAGCAGGAGCGAGGCCCCAGAACCTCAGAGACCTACGTTTTGAAGGACAAGTGCTGCCTGCTGGAGAGAAGCCCAGGAACTCAATCTTCCTAAGGGCACAGGCAGGTTTCAGTTTAACAGATACCAAAGAGGGGCGCCTGGGTGGCTCAGTGGGTTAAAGCCTCTGCCTTCGGCTCAGGTCATGATCTCAGGGTCCTGGGATCGAGCCCTACATTGGGCTCTCTGCTCGGCAGGGAGCCTGCTTCCTCCTCTCTCTCTCTGCCTGCCTCTCTGCCTACTTGTGATCTTTCTCTCTCTCTGTCAAATAAATAAAGTCTTTAAAAACAAAACAAAACAACACAACAACGAAAAACCAGATACCGGTTATGTGCTAGGCCCTTTTATAAGCACTTTACAAATACCAACTATCTGATTCTAGGGGTGACTCTAGGACATGGAGATCATTTTATTCCCATTGGAGGAATAGGGAAACCAAGGCAATGAGAAGTTAATAATTTTGCCCAAGGTCGGGCGCTAAACTCCCAAGTGGCAGAGCTGGGGCTCTGGTTTTGGCAGACTGGTTCTGGAATCTAGGCTCCAGCCTCAAGGCTCTGTGATGCTATACATCTCTCCCTTTGGGGGTGTTCACTATTCGCCTGTTAAGGAATGTATTTTTGCCCTTGTTTAGCAGATCTGGAAACTGAGGCCTTTTGATTGACTCAGATCGCCTGACTAGTTAGTGATGGAATTGGGTTAATTTGAGGTCTTTTTGGCTCCTCAGTAGCATGGAACCTCTCTACAAATCACAGCCCTCAGCTGGCCTGCCAGAAAGCTGGAAGGGTCCATCGGCACCTAAGGGTTGCTGCTGAGCAGACGGGAGCCGCGGGGCTCAGGGAGGGGAAGGAAGGCGGGGCGGCATCTCAGAGGGCAGGACCTCATTGCTTCTGCTGACACCAAGCTCTTCTCTTCCCCTCAGGTGAACAGTCCCCCACCGCAACCCCCTCAGCCCGTCGTCCCACCCAAGCCTGTGCAATGTGTCCATCATGTGTCCACTCAACCCAGCTGCCCGGGACGGGGCAAGATGTCCAAGCTGCTGAACCCAGAGGAGATGACCTCGCGAGATTATTACTTCGACTCCTATGCCCACTTTGGGATCCACGAGGTAAACCACACTGAGCTCAGCCCTGCTGTGCCATCACTGTTAGAAAACAGTGTTATGTGTTCAACTGTCTGCTGTCATAAAGTGGGTTTTCCCAGTGGCCCAAGGTCCCTGGCCCTCGCTCCTGAAAGTCTCTCTGGGAGAGGGTCAGGGCCAGGCTTGCAGCAGGTGAGTAGCTGGAAGCATATGTTTGTGTGTTTCTCTGCCAGAGAGCAAGGGCTGGAGGGGCGTGGGGGGCAAAGCTTGGGATTTTTTTCTTTTATGGTCCAGCACCTGTGTCTTCTCAACCCTAAGCCCAGGTGATCCAGGTGGACCAGATGTCTTTGCTCTAGATCCCTGCTCTAGGAGCTCAGATGCTTTGCAGCTCGAATCCTGAGGCTGAGAAGACCTTCCAGAGGCCATGCTGTCTGGTCTTCAGGGAGGCCTTAGGAGGCCTTAGGTCCTAGACCAATGAACACCTCCAGGGGAAGAAATACAGCAAGCTTCCTTGGAAACCTGGCCCAGGTCTGCCATCCTGATTGATTCTCAGGAAATTCTTGTGTCTCAATGCTTGTCTTGTACCATAGCAGGGAAGATTTATGTTCCTTGATCAACAGAACAGAGTTTCCCTGCAGCCAGGAAGTCTGCACCCGCCTCTTCTCCAGCATTTTCTCCAGCCACCCAGCCTGGGGACCGTTCACTCATTAACCAGTGCTTACGCAGTGCCGGGCATGGTTCTAAGCACATTACATGTATCATTTCACTTAATCCTCCTAAGAACTCTATGAAGAAAATATTTCTATTATCTCCTTACTGTATGAAGAAATACTGAAAAGGGAACAAAGCCCTGCTTGCTTTGCAAAGCTCCTCTTTCAATTAGATGCCTGTGTACACCCTCCCTGTGACAAAATGTTAACCCTGTCACTGCCGGAAGGGTATTTAAAAATAATAGCCGGCACTCCCCCCACCCCCCCTCCCCCTTTTTTTAATGTTACAGCATGCTGGGGGTTGTTCCAAGATTGTACCTGATTGGCTCATTTATTCCTCAGGTCAGCCCTATGAAGTTGGTATTGTTATTTTTGTCCCCAATTATAATTACTTATATGTTTGTTTTTAGGCAAACCAAATTTGTATTATTTAGTATTTACTTTTGGTGTTTCTGTTTTGATTTCAAGTATTCCTTTTTTAAAGAGACACATTGTCCCCGATGCCACCAACCCACCAACTTATGAAATAATACAAATTCATTATAATGAACTCAGAGAATACAAGATCATTGGTCCCCAGTTCGTACATGGGGGTGTGAGATCTTAAGAATCCAGGTCAACTTTCATTCCTTCTTCTTTTGCACACAACGTCACAAGATAGTAAGTGGCAGAGCTAGGAATGAAACCTTTATCTTTGGGGCCCAAAGGCTTCCTCCCTGACTATCATGCCATATAGTCTGTCTTTCTTTCTGGAAACTTTGACTTTGTTTCTGGTTGTTCCTTTGCAATTCCAGGAGGAGACAGAGAGTGAAGGAGGGGTGTGTCAGTTAATTCTAGACTCAGAGGTTTGTCTTATTCACCTGAGGGATACTCAGGGTTTGACATCCCCCCCCACCCCACCCCAGAACTGCTGTCCACATAAAAGTGTTAAGCTTGGGATCTGCAGGAAGGAAGACTGGGCCCTGTGTTTCTCCTGGGGGTCCTGGCTCCGGGGTCCTGAGCAGCTGAGCCTGCTGTTCTTGGTGGCTCACATGTCATTGTGGGCAGATAAGTAAGCAGCTGTACCTTCCCTCATCCTACTCCCCATGGATGTGGGGGTCGGGGTGAGGTGGTGCACTGAGCCCTGTTCTAGGCCTGTGAGAGGTTCTGGGAGGAAGAAAGACGTCTTTAAGAGCTTACCCTGTCCCTAATTAGAGGACATGTCACCCACAGGCCAAATTCCAAAAGGCATGTAGCTCTGGGCACCTATTTCAATGAGGTGGATTCCTAGCGGAGAGGCCAATTCCAAAAAATGCCTCCCCTGGGGCTTGCCTGAAATCCCTCCACTAGAAACCAACCAATTATGACATGTGCATCCTGCTTATCCTTGCCTGGTCTTCCAGCTCCACTCCCCCATGGAGCCTTCTGCGACTGACTTCTGGGACACCTCCCTCACTAAGTTCTTGCTCTGCCACCCTTTGGCTCCTGGGAACGGGCTTTCCTCTGCTTTGATTAACTTCTATAATCCCCTCAGGACTTAGTTCCCTGGCCTCTAGCCACCGGCATGACACACTGATTTGTGGTTTCTTGACCTGGTGGCTAATCTGATCACTCAGGTGGTGCCTGGTCAGTACATGGCTGGGCATCCTGGAGGGTGTCATCTCCAGTGGGAGAAGAAAGCAAGGGGCATCACATAAATACTATACCAGCTTCCCTCCATTTCATATATTGACAGAAAGCCCAAACCTGAACATAAACATATATAAGTATAGAACAGACTGAGCTAATAAATATGGAGCAAATGATCATGTAACATTTCTTTCCTTAGTAACCTGCCCTGGAATAGTTTTAGCAATGCTTTGCCTCTGGAAGTACTTCTGATTACCTACCTTGAATCCCTCCTGCTGCCGTAGGCCATCTGTCTCTAGATCTGGCTTCTGGGGAAATGCATAGGTCTTCTTGTTGGGGCAGCTACCTAGCCTTCCTTCACCCTTGAGGTTTCCCTCCACCCTATTTGGTTTCCAAGATCATCTGATATTAAAAAAAAAAAAAAGAAAGAAAAAGAAAAGAAAAGTAAGGGGGGTTGCATACGGATGGACTCTGAACATTGTTCTTTGCAGTGACAGGGCCTGCTCGTGTCTCATTATCAAGCCCCAGGGATCCCCATTCTATGCCAGACAGCTAGTGGCTAGTGCCTTTGCCTCCTCAGTCTGGACAAGACTCACCCCTCACCATCCAGAGCTGAGCTGGCCGTTTGGCAGTCTTCTCCCATCATTAACAAGACACTCCCAGGGCTGGGCAGTAGCACAGCCAGCTTGCTGATTAATAGTGATCAGTGAGTGTTTAGAAACGTGATGCAGGGCGGATTGGGTTTGATTAGTCTGTAGATGTAAACAAGAAGTGTCGAGTTTGGGGGAGGGCACTCCTGGGGGCTGAAGAGCACAGTAAGAAGTGATTCTGGACACTTCTCTTCTTCCATCCCTGTTACAGGGCATCTCTGAGAGGAATGGAATCTTGAATGGGAGAGGAAATGACAGATGGGTGCTTACTGAGGCTTCTGCTCGGAGGGGAGGGGACCAGATCCATGACCTCCCAAACCCCACCCCTGAATTCCCAGAGTCTTTGATAGTCAGCCCCTGGGGTTGGTTCCTCAGCAGCCAGAAGAATCCCTGCCAGTGGGGCTTTGTTCCCAGCCCCCAGCCCTGAGCGCTGATTCCACTCCTGGCCAGCTCTCTTCTTTTGACAATCTTGCTACAGGTTCTTTTGAAATAGATTTCTTCAGGGCCTCATTTCCCAGCAATTAGTCAATGTGCTGTCATGTGTTTAATAGGCAGAAAAGCTGCGAGACAAAGGCATCCACAGCTGGGGGCTGGGAATTGTTTTCATCAAAGAGTGGCAGGCTCTTGTCTGAAATGTCTGGAGACTTCTTTGGGCTTTTCTCTCCAAGGGATGATTAGAGCAGAGGTAGAGGCACAGGAGAGAGCCTCTCTTTTGAGGGGCTGAGCAGGGGAAGCTTTGTTAAGTCACAACTCTTCTCCCAGAACTTGCACGTTTGAACCAAACTCTTGTGGTCTGGAGCCTTAGAGGAAAGAAGAGGTCAAAGCAGTGATGGAAAGCTTTGATTTAAAGGCAGGTATCTGGGAAGCTCCCCTTTAGCAACAACAGAATCTGCAGAGGCACTGGGCCAATCTAATTCTATCAAGACAGGCAGCAAGGACTTCCAACTGTAGCTATGGTTGACGAATCCCAAAAACTTCGCTCCTATTTCGCCTCCATTCCTCAATTATGGCTCATCTTCAACTCTTTCCTTGCATGGAGGAAAATGGTGACAGTTGTCACCAAGAGCCAGAGCTAACACTTTTATAACACTTACTACATTTATTTAATCATCACAAGAATCCTATGAAGTAGGTACTGTTATAATTCCATTTTCCAGAATGGGAAATTGACACACAGAGGCTAAATGATGCTCTGGGTTAAAGACCTCAAAAGCATGGGAGCTGTGATTTGAAGAAATATAGGTGGATCAATTTTTAAAACTGGTAACAACAACACACCAGCAACACTCTGTATGGATTTTCTCAAGCAATTAAATAACATCTGGAACAGCTGCTGTAATTGGAACCACCACCTGATTATGTTTATCATAATCTACAGTCATTCTCCAAGATCCATTTCTGTTTTCTCACAGACAAACAGGCCACTTGAATGGGGATGTGGGTCTTCTGGAATTAGTCTCCTAGACTAATGGGTCTCCTGGAATTGGTGTCACTGGCTCAGAGCCAGTGTCCAATAATCCTCAAAACTTTGTTTATTTTCCCTTCTCCAATGCAGTCACTCTGTAATGTGGTAATGGCTGCAGATCCAGTTGGTGAAGACTGGAAGAAAGATTAACAGCATCCATTTTTGGCACTGTAACAGAGTTTTTCTTCATAGAACATGGCCTTTCCTTCATTCCAGTGTTCTGGGTCTGTTAACTGTCTCACGTCTCTGAATCATTTGAGCAGTATGACTCTAGATTTGGTGATTCAAACCAATTTGATCACTAAACCAATTTGGTGATTCTATTCACTAGACCTATAATTTTTCTGCTTCAACAGATCAAGTAAGAATTCAGTATGCTTCCCAGCTATTTCTTTTCTAGACACTCTATAAACTCTTTTCTAGAGACCTATGGCCAACACCATAGGTCTCTGCAAGTCAGAGTTCTGAATACTGCTTTGGCTCCCAAGTCCTTTGCAGTAAACACACCCATATAATACATGGTGATTAAGTGCTACAATTTGACTTGTGCTTCTCCAGAATCCCAGTTTGATATAATTCCCATTGCCATGAGGGGTCTCAGATTGATGGTGGCCCTTCCCACTGTAGTTTCTGACCTATAGAGAAGAGCAACCAGAGAGCTCCTCAAGGACGCTGGACTCCCCTGCAAACTTAGTTTTCACAACTGTGGTAAAAGTCCTGTTCTGTGATGTTGGTGAGTAGGTCTCACATGACAAATGCGCTCTAACATTCCAATCTTCTAAGGCTTTGGATACCTTTCTCTTCAGCATACCAAGGAAGTTCTAGCATCTCGACTTTGTGTAGTGGGGGCTAACCTTGGATCCGTATTTCAGTTACCCAAACAAACCAACCATTACAGGCATTCGAAGCCTCTAAGAAAAAAAACAATGAATCTGGAATTTCTGTTTAGTGAACCCATATTAATAAACTTGGCCCCATTCAACTTTATATTCCTTCCATATTGATCCCATAGCCTTAATACACATCCCCATACAAATTCCCCAGGATTCAATCTAAGCAAGTGAGAAACAACGTGTAGTTCTTTTGAAGTGTCTCATACCTCACATTTTATACCTCACCCTTTGGGGTCTGATTAGAATTGAATCTAGTTACAGAGCTAGCAGCAAAGAAAGAAGGGGAGGTCCTGAGGGGAATCAGCAGTACTTCCAGCAACTACCTTAAGGGAGCTGATTCTTCAGGAAAAGGTAAACAAACTCCCTCAGGCAGGGGTAGAAGATTCTTCTACTGGCAAAGAGAGTCTGTAATTTAGGAACTTGAGGTTCCCCATTGATCATATGTTTCCTGTTTCCATTCCAATTTTTAGGATCCTGTTCATTCCCAACAGATGCCTCGACTTTAACAAAAGAGGCCTTGCAAGGATGGGAATGTAATTTGTGTTCTAATTCAGGCATTTGTAGGATTACATTTTGGATTTGGTGTTTGGAAATCTTGACCCTGTACCTACAGGAAATGTTTTTGTTTGTGTGTTTGTTTATTCCAGGGAAATCGCAGAAGCTCTTGGGTGCTATATGCAGGCCTTGATCTGGGAATTTAAGTTCTTAAGGTCATTTTCTTTCTCCAAGTTTTTTTTTTAGAACAGCTAGTAGCAACCAACCAGCTAACCCACCCATTATGCCTCTTATGTTGACTAAAATGTTCTTAGATAACAAATACTTAGTCATCCAGAATCTGGTCTTTATTAATACTTTATTACAGGTATCTAAAGTAATACCTGAGTAATTCATTTGCCATTTCATGCTGTTGACCACTGGTGTCCTCCTTATCAGTGGCAACAGAGGCATTAGTGCCTTTAATTCTAATAAGATTCCAGAAAACTGAAAACTAATTCAGAAAATACATCATTATATTCAGAGACATTCCTAGCATCAAATTCTGTGTCAGTCAGAGTTCAACCATGGAAGTTGATCCAGCAGAAGATTATATATATATATTTCCACACATACACAAAGAGAATTGGCTCACGTAATTGTGTAAGGCTGTGTCTCCATGTCTGATGCTGGAAGTTGAAGTCCACAGGGCAGGTAATCAGAAAGGAAGATGAATGTAAAATATGGGGAACTCAATACTAGCTAGAACGAATAAGCATAAGCTTGAATCCTATGAGGACAGACTGAAAGACATGCCCATTCTATTGCCTTTGACCTTGGTGATGAGCATATCCTATGGAGGCTGGGTGTTTCACCACGGAGCTAAACACACATACCCAGCCCAGGAGAAAGAGAAACTGAAGAAGGCCCAGCTGCTCCTTCATGCCAACAAAGTGAGTCAACACATCGTCAATGACATGTGTGCCCTACAAAATGATTCCTACCTCCTTTTTACCTTTTGGATCTCACAAGAATCTTCTCTGTAGCCAACTTTAACTGGTAACATAGTAGAAAGAGAATTCTGGGAAATGCAGAGTGGCCAGCCAGGGTGACACATTACAAAGCTGTCACACATGTGTGTACAAAGTTTCAAAAACGTGAAGCAAAATTTATAGAAGGAGAAAAATACAAATCTCCAACTATAGTTAGAGATTTTTAAAAAACACTTCTCTCTCGATAGTTGGTGGAACACACACACACACACACACACACACGATTAGTAAAATGTAGAAATTCGGATGATACAACTAAATAAAGTGACCTGATAGGATTTTGTAGAACATTGTTTCCACAAACTAAAAGAATAGTCATTACTTTTAAGTACACATTGAAACGTTTGCTAAGATAGATCATATGCCTAGACCATAAACAAATCTTAATATATTTCAAAAGACTGAAATCATGCAGAATACATTGTTCTGATCATAATGGAGTTAAACTAGAAACCAAAAATGATAAATTATTAATAAAAATCTCTAAATGTTTGGAAATTAAGCAACACTGAAAACAGGGTCAGAGAAGAAATAACAAGAGAAATTAGAAAATATTGCAAACTAAATGATAGTGAAAACACAAAGCAGTGGACTCAATGTTTGTATCCCCTTCAATATTCATATACTGAAGTCTTAATGCCTGGTATATTGTTATCAGGGAGTAGAGCTTGGGGACGTAAGTGAATCATGAAAGTGGAGTCTTCATGAATTGGATTAGTATCCTAAAAGGAGACATGATACAATAGTCCCAATAAGTGAAAGAAAAAGGCAGGAAAATGAAGTTAGAGTCAGAGAGGGAGAGGTCAAGACAATGGAGACAGAGGTTACAGTGAGGAAGTTGGGGCTTTGAAGCTGGGAGGAGCCATGAACCAAGGAATGCAGGTAGATTCTAGAAAGGCAAGGGGATGGATTTTGTCCTAGAACTTCCAGAAAAAACACACCTGATTTTAAGTCTGTGAGACCTGGATGAGACTTCTGACCTCCAGACTGTGTGAAAACAAATCTGTGTTGTTTTAAACCACTATGTTTTGGCTGATTTGTAAAGACAGCAATAAAAAACTAACACAGTCTCCTAAAAATTCCCCTAAAGTTCTTTTTTTTTCATATTTAAATATTTATTTAATCTTTATTTTTAAAAAATATTTAATCTTTAAGTAATGTTGTATATCCTGTGAGATTATGGTCCAGCCATATTTTTATATAGATCGTTAGGCACTATGGCATCATTTATTAGATAGTCTATCCTTCTCTCAGCAAAATACATTTATAATGTATTCTGGAATCTTGAAAAAATAAAAAGAGACGTGAGGACTTGCTTTTTCACTCTGCTCTCCATCACGTGAGGATACGAGGAAAAGATGACCATCTGCAAACCATGAAGCAGGCCCTCATCAGATAATGGATCTGCTGGCACCTTGATCTTGGACTTTCTAGTCTCCAGAACTGTGAGAAATAAATGTTTGTTTTCTAAGCCACCCAGTCTATGGTTTTTTTGTTAAAGCTGTCTGAACTAAGATACAGACACATGGAAATTTGTGGGATGAAATGAGAGCAAAACTTAGAGGGAAACTTATAACTTTATATATTTATTTATAGAGAGTGGGGAGGGGCAGAGGGAGAAGGAGAGAGAGAATATTAAGTAGGTTCTATGTTCAGTGCGGAGCCTGATGCAGGGCTCGATCTCACAATCCTGAAATCATGACCTGAGCTGACATCAAGTGTTGGACACTTAACCAACTGAGCCACCCAGGTACTCCAGTAATTTATAACTTTAAGTGCTTATATTAGACAAAAAGCAAGGTACAAAATCAGTAATCAAAGTTTCTACTTTATGAAGCAGAGGAAACAAATAAACGCAAGTAAGTTTAAAAACGCAAATAATAAAGATGAGAGCACATATCAATGAGGTAGACATAAAACAACAGAGAAAATCAACAAACCTTAAAGTTAGTTTTTGAAAAGACTAATAAGATAACCCCTAGTTAGACTGATCAAGTAAAATTCAAGTGAAATACAAATTATTTATGATAATTTGGGTATCATAAATGAAGACAAGGATATCAGTACAGATAATATAAACATTTGAGAGGCAATTTGAGAATATTATGATAATTTTATGCCCATAAATTTGATCTCTTAGCTGAAATGGATAAATTCCTTGGAAAAACACTTTGTCAGAACTGATGTAAGAATGCATGGAAAACTAAAACAGACCTCTATCTATTGAAAAATTGAGTCTTCCCACAAAAAGGACTCCAGACCCAGATAGTTTTACTGGTGAATTATATGTCAAACATATTTTTTTAAAGATTTTATTTATTTATTTGGCAGAGAGAGAGCACAAGTAGGCAGCGAGGCAGGTAGAGAGAGAGGGGGAAGCAGGCTCCGGCTGAGCATGGAGCCCAATGCGGGGTTTGATCCCAGGACCCTGAGATCAGGACCTGAGCTGAAGACAGAGGCTTAACCCACTGAGCCACCCAGGTGCCCCTATATGTCAAATATTTAAAGAATAAAAATACCAATCTCATACAAACTTATTCAGAAAGTATATGAGAGAACATTTTCTAACTTGTATGATGAGCTCAGTCAACATAACTTATTACCAGAGAAGGTAAAAGAAAATTAGAGATTAACATCTCTCATAAATATAGATAGAAACTTGTGTAATAAAATACTAGTAAGTAAAACACAGCATTACTTTAAATGGATAATACATCATGACAAATTATTTGTTCAGCATTCGAAACCACTCTATGGAGTTTAACACGCTATCAGACTAAACGAGAAAAGTCACATACCATTTCAATAAATGTAGAAAAAACATGTGACAGAATTCAATGCCAATCATGATAAAAGCTCTCAGCAAATTATAAATAGAAAAGAATGTCTTCATCTGATAAAAGACATTTATAGAAAACCCACAGCTAACATTATGCTCAATGGTGACATTTATATTATTGGAACAAAGAAAGAATGCCTGTCTTCTCCTATTTTATTCAATGTTTTATTGCATGTCAGGGCTTTCCAGTTCAGTAAAACAAAAGGAAAGAACAAAATAATATAAGGCATACAGATAGGAAAAAGAAGTAAAATTGTCTTAATTCACAAGTAACAAGAGTTTTCAGGTAGAAAAACAAAGGAATCTACAAAAAAATCATAAGACAATTAATATGTGAAGTGAGCAAGTCTGAAAAACACAAGGTCAATATGTAGACTGACATAAAACAATTGGAAAATAAAATTTTAAAATATCATATACAATGCCATAAGGTAAAATAGTTGAGAATAAATTTAATGAAAGAAATGCAAGACTTCTAAAATCTATAAAACATTGCAGAGAGAAATTAAAGAAGACCTAAATAGATGGAAGACAGTGTCAGTGTTCTTGGACTATAAGATAATATTTGTAAAATATCTATTCTTTCCAAATTGATTTATAGATTCAGCACAATTCCAATCAACTCCAGGGGGCTGTTCTGTGTGAATTCACAAGCAGACTCTAAAATATAGATGGAAATGCATAAGCTCTAAAATAAACCTTGTAAAAGAAGAACTAAAACTCACACTATTTCAAAGTTAATATAAAGCTACAGTGATCAAGTTAGTGTTGAACAGGTATATTAATGGAAGAGACTAGAGAAGCTACAAATATATAGTTAATTGATCTTTGACAAGGATGGCAAGGTAATTCAATGTAGGAAATGATAATTTATTCTACAAACGGTGCTTACATCATCTGTTTTGTGTAAAAAATGAACTCACGTGCCTTATTTATACCATAGGAAAAAATTAATTTGACATGAATAATAGACCTAAAGTAAAAGCCATAACTATAAAACTTCTGGAAGAAAACATAGATGACTATCTTTGTGAACTTGGGGTAGACAAAGATTGGACAGAACACAAAAAATTCTAATCATTAAAAAAAAACCACCTAAGATTTGGCCTTTATCAAAACTAAAAACTGCTTTTCAAAAGACAAAATCAAGAAAATGAAAAGGCAAATCTCAGATTGGAAGAAGATATTCATAATACATATATCTGACAAAGGATTTGTTTCTGGAATATATATATAATATATATATATATTTGTTTCTGAAATGTTTCCTACATTTCAGTAAGGGAAAGATAAATAGGTCAAGAAAAGGTGAGCAAAAGACTCCAACAGACATATCATAGAAGATTTATATGAATAGCCAATAAGCTATTCATATAACTATAACATATAACATAAATATTCATATAACATTCATATAACAATATAAATATTCATATAACATGAAAAAGTTATCTATATCAATAGATATAAGCAAAATGCAATTAAAACTGCCATGAGATACCAGCTCAAATGTACAAGAATGAATACAAATTTTTTTAAATATTTTATTTACTTGAGAGATAGAATGAGAGGAGAGAGCATGAGAGGGGAGAGGTCAAAGGGAGAAACAGACCCCCTGGCCAAGCAGGGAGCCCGATGTGGGACTAGATCCTGGGACTCTAGGATCATCACCTGAGCCGAAGGCAGTTGCTTAACCAACTGAGCCACCCAGGTGCCCCAAGAATGAATACAATTTTTTATAAGTGATAATACTAAGTTGCTGGCATGTGAAGCAGCTTGAGAGCTAATGCAATGCTAGTGAGATCATGAACTAGAGCAACTATTTTGGAAAACTGGTGATTTCTTATGAAATTCAACAACTACCAGGAAACCCATTTCTAGGTATTTACCCAAGGAAAATGAGGACATATCCTCAAATATACTTATTCAAGAGTGTTAGTACCTGCCTTATTTGTACCAACCCAAATACCCATCAACAAGTGAGTGGATAAACTTCCATACAGTGGAATACTAGTCAGTCACAACAAGAACAAGAAAAAAGGAACAAACCTTGGATATGTGCAATAAAGTGGATGAATTTCCAAAACCTTATGTTGAGCAAAGGAAGCCAGACACTAAAGTATACCTACCATATGATTCAATTTATATGAAGGCAGAAGGAAGCTATAGTGATACAAGTTAGATGATTGATCATCTAGGTGGTGGGGGGGGATTGAATGTGGTTACACAGGGATACATTTGTCAAAACTCTTACACCTAGGAGGACAAGTGATATGATGAGCACTGGGTATTAGAGGCAACTAATAGATTATTGAACTCTACCTCTGAAACTAATGATGTACTATATGTTGGCTAATTGAATTTAAATTTAAGAAAAAAAAACTCTTACACCTAACCATGCATTTAAAATTTGTGCTTTTTATTGTATGCAAGTTGTACTAAACATTATACTAAAATTGTACTATAAATCCCAATACTATTGATGATGAATTAGTCAAAAGCATTTGGGGCACCTGGGTGGCTCAGTCAGTTAAGCATCCAACTCTTGATTTTGGCTCAGGTAATGATCTCAGGGTTGTGAGATTGAGCTCCATGTCAGGTATGGAGCCTGCTTAAGATTCTTGCTCTCCATCTTCCTCTGCCCCCACTCCTCTACCTTGCTTGCGTGCTCTCTCTCTCTCTCTTTTTGGCCACAAAACACTTAACTAATGGTGGACAAAGAAATATGTGTTCCATTCTTTAAAAAAAGCAAATGAAAAGGTATGCACACACACAAACCACAAAGACTCCTCTAATAACGTGTTGGATGACAATTCTCTCACCATGGCAGAAGATTCTGCTTCAGGTTTAACTTAAATCCCTCAATTTGCATTGCACTGATCTTTCCTTTTGTTCTTTGGTGGGTGGGGCTTTTGGTCCAGGGCTGGACATGAGTGTCTTTTCTTATAGTACCTAATTATCTTTCTTGGGTAGAGTTTTAAGGCTGGAGTTGCTTGAAAGTGTCAGGTAACCCCTAGTCCAGCTGCTCTATAGTACTCTCCCGCAGCTTGGGCTAATGACATCATTGAGATTTTTGTATATATTTTTTTAAAATTTTATTTATTTATTTGACAGAGTGAGATCACAAGTAGGCAGAGAGGCAGGCAGAGAGAGAGAGAGAGAGAGGAGGAAGCAGGCTCCCTACTGAGCAGAGAGCCAGATGTGGGGCTCAATCCAAGGACCCTGGGATCATGACCTGAGCTGAAGACAGAGGCTTTAACCCACTGAGCCACCCAGGTGCCTGAGATTATTTTTTTAAAGATTTTATTTTTAAGCAATCCCTACACCCAACGTGGGGCTCAAACGCATGACCCTAAGATCAAGAGTCGCAGGCTCCACTGACTGAGCCAGCCAGGCATCCCCATCACTGAGATTCTTGAAAAATTTGGCAGGACAGTCCTGGCACCAGTCGTGACCTTGGTGTGTTCCTGGGTGGCTTGAATAAACTGACATTGCCTTTCCTTTCCTTCTACAGGAAATGCTGAAGGATGAGGTGCGGACACTCACCTACCGGAACTCCATGTATCACAATAAGCATGTGTTCAAGGACAAAGTAGTGCTGGACGTTGGGAGTGGTACCGGGATCCTTTCCATGTTCGCTGCTAAAGCAGGAGCCAAGAAAGTGTTTGGGGTAAGCACGTCCCTCCTTCCCTCCTGTTGGCTTCTGTAGAGCCAGTCCCTGCCTCCCACCTTCTCCTGCTCCTCCTACAAGTACAAATCCGGATTCATCCCTTGCTGGGGCCACACCTCCAAGGAGAAGTAGAGAAAGTCAAGTGTGACTCTCAGGAGTGAGGGAAAGTTCTCATGGCTCTCTGTCACTCAGGCCTTGCTTCTGGCTCTTTGCCCTGACAAATGTTGATATTTGCCAAGGATTTTTGACTTTCTGGAAATCATGCCGGTGTCATCATTACCTTAGAGTGCTTAGTCCTAGCATCATCTTGAGATGCAGTGCAGTGTGGTCATATGTGGGAGCTCTGGCTTGAATCTCTGCTCTGCGTGACTGTGGACAGTTTACTTCTGTACCTCGGTTTCCCCATCTATAAAATGGCCCTAGTAACAATACCTTGCCCATGGAGTAACTGTGAAGAATAAATAAGTTTAATACATATGTAAAGTGCTTAGAACAGGGCCTGGCATATGACCAATGCTCAGTGTCTAATACTAATATAGTTGGGATGAGGCCCTAGGGGATAATAACAAGACAATCTCCTTCCTTAGCTTGTTAAAGGGCAAGTCGGT
Source organism: Mustela nivalis (assembly GCF_964662115.1). NCBI lineage: Eukaryota > Metazoa > Chordata > Mammalia > Carnivora > Mustelidae > Mustela > Mustela nivalis. The sequence goes on along the minus strand of NC_139026.1, from coordinate 106,845,918 downwards.
AAGTTTAAATTTGCTGCTCTGGCTGCTGCAGCCCATCCAGATAGAAATGGAGGCCAGTGCTCTGGGAAGGCTCCCAACATTCCTCTGGCTCCCACTACACAGTTGGGCAGTGCTTGATGACAGGGAGGCCTCATCTCAGCCCCTGTCTGGCTGGGGCATGGGTAACCGAGGTCTGAGGAGTGAAAGGGCCTTGCTGCCCCTCACTGGCTTCTAAGTGGCCAGCGCTCCAGCTGAGGAGCTTTCAGGAGGTGCCCATGCGACCCCTCCCCGCTGTGGTGACTATCCCAACCCTCCTAATCTGTTTGCCTCCTGGTCTTTTGATGTCACAGCTCTTTTATAAACAGCCCCCACATCTAGCTGGGCCTCTTTCCTGATGGCTCATTTTATAGTTTCTCCTGTTCCAAGCTCTCCCTTCTACCCACTGTTCTTTTTGACAGAGAGAGTGAGAGAGAGAGAGAGAGCAAGAGATGGAGAGAGGTAGAGAGAGTGAGAGAGGGAGAAAAGGAGAGGGGTATAGGGAGAGAGAGAGGGGAAGAGAGAAGGGGAGGGAGAGAGAGAGGGGAAGAGAGAAGGGGAGGGAGAAAGAAAGGTAGAAGGAGAGAGACAGAGAAGGGGAAAAGGAAAACGGGTATATGGGGCAAAGACAGGAAAAGAGGAAAGAGGGCTCTAAGGCCACCCCAGTGCTGGGGCTTGGGGCCCATCAATGCTCTGAGGGGTTCACATGCTTTGGATTACCTCACAATGACGAAGAAAACAGGGACTGTTTCCTCACTTATGAGGAAACTGAGGCACAGCTGGAGAGTGGCTGAGGCCGGGTGTGAATCCAGGCTGCTCAGCCCCGGGTCACTCATTCTTCACCATGAAACCCCTCAGCCTCTTGCAGATGGAGGTCAACGTTGCGAGCAGGGGGAGGAATTGGAGGAACACAGTCCCAGGGAAAGTGGGATCGAGGCCACAGGACTGGCAGTCCAGGAAAGGGCCCAACCTCTGGGGCCCTGAGCCTGACAGAGGTCTGTCCTCTCTGATGGAGCCACCCTTCCTGACCCTGCAGGCGCCCTTACCCATCCTCAAGGCTTGATGGAGGCTGTGGGCAGCCCCCTCGGGTGTTCCTATGCAAATACTCTCTGGGAGGCCCTGGGAGCAGTCTGAGGGGAGTCCGGAGTGTGGAGGTGAGTGGCAGCCTCTGTGGGGAGGGGCCAGCTAAGGAGGTGAGGGCAGCTCTGGCCCTCCCCTGACAGCTGGCCCAGTCTGGGGCTGGATCTCCCGCCGTTCCCACAAGGTCCGGCTCTCAGCTGATGGTCAGCTGATTTCTCACATATCCTGGCCCTTTGCTTAGGAGAATTTGGGAGCTCGGAAAGTTTTGTGGATTAAAAGGAATTAATTATCTCAAAGGCGGACACCACAGAAGGGGTGAGACTTCCCTTGTGTGTGACCTGTGTGGTGGGATGGATCTCAAGACTGGCCCAGAAGCCCTGTTGTGACATTTCTCTCTCCTGGGATGCACCCCGTTGAACAAAGGGATTAAGGGGTGGAGAGTAGGGACAGTCATGTCCCAGGAGACTCATAGCAGCTCTGGCTGTGGCTTGCCTTCCATGTCCTTCCCCAGGAGCACAGGAGCTATGCAACCTCATCCAATTCTCTGGCCAGGAGGAAGCCTACCAGCTCCTTGTGAATCTCCTAACTTGGACACCAGGTGGTCCACTGTGGAGCAGCAGCTCCACTGTGGATTTGCAGCCACTGGCCTGCAAATCAGGAGGGCTGCCCTGTAGTTTTCAATCTGTCGCAAAATAACTGTATGGCTGTGGGCAGGTCACTGTACCCCTCTAGGCTCAGCTCCTCCATTGGTTAAATTGGTACTGGACATGCTGTCATCCTTTTATGCCTCACTCCTTTGTTCTTTGCCCTTTCTAGATCGAATGTTCCAGTATTTCTGACTACTCAGAGAAGATCATTAAGGCCAACCACTTGGACAACAGTAAGACATACCTCCACGTGTTTTCCCATGGATAGAGGGGGTGAGGGGGCTTGCATTTTCTTGTTTGGGTGGTATAGATAGACGTAAGAGGGGAAAGTGCAGAGCACTTAGCCTTGGGATGGTGGAGCCCAGCTGAGGCCCTATTTGCAGGACTGTGCCCACAGGGTTCTGAGGTTCCCCATCCCACCGTGTCAGCCAAGGACACGTTATTCCAGCTCAGCTTCCATGGCTTAGCCTTCATTCCCCTGCTTGGCCCCAGCTGTAGGCATTCTGTTGAGTTTTGCAAAATGGCAGCTATTCCTCCTCTTCTTCCCTCTCCACAACCCCCAGCCCAACTTCTCCCCATCAGCCAACCAAGGGCATCCTAGTAGACCCCAGGCTCTGCCTTTGGAGAAATGTGGTCCTCTACTGCCCACAGGCCCTGTTGCTGATGATGCTGTCTTGGCAATTAGGTTGCTCTTGGGAGTGGGACCTTCTCCAAGCTAAAGTCTGAGTATAAAGAGAGGTGCCCTCTCTTCCCTTCCTCCCCTCACTCCTTCCCCATGCATTGCAACATTTCCCAGGCCCTTCCTCCTGGAACCTATCTTGGATACACTCACACCCACAAGTGTCCTCGGTCCAAAGAACTCCTTGCATCTTTTATCAGTCAGCCTGATGAGATTTAGGCCCCAAGTCCTGTGCTGAGCTGTGCCAGGTAATGTAGGATTTTTAAACTAGGAAAACCAAGTTGGTTTTTTATTTTTCCTAAGGATGTTGGAGGCATTTTGGAGAATTTTATGCAAGGAAGAAGTGGTTCCTCTGGAGTATGGATTAGAATGGGTTGTAAGCACAGACACATTCGGAGGCTATTTCAGTGCCCAGGGGATGTACTGTGGCATGGCTGGTGGCAAGGGTGGTGACAGGGAGGTGAAGAAAGGTGACCATTTCAGGCTAGAAGCAAGGGGCCAGCTGATGGGATACATATGGGAATGATAAAGAAGACAGGAGCAAGGGCTATTTTGTTGCCTTGAGTGATGGGGGGGATGGAAGAAGACTGAAAGTAGAGCATTCCTGGGGATGATAGGAGGGAGAGAGGAATCAGAAGTTCTCTTCAAACGTGTCAGGTTGAGATGGACATCCAGCAGACATGTTGAGTAAGACAGGATACGTGAGTTCCAGGGAGAGCCAGAACATGGCATATACAGTTGGGAGTCTTCAGTATATGGATTTTATTTGAAGGTACAGCACGATGTCACTTAGGGACAAAGTAGAGCTGGAAGAAAGAAATGGGCCAAAATAGGGCACAGGGGCATTTTAATATCTGGAGGCCAAGCAGAGGAGAAGAGACAAACAAGAGGCAGAGAAGATACCCCAGTGAGGCTGGTGGACCTTCAGGAGTGAAATGTACCATGAAGCCAAGGGAAGGAGGAAGGGACAAGTGTAGGGAATGCTAAGAGATCAAGTAAGGTAAGAACAGAGAAGTGACCATTGAGTTTGGCCATATGGAAGATACTGGTGTTCTAAACAAGAGAGGACTCAATGTGGGAGTGGGGGAGACTGAAGTCCAGCTAGAGTAGGTTAAGGACAGACTTTGAAGGGAGGGCTGTAAGTAAGTCTTCTTGCTGTGCTGGGGAAAAAAAAAGTGGAACTATAACTACAGGGGGATGTGGGGCCAAGGCAGTGAATTGTTTTTTAAGGATAGAGATGGGAACATGTGTGCTGGATTCAATTATCCAGGGGAATACAAGGGGGATACAGGAGAAAGGTACAGGATCGAGGCCCTTGAGTCCAGAGCATAGATTCAGGGGTTGGCCTTTTCCTTGGAGTAGGGTACTAGAGGGAAAGTGGGGGTGTGGGTCCAGATAGAGGTGGGCTGGCAGCGGAAAGCCCCTGGTTTATTGCCTCCATTTCCTTTTTGAAGAGTAAGACAATCATTGGCAGAGAAGAGGGGGATGAGAAGAGACATGAGAAGGAATGGAATGGTCTTTTAGGAGGCAGAAAGGCAAATAGAGTAGTAGGACGTGTGGGAGCTGCTGGGGAGAGGTCAGTGCCCACTGGAGATGAGTCAACACAGTTAGGCAGTAAGTTCGGTCCATGTGTGAATTTCCGCTTACCATGGTCACCAGCTGGGGTGTGAGGAGAGCTGCCTGGACGGGACCTTTGATGGGAGAGCACGGAAGTTGTTTGCAATAATGAGTCACGGAGTCTAAGCTGGGTAAGGCAGGAAATGAAGAAGGGAAAGCAGCAATGGTGAGTGAATGACCGCACCAAAGGTTAGGGATACTGGGTGGGCCATAAGAGGGGTCCAGAGGCTTCTTTCCAGCCTGAGTAAGGAAAGCGTTGCTCAGACACCTCCAACCTCTGGCTTTGGTGTCCAGCCTCTCTTGGTTCACTAAGGGAAGCGAGCTGTTTCGTACATTCCCAGAAAAGTACCTGATGTGGGCAGAAGGAAAACAGAGGTGAGCGCTCTACTTGCTTACTAAAAATGGAAAAAGAAAACTGGCCAGTTCTTTCTCTGCAAGGGTGAACCAGCCTGCCATCCACATATTTTCATCTGATATCCCTTTCTCCCGCTCTGTGCTACAGCACCGGAGGTTTTCCCCATTTTACAAGTGTGAACGTTGAGGTTAGGAGAGCTAGGGTAGAACCTTCAGTCTCGGCTTGCGCTCTTGTCCTCTCTCCTGAAGGGTGTTTACATTGAGGTGGAAACCCCAGCAGTGGCTGCCAACCCTGAAAATGAAAATCAAAACCTCTTAGGAGAGGAGGGTGAGTGCAAAAAGATGTCTGATCAGATGTCCTCTCAGTCCCATCCCTGGGCCGTAAGGGGCCTTCGAAGAATGTTTAGACCATTCCCTGCCTCTGTACAGGTTCACTTGCACAGGGATGCCTGCCCTCAGAGGGAGGCTCTACCCAGCCTCTCTTACTTGTCATCTGTCTCTTGCTGCCAGCTCTCAGGACCTAGAACCGTAGCCTCCCTGGCTTGCAGAGGGTGGCTGCTGGCAGCCATTGGTAGCAGTGTGTGGGGTGGGCCTGAGTGGGAGAGGGGAGAACATTGGCTGAGGAGTGCCTGACTACAGGAGAAGGGCGGCTGGGCTCTGAAGGCTTGCCGGGAAAGAGAAAGCCCACAGCTCCTCATCATGCCCTCCGGTTGCCCCTTGAGGGTCCCCCCTTCTTCCCCGTCCTCTGCTTCAGCTTCCTGTAAGTTGTTTTATTCCCTTTCCTTTCCTTTTTCCCTTCCTTCTTTCAACCCCCAGAACACTCCACTTTCTAGAAAAGGTGCAAGTTCCTCTTTCCTCCTGAATGCTTTGAGAGCAAGTTGTTGACATGATGCTTCATCAGCCCTGAAGACATGAATGTGTGTGTCCTACAGACAGGGACAATTTTTTGCATAGCCACAATACAACCATCAAAACCAGGGGACTAGCGTTCTTCCATGATCCTTATCGAGCGCTCAGATCCTATTCCTGTTGGCCACTGGTCGAAATAACACCCTTTGCAGCAAAAATATTCTGTTTCAAACCATGGGCTGCATTTAGTTGTCACATCTCTGGTTGCCTTCAGGCTGGAGCAGCCAGACCTTGCTCGACTGTTGTCACCTTGATGCTTGAGGATTGCAGACCAGAGTTCTGCAGGATGTCCCTCTGTCTGGGGACATGGGATGCTTCTGCACTAATGGGTGCAGCTGAGATGCTGTGTCCTTCTCCCTACACACTCTCGGAGACATGCAGTCTGGATTTGTCCTGTCACTGACAGCATTGACTTTGATCCCTGCTTCAGGGGATGTCTGCCAGGCTTCTCCACAGTCAAGTCGCTCCTTCTCCTTTTATAATGACTAGGCTTTTCTGGGGGAGGCAGCTGGAAACCATGTAAATATTTCATTCCTTATCATTAATTTCTTATTTTACTCAATAGGTTATGTCTATTTTTATCAATATTCATTTTGAAACCCAAATTGTTCCTAATTTGGTCACCGGACCCCCTTCAAGCTGGCTTCTGCATCCTTTTGACATTCCTTCTTCATTTTTGGTGTGAGCCTTCTTATTTTCTGGCACAGATGTTCCAGGCTCATCTTGTACTTTAAATGGTTTTGTTTTAGAATCTGTATTTTTCCCAAGGAGCCTTGAAGTCCCTTTAGTGGACAATGGCATTTAGAAACTAGGACCTGGGGCTAAGTGTGCTCATTGATTTTAGGGTGTTGATATCCCCAGGCTGCTTCAGTGGAAAGAAGTAGAGTGTGTAGTGTGTGTGTGTGTACATGGGCATTTGCATAACGTGTGTTTCTGAATCTATTTATACATACTGTCAAGTGTGAGTTCACACGATACCCCGGCTCTAACCCGTACCACAAGGTGCTCTGACATCCTCCCTCCCTGTGTTGGACGTTCTGTTCTCTGACAGTGAAAAACCTGGCTCCCGCTATCCTACTATGTTTCCTTATTGAATCAATCCCCCTGTATGAGCACCATCTCCCACTGTCACCCCCTCCTGCTCTGTGTAGATATGTCTGTCCCCTGGTGCTGGGCTCTGTCATCTGCATGGGCCCTCTCCTCTCCCTGCTCGACTCCAGTCCCCCGAGCCAAGCCCCTTCTTGTGTAGAGACCCCCTTACCTCCCTGGACTTCCCCCTCGCCCCCAGGCCACTCCTTCATAGGGATGCCCTGCTTACCTCCCTGGGGCTCTGACGTGCTGTGCAGGGCCACCCTCACGCCCCCCACCCCAAGGAACCATCATGGCAGCCACACATCCCTCTTTTTGCTTAGTCTCACCTTATGGCTTTAGGAGGGAATCATTCCATGCTCTGTATTTTGGTGGCTCACCCTTGATCCCGTGCTACTGAGCAAAGGCCCAAGAGGACAAGCCATTGTCCCCCAGCAAACAGCCTGCCCCCATGCCTCGTACCTATTCCTACCCTTCCCAGCCAGTGTACTGAGGAAGAGGGAACTCCAGGGCCAGGGGCCTTTACAAGGCAACGTTTTTCCCACATCTTCCTTCCTGGGTACAGAGCAACAGGCAGCTTGAGCTGGGGAGGCCGCCCAGGGCCCCGTGTGTGGCACCTGTTCGCTCAGCCTTGGCGTGTGTACTGGAAAGAGGACAGCTTGACTCTATGAATGCTTCCATGGAAATGCTTTTGAAATGTTGCAACAGCCAATTGTGTGGGGCTCAGGAGTGTAGGTGTAAAGACATAAATAACAACACAGGACATAAAATACCTGCTACCCAGAATCAGTCGGGCCCTCTCCGCCTCCACCTCCACGCAGCTCCTGGGGTGGGTGGGGTTTATTCATGTGGAGACACGCACCTCCACGAAGCCACCTGCCGTGGTCACGCAGCTTCACGTGCCTTCTGCCACACGCATGGCCCACTCACATGCTCGGAGGCTCCTCTCTAACTTAAGAAGCATTATTTCCTCCATTTCCCTGCCACCGAGGCTGATGGGCTGCCGAGATGCCTCAAAAGGTAGATCTGTTTGTGGAAGTTGACATAGGTCTCAGGGCTTGAGAAATACATTTCTCAGAAAACTAAAGGGAGAAAGAGTATCCCTTCTCTTCTCTCTCTTTTCCTACCTGTGCATGTCCTAAAGCAGGAGTATCATGGACAGAGAGGCCTGAGCATGATGTAACCCAGCAGAATGGCAATGGACACCAGCTCTGTCACATCCCAGGAAGGGTTGTTTGTCCCTTCCCCTCACTGGCCGCCCAGAGAGGAGCTCTGACTCCACGCAGCCTGGGTTCCTGGGGAATGCGAGATAATGTTCTTGGAGTGCCCAGTGCTGGGCTTCCTGCAGAGTCGGCACCCAAAAAGCATGACGTGTGGGTCCTTTCAGGCACTTTGCTCTTTCTTGGCCCAACACTCCAAGACTTGCCTAGATGCTGCTTGCCTTCTCTGCTGTGGCAGGTTTCCTCCCATGCCCTGGGGGCTGGGAGGTCACACAGTGACTGGGGTCACACAGTCCTTGAGATGCCCCTGACAGGGAACTTGCCACCAGCCACCTGCGAGCCATGGTTGGGAGAAGCATTTGCTTCTCGGGGGCATCCTCCCTCCCGCAATCTTGCCCGTGCTCCCTTGTTCTCCTCTGGGGCCACACGGCCGGGGCTTCTAACTTTTGTCTTGAATTCAAATGGAGAGTCGCCCTTTTTATTCATCACAGACTTTATGCTGGTAGATTTGGACCTTCCTTACAACTGCTAGGGACTCCCAAGGGCCTGGCTCTCCAGGGTCACCATTCTGTGCTTGCTGTTCCTGCACATCGGGTGGGTGCCCTGGGGTAAGCACAGAAGCAACTGCAGGCTGGTCTTCCTTCAGGTCTTGATCAGTGCCTGTGGCGGTGGATCAGTGGTGAACCATACAGTAACACGGCATATCCATGAGGATGCCACGGACGCAAGGAAGTGCCCACACGGGGCACGGCAGGCATGGGGAGGGGGCCAGTGAAGAGCATGGACTCTGGACCCAGGCTTCCTGGTTCACACTCAGCCCGTGATCTTGGATCCCTTATTTTTTGTGTCTCAGTTTTCCTATCTGTGAAATGGGAACCGTAGCGGAGTATACCTCCTAGGGGCGTCGTGACAATTCCACGTTACTGTGCAAAACCGTGGTGTGCCGAAACAGGCTCTTACAGGCTCCTGGGGGTGAACTGTGAAACTTTCAGTCTATTTGTGATGTGGATGGAGTTACTCCGCTGGCTTGAAATTGGCCACCATGGAAATATTGACACCCGAGAGAGCAGCAAATGCTACAAATCAGGGCTCCTTCCCAGGGAGCCTCCGTTGTTCAGTATCGACTATCACACTGCTGTGTGAAACACGACGGTATCCTGTGGGCAGTAAGCAGCCAATAAATATTAGCTAGCGTTACTCTTATTTCATTTATTAACTTGACTAATAACCCTGTCCAAAGAAGAAAGGAGAATAATCAGATATAATTGTTTTTAATGAACCTGTATTAGTGACTCCTGGCAATTGCTACTTCCGTTCTAAACTGCTCATAAAGCAGCCTAAGCTGGAGGCTGGTTTTCACCCACTCGGTCCTTCAGGCATTGCTGTGCCCCACTCCACACTCTGTGCCAGGTTCTGGGGGTCCGTCGCAGAGCTGACAGACAGGCTCTCTGCTCTGGTGCAGCTCACCGTCTCACGGAGAGGACCCATATGGACACCAGAGAACAGACATCACAGTAGAATTACAGATCATGATGGGTCTTAGAACAAAACACGATGGGGATCGTTAGAAGAGCAGGTTGCCTGCTTCCGAAGCAGGGGTCATAATGGCATACCGGGGCCGGTTTACATGGCTCACAGTGCCTTGCTCTTTTCTTCCCACCATTCACAGGTGACGTCTGGGGTGGGGGGGAGCAGGAATCAGCCACAGTGAAGTTACTTATACTGCAGACATCAGCAAACACATTTTCCCCGCTCCTGGAGCCGGCTGTTAGACCCTGACCACAGGACCAGAAGTGAGGAAGCTTCCAGAGGGAGGGCACTGAGGCACAGACCCAGTGGACCTTGAGGCCAGCTGCTGGGTGACAAGCAGAGGGATGGCCCATGCCAGCTCCCTGAGATGGGACACACTTTGTGCCTGTCCCGTGTGAACTCTGGATGGTGAGAGACAGTGACACCTGGGATGATTTTCTGAGTTCTGGAGTCTAGGGGAGTTTTTGCTGCCTTCTACATTGGCATTGATTCAACCACCCTGTTCCGTAGCGCTGCCTTCCTCATCCCGGCCCCACATGGACAAGCCATACAGTCTTCTGCCTGTGGCCAATGTGTGAGGTTCCAAGGGTACTAATTGGTGGGTGATAGCCTAGGTAAGGGTGCATCCTGATGTGGTTTTGGTTGCCTGATTGTTAGTCCAGCTGCGCAGGGTCTCTGGGCAGGGAAGGTCTCTGGCCAAAGCCAGCAGGACTTCAGAGCTCTAGCTAAGCAGACAAGGTCCTCAGTTCTCAAGGGAGCCAGAGCAGGCTAGGATGTGAAGCCAGTCAGATGATGTACCAGGGAGAAGGCAGGAGCTCAAGCCCTATGTTCCCAGGTGAAAGGGGAGCTGGGGACGAAAGAGGGTACCATATTGAAGTTTCTACTATATTGAGGCTAAAAGCAACTGTGGCTAATCTCTGCCAGTCCAGTTATGGGGTCTGTTGGCTGTAGGGTTTATTGCACGTCGCACCAGATATTGGGAATAACATTATTGTTGTCATCTTTGTCTCACCACTACTGGCTCAAGAATGGGCTGGGTCTGACCTTTAAGAGAGGTTTATCCATGTACTTGGACCCTGGGATGCCAAGGAAGAGCTGGTACCAGGGAGATGAATGGGCTCCTCCTCCACCGGCCTGATGGGCTCATGAGGGCCCTACCACTCCTCACTCTACTAACCAGTCTGACAGCCGGCAGGAGAAGGACGAGCCAGTCCTTGACCTTCTGTGATTTCTTTCCCCCCATCATTCCCAAGCAGTTGCTTGGTGTCCACAACAATCCCACGAGGTAGATAAGTCAGATATTATATCCACTGGCAGATGACGGAGGGGAGCCCCAGGGAGGCTGGAGACTTGTACCACGTTATGCAACAGACCTTGCTTTTTGGCTCTACTTTTTGCTTTCTCTAAACTCCAGCTTTCTCATTAGGCAGATGGAGTAATAAAACCAACACACGGGTTCCTGTGAGGGTTATGGAGATAATGTAAGTGAAATCACTCTGCAAAGCTGCTATTCAAATGCTAGTAATTTTTTTTACTATACTAATTAGGACTGGTTTGAGGATCTTTTGTCTTTGAACCCAAATACCCTTTTTTTCAAAATGCTTATTCATCCATTCATTCATTCAGCCATGATTTCTGAATGTTTGTGAGGAGGCAAGTGCTCGGCTAGGTCCTGGAAATAGGAGGCTAGAATCGGCAACTTAAGAGGAGGAAATCATAGCCTGGAGGCGAGTCAGGCCCTTGGAAGGTGTGTGGCAACTGGCGTGGGTGTCCCCAAAATAGGCATGTGAGCAACATGGCAAGGCAGCTGGGGGGTGACTAGTGCCTGTGCTGTGGTGGGGATGGCATCAGAGAGACCCCACAGCCTCAAGATGTGCCCCCGCCTCACGCTCATACTCTCATGCCCACTCCTCTGTGCTACAGGATCTGCTCTGGGGGACAAAGTTTAAATGGGGGAGACCACTCTCTTTGGACCTGTGGGGTCAGTTGACTCTGATGGACATGCTGGAAGCCCAGATGACATCAGACTGGCCTGATTGTTTTGTTTTGCATTTTTTTTTTTTTAAGTCAAACAAATAACCATGAGTTAGTTTGGCTGGCTCTCTGTAGTAAACACTCAAGATAAAAAGAAAACAAATCCAAAAAAAAAAAAAATCTGGATGTCTAATTGGTGAACTTGCCATTACAGAAGAATCTCTCAATTTAGAGTTTAGAGTGCATTGCTCCCTGTTGTACACTTGGTTATGATTAATCATTCCAAAATTTATGAGCCATGGTCCTGGTGTTGGAACAAACTTCCCATCATCTCTATGGAATAAGAACCTAGCTTCAAAAAGGGACCTCAGGGCAACTTTGAACTAACACCGGGTTGGTGATGTGGGGTCCAGATTGAGAGTGGGGCTCCGCAGCCCTTAGCTGCTCAGAACCTGAGTATCAATGGCTAAGATCCCCCTTGAAAATATTGACGTGGAGAAGGTTCAGTTGCCCACAAAGTTCTTGGAGCCAACCCACTGCATTGCACTGACCAGTAGCCCCCCATTTAGTTGCCATACAGCCCACCACAGGAGGTAGCATTTTGCAGACTGGGACATTGAATCTGGGAGTTTAAATGGTTGCTGGTGTGACTGCAGAAAACAGAAAGACCATCCCTGATGATTCAATTATATTTGGGTCCATAAAAACAACATAGCCTCTTAAAAAAAAAAAAATTAGCCTCAAGGAACTGATGCAAATTGGAGTCAAACTGGACATTGCAGGCCCTGTTTCTTTATCCGTGTCAGCTACTTCTCCCAGTAAACTTTGCAGAATGCCTTTTGCATGCTTAATATGTGTCTGAAGAAGCAAAGCATTTTGGCACAATCCAACCTCTTAGGGATGTTTGGGTTCAATCCCCTTCCTTTTTTTCCCCCACAATAAGGAAATGGAGGTCCCAAAGGGGAGGAAATGCTTGATGAAGGTTTATTGTCACCTGGAATAAGAACAGAAGTTGTCTGGCTCTCGGACACTGGCAGAAGGTTGTGAAAACAGAGCATTGTAGAGAAGCACCCAAGCAAGGGGATGAAGGGACTGAGGGGAGACCTGCCTTTTTCCTTTCACAAAGGGCTCATCTACTCACCAAGCCAAGCCGGGGCTACACCTGCTCTCAGAAATGTTTGGATGCAGAAGGGTGACATTAAACGAAGTGAAGCACAGACTAATTTTTAAAAATAGGGTTAATTGACTCCTTCTGCCTTTCTAAGACCCACCGTGTCTCTCCCTCTTTCTCTCCCTCATTTATCTATCTACCTGCCTGCCATCTACCACATCCAGAGTGATCCAGATAGAGCAGTGAGTGGAGAGAGCCCTACTGCAGAGGACAGGGACAACATGCACTTACGCTGGGGACACTCCAGGAATATTCTGTACATACCCATCTGTCAGACTAGACTATAAGTCCTTGCCCATCTCTACTTCTTGCAGTCCTACTGGAGTCCTGTCCATGGAACGATCCCCGGTGAACCATGTACTAGGCATCCAGAGTGGAGGTTGTGGGGCCCCACAGGCAGGAGAACACACCTACCTGAGCCACATGGAAATCATGATCTAACGTAGGAGATGGAGAAGACCTATAGCCCCATACACAGAAGCAGATATTAGGGAAGAGCCTTCAAAGAATGTGCAAAGAGAAAAGAAAAGGAGTCCACCTTGAGGGCATCACAATAAGTGAAAGAAGTCAGAGAAAGAAGAATAAATACTGACTGCATGATTTCATTAAGAAGTAGAATCTACAAAACCAAACCAAACCCAGACTCATAGACACAGAGAACAGACTGCTGGTTGCCAGAGGAGGGGTAGGGGGTGGTGGGGAAAGGGTGAAGGCATTTAAGAGGTACAAACTTCCAATTATAAAATAACTAAGTCATGGGGATGGAATGTGCCACATGAGAAATAAAGTCAATAATTTGTACCAAGTTTGTATGGTGACGGATGGTAACGAGGTTTTTCGTGGTGATCAGTTTGCAATTTACATACGCAATGTCAAATTACCGTGTTGTGCACATGAAATTAATATAATATGATATGTCAGTTATTCTTCAACAACAAAGATTTGCAAAAGTAAGACGAACCAGGCTTTGCACTCAAATAACGAGGCAGGTGGGGCAGGCGTGTATCTGTCAGCTCTTTCTCAGGATGAGAAATAAGTTAGGCATTCTCTTTGCATTTTCAAAGATCTCTTACTTTGTCCCCTTGTGAATCCTCTCGAGTCATCCTGGGCCCTGCCCGCTTTCTTCCGGCTCTTGGGTTGTGGAGTACCCCCAGAGGAGCAGAGTTTTGACACCTACTCCTCCCAGCCCTTCTGAAATTTTGGAGAAGGCTAGGCCTTCCTGATCTTACCACTCAACAAGTAGTTGCCACACAAGTCTGGGCCTCACTCTAGAGTGATCAGAACCAAAGTGCGTCTGCAAAGTGTCTGACTGCTTATGGAGCAGGACTTACCTGATTAAGACTTGATTAAACGCCGGTACTGGAGAGCAAAATCATCATTAGAGACAGCTAATGGGCACTTCCTCACCTGCATTATCCAATGTGAGGACATGAAACAAAACCCTTTTGTTTTGTTTTGTTTGCCCTTTATCATCCAGGAGCCTCTAATCCAAATTCATTTTCGTGAAGCTCAGATTCAGGACAGATGTGTTCTCTTTGTGTATACATGTTTTTGTTTTTTGTTTTTTTTTTTTCACTCCTGAGTACAAGCTATTGTTCAATTTTCCCAGCAAAGCTCAGGCACGGTGTGATTTTTCAGAAGATGGTGCAGAAAGAGAATTCAGAGCATGACTATGTGTATCCTTTCAGCAGAAATGTTCGGATGAATTCAGCCAACCAATACATCACCTGTCGATTTCATAACATCATCTAAGATAGTATTTGCTATGATCTTCAGAGCAATAAATGCAAAAAAGAGCCTCCAAAATTATGTGTATGACTGTGTCAGATGATCAGAAACCCAGCTAAGATGCTTCTCCTGCCCTGGAGGGATCGGAAGGTCTAGGAAGTGACTCATGAGCAGAGGTCAGTAAGAGCAGGAGAGTGGTCCTGGCCTTATGCCTTTCACCTCTCCATCACTGGTCAGGAAGGGAAGAAAGGTCAGGTGTTGTCTACCTTCCCTCGAGCCCTGGCTCTGAATCTGGCACTTAACATTTGCTATTTCATCATATCAGTTCAACTACCCACTAAGTAGATACTACTTTACTTGGTTGTTTTCTGGGGAATCAGAGTTCAGTTAGGTCAAGTAACCTGTGCAGTCATATAGTTAATAATGAGAAAATCAGGACTTAAACCCCTGACTACAGAGCCCATGCTCTTGTCAAGACCCCAAGTTGCCTTTCTCCCAAACCTACTGGGAGGTGAGCCCTGGACATGATCATCCTTACCCTTTGGATCTGAACCATCATAGTGGCCCAAAATGGGATGGAGACTGTGATCATGGTGTTAAAGTCATAGCATATTAGACTTGGTCTCTACTTCTGCATCCACCGTTGAACCCCTCTAAGCCTCACTTCTAAAGGAGAATAATAATAATGTGCTTACTTCATGGAGTCACTAGGAAGATGACATGATAAGGATCACAGGCTCGGCACAGGGCCAGGACATAGTCAATGCCCCATACATTTCAGGGAGAAAACATGCAAGTAGTTTTCAGTTCTCTGTGTATAAGTAGCTTGGTTAAGGATGAGGTATGTTGCATTCTAAAAGCAGGATCAGAGCAAGGCTAGGAAACAAACAAACAAACAAAAAAACGGGGCTAAGACCTGTAGGTCTGGCCCTGATGTGGGGTGCTCGTGGTTCCAGGCTAGGGTCCCTGCAAAGTGTGGCCGTGGGGTTCCTATTTTCCAGTCATCACCATATTTAAGGGTAAAGTGGAAGAGGTGGAGCTGCCTGTGGAGAAGGTAGACATCATCATCAGCGAGTGGATGGGCTACTGTCTGTTCTATGAGTCAATGCTCAACACGGTCATCTTTGCCAGGGACAAGTGGCTGGTAAGTGTCCTGCATGCTGTGCCCTTGTTGGTCTGCTGGCTGTCCTGCTGCTCTGCTCCTGGCCAACAGTCTAGGAAGAACACGAGGACTCCAGAGAGGGCTTGGGCTGGAAGGTCACTCCCTCCAGACCCCTTTCCTTAAACCAGATCTGCTTCAGAGGACAGAATGATGGCACCCAGGTCCAGCATGTCTGCCACATTTTTCTGTAGGTCTAACCTGGGCCTCTTTGGTTATAATCAACACCCATTTTCTGTTGTCAAGACAAAAATCTATTCTGGTCAACAGGTACTTAGGACTTGTTTCTCTGCCAGAGAGCTGAGCAGGCTTCTGTCTCTGGCTTATCCAAGCTAAAGGGTCATTATCACCTTTCACTGTTCCCCATTGAACTTACCTTTGCCCCAGTTCATTTGTCCTATGGTCTCTACCTAGGTCCTTCACATTCTCCCCTCTCCCAAATAAAAATTGAACATTGCCATCCTAGCCCTAACCCTGGCCAGGGTGACAGTCTGCTGAATGAGAAATGCTGGCAAAGGGGGTGCCTGTCTGGTGACTCTATGTGCAGTTCAAAATGTGATGTCTTTGTCAGGTGAATAGATTACGAGATCCATTTCCCCACAATTCATCAACAGAAACCCGGAGGGCTTATGTTTCCAGACCGGGCAGCTTTGTACGTGGTAGCAATTGAAGACAGACAGTACAAGGACTTCAAAATCCACTGTAAGTTGCCTTTTAAGTTTTTGTATGGCTTTTTGTTTTCTTTTTCACATTTGGGGTGGGAGGTACTACTACAGTGGCCCTGAGATGAGCATCCTGTCTCATGAATACAGCTGCTATGCCTATGGAGGAATTTACCTGTGACTTATTCTGGATTCTTCTCTCCAAGTGTTTTCCCCTGGTCCCAAGGGTGGGAGGGCTACAGAGAGAAAATAAGCATCGCAGTTGATTTAAGAGACATATCCTGAGGTGAGAGAATGAATGCAATGTGAATGAAAAATGAGTTGAAGCAGCAGAAGCTGATTTTTGTAGGGATCATCAGGCCAGGGGGCTGGGAGCCTGTGAGGTTTGGTTATCCCAAAAGTCTACCACAGGTGTCAGAAATGGTGGGTCATTAGGCAGCTCTGCCATTCTAAATCCTGCTTGCATGCTACTTGAATTTATTGGAATGATAGTCACTCTCCTTTACATTAAGTAAAAAATATATTCTTCTTTGTGGTGCTTTTGGGGAAATGGGGTGGGGAGGGATGGAGACTCTGCACATGTGCACATGGGTTGCCAGGGACTCACATCCAAACCTATATTCATACTGCTTTATCAGCTGAGAATTTGTTCTTTTAGGGGGAAAAAAGCCAAACAAACAAAACCCTTTCCAATGTTTTGTCTGGTCTGAAAAGGATGCTTTGTTCTTTTAAATTTAGAGGGTAGCATTTCTCAGTGACACAGGCTAGGTCCTCAAGCTTATTCCAAATGTGTTTTCATCACTTAGAAACAGCCATGTCTCCTCAGCCAGAAGAAAACATGACAAAGGAGCAAAGAACACACAGGCAAGCACAGGCATAGTCCAGCCCAAAGCAGGAACTCCACACAGTGCAATGGAGTTAGCAGACTTGGGGTTCCTGTCCCTGCAGTGACCAAACCCTCCTTGGCAAGACCACTGCAGGGGGCCTCACAGACTGAACACCTGGTCAGCGCCTTCTGCCCCGAGAGGCTGAGACTTGATAGTTCGACAAATCGTTGCTCCATTGAGTCACCCAATTGCCATCTAATTCTTGTTAGCACCATTCATGACTCCCCAGTCAGACTGCACCATGGAATGTGTACACTGGTGTGTGTGTTCACACTCTTCTGGAAATAGAACATGAGAGCACAAAATTCAGAGTCAGGTTCAGGAGAAGACAGAAGTGGGACAGTTACGCAAAGCTCTGTGCCCTTTGGCTTCAGCCAGTCTGTTGTCATTTCTGACATTTGATGAGCAGTGGAAGGGAGAGCAGCCTATGTTAGATGATCACGTTTCAAAGTCTGCCAGTCCTGGGTTCAAATCCTACCTGGATGACTTGGAAGAAATTTCCTAACTCCTTTGGCCTCACTGGTAATATCACCAATCCTATACACTAGCCATGAGGACCAAGTGAGATAATGTGTATGAAAGGATGTGAGAGCTCTTGGAGGTACATGGCATCAGACTGGACCGAGGCATTGAACACATCACTAAGCCCCTTTCTGCTTGTAGCTCTGAGTGGTAAGTGAGCCTGACTGCCAAGCTTGTTGGCCTCCAGTGGTTCAGAATCTAGGACAGATGTGCTCTCACGATAGATCGCAGAAACAACTCAATGGTGAGCATTGATCAAATGTATGTATAAATAGGACATATTTTGCCCTGAAGCTTCATTATAATGCTGTTTTTAGAGTTCTGGATGTGCAACTATACAAAATCGTGTTTTGAAGAGAACCTTCAGGTTCATTCTTCATTCTTATGCACAAATATTTATTGAGCCCTGACCCTGGGCACTGCTCTTTAAGGGCCTTCCTCATTTCCTAAAAGCCAATGTGCCTAGCCCTTCTTCTTTCTCTGGATTATGTCTAGGCCTCTGTGGCAGATGCACCTTGTAGCAAGGTAGCTGGAGCTGGAGAGGGCTGCATGGACCCTGACAGGTGCAAGAGGGTGGTTGATGCTCCTCACGTGCTGGTCCAGGACTGGAGAACGTGTGATTTAATCTTACGCTGCCCACTGCAATTTTGATAGGTTCTGGGAAAGAAAGAAAAAATTAAATCAGCTTTAAAAAATTTAAATCCTCTTTTCTTGTGAAGTGTTTCCTCTGGAGTTTTCTATCCAAAACCACATACCCACCCCACAAAACCCCAGACCTAAAAAATAAAAATCAAACATACATTTAAAATTTATTTGAAAAACTGTGAAGCTTTCCATTAAAAAATTTTTTAATGATCTGTTTTTGTTTTTAGTAAAGGAAGCAAGCCTGTTTAGAAATCTGTTTCAAATAAACAGAGATTTTGGTTACTCTGAGTTTTAAACCAAAGTAAAGCATAAAGGATGCTGGTTGCTAAGGGAACAATTGTAAGCAAATTTCAGTTGATTCAAGAACTGGCTAAAAAAGAAAAATCTTAAACTGGGGCAGGAGAATGAGACAAGCCCAGACCCTTTCCTAAAGTAAATTGTTATAAAACAGCTTCCTCCCTGCCCCCTCCTCCTTTCCATGACCTCCCCCTTCCCTCTCCTCCCCTTCCCCCCTTTTTTCCCTCCCCTCCCCCTTCTTCTCGCCTTTTCTTTCTCAACCACATGCAACATGGAAACACAAAAATGAGTGAAACACAGAAGTTGCCCTCATTTTGCTAACCGACTTCTAGAGAACACAGAAAAAGAGAGGCAAATGACTGGCATGTACTAGGCTCACAAAACACATTTTGTTGAGTGAATGAATGAAGAAACAAATGAAGGTGTTAAAAATAAGCAGTTGAGGAATGTTCAAGGCACAGTGTTTAAACACAAGAGAGAGAAGCAATCTTTTTTTAAAATTTCTACTATGGAGGAGATTTATAGGATCTTAAAACTGGAAAAAAAAGTGGTAGGTGTTCTATCCAATACATGAACCTGACCTAATACACGAATCTCCAACCTGCTGAAAGTCAGGGGTATGGACATCAGTGAGAAGATGAAAAGGAAGGCCTCCTGTGGTGTCAGTGGTGGCGCAGCCCAGGGTGGGGAGTGCAAAGGCAGGACCGCTTGGGGGGCTCCGTTGTTCTCCATATGGTTCTTTCCTACCTTTATCCCTAACACCCAGAGTTCTAGTCTCTGGCTCTCTCCTATTTTAATTTACTTTTTAAAAAAGATTGTATTTATTTATGTGATAGAGAGAGAGTGAGTGAGAGAGAGAGAGAGAGCACAAGCTGGGGGTGGGAGGGAGATGCAAAGAGAGAGAGAGAGGAAACAGACTGTCCACTGAACAAGGAGCCTGATGCATGACTCGATTCCAGGATCCTGGGATCATGATCTGAGCCAAAGGCAGATGCTTAACCAACTGAGCCATCCTGGTGCCTCTCTCCCCTATTTTATACAAGGAGTTGCCTGTGCCTGAGAGACTAAAATGTATGAAACTATTATAAACACCTTCCCTTTTATCCAGAGGAGAAACTGTAAGAAGTGCCTCGCAGAACTTGCTCTATTTCCTGTTAACCCATCCAGAGGCAGTGCCCTTTACCTAGTGGAGAAACTGAAACTGTGGGGCCAGGGTGGGGGAGGAGGATGCAGCTCCAGCTCTCTCCAGTGAAACGTCAAGTTGGTTCCCCAGTACTTCATATTTCTTTTTCTGTAACTGCTTTTGAGATTTTTCTCTTCATTTTGATATTCATCATATTGATGCTGACATGTCTACGCTGTATTTTTCTTTGTATTTATCCCGCTTGGGGTCTTGGATCTCTAAGTTGATGATTTCATTGATTCAGGAAAATTTTCAGCCATTATCTCTCAGAATACTTTTTTCCTGCTTGATTCTCTTTCTCTTCTCCTTCAGGGACTCCAATTACACATATGTTAGATACTTATTGATATTGTCCCATGGATCTTGGGTACTGTATTTTTTCTCTTTCTGTGTATAAGTTTGGATAATCTTTTTTTGACCTATTTTGAAGTTATTCACTACTTCCTCTGATATATGCATTCTTTTAATAAGCACATTGAAAGGATTCTTCACCCTGATATTGTGATTTTCTTTTCTTTTCTTTTTTTAAAGGCTTTATTTATTCATTTGACAGAGAGAAACACAGCAAAAGAGGGAACACAAGCAGTGGGAGTGGGAGAGGAAGAGGGAGAAGCAGGCTCCCCACTGAGCTGGGAGCCCGATGCGGGGCTTGATCCTGGGACTCTGGGATCACAACCTGAGCTGAAGGCAGATGCTGAGGCACCCAGACACCCCTGATACTGTGATTTTCATCAAGCATTTCCATTGGCTTATTTTATAATTTCCATCTCACCAGTGAAATTCTCCATCTGTTCATGCATGTTTTTCCATTGGTTTCTTTACCTTCTTTATTATAGGTACTTTAAAGTCTCTATTGGATAATTCCAACACCTGGGCTATCTCTAAGTCTGCTTCTATTGATTATATTTTCTTCTGATCATGGCTCATGTTTTTTTAGCTTTTTCATCCATCTTGTAATTTTTTTCTTAATGCTGGGCAATGTCAGTAAAAGAATAGTAGAGACAGATGCACAATAGTTATACCCAGAAAAGAGTATGTGTTTTCTCTGCCAGGCTGTTAGAGTGGGGATTTGAGTCAATTTAGTCTGTCATAATGATAGGTTGGGGCTTGGCTGTTGCTTTAGTTACATTCATTGTGCTACATTGCAGTCCTTTCTGAGAGTTTGTTTTTAATCCATAAACAAAATCATAGATCCTTCTGATGTTATTGTTTAAATTCAAATAAGAAGATTAATAACAATATTTCTTGGCAGCCAATGGCCCTCACTCCACATTCACTCAGTCAATAAGGAAGACAGAGTTGCAACAACAAAAAAAATCTGTTGGATTAGTGTTGTCTCCCATCCCTGCTCCACTTCTACTAAAGGAGCTAGTGGGAAATAAATGGTTAGCATAAAAAAGAGAAAACAAATGTAATGTCCTGGGCAAACTTTTTCTTGAATAACTAAAGGCAGGGTGGTCTAGCTGGGAAGAAAAACGTGAATTAACCTCTGAAAATGTAACTAAAATACTGGGCATTGCAAAGCAGTGTAGAGCATTAAATATTTGGTAATGAATTTCAATTAAAAAAGCATTATCTGTGTGCTTATATTGTGTTAGATACTGGCTATAGGTGTTGAGGATATAGAAGAAGTAATCCTATAGTTGGGAATAGTTAGGAAAGGCTTCACAAAAGCAGGGGATATTAAGCTCATCATTTCTTGACTTTAAGGGAATTTTCTTTCTTTCTATCTTTCTTTTACAAAGAGAGAGAGTGTGAGAAAGAGAGTATGTGTATGTGGTAGGAAGAGGACCAGAAGGGGAGGGAAGGGGGGGATCTCAAGTAGACGCCCTACTGAGCACAGAGCCTGATATAGGGCTAATCTCATGACCCTGAGATTGTGACCTGGGTTGAAATCAAGAGTCGGACTATTGACTGACTGAGTCACCCAGACGCCCCTACTTATATAGATCTGTAAAATTCCACCTTCCTGGATCCCAAATCTGGAGATTCTGATTCAGGAGGTCTGGTATGGGCCCAGGAATTTGTATTTTTAAAAAAGCATTCCAGATGATTCTGGAGCACAGAACCACTGAACCCAACTCCTTACTTTACATGCAAGCCTGGAGAAGAGGCTTGATCTGTCCACAGTAACACAGCTCAGATGGTGACAAAGCCAGAGCTCAAATCACATAATGATAACAACCACTGTGTATCAGCTGCTCTATGTTCCAGGCATCTCCTTACATACTCTACTTATATTATCACATTTAACCCTCATGACAACCTAATAGAGTAGCTGTGGTTATCATCATCTCTATTTTAAAGAAGAGACCAACTCTTTGAGAGCTAAATTTTTGCTAATATTACATAACAAATAAATGGCAGAGCCCAGAGTTGAAGTGTGAAGTCCAGGTCTTTAAACATCATGCACATAGACTCTCTTCTATATTTGCCCAACACGTGCCCTGAGCTTCAACTTAAGGCAGGGCTGAGAGAGAGAAGGAGCAGGAACATGGCAGCAGCAGGTGTCTTAAGGAAAGATTTTAAATGAAGACAGTGTATTTAGTGTATATATTTTATCCAGGGACTTCTAGACTCTAGAAGGGGGTCTTCCCTGAAACACGTCCCATTGCCAACTGAGCAGCTTCCTTCTCCAAACGTAGGTTTCAACTGGGAATTTGGCACCAACCTCATGTGATTTAATGGATATGACTGGCATCTTATCCTCAAGCCAGAATTTCGAAAGTGCTCACCCTCTGGGAGATGATTATTTTCTCTGCCTCTTCTCCCCGAGGAAGGTCTTTGTGTGCTTTAGAAAGGAGTCAAAGAAGCACAGCTTTCACTGACTGTTCCGACCTCCTTCCTCA
Source organism: Mustela nivalis (assembly GCF_964662115.1). Classification (NCBI taxonomy): domain Eukaryota; kingdom Metazoa; phylum Chordata; class Mammalia; order Carnivora; family Mustelidae; genus Mustela; species Mustela nivalis. The sequence continues at coordinate 106,823,701 of NC_139026.1, read as the reverse complement.
CACACCCCCTCTCTTAAACATACAGAAACATAGTTCCCGAAGGTACTGTTTGCTTGATGTAAATTTTAAAAGGAAATTTAATCCTATAAGATTTTAGAGAAAAGCATCTCTCCTTCGATGCATTTCTAGACCCATCTGCATAAACAGACAAATGAGATTCAGCTGCTCAGTAACTAAAGCTGCTGCTTAGGCCACACCCTCTGCAGTACTGGGAGAGGAAATTGCATTCCTGGTTGCTGTCACAACTGGGTCAGTGCAGCTGAAGGATCAGGGGACAAGCTGGAGTGAGCTCTAGCTCCTCCATCTCCCTAATGCAGGATCTGGACCCAGATATTGTATGTGGGCCAGATGCCAACTTCCCCCAACCTATTTCATTGACTGTCAATGGAAGTATCCCCTGAAGGTTGCTGGATAGATTAAATGAAGAGTCTGGCTTGAGCTAGGTGGTCAGTCAATGGTAGCAATGATTGCCACCAATTAAGGATGGTCTTAGGCCATCAGATGTGCATTCCTTCACTCACCACCCTTGCATCCTACATCTTTCTCCCTCTCAGAGCATCTTATGAGCAGCTGTAAGGGGCCAATGAGCACCACTGGGTTGGTTGTGCACTACCTGGGGGATATTTCTTATGGGATGGATTCTTAGTGAGTACATCATGGCATGTGAGAAAGACAGACTCATGATTCAACCTCCCCCCTCATTTTCCAGTTGACAAAACAGAGGTTCAGAGAGGTTAGGGAATTAGCACAAGGGCCTAGTCAGTAAGTGCTGGTGCTGGGATTCAAACTAGTCTATATCATTTTAAGAGCCCATGTGTCTCTTTGCGTTGTTGAAGATTCAGTGGGTGGAGACAGGAGAAGGGAGAGAGATGGATCTTCTAAGTGTGCAGAATGGCTGAGCAAAGGCACCAAGATAGAAATGTGGGTGCCAGATAAGAGTTTGTAGGTGATGCTGCTGGCTCAGAGAGAGGGAAAATAGATGAGGAAGAGGCAGGCAACCTGGATTCCAGTCTTGATCCTGTGGCATTCTAGCTGTGTGACCTTAGAGAAGTTTTTCAGCCTCTCTGAGTTTTAGTTTTCCTAACCATCAAGTGGGATCTGTACATCCTGCCAAGCTCTCCACTTGATGAGCAATTCTTCTATTCTGATTTCAGGGGAACATGGGCTGCCCCTTCCCCTCCCTTGGGGATACTGTGCTCTACACTCGGGAAGGCTGGGAAGACTTCCGGGGGTCCTGCTGCTGGCCCTCATGGCTCACTCTGTTTTTGCAGGGTGGGAGAATGTCTATGGCTTTGATATGACCTGTATCCGAGATGTTGCCATGAAGGAGCCCCTGGTGGACATCGTGGATCCAAAGCAAGTGGTGACCAATGCCTGTTTAATAAAGGTCTGTAGACTCCTCCTGCTCGGGCCCAAGCATGCTGGCAACCCAGCTGTGCCACCCTGGAAAGCCATGGGCCTGGAGTACCCCGGCCTGGCGAGGCAAGGCCAACTTGGCCAGATCCCCTGGCACCCCAAGGTGACTGCCCGTCAAAAGAAGATGCTCGCACAAGGCAGAGCCACAGAGAGAGCCACTGGACTCCACGGGGGCACAGCTGAAGGGAGGGAGTCGGGTCACATCCCTCGGTGATTCAGGGGGAAGGGCCTGGGGGAGGGGGCATCAGTGGAAAGGCAGGAGGGTATGCTCAGGTTTGGGCAAGCTCCTCCATTCAGAGGTGGATGGCCCTCTTGGGGAAGCAATCCAATCCCTCCAACGACTCTGTAATTGGCATTATACTCCCCCCTCCAAGGGCACATCTGACCTGGCCAGACAGAGCTCCTCAACCCCCTTCCCAAGAGTGGTCTTGTTTGCACATGCTGTAACAGCTTTCTTGACAAGACGTTCTTCTGTGCAAATGAAGAACAGCTGGCCATCATCCTTGGCACAATGATCCTCCGCGTATTCTTATTAATAAATATTCAAACTTATCAAATTTGATAGAGTGAAAACAAAAGCTCCCCTTGACCTTCCCTCCCTCTCAACACCACACACGCTTTTCCTGGAGGTAACACTGTTCACATGTTGGCTTGCTCTTTTCAGCCCTTTCCTGCGAATTTACATCTATAGACACAAATATATTATGTTAAACCATATAGACTACTAATACTTGGTCTTTTAAAATCTGGAAAGACATCACTTTCATATGGTTGAAGCTAACTTTTTAATGTAAAAATCTGGGTTCATTCTGTAAGTGTTCATTGGCCCACCCAGCCGCCATCTTAATGAAACAGACTTGCAGGCTCTGGTCCTGGACGTGTCACTTCTTTGTGGGGAGTATTGGGCTGGAGCCCGGCAGCATCTGCAGTGGATAAAGGGGAAGAGTCCAGTTCCCCTGGGGATGAGGTTCCTGAAGTTATGATGTAAACTGCGGCTCTGCCAGGTTCACAGCTGTCCTTTGTCGGTGGGCACAGTCCTCCTAAGAAGAAACTCAACTCTTGGTCCCGAGTGTCCCTGTGGCATTTAGAAGGGACCTCCGAGGACTAATAAAACCAGCTGAGCCTCACATAGCTCATCAGTTGATGCCTCTTTCTTATGACATTCTGCCTAAGAGGTATAGCTGGAAGTCTATGTCTTCGGCTCTCTGTTGACAGGGTTCTCACTACTTCTTAACTCAGCCCATTCCAAGTCCAGGCAGGATCAGCGGCAAGCAAGCAAATGTGTCCTTTAAGTTTTTCTCCTACCAGCCTATGGTCCCTAAAGCCTCTCCCTCTCCCTTCCCCAAACAAGAAACAGGGAAGTAGATCCCCAAACTGGTGCAACTGAATTTGCCCAAATGACATGGGGCAGTTTTATGGAACTGTTAGGCATCTGTGCACCATGGCCTTGGCCGAAGGCATGACTGTTTCAATGTGCAGGGGCCTCAGGGAGCTTTCCACCTTTGATGGTAGGTGTGGCCACTGTGCTTGCCTGGGTCTACTGCAGGTTGCATGGTGGGCTGGCCTGCTTCTCCCCCACCACAAGGCCACTCTGGCCTACCCACTCCCACCAAGGTTTTTTCCCTTGGTTATACCTGAGTGCAGCCAGGGGTAATGCAACAGAACTTGGGGAAGGGGACTCAGATGGGCACACACACTCCTGTAAACTCCTCCGGGCCTACGAGTTTGTGTCAGGATGGGAACTCAAAGCTGAGGTCCTGCCCCCCCTCTTTGCCCACACCCCTTCTTTCTCTCTTCCCCGGGAAGGGTAAGGACTGTCTGTGCATGCTTCTATAACCAGGAGAGCCCCTCCATCAGCTTGCCTGGGGATGTGCTAAGCAACATTTTGCCAAGCCTGTTGGGAAAACACTTGCCCTTCTTCACACACTTAATTGCTACTTTCGTCGCTATTAACGTTGCAAAGTGTGACACTTTATTATAATTAAGACTCTGTTTTGACCAGACTTCTGCTCTGAGACATCCATTTGTAACGTTATTTAGTGGTGGGGATAATGGAGGCCAGGGCTTTTCTGAGCAGTTGATGTTTCCAGAACCCTCCGCTTCCTGGGGCTTCCCTGAGGCCGAGTCGGCGGGGGGGGGGGGGGGGGGTGGAGGGAGGGAGGTGCCCTCTGCGGTGTCAGAGACGCTGTTGGAGCAGGAAGACAAAATCCTTCCAGTGCAGGGCTCTGGGCCCTAGGGAGCCACAGTAAAGGGTTTGGCTTTGTAGGCTTTGGGTCTGACAGGAGGGTGGGTGCGAGCTTTGAGGGCCTCTGTGTCTCCGAAGCCCAGCCACAGCGGGCCACCTTCGCAGATGGCTCTACCCCTATTGCCAAAAATCAACCGCCTCCACTGTCACCATTTTATGTCATGTCATGTCATGTCATTTTAGTGAGCTCTATGCCCAGTGTGGGGCTCGAACTCACAACCCAAGAGTTGCACGCTCTACTGACTGAGCCAGCTGGGCACCCCTCCATTGTCACCATTCTAATGTATAGCTTCATCACGTCTGTCTCGAAACCTTTTGCTCCTTTGGGGACCCCTATTAAGATGCAAATGTCTGTAGGACATAGTGAACCCTGTCAGCTAACAGAGGAGTCGATAGCTGACAGTGGTTGATACACACGTCTGGGAGCAGGACTCTAGGGAGGTGGCACTCCTGATTCAGGGGGATGGTGTGTGTGTGAGCGCATGCCCTGAATGTTGTGAAGAAGTGAGGGGGCTGCCCAGAGAAAGGAGCCATGTCCAGATGTGTCCCAGAGCCTACCTTTGGGGCTCACTGTCTGTGTTCAGGCCAACAGGTCCACGATCTGTAGGTAAGCCATATGGAGTCATGTAAGGTTTTGGATTCAGAGAGCAGTGCAGTCTGAATGGATCTGAGGGATTAGGGGGTTGGTTTGGAGAAGAGACCTGGGGTTGGGGGAAGGAGCTCTGTCGAGCAGGGAAGCCTGTAGGGAGAAGACAGAGGACTGTCAAGTACTAGGTTACACAGCGGGAATACACAGACCCATCACGGGCAGTCTCTGCCCTGAACTCCAGTCTGATGTGGGTGGGGGCAGGGAGCAGGCTGCTGAGACAAGCCAGATGTACCGTGGAAAGATCAGGTGAGGTTGAAAGCAGAGGGACCAAGAGAAAAAGAAAATGAGGACCTTGGAAAGAGCCTGGAGCCTGGTCGTCTGGCCCTGGCGAAGAAGGAGATGGTAGTCGGTGAGTGTAGGCACCAGAAGCCTTGTGGGCTATGCCGATGCCATTAACATATATGGTTAACCACATCTGCCTCTGACTTGTAGACCTGAAGGAACCATGGGCAGCCTGTGGCCAGAGGGCTAATGAACGTCATATACGCTGGCAGGTGCCATGAACCAAACGTAGCAGGATGTCATAGAATGGAGGACCCTACACTCAGTGTCCAGGACAAAAGGAAAAAGGAGCATGAGTGAGAATGTGGTGAAGGGAGGGCTTGGCTGACTTTGTGCTGTCTGAGCCAGCACTGTGCTTTTTGAGATCAGAAGCTGCTGCTAGAAGTATGTCCCAAATAAGGAGGGTGGTGGAGTCAGAAATCACGACTTATGAGAAGTGAATGAGAAAACAGACAGTTTATGTTGGAGAAGAAAAGGTTTAGGGGGCCCCTGTGAGGTGGAAGAGGCATTAGCCATGGGTGGAAGTTACAGAGACTAGTGGGTCTCTCCTCACTCATTTTGAAGAGGGAGCTGTCCATTGGAGATGTCAGGAAATGGAATCAGCTGCCTGACAGGTAGTGAGCACATCAATCCCACAAAGGTGTTCAAGCCAGCACCAGATGGCCACTCCCCAGGGAGGCTACCAAAGGGGCTCTTGCACTGATGGTTTTCTAATCCCATCAAATTCTGCATGCTTGACCCATGGCTTCCCATTCCCCTGATTCTTGTTTCTCATCCTTGGTTCTAGAAGCACAGTAAACTTGCATCTGAGGTGACATCACCAAGAGGCTCCCCATTTCCCTACATCTGCACTTCTACCCTGTTCCCAACCAACACATCAGATCTGCAGCTTCCCCCGGAAGACATGATGGCTCCACACTAGAACAGGGCTCTGATCAGACTTGCCTCCTTGACCAAACTTCTTCCTCTGTCTCTTTCAAGTCCTTGGAATGCTTTGCGTCTGCTCTTCCTTTATTTGTTCTAGAAATATGCAGAGATAAAAGCCATTTCTGTGACATCATTCTGTGTCTTCCCTGCTCTAGTTTCCCCACCTTCAGACCCTTCTCCTAATTATCCCCAACACATTCCATCATCTGGGTCTCAGGAGAACCCCCTTGGAACCAGTCCAAGCACAAGAGTTTCTGTCTGGTTCTTACAGTCTTCCTTGTGTAGCAAGGACCACAAACCCAGCTATGGGAAGCTTCCTTAGACCTCACGGAAAGCTGTCTGGATGCCTCTAAGGCTCTTGGAAGGTTTGCCCTGTCTCACCAGAGCCAGCAAACAGCAGGTCAGCATCCTTCACACAGAAAAGAACAGCACATTGCAAACTGTCTTTCATTATACTTGCTCCCCACGCAACATTGATTTTCAGCTACTTCTCAACTGAAATTGTTAAAATTATTAGTCCTTGGTGTTTTCCATTCCCCAGTCAGAACTGAAAAATTCTTACTTATTTCTCTCCCTTTTTTCTTTCTTCCTTTCTCTTTTTCCCCCTTCATCTCCTTTCCCTCCACCTCTCTCCCTCTCCCCTCCCCTCTCTTCCTTCCTTCCTTCCTTTTCTCTCTCCCTGTCTCTCCTCCCTCTCTCCTCCCTCCCCGCCTCTTTCTTTCATCCAGGCTTGGTGTAGATGGTCGGCAGAACTTTCCTCAGTTCAGCCTGTGACTGTAGTTGGGCTCCTACCTTCACTCCCAAGATAATACTTAGTGTCTCCTGTTGCTCAGAACTTGAATATCAAAAAATGGGGAAACGACTAATCTGGTTCACCCAAATCCCTGGGAGGGCTTGGAAAAGCACCAATCAATCTCTGTGTTGATCCCAGAGGTCTGAGCTGCCATCCCCACCCCACCCCCACTCAGAATTTGTATCCAGGGGATGCTAATGCCCTTCATTTGGGGCCACACTCTGAGAACCTCTAGATGAGGGAGCGATGCTGAGCTAGACTGCTCTGAGGCCACTCAGTTAGGTTTGGGAAAGCTCTGTCTCATTCATCCCCCTCTCCCCTCTCCTTCCCTCTCCTCCCCTCCCATTCCCAGAAGGCTGACCTTCCTTATTCTGTTCCCCTCACATTCAAATGTGTTTGCACCATTTCCTGAGCATACCCCACCGTAGAAAGGATGGAGGGGGTCACTGGGAGGGCGGTGGGTGGACTGGGGAGCCACCCCGAGGGCAATGATCCCCCCCGACCCCGAGAGAGTCTACTGTGGGTGGTCTTCCAAGGGAAAGAAGCTGCTGACCAGGACCCAGACCTGGTGGCGGCGCTAAGTGTTGGCATTCTCTTTCCTCCGGGCTGCAGGAAGTGGACATTTATACGGTGAAGACGGAAGAGCTGTCGTTCACATCTGCCTTCTGCCTGCAGATACAGCGAAATGACTACGTCCACGCCCTGGTCACCTATTTTAATATTGAATTTACCAAGTGCCACAAGAAAATGGGGTTTTCCACAGGTGAGCCTTTTGTGGGCACTCACTCCAGACCCTCCTCTGCCTCCATGTGGAGGCTTTGCAGAAGTAGCAGAGGCTGGCCTAGTCGTGGGGGCAGGACCTGGGGCCAGAGCGGGGGGCCCTTGCTTGGCATCTCGTAAGCCTTCTCCAGCACTTCCCCAGGCTTTTGGCTGCCAAAGGAGAAGGTAGATGGTAGTGAGTATGGTAAGACCAGAGCCGAGAGTGCGTGTTGGGCAGGGAGAGGCAGAGGCGGACGGCCCCATTTTGAAGGCACATTTGTTCACTGAACATCTAGTAAGCATATTCCGTGCAAGGGGCAAGGATACAGAGTGGAGTAAGGTTTCCCTGTCTTCACTGCCTCGCCCTCCCACAGGATTCAACGGGTCTCCCTAGGCTGCAGACCTAGGAAGACCATGTCTCCCTGTCTCCTTCCTCTTTGCTGCTTCTCCCCCAATCCTTCCTTCATTAAGCTCCTGACACTGTTCCCCAAAGACCATCTGTGCTCTCCCCCCGGCCCAGCTTCAGAGGTGTTTCATTTCCTGCAGCAGATGAGCCCAAATTTCTTAGCCTGGTAAATGGGGGTTCCATGTCCCAGCCCTAGCCCACTTCTGTCACCTCATTTCTCACTGCCCCTCCTTTGCTTTGCCTTCCTCCCTTGTCCCTTCACTGCACACACAGCCCAGTCACACTGAGCACCTTGCAGTCCCCGAGCTTAGCAAGGCTTCTTAAGTCTCTAGGCCATGGTCTCTGCCCATGCCAACCCCTGTTCTAGGTGTGTCATAGGGACAGGAAGATCTTGTCAGAGACTCTTGTCATCTCCTTCCTCCCATATTTGTCTGGTAGGGCTGCTATAACGAAGTACTACAGACTGGTGGCTTAAACTACAGACATTTACTTCTCACAGTTCTGGAGGTTCAAGGTATGGGCAGGTTTGGTCTCTCCTGAGACTCTCTCCTTGGTCTGTAGGTGGCCTCCTCTTCTCTGCGTCCTCACAAGGCCTTTCCTCTGCTGCTGCCCTCATCCCCTCTTTCTAGAAGGACACCAGTCATACTGGATTAGGGCCCACCCAAAGGTCTTATTTTAATAGTCTCTTTAAAGGCCCTATCTCCAAATACAGTCATATTCTGAGGGACAGGGGCTTAGGGCCACAGCTCATGAATTGTGGGGGACACAGTTTGGCCCCAAACACCTCTTCCATCCCACCCCTCGTCTGGCCAACTCCAGCACAGGTCTCATCTCCCACCTCAGCTGTTAATGGACGCCCTCCTCCACTCCTGGTCAAGGTTAGGCATCCTCCTTGGGGCGCCCTAATATCCTGTGCTTATGTCAGTCAGTCATGGCGCTGTAAAAAAAAAAAAAAAAAAAAAAAAAGTAAAAAATCAAGGAAAAAGTTATTTTTCCATTGCATCTCAACTCTGGCTCAGAGACATATGTTAATGATTTCTTTTGTATCCTTCCCAAACATTTCAGTGGAGAAGCACATGCATACCTATATACACCTTTGTATTTTTGGCTTTTTATTTGAAATACTTCTCATATAAAGTTGCAAAAATAGTACATAGAGTTCTGTGAACCCTTTGGTGGCATCTTAGGTAAGTACAGTAGCACATCCCAACTACACCTTTTTTATGAGACTGACGTGCTACCTACTGCGCTAACGAGGCACCTTCAACTACACCTTTTTTAAAACACCGGTTGGTTCATATGAAACGCACAGCCCTCTGCCTCCTTGTCTTTATTTAACAATATACCCTGGAGAGCCTTGCACAGCCTCACAGGTGTAGCTAGTATTTTTTATTTTTTTTTTTTGAGACAACTACATGGGATTCCTGAGCCAGATGTACCATTGTTTAGTCAGTATTTTCACTCATTTTACTTAATTCTCAGTCTCCCTGTGGGCTGGGGTCACATCTCCTGAGTCTCTGTCCTGTTGCCATCTGGAGGAGTGCTTGGCTCCCAGGAGGTCCTAAACACATTTCTGTCCAACGAGTCTATCAAGATCCGAGTCCTGCCCTTGGGAAGATGTTCCTATTGATCACGCCTGCGAAATCCTCCCGGGAGGTGGGAGCACATCGTCGGGGGCGAGGGAGCTTGCATGTGGCAGGGGTGAGTGGGTTCTACAAGAATCTGAGGATATGATTATTCACTTTTTGGAGCCTTGGTGACAGTGATCCTCTTTTACTTGTGGACAGAGGGGCAAAAGACTTCTCTAACCCCTCCTATAAGGGTTTTTTCCAGAACTGGTGTCTCTTGACCACCAAGACCACAATCTGCTGGTCCCCACAATCTAGAGCAGGGCTGGTACCCCCCATCTTGGGGAAAAGCGGAGACCCCCCCAATTTGGGTCAATTTCAGCTATTGCCCTTCTTAGAGGGGCAGCAGATGAGATGGCCTTCCTGGTAGTCAGGAGGGAGAAGGGAGGTTTTACCTGGCCCTTGAAGGGTGGGTGAGACTCAGCCTCCCTCACAGTAATGGGGCAGTATGGTAACAGTGGGAGGGCTGAGCAGGAGCCTGCTTGAGGACCGTGCTGTGACTAGAAGCTGGGAATGGAGCCATCGCACCTGGGCCTGCCTCTACTCTCTCCAGGATGATGCCTCTCCTGGGGCCTGCCCTGCTGTAGGCGACGAGGAAGGGTCCTAGGGGTGCTCTGGAAAAAGTTCTTCTTGTAAAACCTAGGATCTAGCCCTATAGCTCGTAGCCCATCGCTCCCCCTTATCCCTTCCCTGAGTTTATTTCCATTTCTTGAGGTCAAGCAGATAGCCTGCTGGACCCCTGTCCAGAGATGGCTCTGTGGTGGCAGGGACACCACTCCTGATGCCCCCATATGAAGGAGGATTGTTTAATCTCAAATTCAGAATCAAAGAGGTCAGCCCTGGGCGGAGGGATGGTGAGGATTTGCTCCCAGCATTCAAGTCTCCATCGAACCCACTGGTGCTGTTTCACCTTATTTTGTGGTCACAGCCCCACTGTAGTTCCTCACAGGTCCAGGGGAGAGAGATGATGAGGACTGTGTTTCCTAGGCTCAAAGACTAGGGGTGTAGACCAAGGTCTGAGCTCACTCATCTGTCTTTTTGCAACTATGATGTTATGTAGACTCCTTTTTGCACAGAACCCCAGAAACTTAGGTCTGAAAAGTCACCCAGAGGTCCTACAGCCTTCTGTTCTCCATGCCTTGGTACAGAGATTCTCAAAGTATGGTCTGTGGCTGGCAGCATCAGCATCACCTGGGAACTTGTTAGAAATGCAAATTCTCAAGACTTACCCCAGATCTTCTGAGTCAGACACTCTGGAGTGGGACCCTCCAGGTGACTGCGATACACAGATCAGTCTGAGAACTACTGCTCCTGTTCATGACTGCTTGAACAAGATGATGGTCAATGCCTTTCTGGAAAGATAATTCCATATCCTTACTATGATATGCCGTTTTTTCTCCTCAAGGTCTTTGCCTTCTGGCTGTTGTAGGTCCCTCTCGCTGCAGCATCCCCATATGGTTAGAGATCAGAGGAATAATTTGCTTATCTGCTTCCTCAGCCACCTGGGAAGGGTGACCACGGGGGGTTTTGCTTCCAACACGTGGCATACATTTTTACCAGGTAGTGTGGGTTTGGCAGTGGGCTTTTCAGACTCTCTGCACTCTGACCACCCAGAAAAGAGGATTTACTTTTTGTTTTTGAGGACCTCAGATGCACAGAATTAGATTAATCCTAATTCCTGGTTCATAACATCGTTGGGTCAGGCACTGTTCACTTTTTGCTAGTTTATTTATTAATATAATGAACACCTGTGAACTCACCACTAACTCAGTAACTAGAATGCAATAGTAACTAGAAAGAAATGTATTACTGTTATTAGAATGTAAATGCATTAGTTAATATCAAGAAATGAACTATTACTACTAATTAGAATATAAATATGAACCTGAATTACATTATTAATGGATATAATGATGCTATTTATAATGAATAAGTAAGTTAATTCACAGCCACATAATTAATCCCTGTGAGCTCGCCATATAACGAAATGGATGCTCCTTCCCATCCCATCACCCGCCTCTAGATGAACATTACTCTGAATAATTTTGTACTCTTTATCCCCTTGCTATTTTAAAAGAAAGTTTGATCACATCTATGTGTATGTCAGAACACTGTATTGTTTGGTCTCAGCTATTTTCAAAATTCATGCAGAGTGTAGCCTGCGGTATGGGCCACCTTCCCATCAATTATCTGCCGAGCTTTCTGTCTCAGCCCAGCCACAGCTGGCTCCGGGGGGCCCACTCGAGAACACATCACGTGGTGTGCAGCTTGAAAACAATCCTTGTTAATGGCTCTGGCGTCTCCTCTCTGCAGCTCCAGGCAGAAGCTGTTGCAAATGGGCACAGGAGCCCAGGGTTCCAGGCTGTGCCCGCCAGCGGGCATGGCTGCCCCCCCCATCCTCAGCGGGTGGGGGCAGGATGTGGGAACTGGGACCCTTGGGACAGTTGGAGAGGGTGGAGGGGCAGTTGCTTGAGTAGAAAGCAGGCCTGGGTTGAAGTCTTTGTTTTTCCAGGAGTTCGCCAGGTAGGATGGCCAGATACAGGAGATGGACCTTGATTAGGTTACATTCTGGGCTTGTTATCTGTGAGATGATGTGGCTGGACTGCGATGCCCAGCAACCCCTTCCAGCTTTGCCATCCAGTGACCAGGAGTCAATGCAGCAGGTCAAAGAAACTTCTTGGTGCATAGTCTTTCATTCTCCAAAAAACTTCTGATCCTCTAGGAACTATATTACAAATTGATAGCTAGAAAATATTCTAAATTTCAGGAAAAGCTACCAGGCACTTGGACACTGGGAAGTAAAACGGGAAGCAAGATTCCACTCCCTTTCTGAAAGCACTGGGAAAAGAATTCTTGGGAGGGGCCCTTGCCATTCGTTCCCCCAACCCCCTGAGCTCTACTGTCCTTGTCCTTGGTCATGAGGATGACCCAGTGGCCTGAGTGCCTTCTCACTGAGGCTGCAGGATGTGAAGAGGAGGCAAGGCTGTACAGGTTGCTGTTTCCCATATTTAGGACCATAGCTGGCACATGAAAAGCATCCTGAATTGATGTCTGTTGAGTGGAGTGCCTGCTGGGGACAGTACTGGTCACACTCACTTCAAAATATAGAACAAAAGCTGTTCACAATCCAGAGCCCAGAGAGACTGGGAAGGGGAGGGAGAAAAGGGGAGGTTGGCGTGTGGGGTCAGGGTATTAAGAGTATAAAGATATCTTCATAACAGGGAAAACTGAAAATCAGATGCATGACTTTGAAGGTTACAGTTGGGGCAGGGGAGGGAGGGAGGGCCTTATTCCCTGATGAGAACTCTAGATGTCATCCACAGCCCTGTGCACGCTCATCCTTGCACCTGCCACCATTCTAGATGCTTCCCTAGGACATTCTGCACTGCTAGAAGGAGGCAGCGTATCTTTGCAGGTCAGCACCATAGATCATGGATAAGCAAAATGATATCTACCACTTCCCATAGTGATGATATCAGAATTATATCATAATGGCTTATTATATTATAATGGCTTAGCAATACCCTCACGTTGGCTTAGTGTGTTGTACAGTGACCATATAATTTATCTTTCAATTAAGGACACTTTCATAGTGAAAGGGAGAACTCTTCATAGTTAAGCCACAAAAACAAGTAACCTGGAGCTGTCTCTGGTCACCCTTTGGATCCCCTTTTCCCTTGTCATCCCATCTAATCCTCAAGGGATTAAAAATATCATGCCCCACATTCTATAGATGTAGAACATGACTGCGAGGGTCATAATGCAAACACATGGCAATGGGGAGGCAGGAAACTGGGCCTGCTGTTGCCTCATTAAATGTCCTTTCCACTCTTGTCCATCCAGAGATGTTACTAGACGCAAAGACTGGGTTCGCAGCATGATTTCAGCCATGCTGTGTGTCTACAACACCCGGGGGGAGATGTTTAAGTCTTGGCAAGTCTGCCCCCTTCACGTCCCCCCCAGAATGACCAAATTCAAGTTTCTAAGAGTAGAGTTGAGACATCTGAGTAATCAGTTTCTCTTGGGCATCTTGATGGAGAATTAGTGTTTTTGAAACCTGGCTTAGATAATTAGTCCACAACCAATGGACCCATCACAGAAATGAAATGTTTGGGGAGGTTCTCAAACTTCTGATGTTGATGTCAAGGGGAAAAAAAAATCACTTTCCTCCAACCCAAGCCTGGGATACATTTGGACAATCATCAGACACACCTAGGCTTGATGGCTGCCAACCCTGAGCCAGTGAAATCCCTGGGACTCTCCTAAGGCATCTGATTAGGTGACAGAAGGAAGCTGCTTGAATCTCCTTGCCTGAAGGTCTTTAAGAACAGGAGAGACACCTGTCTGAGCTGGTGTAGGAGGAAGTGGGGGCGAGAGTGCTGTCAGTCATAAACTGCCATTCTCCACACACACCAGAGACTATCTTTTGACAATTTATTTAGATGTAGTTGGTAGGGAAGGTGCTGGAATGGATGGACATTTTCCGTAGATAGCAGTATGGCTTAGAGGCCACAAAGGCTGGTATGTTTGGGGATCTAGGATCTAGAGGCACAGACTGCATATTCATGATCCTCCTTTGATTGTTTCTAAGTGCTCAGGGCAGGGTGCTTTTCCCCCACCATGACCTTGAGTTTGCATTGATTTCCCAAATGCACACAATGAAGGTTACACAAGTCTTTAACCAAACCACTGACATTTGATCAAGCCAGATTATTGCAAAGGGTGAAGAAAGACAGACCCTTCACCACCATTTAAATAGGTCTTGGGGTTTGTAAGATCTCAGAAGTGACCTGGTCTGACTCAGCGCTTGATAAATCCCGTTAGTGGTTGTTGTAGGCACACCTCAAGACTGGACTTTGGGTAGCTCAGATGATTGCAGAACAGCCCTAATTTTTCCCGATGGATTAAAAATTTGCATACTAGTTATTCCAATGACTAGCCTTTGTTCTGCCTCCAATGCCGTATATAAGGCCATGTATGAGACTATCCATATGATGGCTTTCGAAAGGCGCTTATTATATTCTCCCAAGTCTTCTCATCTTTAGCTCTGGTCCTAAGCAAAGAGAAAATCAGTATCAAGGAGTCCTGCATCCAGGTGGGGGAAGGTAAGACCCTAACAGGCCAATAAGAACTTACTATAACGGGTTCCTCTACTACCTATAGTTTTCAAAGCCTCCACTGGAATTGAACATCTATAGTACCTTGAAGCGTAACAAACTTATTTGGGTTTTTGCCCTCACTCACTTATTCAGTACTTATAGATCTAGCAAGCATAGGTGCCAAGGATATCACAGTAAAGAAGCCTGGCCTGGCACCTGTCCTCATACACCTGTCCTGTAGTCTTATGGAGGAAGCAAACAGCTGAGGAAAGACAAAGGCCTTTGCACTGCAGTGTGACAGGCTCTGTGGTCACATAAGCTCAGGGTGGGCCTTGGGCAAGGATTCCCAGAGGAAGTGACCCTGGTGGTTGAGGGAGAGAGCCTGCTGAGGCGCTGAGGAAAATGGCCCATACACAGGACCCCTCATTTGGCTCTTCAGCATGTAGTGTGTCGAGGGAGAGGCTAGATTGGATTCAATGGCTAATACAGGGAAGGCCCCAGCATTGTTCTGGCTTCAGATCCTGCAGGAGGTGTGAGCTGTGTACCAGTGGTGGGTCTGTGGGATGAGAATTATCCCACATTTCCTTTTTTTAAAGATTTATTTATTTGAGGAGGAGAGGGGCAGAGGGAGAAGGATGGAGAGAATCTCAAGCAGACTCCCTACTGAGCGTGGGATCTGACATGGGGCTCAATCTCATGATCCTGAGATCATGATGTGAGCTAAACTCACCTTGGTTGGTTAGTTGGCACCCCATCCCTTTTCTTTTTGATCCAGTTAGGAGGACACTGCTGAAACCCCACAGCAGGCTTGGGCCAAGGAGACTAGGTTTAGTTCTGGGGCAGAGAAGTGGCAAGGAAAGCTGTGTATAGGACGGGCTGTGGGTGGGACATGGGTTTAGCTATGGAATTTGCATACATGAATGTCACTTAAAGGGAGCCAGGATGGCTTACCTACAAATCTGCCCATTACACTACTTGAATGTCTTCCCTCTGTTGAACTAATTAAAAACAGTAGCATTTTGAGTTTCATCTGCATTAATGAGTTCAGTTGCTGAGAGGGTACACATCCCACCCCTTGGAATGAACTTGTGATACCAGCGTCTTTCTCTTCTGATTCCCTGGAAGATCAGGAGCTCTGAGAAGATGGAAATTCGATGGAAGCAAGAGCACCGGGGCTGAATGAGGGTTTCTGGGGCAGCAGGCTATAGGGGCTGGGCCCTGATCCTGCAAGAGTGCTGGGCGTTGGTTCAGTGAATCCCAGAAGAAGCCCAGCAACTTCTAGGCAGGGTCTCGGCCTCAGTCCTTCTGGAGATATCTCCTGTGACCCTTCCTTCCCACCTCCCCTGTTCTTGTCCCCTCAGCCCCCGATGCCCCCTACACCCACTGGAAGCAGACTGTCTTCTACTTAGAAGATTACCTCACTGTCCGGAGGGGGGAAGAAATCTATGGGACCATATCCATGAAGCCAAATGCCAAAAATGTGGTGAGTGCTGAAGCCATCTCTGCCTGGGGCAGGGTCAGAGAGAGGAAGGGACCCACGGAGCTGGCTCCCCACAGCTCCCAGGACCCTCTTGCCCAGGTGCCCGGGTGCCTTGTGCACCAACAGACCAGGTACTGGGGGAGGGGCAGTAGAAAGTCAGACTAGGTGTCACTGAAGGCCTCTAGCTGTGGTCTCTTAACACTCAGAGATGAGAGATTTTTCTTCAGGCCCAGCTCTGGCCTCTCAGCCTCGAGGACAGTTTCCAGTTCTTCATCCGGGGTCTTTGGGCACAGAGGCTGTGGTTCAGCTCATTTAGAGCAAGCCAAGAAATAATAGCTTCTGCTGGCCTGGAAGATGTTCGGATCATCTTTCTTCAGCGGGCCTGGTGGGTTGGGGATTGTGCGATTCTTTCTGAGTAAGGGCAGGTGCGAACCTGTGTGTTGAAAGAGTCTGAAGAATGTTCTGAGGGCTGTGCGACGGAAGACTCAAACACCCCACTCTGTTTTCTCTCAGGATGACCTCAGAGGGAAGGCTTCTGTATTATAACAGGAAGGGTTTAGGTTCGAAATCAAAGCACTTCCTGTCAGGATAATGAGACACCAGAATAGATTCCCAAGGGCTGCTCGTGGGAACCCCTTCGCTAGAAAACCTTAGAAACAGGGTAGTCACCCATCCCCCTGCTGGCAGGAACCGGTGGGGGAGGGAGCGACTCCCGACCACGCTAACCCCAGGACCCTTCACCCCTCCTTTGCAGCGAGACCTCGATTTCACGGTAGATTTGGATTTTAAGGGACAGCTGTGTGAAACATCTGTATCTAATGACTACAAAATGCGTTAGCACACGTGGGAAGCTGCAGAGAGCGAGCAAGAAGAGAAACTCTTCCCTCCATCTGCGGCTCCGTAACAAGGACTCCACGCTCGAAAACCAGAGTTTTAAATTCTGCCTTGAAGATTGGTGAACTCACCAGGGCTCCCGTGGGCCCTGCCACGGGACACAGAGCCTCCAGCTCCCCGGCTCTTCTCTGGGAGCCCTTCACTGAGGCTTTGCTGTCGCCCACACAGACCAGCCTCCAGTGCTGGGGTTGGGGCCCCGAGGATGGGAAAGTGCACACGTATACCCATTGTCCTCCTTAACTGTGAATCTCCGGAACTTCCAAGTTTTGCATGCTGCAGGCATCTAGGACAGACTGCTTCACTAGAACCTGGACACGTAGTGTCTTTGATAGCGTAAGCCAGATCACCCGTCTGTGCGGCGGCGTGTGCATGCGTGCGTGCGTGCGTGCGCGCCTCCAGCAGACCCATTAGTTTCTCTGCCCACACCACCTGTATATGCATGCATATACAACCACGTGGGTATACGTCTGTGTTCATTCAGGGTGTGTGTGTGCGTGCGTGCGTGCGTGTGCATAGAATATATATTACTCTCAGAGGAGATTCTGTTGCTTTCGAATAGGAATTTGTTTTGTGATTAGTTTCCCCCTTCCCCATCCCTTACAGATGTTAAGCAGCTATGAAACGTTCTCTGTACCAGCTCTGGTCTCCTTTTGATAGACTGTGGCTCTGAACCCTGAGCATAGTACCACGCACTCTGTTGGCGCTCAATAAATGCACATGAGAGTGAAGCGGTGGCCCGGCTGTGTTCTTGGGGCTCTGGGGTGGGAGGGCTCAGGGTGGACATGAGAGGCCACACTGGAAGGGGAGATCCGAGGAGCAACAGATGCTGCTGCAGGTCCCCATAGGGCAGCTCGTGGTTGAAGCCGCCATGACATCAGGCCTTGTCCAAGGTCATGTTCCCTGCCAACCCTCCAGGGGGTGGGAAGAGGGACTTAGCGGTGAGGTGGGAGGACATGAGCTAACCAAGAACGCTCTAGAACAGGAAGCTACCTGTAGCCTGGAGAGAGGCCAAGCTCAGGAACCAGATAATCTGGGATACATGTCCTGCTGGGAGGACCTGGACAAATCAGGAGATGGTGGTCCCGGGTCCCTGGGGAGAGACTGGAGCAGGGTCTGAATGGAAAGCCAGTGAGGAGATTGTTCTTGTCCGAGGTGCTGAAAGTTTGCAGCACCGCACAGGGGCTCATCCCTGCTCCCTCAACGTGGCCAGTGACTTGCTGGCCCTGCTACTCTCCGCGCCAACAGGAGCTCACCCACCTCAGCCGAGGCCTTCCCACTGAGCCCCGGTAAGACACTGGGTCCCAGGATGGTACCGCAGGTTCCCACTGCAGCTTCTCCCTCCAGCATGGTTGGGGTGCCCTCAACATCTTCAGACCTGCCATCTCTTAGATTCTAGACTCTGGTTCCATCATGGAGAGGGCAGGACCAGGCTAGAGAGTTCTGTGGCTGCAAACAATACCCTGAGGGCAGGGACCCAGGCCCTGATGCCTTGAAGATTCAGTTGCCAAGGAGTCTGAGGGCCTGCTTCTTTGCCCTGTGGGAGGAAACAGGGCCTGGATCCTGAGCCATGGGGGTGTAGGTTTGCCCCCATGGGCCTTGGGCAAGTCACATCACCTTATCATGGCTGAGAAAAGGGGGCTGGACCAGGTGAATGTTTTCCACACTGTGTCCTGGGGAGCCCTCAGGCTTAGGGGAGCAGCCAGGGTCAAGGTGGCCAGAGCTCTGGATTTCCCTCTCCCCAGGTTAAAAAAAGAAACAACCCAATGCTTCCCTTGTCTGTTTTTAATTTTCTTTGGGAAAAGGATTCTACTACTAAAACTGAAAATGAAATAAATATTAAGGAACCAAGACCAAAATCAAATGCCTCTGAAAATGATGTATGCAGGAGACCCCAAATACTCTGAGGTCAGTGGAATCTTGAACCTTCTCTCTCTCTTTCCTTCTCTCCTGCTGCCAGATCTGCTCACTCTCACTAGAAGCTGCCCTCAAGCAATATTTGGGTCTCGGTTGGGTGCTCAGAATCACATTTTCACCCACCTGCATCTTTATGTTATCTCTTGCCTCTATCAGCTTTGAGATATTCTCTCTGGGACCATCGTCACTCAGAAAGGGGGGCCGGCTCTCTGGGCAGATAGGGGTTCTTTGCCTGGATTTTAAAAGGGGCCTCCTGGAGGCACACATAGTTCTGGGGATGTTCTGCTTCACAGGCAATGTGAATTTCAGTATCCCCTGCCCCTTGGTCTAGTGTGAGCACTGCACAACGGTACTCAGGGGCCCCAAGAAAAGCTGTGCATGGCCCCTCAGAGCCCATGTATGTTTCCCTCTGGCTAGTGAAAGGCTGCCCTGTCTTCCTGGGCTGAGCCAATCATGTTCCCATATAGAGAGCTGTCAGCAAAATTAGCAGCCTCTGTCCAAGTGTGGTAACTGACTCTCCGTAGGATGGAAGCACATGTACTGTGCCAGGCGTGGTAGTGTTTTGATTTGGTTTCAGGTTGGGTTATTCTTAAGCTTCTGGGACAAGTGATCTCATCTGCATCATCTCCCCTGGGAGACATATCCCAGGTGCTGGGAAGGAGGAAGGGCCCTTTAGAGGAGTTGATGGGAAGGAGGCAGAGGAGGCTTTGGCTTGGCTACAGGTGGAGTGTCTGGGGGCTGGCAGTGCCATTGAGAATGATCAGTGAGTCCAGCAGCGATGGTCCCTACCCTTTTATAATGTACTTGTGGGTTTCCCCAGAGTCCTGGGAGTTAGGGGCAGAGGAACCCCACCCGTTCTGTAGCCACACTGAGCCCCCAGGAGGAGGAGTGGAGTTGTAGTGGAGCTGGGCGGTGAACTCAGTCCTGCCCATGGTCCCTCCACCGCCTGTGCTGGTCCCTCCGAACCCAGGTCTGGAGGCCTCCCCTTGTATCTGGACAAAGACAGCTCACCTCATGTACTCCATGTGTTAGACAAGAAGGACAGGAAAACTGGAAGGGACAGCAGTGAATGTGTTAGGGGAGAGAAGGGGGCTTGAAAAAGGACATGGGCGCAGGGGCTCTGTCCAAGGGCATTTAAGGGAAACTTATTAGTGGCTTTTTTCTGTGGTGGCACTTGGGGAACCCCTACCTTCTGCCTTTCATTGGGTAGGGAGCCCAGCCAAGTTCACGGAGGATTCCATCCATGGTCAATGGGGTAAAATCATAATTGGCAGGAGCCAATGAGTCTGATGACCCCACCCCCCAGGGGCTCCAGGCATTTGGGGCCTGTAGGCATCCCTGACATTCCTGGGGGACAGGGAAGGACTGGGCTGAACAGAGAGGTCCAGAGATCTTTTGGACCTCTCCAGCCACCAGAAGGGAAGGTCACCCCTGAGGCTTGTCCTGGCTCTGGGTCTCCAGCCTCTGCTGCCCCATATTCCCATCTCTGCTCCTGGACTGCTGGGGTGAGGCCTAGAGAGGCACGAAGGAGCTCTTCCCCAGAGCAGCCCCCTCCTCCTGCCCACGGGAATGCTGCAGTGCGAATTGTAATTTCCCTCTGATCTGCTTGGAGCACGTTCTGAATCGAGGTCAGTGTGTGAGATGAGGTCTTCGCATGACAATAGGGACACTGCAAAGATGACTTCATGTATGAAACCTCTTCTGTCCCTGACTCTGCTTTTTAAAATTTTTTCTTAGAGACTGTACAAAACCTATTAGTGGTACTCCTGTCTTTCTTCTTCCCTTCTTCCTCTTTGGGGGCAGTCCTCCCTTCCACTCCCAGCCGACTTCTCCCCAGACCCCCAGCCCTGAGGCCTCTTTGGAGGTCTTATCCAGGCTGAGTCACTTTGAGGGCCATTGTGTGCATGATCCCTTTTCCCCATAGAACGAAGGCTCTAGGCACGGGAACCGGCCTCTCTCTGTCCATCCCCTTGAACAGCATGGGAGTGCAGGTGGGAAAAGACAGGGAGGCAGCTGGCCAGCTTGACATCATGGAATGTGTCCAGCGGCCGTTCAAGGCCATTCGACTTCCTGTCCTTCTATCTGTGCCCCTGGGGAGAGGCAGACATTTTCCTTACTCGTAAAAACCACCCCATGGAGGCTCTCTTCCCTGTGCCCGGCCCTCCCTTCTTCCCTGTCTCTGCTGCCTTTCTCCCTCTTGGCATCACAACTGGCACTTCACCCCAAAACCCAGCCTGATCCGGACCTCTGGCACACAGTGAAATTAAGCTGGACGTCTCAGCCCATTCTCGTGCCTAGGATGGGTCACCCGGTTAAGAGTCTGTCGGCCTAGTGGGCAGCCGTGATCATGGGGTAATTTCCTGCCTTCCATCTTTGATCTATCTGATTCTTGCCCCCCACCCCATCCCTGCCCCTGCACAGAGGGAGGGGGCCCACCCTGGGTTCTAGATTTTTTTCTAGGTCCCTGCCTGGAGTCTTGAATGGCACCCCCTGCCCACCCGGCTCCGTGCACCACCCCATCCACGTGGCCCTCTCGCTTGCCTTTGACCCTCGGGCTACCACAGGCTGTGCCCCAATCCTCAGCCTATGGTCTTGGGGCTGCCAGGATAAGCCTGCTTGAGGATGGGTGATCTCCTCACACCTGTGTAACCACATCTGGAGCCTTCCAGGCTACCCGGGGCCCAACCCTTGGGAAGTGATGAACTCCTATTCAACTAAGGCTCAGACATATCATGTTCAATGACCAGAAGGTTGGCCAATAAGCGTCTATCAGCTTCTCAACGGGCTCCATCCTACCACATCCATAGTCTGAGCCCAGCTCAGTGACACAAGCTCTGTCAGGGAGGATGGTGACGTTTTAACCTCCTTATTATCTCTCAGTTATCAAGCCTGTGAAATGGAAGGAAAATGTGCTCTCTGTGAATCCCATAGAAAGATCCAGCTGTCCTTTTCAGAGAATGGAACATTCAAGTAAATCCTTTTCGATCCTAACCATAAGTAATTTATCACAGCAGAAGTGAAAAAGGTTTCCCAAATTCTAGGCACCAGCTAGCGTCTCGGCCTCAAGGGCCGAGCGAACTGGCCAGAAAAAACTCCCGGGATGCTGGGTCACTCGGCCCAGGCCCTGTTGTCCCCGCTTCCAAAGGGAAGCATCAGTCACTGGACAACTCGGCCACACGCCGTACGGGCTGGAGCCAAAGAGGGAGGCAAACCCCAGGCGGCTGCTTCCTGACTGTGTGACTTTGGGCAAGTCACTCCACCTCTGTGAGACTCAGGAAGAGATGACCCGGATGCAATGAGGTTAATATAAAGCATGTTTGGAACCTGTAAAGCACCATCGGAATTCCAGTTATAATTGCTATTTTAATCATATTTCTGCCCTGTACGCGAACTGCATTATTGAGAAGACTGTCTGGATGCCAGTGCCTGAGGGCCTTGGAAGGTTCTGGGGTGGCAGACTCTGCAGTCAGAGCCAAGGTCAGCAGCTGGAGCGACCCCCTGACTGCAGGCTTGTCTCTGCAGGTGACACACATGTAGGGTTTCTGCCAAAAGCCCTGGGCAGAGTGGTCCGCTTGGAGGCTCCTGTCCATTAGCTCTTTAAAGGCCTCACAGGTAAAAAAAAAAAAAAAGAAGGCCTCACAGGTGGTTTGCGGAGATCTCCCAGACCCCCAGCAGGAGGTGATTGACTGACACCAATAGCATGTGTCCTTCCATTAGAACGAGAAGATCCTGGATTAGTGAGATGCCATAACCCCACCCGGGGCACTCCAGGAAGGCCCCTGTCCTTCCAGCTCTCTCCACCTACATTTCCAGGCACAAGGACATCCTACTGAACTTGAGACAGAGCCTAGAGCCTACATCTAAAGCCTGGCTCATGTCCCGTAGAGAACAGCCATAGCTAATCCAAGAGGTTCTCTCTCCTCTACAATCGGACACATGGTGCCATTCCCAGTAGAGTTTTCCTCTAGCGGTATTTGGGTTTGATCAATAAGGTATTGAGTTTGGGTACTCAGAGGACCTATTCTTTTTGAGGGCAGTGTGGTAGCTCAGAAGCATACTCTGGGCCTGGCAAGAGGGTTGAGGTGGGGACCCAGCTGGCAACCTCATCTGGACACACCACAGACATGCTTAGATGAGAGCTGTCTGGCTCCACTTAATCGGCAATAACCAGCCACCTCCCCAGTGTCACAGATTGTCATTTATGTGGTCGAGGCACATGCCACTGTGGCATTGCAAGTCAGAAGGCAATAGAAGAACAGAACAATAGGAAGCCTTCTCTGTGCCCAAGGCAAGGATGGAGCCTCCCAAGAGAACATCTGTGCAGGGAGGAAGGAGCAAATCTAGAGATGCAGAAATATTTGTTGCACATACTGTTGCGTGTTGCCACGAGACGTGGAAGATCTACCCTCGCCACCTGCTGTCTGGAGACCGGGCATGGCTTTTGGATCAACCACGAGATGCTACTTCGTCAGCAGCACGAGGGCTGTGGGTCCAGTCCCAGCTGGAAGGAGAAGAGCCAAGTAGGTAGTCGTTCCTAACTTCCCCCGTTCCACAGAGACTTCTCCAGTCCCTTCCACGGAGCAGACACGACACTAGGCGCTGGGAACACAGGAGTGAGCACCACGATGCGTCCGCCCTCCCGGAATGGACAGGCGACCGGAGGAGCAGAGCCTGAATGAGAATGACAGATACAATGGAAGAGGAAAAGCAGAGGCTGCGGGAGGCTGTGGTCATGGGATCCAGCCCCATGGGTGCTCCGCGCTCAGTGGGAGTCTGCCGGTCTCTCTCTCTCCTCTGCCCTCTGCTCCTACCCCTGTTGCACTCTCTCTCCCTCTGAAACAGAAAAATCTTTTCTTTTCTTTTCTTTTTTTTTTTTTTAAGAGAGCCTCTCTGAAGATATGACTTTCAGCAGGAACTTGCAAAAACAGAGACAGAGGGGTGAGGCAAGGGAGGGAGGGATGGGGAGGCATCTATGTCAAGACCCAGCTCAAAGGCAGCCAGAGAGCTGGACACATTTGGAAAAAGAGGAAAAGAGAAGAACAAAGGCCAGGCAGGCCAGGGGAGAGCAGTGAGAAGATCCGGGGCCCAGGGTCAAGAGCCCCAGGGACCACCGTGTCAGAGAGGTGTTTGTCTTGGACACTGAGAAGCCGCTGAGGGTTTAGTCAGGAAACTGACAGGATAAGATTTGTACCCCACACATGCTCGCCATTTAATGAGCTCGAGTTGGCAGTTCTTTCTGGAATCTGGTAATAGACTTAACCCGCTGCCTACTTCAGAAAACCACAGACGACCACAGACAAGGTCAACGTAAATCAGGCAGAGCCTCTAGGAGCCACGAGCGGAGGGTGGAGATTGAGGCTTTCTCTGGGACGCTGCTGTGGAAAATGGCTTGAATACAAATCGCTTCATTGTAGGATTGCCTTGTTCACCAATCAGGGATCCACAAAGGGGCAGTTTGTGCCACTCTGAGATTATTTGTGTTATCCTTTCTGGTGTCATGTCATACTGTTCTCCCCACAAGGATGGCTTCCTTCAGCTCAGAGGATGTGATTGTATGGGAGGCGAAAGGGGGTGGGTAGGGTTTGTAAGAGGCAGGCTCTGCATCTCGGGTTGGTTCTGCAGCCTCCGAGCCCCAGCAGCAGTTTACAGGGGAGCAGAAAGCTCAGCATCGCTTCCAACTCACAGACGGATTCTCAAAGCGTCTTTCTGAGGCTTCATGGATCATAATAGGTTTCTGATATTATGACAATTGCTTCCTGGCCACGGTTGGTTAGCTCAGTTGGATACAATCTTGTGCTTGAAGCCAAAGATGCAGGCTTCCCAGATTCCCCACTCAGTTTCGTGGTCGTGGATGATGCCTTGAACTCCAGCCAGAGTTAGAGATAAACAGACCTGGGGCAGAAGGCTGACTCCCGCAGCCAGGGGCTCTGAGACCTGCTGAGAGTTACTTGGAGTCTTTGTTTCTGCGTGAATCCTTCCTCTGTTAAGTGCAGATGAGGGGACCACCTTTCTGCAGGGTTTACAAGCGTGGATAAGATAGTCTGAGATGGCCTGCTGACTCACTCCACACAGCAAGCAGCACGTGGCAGCTGCTTATAAATGAGGGTCCCTGTTCATGGAATTGAGGGCTCCAGATGAGGACATGCAGGTTCTCTTAGGGAAGAAGGAGGGAGAGAAAACTCTCAGCAGAGTCTCTACCCACAGTAGACGGGAATGCTTACTTTGTGGGGCCAAAGAGAGAAGGCACGAGATCCTGTTGCTTGGAAACAATCCTGAAGGTGGTTTTGCAGAGGTCTGGATGAGAGACACCCTGGGCGGTCAGAACAGGGTCAGGGCTGGGGGAAGCTGATGTCGTTAAATGTGACTCGGGCCTTAGGCCACCAGCTGCATGGGGCAGCGTGGGACAAGGAGCTCATAGTTGGCCGTAGCGGCAGGAGGCTGCCCACAGTGTCCTAACCGAGGATCCTGGGAGCAGAGTCAGCTGGGAGCAGAGGAGCACGGGTCACGCTGGAGTGTGGACTCTGGAGCGAGGACCCCAGTTCCTCTCCTGGCTGTGTAACCATAGGCAAGACAGCTGGCCTCTCCTTGCCTCAGTTTCCTTGACCTGTAAGCTGGTGGTACTATTCTCCACGGAGGAAAGTGGGAAGGATGAAACGAGAAGAGTGCCTAGGACGCAGTCAACAGGACGATGTCCTCTATCATGGTCGATTACAGGCTAAGGCTCAGACCCATGCCGGGCTCTGAGGGCCTCCGGGATTTGGACACGATGGCCTCTGCGAGCCTCCCCACTCGGCTCCCTGTGTCTCTGGGCCACTCTCTGTGCCCACATCTACGATGCTGTCTGTATTAGCAGTATCTGGTTTCGTGCCCGGTCTCTCAGCCCTGAGACAGCAATGTCCTGGAAGGAAGCTTCTAGAGCTCACTTAGCTTTGTGCATCCTCGTTGAGTAGAGTCCCAGGGCCCATCAGAGACCTGGGATCAGTACTTGCCGCAGAGACAGATGATGACTTGCTCCTGTGACTCTCTTGCCCATTGCCAGTTACACCTGTTGCTCCTGCTCTTGAGACCTCCTGTGTGGCCCCCTCTAGGCCCAAGGGTTCTCGTCTATGTAACCAAGGTGCTCTCTGGGCATGATCTCCTGGGGGCCCCCTCCCCGACCCTCCCAGGGTCCTGAAAATCTGACTCTCCCTGTCTGCACTTCTACGGATCTTATTTTGTGACCCTGGGCTCAGAGTTTTCTGAGAATATCCTGTGCCTGACCTTTCACTGGGGGAAAGGAGGAGGACTGCTGGCCTTTTTTGTGGGGTCCAGGGTCAGGGCGAGAAATAAAGCTCAGAGGGAAAAATGAAGGTCCCCTCAGGACTGCAGACAGACCGCACAGACACTTTGCCGGTGAGCAGCCAAGGGAAACAGGACAAGAAGCCTGGGTGTGGGTCTTCTCCG
The DNA here is from genome assembly GCF_964662115.1 of Mustela nivalis. NCBI lineage: Eukaryota > Metazoa > Chordata > Mammalia > Carnivora > Mustelidae > Mustela > Mustela nivalis. The sequence continues at coordinate 106,797,766 of NC_139026.1, read as the reverse complement.
GGCGCCTGACTGCACTTCATTAGTCTGTGACTCTCCTGCAGTGGGACTATCTCTTGGAAAATCATTTTAATAACAAAGAGGAAATGGAATTAGGGGTCCTGGCTGCCTGCTAGCTGGGGCTGACCAACTCTCATCCAGACGGGGTCTTCCTCTGGCTCTGCTAATATTGCTTATTGACGATCTCTGATTAGATTTTGTGCATCGCTCCCCAGAGTATCCCCAAACAAGGAGGACTTGGAGAGAGGTGGGCTTCTGAGGAAGGTGAGGCAAGGGGTTGGAGGAGGAGGGCTGCAGAGGAGTTCGGGATCTGGGTTGAATGGGCAGGGGGTGGGGGGGCACTGGAATTGATAAGCAGCAGATGGAAGTGGAAGGCCAACAATGGGGTCACATCTAAGTGCGGTGACTCTGGCCCCTAACTTCAGAGTTGGGGGGCTGGACATGTCCTATAGCTCTCTGCTTACGGCCTGGTCCTGGAGGAGGTCCTCATGCCCACTAATTCCCCAGTTGCACAGATGGAAGATGATCCGCAGAGGGTGTCGTAGAAGAATCTGGTAAACTCAAAAATTCTGGGCACTCCTGGGTTTCCTGTTACTCCTGCCCAGTCCCCAGATCACATCTAGCTTTGACTATTTATGTGCGTAGGAGGAAATCTGGACCTGGAGAATTCAAAGTAGTGGATGACACAAGATCTACTTTTATTTGGTTTGAGGTTTGCAGGGTATAATCCCCAAGCTCCCACTTCCTTCCGAGAAACCACTTTTCCTAAAGCTCGCTGGATTTAATCGGAAAAAATCCGTGGTTGAGATTTAGTGACTCAGGGTATGGGGTTGAGGCAGGCTACCAGGGACCAAGGACACAGCCAGCAGGGTCCAAGGTCCTTGGCTAGGAGCAGAATAGAAATCAAATGCAAGCCAGCAGGAAGTAAGAACAGAGTTTACTGAAGTTACAGAGAGCAGATACAGACGGAGCATGTGGGAGACTCCAAAAAGAAAAGGAGAGAGTCTCATCTTTGCTAGGGGCCTGGGGTTTTTATTGAGGATTGTGGTCCAGTATAAGCGTCCTCTCAGGCATCCTGGAACCGGTTTGAACAAGGGCCCGGGTGTCCGCTGTAAGTCACTCATTCCTTAGAGCCTCGGGGTCTTGGTGCCAAGATGTACAGCACCCGTGGGCTGGAATATGCACATGATGGCTTCATGGAGGCATTCTCTCCCAGTTCTTCCTTAGATGTGATCTGTTGTGCTCCATGACTTCCAAAGAAATCATTAACTCCTTGTCCCTTACAAGGAGGACACATATTATTTGCACTAAAAGGCAAGTGTACAGTGGGGGTGCAGGTCCTAGCAAGGGTAGAAGCAGGACAAGGAGCCAAAGTCAGATTTTGATGGAGCTCTTCAGTTTCCCTATCCCAGAAGGAAGAAGGAATGGCCAGCCTGGGACCACACTAGGCTGTGGGAAGGTAGAGAGGAAAGGTCAAGGTTGAAAATGTGGTCTGGCTCATGGGCAAACACAGGTCATGTTGAAAGTTGAGGCAGGCGGTTGGTTATGAGGTTCTTTCTCCCTACCCCCCACACCCTGGTCCTCTCAGCACAGGGTCTTGGGACCAGCGCCAGAAAGCCTTACCTGTCTTTCTGCCCAGAGTCACAAATCTGTCACTTCCCTGTTTAAAACCCTCCACAATTTCCTCATCACTGACCAGGTAGCATTTAAACTTCTCTGGTCCAGGCAGGCTCTCAAGGTTTGGCCTCATCGGCTTTCATCCCCAGATTCATTCTCCACTTCTGACCCCAGAATCCTCTTCCCACATCTGCCCACAAGTTGGGCAGCCAGCCCTGCTGGATCCCCAAACTGCCTTCTCTCACTTTCTTCCTGTCATCACTATTCCCCACTGTTCCCCTTCCTTCTTTGCCTGAGGGCACAAAAGGCAGCTTCCCCCCAACTCCAAACCCAGGGACAACTTAGTCTCACTAACTTCCCGCATCCCAGGGCATTCTGCCCTGTCCCTCTCATTTCCTGTCTCTCTGCGAGGTAAGTCTCACTGACTTTGGGATCCTTGATTTTTTTCTCCTTTTTTATGGTCCAAGGGCATAGTGTATTGCTTGGCACGATGGCACATATTCTAATTCTCATGGAAAGTATTTCAAGCCATCAGTAGTGGGGACTATTGGGGAAGGAGTTGGGATGAAACCAGAACGGGTGGAGTGTGCGTTTTCCTCAGTGTGTGTGGTGTGTGGGTGTGTGGTGTATTTGTGTTGGAGTGTGTGGGGTCTGAGTCTATGGTATGTGTGGTACATGGGTGTTTAGTGGATGTGTGGTGTGTGGTTGTGAGGGTGAGTGTGTGGTGTGTCTGAGTGTGTAGTGTGTGGTACATGTGTGAGTGTGTGGTGTCTGAGTGTGTCATGTGGGTTGTGTGGTATGTGTTTGGTGTGTGTGATATGTCTGAGTGTGTGGTGTGGTGGTGTGTATGTGGTGTGTGTGGTCAGGCATGAGTGTGTGTGTTTGAGTATCTGAGTGTGTGGTGTGTGTGTATGGTTCTGTGTGTATCTGTACGTGTGTGAGGGCTCTATAGCACAATGGATTCGATGTCGCTCCTGAGCCCCAACTGCCCCTCTTGAGTGTTGAGCATCGGCACGTGGCTGCTCTCAAAGGCCTGGTCACTGAGACGGTGTGTAATGCCACAGAGGCCTCAGAAACTCCTTAGGCCATTGGTCTCACTGAAGGCCTGCTGCGTGGCCATTGAAATTCTCTTCAAGAATCCAGCCAGAGGGGAACAGCATGGGCAAAGGCACGGAGGCACACCAGAGAGATCCAAGGTCAAGAAAATATTCACACACAAGCAGAAAGAAGCTTTTTCACTATTATTCCATGCCATTATTTTTTAAAGTGAGGAAGAGAGAGACCGGAAGAGAGGGAACACAAGCAGGGGTAGTGGAAGAGGGGAAAGCAGGCTCCCTGTTGAGCAGGGGTCCTGATGTGGGGGTCGATCCCAGGACCCTGAGATCATGACCTGAGCCGAAGGCAGATGCTTAACAACTGAGCCACCCAGGTGCCTTTCCATTCCATAGTCTTTTACTGTTAATAATGGTAGTATTAAATTTTTTAAAGCTCTTTTAACTTCTACTTACATCGGAAATTTTGATGTGTGTGTAGGGGGAGCGAGGTTCGGCATTATTTTTTTTAAATCCTGAAACAAGTAGAAGTAGCATAAATAAAAATAAATAAGCTAGTAAAGGAAAAGAAAAACTGCCCAGGTGATCCGAGTGGGCATCCAAGGTTGAGGACCTCCAGCCGGAACCACCGCATCTGCCTGAGCCATGGGCAGAGTGGTCTGGCCGTTTCCAGGTGAGGCAGCTCTCCTTGTCTCCCCATTGTAGCCCCAGAGCCAGCTGCTGCCCCACAGGCAGAAGACATGCTGGGGGTGGGAGGGCATTTATCAAGTCTCAAAGAGATGACACCCAGGGCCTAGAGGGACTATGACTTAAATTATAGCTGGAGAAAACTGGGCTAGGTCAACCAAAGTGAGACAAGGCCCCAGAGAGGGTCCCCAGTGAATAACGGGGGAGGGGACAGAGCAGGTACCCTGCTGTGACTGGAGCCTGAGAAACTCTCATGGGAGGATTACTGGGAGCCGTAGGGCTCTTGGGTAGCAAATATCCTTCCCGGAGGTTATGGACTCCCAGGGTAGTGGGCCAGGAGCCAGCACAGCTGCTCACGGACCTCTAAACCCAGCAGGTCACCCCTTTTGCCTGGGCCACAGCCTCCTCATCTGGGACAGGAGGGAGGTGGGTGAGCCCGTTCTGGGTTCCATCTGAGGCCGCATTTGCACACAATGGTCCGTGCAGAAAACCACCCCCGCCTGCCTCCCGCCAACCACACTGGGAGCAAGGGTGCCAGTGTTCACTGCCCAGTGGCCTTATTTGTGTCCCGCTGAGTTGAGGCAGGAACGTAGACCCTGGAGGCTCCCAGCCATTGCTCAGGCTGAAGACTGCAGTGCCAGCTAGAGAAGGGGAAGGATAGGGAGGGGGGAGATGGGCCTCGTGAATGAACACGGCCTTGGGAGGGGGCAGAAGAGAGTGGGAGGAAGGGAAGAGGGTGGGGTGGGCACAGAGGGAGGAAAACGCAGCCTCATCTGCTTGTTTGTGTTTCTTGTACTTAAGATGCTGACTTCTAGCATATTTTTAAATCCATCAGACATGAAAGCCTGATTTAAATAGACCCGCAGTGTGAAGCTGGTAATTTCACTTGCCACAATAAAGGAACTGGCAGGACGCGAGCAAAGACGCAGCACCTCTCCCCATGCCAGGCAAGCTGCAGAAGCATGGGGAGACTTTGGGGCCAGGTGCTTCCAGCTCCCTGCCCCAGGAGCCGGCTGGAGGAGGGGGTGGTGGAAAGAGAGAAAGATAAAGAAGATGGGAAAGGGAGGGAAAAGTAGGGCAGAAGTGGGACAGGGGAGAAAGTGGAGAAGGGTGAGTGGGAAGACGAAGTACAGAAATGGACAGGCTCAACATTCTCCTGGTCCACGGATGCATTCTGGTCAAGTCATCTAGACTACCAGGCACGCCTTATCCCATATACTTTTACTCTAGGCTCGGTTCAAAACAATCCCAGACTCTCAGGTTTGGTGGGGTAGAGGTAGAGGGAATCTTAAAAGCAGAGTGTTCAACATCTGCTTGAATACCTCTAGAGTTAGGAAACTCACTATCTGGTGAGGCAGCCTATTCCATTGCTGGGCAGTGCTCACAGGGACAAACTTCCTTAGGATAGGTTGCAATCCCCATGCTCGGTGCTGGCTGGTCCTAATATGGCCTGTGAAGTCGCTCAGAACAAGTGTAACACCCAAGTCAGCCCTTCATCATGAAACACAGTATTCGGGTTCTCTCCTACTTCAGTTCTCTTACGCTAGTTCCTAGTGTCCTTACTATAAAGGATTACTGCATCAATCTTGCTAAACCAAAGTATTTCTGGATGCTAATGAGTGTGTTTCCCACTGTAGTCAACGCAACAAAATTTCAGGAATAATAAAAGGCTTTTGCCATTCATTTTTTGTGTCATTCAACACATTCTTATTGAGTCCACACTCCGGGACCACGTTAGCCTGTCCTGTTGGCACAGAAGATATGGAAGTCCTTTCTCCAGGAGCTTATCTACAAGGAATGGAGCCAAATTCCTAAAGAGAAGAAGGGTGAGCAGGGGCAGAAGTGTCAGCAGAATCCAGGGTGGGGTGGAGCTGGTGGAGACCCTTAAGGGAAAGGGATCCGGGGGATCGTGGTCACGGCATTTTTATGAAATGCTACTGTATACTTGTGGGTTTCTAGGTATTTCTTCTCCTTGAGTACACTGAAGCATCAAGGGTGTTAAGTAAGCTTGTCTTCCTTTCTTGCTCCCTTATCTCTGATAAAACCCTCATTGTTGGGCACTGAAGAGAGAATCAGTCCTATAGTCATTCATGGAACATAATTGCTTGTAAAAGTGTTTTCTGAAAAAAAAATGTATTATGGTAAAGTATACAAAACATAAAATTTGCAGTCTTAACCATTTATTACTGTACAGTGACATTGAGTACAGTCACAATATCGCATGGAACCATCATTCCCCTCCAACTCCAGAGGTTTTCATCATCCCAAAATGAAAGAGTCTATAAACCATATGTGTAAAGTGGGTCAATTAGTGCACTATCTGAAGTCTGGACTGGGCAACAAATCTACACACCTAGCATTTATGATGTAAATAGAAAACTGAATGAGACCAGAACCATGCCAGTGAGAACCCTGTAGCCTGCGACGCTGTGTTCCTGTCCCATTTTAAGGCAGAGTGGAAAGATACAAAGCATTCTTAGACAGAATTCTGTAGCCTGAAGGAATGCAAGTTTTCCTTATTCTGCTAGCCCAGAGAAATGGGAGATGCTCTCCCCTGAGGCCCCAGCTTCTCCTGGTTACCAAAAGTGTGGAGCTTTCTTTCTTGCTTATTCTGTTTTTATGTCTTTTGCACAGAGAGACAGATGATGTAATAGCTGACATTTGTCTACAGGTTTTCAGTTGACTTAATCCTTCCCCAGAGTTCTTGTTTGACCTTCACACTAGCAGACAGTAGGGCAGAGAACACTATTTTATGGATTTGGAAGCTAGGGCTCAGAGCACCAAGAAGTTCCAGGTTTTGCCTAAGGTCACACAACTGTGTTCATGTTCTTATTCTGAGCAGATCGTTAGGGATTAGAGAAAACATCTGGGAGAGGCACAGCCTGGGTAAAGTTGGTCAGTTCCATACCAGAAAGGAAGAAAACCAGGCAGGGAAGCATCTTTTATGCACAGAAGCATGGAGCCTAAGTCAAATTAAGTTGTTGAGCCCCCTGAGGGTAATGGATTGCTACTAGCAACAGCTGGGGAGGCTGCTGGGGTGATGAGATGGAATGCTTTGATGGGCATCACACTGTCTGAAATGCAATTGAATCACAGCAGCTGGAATGCTTCTCAGCACTCTGTTTTAATGTCACTGTACAGCTCATTTTGAACCAGTGAGGCAACCCCATGGGTCTACCGGACCCCAGAAGCCCAGCCATCTAGCCTCTGGGAACTGGGGCTCCAGTGGACTGCTTACCAAGTGGTGGGCCTTGTTCTTGAGAAATGATGCTCTGTTCTCAACTGCTTCTATAAGGCAACCATTGTTTGTCAGACACTGTACTAAGCATGAGGCAGAGATGAATGCTCCTGCCCTCGGGAGTTCAGTCCAGTGCATTTCACTCATTACAGCCCTGTGGGCACTGTGTATAAATAAGCACAATACAACACCATTACAGAATGGCCTTGGGGAGCCTATACACTGGATGTTAAATCATATACCCTGACACTCTGTCCTTGACCTGGTGCTGCACATACTCAATAAATTCTACTTCCATAGTAATCTTACTCAAATTCATTAGGAGGCTCCTTGAGCTGTACATGTTTTGATTCCAAGTTAAAAAAAAAAAAATCCCATTCCTTCTGTCCATGTTCTTTGGACATTTTTGCTTAGTAGTGCAGGGTTTTTATGGGTAGTATTTACTTTTATAGGTCAGATGGATCCAGTCATAATTCATTATGATGGCACATGCCTCACTGGCCCTAAGTGTCCTCATTTTCTGGGTGGAGAGTCTCCTGGTGGTATGTCAAGAGCCTGCAAGTACCACTTCCTAATCAGAGCCAAAGTGTTGAAGTTCCAGCCCTGACAGAGGCGTCTGTTCTTGGACTTGACTCAGTCCTGCCCCAGGATGATAAATGAACACAACCTCATTAATGAACAAGTGCTTCTCAGTTTCTACATTGAGTTCAGGTCCTCAGCCAAGCACCATATGGTTTCCCAACCCCCATCATTTCCAGGAAGTTTCTTCCTAAGTAGGACACTTTACTGAAACTGGCTCCACTGAATTGTGTGAAAGTTGGAGTTATGATGTTCTTTGTTACTGTTACTGTTTGTAATTAACATATTTATTAATAGGGACATTAATGGAGGAAGGAAGTGGGGGAGCTTTTGAAAGATCCTACATCATGTTAACCATCATCATCCTTACCCTTCACTCTGACACACACACCCCCAAGGAAAGAAGGGAAGAAATAACAAATAAAGGGTAAAATCTTATAGATTTTGACTGAACTTTGTTGGGATTTGTGCAGTCAATTTCTTTTCCCCCAGATAATAGGAGGAGAGGTGACAGTGCTCGTAAGCCCAGTCAGCAAGAAGTTACTTAAATATTTGTTTCTGTATGTTTGCATACTGTAATTTCATTATTTTGAAGTAATTAAATACTTATGATCTGTAGTATTCTCCCACCTATCCCTTCTGAGTGAAACTTTGTAAAATGTCTGGCTTCCTGGCAGGAAAGGCAACACTGCCTGAGGGTTTCTGGCCTTCTTTCACTTCCTCAAAGAGATGGATATTTTCTTGGGCAGCTCGTCTGCAGCAGGACATCCAGAAGCTCAAGGTAGAGGGGACAGTTCTCAGACCTGAAAGATTTCTGAGTTTCATATCCCTCCTCCAATCCAGAAGATAGGAAAGGCTTTAGGGAGGAGGTTAGAAGTGGAGCTAAGGCACGAGACAAATCCTGGAAATGTTGTGTGAAGTGTGAGGAAGGAAGCAAGAACTGGCAAGTAGAACTTGTTTTGTGCACAGTAGAGATGGCTAGGAAAGTGAGGTTTTTGAAACTTTAAACCCGCTATGTTAAATATGTTCAAAGACCTAAAGGAAAATCTGAGAATAAGGTCCCACCAAATACAGAGAATCAATAAAGATATAAAAATTATAAAAGGGACCAAACAGAAATTTTGGAGTTGAAAATACAATAATGGAAATGAAAATTTCACTAGAAATTCCCAATAGCATATTTGAGCAGGCAGAAGAAAAAAATCACTGAACTTAAAGATAGGGCTGTTGAGATTATCTAGTCTGGGGAACACAAAAAATAAAGAAGGAAAGTGAACAAAACCCCAGAAAACCATCAAGCATATCAACATATGCATCCCAGGAGTTCTAGAAGGAAAGGAGAGGGAGAAAGGGATATAAAGAATATTTAAGGAAATAATGACTAAAACCTCCCTGAATTTGATGAAAGCCATCAATCTACCCATCCAAGAAGCTCAACAAACTCCAAGTAGGATAAACTCTAAGAGATCTATAGCTAGACACATCAAAATCAAACTGTTGAAAGACAAAGACAAAGAATTTTGAAAGCAGCAAGACAGAAGCAAGTCATCACATACAAAAGAACCTCAATAAGATTAAGAGCTACTTTCTCATCAGAAACCATGGGGCCAGAAACAGCGGATGGTATATTCAAAGTAGCAAGGGGAAAATAACCCCGTCAGGCAAAAGTTCAATATCTGACAAAACTATCTTTCAAAACTGAAGGATAAATCAAGACATTTTCATCTAAATGAAACTGAGAGCAGTGGTCTTTAGCAGTAAAACTAGTGAAGTAATACTAGTGAAGAGAAAGACCCTAGTTAGTTACTTGAATAACATGAAGAAATAAAAAGCACTGGCAAAAGTAATTACATAATTAAATATAGAAAATAGTATGAATGCATTTTTTGTAACTTCTTTTTAAATCTGATTTAAAAGAGAACTGCATAGAAGCAATAAAAATAAATCTATGTTGGTGGGAAAAAATGTATAAAGATGTAACTTGTGACAATATAAACATACAGGAGAGGGGAATGGAACTATACAGGAGCAAAGTTTTGTGTGGTATTGAATTTAAGTTGGTATTAATCCAAACTAGATTGTTATAAACTGAGATATTAATGGTTACTTTCAGGGCACCAACCAAGAAAATAAATTTAAAAAATACTAAATGAAACAAGAAGATAATTAAAATAATACATTAGAAAATAACTAACAAAAGAAGGCAGTAATGGAGAAGCAGAAGAACAAAAAGACATACGAAATACAGAAAAGATATAGCAGAATGGCAGGCATAAATCTTACTTTACCCAATATATTAAATGTAAACAGAGTAAACTTCCTAGTGAAAGGGCAGAGATTGGAAGAATATATTAAAAGACATGATCATACTATATGTTGTCTACAAGAGATTCAGTTTAGATTCAAAAGCATAAATAGGGAGAAAGTACAAAAATAGAGAAGGTTATAGCAACAGCAACCAAAAGAGAGCTGGAGTGTCTCTACTAATATCAGACAAAATAGACTGTAAGACAAAAATTGTTACCAAAAGCAAGAAGGACACCTTATAATGATAAAGGGTCAATTCATAAAGAAGACATAACAATTATAAACATATATGAACCCAGAAATAGAGTCCCAAAATCCTTGAAGCAAACCACTTTAGGAGAAGGCAGCTCTGTCCTAAATACTTGAACCCCATGACCACTAGGATTTATTCCCTTGAGCTAGCATTTTGCCTCCTTTAAAGTTCTTTCTTAAAGTATACATATGGCCCTTAAGCCACCATTTGCATTAGTACTTTAGCTGAAATTGGTTTAAGATCCTTTAGAGCATTGTCCTGTGACAGGACAAAGGGTTGAGCTATTTTTGATAGAACGTATAGGTGTGACCTGGAATGGGCTCAAGGGGTAGAGTAGGGAAGAGTGGAGTCCAAGACTGGGTTGAAGTGTTAAGGAAAGACAAAGAGTATCAGATGGAGAGAGGTGGAAGAAAGCTAATATATTACAGAGGAACAGAGAAGACCCCCAAAAGACCATCAAGCAAATAAATGGTAGACAAATAGCAAAACAACTGGGGCAGGGCATCTGGGTGGCTCAGTCGGTTAAAGCATCTGATTCTCAGTGTTGGCTCCAGTCATGATCTCAGGTCATGAGATCGAGCCCCACATATGGCTCATCAAGGAGTCTGCTTGAGTTTCCCTTTCCTTCTCCTTCTGCCCCTCCACCCTGTGCACGCTTGCTCTTTCTCTCTTGTGCTGTAAAATAAATAAATATATCTAAAAACAAATATCACAAAAAACAACCAGAGTTTTGGTTCGGTGCTGAAGCCCCTGGTTTGGCAACTCAGGGCTGAGGGCAGCCACAAATGACAGAAGAAGTGAAAGGAGTCAGAATAGGGAAGAAAATGTGGAGCCAACGCTGGTGGCGAGCAGAGGTCATTCTTAGGTAAATACCCTAACAGTAGGTCTCAGGTGCTGTCTGTGTCCTGGAGAACCACAGGCAGGGAGCAGAGTGAATTAGATTATGCGGAAGCAGACCACATACACTATGAGATACGGTACTGACTGGAAAACCAGGAAACCCACAGGAACAAAGGAGAGCAGAGCTAAGAGCAATGCCAGAAACAAGCTCATATGCCAAGGAAATGGGTTCAGCAATTGAGTACTCAAATAAGGTAGTGTTTATGAGAACACCCACTTATAGGTCTTAGTAAGTGTTAGCTGGTTCTCAATCTGAAATTAGGGCGAGGTTAGTGGTCTGGGCAGTGACTCAATGTTGACAACAAAGGTAGCCCCTACCTGTTAGCACCTATGTGTACTGGGCACTGTGCTAAGTATTTCACATTCATTGCCTCATTTAATATTTAAAGTGTCCGTGTGAGGTAGACATTGAAACCTCCAATCTACAGATGAACAGGAACCCTGGCCAGGTGACTTCAAGGTCATTACAGCTATGTAAATGGTTTGGAGCCAGAGGTTTCTCTGACAGCACTCTGCCAGGCCCTGGGACAGGCTCACAGTCACGGGGGTGACTTGGATCACCTTGATAGCTTATGGGGAATTTGGAGAGAAGGGGAGGCTCTGACCTTGGCACACAGAACTTCTCAGAGGCTCTCTGAGGTCCCATCCTCCATACTTGTTTCAAGTGGGGTTAGAGAAGAAAGCAGCAGGGGCCTAAAGACCCTCGCTGCCCTCTCTTCTCTGCCTGGACTTTTGAGGTTTTGTGGGCTGTGGGGTCAGGCACTAGGATCACTCCACCCTGTTCTAAATCCTGAATGCTCTTCTCCTAAATGGAAAAATGTAGCCCCAAGCCAGGGACTTGGTATAGGGTATAAAGGCATCTGCGGGCTTGGGAAACTCCAGGTATAGCCAACTTGCCCCATAAGTTCCAACTGTCATCTCTGCTTTTTTGTTTTCAGAAGCAGGAGATTCAGTTTACTTTCTTTATGGTGATCCTTACCTTCTATCTGCCCCCGCCCTGCTCAACAACACATATTCACATAGCAACACACACCCACACAGATGCTGGAGGGCCACTTCTGGGTGACCCATCACCCCCTGCATCCCACGAATGAGACAATTGCCATGGTCCTTTCTTAGAGAAAGGAGTTTCCTATGAGTTCCCTTCAAATTTGGACTGAAGGCAAGGCTAGCCTAAGTTAGAAGACGAAGCTATCATCACAAGGACCCTGAACAAGAAGAACCAGAACCATCAAAGAGCCCAGCATTCATTTTACAGATGAGATGGTCGATCAGACAGGGAGCTGCCTTCCCCCAAGATCATGAGGCACCTCCTGGGGCTCAGTGCTGGCTTTTGTGTTGTACCATCCATGGGCTCCCTGGTGCCTCCAAGCACCAAATGACGGTAAGAAAAGCCTGAGAAAAGGAGGTAGGCATTTGCCTGGTGACCCATGGAACTCTGACACTTCTAGGAGTCTGGGGAGGAGGCTACAGGGAACACCCTTAGGAACTCTGACCAGCAGACACTCTACTACCAAGCTGGCTGTATACCGTTGTCTTGAATCTTCTTGGAGGCCTGTGGACACTTTGTGCTTCTCTCCCTTCCTATGTTGTGCCACTTAGGTATGGACACCACTCACTTTCCTGTAGGGCTGGGCCTGCAGCACATGAGTGGTAGGGGGCGGTGAGCTTTATGATCTTTTCATCCAGGCCCCCACCCAAGCCAAGAATGCCCTCCCCTCGCCAGCCCCCCTGACGGCCCGCCAGGGATGCTGGAGCCCAGCTGGGGCTGGGAACTCATCACCACCCAGATGAAGGGACCACATACGGGCCCAGATCATGCTCCTAATGCAACATCCCAGGGATGCTGAAGTCTGCAGCTACACTCTGCTCACTTCTGAAACACCAGCTATATGTCCACAACATGGCCACACTTTCTTTTTTTAAATATAGTCTTCTGGAAATAAAATAATAAAATAAAATGAAGTCGGTAACTATGGACCCAGTGCCGGGCCTCACTGCCTGCATGTCAATCTACCCCATTAATCATCATGTACAATTTTTCGAAGAGCTATTTTGAGAAACATTGGAAAATGGCTTTTACAGAGCTATATATACCTTATTTATACACCAGAAATGGTCGCTCTGTTTAGCAGCAGATGGGTTTTTCCCCTCGTTTTCTTCTCATCTCTTAGTCAAAGTTAAGTAGGAACTAAGCCCACTCACTCACCCCAGGCACACATTTATCACCCACAGTCCACCTTGGAGTCAGGGCTGTGGGTGGGGGGTTGAGAGGAAAGGGTGTGGGTTTCTCATAAGGCATGTTCCAGAGACTGCGAGGGGACAAATACAGGAGGCATGGTGGCTGCTGAGACACGGGGTTCTGCAGCCCAGCAAGGAGCAGGATCCCTGCGGGTGGGGTGTGCAATAGAATGTGGATGCTTTTCTCAACACCACGTGGCCATCTCGAGGTCTATGAAGCATATGCCAAGAGCATCCCATTGATATCCAGAGAACAGGAGCCAAAGGAAGACCCACCGCCCTGGTCCTGTGTCTTTGGCCTACAGGAAGCAGCAAGTCTGCCCTTCGTGGTTGCCATGACAACCACGGTGCTGCATTTCCTAAGGGCAAGGGGAGCAGAAGGGAGGTGGGGAAGGCATGTGGTGATTTTTCTGGAAAAGCCCATCTGTTTCTTTTCCCCACAAAACTAAGCTGGGGGAAGGGGTGGGAAATGGGCACCTGGGTCTAGAGAGAGAAGATAAAGAAGATTCCAAAATGCTCCAGGAGCAGCTTTCCTGGCTGGATGTGCTTCCCCTCCTGTTGGTGGAGGCAAGTCGCTGACAGAAACAAGGGCTTAGGCAGGCTGTGGTGGCAGCATCCAAGCAGGAGCCCATGTGCAGGAATCAGGGTAAGTCCTGTGACCTCATGTCCACATGGAGCAGGGCTGGGAGGACTCTTATCAGCCACAGCAAGATTTCTTTTTGGCAGGGCGATCAACTTGTATTGTGTCCTCCCTGGCTGTATCTTCTTGTTTCTTGAGGATCCTGGGAGAGGGGAAGGTATAACATCAGTAGTGGAGAGCACTAGGTCCTGGGGTTACAGGCCATTTGGATGATAAGGAAGGAACTCAGCCTCACCAGAGCATCAGAGAATTCAAAGTGTCCCTCTGGGAAGTACAGGTATGTAACCATAATTTGTAAAGACAACGTTTAGGCAATATGGATCTTTCGTGACACCTCTTCCAAGAAGCCTCACCTGATTCTCCAGGTGGTGTAAGTGTCCCTGACAGCATTCTAGCCATTTCTCTATTATAAACCCATCACCCTGCATCAGAAGGTGCTTTCACCCTTCTGAGGGTGGCTCCCTCAGGTGAGAAATCCGCTTGAAGCCAGGACTGTATGTTTTGTCTCTGTGTCTCTGTAGCCTATCTAGTACCTGGCACACAGTGGAGACTCAAAAAGTATACTTTTGCGTTATTAACCCTATAGGAGTTCTGTCCCATGTCGCTACAGTTCCAGATTAAATGTAGGAGGTGAAGGATTAAAAATAGTGCGAAGGATCTTATCCCTGCTTGATAGCCTCAATGTGTTTTCACCTTTAGCATCTCTCTGGATATTTACAACAACCTGAGTCAGCAGGGATGCTCTGATGAATGTTCCTAAGTTAGACTTGGCCTACGAATCAGTGTCAGAGAAAAGCCTACAGGGTATTCCATGACTCCACAGCCTCTCCAATGCATAGATAAAGTGGTTCTAGATAGATGGGTAGGTGACTGGATGGATGGATGGATGGATGGGTGGGTGGGTGGGTAGATGGAATGAAATGAATGCCTATAAATAAGTGAATAAATGAGTGAATGTCCAAGTATTGAGAATAGGGCCTTCTTCTATGGGATTTTTGGGATTTTTAAAATTTTGGTGTAGGGAGAGGCTTACGAAAACAGTCTTTAGGTGGAACTAACCCTTTAAGACTGTCCCCTTGGTGCCTCTAGTTCCTCCCAAACAGCGCCTCCCTCCCGGGCTTCTGCCCTCTCCCCTAGAGTCTGTATTGTAACTGTTGTTATTCCCAGCTGGATGCCAACAATTCCCTGCTAAGATACTGGCCAGTGTTCAGGGACCTGTGATGTGACCTTTCCCAGAAGGATTTGCATTTTAAAAGAAGATCCCTGGGGAAAAGGCAGCTTTTAAGCTGCAGAAGAAGGCAGCAGTGGGGGTGAGAGGCAGGGGAGCGTTTCCTTTTTGTCCCTATTGTATTTCAGAGGGCTGTCCCGGAACCCCACACAAAAGCCTAGGCCTCCAGCCCCTTTACCCAGAAGGCTCCAGAAGACAGAGGGCGGGGGCGTAGGGTCTGCACAGAGGTGAACGCGGGTGCTTCCCACCAGACCACGTCTGCGGGGATACACCTCTGTACCTGGCTAGATGGAGCAGGGACTCTTTGGTGTTGTGACCGGAATAGGCACTGCATTCATAGAAGATCAGATTGTTCTCCTGGAATCATAAAGCAGAGGAGACAGAAACAGAGTGCTGGGGGAGCTCGACGGAACCATGGGAGATGGGAAAACAGCCTGTCTGCATCTCTCCGCATCCCTCACTTCCCCTCGAAGACCCTCTTCATTCCTCTCCCCATCCCCCCTCTGTATAAGAAGGTTGATTCCCCTTGATGCCCTAGGCTCCCTAAGGCAAGTTCTGTAACCATCTCCCAGGTGAGCTATAACAATTGTAAATCACAAAACAGCGTGCCACCTTAGTGCTTTACACGTTCCCATAATTGCTCTCAGGTATGTACATGCTTGTTTCCTTTTCACACCAGCCTGTGATGCAGGCAAAGATACGAAGGCTGGGATGGGCCACGTTCTTCCCACTGCACAGGCAGGGAAACCAAGGGCACAGTACAGACAGGGTCTGTTCATTCAGTGACTTATGTAGCTAATGGCGGGGCTTTTCGCAGGACGCTGGCCCTGGGGCAGGTGTCCCTAAGGCACTCCAGTAGAAAATCTCCTTCACACCAGTTAATGAATATTCCAGCTGCCTAGGCTGCCAGCGTTGGTGCCACAGGACAACTGTCCATCACCTCAGTAGGCAGAGTCCATCCTGCCTGCACAGTGGGGGCTCTTGGCCAAGGCTCATCATTATGCCCATTTATCAATCCTGTTAGTAGATTTCCTGCTTCCTCGGTCGGGACAGTGCTAATGGCAGGGAGGCTGATGTCCTGTGGGGATGCAGGCAGCTGAGGGAGGACACTTCTGCTGAGGTTTGCAGATCAGGGGACTCTACGGACACTGGGACACCGGCTCCCAGCTCAGCTTTCCTGAATCGCTACCCCAGGGACCCCTGCTCCATCCTTGGTTCTCTTCATCCAGCCCCCGTAGGCACTGCTGTTGGAGCCTGACTCTGGTATAGTCTTCGGAAGAATAAAACCTTCATGATGGGGGGAGGGAGACTTCACAAGATCTAGAATTCGAAGACAAGCTTTGCCTTGCAGCTGGCTTCCTGACTCCACCAGTGAGGACACCTGTGAGAAACTGGATCAATACTAGCGGCTCAGAGCCTCGTTTTTGTTTGTTTGATTGCTTTCAACTGACCAAAAAGAGACAAAAGGGAAGAAATGGGGTGATAAAAACACAAGCCTGCTGTTCATTAATCAAAATCTTTGGATCCAGATGTATTTTGGGATGCAGAGATTCTGAGTCTCAGAGACACAGCAGATGTCTATACTGTGTCACTGTCCGTGGGCCTGGGACAGCACCCTATAATCAAACATATTAATACTACTTTGGTGAAACATCTGAAAATTCATTCAAGCAAGGTAAATGAAGACCAGTTCCCCATCAGTTCTGGTCAGAGTTTTCTGCCAGATGAGACATGAGAAATCCGTAGGCAGAGTTCTTTCGAATTTCAGTACTGGGGGTCAGGGAGGGCAGACAGGCAGCTAACTACCTGGTCACCCTTCTTCCTCCTTTTTTTCCTTGACCCTTAGCCTCTGTGCCTGTTTGCCTAGCCTCAGGGGCCGTGAGTCCCTGTTTAGAGCAAGCACACTAAAAAGTTTGGAATCCCCCATTTTCTCAGACATAGAGTTTCCTGAAAACCATTCGGAGGCAGGAGAGACAGCTAAGGAACGAGCACCGTTTGCTGCCTGATTTCCATTGAGCCTTATAGGTCCCCAGCTTGGGCAAGAGGGCTGATGCTTATATTTTAATGCTGTGTTTTCGAGTGCATGCTCTGAGTTTATCTCAAGTTCACAGCTCGGGGCTCAATCTTGATAGAATGGATAAGCCTCTAACAGAGCTGTTCAAAGAAGAACAAGCTGTCTTACAGATAGCGAGTGTTTCATCCCTGGAGGTGATCAAGTAGAAATGCAAAAGAACGGATTTGAGTATCAGATAGGGGATTTAAGTAAGTAACCTATTACTATCTAACAATTTATCATTCTGAGTCCCAAGGAAGAGAGTCTGGGAAAACTCCCCCTACCCTAGTCCCTGCCAACTCTATCTTGCAGTGCGTGGCTTTTACAGAAAGTACCACGTGTGCAGGACATGGGCCACTCCCATGACGCCAGGACACCAACCCTGCCCGCTTGCTTCCTTCCCAGGGGGCTTCCAGAGAAAGTTCCTTCCCAGGTTCTTGGGGACAGGCCTGACTGCCCTCAGGGTCCCACCCTGTCCAGAGAGTCAGAAACGTTTGCTCTTTACCTTGGCAAGCCGCTCTCCGAGGCCTTGTGGAACTTCCCGCTCTTTCTCATTGTCAATTTTATTGCCCAGCAGAAGAACAGGAATATAGTCTCCCACAGCTTCCTGCAGAACAGATAATCCCCTAAATGAGAGAAGCATCCATAAGGAAACCCCAGAAGGGCAGGCTTAAAATGCTGGTGGGAAAGTTACAGTCTGGCTTGAGAGTCCCCTGCTGCCCCAATAGACCAGGCAAGAATAGGGTCATCCCAAAAGCGGAAATGGAACGTCACCTTCTCCGATAGCCTCAGTTTACAAAGCTTCTGCAAGGTGCCTCAGGCCTGCCTCCCGGTGCCCCCCAGACTGAGCTGTACAGTGACTCCCCCCCCGCCCCTCATCGCTGCTGGGTGGGACATGCAGGCTCCCCAGCTGTGCTGTGGATAACAGGATGAGGGGACAGCAGACACGGGTGAACTATGTGTCCCTTTCCAGGGGTGACAGCATCCCTGAAAACATTCCTAAGTGACCAGACTTAGCCAAAATGAACCAGAATGAAGCAAAGGAATTAAGACAACGTGGTTCGGAGCAGTTCTAGGGGCTGCTTATACTGGGGCCCTATACTGGGCACATAAGCTCCCTGAAGGTTGGGTCCAATTCTGATTCATGGTACTGGGTCCCCAGCACCCAGTCTATGATTGTTGTGTATGGAATCTGAGATGACCGTGCAGGGCAGTAGAGACCCCCGGCAACGGGGGGTTGGACAGAAACCCGCGTGGGAAGAGCTCAGTGCCCTAGAAACTCCACTTCTGGAGGAACAGAAGTGTAACAAGTAACAGGTGTATTCACAGTGTCAACTTTCTTTACTCCTCCGGTGACCGTGGTACACCAGCCACGGGCCTGCTCCCTGGAGTCCTGCATCCTGGGGTGTCCTCCCTTGTGAAATGTGTGTACTTCATGCGCCTCTCAGGAGGGCAAACAAAGGGCCCACAGCGCACAGCTATTAAGTGAGTTAATATGGTAATATTCACATGTAAGCAGTTTATTTTTACTTAGCGAGATATTTAATTAGGGGCTTTTAATAATAATTTGGTAACCAATAGTTATTTATTGTAGTTAAAATGTTTTACTGAATAGAGGGTTGGGGGATGGCAGAAGCCGACAGCCGCTTATAGTTTTGCCAAGAGTTTAACCACTAGATCGCATCACTTCAAATAAATGTCCCACGTCCATCTGAGAGGGGTGCGTGTTTTAAGTTTGAATGCAATTAGATTTGAAATTAGGCCTCCACGGCTCTTCAATGTACACGTTCCTTTTTACTGCAGTTCTGTAGTGGGAAAAAAAAAATTCTCATTTCCTCCATGAGAATGTTAAGACTCAGAGAATCCGACAGAACAACAGCAAAGTCTTCTGAGTTATGAGGACCCTACAGTATACAGGTTCATGATTCTCCAACGGTTTTCTCTAAATTCTGATTTCCAGGGAACTCTCTGCTATTTAGTGTCTTATTAACTAGAACCCTCTCAAAGTGGTATCTCCATTTACCCATGGTCAGATGGTAACTCTTGTGGGTGATGATGGCGCAAAGGCGCTGCCTGATTTGGAATGCGTCTTCCAACCCATCAGAAATAGATCAGATTATGTACACTGTAGTTGAGGCGCTAAGTGGATCACACTCTGTTCCAAGTATCTGCAAATGAGAAATGACTTCTGGCATGGAGACCTGCTGTGGCTCCCTATTACCAGAGTGTTGGGGAATGGGAATAGCCTCATTTTCGGACTGTGTGGTGCCGCAGAAACTTGTGCGAGGACTTTTTCAGAGAAAAGGAAAAAAAGAGGAGGAAGCAGGGAAATGGGCCAAAAGGCTTGCTGTTGTAGAGCACATGAGAGTTATTTGTAGATTTATGTGTGAGGGATGACTAAGGCTTGTGGGATTTCTTGACATGGAAACTCTGAAAATATGAGCATCGGACTTGAAATCCCCAGGCAGAATTCGAACCCGGATACAGGTATTTTAGAATGAGTGATGGTTTCAGTCTCCTCGCTGGCCAAGGTGGTGGTGGGTGCCAAATGGCCACATGGGATCAGATAGGGAAGAATGACAAGCCCAGCATCTGAGCCCTGAGCACCCACAAACACAGGGGTGCCTCTGAGGGAAAGCGGGGGCAGTCTTCTTTTTTAAAGCAATGCCTGGATATAAAGATAAAACACCTTAGAAGGAGTGGAAAAAAGCTACCTCTCTCCCCACTCCACCCCAATCCCTAGCTAGAGTTGTGGCTTCTGTTTTTCCTCATTGTTCCTCTCTAATGCGAATACTGTGGACAACTGGCTTCCCCCTCCACAGGCCCTGGCCCACCACTGATGAAGAATTAGGCCTATCTCCAAAGAGATGGCAAAAATAAGTAGGCACACGCACAAGGCCAGAGAGTGCTATCCATCCTGGGGGTCAGTCTTCATCACCAGGGACCAACAACAGGCTTTGATACAAGGCCAGGGGGAGGATGGGGGCTGGGATAGATGTCTCGAGGTCCTCTCTGACTTGAAACTCAAGTCTTCAGCTCTCTGCCCAAACCTTATGCTTTTCACGTACCCAGCTAGTTGTTGAGGCTCGATCTGACCCACCAGATGAAGCAACGTTTCCTGTTCCAAGTTTAAAGTCCAAAGGGTTGGGGTTAGGGTTGAAGGTCCAACCTCCTGTTGAAGGTCCATCCCACCTCTGGTGACATTTCTATAGATGCCATTGGCATGGCAGGGCAGAGAGAAGGAATCGAAGTTGTTTAGCTGGACACACAACCTCTGTGGTGAGGGGGAACCCACCCCTTTTCAAAGACTCTATTCAGTGAGCTATGAGATGGACCTATGCAGCAGGTTCCTATCGCTGACACCTGGTGCAGAAGCCTCTCCATACCTCCAACTGTCTGAGTTGCCTTTCTTTGAACTTGAGCTTGTTGGAAGACAGACGTGTTGAAATTCACAAGATTACCCACCTCTGACTTTAAATAACATGAGCTGTCAACTTGGAGCCGAGGACTGGCATTCAGCTCAGAACGTGCAGCTGTTGGGTTTGCTTGGCTGTAGTGTGTGTCTGTGTGTGTGTGCATGTGTGCGTGCGTGTGTTAATATCCAATTGCTGGGAGGCAAGAAAAAGCACTTAGCCAGGATAGTGCTGCTAGTTCCCTGGAGCCAGAACAAAAAAATTTCTCAGCACATTAAAGCATGTAGTTATGCTAAGAAAAAAATGACTGCAAAATTATATCTTGGGGGTTTCCATATTTATCCACCCCCTGGACTATGAGTCAAAACAAGATTTATTTGTGTAGTCGTTTTAAACTGCCAGCACTTCAAGCTCAACTTGGAACATGGGGGAAAAAATCAAACTGCTATTTTTTGCTCTGTGCTGAACATGGCCACCAATGACAGAGATTCTCATTCGAGAATTAGCTCGTGGCCCATGAAGGGAGAGGAGAGGGGGCCTGGCCCCTTTGAGCTATAACGGAGCATTGTGCTTTGAGGCGAAGTGGGAAGGATGGAAAAGAAAAATGAACACCTATTTTTTAGAAGCAGATTTCAACCACAGACCATGTGACTCTCTTGTCACATAATGATAATGCAGCATAATGAAGTGGCAGGGCCCTAGATTCTAGCTCTGGCTGGGTGTCTGGCAAGCTGGGGGTACTTTTGGAGAAGTCACTTCCTCTCTCTGGATCTCAGGCCTTTTCATCTATAAAACAAGAGGCTGCATTAAATTAATCTCCCCACCCCCTTTTTTTTCCAGTTTGGAGATGCAGATTCTATTGGCTTAATGACTTCTGTCATTTTCCACTTCCTTGACTTACAGGCCTAAGAATACAGGGCCACCAGAGTGCCAAAAGATTGAAACAAGAAGTTCAACATGCCCGGACTGCAGACATTGGGGACCTACAAACTGGGTTTGAGGAAAATACCAGCCCATTCAGGCTTGTGCCAAATCTGATTTTCCCTGATCCAGGCCCCAAAGTCTCCAGATGTCCAGTTGGTCCTATGGTCTAAACATGGGACATTGAGAGTGCCACCTGTTTCTTCTCTAGATTAAACCAGTCCTCCCCAGCAGGGATGAGAAGGAGGTAGGGGAGGGCTGGGGATACCCAGGTGGCTGGAATGGCTACCTGTTTTGATTTGCTATAAGGTATATAGGGAATGTAAACCGACAGAAGGCCTGGGGGCAAGGTAGGGCTGCGTAGGGGGAGGAAAAACGAGGGTGGGGGGGCAGGGGACCAGCCATGGGGGGGGTGTTCTCCCACTTCGTAAAGCAGCACAGGCCTTACTTAGTCAGTTCTCTCTCACGGGAAAGGATATGGGTTCTTTGGGGACTGGAAGGATCTTCTAGGGTCCTTTCATCTGTTCCTACTCCTCCTCCATCCTGACCCCCTCCCCCAGAGGATCAAAGGCCATGCGCTGTAAGAATGTGGGGGTCAGGAGGAACCTTTCAGAGCCTCCGTTCCACTCTGTCATGGGTGACTGGCCAGTTTCCTGGGAGCTGGGATGATAAGAACTTCTTTTTCAGGGACCAAAGCGCCCCCCACCCCCACCTCCAGCATCTGTTCCCACCCCGCACAACCTCTTCCAAGAGTGAGTCTTCGGCATGTATAATCTGTGGCAATTTAAGCCCTTTCTTCTTATACTGCTTTTCAGGTTGCGGGAGGAAGGGGCGCTGCGAACAGCTGGCCAGCATTCACTTAATAATAAGGCTTCAGGTTCTGAAGCCTGTTATTAAAGCTCCCCCTCCACCCCCCCCTTCTCCGGGCGAGGGAGTTCGCAAAGTGCTTGGAGTTCTATGGAAAAATAAGGTGCTCCGCAAATACAAAGTACTTATTATTTTCAGTTCCCTCTGATCAAATGAGGTGTCAGGTTTTAATCTGTCACCTGACCCCCCTGATTGCTGGTTGCCAAGGCAGAATGACTTCAGCTTTTCAAGAATCTCGAGAATAATTGCATTCACGATCCCACTGCTCTGCACCTTCAACACACACTCCACTGTCTGACACTTGTTCACACGTTCACATAACCGCCCCCCACCCCCCCACACACTTGTCTCCAATCTTTGGGCCACTGGGCTGGGTCCCCGCACCGGGTACCCCAACACCTCCCCCGTGCCAGACCAGGTGGGGGATGCACGGCAGAGTCTTGGGGGACACGCAGGAGAGTCTTGGGGGAAGGCACGCAGACATCTCTGCAAGTGATTCAGAGCCTCACTTCTCCAAGGGTGGTACCTGGCCTGGCCTGCCGCGCGGGCCTCCCTGAGAACTTGTTAGAACCTCGGGGCCTAACTAAGGTTTTGTCCCCGTGGAGTCAGATTCTGTATTTTAGCGAGGCACCCAGGAGATTCCTGTGCATATTAAACTTCGAGAAGCACTTTTCAGGCTTGGATCATGGCAGCTGAGAAGCCAAATCACCCAAGGGACGGCTGCTTTTATCTTTTTCTTTATCTTTTTCTTCCCCTTCAATGTATTTCCAGGCCCTGAATCATTCTATTTAGGAGATAAGGCCTGGCCTCTGTTTTGTCTGAAAGCACCCCAGGTGATCCTGACCGTCCGGGTTTGGCATCCCCATTTAGAGTTTACCCGAACCTTCTGCTGTTACTCCTGAGAAGGAACATTAAAGGCCAAACGATACAGAAAAGTCCCACCCTCACCTGGAGAATTCTGGGTTCAGTGCCTTTCCATGTGGCTTCCCCAGGGGGCCATCGAGACACTAGGGTTTCCCTGAGGTCTCTTGCTGGGTACATGTTGACAGTGTTTTTCAGCCCTACCCCACTTGGGAACACGCCGGACATCCGGGGCTTGGCCCGGTTTTCGGGAGAATGACCAAGCTCGTGCTTCCAGCTGCAGGGGTGGCCCTCTGGGATTTCTTGGCCTTACTGCTGCCAAATTCAACCTGATATTCCACCTCTCCAGCGAGATCCTGGGCTCTGGGTGCACAACCAGGGCCTCAGAAGCAGCAGCCCCTACTGAGGGCAAAGAGCATGGTTCTGTAAGTTTGCCTCCTCTCTCCATCCCTATTCATCCCAGACTACTTAAACTGCCTCTACCTGCTCCAGTCTGTCTCAAGATGTTGCTATCTGGGGACAATGGGTACATAGCTGGCTGGGGCACCTGGGTGGCTCAGTGGGTTAAAGCCTCTGCCTTCGGCTCAGGTCATGATCCCAGGGTCCTGGGATCGAGCCTCGCATCACGCACACTGCTCGGCAGGGAGCCTGCTTCCTCCTCTCTCTCTGCTTGCCTCTCTGCCTACTTGGGATCTCTGTCTGTCAAATAAATTAAAAAAAAAAAAAAAAACTTAAAAACACTGTACATAGCTGGGAAGAGAATGGGTGGTACAGAGGTCACGGCCTCGACGTCTTCCTTTGAGAATGAGATGGCTGTTTTAGATCAGTAATTTCTCACAGGGAAACCCTCTTGTCTAACAAAACTGGGCCTGGACTTCCAGTTGAGAAAATTGAGCAAAGCAGAAAGGGCTTTCAGTGATCTGGGGAATCAGCTCTCCCCAGTTCCTGGGGGGAGTCTCTATGTTCCCAGGGTTCCCAAGAAGAAAGTTTGAGAACCAGCAGATAGCTAATCCCCAGTGTCACTCCTGGGGCTTAGTTTCCTGTGAGGAAGATAAATGGGCCGCACTATTAAAAAAAAAAAACAACAATCATGTCCTATTGCTTCCAGATTACCCATCCCATTTGCCTCCTTTGTTAGCTTGGCCTGGAGCCATTCGCTACATGTCAAAACTTCCATTTTCTCTACTGTAAGTTCCTCAAGCACCATCATTTTGAGAAATAATTTGTATGAAGCGAATTTCAGAGAAACCTTTGAATCTGGTTTCCACTCTTGTTCCTTCTTTTTCCTGGAAATGAGAAGGATGTGGATTCACAGAAGAAAGGAATGGCCCAGCCAATCCAAACTCCAAGAGAAACAGATTTTGGTGGGAGGAATCACAGATCTTAGGGCCAAAAGGATGAAGAAATGAACAACTCCAGGATTCTGCCCACCCAAGGATACCATATCCATTCATGCCTCCCACATCCGTTGAGCACTAGTTCTGCGGGGCCCCATGCCAGGTGCCTGTTACACAGTGTGGCAAAGGCACAGGGTCAGTTCTCAGGAGACCCAGAGGCAGGGAGCTGGGCTGACAACGGTGTCCTTCACAGCCGTGTTAAACAGTGTGGTAAGCAGGTAAGGACTATGCCAGGTCTTCGGGGCTGGAACAGAGGAATGAAGGTAAACTCCACAAGGACCGGAACCTTGTCTGTTACCTGCTGCTATCATTCCCAGAGCCTAGAACAGTGCCTGGCTGTGCTTTAGACAAATGCATGAGCAGCACATGGATTCTGCAGGTAGAAGGAGGTGGGGCATCCTAGCTCATCGTTTTGTTAAAGACTCCTCGGAGGTCCTCTCAAATAAGTATGTGCCTTGTCCACCCTGGCCTTGGCTTTGAGAAGGCTGCATCTAGGTGGTCAAGGAAGAACATGCAGGTGGCCAGAAAGTACAAAACACTTGCAAAGCAACTTCCTGCGAGTATAAATCAAGGGAGTTGAGTTTTACAGCTAATCTAGAATTCAAAGAAGAGGGCTGTTGCCTGTGGGCCCTGCCCAGGGTGGCCTTTCGGTGAGCCAGGGGGCACTCACATTGTATGTAGATCAGCCTCCCTTCTTGCTGAGGGTTGTGACAGAGGTCCCAATGCACTGTGTGGAGCCCCTCCTGGGCTGGTCATAGCTGGGCCCACGGGAGCCAGAGCAACACAGAGGGCCGAGAGAGGGAAGAACACGGGTGGGACTCCGCTTAAACACTGTCTTCTTGCCGTTCTGCGCCCCTCCCCAATCCTAGCCCCTTCCCTCGAGGCACTGATGGCGACGGTAATGACACAGTCAAGGGTGTGATCTGTTTCTCAAGTCCCCACTTCTGTGAAGGCAGGGACTGAGTCAGTCTCGTTCACCCCAGTACCGAGGGCTGGGCTTGAGTGAACGGCCATATGGACAGGGGAACCGGTGTGTTGCTGGAGAAGGCGGGTTTGGACTCAGGTTTTGGAAGTGTGGAGGGCCGGGCAGGAGATGGCGGGGACAAGGGGGAGGCAGGAGTCTGCGTCAATGCTTTAGAAGGTCACCAGCTCACCTCCACGCTGCTCAGCCACTGCCGGACCGACAGGAATGACTGTCTGGCGGTGACATCGTACATGACGACGACGCCATCGGCCTTCCTGAAGAACTGCTGGGTGATGCAGCGGTACCTGTCACCGAGGGCCACATGTCAGGGGCGGCAAGGCATCCTGGCGGCCCCCTTGGTGGGCGGTGGAGGAGGCAGGGTTGGGTCAGGGGCGCTCCTCACCTCTCCTGTCCCGCCGTGTCCCACAGCTGCAGGGCCACGTATGAGCCATCAACGTGCATCATTTTCACCTGATAGTCGATGCCTGCAAGGCAGAGGTAGCCTATCACTTCCAGATCAGAGAACTATGCCCAGACTCCCCGCATGTCCAGAAGCCTGTGAGGCCAGGGGTGACAAACCACCCTGAGCAGGTGCCCCCCGCCCCCAGGGAGGGGATGTGGGGACCTGGACGGGGAGGTGCGGAAGCTGAGCGCTGGTCCTGTCTCTGCCTCTGAGCAGGCTGCGGGGTGTGGATCAAATCGCTTAACCTCTCTGAACTGTAGTTTCCTCGCTGCAATGTAATTCACACCCTCTTTAGGGATTCTATAATAAGGCTCAAGTGAGATCCCATATGTAGAAATGATACACCAAGGTGAAGATATTTGTTATTTTTCATGAATTTACTCCCTCATTGCAAAGATGAAGGAGGAAGAGACCATCCTCCTATTTCTTTCTCCCGCTACTCCCTAAAATCCTTTTCAAAGTTCCCATAACAAAGTTCAATTATTCCTGGGGGATGGATCATACTTTCAGACTTCCATCAGCCAAAGCAAAGGATAGGAGGAGTGAGGGAGCCGTGGCAGGTAGACGGAGGGTCAGAAGAGAAGTGGCAAGGGAGGGAGTCAAAAGCAGCATTCACCCCTGAGATGGGTTTTGAGCTCCTAATCCGAGCCACTGGGCCAGTCAAAACCATCTCTCTGTGGCCTCGACCCTACCCAGAGTCCTGCACCAGAGAGACGAGGTCTGTACCCCACAGTGGCCCTCAGAGAAAAGGACTTTAATGCAGTTTCTCTAAGAACACATTCCTCTTTCCTACATCGTGTAAGAATGTTCACAAATGTTTAGCACTTTTCAAAAAGTCTTGCTCCCTCATGGTATCTGATCTGGGTTCTAGAGGGCATCCCCTGCCACCTTCAAAAAGACCCAGGGGAAGGAGTTGGGCCATCCTAACAGATTGCTGTGGAAGGCTCAGTAAGGGACAGCAATAGAAGCTTGGACACAGAAACAAAAGAGATGACAGAGAGGCAGTAAATAGGAAAGGGCATCGCAGCAACTGTCTCCAGGCAAAGCCGAGGGCACTAGGGGCCCAGGAGTGGCAAGAAGGCGGGAGTGAGAGTCGTCCACTTCTAGAATGTCAGACCTAAGTCCCGAAGCAGGGACTCTGAACGCCCTCTGCTTCACAGGCATTAGCGAGTTACAAGCCCAGCTCTGAGGCCCATTCTTTTTGCAACGGTGTCCTGTACCCAGAGACACCTGGTAGCCTCATTTCACCTAGAAAGCCCAGGGCTTAGAGCTCCCAACAAAACAGATTATGACTAGCGGTGCTGAATCTGGGAGGCTTTCCCAGTCTGTGCTCTGGGCGACTGAAGGAGCTGCCTCCTTTCCTTTCCTTCTCTTTCCCTTTCCTTTCCTTTTCTCTTTTTAAAGATTTTATTTATTTGACAGAGAGAGACACAGCAAGAGAGGGAACACAAGCAGGGGGAGTGGCTTCCTGCCAATCAGAGTGCCCAATGTGGGGCTCAAACCCAGAACCCTGGGATCATGACCTGAGCTGAAGGCAAACACTTAACGACTGAGTCACCCGGACGCCCCTTTCTGATAACAACTCAGGAGAAAGTCAACCATTGTTGACACACCTTCAGGGTCTGATCTGAAGCAGGTGATGGTCCAAAGCCCCCAGGACAGAGCCCTCTCCTGAACAGAAAGGCAGGCAGGCGGAGGGGCAGGTGGTGCCCCATGGGTCTTGGCTGTGGTCATGATTTTGCTCTATCTCACTGGCCAAATACTTTGCTGGAGGACAGGGAGCTTGTCTTACCAGGAGCAGAGTGGTTTCTGTGCCCTAGTGAGCTTGCTGGGACTCCCAGCTGGGTACATGATGTACTTGTCTCTGTAACTTCAGACAGAGAGGCCCGGGAAACCGAGAAGCCCAAGGGGGAGCCCGGGGGCGGTGGCAGGAGACACAAGGAGTCCAAGACCAATAGCACAGGCAACACACAATGACGTAGGACCAGAGAGCCTAGAATAAACTGCTTTCTAAGACCACAGGCAGTTCTAACATTTCAGGAGCTGGGCAACCCACACTGTGTGTCCCAGTCTCAGTTTTGCCTTGACTCGCTATGCGACCTCGATGACATTATGTCATTTTGGGGTGTCTTCACTCCTCATCTGCAAATGAGGGATGATGGAGGGTGTAGAGGGCTAGGTCAGAGGTTCATAATCTTGAAGTTCAGCTGTAGCACTCAAGAAACACACGGCAGAGAAGCCCAACTTGCAATCTGTCTGGTTCCTGAACAACAGTTGGACGTCAGGGGTCCCCGTCACTGAGAATTGCGTCGTGTCTTGTTGGGGGATAGTGTGGGTTATAGCTGGGCTGATGGACTCCAAGACTGACATTAACCCTTCTGGAGAAGACAGGCTCGAGATATTATTTAGAGTGGGGGGATTTGGGGAGGGTGCTGAAAGTTGTGGTAGAGAAAAACTCCAGGATTTCTCTGCAGAGATGCGGAGTGGGATAGAAAGACTGGTGGCCAAAAAGGGCGGAGTGCATTCTGTTAGGAAAAAACTTTTGGAAGAAACCTCTTGGGCGGTGGCCTGTGACTGAGGGCAGGGGCTTGTGAACCAATGTGGGGCAGTGGAAGGAGCACAGGACTCGGAGTCCCAGTTTCTAGGGAGGGTTAGCTTCTATTAATCAGTCCTGTCACGTACAAAATGAGCTCCAGTGTTCTACAGAAACCATCATTTGACATCTCCAGGACACCCACGGGGCTCAAGCACTTGCCTTTGAAGGAATCCACTGGTCCTAAGGTGGGGTGGGCAGGGACCTCAAATCACACTGCCATATTAGAGCATTTACATTGTGTTCAAGCCAAGAGTCCAGGAGGGATAGTGTCCATATGAGGGAGTGGGAAACCTGAAATCCCTTTTGATGGGGCTGGAAAGATTTAGGGAACTGCTGAGTCTCTCTTAGGACTCTGTTTATGCTGGTGGGGTTGCTCCTGACAGGGGGTGGATGGCCGGAGCCCCAAGCTAGGGCGAGACAGCTCTGTCCCCCTAGAGCAGAATTCTGTGGCTCCTCTGTCTCTTTAAAGGGAGCATCTTTCTGGTGGCTGGTGTGACATCTGTTACTGACATGTGTACCAGAACAAGGCACGTTGTGTGGCAGGGAGACTAATTTCAGCTGCTGTTCCAGCATGTTCTGCGCAGTGTGATGAAGGGCATTCCTGATTTGGAATCTTTGATATTTTTCCCTTCCTAAATTGTAGGTGTTTCCATAATTGGTCTCCTGGGAAGTGCAAATTAGTCTGATTTTTCATTTTTCAGAGGCTTCCAGCACAGGGGTACAGCTTGGAAATGTAAACGGCCCCTGATTCCTTGATATCATCTACGGGGGAGGTGCGCCGTGCGTGTCACTCAGAGGGACACCCCTGAGGGCCGAGGGGCTGGCACCCATCCCATCTCCCACGAACCAGTGCTGGAGCCCTGACTTGTGGGGGCCTCCCCCATGGAACGCCCCCAGGAAGGTGAGTCCTCCTCCGGCAGCCATTGGTTCCTGCAGGACACTGGGCCACTCAAGGCCAGCAAGGCCAGACTTCTCCAGGCGTGGGTCATAGGCTCCCCTTCTTCCTGTTAGGGGCCTGATTCTTCATCTGGGGAGAGGGGTCTCAGTCTTTGGGTGGAATGAGACAGGAGGGAGGGGACAGGAGAATGTTCCAGATGTGATACCAATGGAGGAAAAGACCCAGCAGTAAGGATGGGATGCCTGAAGCATGTGGGAAGAGACCCTCCTCCAGGCGCAAATTTGGAAGGAAGGGAAAGATCATGGAGCCTCCCCAGGCAGGGTTCTGGAGCAGGGGAAGCCTGTCTTATAGAGCCAGCCTGTCAGACAGCCGAAGGTCCAAGATGGTCTGAACAGAGAACCAGGCTTGGAAGCTGTCTTCGGTGACCTAGTTCGAATCTTCCAGGAGGAAAAACTCGAAGCACCCACAGGTAACATGTCCTCCTAAGGTCACACAGCTGATCAGTGGCAGAGCCAAGATGAAAATCCCAGGCTCCTTAAGTCCCACTGAACCTCAATAGCCTCCCCTGCCTATACCAACCCGTGCCCACATCTCAGGATGGGCAAGTGTCTTACCCCTCCCTGGGTAGAGCACGCACAACTCCGTATGCTCAGGAGATACTGCGGAGTGGTACAGAAGGGGCCAGTGAGGGACCAATATCAGCACTGAATGAGCTGAGGGAATGTGGACAAGCTCTCAATCTCTCTGGGACTCAGTTTCCCCATCTGTCTACTGGGCTGATAACAGTACTTTCTTTCCCTGCAGGGTTGTGCAAAGACAGACTGAAGTGATAAATACAAAAGCCCCAAGGTAAATATGCTTATCCCATCAGTATGTTTTCAAATTCTGGAACAGCTTCCTTATCACTGTGGTTAAATGGTACATAGTAATCTCTCAGTGGATTTATTTTTGGCTTGAGTGATTCAAGCAAAAGGTAGAAGCTAAAAAGTCAGTACGCCCTTGGGTCTTGTCACATCTTCTAATGCAATGAGCAACTTTGGGTGAAGAGAGCAAAGGCCTCTATCTGAATAAAATATTACTCGAGTGTGGGAACACATTAAGCCAAGATCATCCATTAATAGCTGAGCCTAATGAGCTTCCATGATGAAATCCAGCTGTCACCCAGCAGGCCTGGGCCGCAGATGGGTAACATGTGCTGGTAAAAGGAGTCACCCAGGGCACTGTCCTCCACCGCACCCCTCTACACACACACGCACACATATGTGCACACTTAGGGAGGGGCAGGGCAGGAAGCTGCTGGCCCATTGGGGAGGCAGGGGTTGTGGTGTTGGGGTGCACAGTTCAGGAAAAGCATAAAGCCGTGCTGAAAATGGAGGAAAAAAATGATAAAAAAAGATGGCCTTAGAGGTGCCTGGTGGGCTCAGTCGTCAAGCGTCTGCCTTCAGCTCAGGTCATGATCCAGGGTCCTGGGATCGAGCCCCGCATCATCGGGCTCCCTGCTCGGCGGGAAGCCTGCTTCTCCCTCTCCCACACCCCCTTGCTTGTGTTCCCTCTCTCACTGTGTCTCTCTCTGTCAAATAAATAAATAAAATCTTTTAAAAAAAGAGATGCGCTCAGAGGGGAACGTGGGCCCAAAGTCCACCTTTGCTGGCTGCAGTTCCCCTCAGGCTGGACGAAGGAAGTGTTCAGGGGCTCCACTCCGTGTGGAATGAGCTTAGCAGCTGGCACTGTGCAGGAGGAGAACTTGACCTTGCTCTTTCGGCCTCGCTGGGGAATAAGGGGGGTGAGGGGCCCTGTACCAGCAAGGCCCCACGGCCACTCCCACCGGACCCCCAGTCCCTTCCTGGGCTCTCTTCTCCCTCCCCTTCCCAGAGTGGTGCAAGAACTCACCCACAGTAGCTGCCAAGCCGGGGGCAAACCGGTCCTCACAGAACCTCCTCAGGAAGGACGTCTTCCCCACAGCAGAGTTGCCCACAAGCACAATTTTGAAGAGCCGGTCTGGGATGGAGGGGGAGGCTTCCTCCTGTGGATGGCAGACAGTCCAGCCAACTGCTGGCATGGCCACCAGCCCCACCTCCTGCTACGACCTGTCCTTCAACCAGTCCCTACAGGGTCCAGGGGAAGGTAGGGACCTGGCCTGTGGACCACACAAGGAAGGGCACCCCGGTCTTGGGTACAAGGAGCTTTGGGCTCTAGGCACAAGGTCTCCTTCTAGTATCAGCAGGAGGGAAGAGAGACACTCACTTAAACATTTGTGGTTTGCCTACAGTCCTGCAGACCCTGGGCAGAAGACATGGGGACAGGGAGCCAGGCCTGGGTGGCCCTGGATGGATGGAGGCAGCCACAGAAACAAATAATTCAACACAAGCTTCCAACTGCTCTAGGAGCGTGGAGGGGGAGGGGGAGTCCAGGGTCCATGGCAGAAGGGGGGTAGACACACTGCGAGCGGAGGCTTAAAGAGAAGGTAGAGATTCTCTGTGCAGGGGAAGGACAGGTGGGATGTCTGCAGGGGGAAGGGGAGAAAGAAGACATAGGTAAATCACGGGGCAGAGATGGCCCAGGCTAGGGGGACCTTTATCTCTGCCCTATCACTGAAAGCCTGGGCTGAATGGAGCACGGTCTTGCTTGCCTCCCTGCACAGTGCTCCTCCTTCCGCCTCATCAGCTTCCAGTTAGGGCCCTGTCTGCCTGGGAAACAGGCTCTCCACTCAGTAGGTTGGGAAATCCACCAGGCCGGATCAGACTCCTGGGCGGAGCTTTCCAGACTCAACAGTCACTGGGCTCTTCCTCCTTGCCCCCGTGGCCCGCAGGGGCTGGGAGCATGTCGGCCGGTGAGTTAGTCTGGGACCCTAAAGCCTGGTGGGGAATGGACTTGTTCTAGGACAGCCGGAGCCACAGAGCAACCAGAGTCCTCTTGCCCGCAGGATCGCTCCTTCCCACCGACTGCTTGTTTGCTCGCCCAAATCCTGCCTCCAGGCCCAGCCCAGCCCTGCCTGGCCAAATGAGGAAGCTCTTCTGGATCTATTTAGAAGCGGATTTGGGGGAATTAGATCCTCTAGTTCAGCAAATACTATAATGGAGTGGCGGCAGATATTTGCAGTACTTGAGCCTTGGAGAAAAGCCATTAACAGCCTTTTGGGGAGAAATCAATTCCACACAGTACTTAAGAGGGAATTCAAGGTCAATTACAGGGGTTTAATCTGAACTTCAAAAAAAAAGACCAACAAACGGGCACCTGGGTGGCTCCGTGGGTTAAGCCTTTGTCTTCAGCTCAGGTCATGATCTTGAGGTCCTGGGATCGAGCCCCACATGGGGCTCTCTGCTCAGCGGAAGCCTGCTTCCCCCCCCCTCTCTGCCTGCCTCTCTGCCTACTTGTGATCTCTGTCTGTCAAATAAATAAATAAAATCTTAAAAAAAAAATCCACACTCATGGGGCGCCTGGGTGACTCAGTGGGTTAAAGCCTCTGCCTTTGGCTCAGGTCATGATCCCAGTGTCCTGGGATCGAGCCCCGCATCGGGCTCTCTGCTCAGCAGGGAGTCTGCTTCCTCCTCTCTGCCTGCCTCTCTGCCTACTTGTAATCTCTGTCTGTCAAATAAATAAATAAAATCTTTAAAAAAAAAAAAATCCACACTCATAAACTATACCCTCTACTCCATTTTTTACATTCTTTTAATGCATAAGGGCATCGACTCTGCGGGTCCCTGCTCAGCCTCAAGCCTCCTTGTTGTCATTTGTGTGACTAAATCTCAGGGCAGCAATCTGTGTATCCCTAGGCCTGTCACCAGGCAGAGAATGTGAAGCCCAGAGCAGGAGGAGATGGTTCTGGCTGCAGAGGCTGTGTCAGCCCTGTTCTAGAAGGAGCAGGGGGTTTTGTAGGCAAGAGGAGATCAACACCCTGATGGTCCAGCTCTGGGCAGGCCCCACCTCCAGGCACTGTGAACTCCAACTCATGTCCACTCATAGGCCCTGTGTCCCCTCTGGGGGACAATCCTCAGCGTCATAACCAGATTGGGGGGAGGGCGCTGGAATAAGATCTGTTCTCATTCTCTGTCCTGCCACTTTTAAAAGAACTAATAATACGCTTTAAAAAAATAAAAGTAACACATGGCAATTTTTTTAAAATTAGGAGAAACAGAAAAGTAGAGAAGAAACTAATAGTTACTCATAGTTTGTCTCACCACCCAGAAGTGGGCACTATTCATATTTCGATGCATTTCTTCTAGGCTTTTTTCTATGTGGATGAATGAATATGTTTTATTTAAAGCGATTTGAAATATTATACACAAT
Source organism: Mustela nivalis (assembly GCF_964662115.1). NCBI lineage: Eukaryota > Metazoa > Chordata > Mammalia > Carnivora > Mustelidae > Mustela > Mustela nivalis. The sequence goes on along the minus strand of NC_139026.1, from coordinate 106,764,307 downwards.
TTTACTCTTTCTCATATATTATTAAATTATTAATATGTCTCCAAGTCAGAAAAGTTTCTTGAAAATGTGATTTTATATTTTTTAGATTTTATTTATTTATTAGAGAGAGAGTGTCCCTGTGCAAACACAAGTGGAGGGGCAGAGGACGGAGGACAAGCAGATTGCCCACTGAGCACAGAACTGGACACGGGGCTCCATCCCAGGACCCTGGAATCATGACATGAGCTAAAGGCAGATGCTTAACCGACTGAGCCACCCAGGTGCCCCTTGAAAATGTGATTTTTAACAGTGCTATAATATTCTATTGAATTTTTTCAAGTATTTGCTAATATACATGACCATTTTTGAGTTAAATTTTTGTCTGAACTTGGTTATTAGGAAAGATTGCTAGGAGTAGAAGTACTGGTTTAAAGGATGTGGAATTTCTAAGTTCTCAATTCTTATTATCAGTCTACTGTCCAGAAAGGCTATACCAATTGATGCCCCCGCAGCCTTGCATGGGAGAGCCAGCCTCACAGAGCTCTTGTAAAGGGCAGACCCTCTGGGGAAGCTGCCCCGTGATTCTCTGAGAGCACACTTCCCGTCTGCGGCAGCTCCTGTCCTGGGCTAGTTGGTAGCACACGTGATGGAGTCAGCACCCATGAGAGAGCACAGGGCGAAGAGGCTGTGCTCCTGTCCCTGGGGGACCAGACCAGACCTCACTCCTCGGGGCTTCTACTTTCCCATCTGCCACAGGGGAAGACACTGCTGATACACCCCATCTGCTCACGTGGCCCAGCACCCCTGGAGGCTTCGTTCTCCGTTCACCTTATCTCTTACTGACCTCTCGACACTTTTACATTTGGGAGCGGAGCTTGGGTATTTAAAATCCCAGTGGGTCCCCTGCCCGCACGTGTAGGTCTGTGTGGAAGGGAACGTGGAAGGGCGTGGAGGAGGGAGGGGTCGCTACCCACCACTGGTGCCATCCAGCTCTTACTCATCCCCTGGCCCAGGGTCCTTTGGAGAAGGGATATGTAGGCATCTTAATCCAGGCCCAGGAATGACAACTGGCGCCAAGAAGTCCCCACAGTGGTTGGAAAGGAGTCCCGGTACACATGCCCCAGTAGGACAAGTTCTTGCCACATGAGCTGTTTGGAAATGCCCAAATACCCATTTGGGCCGCCTGTGTACAGGGAGGAGTCTCCTTCACACTGTCATGGGTGTTTCTGTAGACTTTCAGAGTGCCCAGTGGGAGGTGAGAAACTGGAGGAGTCTATACCTGGGCCTGGGTCACAAACAAGGTGGAGAACATCATCACCATGAACCAGAAGAAGATGGTTACTATGGTCTGCTTCTCCCACAACACAGGAAGCCCTGGTGGGGAGTGCAGGCGGGATGAGGGACAGGAGGAGCACCCTCTAGGGAGGAATAGGCAGGGCATTTGGGAATGAAAGGATGGTTAGCCAGTTGGGATGATGATATAAGCTTTACAGAGCAATGATTGGCCTTGCTGAGAACAGTTACAAAATATAAGAAGATTTATAATTTTTAAAGCATGTGATATGTTATGCTAAGAGCCAGGCAAGGTGTCTGTCTAAACTAGTCACTCAATAAATGCTTCTGATCCGAATCAGAAAAAGAGAACACAAGGGCAAACAACAGAAGTTATAAAGAGAATTTACTAGGACCCCTGAGCCTCCCTGGTGACACTCAGTTCCACAGGGCAAGCTGGTATCTGATGGAGGCAAATAGGGTGATTCATAAGACCAGCCACATCTGACTTCCTGAGCTGCCTTTGAGGCTCTTGGGTTCAAATGCAGGGGACAGGCATAAAAGTGACATCAAGAAACCAACATAGGATGCGTCCTTACCTTAGACAAGGCTTCTTTTCCAACAGGCTGCCTTCGGGGAGATGTAGGCATGGGTTCCAAGGGTCTGGCCTGCTGGCTTTGTGCTTCCACCCTCTGCTGGGAGACCTCCTCCTCTTTTGAGCATTTGCTCAATGGCTGCTCAAAGCTGCCATCCAGGAGCTGGGGGAGGGGGTCTTCTTCAATGGAGATGATTCTGCGGAGTGCCCGGGGGAGCAGACCCTCAGCCCCTGGCTCCTCTTCTGGAAGGGGATATCCACCCAGGCCAAGGGAGCTTCTCCTCCTTGGGAGGCCAAACACATCTTCTTCCTCCTCTGACTGGCTATTACGGGGTAAGGAAGAAAGAGAAATGGGGAGAATATCATAAAATATGTCAATATGGAAACTAGAGAGATGTCTAATAGCTCTGTGATAAACAACTAACAGAAAAGCATTACACCTTGGGGGTGGAAAGCTCCAGGGAAGGAAATAAAAACAGACTCTGCATTCTCTAGCTCATTCACCCAACACACTTCTGAAAGTGTTTAATGAATACGAAGGTGATAAGGTAGTGGTGATGATAATGATGGACGTGGTGGTGATGATAAGGAAGATGGTGGTGATGATGAAGAGGAATGTGGTGGTGATGTTGATGATGAAGGTGGTGGTGATGATGAGGAAGGTGGTGGTGGCGATTATGATGGAGGTGGTGGTAATGATGACGAAGGTGGTGGTGATGATGATGATGGAGGTGGTGGTGATGAGGAAGGTGGTGGTGATGATGATGATGGAGGTGGTAGTGATGAGGAAGGCGGTGGTGATGGTGATGATGGAAGTGGTGATGTTGATGATGAAGATGGTGGTGATGATGATGATGGAGGTGGTGATGATGATAGAGAGGGTGATGATGAGGAAGGTGGTGGTGATGATGATGATGGAGGTTGTGGTGATGAGGAAGGTGGCGGTGATGATGGTGATGGAGGTGGTGGTGATGAGGAAGGTGGTGGTGATGATGATGATGGGGGGATGATGAGGAAGGTGGTGTTGATGATGACGACCAGGTATTTAGCTAATGACACAGTCGAGCACAGATGGACAGAGCCCTGTCCTCACGGAATGCTCAGCTTAGTGGGGGGTGGGGGCTGAAGCAGTAATGGCACAACTAAATACACTGCAACAAGCTGTGATAAGTGCCACAAAGGAGCAGTTAAAGGATGTGACAAAAGGAATATAAAAAATCTGGAAATAAAGCATCTTCAATTAACAATCAGGTGGCCTTCGCTGTGGTCCCAATACCAGCCCTTACTGACTGTGCCACTAGGGAAAACACTTCAACTCTTCCAAGCTTCAATTTCCTCACCATAAAATGTGGCTCCTGCGGCCTGCCTACGTCACTCATAAGACAATGCACAAAAACAGATGTGTTCAAAGAACAGCTCTCAGCTAAGTGAGTGAGGGGGACTGCTGGTCCAGGAAGAGCTCAGAAGCAGCTGCCCATTTGTGAATGGGTGAAGAAGCCAGGCTGGGTACCTCTACCTGCCTTTCCTACCTTCCTCTTTCAATGTCCCTGCCACAGGGTCAGTGTCAGGAGTAAGTGACCTTGGAGGCCTATGTGCGTATTTGCTTCCAGAAGCATCTGACCATTAAGAACGAGGAAAAGCAGAAGGAGGTGGAGGGAACTGGGCAACCAGATGTGAGTCAATGCTCAGGCTGTATTTTCAGAAGGTTTTCAGGGCAAAAGCCTTGTAGATCCTTCCTGGCACAGGAGTTCAGGTCTCTGGAGACAATTAAAGCTGAGAAAGGTTTTAAACGTAACTCGAGTTCCCAACAGAAACACGCAGGCACACACACATGGAAGGATTAGGAAGGAGAACAGAAAGCAAATCAGGTGAGGAGGTGCCAGGGCCAAAGGAGACAGAAGGGAGGTGAAGGTCATGGAATATGCAGAACAGGGAGGCTCCCCTCATTTTGGCCCCTGGCTTATACTATTTACTCTTCCTAAGGAGCAGTAATAGGAAGGGAAAAGAAAAAAACTGCATGTATCATTGTTCTGAAGTTAAGTGCAACTCTGAAAGATAAATTAAGATAGAGTGCTCACAAAAATGGTGACTTAATTTGGGTCCCTTGATACAAAATAAAGAATTCTGTAGCAATTCAGGGACCTTCCCACTTATTTATAAAAATCATAGTTTTTAATAGAAGCTGACTGTCTTCTTCCCAACACATTTCTTCTACAGTCTAACAAGCCTACGGACTGCTTATCCCCTGCAGACACAATTAGTATTCCAACAACTTCCACTCTGCTTACACACACGAGTGCATGTGTGCGTGCCCAAGCAGACAAGAGTGCACATACACACACAGCATGTTTCTCGAAAGGCCTTACAAACAGAAAAAAGAAACGGCCACTGAAACAGCCCTAAAATGAAGCATTTCTTGGAAAAAGCTTTGGATTTGGGAAATTCTCAAACACCGTTGACATCTCCTAGGACCCTTAGATCAGCACAACAGCATTTATTTTTGGTTTTGCCACCAAGCGCTACATATGAGTAGCAGAGGGCAGTGGCCTCTGCCAAAGTCTGTTCTGGAATCCAGGGTGCACGATTTGTGACCTACCTGCTTCTTGTCTGTTTCCTTTCCTCCACCCGAAGCTCTACAAAACCTACGGTCTCTTTTGCTCACCACTGTATACCTCGCATGTAGCATAATATCTTGCACATAGTAGGCACTCAATAATGGATGTTAATGGCAGAACTCATGTTTAATTTACTTTTGGAGACTTCACAGAATTCAAAGAATGTCTGCTACAGATTAAGCAATCAGTGAATGTTTGTTGAATGAATATTTTCTGTGCAGAGCAAGCAACAGACCAACCATTACTGCAGAAAACTGGATCCCAAATTGTATCCTTCTGTTGAGGATACAATTTTTTCTTAAGATAGATTTTATTTTTAAGGTTGATTTTATTTATTTATTTATTTATTTATTTGAGAGCGAGAGAAAGCAGTGGGAAGAGCAGAGTGAGAGGGATAAGCGGAGTGTGGAACCCGACACAGGGCTTGATCTCAGGACCCCAGGATCATGACCTAAACTGAACTCAAGAGTTGGATGTTCAACCAACTGAGCCACCCAGGCCCCCCTCTGTTGAGCTCTTTAGAGAAAGAATTCAGGATGATTGCGTCCAAAGACTTGACCAATGAGCCCATTGACATCTTCAGGGTCACTTTCCTTCCTTCCTCGTATTGTGTATTTCATGCCTACTGTCCTCAGGGTCTCCTGGATGAGCAAATTCATGCTTTTTCTCCCTGGCTTTGATACTTAGGGGTCTGGTTGCCTTTACCTTTCTGTGGCCATCTATGTGGATGGAACACATGCCAAAAAAGAAGGGATGGTGGAAGACTTGGCTTGTCTCTTTTAGGGACGATGAGCCACCCCTCTGGGGATTCAAACTCGATTACTGTGCTGTCTAATCACAACAAAAATTGTCATCTTTGAGATAATTAAATGTGAAGCCTTGAGAGGAATCTGCCAAGTACAGGCCTCATTCCTGTTTGGAAAGGAGCTCAGTTTGCAGGGGTGGGGGGCCTTCCCACAATTCAATTATGCTTCAGAGCCAGTCATGTCCCTGAAAAACCAGGTGCATCCATTCTGCCCAGCAGAGTCTCTTGCAGCCACGCTCCACTCCCCCCATCCCCCCACCCCCCTCCAACCACGTTTGTCCTGCCTGTCTCTCTCCTCTGCTGATCTACGGCACCTCCTCGGTTCCCATCTGCAGACACACACGAGAAGACGATCCTGTCCCAGGGGCCCGCCCTGCACAGTTCTCCTTCCACCTGGATGTCAGAATAAGAGGGAACGTGCCCTCTGAGACTTGAAGGGAATGAGTGCAAGAGTGCAACTGACTCTGGGCTTCCCCACCTTGGGCCACTTCCTGAGAGCCCCTGGACTCAGAGCCCAGTGAGAGCCCAGTGAGAGCAAGACCAAGGAACACACGATGAATGAAGAAATCGGGGGTGACTTACCTCCTCAGAATCCCTCTGCCATCCATGTATTTGCCTATCACAGAGCCAGATCTCTGTTTCCAGTTCGCCTTGGAAGCAGCTGTGTTTGCCTTGGCTGCCTTATCTTTCTGTAGAAACACAAAATGCCCTCAGACCTGCGCCTGCTGATCTCTCCCAATGTTTGAGCAGAGAGGGCTCCACTTTCCCACCTCCAAGTTCAGGCTCGAAACCAAATTCTGAAGCAAGAAGCAATGTTTTGGTCTCACTGTTAGCATTATCTTACTCTTTCCTTTTGCTATTGTTTCTCATCAGGATCCCTCCGTCTCCCACCCAATAATCCAATATCAAATCAATGCACAGTTTAGAGCCTGGGATCTACCTTGTGACCCTTCGTTACCAGCACTGACGATTTGCAAGATGACAGGAAGAGATTACGTGGAATGCATTGGAAAGTATTTAGGGGCAGAAAAGACGGTGCATCTTTAAATCCCACTCATTTGTGTGGCTCCCACTTCTCTTTATTTCCAAAGCCCCAGTAATGAGAAAGGGACCAGCTCAAAAGATCGATTAGTCCGGTGCCCTGCGGCGGCGGGTGGGGGCTTACAACCCAGCTCACAGCACTCCCTGGCAGGTGTCTTCTGGGACATGAAGGGGAGTTAGATCATAGGCAGAATCTCTGGCTAACCAGCCTTCCCCATGATTCCCAATGATTCTTAATGAGAGAAGGAGGGGCTGCCGTGCTCCCGGGGCCCCTGAAGTCACGGCTATAATGATTCCAAATTAATCTTTAATTATTATTCAGCATGCACATGATTTTATCCCTCTTTCTTCTATTCCCCACTAGGGTTCTCAATTCCATTTCCTTTTCAAAGCAAAATGAGTTTGGCAGGTGAAGGGAAGTGAGGTTAAAGGATTAGGATGACCTTTGGTTGGACGTTTTCAAATAAATTCAGTGTTACTTCTAAAACAATTATAACCATTATCATCATCAAACAAACATGTGTGGGCTGAAGCCTCGCTCTGACAGTACACGGAGGTGGGTGGTAGAGAAGTTTCCTGCCAGTCAGGGACAGGAAAGAAATGGGGGTAGAACTCGGTCCACACACACACCCTCCCCCGCCCCCTCAGGGATTTGTAGTTGTAAAACAGCTGCCTTATGCTGACCACATTCAGGCCACTGTCCAGCCCAGGGCTCAGAGCCTATGACCCTCCTCTTTCCAAGAGTTTTTCTCAAAAATCCCTATAATATAGAAAAAGAGGATAGGGATTCCCTTTCCTTGTGTGAGAGCAGAGGGTATGTTTGGAGAGGCTAAGCACTTGCCCCAGGACACAGGAGAAATTCACAAGGTACTAGATCCTGATGATTAGGAAATCGCATTGGTGAATCCTACCCCCTTTCCCCATCCCTTTGAGCATCCAGTGGTTCCTGTCTAAAGGGGAAGATGAATAGAATATGGCAGCCTGGATTTTGTTTAGTGTGGCTCCAAGTAAAGACCTGTAAGTCAGCAGAGGATTCTCCGCTCTCTGGTAGAGTATGTAAGTGCAGCATTCAGGCACGGAGGAACAGGGGTCCCCACAGAGTAAAAATGTGTACTTAGAATCAACTATGTTAATAGCGAAATATACATTTTTAATTTGTTCTATGATGGTATAAAAATGCAACATTTTTCATCAAGAGATTACAAATGTTAATGAAGAAAAAAACCCAAAAACGTGTGAGCATTTTGGTTAAAAGGGATTGAGGTATTTTGACTGCCATCTCCTCGATAACATCTACCATGTCCATGTCCACATGATCTGCGACCTTCCCAAACATTTTAGTCTCTATACTCCAAGAGGAAAGTGCATTACTTCATGGAAAATTCACACACTGCTACTCAGAAGGCCACTCTGTGTTTTTATTATTCTCAAAAAACCCCCCCAAAAAACAAACAAACTATGCCATCGTCTGCTCTCCCAGAAGGGAGGAGCCAGACATCAAGACACTCTTGGGCCAGTCCCAGCATGGGCTCTGGGTGCCAGGGGACCCAAATCTTGTCAGGAAAAGGAGCACAGGGCAGTTACCTGAAAACGTATGTCCTGTTCATCCCGAAGATGTTTGTTTCTTTCCCTGCAAATGGAAAAGGGGAATCTCTTTAGACACGGTGTTTGGGGTTGGTAGATCCAATAGCCGTCAGTTTGCCAGGGAGGAAGATGCAGAGAAGAACTTGACATGGAAGGCACAGGGAACGTGTGGAATCTCTTTCCTTAGGGACAGTGACAACGGGTAGTTTGTGTAGCCATCAGCTGAAATCAGGGGGACAGACAGGATGACCTTGTAACACCCATAGCCCCTCAGGATGCTACCACTAAGGAAAGCCTCCCCCAGAGGGCAACCAGAAGTTCTAGGTGCACCTGTGAGCTTGCTATTGGGGGCGCCCTCTCTCTGAGCTTACTATTGGGGGCACCTTCTCTCCGAACTGTTCATTTCATGCAATCATGCAGTCACTCAACAAACGTTTCCTGAGTACCCACTCCAAGCGGAGCACAGCTCTAGCTATCAAGGTTACGAACAATGAATAGAAGAGGGACTTCCTATTTCCAGGGCATCTTATTTTAGTGCTGGGGTCATTGCTATTGAGAAAGATAAAGCAAAGACACGGAAAAAAGAGTGTTAGAGGGCGCAGTGGTAGCTCTGTAGGGCAGTCACAGAGGGCACATCTGAGCAAAGACTGGCAAGAGAAGGGACCTGTGATGATATTTGAGGGAAGAGTGTTACAGGCAGAGGAGATAGCAAGGGCAAAGCCTGGAGTCAGGCTCTCCTGGATGTGTGTGAAGAACAGAAGTGAGAGCATCAGAATGCTCAGAGCAGAGCCATTAGGACATGAGAGCAGAGAAAGTCAGGGAGGAAGTACAGCCCTGACCATTTGTGGTCTTGTGGACCATTGTAGGAACTTGGCATTTTACTCCAAAAGAGATATGAAGCCATGGGGGGATGGGGAATGGCAGGAGAGTGACCTGATCTCACTCAAGTTTTATAAGGAGCCCTACAGTCTAGATGCTGGGTTCCCAAGCACGTGTTCCTGAGTGTCCTGAAGTTGTTTCCACTCATCCCTTCCTCACCCCGTCACATCCGCCCCACTGTCCCAGTGCCACCCCCCTTGCGCCCCCCAATCTCCGGCTCCACATTTCCACTACGTCTTGCCCTGGCATTATCTCAGTATTGACTCCGTTTCCCCACTGCTCTGTCACTACCTGGTGATATCACTGTGGAGGAAAACTGCCACATCTGGGCTGCCACCAGCTGCAAAATCTAAGCTTGCAAAACATGCGGCAGCACGGAAAGGCTTCAGGCGTGTGATTCTGCACCAATGCTAGTCTCCATCAAAAAGAACCATGTGTACAGAGCTACCTTGTTAGTCTCCTCTGCTCGTTCGCTTGAATCTGTTCTTTTCTTCTGAGTACAATAGAAAAAAGGAAAAAATATCTCAAAAACTTGTCCTTGTTCATCTTGTTCTCTTCTTTCCACTAAAGCCTCCCTAAGAATCAAGACCTGCTCTCAAATGGATTACAACTTGGCCACATCCCATTGAGTTCCAAGCACTTTCTCACTTGGTGGCGCCCCAGATGCCAGACATGGTAACCTCACCTGGCTTTCCAATAAAACAAAGTAAAAACTGGCATGCCTGGGTGCAGCAGTCTGGTAAGCATCTGACCCTTGATTTCGGCTCAGGTCACGATCTCAGGGTCCTGAGAGGCTCTGTGCTTGGAATTCTCTCCCTTCCCCTGCCCCTCCCCCTACTTGCTCTCTAATAAAGAAATAAACAGAACAGAACAAGTCAGGGTGTTTCAAGTCCACTCCGTGCACTCTGAAAAATCACCTCACGCCTCATCACCGTTCCCACGAGGTGCTGGGCAGACAGAAGGTACAGGAACTTGGAAACCTCACAGACAAAAGTGAAAATCCCACCTTTCCACACACAGGGTTTGTTTGGGTTTGGTTTTGGCACATCCCAGGACAATGAGCTTTGAATTTACAGTGAGTCCTAACAAGCCGAGAAACTCCAAGTCCTTTACTCTGTTTGTGCTCTATCCGTGATTTATCTACTCATTCGACAGACATTGCGAGAATACGGCAGAATCTAGAGAACCAACCAGATACCAGTCTCAGTTCCGGCTTCCGCAGTGCGTAGCTCTGGCTCTTTTGGTAAATGACTTCGTTTCTCTGCTATCAATTTCCTCCTCTGTTAATTTCTCTATCAGCCACTGCCCTCCTTTCCTTAGTTTCACTGAAGATGAAAGGGTACCAAATCTGCCGCAGGGTAGCTGCTCAAGAAATCCGGTTCCCCTGCTACCGGACCAAGCACCGCACAAGGTGATGTGAGAAATGCCACGAAAACGAGGCAGAGCCTACCTGCCCAGGTCCAGACGAGAGGGATGCGAGTGTATGTGTGGATGGACCAAACGAGTTACAAGGGGGTTAAGGGGAATGAGGGCATTCTCTCGGTGGCTCTGACTGTCCAGAACGGAGGCAGGGAAGACTCTCAGATTGGCCCTTCCCACCAAGGCACCTGGAATGTGCTCTCAGAGCACACATGGGGCTCACGCACCTCAGGAAATCCAGCTGCTTCAGGAGCCCTGACTTCTCACGCTGCAGACTCTCTGTCACGCGGTATACTTCCCTGAGGAAGAGCAAACACAGCATTTCTGAGCTTCCATTCTGCCACGGTGGGAGGGGCTGTGCCAAAGTTGGATGCCCAGGACCCTCCCACTGGAACCCAGCAGGCAGTACCCCAATCTGGGGACGGGGGGGGGGGGGCGGTTTAGAGGAATCTGTCTCCCCTCAGCCCCCGGGCAGCACCTGATGCATGCACATGGTTCCAGCCGTGATCTCACTTCATCAGTACAGATGTCCTATTCGGAAGGTGAAATTATCCCCATTTCAGGGACACACACCGTCAGAGCGTCAGTAATTCTCCCCTTGTCACACAGACAATCCGTGACTGAGCCAGGGTTCTAATCTAGACTAGGACCTCCTACTCCCAAACCCATGAACAGGGCGCCCTGCCCAGGTGCTCCTGCACAGCCCAGAATTCAGGAATTAGAATAAATATTCTTCTCCAGCCCCATCATGGAGGATAAGAGCAGAATTTGTATTTTCTTCCCTAATGCTGGTTGTGTTCGTTTCCAGGAGCTCCAAAAGAATCATTCCTCCTTCCCTGTTTTCCCCCGGAAGTCTCCCGTCTGTTCCTAGATCTCTGGAATTTCCACTGTTGGCCATTCATTTCTTTAACTTCGGATTTCTTATCTCTAGCCAGCAAGTAGAGAGTAAATGTATCAACTACAATCAGATGCTTATATCTCAGTGTGAGGGTATCAGTCATATCCAGAGTTTTGAGGAAGGGGAGGGAGTAGCTGAAAGGTAGCTGGGGCGTCTGGAGAGTGACTCCGACAGTGAGGCAGGTTTGGTCCTCTGGGGTTTGGTCCAGTGTGTTAGCATTTCTCTATGCAACCCAGGGCTCTGCCTGAAGGCACAGTCAACAAATAGCAGCAAGAAACAAAAGAAGAGTGGGGGAGGGAAGAAGGAAGAGAGGGAGGAAGGGGTGAGTCCAGAGGTATTCAACACTACCCAGGGAAGAAAGGAAAAAAAAAAAAAAAGCAGAACGGGGTGACATCAGAAAATGAGCCTTGCTGAACTTCACAACTTTGCCTCCACCCTTCCTCTATGCTCTGCACCAGTTTAGAAATGTTTAAATCACTCCTAAGCTTACTGCAAAAGGTCCATAGTTCTAGATTTCCAAACCACTTCTAGTGTAGGAAGCATCTTTCAGCCTCAGAAATGTGTGCACTTCCACAGGCTGGGAAGGACCAGTTACCTCGTCATCATGTGCCCCGCCCCCCCCCACCCCAGCCCCAACCCTCAATGTCATTACTAAGCTGGTGAAAATAGCACCTGCTTGTTCGGTCCATCCAGACTTGGGCCAAACTCACCATAATCAGATTCCTTAAAAGGTATTGGTGTTCCCCTCCCCCTTATGGAATAATTATAAAGTCAATGCACAACAAAAACAGACTGCATCAAATCCTAAGTTCACCTCAGACAATCCTAATTAAGCAACAAAACTTCTCTCGCTCCTGCAGAGCTGCAAATTCCTAACATTTTATTACCAATTATATTTAATTTCAACTTGAGGGAAAACAATGTATTTTCCATTACCCAAACCGGGTCCCCAAGTCCCTGTCTAGGATTCTGCTGTGATGAGCAGTACGTGAGCGCAGCTGCCTGGTACTGCTGCTCAGCCCTGGGAGCTGAGATGGCTTTGTGGCTCCTCTGTCCCAGCGCTGAGCTGAGCTCGGATGACCACCAGGAGCAGACAGCTTCACCCTACTAAGGACAATCACTCCTTGGGAATCAGAGGTCTGTGCTCTCACAGGGTGTTTGTTAGGAGGCAGTTCCTAAAAAGGAAGGCAGTCCCGTCTCCGCCCTGTTTACATAGCGCCTGTTGGCCACTGAAGCCACACAAACACGCACGTACATACGCACGTATGCTACACATCGGCGTGAACATATGTCTACCTATTTGTCTGGGAAACAGACATCTATTTAGATACCCACAAATACTCAGGCTTTTTGTGTGTTAACAAAAAGAAGCGCATTCCTGAAAAACCAAATGACACTTGGAAATATGACCAAATGACCTTCAAAGTCCTTTTAACTAGACGTCATAAAGGTTTATGCTAGGCAATGCGTGGACTGAGAGGGAAAGAACTTGGCATTTTTCATAGGAGTGACTGGTGAGAGGTTTACAGTCTCTTTAGAGAATTGCTTGCCGTTGGCTTTGTTTTCTGGAGAGGGATGAGATAGGGAATGTCTCCAAAATACATTGTCAAGTGAAAATTCAGGCTAATGCAGAACAGTGTGCTACTACTTTGTAAATGAAAAGTGTGTGTGTGTGTGTGTGTGTGTCTGTGTGTGTGCGCGCACACACGCGCGCATGCTTGTGTATGCATAGAACATTCTGGAAGGAAACCAGGACTGCTGGCCTCTGGGTGATTGCTGGCCTGGAGTCATGGGCGGGACAGGGGGCATGCAGGCCTCTTTTGGGGTGTATATCCTTTTGTGCCTTTTGAATTCTGTGCCTTGTTATAAACTACCTACCCCAAACAGAAATTCATTAGCAAAATAGAGAGGTAACTGCTTTTCAGCTGACCTTCATCTTTATATTATCTCTCCGGCTTGATTGTTCCTTCTTTATCTTATTTTAAAATCAAGTTCTCCTTCCCAGAGCATCTTCAGAGAAAAGAAAAATTAATTTGGCCCATTCAGAATCCTAGCTGATAAATGACTAAGTCTTTTTATCTCCCAATTCCATCCTATCCCTTCCCAGCTGCTCTGGTACAACATCAGGCAGCAAGATGTTGGAGGTGGGGGGAGCGCCTGCTGTCAGGACGACTAGGCTCGGTCCCTGTTTTCTGGTACTAACCATGTGGCTTTATGCCTCACGGAGTCTCGGTTTCTTCGTTCATAAAATGAACAGTTGGGCTAGAGCACTCGGGTTCCATCAGTACCATTAGTCTGGGATTCTGCTCTACAGAGAACAAGCTAAGGCTCTCACTGCCCTTGTCTCCTGACCTCCCTAGATGGGACACTCCGGGGCTCTGGGCACGCTCTCTGACTGCAGCATTGAGCGCTCTTTGAAAACAAGCCACGAAGGTTCTGAAATCATGTGTCTCTCCCTCCTAACCCTCCTTTTCAATTCCCAACCTCCAGAGATTGTGTCTCTGGCTTGGTTAATTAAGATAAGACTTCAGAAAGATTTTAATCCTCGTGCTGTGATTTGATACCCCAGCACTGGCTGCTTATTTCCATTTGCTGTTCTAATGCTTGTGCTTTCAGATGTTTGTTGTTTTAGAACTTGATTGAATTTTTAAGAGGCTGAATCCTTAATTTTGTTTGTAAAGTTAAATGCCTGCGCCTTGTTGGTCTGCACTCAATGAGGAGGAACTGATTTTGCTCGTTTGCAATGAAATACACTGTCCTGCCGCAGGTCATCCAAGAATTGGAGTGAGGGTTTTGCTTGTTTTAAGTCAGCTACTCGGAAATACATTTTTTTTAAACTAGAGAAATCTTATTGGGGTAAAACTCCACATGCAAACACATTTCCTCCCTCTCGCCCCAGGCAATCAGTCCCAGGCAGCACAGCAGAACAATGGGATTTGGGCCCATGGACCCAAATGTTGCCAGTGTCAGAGGGAGGGAGGGCTTTCACTTAACAAGGAAAAGGTGAAAGTTTCTACAACTAAGCACTGCTAAACAACACTGCCCTCGGAAATTAGAGCCTCAGGAATACCTGGCACAGGGCCAGGCACACGTGACCTTCTGCAGAATGAATGAAGGGAGCCAATGGGAGCCTGAGAGAGTAATGCGTGAGCGATGGCCAGTCCAATTCCCGAATCAAGTGTTTTCTGGCTGACTCATCATGCGCTGTGGGGAGGCAGCCAGATACATCTAGCACTGAGCCTCGTGCGCCAGTTCCTTAAGATCCCAGACCCTTGGCTTCCTCATGCGTGCGGTGGATACTCACAGTTCCTGCCACGGCAGGATGCTATCAGGTTCATAGGCAATTATGTCGAATTATTGACATGGGGGCGATACACAGAATGCACAACACAGTAACCAGCGCAGAGAAGTTTTCAATAAATGTTTGACAAGTGACTAAGTAAACGGATGTACGGGTAAATGCATGAACGAATAAACAAGGGGGAAGCCCCCATCCCTGGGCACGCCAAGGAGTGCGTTTGTTCTCAGAAGCCAGTGCTCCCAAGACGAGATAAATAGCCGGTCCTCCAGCAACTGCTCAGGCTTAGCACGCGGACCTAGCCCCAGGTCCTTCCTTGCACCTGCCCCTGTCCAAGAGGTCACGCCCAGTGCAGCTTAGTGGCAAACGGGACCCCGAGAGACGTGGGGCTCCCACACACTGGACCCACATGGAGGAGAGAGTGAGCAGCCTGGACTGAGGATTCCTGGGCACTGTCACACTCCAACAGATTCTATGCTGACCTAAGATGCCTACCTGCTTCACTCTTGTCCTGGCTCTTACCGTCTCTCAACTATGACAGTCACCTCTCTCTCCACTCTCAAATAAATCTTTAAACATTTAAAAAATAAAATAAAATAAAAAGGGGCGCCTGTGTAGCTCAGTCAGTTAAGCATCCCACTCTTGGTTTCGTCTCAGGTCATCATCTCAGGGTCATGAGATAGAGCCCCTCGTCAGGCTCCATGCTCAGCGGGGCGTCGGCTTCTCTCCCTCCCCCTCTCTCTGCCCCTCGCTCTGCTCTCATGTGTTCTCTCTCTCTCTCTCTCTCTGTCTCTCAAATAAATAAATAAATAAGTCTTTAAATGAAATAAAATACACGATGACAGTCACTTGTGCTCTGTCTGCTCATGCAACCTTTTCCCGAGGACCATCTTATATTTGTTGGTTGGATAACACGTCTCTCTCATCGCATAATAAATTTTCCAAGAACAGGGTTGTAGATGTCCTATGCATCCTAGATTATGCTGGCCACAATCTGCTTACCGGCCTCAGCATCCCAGCAGAGATGTTCAGGGAGCAAGGACCATCCCCCGCCCCCGGGCCTCATGGGAGAGGCAAGGCGACAGGGTCTCCAAGAGAGGAGATGGCATGCTCAAAGGAAGTGGGTAGAGCCGGTCAGCAGTGACAGGAGCCTGTGAAGGCCGGACTCACATCTCCTTCTCCTGGTGGAGTTGGGAGGCTTCTTGTTGGAGGCTTTCCAGCTGCTGCTGGGCGTCCTGCAGCTCCCGGGACGTCCGTTCCAGCTCCCGGGCCAGCTCCTGGTTTGTGACTTTCAGCTTGGTATTCTCAGCCTTGGTTTCATGCTCATCATTTTGGAGCATGGCACACTGGCCTTCCAGCTGGAACAGAAAGTGGGGGAGCAGAAGGGAAAGGTAAGCAGCCACCATCCAGTCTGGCCTGCCCCCACCTCTCCTCACTTTCTAGACCTACGGGCGGGAGCCCTCATGGCCAGCCCTCACGGTCCCACAAAACCTCAATGGGTTTTGTCCTGCTCCTTAAATCACACAGATGCACTTCTGGAGACAGCAGGAGCTTTCAGAGCACTTCTCATCTCTCCCCTGCCTCCACAGGGCTCCTGAACAGTCCAGAGGGAGCGGCACCATTCAAAAAGACTGCTAGGAAAGGAAGGTCAACACTCCATCTGTGTCCCGCATCCCAGTGACGATAATGCTAGTTGCGATCCTCTCATCCGTGGTCTTCAGAGCCAACCTCGCTCTCTCGTACCCTTTCAGCCAATGGTCTCCCTCAGCCCTGTTGAACATGGAAGGCAGCTAAGTGGCATTTTCCCTAAAACCATCCTTCCCAGTTCTGAATGCTGACAGTAAGTCCATTTGTCCCTTTTTCATCTCTCAGCTAAATAAGGCCAATTCCTTTAATTTAGAGAAACTTTGTAGGGTGGCCAGAAACCCTGGAAAGTCTTAGGAAACAGCAAAAACAGGTCAAACCAAACACATACCTTGTTTCCTGTCCCTAAAGCAGCTAAAAAAAACCTCTGCATTTGTGTAAGTGCAGCTTTTCTTGGCTGGTGGTTCTGCTTTGCAGAGCTTCCAACCCTCTCACCAGAGGAGGAATCAAACCAAAGCAAATATATCATAATAAATTTAGTTTAATGAATGTGGCCAGGAAGGGGAGGAGGAGGCAGCAACAAGGAATTTTGTGTGATTCTCAAGAGGCCTGTGTAATCAGGCAAGCATGCAGTAATTAAATCGAGTGGCAATCATTCATTTGAGGGATAAGTCTAATTGGTAAGAACGTAATGCATAATAGCGACGAGGAGTAGGGGCAGGAGAAGGTAGGGCTGCAGCAGGAGAAGGGGAAGGCAGCCGGCCTTTCCCCGAGTGGAAATGGTCTTGCTTGCAGAAGGAAGAAATCAAAATCCATAGGCTGGGTAGCAGCAGGAGTGGGACAGTGTCTAGCTTCAGCGTGGGGCAGCTTCAAGCATATTTTAATGTGTCGCTAAAAATAGCCCTCTCTATGCAAGCAAGAGCAATATACCTGGGTCTGTCCAGGGCTGGATTCCTTCCAGTGCCAGACAAAATAAAACGGGAGGCCAAGTGGCACCCTGGCGTCTCTCCCCAATGGGCCCTTGCTTTGGGGAGGAGGTTGAGAGCGTGAAGTTTGCCCAGGGAATGAGTCTTCCCGGGGTCATTAGCCAGCCCTATACAGTGCACCACCCAGACTACCTCCTGGGGGGTCAGGTGCATCATAGGCCCATCTGGTGTCTGCCTCCATCCTGGGGGGTGATGGGAGCAGCCACAAAAAAAAGGCTGATGGACATTTTGAGGGCACAGAGGAAGACAAGGGATGAACAAATGGATCTTTGAAGATCCTCTTCCTACTGGAGGTATCTGTGTCCATGGGAGGAAGGAAGGCAGGAAGACGTCACTGTATGCAGCCTTCCCCAAAACATCAGCAACTATGTCCCTTGTATCTCAGCATCCTCCCCCCCCCCCCCCCCCCCGCCTTTCCTGACACAGGAAGCAGGCAATGAATGAACACGTTGGCATTCTGGTGGCTCCCGGGCATAATTATAGGACGATGTCTTCAGATGCCTCGAGGGAGAATTCTTGGCAACATTCCCAAATTGAACACCTGGCCCAGGAGAGGTGAAGGCTTTATCCTGGCATCACCTGTTATTTCAAATGCTATCTTTCACGCAGCTCAATAGTTCTTCTCGGATTAAACCAACCAGCCCCAGGCCTCCAGCAAGAAGCAGTGTAGTGGAGGGGCAGGTGGGCAAGGGCCAGCAGGGGAGGGGGTGGGGAGCCCGTGCTCCGAGGCGGCCAGGGAGGCATACCCGTTTCTGCTTCTGGATGAGCTGCTCCAGCTCCTGCTCCTTTGACAACAGTTTCTGCTCGAGCTCCTGACTGTGGGCCTGAAACCGCTCCGTGTCCTGCCAGACCGGAAGGAAGGACAGGTGAAGCTCAAATGCACGTGGGATGGAGATTTCTCCCTCCCCTCCCCCTGACCTAGTATCTGCTCAACAGCAGGGCCCACCCATCCTTTTGGTCTTTGGGGCCCTTCCCACCATATTCCAGGGCTGCGGGGCCCTGCCTGGCCGGGCAGTGAAGCCCAGCGAGACAGAGAGACCGCAAGTGCTCCGTCATCCATGACACCAGGTCCCACCTGGTGGACTATGTGCCACGCCTCCCCTTCCCCCAAACCCCCTCCAGAGAGAGGCAGTGTCCGTTAGCAGTGGAGTCCTGAACAGAACACGGAGAACAGAACAGGGGCCTGAGTGTGAATCCCAGACCCCCACCTCCCCCTCTGTAAATACGGACAGGGGCAGAATATCCTTCCAAAATGGATATTCTGTTCCACGTTGGGTACTATCTTTTGATTCCTTAAACTGCCATTGCTGGGGAAACACAGGGCATCGCTTCTTCCCCCCGAGGGTATAGGTCCTCGCTGTTTCCTGCCATGATGGAGGAGTCCCAGCCCTGTTCTTCAGGAAGTCGCTGCCCCTGTGTTCGACAGCCCCTCCCCCTCCGGCCCTACGACTGGGCTTCCCTGCTCTGGAAGCTGACGACGCAGTGTGAAGGGGCTTGGGGTGGGCAAAGAGAGAGCCATGTGGGTTGTTGGGATGGCTGACATTCTCATGGAGCCTGGTCCAGTGCAAAGGCCCTTGGCTGGGCGCCAGGGCACTGGGGTTGCAGTCCTGGCCTTACCCAGCTGTCCTCATTTCTTTGCTCACATGGTAGAAACAAACACTTGCAGGCCCCCTGCAGCTCTCCACTCTCCCGAAGGCAGAAAGGAGATGCAAAATGTGCAGGAAGAGAAGAAACCATTATAAGGTCCATATGACTCACTACCGGAGCCCCTGGAGGGCTGCCGGCCCAGGAGGACAGAGTGGGATGCTGCTCGCTAAGGGGACTAGGAGGGTTGGGCACGATGGAGCCCCTAGGGGAGTGGAGGGCACACAACCACTCCCAGGGGACAGGCCACAGGACACCTGATTTCAAAAGCTCAGGATTTGGCTGGGCTCATCCTCTATAGGTGCCACCCGGCTCCTGAGGCAGGTAGAGAGCTCCCGGAGAGCCTGTGATGGTCTCCTGTCAACCATAAGCAACGGAAGGAGCAGGATCGAACCAGGCAGCGCCTGCTCTCAACCCTTCCACCAGGAATCCTGCTTCATTCAGTTTGGGGCAGTGCTCCCAGAGTGGGCACCCTGTGAACAGGGCTGGAGTGAGGGGGGCCAAGCGGGCAGCTCCTGAATTCCAGTACAAATGCTGCCATCCCCACAGGGGGCCGGCGGAGCCTGCATGGAGTCTCTTACTCTGGAGCCGGAGCTTGCAAACGATCACACATTTACCTCACGGTCAAACTGCTCTGTGTAGCGCCAGGCTCCAAGCCCTGTCTGGAAGGGTCAGTCCTTCCCATGCTGTCCTAAACTGTACCACTGCTGTCCTCCCCCTGGAACCAGGCAAAAGCCGGTGTCTGCCAAGCCAAACACATCTTCACAGTTCCCACGTTCCCGTACAAAGTGTACCTCTAAGCACTGAGTCTGAAAGGCAAGGGGTACTAAGCAGGGGAAGGAGGGAGCCGAGGGTGGGTGGAGGGGTACAGCAGCATGGTGACATCACCTTACATGACACAAATGTGTCCTTGAAGCTTCTCCTCCCACCTCCTCCCGTTCCCAGTTCCCATGCTTTGGCCCACCTTCCGTTTCTGGAAAGCATGCTTCTTTCCTTAGCTAGGACCTTTGACCTATAGTCCTGACCTAGAAGTAGATCATGTGGGGTCAAGAGAGTGGCTTTCCCACTGCAGGGAGGAAAAAGTCTGCTGTTCTCAGAAAACTATCGTAGGGTCCACTGGGTGACAAGTATCTGGGTACTATCTTTCTTATACTTACCCAACTATGCTGAAGGTCAGGGAACAGGCCAAATATTTTAAAGCCCCCCAAAAGGGGACACCTGAGTGGCTCAGTGGGTGAAGCCTCTGCCTTCAGCTCAGGTCATGATCTCAGGGTCCTGGGATCGAGCCCCGCATCGGGCTCTCTGCTCAGCGGGGAGACTGCTTCCCCCCTCTCTCTGCCTGCCTCTCTGCCTACTTGTGATCTCTCTGTCAAATAAATAAATAAATAAATGAAAATCTTAAAAAAAAATTTTTTTTTTTAAAAAGCCCCCAAAAAGAGGGAAGGGAGAGTCTGGAAATACTGACAAGCCTTCAGAGGGATCTAGTCGGAGAATATGACTGGCTTTTTCTGGAAAGCATTCCAACTCCACCTCAATGTGAATGGCATCTGTGAGAAACAGAACCTTGGTGTGGATAATCCAACCAGTGTAAAATTAAAAATTCAAACCAACTTGCATTGAGGAGGAGGGATGGTGTTATGATAATGGCCCAGGTTTGGTTCTGAGAGGCACAGGGTGACATGGTCTCTATGTTGTATCCCCGGAAGTCACATACTGAAACTTAATCCCCAAGGAGGTGGGACCTTCGGGAGGTGAGTGGGTCCTGAGGGCAGAGCCCTCACGAGTGGGATTAGTGCCCTTATAAAAGTGACCCCCAGGCACTTGCCTGCCCCTCCGCGCTGTGAGGGCACAGGGAGAAGGCCACAGCCAAACCCAGGAAGTAGGCTCTCACAAGAGTCTGGCCATCACGCCAGCCCCCTGAGTTGGGACTTCTGGCCTCCGGAGAAATAAATGTTGTTTCTAAGCCCCTGCTTATGGGATTGTAATAACAGCCTGAACAAAGGCAGAAGGCTACCCTTCAAGATTAAAGACTTTTCTGCCGAGAACCCACCAAGTAGATAATCCAAAAATAGAGGAGAAAGCTTCCTACAGCTTTGTTTTATAAATATGTTCCCAAAAGGCCCCTGCTTAGCTTGGAAAAGGGGTGGATTTCACCAGTTCTGACCCCCACAAGGCAAACAGCAGGGCTTGCTAGGAGGCTAAGTGCCAACTAGAAACAAGGCATGTAAGTTTCCAAATGTTCTCCCACAGTGTCCAAGAAGGGTGGGATTTGACTTGTCTTGGGTATGACATTTTCTAGGTGTCGAAGGGAAAGGATGGGAAGCGTAGACTCTAATGTTGGCTCCCTGAGGGGAGATGCTGGGCACAGAGTGCAATGGACCCCATCCGGTGGGCCTGTCCCATGGCTCTGGGGAGCAGCTAGCGTCAGACCTGATCTTCAAGCTGCTGTGACGGGCAACATCTGTACCTTCACCTTTTTGTTCATTTATGCGTTCATTCCTTTGTCCCTTGTTCATTCAGTGATTCAGCACAAGTTTGCTGAGGACCTACTGTGCTCCAAGTACGGCTGCGGTGCTGAGGACACTTCAGCAAGTGAAGCAAAGATTCCTGCTCTTAGGGAGCTTTGACGTCAGTAGGAGGAGACAGACCCCAATCAACAAAAATAAAGATGGAATTTAAATGCCACATTTGAGGGGGACAGATGCCTTGGAAAATCTAAATAAAGCAGAGAAACAGGGAACCCATGGTGCCATGGGCGGGGGAACCCTGCAGTCTTGAACTGGGTGGGGGGCAGAACAGGCGAGCTTTCCGCCAGGCCCTCAGAGCCGAGACCCCATGTGCACTCTTACTTTGAGGAGAAACTGCTCCTTCTCATGCTTGATTTGCTGTTCCATCTCCTCATAGAGATGCTGGATTTCTTCATCATAAGCAGCAATTTTCCTGCAGAGGTGGCAGAAGGAGAGTCTGATGAGGTCTACACCCAATTTCCTTTATCCCACAGTGTGAGTCCTGAGGCTTGGGCACCAGGGCCCCATCAGGAGCCTGGGGGGGGGGGCGACTATGTAGGTCCCGTCCCCCAAAGCTGTGGGATCAGTTCCTCAGGATTAGCGGACCACACAGGCCTTGCGGGACCTTCTTCTCCTCCCAGGTGAGGAGGCCATCATTTCTAGATGACCCTCACACTCCTCAGTGAGGTTTCTCTGGCTCCGTTTTCCTTAACCTCACTTTACTTCAACAAGGAGCCCCAACCTCTGTAGATGGACCTCCCTATTGTCTGCTAGTCCTTCCACCTGTAGCGAGCCCATAAAGTTGTATTGTGTGGGCTTCTTTCCTGTCTGGGCTCTTGGCTGCTCTCCTTCCAGGTTTGGATGCTTTCTTTCTACTTGGCTACGTCAGCACTCTCTGAACGGCACTGTCAGAGGGCTCTCCCGAACTGTGTGCTTGTGGGATGCACATTTCTCAGAAGACGTCAAAGGATTCCATGACACTGACAACCACTGACACCACGCCCCCTCCAAAGGAAGGGGAGCCACACCTGCCCAGTGCTCGTGCCATCTCGGGTCCAGGGCTCCGGGCAGACAGCATGAGAAGCGGCGGGCTGATTCAAGGTGGCGGTGATAATGAGATGTCCTCATCCCCCCTGCCAGCATATTCTCCCTACGCCGAAGAGCCCCACAGGACAGAAAGTAAATACCCAGAGACTCTGCTCCTATACAGACACCAAGACAAACGTGGCTATGGGAACGAAGGTTATAGGTCATCCCTGGTGTTGTTCCTCCTTCTCTCCCCAAATAGGTCCTCCTTAAATGCCCCCCCCCCACCATTTTAAATGCCACACACAAACATCCAAAATCAAAGAGGAAGGCTGAGCATTTGAACTGAGATGGAATTTATCTGGCCAAAGCATCCCCATTTCCAGGGGACTGCACTGTGACCCCACTTCTCTGCCTGCCAGTGAAATCTTTGGCTCAGTGCACCCTGGGCCTCTCTCTCACCTGTTAAGGGGAATCCAGGCCCAGGAGTAGGCTGATGTCTTGGATCTCAAAGTCTGATTTGAACATGCATATACTATAAAAGTTGGCACTTGCCATTCTAAACTCAAATGGTGGCAGGCCCCCTGTTCCCTTTATTCAAGGAAGGAGACTTTAATAACGAAGGAATGCGCTCTGGTTTTCAGTTCTAAGAGGTACTCGAGAGATTTCTGAACAAAACATCAAGGACAGCAGCGCGTCTATTCCTCTACGCCCTTCGTCATTCAAAGCCTCACCTTCCCAATGTCCACGCAGGACTCTGATCTAGGCCAGGCCTTTCCCGCTACCCAAGGAGTCCCTTCCTTTCTTGCTACCCGTGTCTCATGCACAGACAGAGCATGACTAAGGAGCCATTTTGATTGGCATCCTTCCAGTTCTATAAGAACCACAAAATTGACCCAGACAAGGAACTGGTGTGAGTCTTCAAGGCCAACGTCACTCATATCGAAGCAGAAGCCTCTAAGTTCCCTTTTTTGGCGGGACCCCCCCTCCCCCAAAGCCAGAAACCCTTGGAGTGAGTGTGGTAATGGCCTCAGGACGCACTCAGAGAAGGGACACTTCCCCGAGCTGGAGCCCTGGCTTTACCACCAAGCTGGGCGTAGGAAATGTCTGGTTGGCTAGGAGTAAGAAATTTCTTGCTAAATGACAGATGCTTTGGATTGTTACTATTGTTATTAGTCAGCTCGTAACAAATACGAGAAAATCTTGGCGAGCAATAAGGAGCAAAGCTAGCTGCTGTTGAATAGGGACATCTCAAGGGCAGATGGGAACACTGCCTGAGTGGACTTTCAGAAAGAAAGTCTTCTCTTGTTCCCCGGAATTACCTTCCTATGCTCAAAGAAATCCCAGTGCTAGATGGCAAGCGGTGTCAAGGACAACTTCACACAGTGATTCCAGCTACATAAATACGGAAGGACTAATAAAGTGAGATGAGAGAAACTTAAAAATTAATTTGCTCTGATAAAGCAATACCAATTACAGTCATCCATTATATGGATGAACAGCTTATAGCTGTTTACCATTTATGCTTAATAACCATACAGGGCATCAATTCTATACCATCATTAAATGCGTTATATTAACTTTGCTCTAAGTTTTATTTGATTACATTAAACTCTTTTTCAGGCTCGCATATCAGCTTGCTTATCATAAAGTAAGTAATTTTGCAGACGGCTAAAAAAGACAAATCAGGGGACAGCAGACATTGCCTCCGAATGGTGCCTCCTTCTAGCCCTCATTAACAAAGGTTGGGTCCATTGCAAAGAAGCCCTGGGGTTCCAGGTGGGCATCAGTGAGCCAGAGTCCAGTCTAACCACACTTATCTGTGGAACAAAACCTCTGGAAATGCTTTTGAATAAAGCTGGTATCCTAGGGGACTTGGCCAGGCCTGAAGGTCTTCAGAGCATGAGTCCCCTAGGATCGATCAGCTCATGACCAGCCTGAGTCAGACACATGAGCCCCAGAAATGGAGAGGGAGTGAAGGGCCTCTGCTGCTGTTCACACCACTCACACCACTCGACTAGCTCAGGGCTCTAAAAGACTGGGTTCTGAACCTGGAATCACTCATAACCTCAGTGTGACCTTGAGTGTTCAGACCTCCTTACATCCGAGTAGCACCTGCCCCGAGCTCCCCCACCCCCGCCCCAGCACCAGCATGATGAACAAACAAGAGAGCGGGAATGAAAAGCATTTGGAATCTCAAGGCCTTAAATAAATGTGAAGGATTGTTGATATCATCATTACAGTCAGGGAGAGTGGAGGGCAAGAGCCATCATTCTCCAAGGGGAGGAAGGTCTCGGTTTCAAGAATAAAAGTGCTGCCGGGCTTGGAAAAGGTGTGAGGCGATCAGGGAAATGAAGAACGGACAGCTTCGTCAATGAAAGCTCCTGTCCGATGCGGCTGTTAGAGACGCAGGCTGCGTGTGAGCGGGAGTTGCAGAGCCGGAAGCCTGTGTCTGCGGGGAGCTCTGCAGTGGCCACGGGAAGGGTAATCGTGAGAGACACTCTAAAAAGGTCTGCACGTGCGGCATGTGGCACACCAGCAGGCACATCGTATTCCTCCACCAAAGGAGAGAAGCGACCTGTTACGTTGGCTTAGTACATACATCTCTGTTACCACAATTTCAAAAACCACTTGCGTTGCCCAATGCACACATACACTTTTTTGTCTTCTCTGTGAGGATTTCCCCACCTATGCAAACCTCGCTGACCCCTTCTCTGAAGTCTTAGAACATCACATGTTTTTAATTGAACGTTTCCCTTTGAAATCCTGAAAAAAACGGTCTCGTCTGGGCTGATGCGGTCACCATGAGGTTAGGACACCCGGACCCTTTGTCATTCACAGGGTCTATGCTCAAAAGGTGAATGCAGAAAATCTATACAAAATCAATTTAAGGCTTTACTGGGGGAACACCAGATTCCAGAGGAATTGAAGAATTTCAGGGTGGGAAGTTCTGTCTGATCCAACCACCTGTTTTCCCTGGAGTTAAACCCCTTGCCACAATGTCTCTGCCGTGTATTTACCCAAACTAGGTTAGAACACCTCTAGCGAGAGGAAATTTGGCTGGATCTCTAAACAGCTCTTTCATCTTTGGAGTGTCCTGGCTCACAGAAATATATCTTTCTATGGCTCTGTCCCTCTTCTGCATAAAAACCCTTTATATATTTGAAAACAGCACTAAGACTTCAAGGACTTGCCTTGGGTTTATGCCATGCCTCATTTTTTCCTCCAACCATGGCTCACAAGGATTTTTTTGGTTTTGGTTTTGGTTTTGGTGTTTTTTTGTTTTTGTTTTTGTTTTGTTTTTTGTTTTGGTAACTCCCTTCACCTTCCTCTTTAGTTTTCTCTGAATGTGCCCTGATTTAGCATCCTTGAGCCATGGAGCCCTCAACCGAATGCCCAGTGTGTGAAATCTGATTAGCACAGCTTAGAGCTAGACTAGGCCCGTCTTGCTCTACACACTGCCTATCTATTCCTGCAGCCTAAAATCACATTAACTTTTCTTGGCAGCCGCATCACACTTGATGAATGCCGAACCCATTTGTCAAGTAAAACCTCTAAATCTTTTGTCTGTGTGATTGTTTTTCTTTTAAAGATGGTGCTACTGAATCATCTCTCTTCCGCCTTGTGCTTCTGTCATTGGCTTTTTGGACACCAGAGCAAGATCTCAGATGCAATTCTGTTAGAGTCAGTCCGTCTTTCCAGCATGACATTATCTTAATGGATCCCAACTGGTCATCCGGTGTCCTCAATGACCTTCCAAGCTTTATTGGTGTTTTATTTTTTATTTTATTTAAAAAAAATTTTTTTTAAAGATTTTATTTATTCCTTTTACAGACAGAGATCACAGTAGGCAGAGCAGCAGGCAGAGAGAGAAGAAGAAGCAGGCTCCCCACTGAGCAGAGAGCCCGATGCAGGGCTTGATCCCAGGACCCTGAGACCATGACCTGAGCCGAAGGCAGAGGCTTTAACCCACTGAGCCACCCAGGCGCCCTTTATTGGTGTTTTAAATGTTCAATCATAATAGAAGGTAACTAATATATTGTCGTAGTTTGTAGGTTTTGATGATTTAGTTCATCTGAAAGTTGTTTAGAGGAGTGTTTTTACCTTTATTTTTTAAAGATTTTCTTTATGTATTAGAGAGAGAAAGAGAAAGAACATGAGTGGAAGGTGGAACAGAGCGGGGCGGGGGAGGGGGAGAGAGAGAGAGAGAGAAGTAGGCTCCCCATTGAGCAAGGAGCCTGATGCGGGGCTGCATCCCAGGACCTGAGATCATAATCTGAACCGAAGGCAGACATTCAACCGACTGAGCCACCCAGTTGCCCCTAAAAGAGTTTTTTTTTTTTTTAATATAAAAACTACTGGTTTCTAGTTTATTGTATTAGTAAAATATATTTTATATATATAAAATATATTTTAGTAATATATATATATATACTGGTAGGGTATGTACTTCTTGGAATCTATGACCTTTCCTGTGAAATCAAAAGCATTATCATATTTTGCATAACTTCCATAAGAAAAATGTGTATTCTAGTGCAGGGCACACAGCTTCGCATTTATCTCTTAATTTCACCTTGCTGCCTGGTAGTCCTAAATATTTTACGTACCTACAGTACTTTTTGCTGACTAATGTGTCAAATCCTAGATAAGTTTGCTAAAATCCTCTTAAGCCTTATTTTTTTTTAATCCAATTTTCTTTGTTTTCCTCAAAGTTTTTTGCCTTACCTATTTTGCTGCTGTTATTTGATGCCTAAAAGTTTATTTCTGTTGTATCTTCTTTACATACATACATACATACATACATACTTTACTTTACATACTTCACATACTTTACATACATACATTTTAAAAAGTATTTTTTTTATGACTACAAAATATTCTTCCTACCCTCCCTTTGTTCCTGCCACTGGCAAAAATATCGAATCAAACAAAGACAGCAGTCTGTAATAGAGCTCTCTGAGCTATTAGTACCATGTGGGCATAAATATTCAACCTATTTCTGTTAGCCATTCTTCAAACACTCCCCCACATCCCAGGGCAGTATTTATTTCATTATTCCCTTGTTTGCTTTCTGTGCCTAGTTATTTGGAGATGCAGGGGGAGGAGGGACAGAGACAAGGGAGAGAAAGAGACGTGAGCTCTTGGTGGGGCAGAGAGACAAATGCAGGAAGGAGGCAGCGGAACAGTCGTGAGCACCAACATTTATCCTCACTTTCTTGCCTTTGCATATAACGGCTGGATAGTGCCTCTGGCATATTCCAGGGTAGTCTAAATTCTAACCCGTTGACAGCTACGGTTGGCTCAGAATTCCTTAGACCGAGAGTAAAAAGGCTTTGGTTGAAATCCTGATCCTGACATTTACAAGCTTTGTGGCCTTGGACAAGTCCCATGTCCTCAGTGACCGTGAGGTTTTCCGTTTCTGGAAAATCAGATACTAATGCCTACTGCAGAGTAAAGTTGTGAAGTTTAAATAAGATAATGCATGTGGAATTATTGAGTACAATAGATAGCCGATAGGATGCATTTAATAAATTCTAAGTAAATGAGTTCTCTGATTCTCCAGGGGCTTGTGGACTCCCTTTTAAGAGTTGCTGCTTTATGATTCCTTCTGATTTGAACCAAGAGGCAAGTAGCAAACGAAGAGGAATCAGGCATCAGCAGACATGTGTGCGAGTGGGGAGACATAAGGAACAGAAGGCTTGGGTTAGAACAAAACCTGAGGCGGATCAGTAAAGAAGAGAGAGCCGTGACGTCACCATCCACATTAACTAGTGGTTAAGCCCTTTGCAAAGTAACACGCTGGGTAAAATAATTTAGACCAATGGGATGGGCTCTGTACACCAAGATTTTAGCACCTAAGAACACCAAGTCCACTGCTAATGTGGCATGGAGGGAAGGAACCTGTGGAAGGAGCCACATGCTGTGCCGTACACCCCACCCCACTGTGCCTCCCTGGCTTGGGCTGATAGTAACTTTGGGACCACAGAGCCTTACCTGGAGGGAAGTGGACAGAGCCCGCTACTCCAGTAGTGGGAAGGATGGTAGAGTTCTCAGGGGGAGAGATGCTGAGTCCAGAAAAGGGAGATTTTCAACAGTGAAGGGAAGAAATAATTATATACTGAGGATGCCATAGGGCAGTGATGGATCTGGAAGAATGAGTCTTATTGGAAGCCAGAAGGAAAGCTCCAGGTCCAGCTTAGAGGACAGAATGACACCCAGGGTGTCTGACTGGGGCAGACACCTGCTCCGTAAAAGAGAACGATAAGCACGTGTGTAGCATTGGAGATTTTGGAAGGGATGTGTGGGGAAGGAGTAGGGGTGCAGATATAATACAAGGCATAGTTCTGAGAAGCCTTTGCAGATCATTTGCAAGGAACTGGAAGGTGAGATGTAGCTAGCAATAATTTACCCTGCCAGGCCCCCACAGGGACTGTGAAAATTAATTAACCTTTCTAAAGTGATCTGCACATGGAGGTAAGGTACCACACTAGAGTAAAGCTTTAATTCAGTACCACTGGGGTTCCAGCTAATGACAAACAGGCCAAAGCCTCCCTACTATAGAGTACGGCTTGGTCACAATATCCTTCCCCTGTTTCCTGTTTCCATTTGGCCTTCATTTAGGAACAGAATCTGTCCAGATTTCAGAAGGTCTCAGAAAGTCATCTGGTCAACCTTCAAGGTTCTAGGCAGAGGTGTCTGAAATCATTTCAAGAAAAAAAGTAGTTCCTTCCTTCCCTAAATGAAGGTGTCATCTTGACCTTGGACAAAAGGCATTTTTTCTACATTTTAGATAAATTACAGGAGCCTGAAGTCAAGATAGAGCTTAGAAATGCCTCTGGCCTTGGCAGTGGTCTGACACATTTCCTCGTTTGAACAATCTGGTAAAAGACTGTTGTAAAGAGAAGAAGAATCCCCCTCCCCATAAGAGACTGGGCTCATGTAACCCCAACCTCCTTGTTTTGCACGTAAAGGGAAAGAGGGTCAGAGCAAGGAAGGGACCAGTTTGTGGGTACCCAGGGTCTGAGTACAGGGGAGATCCCGGCCTTGACTCCCAGACTCGTGTTCCACCCATGTCACCATTGTGTCCTCCCAGACATCCTAAGTGCTGACACTGGAAACTCCATACGTCTGTGTTCAGGATAGCCAACAGTCCAAATTCTATCTGGGGTCTGTCAGTTGTGGAGCTGAGCAGGAACTGGAGCAAGGAATGTGGCCAACAGGCAGACCCACCAAGGCTAAAGGGCCAAGATCGCCGGAAGGGCTTGATCCCTTTTCCCATGTCGCCCCCACCCTCAACCCCAAGGCACTGAGCCCAGAGTGAAAACCCTGGGCCTGAAAAGTCTCCACGAACCTGCTATTTGCCAGAGAAGAAAATGGAAGCACGTTCAGGCTCAGACTGCTTGGTTGCTGGGGTGGGAATCGTACGAGTGGTGTTCAAACTCACTGCTGCCCCCTGCCGCCTTCTTGAGGCAGCTGCAGACTCTGGACAGCAAAGAGAAGCTCTTCCTAGAAAAACCCTGTTTGGGGTTTTCTTGTTCCCCTGAAATCAGTCTCTCTCAGTCTAATTGCCTCCCTATCTCTGTCTCTGTCTCTGTCTGTCTCTGTCCCACACCCACGTACATGCAGCACACGTGTCCCCCCCCCCAACCCCTCCCCACCCCGACACAGGACTAGAGTAAAGCTGAATGAAAGGAAACCATAAGAGTTTGTGTGAAATTCTGCAAAGACTGTAAAATCGCCAATTGGATTTTCAGGATGGATGGTTTCTCCCTAATTAGATTCTGCTGCCTGTAATAAACCAACTTTGCAGCTTTATCCCATCCTATAAAGCGACCCATTTTTCATTAGTCAGGTGTACAATCATGCTCATGGTGTACACAGAGCACAGATAGGCCTCACCTTTCAATTTGCTTCAGATAACACTGTGTTTCTGCCTCAGATGGTAACATACCAATAAAAAACATGTGCTGATTAGGCCATACCATCAGTACTTAAATCCCTCAACAAAAACTTCTTCTCTTCACCCTAAGAACAACACTAAAATTCCAGACTGGAAGGTCACCCTGGAGTGTACCTTTTGCAGACAGACGCATTCTGGAGAAACAGTCTAGCATTTCTCAAAGTGCAGTATGTGGCCTGCCTGCGTCAGACCCACTGGGGATGTGTGCTAAGATACACATTCTTGGGCTCCCTCCCTCAGACATACTGATTTAAACTCTCTGGGGGCGATGCTTGTTGGCTCAGTCGGTTAAGCGTCTGCCTTCAGCTCAGGTCATGATCGCAGAGTCCTGGGATCGAGTCCTGCATCGGGCCTCTGGCTCAGTGGGAAGTCTGCGTCTCCCTTTCCCTCTGTCTGCTGCTCCCCCTGCTAATACTCTCATGCTCTTGCTCTCTCTCTCTCTCTGGCAAAAACAAACAAACATACAAAAACTCTCTAGGGAAGAGACTTAGGAATCCATCTGTAGACCAAGATCCTCTGGTAATTCTGAAGCAGGCTAACGTTTGAGAGCCACATAGCTCAGGTCCTTCACAGTTGGGATGCAAGGGCCCCCTGCCATATATATGATGCCTTATTTGCTGCCCTATCTGGAGACAAGGTCACCCTCCTCCCCCAAAGGTTCTCATGTCTCTGCAGCTTCATATTACAGAATCCCAATTCTCAGGCTATAGCAGGGCAGCCAGTATCATAGACAGGCTGCCTGTCAGGCTGTAAGACCCACTCCCCCCTGGTCTGGACACCATCTCAGGGTCATCACTCCAGACAGCCAGTGCCTGGAGAGTGGCTAGGCAGGAAAGTGCTGGAGGCCTGATTCAGCTGGACAAGAAAGACTGTGCAGATGAGGAACTGATTCCCACAAGGCCCTGGGGAGTGTTGCTGAGCTTGTCAAAGCCAAGTGTGGTCCCTGGGTGACGCGAAGCAGGCAGCCTGGGTGGTCTTCCCAGGATGCTGAGCTGAGCGGCAGATGACTGAGCATGGCCCATGGCCTGTCTTTGATCTAGAAAGCACTTTTCCTCCAAGATCCCAAAGCACTCTCCAGACACTACCTAATTCATCCTTACCCCCAGTCTCAGGGTTAGATCCTGGTAAAGAACCCATCGAGGGCCATGTATCCAGCAGATACCAACTCTGGTCAAAAGTCAGAATCCATGGCGTCTGGGTGGCTCAGTCGATTAAGGATCTGACTCTTGATTTCGGCTCAGGTCATGATCTCAGGGTTGTGAGACAGAGCCCAGGGATGGGCTCCACACTGGGCATAGAGCCTGCTTGACAGTCTCACTCTACATCCCTGGGCGAGCTGAAGCTTGGTTTTTTTGTTTTTGTCTTCCAGGAAAAGATAATTGGAAAGATGTTTTCCATGGCAAGGGAATCTGTAATTGTCTTTCTTTCTTTCTTTCTTTTTTTAAGATTAGTTTTATTTGTTGGAGAGAAACATGCATGAGCGTGAGCAGGGGAGGAGCAGAGGGAGAGGGAGAGGCAGGCTTCCCGCTGAGCAGGGAGCCATGTGTGACTTGATCCTGAGACTCCCGGATCATGACCTGAGCCAAAGGCAGAAGCTTAACCAACTGAGCCACCCAGGCGCCTCAGGAATCAGTAACTCTGATGGCCCGAAGTTCTTCCTAAACCTAAACTGTAAGCGTCCTGCTAAATGTAAAGTTCTCCGAGCTCCTGTGTGGTGAACACAAGCGAGCTCGGCTCTGTTACAGTCTAGCCTCCACGCCCTGGGAGAGATGTGGAGGCTCCTCCAGATTCTGAAGTTCAACAGGAGAACCAGGCTTCAGCCCGACATTCATGCAGGAATGTCGGGTTGAAGCCCCGTTCTCCTGCATTTGACTTTGTCCCCACCATGCCCGATGAGGCTGTGGCTACTTCCCGGTGGACACGCAACCAAAGTGAACACTGTACCCAGGATTCTGACCCAACCGCCACCCCAAAACAAGGGGGTGGGAGACTGAGCACTCCCAGACTGGCTTCTTTCCCCTCTTCCCAGTATGCAGGTAAAAACCAAACCAAACCGAACAATCCAGGGCAATGAGCTGTGGAGGGCCCCCAAAGCTGGTCTCAGGACAGGAGCTATCTGGAGCTTTCCCCAGGCACTCAAGCCCGCTGCACACTCCTCCACCACAGAACCTGGAGAGACCTTGAAGGGAAGGTGGAGTAGACCCGGTTCACTCAGGGCAACAAAGCTCTAACCCTGGGGGCAGGGTCTGCCCCCCACCCCCTGCTCTCAGTCCCATCTTCTCTGGGCTCCACTGGAGACAGAAACAAGATGTGTGGTCTGCAAAAGGCGGAGGAAAGAAAAGCCTCTGGGACCCCAATGGCAACACCATCTGGCCTCTCCACGGTACAGAAATTCTCAGCTCAGCTTCGTGGCATAATTTTTATGGGTATGAGCTCAATCTTATTAGTGTGATCAACTCCCTGAAGATGGGGACTCTGAGTTCTACGTGCTCAACTTAGAGCCAGGCACAGAGCAAGGGCTTGTTACCGGTGAGCAAGAGTGACAGCGTCCCGGGTCCCCGGGGGCCCAGGCTGGACGTCCAGCAGCGATGACAAGAGCCCTGTCTGGGACAGGGGCTCATTCTCTGGGTGGAGTTGAAATGTCATACCCTGCCCTGAAAAGCCAGCCCATGGAGGAGCCCGGGAGATGTTCAGACAGTAATCAGGATCCCCCCAACTCCAGCCTTAATCAGGCCATTTCCAAGGGCTCTTCCTTTCTCCTCCCTCTCTGATGCCTGGAAACACACAGCCCCAAACTCCCCAACTCATCTCCTAGAAGATGTTTCTGAGTCACTTAACCTCACCCTGGGTTATCTGTCAAGACTCCCATTTAAATATTCTAGATGCCGTCAGGGTTTCCAGTTTCTTCTTTGTCTGTTGAGCTCCGAGGACCCTTACCGATCATCTGGTCCAGTCATAATCCAGAAGCCGGATATGACCAGCCTTTTTGTTTCTTTCATAGAAGACAAGAGAATAAAAGAGACCTTAATAGAGAATGTCAGAGTATGTCATATGTAGTAAGGGTGAGCTCCATTTCAGGAAATTTTCAGTTATGTTAACATCGACGTGTCTGGGACTTACAAAAAATGCATTTCTTCTAATGAATCACAGTCAGAAAAAGTTTGAAAAACACCAAGCCCATTTTCTCATGTTGCCAGTAAGAAAACTGATGCACAGAGAGGAAAAGCTAGTTGCAGTCACACAGCAGTCAGTGGCAGTGCTTGGACCAGAGCTCAGGTTTCTTCTGCCTTCTGTTTTAGTGCTCTGTTCAACTGCAGCCTGCGGGTCTCTGGTTTTGCACCTAGAGAACCTGAAGTGGGTCTGGCCAGGGAGCCCCAAGAATCCCCACTCCTATCACAGCTGCCCAGCCAGGAGTGAGACTCCCTCAGCTGACCCAGCGCAGGTGCACGTAGCAGGGATATCGGTGGGGGATGGGTATGGATGGCTGAAACCTATGTCCAAGCTTGTTTTGAGCATACAGGCGAGAGTGACCTTGACTTTCCTCTCAAGACCTTAATAATCATTAAATTAGAGCAAATCACTCAAAGAGGCCACTTCAGGGTGAATATGAGAGCTCACCGGCTCTGCAACAAGACAAGGGCATGGCTTTCTCCCTGTGGGAGTGCAGGCCAGCAGACAAGCACCTTGCAGCAAAGATTCCAGGCTGTGAGTTGGGTCGCTGCTGCCTATCTAGGCTGTGACCACTCTCATCCTCAACCAAAGAGTATCCTCCTCTCTGAGACGTGCTACCTGACTGTGTAGCCCCTTGGGGTGATCAATGTTGGTGTCAGAGGAAAGTGGGGGTGCAGGGAGGGTCAGAAATGAATACAGGTGAGAAAACCAAGGCTCACAGAGGCTGAGAGACTTGAGCAAGGTCACAGAGCTAGCTGGTCGCAGAGCCACATGTGACTTAAGTGCAAAACTGATTCCCAGCTCCCCACTTCTCAAATCACACACGAAGCACCTGGACATCTTGTCACAACGCAGACTCAGTACGGGTTGGGGGAGGCTTGAGACTGTGCATTCCTAAGAAATTTCCAGGTGATGCTAAGCCGGCTGGCTCTACACCACGTTGTCTGGAAAGACAGAGGGAACTTTGAAGTTTACCACTGCTCGTACCAAGGCTCAAACGTTCCACTTGCGCCAGCGAATCGTCTAAGACTGACAAACAGATTTACTTAAAATAATAAGGATCATTATTTTAACATGCATCCAATATTGATTTTGTTTTCATCCCTATGTTACGCATAAGGAAGCTGAGATTCAGAGAGGTTGAGGAGCTTAGCCTGAGTCACACAGCTAGTTAGCGGCAGAGCCAAGATGTAAACTCCAATCTGTCCTGACTCACAGCTTCATCAGCTAAAAGCCATGCAGAGATAAAGCCTCCACCCTTCCTTTCTCTGAGCTTTGGGAGCCTCACCCGGAATGCTCACCATTCTTCTCCAGCCAAACTGTGCTCTCCCCAGCACTACTTGGCCACAACTTCCTCATAACTCAGGCTCCTGAAGTTTCTTTTTTTCCAGACCTGTGTATACCCAGTGGACCCCAACAAGCTCTTTTTAGAGTTGATCTGGAGGAAGCAGGAGAAGCAAAGGAACTCGGGGCAATATGTGGATAGCGGATCTATGCGGTAAGACATGTGGGGGCCTCCTTCTAAATCAGGGCCTGTGTGCTCTCCACCAAGGCCGTGTCAGCGAGGACGCCGAAGTCTAGCTGCCTGGACGCTGAAGCCCTACCGCCAGGAGGCGTGCTGGCCACCAGGAGTTTTGCAAGGAAGGGCTCATGGTCTGTTGGAACAGTCAAGGACTCTGTGCAGGGATGAGAGCACATGCCAGAATTACCCAGAGGACAGCTTCCAAGGGCTGTCCAGACCCAGCCCTGCATTTTGGCCGCACCTTCAGGATAACAAACATCCTTAGTTTCACCGTGTTTCACCAAGTGCGGGCTCCCATCGCCAAGTGCACGTGAGGACTACTGACACGCGCAGCACCTGTTCCCACAGCGGGATGAACATCCATGTGGCGGGCCGCACGTCTGCTCAAGGCTGGCTATGCCAGGCTTCAGGTCCAAGCTCACCTTGCTGGGGCTGCCTCCTCGAGGAGAACCAGAAACCACGAACGACTGCAGAGGCCTTGGTGGCCAGGAGGCAGCAGGACTGAGTGAGGCTGTAAGGGTCCAGGGAGTGGTCAGGAGGGGACTCAGAGGAGACTCAGCCCAGGGCTGGTCTCCAGTTCGGGGCAACCCCAGGGTGTCGGGGCCTCACTGTCTAATGGCAGGGAGAGAGCTTTTCCAACCAGTCTCATAGCTGGGCTATCTTGCTCGGAGGGCTGGCTCTGCCACTTACAAGCTGTATGTCCAGGGCATGTCATTCACCCCTCAGAACCACGACGTCTTTGTCTATAAAATTCACATAACAGTGAATAGTCGAAATGAGCCGGTGTATATGTTTAAGTAGTGCCTAGCCTATGGTGAGGACCTGATCGATGTGAGCAAGGGCTTAAAAACCCACATTCCATGACAGCCACAGATCCCGTGCCCACACTGGCAGAACGCGGCAGGGAGGCCTTGCAGAGTGAAAAAGCACACTTCACGCTTCTGCTTCTCCCACACGTGTACAGCCAATGGCTGGACGGGACCTACTTTTTCAGGGCGCACTCCAGTTCGTTCTTCTCCTCGTGAGCTTCTTGGAGCTGTGAGAAGGTCCTGGTCAGGAAATCCTCGAAGCTGGACAGTAAGTGAGGTTCATCCTTCTTCAGCCGTAACCAGAGCTGCTTGATGTCACTTTCGCTACAAGAAAAAGGGGGCATTCATATCCGAGTGCGGCAAGACCCTGCTTCCTGGATGTGAAACTGACAGCCAGAACGAATGGCTAGCATTTATTGAGTGCTGGCTGTATGCTAGGTACTCTACGCCTATTTGCTTATTTGACCCTCAGGATAACCTGTGGGGCTGGGGCTCTCCTAACCCTCTGAAGAGGGGGAAAGGAGCTGGCTCCGATCTCTCGGCTGACAAAGGACGGAGTCAAGAGTCAAACTCGGGCTGCCTGGCTCCTGCGTCGGCCCCCTTCACCCAGCGCTCCACTGCTTCCACTCTCTGGTTTTTCCCGATGGGCAGGTGGCGCTGAGCGTGCGCAGCCGCGTGCTGGGAGCATCAAAGAATGTCAGGAAGAGGAGAGGAGGACAGGAGCCTGGTGTGTGTGAGGACAAATGCCGTGCAGCTGAAGGAGAGAGCTTGTCGCCCCAGGAAGGACAGTGCTCACAGCTGAAAGGTAAAGACATGCCATCTGATGGATGGCAGAAAGCAATTGTCACCATGGGGAATGGGAGAGAATATGCAGCACCCCACTGGGGCCCGGTGGCACCGGGAATGACTGACAGGCAGAAGGAAGGGAAGGCGCAAATCTGCAAGGCGCATGTGTGCACACACGGAACGACAAATAGAAAGTTGGCAGGGACGCAGACAGGCAGAGAGACAAAGACACAGAGTGACATGCCCAGAGCCTCCCCTCCCCAGCCCCAGCCCCAGCACCAGCTAACTGGGCAGATGCGTATCGCAGAGCAACAGAGACAGACGGGGCCCCACTGATCGGGGACAGGAAGAAGGAGGCGGCGGCACACACTGGGGACCAGGCGCTCCATCTCTGGGGAAACTCGAAAATCTACGGCCAACCATCACGCAGAACCTGAGAACAATCTGGTGTGCAGCCCATTAAATTCTGAAACCACTACGATCTGAGGGTAGCTACCACCAGGAACCCTCAGGATAAAGAATAAAGTCCTTTCTGTTCCTGTGTGACAAGTCCTATATTTGAGCAACTTCCCTCAGAAGTGATACTTGCCCCATGGATACTTGGCTACTTGATCCATTGCCCCTCCCTCCTTCCTTCCCTTGCTATCCTCTGGCTCGTCTGGAACACTCGTTCACCCATCACCCAATGAGTACTTCTTATTTGTTGGAACCCAGCGCTGAGAGGACAAGAGGTGATCCAGGAAACAAGGGATGGGGAGGGAGGAGCTTTTCCATTCCCAGAACTTTGCTGTCCTGTAGATATGGAAGAGATGGTATGATACAAGGATCCCAAAGACATATGACGATGGTCTCCCATGGCTGCGGCAGACTGATGCCCTTATGATGTACATGAGTTATAAAATCAAGGTCCACCTCGGTCTGTCTGTTCACATCTGTCAAGCTCCTGCCGGGACAGACAGTTGGCTAGAGCCTCCAGTGAGATTTGCAGACCCACCTGACCCTCTTCCAAAGCTCTCTGAACCACCTCGTCATGGCCACACTACCTCCCCTACCCCCGCCCCCAGATTTCTGGAGAAGGGACGAATCTGTCAATCCTTGATGAAAAATAAGTCAAGTTCCATAAGTTGCCCAATCACTCCACCAGTCGGACCACTGGGAGTCCAGACACCTGGTCTACAGCTTCTGCTCCTTGTGAAAGGGTGTAGGGGGCAGGGCTAGACAGGATTCTAGGAGGTCAGGTGACCCATCTGCCTGCTTCCAGAACAACACACAAGCCATTCTGGGGAGTGAATCTTTGAAGACCTCCGAAGTCTTCACAGCTTCCTTTATGCTCTCTGGGGCCTGGTGGTCTTTCCATCCCCCTCTTGCAACACCCGCCCCCTGCCTTCCATTTGGCTTCCGTGGGGATGGAGAGTGCTGGCCGCCATTTTCTGCATATCAATTTCTGTGACCACCCTTGAAGCCTTCCCTAGAGCCTTCTTTTCCAGGATGCCTCATGCTGGCTCAGTTCCTCACTGGCCTCTGACAGGCCCTCTGAGGAACATCGGGTGAACTCTGTTTTGAGAGCCCTGCCAGGAAGGGGGCTGGCCCCAAACAGACAGGTGGGTGGAGAGGTGCCTCTCTCTCATGACAGTGCCATGGCTTGTCCACACTGCCCTCTCCTCCTGCTCCTCTAGGAGGAGGCTTCCCAGGGTCGTTGAGTGGTCCCTGGGCTCTGACATCTTGTCCTCAGAGAAGCTGAGTGGGGTGTCTGACTACCATGCTTCCCACCCACCTGCACCCGTCCATGGGCTCAGATGGTTAAGTGTCCGCCTTCTGCTCAAGTCATGATCCTGGGGTCCTGGAATCGCACCCCCCCTGCCCTAGGGGCAAGTACACTGCCCATCCAGGGCCTCTCCCTGGGCTCTCTCCCAGGCCTCCGCCTGTCCTTTCCCAACTCTGACGCAGTCTACCGAATTGTTGGTTCAAAAATCCACAGAGCGACAGATTCTTGCTCTGGCCTGCGTGTTGTGTGCAGGTCCCTCCTTTCCCGCCACTTCTTTATCATCCTCAACCACAGTTCCTTCTTCTCCCAAGCTTGGGACACATCAGAGTTCCAATCGTTAGGCCATTCCCGCTCCGGCAACACACATCCAAGCCAAGACGAGAGGCCCAGAAATGGAAAGGTGAAAGGCAACAGGAAAAGGGAGAAGAGTGTTCTGCGTTTTTAGGCCACTGGTTTCCACCAGCTGCAACCTCACTTTTTATTTTATTTCATCCTATTTTTATTTCATTTCATTTTAAATGTCAGATGCATTTTGGAAAAGAAATGGGGGTATTATGTTTTATTTGATGCTCCAGCCATCTGAAATTTTCAGCTGAGTTGCTGATTATCCAAGCGGTGAGCTGGTAAAACTGGTTAATTTCCCGCCTCGGCTTCCTGACGGGTTTGCTCTGGCTCCGGGGCACGGTGGGCAGATGCCGCCACGTGAGAAGCCTCGGCCAGGAGCATGCCACTGCAGGGCGGGCTAGGTTGTCCTGCAGCCCCTGAGACCCGGGGCTGGCTCCAGGGGGAGGAGGAAATGCTAGTGAGCTGGCAGGAATGGGGGAACCCCAGCAAAATGCACAGAGAGCCCCTCCAGGTCTGGCACGGCCCTCTGCTGCACAGCGTTCCTCAGGGAGCCAAGGACTGTGCTGATGCCATACGGTAGGAGTGAGGAGAGTGGGAAGGTAGGGGCTGAGCACCGTTTCCCGAGAGAAAATGCAAAAAGCAGAGACAAGTGCTGGCCAAGGGCAAGCTGTAGGGGCAAGTCTTCTAGCTGGCTGCCCAGAATCTGGGGCCTGGCTAAGCTCTGAACAAATGTGGATGTTGCATGGGCAGATGAAGGTGGTTCCTGGGTGGGGCCCCACCCCTCCCAATCACTGTTGCCACTTACTCTTCAAAATCCTTCTGGGCTCCAAGTCTGTCCATCAGCATTTGGAACTGGGTCTCCTCATCTTCATCCGTGTCGCCCACGTGCTCTTCCCCTCTGGACTGATATACCTTCTCTTCCTGGAGCCGGGCCACCTGTTCACTTGCCTCTTCCTGACCCGGCTTATTCTGGCTGAAGAAGAAGTGACCTGGGGGATACACGGCAGACCCAGGTTGAAATGAACCAGGCAGCCATCCCACTGTGTTGTGCACTGGTGTCATCGAAAGAAAAGGAGATGTAGAGGCTGGAAATCTCATTTTGGTTCCCCCTTTTATGCCAAACTTGCCCTTCTCAGGTGGTAGGGGATCGGGCCGTGACCGTGTAGTGGGCACGGAGAGAGCAGTGGTACAAACAGCCCACGTGGACACAGAAAGGAGGCCCAAATAATCCAGAGCCTGGAAACTTCTGGAGGGCAAGGAAGCCTGGACTATACAGACCACAGATCTGGCGGTGGATGCGGGAACCTCTCACAGCTTTAGGTAGATGAATACCCTGGGGCCCCAGCACCCACTGGAACTTACTAAATCCAGTGGTGAACTCCTCTGGCGTCAGAAAGCCATTGCCATCAGCATCCAGGGCGTCAAATACGTCCTCCAGTTCCTCCAGGCTGAGTGGTAACTCTTCATGGAGCCTCTGCAAACAATCCAGACTGCGGTGGTCAACATTCAGATCATCAGGGAGGGCTGCCCTGGAACTGCAGAGCTTGCTGCCGGAAGGGTCTAGAGTTGGCCCTGTCCTACAAAGACCCCGTTACCGCCCTTCTCTCTCCCTTGAATGCTTTGACTATTTATTGGGTGCCTACTGGTGTGCAAGGCAGTTTGCTAGATTTATAAATACGTCTTTATCAATAAGTTTATAAACAGGTGTATTTGTATTTAATTCTCATGACAATCCTTTAGGTGGGCATTATTATCTCACCTTATAGATGAAGAGTGAGGTTCAAGTTCCCTGCCCGAAGGTCCCCCAGCCTATAAGTAACAATGCCAGGAGTCAAATCCAGGTCTGACTCTGAAGCTGGCCCTCCTCACAACCATAAAGGATGGAAAAGGTTCAGAACTGACTCCTGTGGTAGGATAATAGCTGCGTGACATGGTGTCAGGTGAAACAAGGGAGTAAACGAAAGAACAGGCCCAGTGCATGTTCAATAAAAGGTGGTAAAGAGGCAGAGAAGCTGAGAGAGACAGAGAGATCCACTGACCCACTAAGGCCTCTCAGCAAGTGAATGACAGAGGAGTGAGGCTTCACTGTCAGTCTTCCCTACTCTCCCCACGCACGCCCTGCCGCCCTGCCATGCCAGCTCCCCTGCTCGGATGTGGGTAGGCTTCACGCTCTCAGAAGCCTTCCCTGATGGAGGCACTCACAATCCCCGGGCCCCAGCATCAAGTCTGTCGGTTTCTGTGGACACACATTTCGATCCTTTAGCGCCGAGGGGATGCTGGGTAAGCCCCCTTCTTCCATGTAAGTGAACCACACCTGTCACTCCAGGCTGTGCTCCCTTCTTCTGCTTCCTACTGGTTCTCAACTAATTCCCAGAAGGATGTTAACTGCCCCTGGCTTAAGGGATCAACCCCCACAAGACCATGTGTGTTCTAAAGGGGAATTGGACAAGACAGTGTGCAAGGAAGTTATAAATCAACACCGAAGCTGAATCCTGGCCTGACTAGGACCACACAGGATGGGAGGGCAGGGACCAGCTGCTGGGACGAGGAGCTAGTGGTTGAGTTCCTGATGCTTCCCTCTGGCCTTCTGCCTGATGTGCTGTGGCCCCAGGCCAAGGCTTATTTGCATCGTTGAAGCGAGTGTTCTCTTAGACCCTAATAACCTAAGTCTCCAAACGAGGACTCCCCAAGGGAGTTCATTATGGCCCAGCTGACCCTCCCCCTTCCTCCCTGTTACCTAAGGGACAGCTACACAAAATTGCCCTCATGCAAGTGACTGACAGCTGAAGACAAGGAACACGGGGCTGTAGGAAGGAAGATACATACCCATCTGAACAATGAAAACGAGCTGGCAGGTGTAAAAGCCCATAACATAACTTGCAAGAACACTTGGCTTGATCCTATGGCAATCTTCTAGCTCATAAGCCATAAAGTTTAATTTGGCAGGTCGTACATTAAGGGAGACTGCGATGCATTACAAAGTGGGAAGATAGGATGATGCGGAAGCCATTTAGGGGAACTGAATTAAATATGAATGAGTTTTTTAGAAAGGAAGGGAGTGAGAGTGCGTGCAAAGATTCTAGAAGTGCCTCTGCTTAGCATACAGCAGAATCGCAGGCTTATCAACAATCCATAAACCAACTGTCTCAAAAGCCACAATAAGAGAATGTGGGGTGAGGAGTGAGTCAATTTTACAAGGAGGAGGCTTATTAGCTCCATTGGAAACCAAAGGCTTCACATGGGAGGGAGAGTCAAAGCCCGAGCGAC
Source organism: Mustela nivalis (assembly GCF_964662115.1). Taxonomy (NCBI): domain Eukaryota; kingdom Metazoa; phylum Chordata; class Mammalia; order Carnivora; family Mustelidae; genus Mustela; species Mustela nivalis. The sequence continues at coordinate 106,722,550 of NC_139026.1, read as the reverse complement.
TCTGGACTCTGGTTCATTCCTCCCTCCCTCCCCGCCGTCAGCCTGCGGTCGCCCAATCTGATCCATGGTGTGCTAAAGCTAGAAATGGCTGCAAGGGGGCTGCCGAGGTTGGTGGGACCCTCCTTTTGCCTTTCACCAAAACCACCCCACATGTGGGGACCCTTCCTCTCTTTAGCTGTCATACCCCACCTTTAGGCTCCATTCCTAAGTCTAGCACAAATCCCTCCATCACCAAATCCCAGGCTCTCTGGTCTACAACTCAGGCTGGTTTCCTTTTTCTGCTGTCAGTGAAGCTGGGGAAACGATATTAGATCCTCCCTGTAGTTCTTACCCTTCCTGTGATCATCTCTTATTTATCTCTGTTCTCAGGACCTGCAAGCCATGTAAAACCAACTCATTCTGGTCTTGTCCCCTGGGCACCTGGTGTCTACATTTTCAACTGAGGTAAGCAGAGTGAGGGGGGACAAGATGATTCATTCCACCGATTGGCTGGCCTGCAAGGCTCCAGATTTGCCTACAGTCACAGTGGAGACCAGCACTGGGATTAAAGAGTTGATTTCGCATTCAGGGCCTCAGCTAGAGTCAAATGGTCCTCTACCATGTTCTCTCTGGAATTCCTTACTGGGCATTAACCATCCCCTGCCTACCCAGCTACCACCAAAATTCTCTCTTGACAGCAGCGCCATGCCCCAGGCTTCCAGAGACCCTGTTTCCTTTGTACATCCTGTTTCACTTCCATTCCCATCTGGAAAGGTGGGCAGGGGAAGGAGGAGCCATGGGGAGGAAGTCAGCTTGCCCTCTTTATGCCAACACGTCCCATGCCCACGGAGCTCTGCAGAAACCCACTGCTCCTTGCAGACCTGCCTCCCTCCACTGCCGTCAAGCTGGCTCTGAATTCCTGCCCCACTTAGGCTCTGCAGCCCTCGGGGCAGGCCAGGCTGTGTGAGTCCCCCAAACACATGTTCCTTCTTTCACCAGTCTCGGGTCAGCTTGTATTTTGTATCCTGAAAGATGCGACTAGTTGATGAATGTCTGCTCCTTCAGTGGACTGGAAGCTCTGAGGCAGGGACCCCATTCATTTTCACTCACCATCCTGTTCCCAGGGAGCTCAGTGCTGACCCACGTGGAGTATTCAGATACTTGTTGAATGAACGAGTAAACAACTGAGTGCTAAAAGTGATGTCAGGAGACCCTGAACTCTTATCTAGGGAACACTGGTTTGGACTCTCATGCTTCCGATTGTGACCAGGAGCACACTTGCTGATTCTTGGCAAGGTCTTGTAGATGGGACATTTTCTAGGACCTGGAACAGGAAGCAATCCTGCAACAGTGCCAATGGCTGGGACTCCCAGAACCACAGAGAAATGTTGTCTTCTGCTGCTCATCAGCCAGAGCCCCTAACCCTCCTGGCCACAAGGCCAGTAGCATGCATTTTGCGTCTGAAAATGAATGGGTGCACAGCCTCCAACACGTCTTTGGGAAACTCATTAAAGAGAAAACCATGGGCATCCGGGTAGCTCAGTGGGTTAGGTGTCTGCCTTCTGCTCAAGTTGTGATCTCAGTGTCCTGGGATCGAGTCCCGAGTTGGGCTCCCTGCTCGACGGGGAGTCTGCTCCTCCCCCTTGCTTGTGCATCTTCTTTCTCTCTCAAATAAATAAATAAAATCTTTAAAAGAGAGAGGGAGAAAGAAAGAGAGAAAGAGAGAGAGAACCAGAAGAAATCCAACTTTACAGCCAGAATTAAAGTCTCCCTCCTTTGGAGGCTTCTATGACATCCTGTTCGGATCTCCATCTCAGCACCAACCATTCTCTTCTCATACCAAACATCTTCAGGATGCAAATTCGAGGTACAAGAGATGAAATCTACCTTTAAAGCTTTGTGCTTTCACGTGTTTCATTCAGGCTGTTCGGTGTAGCCTAGGGTTTCTTAACCTCCGCCCTATTGAGATCTTGGAATGCTTCCTTCTTTGTTGTGGGATGGAGGGTGGTTGTTCTGGGTATTATAGGATATGCAGCAGAGGCCAGTAATACCTTCCTCCTTGGTGGTTTCAGTTGAAAATATCTACAAACATCACCAAATGTTCTCTAAGAAGCAAAATGGCCCCAGTGGTGTGGACCAGACACAAACAAACACAGCACCAGCTGGGGATGAGTGGACGGCTCCTTCTTGAGCATGAGCGCCTTTTCCTTATCTCCAAGGAAGCATAAGACAACTTGCACTTAAAATCAACGTATGATGGTTTGGCTGTTCTAGAAAATAGTATTGTGGTTCTTCAAAAAATTAGAAATAGAATTACCCTGTGACCCAGCAATTGCACTTCTGGCTACATCCCTAAAGCACTGAAATCAGGGACTCCGAGTACTTCACACCCTTGTTCATAGCAGCGCTATTTTCATGCAAGGGCATGAAGCAACCCAAGTGTCCACTGAGGGAGGAAAGGACGAGTAACATGCAGTATTCAGACAGGTACAATGAACTATTAGCCAACCTTACAATGGAAGGAAATTCTGAGCCTTGCTACAACATGGATAAGCTTGGAAGACATCACGCCAAGTGAAATAAGCCAGTCGTAAAAGGTCAGATACTGTGTGACCCCACTTATACGAGGAACTTAGAGTAGTAAAATTCATAGAGGCAGAAAGTAGAACGGTGGTTGCCAGGAGCTGCGGGCAGGAGGCAACGGGAGTTAGTGTTTAATGAGCACCGAGCTTCCATCTTGGAAGATGCTGAGAGTTCTAGAGATGACGGTGGTGAAGGGTGCATAACTTGAATGTGTTTAATGTCATCGAGCTGCACACTATAAAGGGTTAAGATGGTAAATTTCATGTGGTGTGTACTTTGCCACATCAAGGACTGCGATGAGACATGGGGCGCGAGTCCCTACCTCGCTCTCCCAACACACATGCGTGCACATTTACGGAGGGGCTTCCAGGTCCCAGTCTCAGGGCCAAGTGCTCTCGTGCACACACTCATTTAATTCTCTTCTGATGCTGGGAGGCACTATAAATAATTCACAAATGAGGAACTATGGCCCCGGGGGCTTAAGAGACTCACACAAATTCACATACCACTACTACGTGAATTTGCAGATTCAGGGTTAAAACTTGGTTCAATTTGCTCTAAAAATCCTAGAAAGTCTTTTTGTTAACCTAAACCAGGAACCATGTAACTTTTTCTGCAAAGAACTAGATAGTACATATTTTAGGCTGGGTCTGGGCCTGGGTCCTTGTCACAGCTCTTCAGCTCTGCCATTGTAGCACAAAGCTGCCGGGGATGCTTTGCAAATGAAGGAGCAGAGCTGCATTCCAATAAAACTTTATTTGCACAAATAGGACCTGTTTGGTTGGTTTGCCAACTCCTAGATGATTTTTAACAGTTTGGCTAGTCTAGGAACTCTAGGCAGTGTTGGGAGGCAGGTACCTGGCCTTGGTAGGTCATCATTTCACTTGGAAAAATCAAGGAAACAGAGATTTTGAGGCTCTAGGTTTCTTCAGAGAGATCTCCTGCCCATACTGACCCAGTCTCCCTCTCTGGGCTGAAAGAGTTCTTTCATGCCCTCCAACCTGGCTTCTCATGTCTCTCTGTCCCTTGGAGCCTGGACTGACTTCTGCTTGGGGCCCTCAGCCTCATGACTCTGCTTGTGTAGGACTGTAGTAGATTTCACTCCACAAAGCAGCCTTCACCCCAATTATGCCCTGGAGTAATCCCCATGAAACCCAGAGAGGTTCTTCCTAGAGGATGGAGGGAGATTTCTCAAACCGCTGCCTCCAGTCTGTTCACACAGGCTGGTTCTCTCATCCGCCGACCCTATGGTAGAATGTCTGCACCTGGGGCCTGAGCCTAAGGCTTGCACCCCTGCCCTCCGTGCAGCCTGCCTCGGGTCCCTCCAAGTTGCACCAGGGTCCTCAAAGGAAAAAGCTTCTCCTGGACTCTGCTCCTATCCTTCTGTGGTCCCTGCTCTATCCGAGTGGGCTGACTTCATACTGTCGGGGCTCAGACACTGTGGCAGTCTTGTAGAATGGGCTTGTTCCAACTCTGCTTCTCCACCCACTTCGTCTAGCCCTTAGGTTGGCCCTGCCAGGTAGCTCGTGGCTTCTCCTTCCTTGAGAGCCATTCCTTGCTTCAGAGGGCTTTTCCTGGTGGCTGGATGTGTGTGTGTGTGTGTGTGTGTGTGTGTGTGTGTGTGTGTGTCTTCTGAGCTCTTCTCCCAGTTCCCGTGAGGCTGGGCTGGGAGCTGAGGGTGAGCAAGGTGGTGGCAGCCAGGTCTGAGGAGCTGGTCATCAACCAAAGTGGGGTGACCTCCTGGTAAAGCAGCTTTGTGCAGGAGTGATGGGCAACAGACAGATGCCTGGAGGTTATGCCCAGGTGGACCAGGGGGCACACAGAGTTACCACAGAGAGCCCAGGATGGCTAGGAGTGGGTTATGATTCTCCCCGTATTTCTTTCCAGCCCCTCTTCCCCCAGACAGAACAGCAGCAGAATTGCTCTTGATAGCACTTTCTCAGCCAACAGAACTAAATATTACAAATGCTTCACTGTCCACAGTACATAGAAGCTTCGGGGAAAAAAGAGATGGTAGGAAAAAATGCCACGGATGCCAGGTAGGAGGTCTCTTCCCTTCTCCTGCCTGGGTCGGGAGCAAGGACCGAGGAGGAATGCAGCTGAGTCCTATCTCTGAAACTCCACGTTTATCTCAGCTCGATCCTTCCAGGATCCTGGTCAATCCTTTCAGCTTGACCTTCCAGGTCAAATACAAAGGATGTCTTACAATTTACACTTTATACCTTAAATTTACCACACCTCTTCCTCCCTTCATTAAAAAGTGGGCTTCAGCGGGCTTAACTGGGATATATCCAGAGCAAAGTGCTGAGCTGCACCAGGCATGTGGCCCAGAGCTGACCCTTGGCAAATGCGAATTCCCTTTTCTTTTTAGAAGGGATCATCAAAAGTTAAGCATGCCATTAAAACTGCCACCACCAGCCACCACGACCGCAGACCTATGAAGGCGATTACAAAGTTCACAGACAGGGTATGTCAGATCAAGATTTCCTCAAAGCACATTGAGTCTGACTTTCCATGGGGAGTGCGATTTGGGGAATGAGTTCCAGTGACAGAAATACACTGGGGGGGTCAACTACTGAAAACAAGGGTGTTCTGAGCTCACTTGCAGGTTAAGCGGGCCCCATCCTCCAGGTCTTTTCCCTCAATTTGTGCAGCTATTCTATGGTGAAAGAGTTCTGGGATCACCTGAAGCCTGAAAACACCATCCTGTGGGGCCCAGGAGAGAAAGACCAGCTGCCTTTCTGCCAGGTCACCAGCTCAGCTCTTCACAGCTCCCAAGTGTGAGCCCACACGGGGCTGGAGCCCACTAGGGTCCACAGTCCCCTGCCCATACTCAGCATATTCTGAAAAGCTAAATTTTAAAAAAGGAAGCTTGGCCACTGCAAGACTTCCCTTCCAACAGCTCGGCTATGTATCCCTTCCCCGCTCCCCGAAATGCTCTTGACCAAGCAAATGATGGGAAGGCTGGGGAAGGGCTGCTCGCAGCCTGTTCTGGTTGAGGATGCATTTTATTTACTCATGTCAGTTGAAATCATGACTGCAGCATGAAGGACGTAAGTAAGACCCCAGAGTAAGCTTTTGACACGAATGGTAGAAAGGCACTAGATGAGAGGTTGGCAAAACTAGGCCCCCGAGCTATACATCGGACCCACCACCTGTTTTTTGTTTTTTGTTTTTTTTATGGCCATGGAACTAAGAATGGATTTTATATTTTTATTACATTTTTTATTCAAGTATAATTAACATACCACGTTGTCTTAGTTTCAGGCATACAATATCATGTTAAATGGTTGAAAAAAGAAGCAGAATATTTGGTGACACATGAAAATCATGTGAAATTCAAATTTTAAGGGTCCATTAATAAAGTTTTATTGGAACAGAGCTGTGCTCATCTGTTTACATGCTGCTTGTGGCAGCTCGAGGAGCAACATGGTGTTGAGCGGTCATGGCGGTGCTCACAGCCCACAGGATCTCGAATCCTTACTCTCTAGCCTGTTGCAGAGAGTTTGCTGAGCGCAGCACCAGGCAATGGTGTGCACTGGGGTTCGGCAGTATCTCTCTTGGGACCTACTGACAAGGGGCTGAGTGCGGTGGGCGTGAGGGCGAGGGTCAGATAAGAGGAGCTCCAGAAGGGCCTTCCTCTCCGGCCGTTGCATCTGTCACTGGGTCTGCTCCGAACGCACACACAGCACCCTGGCATAGCTCGGGGCTCTGTAGTGAAGCCACAGGCTGGTGCCTTTCCACTTTGTCTCCAAAGGTTCTCCTCCATTGTCTTACTCAAGTCCCTTATGATGCTGTCGCCATTTCCCACAGTCCTGGGAGTTACTGAGACAGAGAGGAAAAACAATCTCGGGGTCTGATGGCAAGCAAAGGCCAGAAAGGGAGCGAACCCAGGAGATCTGGCTCCCAGCAGAGTTTGGTCTAATGCCTCTTTCCAGGGAAGAGTAGACAGCCTCTTTTTCTGCCCCTTAACCCAAGACCCATGCCATTTGGCATTACCTGCATGTCCCTCCTGGCAATGAAGCCCTTGCCTTCTGTGTCACAGGTCTGAAAGAATTCCCATGCCTTGCTCCGCAGTGCCACCTCGACAGGACCCAGGCAGGCCCCACTCTCCTTTGCAACCTGGCCAGGTCTCTGGGGTCTAGAGACCATTCTCCTGTCAGGGGTAGCCATCCGGGTTTGTCAGTTTCTTCAAGTCTTTGCAGAACCTGAACACAGAAGATGAGAGAGACAGTGGGTGTGGTGTGGATGGAGTGAGTGTACCCGCCTCTCTTAGCAGCCACCTCCTCATTAGCAGCTCAGGACAAAGGGGAATGTGCTGTGATCACACAGAGATCAGCCAGCCCATCAGAGAAAGAAGAGGGGGGAAAAGAAAACAGACATTTCCAGATTGAAAGGAGGTGGCTGGGTAGAGGAAGCCTGAAAACAATTTCTCCCCATTTAAACTGACAGCACGAAACAGACCCTGCTAGACGAGCACCATTTATTGAGTGTTCAGTCGGAGGCAGGCACCAGGCCTGCCTGGTCTTCTATACACATTTTCTCACTTACTTCTCATATCCTTCTGAAATAGATATCATCATCATCCCGTTATTGATGCTCAGACATTGGAGTGACTTGACCAGGGCCAAAGAGCAAGGTAATGCAAAAAAGGAGATTTAGATCCAAGCTCATTGAACGTGGATTTGCTCTTAATCCTATATTGTCCTGACCCTTCAGCACTCCCAAGGGTGGACAACCCTCCTCACTCAGATGCAGCATCTTCTAGGTCATTCACAATCAACAAGCTCGTGGTGAGCCCCTAGCTCATGCTGCAGACCTCCTTGGGGTCTGGGAGCCTGCAGATGAGAGCTGACAGATGGAAGTGTGCCAGGCCCACAAGGAGCTACCTGTTCTCCTGGACTTGCCAGGTGTAGTTGGGGGACACCCAGGGCTGTCTCCAGCCAACACAGAATCACAAATCCTATGCACTGATCTGATTTTGAAAGCCCCTCCAGGAGTCTTTTCAAGGGGTGCATTGTGATGTGATGTTATAGAAGAAGGTTTGCAGAAACCTACTTCTGGTCTGGACTCAGCCGCTTAGATGACCTTGAACAAGTCAGTACCTGTCTGGTCTCTGTTTCCTCATCTGTGTAATGACAAGACTGGACCTGTTTGTATTTAAGGTCCCTTCTACCTCTGTCTGTGAGTTTATGAAATTTCAACTGAAGAAATTGTTCTTAATACAAAAATTGGGTTAATATGATGAAAGGCAATATCACAGTCCTTGGAGTTTTCTATCTCAAGACTTTCTGGAAGTAGGCTAGGTCCACATTTTCAGTATTTGATAGTATTTGAATATTAAAATACAGATACACACTATAATGCACTTAGAGGAAATGCAGAAAATGAAGTTCTAAATTGTGTCTCTTGTGCCATGCTCAAAAAAAAGATGGAAAAGTCACTGCATCAGCAGGGGAATTTGTCTGATTATCTGAGCCCAGGGGTCTGGCTCAGTTACACCATAAGTCCAAAGTAATCTATGATTGCAGTCAACATTTTCCACCTGCCAGATGTGTCAAGAGCTGTGGGCCCAGAACTAGAAGATGACTCCTGGTCTTAGGGATGCACTGTGTGAAGCAGAACCCAGACAAGGTACAGCAGACTTCATCTTCTCTTTCCATCTGGCAGGATGATGGGCTCCCATCGGACTCCTCTGACCAGCCGCCCCTCTCCTTGGGAACTGCGTGTTTCTCTTCATCCCTACAAAGTGTGAACTGCCCATTACCTAATCATAGACAGATTTAACATTCTTACTCTCTCTTCCCCAAAGGGAACTAACTGCCTTAGTTACCAGTCCCAAGAGAGTGGGGTTGTTTCTGTTTAGCTTATGTGTATTGCCCAGAACATCTACATGCAACTCTGAGCTTAGGAAGGGCTTTGGGATAATAACAATGGTGACATCTGAGCTTCTGTAAATGCACAGCATGAGCAGAGTTGTCTATGTCTTCCTGCTACCTAGGCAGGACCATCTCAAGGTCTTTGCCATCCAGTAGTCCCTACCCCATTGCCACCTGCTGTTCTCAGAAGACTGGACTAATAACACCTCTCATTCCTTGAGGGTTTTCTCTTGCCGGCCCCTTAACATACTTCATCCTGATAGAACCTGATATCTCTCCGTAAGGTAAGTATGATTAAAAGTCTCATCATACAGATGAGGAAACTGAGTTTGGGAAAGGTTAAACAACTTGGATCAAGGTCTAGTATAATTATACCACATTGCCCAGCTAGGCCTTACTCTTAATGGTCTGTCACCAACAGATGGTAACCTAAATCACCTTCCAGGAACATGTTCATCATTTTAACATTTATCACTCATTCCTTCACTCATCCATTCATGTTTTTCACTCATTCATTCTCATCTATTGATTACCCTGTAGCAGGCTCTGAGACAACACTGAAAAATGGAAACACAAAGAAGACATGGACGACACCCCCCCCCCCCCCGTTAATGAATGTGCTTCCAACGGTGGGATTTCAGTCACAGTAACTGGCAGTAAAGGAGGGTATTTTGGGTTAGATCCAATCTCCCTCAAAATAAGACTACATAGCAATGTGAGCTTAAGTAAGCTCCTGAGCCATTCTGGGCCTGGCAATTAATAGGGGTGATCAGTCAGTTCTAAGTCTGACTGTCTCTGGCTCTCTGCCTTCCCTAACCCATGTCACAGATGATGTGTGGCATGAGACAGCCAATCTAAGAGTTCCAAAGCACCAGCTGTAAGCAATGCCTAGATGGGCACCAAGTCTTTTTTGATGTTAACCCCAGTTCTTAGCCCAGAATAAGGTAAATGGTAGCTCCTCATTGATTGTCTGTTGAATAAAGGAAGACCAATTTTTGGCTGAATTATTTGCAGGGATGCCCCAAAACATTTCTGTTTCAATCAGAGAGCTCTATAGGTGGGATTTTTATCTCATAAAGATTAAGTTCAGGCTTCCAGTTCCAGAAAAGGTGGAGTAACAGGGATTGCATTTACTTTCCCAACTGAAATAATAAAAAATCCAAACAAAATAGATTTTTAAAAAATGCTTTTGAAGACACTGGCCATCGGGCAATGAAGGACAATGAGCCTTCGGCAGGGTCAGGACTAGGCTAAGCTAATGACTCTCGGTACTAGCCCTGTACTTGCATAACTCTGCGAGTGTCTTCTTAAGGTTGAGACACCTAAGATTTAAAGAGATTTAAAGAGAAATCCATTATGAAAACTGTGTATCAGAGAGCAATTATCTTCTTAAGTTTTGTACCCTAGGGCCCTTACTCATCTCACCCTAGCCCAAAGCCTGTCTTGCGACAAATGAGAAACAAACAAAAGGCACCCTATTATTGCCTAGAGAGTTTTCAGGCCAGGACACAGGAAGGGGAAAGTCTGGCAGACTCTCCAAGTTGAGGTAACCCAACTATATGCTGTCTATAAGAAGTATAGTTTAGGGACGCCTGGGTGGCTCAGTTGGTTAAGCAGCTGCCTTCAGCTCAGGTCATGATCCCAGCGTCCTGGGATCAAGTCCCACATGGGGCTCCTTGCTCCGCAGGGAGCCTGCTTCTCCCTCTGCCTCTGCCTTCCACTCTGTCTGCCTGTGCTCGCTCTCGCTCCTCTCTCTCTGAGAAATAAATAAATAAAATCTTAAAAAAAAAAAAAAGAAGTATAGTTTAAACATTATGACACAAATAGGTTAAAAGCAAAAGGCTAGAAAAATATATGCCACGTTAATATTAGTCAAAAGAAAGTTTGCATATTAATATCAGGCACAGTCTATTTTAGAACAAAGAATATTAATGAAAATTAAAAAATAATTCACAATGACAAAGAAGTCAATTCATCAATATGATAATAATAATCCTAAATACTTATCACATAAAAACAGGGCTTTAAAATGCATGAAGCAAAACAGATAGAAATGTAAGGAGAAATAGACAAATCCACAGTCCTACTCAAAGACTTTATTATCTGCCTATCAATAACTAATAAAACAAGTAGATTGAAATCAGTAAAGATACAGAAGTAAACAACACTGTCAATCATCTTGACCTAATTGACATTTGTAGAATACTCTATCCAACAAAAGCTAAATACACTTTCTTTTCAAGTGCACATGCAGTATTTACCAAGATGGTCCATATCCTGATCCATAACACAGTTTCAATAAATTTTAAAGGATTCAAGTCATATAAGCTACGTACTTTAACCACAGCGAACTGCATTAGAACCAATAACAGAAAGACCTCTGGAATATCCCCAAGTATGTGAAAACTACATAACATACTCCTAAATAACTCGTGGGTCAAAGAAGAAACAGAAAGGGAAATGAAAAAGTATTTTGAACTAAGTGAAAATAAAAGCACAATATATCAAATTTGGTAGGTTATTGCTAACATAGTACCCAGGGAAAAAAATTATCTCACACGTATAAGAGAAGAAAGATCTCAAATCAATGACCTCAGCCTCTACCTTAAGAAACTAGAAAAAGAGGGGGAGGAGTCAAGATGGCGGAGAAGTAGCAAGCTGAGACTGCTTCAGCTAGCCAGAGATCAGCTAGATAGCTTATCTAAAGATTGCAAACACCTGAAAATCCATCGGCAGACCGAAGAGAAGAAGAACAGCAATTCTGGAAACAGAAAAACAACCGCTTTCTGAAAGGTAGGACCGGCGGAGAAGTGAATCCAAAGCGACGGGAAGATAGACCCCGGGGGGAGGGGCCGGCTCCCGGCAAGCGGCGGAGCAACCGCGCACAAAATCAGGACTTTTAAAAGTCTGTTCCGCTGAGGGACATCGCTCCAGAGGCTAAACCGGGGCGAAGCCCACGCGGGGTCAGCGTGGCCTCAGGTCCCGCAGGGTCACAGAAGGATCGGGGGTGTCTGAGTGTCGCAGAGCTTGCGGGTATTGGAACGGGAAAGCCGGCTATAGAGACAGAGCCGACAGTAAGCTCGCAGCTCGGTGTTACCTTGAACCGATCGCAGGCTCGGTGAGCTCGGAGCGCGGCCGGAGGTCAGGCAGACGCGAATAACTGGGCGCTGTTCTCTGAGGGCGCACTGAGGAGTGGGGCCCTGAGCTCTCGGCTCCTCCGGGCCGGAGACCAGGAGGCCGCCATTTGTGTTCCCGTCCTCCGGAACTCTACGGAAAGCGCTCAGGGAACAAAAGCTCCTGAAAGCAAACCCGAGCAGATTACTCACCCCGGCCCCGGGTAAGGGAGGTGTAATTCCGCCTGGGGCAAAGACACTTGAGAATCACTACAACAGGCCCCTCCCCCAGAAGATCAACAAGAAATCCAGCCGAGACCAAGTTCACCTACCAAGGAGTGCGGTTTCAATACCAAGGAGAGCAGCAAAATTCCAGAGGAGGAGAAAGCCAAGCACGGAACTCATGGCTTTTTTCCTGTGATTTTTTTTTAGTCTTGCAGTTAATTTAATTTTTTCTTTTTCTTTTTTTTTTTTTCTTTTTCTTCTCGCCTTCGGGTAAAATTTTTTTTTTAACTGTTACCTTTTTCTTTTTTAACGATTTTTTACTAGTTTATCTAATATATATATTTTTTCTTTTTTACATTTTTCTCAGGTGTTTTCTTTTTTAAAAAAAATTTTTTTTTCTTTTCTTTTTTTTTCTTTCTTTCTTTTTGAACCTCTTTTTATCCCCTTTCTCCCCACTCACGATTTTGGATCTCTTCTAATTTAGTTAAAGCATATTTTTCTGGGGTTGTTGCCACCCTTTTAGTATTTTACTTGCCCCTTCATTTACTCTTATCTGTCCAAAATGACAAGACGTAAAAATTCAACGCAAAAAAAAGAACAAGAGGCAGTACCGAAGGCTAGGGACCTAATCAATACAGACATCGGTAATATGTCAGATCTAGAGTTCAGAATGACAATTCTCAAGGTTCTAGCCGGGCTCGAAAAAGGCATGGAAGATATTAGAGAAACCCTCTCGAGAGATATAAAAGCCCTTTCTGGAGAAATAAAAGAACTAAAATCTAACCAAGTTGAAATCAAAAAAGCTATTAATGAGGTGCAATCAAAAATGGAGGCTCTAACTGCTAGGATAAATGAGGCAGAAGAAAGAATTAGTGATATAGAAGACCAAATGACAGAGAATAAAGAAGCTGAGCAAAAGAGGGACAAACAGCTACTGGACCACGAGGGGAGAATTCGAGAATTAAGTGACACCATAAGATGAAACAACATTAGAATAATTGGGATTCCAGAAGAAGAAGAAAGAGAGAGGGGAGCAGAAGGTATACTGGAGAGAATTATTGGGGAGAATGTCCCCAATATGGCAAAGGGAACGAGCATCAAAATTCAGGAGGTTCAGAGAACGCCCCTCAAAATCAATAAGAATAGGCCCACACCCCGTCACCTAATAGTAAAATTTACAAGTCTCAGTGACAAAGAGAAAATCCTGAAAGCAGCCCAGGAAAAGAAGTCTGTAACATACAATGGTAAAAATATTAGATTGGCAGCTGACTTATCCACAGAGACCTGGCAGGCCAGAAAGAGCTGGCATGATATTTTTAGAGCACTAAACGAGAAAAACATGCAGCCCAGAATACTATATCCAGCTAGGCTATCATTGAAAATAGAAGGAGAGATTAAAAGCTTCCAGGACAAACAACAACTGAAAGAATTTGCAAATACCAAACCAGCTCTACAGGAAATATTGAAAGGGGTCCTCTAAGCAAAGAGAGAGCCTACAAGTGGTAGATCAGAAACGAACAGAGACCATATACAATAACAGTCACCTTACAGGCAATACAATGGCACATAATTCATATCTCTCAATAGTTACCCTGAATGTGAATGGGCTAAATGCCCCTGTCAAAAGACACAGGGTATCAGAATGGATAAAAAAACAAAACCCATCTATATGTTGCCTCCAAGAAACTCATTTTAAGCCCGAAGACACCTCCAGATTTAAAGTGAGGGGGTGGAAAAGAATTTACCATGCTAATGGACATCAGAAGAAAGCAGGAGTGGCAATCCTTATATCAGATCAATTAGATTTTAAGCCAAAGACTATAATAAGAGATGAGGAAGGACACTATATCATACTCAAAGGGTCTGTCCAACAAGAAGATTTAACAATTTTAAATATCTATGCCCCCAACGTGGGAGCAGCCAACTATATAAACCAATTAATAACAAAATCAAAGAAACACATCAACAACAATACAATAATAGTAGGGGACTTTAACACTCCCCTCACTGAAATGGACAGGTCATCCAAGCAAAAGATCAGCAAGGAAATAAAGGCCTTAAACGACACACTGGACCAGATGGACATCACAGATATATTCAGAACATTTCATCCCAAAGCAACAGAATATACATTCTTCTCTAGTGCACATGGAACATTCTCCAGAATAGATCACATCCTCGGTCCTAAATCAGGACTCAACCGGTATCAAAAGATTGGGATCATTCCCTGCATATTTTCAGACCACAATGCTCTAAAGCTAGAACTCAACCACAAAAGGAAGTTTGGAAAGAACCCAAATACATGGAGACTAAACAGTATCCTTCTAAAGAATGAATGGGTCAACCGGGAAATTAAAGAAGAATTGAAAAAAATCATGGAAACAAATGATAATGAAAATACAACGGTTCAAAATCTGTGGGACACAATAAAGGCAGTCCTGAGAGGAAAATATATAGCGGTACAAGCCTTTCTCAAGAAACAAGAAAGGTCTCAGGTACACAACCTAACCCTACACCTAAAGGAGCTAGAGAAAGAACAAGAAAGAAACCCTAAGCCCAGCAGGAGAAGAGAAATCATAAAGATCAGAGCAGAAATCAATGAAATAGAAACCAAAAAAACAATAGAACAAATTAACGAAACTAGGAGCTGGTTCTTTGAAAGAATTAATAAAATTGATAAACCCCTGGCCCGACTTATCAAAAAGAAAAGAGAAAGGACCCAAATAAATAAAATCATGAATGAAAGAGGAGAGATCACAACTAACACCAAAGAAATACAAACTATTATAAGAACATACTATGAGCAACTCTACGGCAATAAATTTGACAATCTGGAAGAAATGGATGCATTCCTAGAAACATATAAACTACCACAACTGAACCAGGAAGAAATAGAAAGCCTGAACAGACCCATAACCAGTAAGGAGATTGAAACAGTCATTAAAAATCTCCAAACAAACAAAAGCCCAGGGCCAGATGGCTTCCCGGGGGAATTCTACCAAACATTTAAAGAAGAACTAATTCCTATTCTCCTGAAACTGTTCCAAAAAATAGAAATGGAAGGAAAACTTCCAAACTCATTTTATGAGGCCAGCATCACCTTGATCCCAAAACCAGACAAGGATCCCACCAAAAAAGAGAGCTATAGACCGATATCCTTGATGAACACAGATGCGAAAATACTCAACAAAATACTAGCCAATAGGATTCAACAGTACATTAAAAAGATTATTCACCACGACCAAGTGGGATTTATTCCAGGGCTGCAAGGTTGGTTCAACATCCGCAAATCAGTCAATGTGATACAACACATCAATAAAAGAAAGAACAAGAACCATATGATACTTTCAATAGATGCTGAAAAAGCATTTGACAAAGTACAGCATCCCTTCCTGATCAAAACTCTTCAAAGTGTAGGGATAGAGGGCACATACCTCAATATCATCAAAGCCATCTATGAAAAACCCACCGCAAATATCATTCTCAATGGAGAAAAACTGAAAGCTTTTCCACTAAGGTCAGGAACACGGCAGGGATGTCCATTATCACCACTGCTATTCAACATAGTACTAGAGGTCCTAGCCTCAGCAATCAGACAACAAAAGGAAATTAAAGGCATCCAAATCGGCAAAGAAGAAGTCAAATTATCACTCTTCGCAGATGATATGATACTATATGTGGAAAACCCAAAAGACTCCACTCCAAAACTGCTAGAACTTATACAGGAATTCAGTAAAGTGTCAGGATATAAAATCAATGCACAGAAATCAGTTGCATTTCTCTACACCAACAGCAAGACAGAAGAAAGAGATATTAAGGAGTCAATCCCATTTACAATTGCATCCAAAACCATAAGATACCTAGGAATAAACCTAACCAAAGAGACACAGAATCTATACTCTGAAAACTATAAAGTACTCATGAAAGAAATTGAGGAAGACACAAAGAAATGGAAAAATGTTCCATGCTCCTGGATTGGAAGAATAAATATTGTGAAAATGTCTATGCTACCTAAAGCAATCTACACATTTAATGCAATTCCTATCAAAGTACCATCCATCTTTTTCAAAGAAATGGAACAAATAATGCTAAAATTTATATGGAACCAGAAAAGACCTTGAATAGCCAAAGGGATATTGAAAAAGAAAGCCAACGTTGGTGGCATCACAATTCCGGACTTCAAGCTCTATTACAAAGCTGTCATCATCAAGACAGCATGGTACTGGCACAAAAACAGACACATAGATCAATGGAACAGAATAGAGAGCCCAGAAATAGACCCTCAAATCTATGGTCAACTCATCTTCGACAAAGCAGGAAAGAATTTCCAATGGAAAAAAGACAGCCTCTTCAATAAATGGTGCTGGGAAAATTGGACAGCCACATGTAGAAAAATGAAATTGGACCATTTCCTTACACCACACACAAAAATAGACTCAAAATGGATGAAGGACCTCAATGTGCGAAAGGAATCCATCAAAATCCTTGAGGAGAACACAGGCAGCAACCTCTTCGACCTCTGCCGCAGCAACATCTTCCTAGGAACAACGCAAAAGGCAAGGGAAGCAAGGGAAAAAATGAACTATTGGGATTTCATCAAGATCAAAAGCTTTTGCACAGCAAAGGAAACAGTTAACAAAATCAAAAGACAACGACAGAATGGGAGAAGATATTTGCAAACGACATATCAGATAAAGGACTAGTGTCCAGAATCTATAAAGAACTTAGCAAACTCAACACCCAAAGAACAAATAATCCAATCAAGAAATGGGCAGAGGACATGAACAGACATTTCTGCAAAGAAGACATCCAGATGGCCAACAGACACATGAAAAAGTGCTCCATATCACTCGGCATCAGGGAAATACAAATCAAAACCACAATGAGATATCACCTCACACCAGTCAGAATGGCTAAAATCAACAAGTCAGGAAATGACAGATGCTGGCGAGGATGTGGAGAAAGGGGAACCCTCCTACACTGTTGGTGGGAATGCAAGCTGGTGCAGCCACTCTGGAAAACAGCATGGAGGTTCCTCAGAATGTTGAAAATAGAACTGCCCTATGACCCAGCAATTGCACTATTGGGTATTTACCCTAAAGATACAAATGTAGTGATCCAAAGGGGCACATGCACCCGAATGTTTATAGCAGCAATGTCCACAATAGCCAAACTATGGAAAGAACCTAGATGTCCATCAACAGATGAATGGATCAAGAAGATGTGGTATATATACACAATGGAATACTATGCAGCCATCAAAAGAAATGAAATCTTGCCATTTGCAACAACATGGATGGAACTAGAGCGTATCATGCTTAGCGAAATAAGTCAAGCAGAGAAAGACAACTATCATATGATCTCCCTGATATGAGGAAGTGGTGATGCAACATGGAGGCTTAAGTGGGTAGGAGAAGAATAAATGAAACAAGATGGGATTGGGAGGGAGACAAACCATAAGTGACTCTTAATCTCACAAAACAAACTGAGGGTTGCTGGGGGGAGGGGGTTTGGGAGAAGGGGGTGGGATTATGGACATTGGGGAGGGTATGTGCTTTGGTGAGTGCTGTGAAGTGTGTAAACCTGGTGATTCACAGACCTGTACCCCTGGGGATAAAAATATATGTTTATAAAAAATAAAAAGTTAAAAAAAAAAAAAAAAGAAACTAGAAAAAGAAAAGCAAATTTCACCCAAAGTAAAAAGAAAAAAATACTGAGTCTAAGCAGAAATCAATGAAATAGAAAACAGAAAAACAATAGAGAAAATTAACAAAAATAGAACCTGGTTTTTAAAGATCAATAAAGAGCGAAGACACGAATTGTAATAGCAGAAATTTGAGAGGTGACACATTGCAAATTCTATAGACATTAAAAGGCTAAGAGAAAGTATGAACAATCTTATGGCAGAAAATGTGACAATTTAGATGAGATGGACAAATTCCTTAAAAATCACTAAATACCAAAGATGATTCGAGAGGAAATAAGTAGGGGCGCCTGGGTGGCTTAGTAGGTTAAGTCTCTGCATTCAACTCAGGTCATGATCCAGGGTCCTGGGATCAAGCCCTGAACTGGGCTTCCTGTTCAGCAGGAAGCCTGCTTCTCCTTCTCTCATTCCCCCTGCTTGTGTTCCCTCTCTCGCTGTGTCTCTCTCTGTCAAATAAATAAATCCTTAAAAAAAAAAAAAAAAAGAGCAAATAGGTAAAATGGGTAACGCAACTAAAGAAATTAAACAGACAGTGACAACCCTTCCTACAAGAAAACTCATGGACCAGATAGATGGCTGTATTGAAGAATACTACAAATATTTAAAGAATAATTAATACTGGTTCTATGCAAACTCTCCAGAAACCAGAAAAATATGACATACTTCCCAACATACTCCATAAGGCGAGGATTACCTGCTACCAAACCTTGACAAAGACATTACAAGAAAAGAAAAAGGCCAATATCCTTCATGAACACAGATGCAAAAATTCTTCAGGAAATTTCAGCAGATTGAATCTAACACTCATATATAAACAGAATAAATACATCCTGACCAAGTGGAGTTCTAGCCCAGGAATGCGAAAATGGTTTAACATTTGAAAATCAACAATGTAATTCATCATCTTAACAAATTAAAAGAGATAACCCTTATGATCATCTCAGTAGATGCAGAAAAAGCATTTGACAAAACCCTACATCCACTCCTGTGGGAACTCTCAGAAAACCAGGAATAGGAAGGAGTTTGCCCAACCTGAAAAAGGACATCTACAAAAAACAACAGCTGATACCATACTTAATGGTAATAAGCCAGATGCTTTTCCCCTATGATCAAGAAAAAGACAAGAATGTCTACTCTTAATGCTTCTATCTAACACTATGTTGGAGATTCTAGCCAGTCTGTTGAGGCAAGAAAAGAAATAGAAAATGACCAGATTGGGCATGGAAAAAGTAAAATTATCTTAACTCCCAGGTGACATGATTGTCTATGTAGAAACTCTGCTGAAATTCACAAAAAGTTACTAGAACTAATAAGTAAGTTTGACAAGGCTAAGAGTTACAAGCTTTCTCTACAAAAATCAATTGATTGATTTCTGTACAGCAGAAACAAAAACTTAAAGTTGAAATAAAAATACCATTTACAATATCATAAAAAATACAAAATCCTTAGGGATATAGCTGACAAAAATGTATGATACTTATATACAGAAAGCTTCAAAATATTGATGAGAGAAATTAAAGAAGACCAAATCAAGTCAGTAGATATTTCATGTTCATGGTTTGGAAGACCCAGTACTATTAAGATGTCATTTCTCCCTAAATTCATCTCTAGATTTATCTCAATCTCAATCAAAATCTCAGCAGGCTTTTTATAGAAATTGACAAGCCAATCTAAGATTCATATTGAAATGCAAGGGGCCTAGAATAGCCAAAATAATTTTGAAAAAGAAGAACAATATTGGAAAACTAACACTATCTGATTTCAAAACTTATTATAAATCTGTAGTAATAAAGGCACTGACTATGGTACTGGCGCAAAGATAAGAAAAAAAGATAAATGGAACAAAATAGAGAATGGAGAATCCAGAAATAGATCTATATATATATGTGTATCTGATTTTTTATAAGAATGCAAAGGCAATGCAGTGGAGAAAGGATAATCTCTCCAGCAAATGGGACTGGAATAATTGGATATCCATTTGCAAAAAAAGAATGTCAATGCGTACCTTATACCACATACAAAAATTGGCTCGAAATGGATCACAGACCTAAATGTAATGGCTAAAAATATAAAAATACAAGTAGAAAACAGCCTTGTGACCTTGGCTTAGGCAAAGATTCCTTAGGTAGAACAACAAGAGCATAATATTTCAAAAAATTGATAAATTGGACTTCATGAAAATTGAAAGCTTCTGTTGTTCCAAAGATACCATTTAAGTATAGAAAGGGAAAAAATAATTGCAAAGCATGTATCTGACAGAGGATTTTGATCCAGAATACATGAAGAACACTTAGAACTCATTACTGAGAAAACAACTCAACTTTATAAATGGGCAAAACACATGAACAGCCACTTCATCAAATAAGATGTACGGATATCAGATAGCTACATGAAAATGTTCAACGTCATTAGTCAGAAGGGAAATGCAGTCTAAAGCCATAATGAGACACTGCTACACACCTTTTAGAAGGGTTAAAATGAGGGGTACGTGGGTGGCTTAGTCGGTTAAGCATCCAACTCTTGATCTCAGCTCAGGTCTTGATCTCAGGGTCATGAGATCAAGCCCTCCGTTGAAAAGAATAGCTTTAAAAAATGGCTAAAATGAAAAGATTGATATACCAAGTCTTAGCAAAGACATGGAGCTCTTGGATGGACATTCACACACCAGTGGGAATGGGAAATGGTACAGTCCCTTTGGAAAACATCCGGAGGTTTCTTTAAAAAAGTCAAACAAACTTCTATCCTGCCATTCCACTCCTAAACAGTGACCCAAGAAACTATCCTGCCATGCCACTCCTAAATATTTACCCAAGAGAATAAAAAATTCTGTCCACACAAAGACTTGTACATGAACATTCACAGAAGCTTTATTTGTAGTGGCCAAAAACAACACAAATACTCATCAGCGGGTGGATGGGATAGGCAAGCAGTCACATACACACATGATGGAATGCTACTCTGCATTAAAAGGAATAAACTATTGATCCAAGCAAAATGGGTAAGTCTTGAAATTGATTATTTCAACTGTGAGCAGACAAAACAAAACAAAACAAAAACGTGGTATGTGAACAAAAAAAGCCAGACAGAAAGAGTATGTAGTTTTTGATTCCATTTATATAAAATTGTAAAAATAAAGACTAGCTTATAGTGACAGAAAAAAGATAAGGGAGGGTGAAGAAGGGTGAAGAGAGATTATAAATGGGTAAGAGGGGAGTTTTGGGGGGTGTGGATACATCCACAGTCTTAAGTGTGATCATTTCATGGAAATATATATATGTGCATATATGTATGTGTGTACGTCTGTACCTATGTGTATGTATGTCCATATACAGGTATATGCATACACACATAGATATCCATCCATCCATACATATGTACATACAAATATATATCAGAACTGACCAAATTATATAATTTTTTTTTTTTTTTTTAAGAAAGAGAGAGCAGGAGCAGAGCGTGGCAGAGTGGGAGAAACAGAGAATCCCAAGCAGGCTCCATGTGCTGAGCGTGGACCTGGACACGGAGCCCAGCTCAGAGCCAAGGTGAGGCTCGAGCCCATAACCCTGACATCCGACCTGGGCCAAAACCCAGAGTCAGATGTTCTACCCACTAAGCCACCTAGGTGTCCCTCAAATTGTACACCTTAAATATGTAGTTTTTTGTATGTCCATAGCTGAATAGATCTATTTAAAAAGAGAGAGATGATAGGGGCAGGTCAGTACCTTGTCCTATTCCCGGACTTGCAGGTCTAACCCCGCCTACTGTATCTATCCCCAGGAGCCTGATTCTTCCTTCTTTTTTTTTTTTTTTTTAAAGATTTTATTTATTTATTTGATAGATGGAGATCACAAGTAGGCAGAGAAGCAGGCAGAGAGAGGGGAGAAAGCAGGCTCCCTGCCGAGCAGAGAGCCCAATACAGGGCTCGATCCCAGGGCCCTGGGATCATGACCTGAGCCGAAGGCAGAGGCTTTAACCCACTGAGCCACCCAGGCGTCCCCTGATTCTTCCTTCTAAATGCAACTCCAACAAGCAGAAAATTAAGTAATTTCCCTGAGAAAATCTTCAGTCCCTTACTGTAGGGAGCTCAGTGGACTCTGCAAGTAAGAGGACGGGGCAGACCATTCATTCAGCCCCCTTTCTCTTACCCCTTCTCCCCTGGCTTGGCCTGTGATCTCTGCACAGCATCTGTGGGTTTTCCAAGGGAAACAGAAAACAAAACAACAGAAGGGCTTCTGCTTTTGTTTCAAAAATAAAATGGCAGCCATGTGACTGGCTTGGCTGTTTCATACTTGGGTGAAGCCCAGCGTTGCTCTGGGCTCAAGGCTGCACCCAGCTTTCTGCCTCGAACACTTATTAGACCAATGGACAGTAAGGCCATACAGGGGAACCGGTGGGGTAGATCCCAGAAGGAAAGGGAAAATGCCATCACCATCACAAGGGGAACAGTTCGATCTGAACTTGCGGACCACTCTTCTCCCTCCAGAGTGGTTCCATAAAAGCCTTTATACACAGATGGAAATAATCCAGCTCTCAAACATTTCCAGGAACATTTCCCAGATTTCCGAAGTCATTCTAGCCGCTTAGTAACTGCTACAGTCGGAAAGGTCATAGATCAAACTTAAATCCCTCCTAGAGCTTCTGAGCTAATTGCCCCCTTACTCAGGACTCGGTGGAGATGGAGGGCAGCTGGTACCCCCCACACACTGCACGCCCGCTGAGCCCTTGAAAGCAGCTACTAAATCACCCCGATCCCCCCCCCCAATTTCTCCTGCAGCAGGCAGTTGGGAAATCGAAAGCACAAAAGGCATCTTGGGGATCCGCTGGAATCTCTGTAATCATCCCGGCTTCAATGGAGGTTTTCTCCATACATCCAGGGGCTCAGCCATCTACTCTGAGTGGACAGAGTCAAAAGAAGTTGGGGGGGCGGGTGGGCAAGCAGGTGTCAAACTGCAGAGGGCGCAGGAGGGGCACGGATCAAAGCACCGAGTACTAAGATGCATAGAATGTCAGGGTTCCCGTCGCAGCCCATTTCAAGCTACCAGCAATCAGCCCTCACTGAGAAGAAATTGTGAAGCTGATGTTTCTGCACAGGGTGTCCTGATTTTCTGATCTTTTCCAGGACTGTCTGCACAGGCGATGGGAGCTGATGTCTCCTTAGGCTCTGTCCCCCCACCTCTCTCCTGCCTGAGACTTCAGGGGCACAGTCCACTTCAAATGCATCTTTAAAAAAAAAAAAAAGATTTTATTTATTTATTTGAGAGAAAGAGAGTAGTGGGGGTAGGAGGCTAATGGAGAAGCACAATCCCCATAGAGCAGGGAGTCCGTTGCTGGACTCAAACCCACGATCCTGGGATCATGACCTAAACCACTGAGCCACCTAGGTGCCCCCTTAAATGCATCTTAGTACTTGGGGAAAACATGCTGTGACCAAACCTCAGGGTTTCATAGGTGGCCTGCCTGTTATCCATGCGCATGGTCCTCCCCTCCTCCGCACAGCTCTAGGCAGACCCTCTGGTGGGACCAGGACAGTGAGGCGGGCAAATGGCTCCTTTTGGTGGGAACAAAGATGCTGCTTTGCAGGACCCCTTTCAGCACTGCACGTGCTCAAGACTAAGGATTTAAAGCACAAGAACCAGAGCAGTCTGGAAAGGGCATCTTCCCTGTGCTGCACGCCTTTGTTACCTACTTCTTGGACACAGTGCAGGGGGCCTTTGCAACAACCCCACCCCTTCTCCAACTGGCCTCTTATTGTGGTGGATAAGAATGCAAACTCCAAGGCCAGGCTGCCCACAGCACGAGCTACATGGCCACAGATACGTTTCTTAAGCTCTCTATGCCCTGCTTTCCCATCCGTAAGATGTTAGCTATAGTTATTATTTTTTTTAATTTCTTTTCAGCATAGCAATATTCATTGTTTTTGCACATTATTATTATTTTTTTTAAGATTTATTGTTTAGGGGCGCCTGGGTGGCTCAGTTGGTTAAGCGACTGCCTTCAGCTCGGGTCATGATCCCAGGGTCCTGGGATTGAATCCCGCATCAGGCTCCCTGCTCCATGGGGAGTCTGCTCCCTCTGACCTTCTCCCCTTTCATGCTCTCTCTCACTGTCTCCCTCTCAAATAAATAAATAAAATATTTAAAAATTAAAAAAAATTATTGTTTAGTCATCTCTACACCCAGCGTGGGTCTTGAACTCACAACCCCGAGATCAAGAGCCGCCTGCTCTGCTGACTGAGCCAGCCGGGTGCCCCTGATTATCATTCCTATTATGGAACTCAGGGGGCTTGCTCCCCTCCAGATCAGGAAGCCCGTCCATCAACCAGTGGCTGCCAAAGCTGGGTGGGACTCAGTGGTGTAATGTCACCCACCCAAGGTCACTGGGAAGGCCACTTGCCTCATCAGCCCACATAAAGGGGCAGGTATACGGAAGGAAGCGGCTTTGGGAGAGCCTTCTTACCACTCCGCTGCCTGCTGTCGCTTATGCAACAGCTCTATCCTGCCTCCTCTTCCCTCCAATTAGGTCCAATTTCCTTGTTCTCGCCTTAAGGGAGACAGGGAACAGCTGTCTTCTACCTCCATAAAATAACTCTTCCAGGTCTGGACAACTATTATTAAACATCCCCCTTCACACATCTCTTGCTCTATTACAAGATACATGAAAGGCCCCGATAATGGTTTGAGGTCTTTGTGAGATGGTTGCTGTTCACCCCAATTCCTCTAATAATTAGTGGTTGTAAACCACTTTGGAGATAAAAGGCATTTTATAAGAGCTAAGTCCTATTATGATTAGCTTTCCAATATTTCCTAGCTGATGTTGATGAGCACATGAAAGCCAAACACCGCCCCAGCGTGATATCGGGTGGTTAATTAGATGGAGTTCAAGGCGGCTGGTGTATATTAAAGAAACTGCTGCAAAATTTAACAACATTAAAAAAGTGCCTGCTTTCTTTCTAGCACAAACAAGCTCTTTTCAAAGGCTGTCAGGGTTGACGCCTGCGAGACAAGGGCCCAGTGAGGACCAAGAGCTCATCGACCCTCTGGGCCTGGAAGAGAAAGACACAGCGATGACACCTGACTTTGTATAAAGGTCCAGTGTCAGCAGGAGACTAGGGACCCTCTGGGCCTGGAAGAGAAAGACACAGCGATGACACCTGACTTTGTATAAAGGTCCAGTGTCAGCAGGAGACTAGGGACCCTGTCTCATTGTATCAGGTTTGGCTATCCTTCTGTGATATGAGCAAGTGAAGTAACGCCATCCCCACTTTGCAGACGAGGAAGCTGCAAAGTGAGTTTTAGAGGCGGACGGCAGCGCGTACAGCAGGACAAAGTTGAGACAGAAGTGATGGGGTGACACTGTTGATGCCCCGCCCACATCCCCTGGGATATTTGTGCCCTTCCCCTCAGCGTCCGCACGCCTTTGCTTCTAACTCCCTGCACCTGTGCCTCTTAGAAGGCCGGCCCTTGGGCTGCAGCCCTGGCTTTGCCCACACAGACAGAGCCAGAAGGGCGCAGGTTCGCTGGTCACCTCGAAACAGTGGGAATCCAATGACAGACTGGAGGAGAGCGTGAAAGCCCAGCGGGGACAAACTCTGAGCTGTGATTTACAGCTTAGATCACTTCTGTGGGACCAAGCTGAGGCTAGAACGCCACCTGACACGGCCCTTGGCCACTTCTCTCTTGTCCTGCTTCCCACCCTTAACTACGTTGTCCTAGGAGCATTGCCTTAATACCATCAGCTTGCATGTGGGTCCCCCTCTCAGGATCTGCTTCTGGGGAACCCAGACTAAGATGACTCTCAACTCAGCATTCATGAGAACATTAAATACATTCTCCCAGGTCTCCTCAATTCCAAACCTTCCTTTCCAGACCTCCAACCTAAGATATCCATGGATCTCTGTGTCCCGCCTCCCCTCCATCCCGCGCCCCCGCCCCCGCCGCCACCAAGGCCCTTTACTCTCAGAGTCTCGGTTTTCCTTGGGATTGTGATGTCCTAACTGCTTCTAGAAAAACTAACCTCTGGGCTCTCCATGCGTCCATGGAAAGCCCTGGACCAGGCAGATGGTGTGAGAGATACAAAGATATATTTAAGACTATCCCTTTCCTCAATGAATTTACAATTTTGCAGGAGGACAAGATACAAACACAGGAGGTAGGTGATGAGAGCCACGTGGGTGTACACGAAGAAAGTTGCCTGAACAAGCAACTCTGAGAATGGTCCCCCAAAACAAGGCGACTGTCCACAGTGCTTCACGCCACCCAATTCTGGCTTTTTCATTTCATCTTACATGTTCAAGCAAACAGAGGTCAGCTCTGGCAGAGATAATCCGAATGAGTAGGTAACTCAAAAGAGCTCAGCTTGCATTTAACTCTGGTCTGCATTATTTTTTTTAAATAGTACTTCCTTGGGGAACAGCTTCAGAGAGGTCAAGTAATTTGTCTCAGGAAAACAGCTAATTAGCGACAGAGTGTAAATTCAATCTTAAGCCTGCCTGACTCTTTAAAACCTCAGTTTCTCTACCTGTGAAATGGGACCAATGATTCCCATCTTACCGAATTGTGATAAGAATTAAAAAAAAAATAATATACAGAGGGTAAAAAAAATCCGATATAATAAGCAGGATGTAGTAGGTGATAAGTATTATTACTTATTATTACTTATAAGTATATAAGTATTATTCCCAGAGGTAATGTTATTGAACCTCAGGGTATGAATATTTTTATATGCATATTTTTAAAATTTTTTTATTTTTTAAAGATTTTATTTTTTAATTTGACAGACAAAGATTACAAGTAGGCAGAGAGGCAGGCAGAGAGAGAGGAAGGGAAGCAGGCTCCCTGCTGAGCAGAGAGCCCAATGTGGGGCTCGATCCCAGGACCCTGAGAGCATGACCTGAACCGAAGGCAGAGACTTTAACCCACTGAGCCACCCAGGCGCCCCATATGTATATTTTAAAGGCTCTTAATACAGACTACCAAACTGCTTTCCAATAAATAAACAAATAAATAAACCCCTCAAAACTTCAAACACAGTTAAGCAAGGCATGACAGCATCACCAAGGGGACCTGACCATGCCTCCTTTCGACTTTTAGGATAAATCTGACATCGGCACAATAACCACCACCTCTTTACAGACCTCTTCTCCCACCTTCCTCACTGCATTTGCTGCCCTCAAATGATTTCCTATCCTCTCAGCAGCGTAATGCCTCAGCATCTTCAAACATATATTTACTTGCCTGGCATGCCCCTCCCCTTGTCTACGCTAAGTCCCACGAACCCTGAAGAGTTCCATTTAAGGGTCACCTTCTCTGAGCATTCACCTTGACCTCGGCACAGCCTTTAATGCTTACATGCTCTTCCTCAGGGCTCCCAGAGCCTCCTAGACTCAGCCTGCTGCAGGAATTAGTCATGTAGAGATTCGCTTGTCAGTGCTCCTCCGTCCCTCTCTTTCTCTCTCTCAACCTCTCTCTCTGTCTCTCACCACCTGCAGATGCCTTGGAAAGAATGGATCACATCTCATTCCCTGCACTTAGCAAAATCTCTGGCTCACTGGCAAAGCTAAATGGAAGAACATCTACAAAGAATAATTAAAAAAAAAAAAAAGTGAGCCTGTGTTCTCGTTTCTGATTTAAACGATAGCAGATAAGAAAACCAAGGGCCACGGTGCCATGTATCTTCTACCATAGTCCAAGAGCTAAATTCAAACATTCTCTCCCCGGTCACAGTCCTGCAGGAATCATGATGAGTTTGGATAGCATAGTCTTATCATGAATTTAATGGCTGGTAGAAAAGGAAAGGGGAAAAGAAGGACAACGAGGACTCCGAACTGCAGAGATAAGCCTACCTTGCAGCTTGGCCAACGGTCCCTAACCTTGCCTCCTCACACCTCTGCCTGAGTTCTTTCTCTGCTACCCATTCTTGCTCGGTCTCAAGCTTCTCTATCAAGAGGCTGGCAGGAACCACAGTGTCCTAAAAGGTTCTGAGCAGGCATCAAAAAATCGGATTCAAGTGCTGGGAAAATGGGTTCATTTCTCTGAAAAGGTACAAATAACCGTTTCTTACCCATTCCAACGGAGGAAGGTCAGATGAAACACGAGATGTGAAAGTGAATTCCAATGCTATATACAAATACAAATATATCCTTATCATTGTGAGGGGAGAGGTCAGAGAGCAGAGGAAGGACAACAGAAGACAGCGGGCATGCTCCATGGGGGCATCGGCTCCTGCGAGTGACTGTGGAACAGCAAACCACACACACAGACCACCAAAGGTTCCAGGCTTTTCTGCCCTATGCAAAAGAGCTAGAACAAGTGACAAACTTTCTCCTGCAGAGGCCTTGCTCAAACAAATGTAAGTGATATCTACTTATTTCACCAATTTCCTCAATGTCGGAGAACTGACCTCTGTCATCTAGGTTTTAAGGAATGGGGTACCCCGGGCGCCTGTGTGGCTCAGTTGGTTAAGCGGCTGCCTTCGGCTCAGGTCATGATCCTGGAGTCCCGGGATGGAGTCCTGCATCGGGCTCCCAGCTCCATGGGGAGTCTGCTTCTCCCTCTGACCTCTCCCTCTCATGCTTTCTCTCACTCTCATTCTCTCTCTCTCAAGTAGAAGAATAAAATCTTAAATAAAAAAGAAATGGGGTACCCATATCCCTGATGAGTATGGATGTAAAAATTCTCAACAAAATACTAGCAAAGCAAATTCAGTCCTGTTAAAAGGATCAGACACCATGATCAAGTGGGATTCATCTCTAGGTTGCACAGATGGTTCAACATATGCAAATCAATGAATATGATACACCACATCAATGAAATGAATTATTATAAAATCATATGATCACCTCAATGGATGCAGAAAAAGCATTTGACAAAATTCAACATCCATTCATGATAAAAACTCTCAAAAAATTGGGTATAAAAAAAGCACCTCAACATAATAGAGGCCATATATGAAAAGCCCACAGTTGACATCATACTGGCTGGTGGAGGGTTGAGAGCTTTTCCTCTAAGATCAGGAACAAGACAGGGAGACCATCCTCACCACTCCTACTCAACACAGCACCAGAAGTTCCAGCCACAGCCATCAGGCACAAAAAACAGGTAAAGGGGATCCAAACCAGAGAGGAAGAAGTAAAATCATCTGTGTGTTGATAACATGATTTTACATACAGAAAATCCTAAAGAGTCCACCAAAAAACTGTTAGATGGGACCAAAAAATTCAGTAAAGTCGCAGGATACAAAACAATACACAAAATCCGTAGTACATTTATACACCAACAACACAACTCTTGAGGGTGTTACGCTGAGTGAAATCCATCAGAGGAAGACAAATACTGTATGATCTCTCTTATAGGTGGAATCTAAAAAAATAGAATTCATAGAAGCAGAGAACAGACTGGTGGCTGCCAGATATGGGGAACGGGGGTGGGGGAGGGGACATGGGTGAAGGAGGTCAAAAATCACAAATGTCTAGTTATGCGATGAACAAATCCTGGGGATGTGACGTACAAATGTAATGTACAATATTGCGTATTTAAAAGTGGGTGAGTGAGCGGACCTACAAGTTCTTGTAACTCTGTGCTGTGATAGGTGTGAACAAAACTAAGTGTGCTAATCATTTTTCAGTTATACATATAGGACATCATTCTATTGTACGCCTTAAACTTATGCGATGTTATATGTTCATTAACGTATATTCAAGAAAGCTGGAATTAAAAAAAAGACAAAAGAAACTGTCCCCAAGAAGACATGGGAGAAACGGCCTATCTGAAGACTCGGGTTTTCTAATCCGAGCACTTGCCGATGATTCCCACAGATACTAAAAACAGGAGCAGCGGAACCACCCCAGGCCTGAATCCACGGGCCGGGGATGCAGTCTTCCCACCTTTGGTTTTTCTCACTCACCTCGCGGGTCCTGACCCGGCAGAGGATGTGTGACTCCTCACGTCTGGAGGGCACTCACTACTGGAAATCTGAATTCCACCTGGAAACACACAGAGATGAATCACACCTTGTTTTCCACCAGGGGGCCACAGTAGAAGGGCAGGTTTTGTGCTAATTTGGGGAACATTGGAGGAAATGCCCCTCCCAGTAGAGCTGCCAGTAGAAAACAGGCCTAGTTCCATCTTTTTCCAGGTTTTAGAGAGGAAGAGAAGTGGAGAGGTAGCCATGGGAAGTGTGTTTAGCGGCCTGAGTCTGGACACTGTGTCCAGCCAGGGAAGGCAGAGCCTTGTACATGGGAAGGGGTAGCCTAGAGCTAACTAAATAGCCCCTCTCAAAGCCCGAGCTCTCAGCAGTGCTCTTGAAGCTCCTCTGTACCCAATCTACAGATGCCATCCGCACTGCCGAAGCTCCTCTTTGAAACACACATGCAGAGTTGCGACCAGTATCACCTAAGAAGGCAAGGCAGTAGTGTTGCCAAGGAAAGCCTAAGAGCCCCACCAGGAAAGCAAGCTGAGAGGTGCTGGAGGGAGAACGGGCTCTGGGACAAGGAGAGGGTAGGCGACCTTATCGAGTGCAGTATGGGGATGTTACGACTGTGGACCTGGAGAGGATATTTGCAGAAAGCACTGGCCACGGGCTAAATAGCACGGTCTGAGAGTGTGCTTAAAATCACTGAGGTAGCAGTGGTGATTCAATGGGGCTAGGATTATCTCTCACACCCTGCTGAGGCCCCGTCTCCACCTACAGCTGGATCTGGCAGACCCGATGTATCTGGCCAGTGAATTTGGCCTCTGTACAGCTCATACGCACAAGTCATCCAAAGCGAACGTTTCCTATTCTACGAGGGGTAATACGGCACTTGGGTGCTCCTTCCCTCATCCAATACATATTTACTATGTGCGGGTACGGTCTGAAGTGCCGAAAGGCAGCAGGAAGTCAAATCCAGCAAGCTTTTGACCTTGTGGAACTTACAGTCCAGTGGAGAGACACAACACATCCATAAACCTTGTAAGTACTTTCAGATAGTGACGAGCGCTGGAAGACGATACCCACCCGCCCCAAGTCACCTCTCCGTACCCCTCACGGACATCCCTGCCAAGGGTGCTGCGAGCACCCGGAGCTGGGAGGCTCCACCCTCTAGTGGTTTCCCAGGCAGCAGCCTTCGCAAAGTCTGCAAGTGGGAGAACAGGAGGGAAATGTTACCCCGTCTGCCCCCAGCTGCCGATACCTGGGAAGCTTAGGTCATATCTATTTAGAAACGAAAAATTACTTGAGCTATACACAGAGACATGGATAGTATTATTGCTAGATGGTAATCTTCAGAGAGAATTTATTTTTATTTTCTTCTGAATTTGCTAATGCTTTTATTATTACAAGGTATTAGTCTGGCAGTAATGGAAAAAAATCTTTTTAAATAAGAAGATTAGCCTCGCCAAATCAAATTAATAAGAAATACAATGGAGAGGGCGCCTGGGTGGCTCAGTCGGTTAAGCATCTGCCTTCGGCTCAGGCTATTGTCCCGGAGTCCTGGAATTGGGATCCAGCCCAGCGTTCTACTCAGTGGGGAGTCCGCTTCTTCCTCTGACCCTCCCCCTGTTCATGCTCACTCTCTCTCTTGCAATTGAATAAATAAAATCTTAAGAAAAGAAATATATTTGGACAGCTAGGCAGGGACCAGATCTCAGGGTGGTGAATAACATCTTACCACACCACTTTGTGGTTTATAAAGCAATTGCACCAAATTGTCTCTCAACCCTCACAAGACTTTCTCAAGGTTATGCAGAAAATAAACCTCAGTGCAGGAAAATACTTGACTGTTAGGTCCTTGACTCCTTGGCCAGGATGTTTTCTCATTATTCCACCTGCCCTTTGGTAACTGACCTCATTTCTCTTTATAGCTGAAGCCTCCAGAAAGCCTCCGAGCACCCCAGGTCCTAACTCCCTCTCTCTCTGCCTTCACCCTCCCCTAAAGGGACCACACTGACTTGTTCGTTCAAATGTGCGTTTACTGAGCCCCTGCCAGGTTCTGAGCACCGTACTAGGCGCTCAAGGTACTGTGGAGAATCAAAAAGGTCCCCCAGGGCTGGGAAGAGGCTTTAACTAATGAATGAGTATATGATACAAATGTAACCACAGTGAAATAAAAGTGAAGAGAGTTATGCAAAAAAATTAGCACCAAAGGGAATGGATTGGGACTGTGGCACGACTAGCCCTTAGCTCAGTAATAAGCAACACACTGTCACTGAGTCCCCAAGGCAAGTCAGGCAGACATTCTAGTTGGAAGCCAAGATGACAACAGCCCAAACCTCAGAAAAGGCATATTCTGGATGGAGAGGCAGTAGGCAAAGCCACGTGAAAAGTTAATTAAGGGCTTCATGCATGCTAACAGTAATGAAACAGTCCCTGAATCCTTCTCTGGGACAGAGAAGAGTTGACCTACTCCATCATCAGAGCTAGAGGTCATTCTCAGAAGTCTGGGAACAGGAGAGAAGAGCAGGGCCACACACAATGTGCATTTAACCATACAGGAGGGGGCTTCCCTGTCTGGGCGGCACGGGCTTGACCACGGGACTGCAGGACATTACAGGTGGAGAGGACTGGAGGGGGCCGGCCAGCAGGAAAGTCTTCTGCCCAGAAGGTGGGAACTGAGTGGCCTTGGAGAGGGAACGGGATTTGGGGTAATCTCATTTAGCAAGGACACCAGGATATCCGGGAACCTGGGGAACAGTCTGGGCCACTTTCTCTTCCAGACCAGGAAAACCAAACCTGGAGGCTGGTTTCCTGGCCTCTCACCTGTCTGGGAACTGGAGCGGGAAGGTCCCTCCAGCACGTCTAAGCATTTGAAGCGTCCCTCTAGTTGTGCTCAAAAGAGCCAGGAGCACTGCTGGCCACCCAAGGCTGAACATAAAGACTGATTTCAGCACCAGCCCGACTGGCAAATGAGCATGCCTGGCTAATTAGCACACCCCTGCATGGGGTTTTTCTACAATATATCCATACATGATGCTCAGAAGCTTCCAGGCGCTGGGAGGCACTGGGGACATAAGATTCACGCCAGGTTCTGTTCTCAGTTGCCGTTTGCTATCACAGCACCGCAGCAGGGATCTGGGCTCTGGGGAGTACCCTGCGCACACCAGCCACTGAAAGGTAACAGCAGCAATAAATATTTAATAATGGTAGCAAACTCTCATATGGGGCTCGAGAGTCCAGAAAGCCTTTTGTAACTACTGCTGCATGGATTTCGAAGGCTATGCTGCCTTATTTGTAGTAAGGACAGGCCATGCCTCCTGGACAAGACGTATCCCCCAGACACCTCTCCATGTGACACTGAGGCATCTTCAATGACATCCGCATCTCCAAGGCACTTTGGGCAGTGTGACGTAGGTAGCAGAGGGGAGTAGCAGAGTGTGGGTAGCAGAGGGGAGCCTTGGGCGAAAGTCCTGGGAAGCTGTGCTCATCCCGGATCTCGTTCTGTGCCTTCTCTGCTTGAGAAACCCAAGGCTGGGGCTTTAGATGGCCCTGGGTTCAAGTCCCAGCTCTGTCCCTCACGACCTGGGTGACCCTCAGCCAATTACCTGACTTCTCTGGGCCACCTGCTTGCTCCATTAAACATAGGTAATTGGGGTCTGTCTCATAGAGTTGTCCGGAAGATAGTAAGATACAGAGCACATGAAGGGCCTAGTACCGGGCCTGCCCTTACTTAGCGCTCAGTGAGTACGGATTCCATTCACTACGGAAGCTGCAAACCACAGGCGGCCCCTGAGCACCCAAAAGGTGGCCCGTCCCCCTCGAGAAGCATTAAGAATAACCTCTTGCAAGAAAAAAGGGATGTCGAACACCAGATTGACACATTCGTAGACTGACTATGTGTGAAACGATATTTGGGCTATAGCAGGTCAAATGAAATGTTAATAAAATTAAATTTTCCGCTGTTCCTTTTCCTTTTTCCTGATGCGGCTACGAGAATATCGACAAGCACACGTGGGGCCCATGTCCGATCCCTACAACACAGCACTGCTCTGGCCATGGGAGTTCCACAAAGGCCGAGGCTTTGCGGCTTCAGCTCACTGCTGTGTCCCCAGCATGTGGAACAGGGCCTGAGTCGATGAGGGAGCCTCCAAGTGTGTGAGGAGCTGAAGACCAGGCTCCAGGAGGTGAGGACAATCCTGAGGCAGTCTGGGGGCAGTGTGGGTTTCATACTGTTGAGTAACCTGAGTCTGGACAAAGTACTCACAATGTGTCCCCAAAACGGCCAGATTCAAACCAAGTGGGACAAGGGGCTTTGCCTCCCTGCGCCCTGGGCTCTGCGTCTCTTTTGAACTATGGGAACCACGAGCCTGCATCAATTTCTTTTTCCTGGCGTGTAGAGAGAAGAAATCCCAGGCCAGGAGGTTGAGCCCTAAATATCTTCTCAGTCTCGTCTCTACTCTTCTGTTCCCAAAGAGGCTCTCTGGCTGAGATTTCTCCATATTGCCCCAGTCAATAATTTGTTTGTTTAAGGGTCCGCTTTGATTTTACTTAGTTTTAGATGCTTTTCATCAGAAGCCAAAACCTTGCGATCTTTTTCCTTGATCTTGTAATGAAATTCCCTCAGAGATATTTAATTCTAGCTAGAGCCTCCCCTATGCCACAGATCCTTTAAAGAAAAAAGACATCTAAATAACAAACATCCTGCCATCTTCAAATAAAAATCTCCGAAGGCAAACGGGCTTGTCTCCCTTACATCTGCCTCCACTCTCTTGCCAACTATACCGACAAATTTCCTACATTTTGCTTCAAAAAAGGGAAGGTACTCAACATACCACAGCCTCTCGTGTTCCCACACATGCCCTGAAGGGACCCTGCCGCTCTGTGAACATTCTCGGCCGCTTTTATGTCAGTCAAACAAGCTTGTGTGATCTGCTTGGCTCTCACCTGTGGCCCGCTGAGTGAATTCTCCTCCTGACTTGGTCCCAGCCTCCCTATGTGGAGCTTTCTGGAATAGAGCCGGTGCTATTTCCATTCCCAACCCTGGCTCCAAGGGCTCATGAATTTTAACCTAAGAAAAGAGTAGTTTCCAGGCCAAACTGATTTCTTAGAGATGATCTCACCCACCTCTCCCCACCCTGGAGTGGAACGCCAACACTATTTTTGATCAGAAAGGATAAAAAAAGATTTACCAGACTCAACCATGTCGTTCCAAAGCAAGAGGAGGGCCTCAGCCAGGTACCAGGGGTAGAGCTGCCTTTTCGAAGCAGCAGACGCAGGGCGCAGAACACACTTCATCACCCACCCGTGTCTCAGCCACTTGTGGCTCTTGCCTTCCTGTCACCCAGCAGACCTGTGCTTGAGGAACACCAAGTTTTAAGCAAGCAGCAAGCAACAGGACAAGAAATCTGCTTTTATCCAAAGAGGGGTATGCTGTATTCCAAAGCCAAACAGATTTCACCTGGAGGTCCTCTTCAGCTGACACTCAGAGAGGGACCTCTTAGAGCAAGACGTGGCAGGTGCCAGGAATAAAAAGTGAACAGCCCATTACTCGAGCCCTCAGAAGCTCACAGTCTAATGGAGATAGATACATGTGACAAAGTTAAATGTTAAGGTTGAATGAGGAAAAGTAGTGTGTGTGTGTGTGTGTGTGTGTGTGTGTGTCCTGAAAAATGATGGGAAGAAATATACCCCAGTGTCATGTTATGTTAACATTAAGTGAGCACCTCTGCTTATCGGTTCTATGCGTAAATTTTCTCTTCTTCTTTACTATTTGTTATATTGTTGGATAGTTCTTTTTATAGCAAACATACATTGCTTATAAATACAGCATGTTTCTCAAGAAAAAACTTCAACAGATTATTATAAAGGACAACTATTTGGATGATAGGCTTTGTGGAGAACAGGGCACATCTATGGGTCCTGCAATATAGGCAGAATCAGGGAGTGCGGTAAGGGGAGACGACCTCAAGCAAAGGCGCAGCATGAAATGGGCCCCAGAGCTGGAGTGATGGAGAGGACGATTTGGGAAGACGTGAGTAAGAAGACAGTACGCATAGGTACTCACCTAGAGTGAGAAGTAGGGCTTGGGTGCTGGGGGGCCTCGAATGCCACACCAAGTAGACTCGGTGGCTTATGCTTTGTGTTCCTGTGGCCCTTCGTGTTGGTTGCTAGCATACCACTCATCACACGGCATTATCCTTGGTTGTAACCACGTCTTTCCCCCATGAAATTTTTAGCCCTCAGAGGTAGGGGATCATGGCTCATTCCTTCTGTAACCATAGTACCTAACATAAAACAACTAGCACATTAACAGGAGTCAACAGATAGATGCTTCCTGGGTGAACTGAATTCTAAGAGGATTACTCGATTTTGTAGGTTGTAAGGAGTGGGAGTCACCAAGAGATCCAGAACCGAATGTATTTCAGGCAGTTAATATGCGCCAAGCCCTCCGCTAGCTGCCAGACTACATTGTCTACACGGGTCCTACCTATAATCCTCTGCGGTTTTGTCCACCCTCGTTCACACACAAGGCTCAGAGAGGTGAAGTAACCTCCCTCAGGACAAACAGTCAGTGGCCAGTCTGAACAGAGTGTGGAGGACGGGGTCGAACAGAAACATCGCAGAAACAAGGAGACTACAGCAGCTCGAGGCTGCAGGGACCTGAGTTGACCCAGCTGCTCAGGGCGCAGAAGTGAGGAAGTGGGGCGGGGCACTCTGGAGGCGGTGCTCAGAACGGAAGGCTGACTCTTCCTTAGCTGCCTCATTTATTATTTCTGATGTCAACCCAGGGACACACAGCACCCACAGGGACTCCTCTGGTACCTGGGAGAGCTCTGGCCCATCAGAAGTAGGACTTGGGGAAAGAGCCCCTCCCCAGGCTATGCTCTGCCTTGGGGTCACGGTGAGGTGAGGGCCTTGGCACAGGAAGGGGCATGCCCTCTAGCAGGACATCCTATCCAGCGGATCCCAGAATTACTCCTGAGGCTAACAGCTTCGTTTTGACCGGCGCTATCCTGCGGATCCCAGAATTACTCCTGAGGCTAACAGCTTTGTTTTGACCGGCGCCCAGCGTTTTGGTGCCTCTCCGTCAACATTAAAACAGTAGCCACTGACCTAATGGTGCCCTGGGGTGGTGTC
This sequence comes from Mustela nivalis, assembly GCF_964662115.1. Classification (NCBI taxonomy): domain Eukaryota; kingdom Metazoa; phylum Chordata; class Mammalia; order Carnivora; family Mustelidae; genus Mustela; species Mustela nivalis. The sequence goes on along the minus strand of NC_139026.1, from coordinate 106,686,020 downwards.
CATAGAAGGAAGTGACCTCCTTCCTTTTGAGGCATTCATTCCCAGAAAATAAAATGAAAGAGTTCTTACGCCCTTTGCTCGTTTCTGGGACAGTGGGCAATGTTACATCCCCACCAGAGCTGACAGTTGAAGACCAAGAATAACCGCAGGTCGGTTGCTCGCCTCTGTTTCCTCTTCTCTCTGCCCCAATCCAGGCACCCACATCCCCCCACCCCCCAGGTCAGGGCACTGCAGTCCCTTGATGGCTCTTGCCAGGCAGTGTGTGATTGCTTCTTTACCCTGAAGGCGACTGTACTCAGGTGACCTCCCTACTCCCACATTACTGGTCCTCCCTGGGTTGGCCATTGAGGACGATGCCTGGGAAATGCTCACACCAGATCCAGCCAAGTGATCCATGAGCCCATGTCTGGGGCGTCCCCCACCCCCTCAACCTCAGCTTCTGCGCGCCAGCCGGGAAAGTCAATGAGGACACCAAGTTCGCGGGCATTGTCAATGAACAATTTCCCCTGCTTACATTTGTGGACCGTAGGGCATGGATCCGTGTTCCGTTGTGCCGTGCCCATGAAGATGCCTTTGCATCTGCAGGAGCCTTGAGGTTGGTGGCTCTCCTTCCAGGGCGGTGGACTGAGAATGGTCCCCTGGGAGTTCTTCAGGAGTCATATGACTGCACTGAGGGCTCTGCAGTGGGATCAATGTCAAGGACCTTGGCAGACCCAGCCCGGAGCAGGAGCAATACCGTCCAGACTTCCAGCACTGGAAAACAACAGCTTTGCTCCCCTGTGAAGCCTCCATTATAGGGGCCACTGCTGGTGCGGGAAGAGGTGAGAGCAGAACGGATTCAGGGACCAGTTATAGGAATCCAAACGTGAGTGTCCAGGCCAGGTAGGAGGGTGCCCCTAAAACATTGCCCTGTCCCTCCTGCCTTAGCACCCCTCAGCGGCTCCCACACATGCAGAAGGAGATGCAAACTCGCTTCCTGGGCTTCTGGGGCCCTTTGCATTCCTAAGAAGCACAGAAGGGTGATTTCCTCAAGTAGGATGGACCAGCACAGAGGGGAGGGCATCTTTCTCAGGAACAGGAATCGGCCATGCCCAGGGATTCTGTGATGGGCTCCCTGAAGAATCTGTTCTACTCATCTTAGAAGGCCATTCTCTGTTCTCACCGTCCTGCCATCTGTCCTCCCTCCAGCCACGCCTTCTTGCTCTCACTCATTTTGCTGCCGTTTCTTAAAAACTCCTGGGAAGCCCAGGGGGCACAGTTGATTAAGTGGCCAACTCTTGATTTCAGCTCAGGTCATGATCTCAGGGTCCTGGGATCCATCCCCGCGTTGGGTTCCCTGCTCAGTAGGGGGTCTGCTTGAGGATTTCTCTCCCCCTTCCTTTGCCCCTCCCCCCCAAATAAATACATTAATTTAAAAAATTATTAAAAATTAAAAAATTTTAAAACCTCCTATGTTTCTTCCGTCTTACCAAATGTTATCAGCCCTTCAGGCAGTGTCTGGGTTTTCTAGAGCTGCCATAACAAATCCTCAAAAACTAGGTGTCTTAAAATAGCAGAAATGTATTCTTTCATGGTTCTGGAGGGTGGAAGTCCTAAATCTAGGTGTCCACATGCTGTGGCCTCTCCAAAGGCGCTGGGGAGAAATCAGTCCTTACTTCTTCTGGCTTCTGGTGGTTCCATAAGAACAGTCTGTGCCTCTTTACTCACATGGCCTTCTCTTCTCCGTGTCTGTCCTCTGTGGACCAAAAGGTCTATAGGGACACTTGTCACTGAATGGAGGGCTCCATGCATAGCCCAACACGATCTCATCTGGAGATCTGTGACTTAATTACACCTGCAAAACCCCTTCTTCTGATAGTGTCACATTCGTAGGCCTGGTAGGTTAGGAGGCGGACCTAGCTTTTCACCGTTCACCCCACTCGAGACAGTGATTCTCAACCCTCCTCTGGAGACACCTGTAAACTCTAGACACCCAGGCCTCAATCCAGAGATTCAGTCACCAATGATCCTGGGTGGGGTCAAGGCATGAAGTGTATTTGTGGGCTTTTGTGTTTCTTTTTGTTGAAGTTACCTGGTTTCTCTGGACCAGCTTGGGGAGAACTGCTGTTCCAAGTCCCGAGGACTCATAACATCTCACCCAAGCAGACACTAGGAGTGACACAGACCTTCCTGCTTTCTCCTCCAGGATTATTTCCATGTAGTCACAGATCAGACTGCCATCTACTGGTATTTTCATGCTGCACAAAAGTCAGAAACCTTAGAGACCTCCACACTCTCTGATCCATGCTGTTATAGAATAACCCTGTTCCTATAACGAATATTTGGAAACACCTTTCGTGTGGCCTGAGGTGACCCTCCCAGGTTGCACTAATGAAGCAGTCAAGGCCTACACCAGCTTACGATGAATAAGATTAGATTATTCACTTCATATAAGGAGTACACAGAAATTTAAAACAAAACAAAACAAAACAAAAAACAGAGGACAAGAGAATTAAAAAAAATATTTGGAGGAGAAATAACAAACCCACTTACCGGTTTGTATCTGAGGACAGCCCCAATTGAGGTATGGACAAAATGTCAGGTAAAATTACTAACGTGAAAGTAGATAGAACAAGGACGTATGTTATTCTTGTGAACGGGTTAAACTTGATACAGGGTCACAATAATTGATGATGTCAATACAGGACAGGGCAGTGATGAAGAATCATGGAAAACATTGTCTCCAATCTGGAAATCCCACCCAGAGGGAGGAGGCACACATTCAGTCTTGACCATTCCCTTCCCCCTGCTCATGCTCTCTCTTTTCCACTCTCTCTCTCTCCTCTCTCTCTCTCTCTGTCTCTCGCTCTCCCTCTCTCTCAAATAAATAAAATCTTTTTTTTAAAGAAAATGTTTGATACATCTCAAAGGGGAATATCAGAATTAAGAGTGAACAAGAAAGGCAACCCCAAAGCAAATCATTGTAATGTCTACTTTTTGTAAGACGTTTCTCATCATTGTCCCACAATTGCATATACATACATTAGATCTATTTTAAAAGCAGTTTCTAGAAAAGCAGGTTATTGACATGGTGACATGTCCCATGCCTCTGCTTATTTAATAACGTGTCGTCCTGCAACTGTGTGTGTTAGATGAAGTCCTAATCGCCTGTTACAAATCTGTGGGTGGTCTCCTTGCTTTTGCAGTAACTACATGTTGCACTGAGACTCTTGTCAGTTAAGTGTATGTTTGGAAATGCTCTAATCTAAAGAGAAGACACAGAGTGGGGAAATTAATCATTTCAAGATTTTGTCTTTATTTCACTGAGGCTTCTCTTCCTTGAAAACGAGTTCTTCAATCACTGGGCTTTGGGGATCACTTCCTTGAAAACTTCTCAGTATGACTATGTAGAAAAGTATTACTAATTTCTATTTAGTTGGGTTGAGTTTGCGGGGCGGGGCAGGTTGCCAGTGCTTCACTGATTGGGTTTTGCACTTGGAATCACGACCGGCACCCTCAGCCCACACACAGGAAATTCTCAGGGCATTTGTCAAAGTCACCCCACGGATTTACAGAACACCTTCTAGGGCTTCTGTACTCAAAGCACTGTGGTTTCTGGGCCTGCAGCAGCCCCTGGGAGTCTCTTGGAAATGCAGAATCTTAAGTCTTGAACTAGCTTTACTGGATCAGAAGGTGCATTTTTAACAAGACCCCTAGGTGATTCCCATGCACACTGAATGGGTTTATAAGCAGGCTTCTGGGGGTAGTACTGACCCTCCATCAGGAATACTGACCAAAGCCACCCTTCCTTGCTTCTCCAATGACGAAGCAGGCCCAAGGAGGCCGGTCAACTGTGTATTGTGCTCCTGTTCTTGTCATTAAGCTCCGGGACATGGGGTTCTGCTCTTGTATCTGCACACAGCCACCAGCACAGAGACGTACACACAGCTGTGGCCTTGGGAAGGGCCCTCATCTGTATTCCCTCAGAACTGAATTCTGCTTTTTACCCAGAAGACACCGGTCTTCCATTACACATCTGTAGATGCACAAGCAACAGATCCCTAGTGCTTGCGGGGCCTGAATTGCGACACCTCCGTTTTGAAAATTTCGCCAGCTGCATGGAGGACCCGTGTTTGAATGCAGAACAACTGGCTCCTTCCTCATTCCCTCTGCCAGGAGGCCGCTTTGGTCAGCCTCCCGCTCGGAGAGAGAGAGTGAAGCAAAGCAAAGCCCCTCGCTGCTCTGTGGTAACTACAGAGACGTTCGATGCTGTCCCATGCAAGCTGAGGGGAGAAGAAAAATCAAGGGCAGCAACAAAAGGCCAGGAAGGGAGCGTCCCTGCGACAAGAAGCCCCAGCAGGCAGATCCATCTGCTGACCTGTGACTTCAAAGGTCAGATTCAGGGGCGCCTGGGTGGCTCAGTCAGCTGAGCGGCTGACTGCTGGTTTTGCCTCAGGTTGTGATCTCAGGGTCTTGAGACGGAGCCCCACATCGGGCCCCACATCGGGGCCCCACACTCAGCATGGAGTCTGCCCGAGATTCTCGTGCTCGTTCGGCCCCTGCCTCTGCTCATGTATTTTCTCTCTAAATAAATAAAAGCTTCACAAATAAATAGATAAATATATGCCAGAGCCAATGACCTATGAACTACACCCTCCCGGCCCATCCCCCCACCTCAAATGTTAACCCACCCTCTCACTCACACCGCAACCCCTCCCCGCCAAGAATGGAGAAACCTGAGATGGGGGCAGCAAAAGAGAGAGGAGGCTTCCTTCAGGCGGCCTTTCAACTCTGACTGAGGCTCCCCACCAGGGGCCCCTGGGCTGCAGAGCTGCGGCCACTGTCAGCTTCCCCCCGAGCTGTGGGCAGGCGGATGGCTCCATATCTCTGCCCACAGTCTCTACTTCCGGGCCCTCACTTCCTCCCTTCATCGAGCAATGGTAAAGACTCAAGATGACTGGAAGCCACCCACCTTCTCACTCCGCTGCTGTGAGATTTTTTTCTTTTATCACATGGAGGCCCTCGCCCGACCCCTAATGCCGTTTCCACACCATACTGACCAGGTGGCCCAACGAGGCTCCTAGGACCAGGGTGCGGCTCGTTCCCCTTACTTCACACATCTGGCACGCCACCTCACCTTCAGAAGCAGCTCTGTACATGTCAGGGGGCCGGAAGAGCAAAAGGGGCAATGGAGCCGATGACAGCATGACCACAAAGGACGAGCCCTCACCTTTGTGAGGAGAACAAACATGCATTCTCATCACAAGCTTTCTTTGGGGCATGTCTCCAACTCGCCCCTTTTCAGAGCTGCTCCCTTACCGTTGTCAGGGTTGTCATCACCATGTCACCACTAATGGCAAGCTTAAAAGGTGAGAGGTATAGCTCTAAGTCACACTTTTAAAATTTGAGAGGCAGCATGAAATACCAGCTAAAGCATCAGGTTCTAGAGCCAGAAATTCTTGGGCTCAACTACTCGTGCTGTGAATCCTGGTGAAGCGACTCCACCCTGGCACTGTTTCCTTGTCTACGAAACACAAATAGGACCACCGCATCCTCGTGGGGTCCTGGTGAGCTAGGGCATGTAAGAGAACAACTGTGGAGCTCGTTTTCACTCCAGGTGTCCAAGCAGCTACCCAGGCTGTGCTAAGACAACCAGCGAGCAGAGCTCCTTCCTCTCTACTCTGCGGCGAAATGGCAGGGACACACAGGTGAGCCAACACGTCAGGAGCAAATGAAGCAGAATCACACCCACACAGACATCCAGACATCCGCCCTCTCCTTTTCTTCTTGAAAAAGACCACCCTTGGCTTTCATTTGCCAGTTTGAAGAGACGTGAGTACCTGAGTGATTTCTTCTTTCTTCTTTAGCCGCCGTTAGAAGGACTGCACGGTGGTGATGCTCGGTGGCCGTCAACACTCAGACTTTCTAGAAGACAGAAGTCGGGGGAGGGTGGGGAAACATTAGATGGGAACAGGCTAGTCCCAATGTCAGGGATCCTTACAGACAGCAGCCACTCAGTCCATACCCGTGGTTATTAGAACCCACTGTTTCCAGTCCTTTTGATAATTCAAAGATAGTTCGGAATTTTTCAGCATTATACACATTTAGTCATGGGCTGGAATGATGGGCTTACTCACTTCACCATTACCTATAATAAATGCCAAATGACTGAAAATGATGACCTGTGTCCATCGGTAGGGGCTTGGTTGAATTAATCAGGGTACATCCCTACAATGGAGCACTATGCCCCCATCAGAAAAAAAAAGAAAAAATCATAAAACACTCAACATACTCACAGGAAAGGAGTGCCAAGATAAACTAAGTGGGGGTTAAAAAAAAAAAAAAGCAAAGTTTAAAAAAGTGTATCATAGGAAAAAACAAGGTAGAGGTATCAGGTATATTTGTACTGACTTGTATTTGCAAAATGAAACTCTAGAAGGATGTATAAAACGAATTAAGCTGATTACTATCCCAGGAGGGGGAAGGGAAGGCAAATACAGCCCAAGATAAGATTTCACTAGATATCTTCCTGGAATGATTCTGTTTTTGAACTATGTAAACATATTGCCTGTTCATAAAAGGATATAAAAATACCGTGTAAAAAAAAATACACCAGCCGCTGTGAACAAAGGACATCCTCAGGCTACACATGGAAAGGCCTGCGGACCTCTGGTTTATAACTTCTGTACTGATGGGCCCTAAATTGAGGAAGGAGCAGCTGTTAGCAAAGGGAACGAGTTTTCCTAGGTCTGGAAACAACCCGGTTGTTGAGCGTCTGTTACTTGGGATTCCCTGTGAATGGCCCGGCAATGAGATGGTTGGATCCAGAAGCAACTCCTCTCCACAGGAAAGGGATACATCTTCTCTCAGGGTGAGGTGGGGCTCCCCCACTTTCCTTGATAGTTAAGGCTGCCTGGAACCCAAATGGTCTGGTTTTTCCCCTCCATTGGGACCTCTACCCAATTTGTCCTATAAAAAGGGAGAGTGATAGGAATATGGAAGTCGTCCCCTGGAGCACAGTATCCCAGTGTGTCCAGCCAGGCCCCAGGTCACACAGACTCCCCTGGAGAATGTCAGAGGAGAGAGAACAGAGGACACGTGCTTAGTACCAAGGGACACTCAATATTCATGCCTTCTGTATGTGCTTGTCTTGCCACCCTGAATGAGCTCACTTAGTGTTCTGGGTTAAATGGCGATCTCCAATAAAGACCTGGTGAAGTCCTCACCCCAGGACCTCAAATGGGAGCTCATTTGGAAACAGACATTGCAGATGTCACTAGCTAAGATGAGGTCATCTTGGAGTGTGGTAGGCCCCTAATCCAATAAGAAGGCAGTCATGTGGGGGCCGCCTGGGTGGCTCAGTTGGTTAAGCGTTTGCCTTTGGCTCAAGTCATGATCCCAGGGTCCTGGAATGAAGCCTGCTCGCTCTCTTTTGCCTGTCGCTCTCCCTGCTTATGTTCTCAATATCTCTCTCCTTATCAAATGAATGAATAAAATCTTTAAAAAGTCATGTGAAGATAAAGATACAGAGGGAGAAAGCCATGTGATGATGAAGGCAGAGCATGGCTTACGCGGCCACAAGGCACGAAATGCTGAAGATGGCTGAAAGACCCCCAGAAAGTGGGAAGAGGCAAGGAAGGATTCCCCTACAGACTGGGGAGGGAGCATGGCCTTAACAACACCTGGACTCTGGACTTGAATCCTCCAGAAGGGGGAGACGATCAATTTCTTCCATTTTTAATCGTTTGTGATACTTTGTTACGGCTGCCATGGGAATTGAATAGCTCCGGCCAGCTCACTGGCAGAGGTGATTGGGAGGTGGTTGGGAGGGCACAGAGGGCAACTCTGACCCAAAGGATGAAAACTCTGGGACCTGGACTGATGGAGTTCAATCATGTAGCTATGCAGTAAAAACTCAGCCAGTCAATCATTACAGAGCACTGACCTTATAAGGAACTTAGGAGAGAGAAAATGGTCCATGACTGCCCTTGGGGAGTTGAGAATGTGATGGCAGATTTAAGACACACATGAAACGTATAATATGCACAAATACATACACACATACACTATATATATATATATATATATATATATATATATATATATATTACATGTAATACAACATATTTCATGTGGCCAAAGAAGAATGAGCTCATCCCCCAGCCGATGCCACAGATGTCACCCCTAACTAAATTCCCACTGGATGGCCATCTGGCCTCAATCTTCTACTGTGTTTCATTTTAGCTGCTCCTGATAGGTGTGTCTGGAAGACCTGGGAAAGCAGTGGGATGTCAGGCTAGTAGTCAATTTCTAGAAGTTATCACCCCGTTCCTTGCTGAGACCAAACTCCTTGCCCATTGTGGATACCCACTGCTGTCCACGATCATTGTCTGCTACCCCTGGTCAAAGACTCTCCCACCAGTTTCTTCTCAGCCCCCTTCACCTGTTCAGACCCTATTCTACAGTTCTCCACAAACCAGACATGCAGGAAACTCAAAATCCAGGTAGGTTGGCAGGGCAGACTACAAGAGTTTTTAAGAGGGGCTCCAGAAAATCAGAGACACCCCCCCACCCAGCAGAAATACTGCATCATCATGCAGAACCTTTGCTTATTTGGCCCTGCCTTCTCGCAGGTTCCCACCACACCTGGCTAGAGGAACCTCTGATTCTTACCGCAAGCAAGCTGGGTGGCCCGTCACACACCTGGGGTTGGGGAGGCAGCAGTCCAGGCTTGAATGCTCCTGGAGATCTCTCTGAAGTCCAGGCCTCTGGGTCGGACAGCTGCTCCAGGAGGAAGAGACGTGGTCGTGCTGACTGCCAGGTGGACACCCAGGCAGGGCTCATGAGGAAAAGCTGTAAGTCAAGGCCACTCCACCCCTGACCAGCAGCCCGATGACTTGACTTGGGCTCCAGGCCAAGCTCCTGAGGGACAGCTGTGGTCCGGGCATGAACTGCAGATGGAACAGACAGGGGAAAGGTCTCCTCGCTCTGACTTCAAATAATTCATTACAGATATTCAGAGTAGAAAAGGCCTTTGAAGTCATTTAATTTATATCCTGTTGCTTTTCAAATAAATTTCCAGCTGGGATTTGGATCTGGTTTTGTAGCAGACACTGTGCTTAAGCAACATCCATTTCTCCCTTGTTCCTTTCCAACACAACTCTCATGGTGTTACCACTCACAGCAGGCGTCTGTATGCCCAGCCCATGGACCCTATGCCGTCCTACAAATGCAGGACCCTGACCCATGAACAAGTAGGGGGTGCCCACCCCCTCTGGTCATTGACACATGAAATGGTTTTCTGGGCTATGAAAAAGAGAGAGGCAGGAAATCTTCCTCTGCTGGATGTTGTCTTTGCCCAGGCACTTCGGGCAAAGTGATGGGGAAGCATAAGGGAAGAGCAGGGGAAGAAAGAGCTCAGGGGTCCTTGAGGACATCGCTGAACCACTCAGCTGAACAGCCCCGGTGCCCCCCTTCCTCCAGACTTCTCACTATACACGTAATACATATCCTCGCTGTTGACATTCACTGAGTTGAGTTTTGGGGCTGTGTTTTGACTGCTGAGAGCTAAGATTATCCTAAATGATGTGCATCCAGATGTTCCCAAAATCATGGTTCCATATTCCTGAAGCATAATCTCGTAATCCTGACTACAACCTCCCGCACTTTCCACGTTCTCTCCACCTTTTCTGAGCGTCCAGTCCTCTCCCTGGACTTGACCCGTGTCACCGCCTTGTCAGCACAGTGTTCAGTTCTACAGTATATGCCAATTTGGTCACTGAATCCATTAAATATTTTTGAGTCCCTGTGATGTACCAGACAGGGACGTCATCCTCACAAATGAAGCCCCGGAGAGCGCATGGTGGGGGAGACCCACTCCTGGCCAGGAGGTCGGTGAGCGCCAGCGGCAAGTGCCTCAATGGGAGGTGCGTCCCGGCCTGGGCACGCATCAGGAAAGTGGGGGTGGGGAGTGCTAGCAAAATCCATTGGAAAACAAACTCATTCTCTGGGGAAGAGCAGAAGGTTGTGAGCTGCAGACCTTCACCACCAAGGATATGAAGATAAATGATAATGGCAGCAGCAAGCATTTCCTGAGCGCTTATAACAAACCAGGCACTGTTTCTCGGGCTTTCTGAGGATTAACACATTCAGGCCTCCACCAAAGCTGATGAGGTAGCTCATACTATTCGCCTCATTATGGAAAAGTACACTGAGGCTTAGAGAGGTTAAGTGACACAGGAAGTGAGTGGCTGGGGCAGGATTTGATCCCGGTGGAAGAACTCACACTCTTGAACCATCTGCACCAGTGCTTCTCACAGTGGTCACCACCAGAACAACAGCACCAGCGGTTCCTGGGACCTGGGACAAATTCAGATCTTGAGCCTCATTTCGGACTTGCGGAATCAGAACCTCTGTGGTTAAGATCCAGCATGTGGTGTTTTAATGAGCTTCCATGTGATTCTGGAAGCTCCATAATGTTGGGGAGCCCATGCTCGACACCGTACACACATGATGAGAAAGGATGGCATATTCAGAGGGAGATGAATGGTGGGAAGAGAAGCAAAGCCAGCAAGAAAGATGGGGTGGGGGTGTGGAAGAACCTTCCATATCAGCCTAAGGAACTCAGGCTTCCCTGTACAAGTGCTTCGGAGACACATGGGGGGTGAGTCAGGGAAGCAGCATGATCAAGCTCTGTGCTTTGAGACAAGATCTCTGGCCCTGGTGTTAGGAATGGACTGCAGGAGAAGAGGCCAGGAGGGAGCCCAGCTAAGAGGTGATACGAGCAAGAACAGGGGCAGCACTAAGCAGATGGCAGAGCGACGAGGAACAGGGTTACAAGAGACGGGCTGGGATAATAGCAGGGCGTGGGATGTGCAGCTGGCAGAGGTACCCAGGATGCCTCTGTGGCTTTTAGCCTCAAAAGTTAGGTTGGTGGGGAAACTATTTAGCCAGGTTAGAAATAATGGAGGAGGAACATGTTGGGCAGGAAAGATTAAAAAATGTCCATTTGTAAAATGTGAAGACCGAGATGTCTGTGAGACATCAGGAAGAAGGTATTTCAAAATGCAATGCCGAAGAAGGATCTGGTGCTCAGGGGCAGAGTCTGGACTGGTCATATGGGTTTGGGGTTCACCAGCATAAATGTGATGCTTGAAGGCAAGATAAAGCTAAGGCTGATCACAGATTGTCTAGGAAGGAAAAAATGAAGGCTTGATTTATGCAAGACACTAATTTTCTTTTTTTCTTTGAAGGGGGAGAGAGTGCATACTATGTGCAAAAACTGTAGGGGAGGGTAAGGGTGAGTGGAGCAGAGGGAGAGAGAAAGACTCCACACCCAGTGCAGAGCCCAATGTGGGGCTTAATTCCATGACCCCAGATCATGACTTAAGTCAAAATCAAGAGTTGGATGCTTAACCAACTGGGCCTCCTGGGTACTCCAACACGAACATTTAAGGGATACAGAGCAAGAGAGCAAAGGAGACTCAGAGGCAGAGCTTAGAGGGGTAGTTAAAAATGAAGGAAAGAATGCTGCCTCAAAATCCAAGGATAAGGAAAGTTGGAAAATGTTTAAAGATAGAGGGTTGACAATGGTTCCAAATGGGAAGTCTCACATGTCAAGACTGAGAAGAAACACTGGCTTTAGTAATGAGGAGTTCACAGGTGAACTCAGTAAGGGCAGTGTCAGGGGAGCAAAGGAGACAGAAACCAGATCCATTCACAGATTAATTCTCTAGATGGGCAATAACTACCACATGTCGGGCTTTGTGCTGTGTGTTAGAGATACAGAGATGAGCAGGACGTGCATGAATCTGACCCCCACCAGATGGTGGAGGAAGACAAAGAAGAGAAATTACAAAAATAATCATGGAATCACAACTGAACTAAGTGCTTTGATGAAGACACGAAGGGATATCCTCCCCATAGGAGCATGGGGAGAAGATGAGGGAAGGCAAGGCACATTAAGGCTGGGTCTTCCAAGATGAACAGGAGTGAGCCAAAGAAGAGGATGGAGAACATCCAGGGAGAAGGAATGGCAGATACAAACACTCGCAGGGAGAAAGAGCTTTCATGAGTCCAGGAAATGGAGGGAAATCAAGGCGAAGAGTACAATTTTAACATGGCAAGGATCGGCCAGAGGTGACGTTAAAGACCAGTGCTCTGGGGACTAGGTTAGGGATCTGGGACTTCACCCAAACAGTGGGAGGAAATTACTGATGTTTAGCCTAAAAGTCTGGGAGAGTCATGATCTGATTTGTAGTTTTTAAAAGATGACTCTGACTACTTGTTGGGGAACGAAATGGGGAAGGGAGAGGAGGGACAGGGAGTGGGCATACTGAAAGCAGCTGGGGAAATGCTATGGTCCAGATGAGAGATAGTGATAGTGATAGTGATAGTTCCAAGTTGGCAATGAGTACATTCAGGTGTATGGATCCTAGAGCCACTTAGTAGGTGGGATCAGGAGGACTGAGGGATTGGGTGTGGTAAATGGGGAGGAGAGGTTGAGGCCTTAGAGCTTGGGCTCTATGGTTCCCTCTACATCCATTTTGGATTCATCCAGAAGACCACTGGGATGGAGTAACACGGATCCCTGAATTCCAAGCAGAGGTAAGACAAAACTAGAACTCAGCAGCAACTAGGAGACAAGTCTTACCAAGCCCTCCTCTCCTCAGGGTGTCCCTAATCCCTTAGAGATAAAATGATCCCTCAGATAGGAGCTCCCTTGAAGACTCCCTTGTTTGGCCATACTACTTCCAGAACATGTCCTCTGGGGGTAGGGCCCAGAGGAGAACAAGCTTCCATCACTCTGCCCCTGCACTGGGCAGACACGCTAACTGGCTTCTCGTTAAGGCGTGCATTCACTGTTCACCACATTCAGTTCATAAAACACATTCAGTACAGTATGGACAACTCTAAGTCCCAAAGGCCAACCTCCACTGGATTACTTTTTCCACTCATAATTTTGTCAATTTTATTTTATTTTTTTATTATGTTCATTTAGCCAGCATATAGTACATCATAAGTTTTTGATGTAGTGTTCAACGATTCATTAGTTGTCTATAACATTCAATGCTCATCACCACACTTGCCTCCTTAATGCCCATCACCCAGTTACCCCATCTCCCAACCCCCTCCCCTCTGTAACCCTCAGTTTCGTTCTCAGAGTCCAGAGTCTCTCATGGTTCGTTTCCTTCTCTGATTTCCTCCCCATTCAGTTTACCTTCCCTTCCCCTATGGTCTTCTGCACTGTTCCTTACGTTCCACATGTCAATTTTAAATAAATATGCTAGACTTCTATTTCTAACATTATGGCTAAGTACTTTGACCCTCCAACTCAAAACAACCAAAAAAATCTTGTACAAAAAAAAATATTTTTTAAAATGTTTCTAGCAGCATTGATGAGCTGGCAAGAAAGGAAGGAATTCAAAGGCCAGGGACTCCTTCAGATAATGAAATATCCAGGTTCTGACTATAATAATGACTGCAATGTCGTTGAAGAAATTAAAGACAAGCCTGTAAATATGTACAAGGAACAACAACAACAGCAACAACAATGAATCATGAGAAATAATCAAGACTTGAAAAAAAAATGGACCAAAGGGAATTTTTAAAAATAAAAATTAAACAACTGAAGTTACAATCTGTGGACAGACTTAATAGCACATTAGATACAGTCTGAGAAAGAAGTAGTGAGCTGGGAATTAGGTCAAAATAAACTAATCAAGGGCACCTGGGTGGCTCAGTGGGTTAAAGCCTCTGCCTTCGGCTCAGGTCATGATCTCAGGGTCCTGGGATCAAGCCCTGCATTGGGCACTCTGCTCAGCAGGGAGACTGCTTCCTCCTCTCTCTCTGCCTACCTCTTTGCCTACTTATGGTCTTTCTCTATCAAATAAATAAATAAAATCTTAAAAAAAATAAAATAAACTAATCAAAATGCCGTAGAGAAAGATAAAGACTCAGAAAAATAGGAAAGAGAGCTTAAAAGACATGAAAATGGAAGCTAGCAGGTGTCTATTTGGAATCCTAGAAAGGGAAGAGAGAGAGAAAGCATTTAAACAGATAATGGCTACAAATGTTCTGTAAGGGAGGAAAAATGGGGCACAAGGCTGGCTCAGTTGGTTAAGCATCTGAATTTGGTTCAGGTCATGATCTCAGGGTCGTGAGATCGAGCCCCGCGTCGGGCTCCATGCTCAGTGGGGAGACCACTTAAGATTCTTTCTTCCTCTCCCTCTGCCCCTGCCCTCGCTCACACCCAGAGGCACATTCTCTCTCAAATATTAATATTTTCATTATTTTAATAAATATTAAAATGGAGGAAAGATACCAATACACATATTCAAAAATGCCAATGAATCTCAAGAAGAATAAATAAAAGGAAATCCACAACAGTTATATGTCAACGAGACTGCAGAACACCAAAAACAAAAAGACTATCTTAAAAACAGCCAAGGAGGGGGTTCCTGGGTAGCTGAATCAGTTAAGCATCTGACTCTCAGTTCTGGCTCAGGTCATGATCTCAGGGTCTTAAGATCGAGTCCCACGTCGGGCTCTGTGCTCAGTGGGGAGTCTGCTTGAGATTCTTTCCCCATCTCTCTCCCACCCCTCTGCTGCTCCCCTCCTTCTGTACTCCCCCACTCAAATAGATTAAAAAAATATTTTTTTATTTAAAAAAACCAGCCAAAAAAAGAGACAAGTTACCCTGCAATGATTACAAGCCAAAAGATGGGGGTCAAATACTCAACATGCTGAAAGACAGTAAAACCATCATCTGAAAACTCTGTGCCTGAAGGAAACATTCTTTATGAATAAGAGAAACGGTAGCGCCTGGCTGCCTCCGTCAGTAGAACATGCAACTCTGGATCTTGGGGTTGTGAGTTCAAGCCCCATATTGGGTGTAGAGATGACTTAAAGATAAGAAAGAAAATAATCAAAGAAAAAGGATAAGAGAAAGGAAGGCATTATCCATGGACAAAACTCTAGTCTGCCACAAGCAGACGCTCATGAAAGGACATTTTTAAAAGGTGTATTTCTGACAGAAGGGAAGAGAGTCTAAGCGGAAGATATGAGATGACACAAGGAGTGAAGAACAAAGAAAATGAAAATGGGCTTTCTCAGTCCACCGGTGAAAGCACGCAAATCTAGAGTCAGACGTGCTTGGGCTCATCTCTTGCTGTCTCATGTCTTACTACCTGGGAAACGTGAATCTTCCTCTTAAAAATTCATACAATAACACCAGTTAGGCGAGGTTGTTGTAAGGAATAAATGAGCACATGCACACAGATGCTCCCAACACAGCTTCTGCATCTGGAAGATGTCAGATAAATCCTAATTTCCTACCTCTTCCGAAAGCAGTAATTAAACAGGTAAGGAAGACACAGTTAGTGACGGAGAACGTCGGCCTCTGCCTGGGCGTGAGATGGGTGGCGGCAGCGTACCAGAGTCAAGGGGTCCGTACCGCGGAGAGGATGCTTAGGACCTGCCTTGTTATCTTTTCAGTCTCGAGCCCAAGACCGTTCAAACACATCATCTAGCATGTCCGTGTTTTTGAAATACCGCATGTGTACCCACACGTTCCAGGCATATATACACCCTGGATTTCCGTTTAACTCACAATTTTAAAGTAATGTGTGTTGACAGTTTTATGAGGTTGTAACAAGCGTGCTGGCTCATCTGTAGGGCAAAATGGTTCATGTCACCCACTATCCCTGGGCTCTTCTGCCAATGAGGGAGAGTGAGCGGCACACGGACGACCTCTCTAGAGCTGCTTCTGCACCCCAGTCCTCATGCGGAGAGACACAATCCCTCACTCCACCCCTGACATCACCCCGCTTCATAAGGTCTTCTAAAGAAGAGAAAAGGCAGCTAGGAAAAATTAGCTTGGACCCCTTGAGGTTCTTTGCCTAATTTTCATTTGGCAACAGTTGGTGGGTATGGAGGGAGGGGGCTGCAGGGAGGGGCGACAAAACCAAGGAAGGGACAGATAAATCCAGAACCAGTCTTCCTTTGATGGTGTCAAGGAAACAAACACCAGTCCAGAAGTCCTAAGACCCAGGTTGGCATCCTTACTCTGTCATCTGTTCCCATGTGTCCTTAGGCAAGTCACCGAACCGCTCTGATTTTATTTTCCTCCCCTGTAAATTGGAGACAATAATTATATCCTATCTGTAGAGCATTTTACCATTTACTAAGTGTTTCCACAGTCATCGTTTCATTTAACATGCATGTACTCACCTCACTGCTCTGCTGTGAAGACTTAAAAGCAGAGTCCAAAGAGCTTGTCAGCCCAAGGGAACATCACCAGGGTGCTGGCCTTCCCCTGCTAGGAGCAGGGGACTTACTGTCCAAGCAGCTTCTCTGAACTCTGATTCTACTCTTACGACCCTGCTGATCTTGAGCAAGTGGCTTCGCTTCTGGGGTCCTCACCTCTAAGCTAAGGAGGAGAGTCCAAGTCCCAGCTCCTAGCCCAGTGGCCTGGGAGGTGCTCAGTGAATGAGTTGACTTGAGTCCCCACCAAGTGAAGCTGACAGGTAACTGACCACAATTACCTGCATTCACCAATATCCTTCATCCTCCAAGCTTCCTTCTCCATGGTTACCTCTGCCCCCCACACCCCTGGGCAAATATTGGGGCCGGCAGAAGCTGTGAATGTCAGGACCCACTGAGGATTGTTTCTTAAAGATGACAAAGACTCCAATTCACACTCGACTCGTGGGGCATTCTCCATGCTGTTTCAGATGAAACAGAACCCCGGCTCCCCGGGGTGTCACTCAGCCTAAAAGATGTGGGACCTGTCTCGTTAAGTGGGAGGACACTTCCCACTTCTGCCTGAGAGTCTTGCCGGGTCTCGGGTCACTGACCAAGCCTCCATCCCTCCCCCCACCAACAAGGCTGGGCAGCTCACCCTATTGATAAAAGGCACTGAGCCCTTATTTTAATGACCGATGGACTTATTTTAATGACCTACGAAGCTAACAGCTAATTCAGCCCAGCCTGGTCAGCTGATGGAGACTGCTTGACTGCAGAAAGCATCAGCAGCCTCCATTCGAAAGGTTTTATCTTTGTAAAGTGCTGTCACATGGCCACTGCTTCAGCCCATCATTGTGACATGCTGCAGAGATATGATGAGGAGACTGGGGACCACAGCGAACAAGGGCCATGGACTTGCTGCCGACTGCCCTGCTCTGTCTGAGCTTTCTGGCCTGTCTGTCCACCTGCTCTAGCTCCTGGAGAACCAGGTCCCAAGATAGCTGCATCCTAGGAGGACCTCATCAGGACTCCCATCAGATGGGCATTTAGCTAGGACAAGGCAGGGGACACGAGGCAGGGCTTTGTCACTCAACTTGTGTCTTAGGCTAAAAAAGAAAGCGTGCTCAGGAGCCTGAATTTGGCCCAATCAGCCTGAACTTTCTGAGCTAACTGCATGGAGCAGGGGAGTGGGCAAGTGTGCTCCCTGGGGGAGGCAAGGCAGTCAGCCATGAGCGTCAACTGGGCTAGTTAGCATCTCTTTCTAAAGGGCGTCTGGGACAGCCTAGCCCTGACAGAGCAGGGCTCAGCAGCATGGAGTGAGAACCAGTCGTGGGGACCTAGGCAGGCAGGGGCAGAAAGGATCTCAGATGTGAGGGGCTGTGGTCCTATGACCAGGGCTGAAAAGAAATCAGGCAGCAGACGTGAGAGAATTCAGTAGTGGGGCTACAGTTAAAAGAGTGATCCCCCAGGTCTCTCCTCAGTCTGCTTTGGTTCACTTTCCTGGTGGGTCACTTCATATGAAGAGAGTGAGATTGTGTGGGTGGCCCTGCCTGCTTCTACATTATAGCCCTACAGAACCTTCTGCAGGGGGCTGAACACATCTCCATTCTCACGGAGCATGGTCCATACACCACCCCCACATCCGTGCAGATTCTAGAAACCTCCAAGCATAGACACATAAGAGGCCAGGCAGGGCTGGCTATGTTCAGTTCTGCATATAGCAGCCCTGTCTATGTGAAAGAGGAAGGATCAGAGGGTCCTGGTTCCCACATCTTTTAGAAGGTAAACTGAGTCAGTGATGATCAGAAGAAGGATGACAAGGTAGCCCTTAAAAATATTGGTAGGGTTAAGGCATGGCTTATGGCGTGGACAACACTTCGGGGGTTTAATTTGAATGCAGAAGGGCCCTCAGACACTGTGAAAGTGAACAGAAGGACCCTCACAGAAGATTTCTTGCAGGACTCCTGGGGACCCTCTATCTGTGGACCGTGCTTGAAGGCCCAGCTCCATTCTCGCATCCACTGTGATGCCTTCTCCAGAGCCCATTTCCTTCTAGAGCACAGATACACTCTGTCCCACTCTCTTGCTAACAGGCACTGTGCTGTCCAAACAAGCACCAGGGCTTCTGTTCTTCCTCCCCTCATGACATGCTGCACACAGGCATACAGTAGGTGCTCAGTCCTTATCTGCTGATCCATTTGGTTGAGGTTTTGGGGTCTGGGGGGTGGGAATGGCATTAATATTCAGAAAAACCATATTGATGGAGCCCCTAAAGTGTATCCGAAAATTCAGATGTGGTATGTGGTATAACATGATTGTTATTCAGAACAAATTAGAGCTCTTTATTCTATTTCTAACTCCAGCAAATAGGGCTTGTGTGTTTAAAAAAAATATTTTTAGTTTGCAGTGTGTTATTACATAATGGAGGCCTAGTAACTTCTCTGATTAACATTCATTTCCCTTAGCAGTTCGTTTTTGCGTCTTTGTTTCTGATTTGAGCTGTGGTCCAGTACATTAAAATGGCTTTCCTTGAAAGGAAGTTCTAGAACAGACTTTTTAGCTGGCCTGCCCCACCCCGCTACTTCTGACCGACCTGTGCCTGCAGCAGCTTACCTAGTGTGAAGTCAGGGGACTCTGCTCCCCTGTTACAGGTGTGTCAGCAGAGCTCTGTTACTCAGCAAACCCCACAGCCCAAAGGGTTAGACTTTGTAGGAAGCCAGTTTGGGGCAGAAGGATCAGCAGCAGCAGGGGTGGGGGGAGGGGGTGTCAGTGATGGAGTGTCTACACCAGAACTAGATGTGTGAACTCAGATAAGGTGTTTAAGCTCTCTGAGCCTCAGTTCCCTCATCTGTAGAATGGGGATGCTGAGTCCTCGATTAGAAGCAGTGCCTGGCACACGGTAACCACTCAGAAATGATCTTCTGCCATAGGGACCAGGTGAAAGGCTTACTGGACACCTTCCTGCTTTTCCAGCTGACAGGACTGGAGAAACCCAGAGCCCGGAGCCCCCAGCAAAGACAAACCCCAGAAATCTGAGTAGGGGGGCAACACAGCAAGGGTGGGCCTACTCCAAGGAGGGGGATGATGTACGCCAGAGACCCACTGCAGAAGATAAAAGTTCTAGAAAGAATGTCCGCTGCAGAAATGGGAAACAAATTCTAGTATATTTGCAGTTAGGACAATCATGGCCGTAGGGATACATTACTTTGTCGTGAGTAAACACAGAGTCAAGCTACAACAGGACACCAGAAGGGGACAGAAAAGCACAACCCATCATGAGTAAGAATAAGAATTGACAGGGTGACCAAGGGCCTGCCTCCCGAGGGGACTCGCCATCTCCCCGCTGGGGGAAGGACTCACGGTCAAAGCTAACCTCACACTTCATAGTATGTGTGTAATTAGTTGAAAAGCTTAATTTAGCAGTTTGGTAAATTCCATTAGCAGTTTATCTATGGTATATAATTAAGTTATTTTCAAGCAAATCCTTTTTGGCTAATGGCTCCAGTTAAGAATCCTAATAGAAGATGGTTCATGTAATACATACCCAAATCTATGCAGATTCTAGAAACCTTTGGAGTCAACACCAACGTGTGATGCAGGGCTGGCTGTGCTCGATTCTAGACAGTGACATTCCCACCTTAGGCAAAGAAGGAAGGTCAGAGAGGCCAGCGTCAAGGTCTGCCTCCAACATTCCCACGGCGGTGGGATGCTGCATCTCCGAGTCCCTTCCTCACCTTGAGGGGGTGCATGATAATAACTACCATGTAGGATTGGCGGGAGGAATATGCAAGGTGCTCTAAAGTGCTCAGCACAGAATCCAGGCCCAAAGAGGGGAGACTCACAGAAGCTCGTGCGGCGGAAGCGGAAACTGAAAACAAAAACCAGCACAAACTCAAAAAACCAGAAAGTAACAAGGAACCTCAGCATAAAGATAGCCCATGTGGAGGGACATCTGTCGGCTAGGCCACTGCGAGAAAGGAAGCTGAGACAGAGTGAGACTGTGGAACTCCCAGGAGTCAGGGTTAATACCAAACCCCAATAGCTGGGAAGATGAAGAAAGGTCTGGTGGTGGTGGTGGCTGCACAGCACGGCGAGTGCTCCTAACGCCACCGAACTGCACACGTGAACGTGGTTCAAACTGTCAACTTCGTATTCTGTATGTTTTACTCCATTGAAAAAAAAGATTGAGTTATCACAAAAAAATTCAAAAAGGGCAGTGCCTGGCTGGCTCAGTAGCTTAAGCATCCGACTCTTGGATTCCACTCAAGTCACGGTCTCAGGGTCATGGGATGGAGCCCCTGGTCAGATTCCGTCTATGGGTGGAGCCTGCTTGAGATGCTGTCTCCTTCTCCCCCTTCCCCTTCCCGCTCATGTGCTCTCTCTCTCTCTCTCCTAAAAAATAAATAAAGCAGTACCCTAAAATTCATCTCTCAGCCCACTGAAGACATTAAAACAGAAGTAATATAAAGGAGAGCTGGGGGTCAGCTTCTCTCTGGGGGATTCTGAGGGAAGACAGCGTCCGTGCACCCAGACACAAACCCAAAGGCTACTGCTTCCATCACGTGGAGCTGATCCTTATCCAGGACATCTGTGTAATACAAGCTCCCAGAAGCCCTGAAACCCCACATCTACCACGGACCGTGCATCGGAGAAAGATCTAAGATTCTTAGGCAGAATAGTTTGTCTTTCCTAACAGTATCTCCCTGATGGTTATTTTTGGCCATAATTCAGATAAAACAAAGGTAACTTCCAAGGATCTCCTCCCCTTTCCCGCCAGGTTCTCTGGGCATAGCAGTGCCGCTGTCTTATTCAGAGAGAACCCCTGCCTTTGGGAAGGATGCCCCTAACTTTCAGTCATGCTCAGGTAATAAACAGGGTAGCTTTGACACGCCATTTCCGCCTTCCTCGCAAAAAAAAAACACACCCTGGCTAGAGGCACAAGTAGCCCCTCCAGCCAGTGTCTCTGACCTCCTTGGCCATGACCTCTCTGATGTCCACAGACAGGCATGCCAGCCTGGTCCTGCCATTCCAGAGAATAAAGGGCTGGCCTTGTGCCTCAGGGTGCTGCTGAAGCAAATGTCCTGTGGTCTAGGCCTGGCCGCACACCGGGGCCCAGTAACATTTCCCAGCTGTCATTAAAAGCCCCAGCGGCAGCAATGGGGTGCAGAGTTCTGCTGGAAGCTCAACACAGAGAGTTGGTGACACAGACCCACGCAGGGTCCTTCTGCCACCTACCCACATGCCTCTACCCCTGTGCTTGTGTCCTGTCCCAGGCCCTACCTCCAGCCTCCACTTTCCCTGTGCCTTTCCAAAGTGGACCCACTCTTCTGGGTCCAGCTTGAATCCCGCCTGTTCTGTGAAGCCACAAGAAATGGACAAGGGGGAAGTGTCCCAGCCCATAGAGCTCAACACCAAACTCTCAATGAGTAACGCCACCCCAACCACAGGGACCATGAGAGCCTTCCCCATGGTGCTCTTCCATGCCCATGGATGCTCTGGTTCTGGTTCTGGGCTCCACAGTCACAGGTGTAGCCTGAGGAATGGTTTAGGCCATGGCCCTGGGGCCAGGCTGCAGGGATTCAAAGCCCAGACTGGCCTCTTATTAGTGTATGACTGTGGGCATGTTTTACTCCACTTCTCAGAGCCTTGGCTTCCTCATCTATAAAATGGGAAGAATGTAATAATAGTACCTATCTCATGAGACTGGAATAAGTCTTGAACAGGTTCACTTGTGCCCAGCTCTTAGCCATGCCTGATGCATTTCTATGCACCCAGCCTCCCACTGCAGGGGCAAGAGACTACCCTGAATCTCCGTGTTTGTTCAGGGTGGGGCTCCAAGAAGTCAGTTTTCCTCCCCTTCCCTCTGGGTGCAGGTGTGGGGTTATGTGGATTCAACGTGGCAGAGCTCCGTCCGTGTACCTAGGCCAGCTGCAAATCCCGGAACTCAACACGGAGCAACCTCTAAAACAAATAAAGTGAAAATAAACCAATCGCCCAGCTAATGAGAGATTTTCTTCTTGTCTTCTCTGGTAATTGAGCCCCTATAGCCAGCCTCATACTTCCCCGGTACTGCTGTGAGTTTTTAAAAAAGGGGGGGGGGGGGGAGTAGTTAAAGAAGCTGCTCAGCCAGAAAGGCAAATGCAGGCCCCCTGCCCCTCGGGAGGAGGGCAGCACACTGGGGCAGGTATACCCCAGCCTCATGCTAAGCTCTGCCTTCTCACCTTTCCTCAGAGCCCAGTAGGGCCAAGAATTGCACAAACCCAGGGAGCACCAGTAGCCAGAGCTGGGTGCTGAAGCAAGCCAGCCAGACCTCAGGGAGCTCCCTCACAAAAGGAACAGTTCTTTTCTCCCACAATTTCTCAGACCCAGCCACCAGGGTGGGGCAGCTCTGTTCCACAAATAAAGGGTCTTTAGCACAAGTTCGGTGATAGCGAACCTGAACCTGAACCACGTGGGAAGCCTGGCTGCTCCTACTTTCCTTCATCTCCTATATGTGCCTGGGAGCATCATCCAGGGTCAGGCTCTGGCCAGTGCTTAGATGCTGCCCCCGTAAATGCCTCCCTCTGCCACCCCATCCAGCATGGGTCAACAAGCAGGCCAGGGAAGAAAGAGCCTCCCTGACATTTTGAGACAACCGGAACTGGGAGCCAAAACAAACCAACAAGGGAATACATCATCTCCACAAGAATGTGTCACAGCAGAAATCCTATACTCCCCAAGCTATGAGAGGCCCCTGAATGTCACTTTGCCCATCAGATGGGGACCCCTCGGGTCACCCCAGGCAGAGAAGGCCTTGAGGACCCCAGTCCCAAATGGGCCTTCAAGAGGCTCTTCCAGTGTCTAACCGAGTCCTTACGTCCTCAGGCACCTGGTCTGGTTACCAGGCCTAGAACCTAGAAACTGGGGGCCAGGAGCCCCTGAGCAGGGTACAAGCCCACAGAATCCTTCCTTCCCCCCACCCCAACTCACTTCGCCTTCAACCACAGCTGTCCTGTTATCCAGATAAAGTCAGGCTCTGGGGACCATTGGGAGCAGCTCTTAAGGGGAAACAAGGAGTCAAAATCTTCCATGCTGAGTCCTGGAAGGGGACAGAGGGATCCCCTCTATCCCGATGCTGGTGGTGAGTGGAGGGCCAGTGTCGTGAGATGCTGAAGGTCCAGGCTCTGGAACAGCCACACCGTTCCAATGCTGCCTCTACCACTTCCTGGCTGTGTGATCCTGGGCATGACACTTCACCTCTCTGTTCCTCAGTTAATTTTTCTATAAAATGGGAATGACAGCAGAGCAACTGGGCTGCAGCAAGGCTTAAGCCAGGAAACCCGTGTCTGTCCCACATGTCCTGCCAGGGGCATCGTGGTGAACACGCTTCCTCTCCCTCTCAAAAGCGAATGGATTGCGTGAGAAATTATCAGGCTGACTAGCTCTCATCTCTCGTTATGTCCATCTGGTGACCTCCCTGCTTCGCGCTGCCTCTATGAGCATGGGGGAGCCCCAGTCCCGAAGTGCGGGTCCCCAGAGAGAGCTCTGTCCATGCCTCTGAGTGGTCTGTGCCATGGGCTCAGGCGTTCCTTTTTCTCTTCACCCTGTCCCACTCCTCTTCTCCCACTGCTGCCCCCTCCTCTCTGCTTCTTCCCTGTCCCCCTGCCCTTGCCTCTACAGGCTGGCAGTGTGTGCTGGGAGGTCTGGACTTGACTGGCAGCTCCCACTGACCCTGCCCCCCCCCCCCCCCCCGTGGACAGAACACTTTCTGGCTTGAACTCAACTGGGCCTCACCAAATTTTTCTTACAGGAAAGGAAACAATCTGAGATGTCAAAGAAATCACCTGGTCACTGGATGGATGAGTGTGTATGCATGTGTCATTTAAAGGAAATTATTTAAAAAAAAAAAAAAAAAGAAAGAAAGAAAGAAAGAAAGAAAAAGAAAAAAGAACAATAACAGCTTTAAAATGGTCCCTTTGATGCCAGAGCCTGTCTCTAAAAACCTCAGAATCAAACACAGGGCAGGTCCCCCACAAGTTCACTGTGTATAAGTGGACAGACATGGGACTTTATGGGCTTCCCCAAATGCTCAGGGGAGACTGGCTACATTGTGTTGCACACACACATACACACACACGTGTACGCACACACACACACATGCATACAAACAGATGCGCATGTGCATGCACAGACACAAACACCTGGGCCAGAGCCTGCATGGCCAGCCAGCGGCGTCACAAGGCCAGACCACAGCAGGAACAGCCAGGGAGGAAGTGCAGCCCCAGTATCAGCCCATTTCCTGACCCTCTTCCTCTGCTCTGGGAGGTTCTCTTTCTCTCTTTGTCTTCTGTCTATCTGTCTGTCTGTCTGTCTTTCTCAGTTCTTTGTTTTTACACAAGGCAACAGCCATGCTGCTGTCCTGGTCCACGTGGCAAGAGATCCCAGCAGCAATGAGCCGCAAGTGAGTTTTCCTTTCTAGATCTGTGACCTTGGGCTAGTCACTTCCCTCTGAACCTCAGTTTCCCCATCTGTAAAACAAAGAGGCTGGGTGTGGCAAAAGGGTCCCTGAAGTCCTTCCTGATCTCAACCCCTGGGGTTCCTGAGTCCTCTTCCAGTCCCCTCTGGGATTTGTGTCACCAGGGAGCAAGAGCCAGGTCAGGCCTGGGGGCAGGAGTGGGGAGCCTCTCTGTTCCCCTGCGGGGGACAATGTGGGGCACAGATTCCCCTTCCTCCTCTGCCCCTCCCCGCCCCCACTCCATGTGCTGCACACACAGACGCGGGCATTTGGCTGCCCCGGGGGATCAGGGTGGAAGACCCGGCCTCTGGGGCGGCCCCGGGCAGAGGGGGCAGGGGAAGAGCGCACCCTGCAGCCCTCCAACCCTCCTCCTCCACGTACCTTGGGCGTCGCCGCCTTCCCTCCTACCCGCCCGCGCAGCGGGTTCAGCTCACAGCTGTCCCGTTGCCTCTTGCCAGGCCTGACTACTCCACTTTCTCCGCCCCAACCCGCGCAGGCTGGACTGGCCCCCTGCTCCACAGAAGTGGCAGCGACTTGCCTGGAGCCCCAGCTGTCCGCGCCGCCGCCCCCTGGGCGCCCTCCGGGATCCGCACGCGCAGCGCAGTGGGGTCTGGGCGGGCGGGAGGCGACCTCAGACTGCCAGGGAGCCTGGGTGCCGAGGGCGGGGCTGCTGCTGACTTAGCCTGCCTGACTGGTCAGACTTCCCGCGCCCCTCTGTTCCTGAGTCGCCTTGGGCCCCTTGCCCTGGTTCCAGAACGTTTATAGGCTACACAGCCGGCAGGAGCCCTGCTTTTCTCCCCTCCGGGGCTGCACCCCTGAAACCCCCACCCCCTCTCGCCCTCCCATGTTACCTAATGCATTTTGTACTTTTTGCTTTCCTCCCTCTTCCATACAGTGAACTGTGGGCATGCATGACCCTATAATAAAAACCCAATACATTTATTAATAAAGCATTAATCAAATCTCCAGAGGCCCCCCCAAGGTTCAAGCTGAAGGAAAACCCTCAGTCTGGTACACAAGGCCCTCTCAGACAAACTCTCTGTCCACCAGCTGATTTCCCAGCCTTACCAGGTCTCGCCCAACACACACACATACACATGCATCCCTGCTAGGCACACAGACTGTTGCCCAAAAGTCACAGCTGGGAGTTCTTGCTTTGCCTGGAATGCCCTTTCCCTTTGTTGTCTGCCTGTGGAGCTCCTACTCATGCATCCAGGCCCCACTGAAATGTCCCCTTCTCCCTGAATCCTTCCCCAGAAAACCTCAGTTCCCTTTCTGCTGGTCCTACAATAGGGGTTTTGTTGTGTTGTGTTTTCATTTTTATTTGGTGGCGGGTGGGGGTGGCGGGGGGTGGGAGGTGGGGGTGTGGGGTGGGGGGGTGGGGGGGTATTGCTGGAAGCCATGGGAGTGGATGGGAAGTGAGGAAATGGAACAGGGAGGAAGAACCGCTCTCAACGAGGCTGGCTGCGGAGGGAAGAGAAATACAGAGGAGACTCAAAGGTGTTTGTAGATTGTGGTCAATGAAGAAAGAATGGATGGGGAGTGCGGAGGGGTCAAAGGCCCTGATTCCAGAGGAGGCAGTGGGGACTGGAGGCACAAGAGGGGGTGGGGAAGCTCCTTAATCTCAGAACCAAGGGAGGGAAAGAGGGTTGTAGGAGGATGGGGAGCTCCTGGGTGACGGCAGTGTTCTCTGAGACACAGGATCATGAATAATGGCTGAGGGTCTGAGGAAGCCAATGGAGTGGGTAGCATTTAGAAGCCTATGCTGCAGGGGCACCTGGGTGGCTCAATGGGTTAAAGACTCTGCCTTCGGCTCAGGTCATGATCCCAAAGTCCTGGGATCGAGCCCCACATCTGGCTCTCTGCTCAGCAGGGAGACTGTTCCCCCCTTCTCTCTCTGCCTGCCTCTCTGCCTACTTGTGATCTCTGTCTGCTAAATAAATAAATAAACAAAATCTTTAAAAAAAAAAAAAAAAGCCTATGCTGTGAGTTTCTGCCTCCTCTGCTGTGGGGGAGGAGCGACTCAGTGCCCAGGGAGCAGGTAAGCTTGGAGGGCACAGGGCCTCTTCCCAGAGGTATGCTCCCTGTGTAACCTTTAAGCTCCATGGCACCCTCCCTCCTGGCATCTTTGTTTTCTTGCTCATGTTCTGCTCTCAACGGAAGGCCCATTTGTCTTGCTTTGTCTCCCCAGAAGAACAGTGGAAACATTCACTGTTCCAGTACAGAAATTCCCCTGCTGTCCCTTCTTCCTTATTATGAGTGACTATGATTATGGAGTTGCCAACAGGTGGAGGCCAAAAAAACAAACAGACCTATCAATATTGACTCTTCCAGATGCCATGCAGAACGGCGGCCCCTGCCCCACCCCCCAGAGTCTCCCCAGAGAAGTCCAAGTCAAACAGTTGCTGAAGGGTGTAGGGCTGCTGAGCTCTACCAGAGCAAGCAGACTCCAGGGGAGATTGCCCTATATTTATATCTTTCAACTTTCTCCTCTTTGAAAATGTTGGGCTTGGGGGGAAAGGGTAGGGGGAAATGAAACATTTTCTATGAGATTGTAGGGGCCAAGTCAGGCTCATGGCTCTTACTGAAACATAAAGCTAGGGATACCTGGCGGGCTCAGTCAGTGAAGTGTCTGCCTTCTGTTCAGGTCATGATCCCAGGGTTGGTGGATCGACACATCAGGCTTCCCACATCAGGGAGTCTGCTTCTCCTTCTGCCCCTCACCCTGCTCATGCTCTCTCGCCATTCTCTCTTGCTCTCAAATAAATAAATAAAATCTTAGAAAAAGAAGAAAATGAAAAGAAACATAAAGCTACAATGTAGGAAAAATAAGGCCTCCTTGAGGATATTTATGAAACCATGTACTGCCCCTGCGGGTTTCACCAATCTGGAGTCTTTCAGAGGCTGGACGAGTAAGACATGAGCAATGACTTTCTTCTCTCTCTCCAGCAGCAAGAATGGGCTTTTTCATTCAGATGGAGTTGTTCTTAGGGAGCTGGAAAGGAACTAAGCCACAGAGCCCATCCCATCCATCCTGGAGGGGATAACCAGGGTCCAGGGTGACTTGAGCAATGGCAGTGGTGACATGACCACTCCTGTCCATGAACACAGGATTTCATTCCACCCCCGCCCTCTACAAGTAGCCTGTTATGCCACCTGGGGTGGGATATTGTTCTTCTTATCAGGAATTTCCAAATTTCCCACTTATGGAGCAGGGAAAGAAAAAACACCACATAATCAAGGGTGTCCCCTAATGGACAGTGGAGCCCTATCATTACTTCTGTTAAAAAAAATTTAAAGACTCCACAATGAGTAATGTGTTGCCCCCAAAAGTGCAGGAAAATAGAGGTAGAATTAGCTCCTGTGCAAATAATGAAATTAATGCTTTATATCTATTATTTTGCTACTTACAGAAATTTTTTTGGAAAGATCTTATTTACTTATTTGAAACAGAAAGAGAGTGAGTGAGAGAGAGAGAGAGCATGAGCAGGGGGGAGGGGAAGAGGGAGAAGCAGACTCCCACCAAGCAGGGAGCCCAATGCAAGCCTTGATCCCAGGACCCTGGGATCATGAACTGAGCTGAAGGCAGATGCTTAACAGACTGAGTCACCCAGGCGCCCCGCTATGTAGAGAATGTTTGAGGAAGGAAAGGACAACTCTTCTGTCCTCCCGAGTTTGCTTTCTTGCCCATGCATACACATGCCCCAAAACCCCGACTGCATTGCCCTGGCTCCTAATGTAATAAGCAAAGCAATCAGAAACAGGAAAGTACAAGAACCTTCCATAAGCCAAGAAGTGTTTTTAAGCTGAGTCTGGCCGGTGGAGCCTACTTGCTCCCAAGAGCAGTGACAACAAAGGGAAGCTGCTGCCACTTACATTATGGGATGGCTCCAAGCTACCCAGTGCTTCCATCATCAAAAGCTGGTCAGGAACATTGCCATTTGGGGAAGATGTTTTGTTTTGGTAAAGGAAAAACAAAGTGTTGGTTTTTCTAAGCTGGTATTCTCAACCAACACTAGATTTTAGATATCACAAATTATATGAGCTGAAAATTTGGAATTTGAGAAGATAAAACTCAAATGACTTGTTGCAAATTTAAGCCATCTCTTGTACATTAGAAAACAAAAATGATCAAAACAGCAACTGCTTGATCTGGACACACAATCCAGAGGCTCTAAAAGAGCTAACAAGATAGAAATAAAATCTCAGAGCTATCATGGGATTTTGACTTCTATTTTGAAGGTTGAAAGTCTTCGTATGTCCTATGGAATTGCTTCTGTACTGCCTCTTGCCCCCCCATCTTGTCTCCTCATTTATCCCCTTGGCCAGGTTTCAGGACCTCTCTCTTGACCATGACCTTGACTCTGTTTTCTCAATCCCTCCTCCACCCAACACAGCCTACACACAGCTGGGGGTGATGCTATTTGTAAGGCACAGCTCCAGACACGTCCCTCCCCTGCACAACAAAACCTTCCAGGAACATCCGCTTTGGTGTTCTCTGAATAAAATTCAGAATCTGCTGGGTTGACCTCCAAAGCCCTCCACAACCGCCAAGCTTGCTTATTGCTACTCACCCATAAAGAAGCCGTAAAGACACTCTCGTTGACTTTCGAGCAACAGTGTAGCTTGCTGACTTGGTTTTCTCTGCCTGAAGGGCCTTCCCTGCCATCTCCATCCAAGGTCTAGGGCTAGGTGCAGCTCTGACGGTGTCTGCGGGAAGCCATGGCTCATTGCTCACAGCCAGGAGAGCCTTCCTCTTCCCTTAGCTCCCAGCCACTTCTCTTAGAGACAGGAGCGCGTCACTGGCCACCTTAGATCCAATTTTCCTGCGCAGCGGATGCTATGGAATGGGAGGGGATTGAGAGGTAGAAGCTAACTGTTCAGCTTTGAGCCAGATAGGGACTTTTGCTAATCTTCAGTTTCCTTATCTAGAAAAGGTAGTATGAACAGGACCCACCTGAGAAGGTTTTTGGCAAATGAGATAATCTGTGTAAGTAGAGCTTTGTACAGTGCTAGATAGAGCATCAGAGCTCACCGCGTCCGGATGGAAGTGATTATGTGGGGAAAGAGAGAGGGAAGGAGGGACAGAGAAAGAAGACAAGAGAAGGGGCACCTGGGTGGCTCAGTCGATTAAGCATCTGCCTTTAACTCAGGTCATGATCCTGGGGGTCCTGGGAGCGAGTCCTATGTCCAGCTTCCTGCTTAGTGGGGAGCCTACTTCTCCCTCTGCCCCCCACCCCGCTTGTGGTCTCTCTCTCACTCTCTCTCTATTTCTCAAATAAATAAATAAAATCTTTAAAAAAAAGAAGAGAAGGAAAAGAAGGAAAGATGGGGAAAAAAATATCAATAGCCTCTCCTTTCTACTGGCGTCAAAGGACCATTACCTCTTCTTAGAAGAAGCACACACTTATAAACTTTCTTGCAGACAAAATTTAGATAAAAATGACATCAGATTGGGGCACCTGGGTGACTCAGTCTATAAGTGTATGACTCTTGGTTTTGGCTCAGGTCATGATCTCAGGGTCTTGTGCTCGAGCCCCAGGTCTGACTCTGCACTGAGTGGGGGTCTGCTTGAGATTCTCCCTCTCCTTCTTCCTCTGCCCCTCCCCTTACTCGAATGCACATGCTCTCCATCTCTCTCTTTACCTCTCATATAAGTGAGATCTTTAAAAAAAAAAAAATGACATCAGGATCATAGAAAGGATGAGATCAGTTTATCTTTTTAGGTCCACTGTGTAAATTAGAAACTTAACATTTTTCAGAATGGAAGGAGCTGTGGAAACCAGCTGTAGGTTTCTGGTAGGAAAACCACAAAGGGCGAGAGCTAATTAAGTGGCAGAGTCCAGACTGGAAAGCTGTCAGCCCGGAGCTCTTCCCTTCTTTGCACATCACGTCCCCAGGTTGGGAAAGACACTATAAAAACTTCATGCTCAGAGAGAAACTTCTAGCATGAGACTGTAAAGAGCTTGATAAACCATTTCTGCAAAAAGCAATTACAATGCTTGGTCAGAACTGTCAAAAGACAACCATTTCAGCACCCTGGAAATTGACTGGAGATATGCAACAAACTGAGAAGTGTTTGCCCATGAAAATTACAGAATTTTGAGTAAGGTCAGCAAGACTCTGTCGTGTTCTTGCCTGGAGCTGTTCCCATCTCCTGCAGTTCTGTTGTTTCAGAGTTCAATCAGGACAGCTTGTAAAAACCAGCACATTTTTGTCACGGCCAGAGTGATCTCATTCAATTTGAAGCAGTATCAGTTTAAATGGTGATCCCAAAAGCCAGTGCACTGAGAGGGCCAGCAGCTCCACTAGTCTGAAATGGCAAACCATGGACTTGTGTCTACAGAGAAATCTAACAGGATGGGGCCCCTGGGTGGCTCAGTCGGTTAAGCATTTGCTTTCAGCTCACATCATGTCCTGGGGTCCTGGGATCAAGCCCCTCGTCAGGCTCCCTGCTCAGTGGGGAGTCTGCTTGTCTTTCCCTCTGCCCCTCTGCCTGCTTGTGCTCTCTGTCTCTCTCTTTGAAATAAACAAATAAAATCTTAAGAAAAAAAAAAAAGGACTCTAACAGGACATTTAGGGAGGAGAAGCAGCCATGGGGAGTCTGATAACTGCCCTTCATATCATCAGTTGACCAAGACTGTATGTATACGTCACAGGGACAGGAGCAGCCCAAGCCACTCACACATCTCCGGCCCATGGAGTCTGCCAGGTGTACAGAGGAGATTTCGGGGCTCCATGGAAACATAGAAGCCTGAGCAGACTTGGGGGAATCAAAGCTTGACATTTGAATGTGCTCCCCGGCTTATTCATAGACCGATCAGCAGAGAGTAGAGGTCTTCCTGGCTCAGGGTCTTTGCATACAACCCCTGGGTAATCTTTGGCTGAACACTAATGTAGGCAAACGGAGGGGTGACTGTAGGAAACTAGGTCACAGAATAAAAAGCAAGAGAAACAAAACAGCAGAGACATTTGTGGATGCACGTTGCAGGGGAGGCAGACTTCACAGAGCTCTTCCAGGCGAGTTATTAAACACACAAACAACATTCAGCAGGGAAACTACAAGACAGAGTTGCTAAAATATACTGTAGTGGGGGTGTGGGGGTGTGGGGGTGCAGGAGCGCCTGGCTCCCAGGTTCCAAACAGACCACGTTTGGCCGCTCGCTGCTGACAAATTCCAAAGGCAGAGAGAAGAGTGGTGGGGAAAGAAGAAAGGAATTTATTTCAGTGAGACCCACACCACGAAAAGAGTGGACTAGTTCCTCAGAGACTATCTCCAAAGTGCTGAAAATACATCCAGGTTCTATAAGGAAAACAGGGGACGCTGGTGGGTGGGTATGTGCAAGTGAGAGTCACGTTGATCGTAGTCTTGGGGTCTGGCGTGTAGGGGCTTGCTGGCTCAGAGCAGTCCTTATGGGTGAGCAGGTAATCCCCATTCCCACCAGGGGATTTGGGCTGCAGGGTCCCTTGTCCGAGTCAAGAGATAAAGCTGGAGAGAAGAATTTAATCAATTAGAGTCAAGAGATAAAGCTGGAAAGAACTTAATCAATTAGACAGTTGGAGGTCGAAACAGAAGTGGTTGAAGTCCTTTTCCAATACGATGTAAAGTATCCAGCTTTCAACAAAGAAATCGTACTATGGGCAAAGCAACAAGAAAGTGTGACCATATTCAGAAAAAAAAGTCAGTAGAAATGGTCTCTGTGTTTGTGTGTCTCTAAGATGTGAGGTTTTATCAGACTAAACCTTTAAGGCAGCTACTATACACATGTTTAAGGAACTAAAAAAAAAATTCAAAAATTTAAGGAAAGTGTGACAACAATAATCCAACGAGTGAAAACAATCTTAATAAAAAGATAGAAATTATACAAATGAATCACTCCTGAGACAATGAACACGGCAAAGCCATGGAATGATGTGTTCCAAAGGGCTGGAAAATTCCGTCAACCAAAAATTCTATATCCAGCAAAACCATCCTTCACTAATGAAGGTGAAATGAAGACAATCCCAGATAATGAAAGATTCAGAGAGCATTTTGTTAGCAGACACATCTTGTAAGAAATGCAAAAGGAAATTCTTTATTCTGAGAGGAAGTAATGCCTGAGGATACTCAAATCCACAGCAAGAATGAAGAGCTCCAGAAATGATAAATATGTGGGTAAATATAAAAGACTCTCTAAAAATGTTTTCTTATTTCTTCTCCTGACTCCTTTAAAAGACATAAGTTGCATAAAGCGAAACTCATGACACTGTATTGTCAAGTATGTAACATATGTGGAAATAGATATGATAATAATGGAACAAAGGAGGGGAAAGGAAAAGAAGATATATTGAAACTGCAGGGGGGCAGAATTTGTCACCCCAAAAATATGCTTCTCTGGCACAAGGATTATTTTAGGCTGATTATTTTTAAGAAACTGTAGATTCAGGAAAAGCTCTTTACCTCCCCCTCAACTGCCTAAATTTACATTGGAAAGGAGGCCTGTTCCAGAAGAGAGAGCTATTATCAAAGATACCTTTTTACCTAAGAAGCTCGTCTTTATAATTGGACAACCTGTTTTCCCAACATCTTCTCCCGACTTCTTGTGAACAGTCTTCCTCTCCTTCACATTCCCAGACCCCTACACCTTTTTCAACTCAGGATGTTCTAGAAGCCTCAATCCCCCAGCTGCCCCTTGGGTCTCCTATTTTTATGGGGCTTCCATACCTATGAAATTTGTTTATTTTTCTTTTGTTACTCTGTCTTACATCAGCTTAATTATTGGACCAACCAAACAACCCAGAAGGGAAGAAGAGAGAGTTTTTCTATCCCTGCAGTTGGTGACCACAAAGGCCCTTGGCTGACTGGATACTGCTGGTTCTGGGGCTGTTGCTGCTGAGAGATCCCGGGCCCTCTGACCAAAGCCAGCAGAAGCTAAGTATTCTTACCACGTCAGTCTCCTGGATCCCTGCCTGCAGGATCTGACTGAAGCGAGAATGAGCGGTGAGAGTCCTTTTCTTTTTGTAAATTTAGATTGGCAGGAAAGAGTATTTGTGTGAACTCTCCCTTGGGCACAGCAACTCTGGTAAAGATTTGTCATGAATACTCTTATTTTCTATTGATCCCTTTCGTCCCAGAGATGGTCCTCATTTTCCTTTGTCTCTGTCTCGTGTGTCCTTTACCATAAGGAGGAAAAACATAGGGTAGAAACGAGGCATAGGTCTGTTGTTCACACCCGCCTCACAGACTGA
Source organism: Mustela nivalis (assembly GCF_964662115.1). Lineage (NCBI taxonomy): Eukaryota > Metazoa > Chordata > Mammalia > Carnivora > Mustelidae > Mustela > Mustela nivalis. The sequence goes on along the minus strand of NC_139026.1, from coordinate 106,652,074 downwards.
CGAGTTCATGGTTCTTGGCAGACTGGTGTCTGTGCAGACAAGCTTTGCTGTGAGTGCACTGGCACAGGAGGTAAAGGCTATTGCTCATGGGGATCTCGGAAGTGAGAGTGTGTGGGGGCACCGATCAGCACTTCACAGCTCTTAGAGCTCTGGCCACCTGATGCCAGTCTCCCGAGTTAGAAGAAGTTGGTCACAAAATGGGTTAGACTGACACTAGGTCAGCCTCAAGAGAATTTCCGTGCAACAACGCACACTGTAAGACAACACACAATCCCCGACCCAGTAGCACGTCCCTCTCAGGTGTTAATTTGGCCTGAGAAACCCAAGGCTTGGCTAAAGCTGTTACTGGGCACATGGGGGAAAAAAAAAGAAAAAGAAGAAGAAGAATGAGGTTTTCCTCTCATCTTGTTCTATGTCTTGTGAGCTTGGTTTCATGACCAGTGAGGAGCATTTTCTCTCTTGCCTCTACCGGCCAGAGGATTCATGTACCGATCCGACGTGCATTTGGAAGATGGTCGAACAGGCTGTGCATCCCTTAAGCAGTGTTCTCTTTGTCCGCTGTGTCAGCTGTTAGGGGAATGTGTTCTGAGAGGTCCCGGCACATCCAGGCCTTTTGTCGTCTTGCCCTCCTTGTGCATTAGTCTCATGGACAACTGGAGACCTCATTTTACTCATTTGGCCAGACAGAAATGTGGGTTGCATCCCATCTATGGCTAGATCTTTCTTGGGTGAACTCTGGGAGTGAACTCTGTAGAACTGGGCAGGGCTGCATCTTTTGCTCTCTCCTACAGGGACACCTTTTGCGCTCATGATTAAGACTTCAAAAGGCTTATTGGTTTGAGTTGCTGTAAGAACCTACTCACCAATGGCCAGATGATGGATCCTTTGAATTGGCTATATTTAAAAGAAAAACAATTTTTTAAAGAGGGGTCTCAACCTAAACTATTACCTTACACTGGTACCCATGAAAAGACCAAGCTAAAACCGGGTACAAAAAATAATGGCTAGCCCTAGGGACTCCCTTAATAAAATGGAAGAATAGAAATTAGACTTAAAACAAAAATTAAAATCCATGTCCAACATGAATTACCCTTCTCCTCATCCCTAACTCCCTGTCCTTGACCCTCCAGAAGATCTTTTGGATCTCTGGACCCTTGATCTAAATTCTCTCTCTCAAAATCCATCCCATGACCTCAAGAAATTCTCCCAAAGCCCCCAATTCCTCTAACATTCCCAGAAAACCCCTTCAACACCCAAATGCTTGGTTTGACCACACTTTCTTTGCAAGATTTACACAGAGCATTCTGATCTCCAGGCCTGGGGTGTACAGATTACCCATATAAATACTAAAACCAGGAAATTAATTTAGCAGAAGCCCTTGGGATGGGCAGTAGGGCTCACTGTTCTGTCCCTTATAACTCTTACTTTCTAGGACTCTGTAATCTGGCTCTACCAACATCAGGTCTTCCTATGCAATGTCCTTTGCACATGTACCCTGGACAACCTCCTTTCCCCTTGCAAAGTATTCATGTCCCCTGGATAGCAGCAGACACTCTCAATTATAAAGTCCTTTTACCTCCACTTTCGGAAGTTTAGACAAGAGTTGAAAAGATTAGTGGACATTCAAACTCACAAAGACTCACAAAGACCTCAATTGGCTATTAAGGGGTGTTCCTACCAGCCATGACTATACTGTAGTTATCAGAGAAGCCAGACAGTCCCCTGGGGAATGCACCTCCCTCCCCGACACCCACCCCCAACAGATAACCTAAATTTTCCCCAGGCCCTTGTACAAATGATCAGGAAATGGACCAGCAGGAGGCCAATGTTCAGGGACTGATAAGAGCAATATTAAATCTTTCCCCGACTAAGGTGAATTAGCCCAAGATTGAACTGTGCACTCAGAAAGAATGAGAGCATTCGAAGGCTCTTGTTGAACCATTTATACGGATTTTTAAAAAGGCATATTGCATTAAACCCTGAAGTTTTAGGGCACAGAAATCTTTTGATTTCCATTTTAATTGGAAATCTACCTGAGATAAAGAAGCAAGTTTGGTTGGCTAGGTGGGTCACTGTCTTGATATCCAAGCTGCAATTCAACTCTTCGAGGCCTTAGAAACAACTCATTGTCTTGCAAATCTCTATAAAACCAGAACTGTGCTCTAGAAGCAACTCAAACTCACTTATCCTTACCAATTCCAAAATCTCTCCTATTCATCTCAAAATGCTTATGAGTACTGTAAAAGAACAGGTCATTGGAAACAGAATTGCTCTGTAATTAATAAAAAGAAGGAAGATTTTAAATAGTAATGAATCTCGACCTCTGATAAGAGGCATATATACCCCAAAACTCCTTAAAGAAAACTTGCCTTTTGGTGTAAATTTTTTTTTCTTTTTCTTTCTTTCTTTTTTTTTTTTAAGATTTTAATTTTTTATTTGTCAGAGAGAGAGATTGAGAACAAGCAGGGGGAGCAGCAGGTTCCCTACTGAGCTGGGACTCCGGGATCAGGAGCAGAAGACAGGTGCTCAACCAGCTGAGTCACCCAGGCAATCCGTGCTGTAAATTTTCTACCGCCATCTCTAGGATTTAAGAGCCATTCTTTGAAGTGAAAGTGTTAAGGGAGAAGTTTCTTATCAGAAGGAGGGGGGGGAAAGGACTGATTTGGATACCGGACTAAAGAAAAATCTTAAATGTCTTCTCCACGACTATGAGTAAAATGTTTTAGCCATTTGAGCAGGCAAATTTAACTTATCCCAACTGCCAAAACAAATTTTGGATTCAACTGTTTTTTTTATAAGCTAGTTAGTTCTGGATTATTGTACCTGACTCATGGCTAAAAATTTAAAACAACAGCTGTAAGGTCTCTGTTTGTGTCAGTCTGTATGTTTATGTGTGTTTGTATATGCATATTGCGGATGTGTGATATTTTTCTGTCTCTCGGTGTTATTGCCAACTTAACTTACCAAAAAGCTCTACTTCGTTGGCTTAAAATTAAGTGCTTATAACTTGAGTATTCCTAAAGTTCTCAGAAATATAGCAGAAACTGACCCAGATCTGTGGAAAACTATTCACTATTAAAGCTAGTTGAAGTTCATTGGTTTGATTAAAACATACATGTCTTTAGAGTTATCAACATTGATTATAAGACAAGTAACTTGTATTCTGCTTGGGTTTATGGCTCAAATTCATATCATCGCTTATAAAATTTGTCAGCAAGAAAAACAATTTGGGATGAAGGCTGACCCTGTCTAATGTCTCATGAGGTTTTTATGAGCAGCTTAAACATAATTGTTGGGAGCAGTGACTCACATAGACACAAATGGGGCAAGAGTTCATAGATGAACTTTTTAGCAATGGTTACATATTATGGTATGTGTACTTGAAAATAGCTTCCAAAATCCTTTCAGTAACTTGAAACTTAGGAGTTATACAAAGTTAAGTTAAATAATATAAAATATTAAGTAGCTAGAGCATTTCCAAATAAGATCAAACAATAAAACATTAATTACTGAATGAACATAGGTTAATCTTTTGTCTTCCTATTGAAGAGAAATTAAAGATATTCAGGACTATTTGTAGACCTATCTTGTGCCACATTGAAAGACTGTGTTATTAAAAAGAAGGGCATGTGTTTCTAAAAATGGTGAAATGAATCCACAAATCTGCCAACATAGAAAATACTAGTATAACAGTTGACAATTGCTTACTTCTTAGTTGTCATTAGAAACTAAGGTTTCCCAGGGTTAAGAATTCTTTTAACTATACATAATGATACTATCAGAAATCATAAGGGAAAAACTTCTGTATGCAAGGAAAGTCAAATGTGCTTTTTTTGGTTAGAAAAAATATGAGAAATGGAAAAGAAAAGAAAGTAATTTGGTCAGAAAGTGAAATATCAGATGGCAAAGGAAAGAATCAAGGACAAACTACATAGAAAGTTAGAAAGAGAGGGAGAGAGAGAATCCGACCTTGTGTGGTCAAGTTAGCTGGGATTGAATGCATATATTAGAATGGTTATAAAATTCAGCTTTAAAATTAGGAGTGTACTTATATAAAGCTAAAACTTGATTTTCTTTCAACTGCTAAAAAGACAAAGTTTTCTTGGACTATTGGCCCGCCCCTGGGGTAAGAGATTATGAAAAGTTTCTCTTTACCTTTTAAGTCATCTGCCTAGGAAGAAAAGAGTTTGCTTTTTATCATAAATAATTTTTTTGTGCTTTATGTTGTCTTAATCAGATCTTTGATTCCCCCCCAAAAACAGAAATTCTTCAATACTAGAAGATGTAACTTTTGCTCACAACTATGAACCTTCTGTGTTTGCCTTTGAAATCTTTTATCATTAGTTTGGTTTTAACGAAATATTGTTTCATAATGATCTGTAATCCTTGTTAGTTAAGTGTTCAAACCTTTTGATATTTGTGACAAATTTCCCTAAATCAAATTGCAAATGAAGTCTTTTTGACGTTGAATCAACTGTGAAAATTTCCAGAGGATCCCTAGAACATCTCAAAAGGTTTCTCTCTCTCCTAATTAGGCTCTTTTAATATGTTGAATTATAGGAGAACCATTGTCAAATAAGAAGTAGTATAAGTCTTTTTAATGTTGTGTTTATGCTGATAAAAAAGCATTCCAGAACTGAATGAAATTCTAGTATGTCTTGGTATAATGTTACCACTTGAAACCCTAGTTATTATCTTAAAATTTGTGTGTCACGGAAATAAGCAAATTTCTTTGCTAATAGTATTATAATGAGCTCTTAACAGATTTTTAGCCCGGGCCATTTGTGAGTCTTACATTTACAGTCATTGTTTTATTCTGACGCTTTTGCAAAAGCATTCCCACAAGAATGCTCCTTCCCACATGGAAAGGACTCTGGAAAGCAGAGGTTTCTGATCAAAAAACCAAATGGATAAGAATTTTCCAGAACTCGTGGAAACACTGGATTCAAGCAAAACAATTAATAACATGAGACTGAATACACTGGTGAGGATGATTTTAATTTTTATGACTTTTTTTGTCTGAAACTTTTGTTTTTCCAGATTTAAGGAAAATTTTTTCTTAAACTACTTATGTCTGAGAGCAATAACTTGGTAAACTGTACCTTTGGAAACAAAAATGAAACAATTGCATTTTCTCCCTACCTGATCCCTCCAGAATTTGGAAACTCTTGGTCAGTGAGTATTCTTATTTTTATGGCAGCCCAGTTTACATGCAAAAGTTCAATAAGAATTTGCTCTCCTTCTAACAGGACAAAATTGGAAACATCTGTTGTATTACCAAGGCTTTGACTGGAATGTCCTATCTGAGAGAGCTGTGCATAGAATTAGATATGCCAGACAGCATTAAGGAGCTAAGGCTGCCTTCATTAGCCAATAAAACCCCTTGGAAAAACAGCCTGTTACATTGCTTACAAACTTCCTGACAATCTAAAGAGGTGTAAGGAAGGTCACTTCCTGGCGGATGCAGGCATCTCAGGCTATCTTTGGGACTTCAAAGAGAGGAAATTACCCAGATCTATAGGTATTGCAGGCAAAGTCTGATGGGGAGACTTTGGCTTGACTTCTTAGCCTGGAGAGGCTTTTAAAAGTTCAATCTGAGGGGCGTCTGGGTGCCTCAGTTGGTTAAGTGGCTGCCTTTGGCTCAGGTCAAGACCCTGATCCTGGGATGGAGTTCTGAATCAGACTCCTTGCTCAGCAGGGAGCCTGTTTCTCCCTCTGCCTGCTGCTCCCCCTGCTTCTGCTCACACACTCTCTCTTTCCTTCTTTGACAAATAAATAAAATCTTAAAAAAAAAAAAAAAAAGATTCTCTCTCTCCCTCCCTCTGCCCTTCCCCACCCACATGGGAGCTTTGGCTCTCCCTCACTTTCAAAATAAATAAAATAAATAAAAGTTCAGTCTGAGATTCTTTATGAAAAGTTCCAGCAAAGCAGATTTAAAAGAGGGTGTGTCAGGGTGCCTGGGTGGTTCAGTGGGTTAAAGCCTCTGGCTTTGGCTCAGGTCATGATCCCAGGACCCTGGGATCGAGCCCCACATCGGGCTCTGCTCAGCAGGGAGCCTGGTTCCCTCTCTCTCTGCCTGTCTCTCTGCCTACTTGTGATCTTTGTCTGTCAAATAAATAAAATCTTAAGGAAAAAAAAGAGGCAGTGTCATCAACTACTCTTCTTGCTGCACTTATGTAAATAATCAGGCCAAGTTTTTTGAAACTAGACCTATTTTGCAAACAAATCAGTCTCAATTTGGCTATCTTCGGTAACAATGAAAGTGATTTTAGAGAGAAAAAATTATGTTTCAGTAGCACCTTTTGTGGCTATTCAATTCCATTACTGTCCATTGCCTTTGAGGTTTTGTTATTTACCTCTAAACAGGACTATATCCTGAATTCTTCTGTTTCCTCAAATATTTGGCTACAAATCTTTAAACTAATATTTCCAATTTTTCCCATCCTTTGACTTGGAATCACTGGGAACTAAAACTGCTTTTTTTTTTGAAGCCTTGCCAACTGAAGCTAGATGATTTGATATACACATCAGAAAAATTGCCACGATAGCTCATGTTTACAGTCTTGTCCATGCCTGTTGTTGAATGGGTCACACAGAAAGTTTACCAGCATGCCTGCTGACATCATCAGAGACATTCAACCTGCCGACCAAGAAAATCAGTCATACTACCCCTGCTTGTCCTCCTTCCATGTGAAGATGTTTCTAAGCCTGATATTTAGAATATTAGATATTTAGATATTCTTAACTGGCAGATTTCAGGACTCAGACACCAAGTTTATCATCTGCTCTAACCACTAATCTTTATTTTTCTTTGTCTCACCTGATCGCTTGTACAATAAAGGTCTAACTTTGGAAGCCTACCTGTAAGACTGCTTTTTGAAATGAGACAGCTCTAACTGAACTGATCTATTCTCAAGACAGAGACTGATTCAAAGGAGATTTGGAATCATCTGTCAACCTAACTTCTGGACTGGGAAACTTCTTATTTGAAATTTCAAAGGCAGTACTGCAGGGGAGCAAAATTTGTCACCCCAAAAATATGCCTCTGTCATAAGGATTATTTTCAGTTGATTACTTTCAAGAAACTGCAGATTAAGGAAAAGCTCTTTATCTCCCCTCAACTGCCTAAATTGACGTCGGAGAGAGGATTTATGCCCCTTCTTCGTTAGGAAAAGAGCTATTGCTAGAGATACCTTTTGTACCTAAGAAACTTACCTGCATAACAGGGCAACATTTGCTTTTCAAACATTTCATCTTACCTTCTTATGAATGGCCATCCTCTTTCTATCTCCAGACTCCTATACCTTTCCTTGGCCCAGGATGAAAGATTTTGTTTATTTTAGAGAAAGGGAGAACTGGGGGAGGGCAGAGAGAGAGAATCCCAGGCAAACTCTGCACTAAGCAGGGAGTCCGATGCAGGGTCCCATCTCACGACCCTGAGATCCTAACCTGAGCCGAAATCAAGAGTCGGACACTTAACCAACTGAGCCCCCCAGGTTCTGTAAGACTTAATTACCTGGCTGCCTTTGGGGTCTCATATTTTTATGAGGCTCCTATACATAAGAAATTTGTTTTTCTGCTATTATTCTGTCTTTTATCAATTTAATTATTGGATAAGCCAAAAACCTAGAAGAGAAAAAGAAAAAATTTTATGCCCCCACAGAACAGTTTCTAGAATTAATTATTATTATTGGCTTATTACTATAAGAATTACATTGTCATAAGTTGAAATGCATATCGTAATATCTAGAACAAGGACTAAGAAAATAATGAAAAAAGCATAGCAAAAAAAAAAGAATTAAAATGATATACAAAAAATATTTATTCAACACAAAACAAAGAATTAAGGGAGGATGATAAAAATTTAAAAAAATAAGAAAAATAGAAAGCAAATAACAAAATAGCAGACATAAATCCAACCCTATCAGTAATTCACTAAATATAAAGATTTTATTTATTTATTTGAGAGAGAGATAGCAAGAGAGAGCACAAGCAGAGAGGAGAGAAACAGGCTCCATGTTCAGAAGGGAGCCTGACATGAGGCTCAGTCCTAGGACCCTGGGACCCTGACCTGAGCTAAGGCAGACACTTAACCAACTGAACCACCCAGGTGCCCTTATAATTCACTAAGTATAAATGGTCTACTATGATATTGTAATTCATAAAAATAAATATATATATTTGGTCTTTTCCATGGTTTTAGCTCACAGGTCCCAAAATTATTGGAATTTCCTGAGTGATGAGGGCAATGGTGACATCTTTTATGTGGTCTTTTGTCCTCAATTTCTGAAAACGAGCCCTAAAGATGAGTTGGATGTCTCGTTATTCATAACAGACCCCTTTCCACCACCACTGAGTTTCTGTTAATGAGTGGACTTTTGGAAATCCCTATAAAGATAGGAGAGCTGGTCGCCAAGGAAACCAACCATAATTAGAGGGCTGGAACTTTCAGTCCCACCCTTGATTTCCAGGGAGGGAAAGGGGGCTGAAGGTTGACTCAATCACCATTGGTCGATGATTTAATCAATCGTGCTCATGTAATGAAACCTCTGTTAAAAATTCAAAAGGATGGGGTTTGGAGACCTTCCAGGTTGGTGAACCAGAATGCTTCCACATGTCACCACGTCAGGTCCCAAACTCCATGAGGACAGAAGCTCCTTTGTGTGGGCCTTCAGTCTAGGTATCTTTTTATCTGGCTGTTGATTCATATCCTTTAATATTCTTTGTAATAAACTGGTAATCTAGTGAGTAAGCTGGTTTCCAGAGTTCTGACAGCCACTTTAGCAAATTAATCAAACCCGAGAAGGGGGTCAGAGGAACCTCTGATTTATATCCAGCAAGTCAGAAGTATGGATAACACTCTAAGCTCACAGTTGGGGTCTGAAGTGGTGGGGGGGCAGTCGTGTGGGACTGAACCCTAGATCTGGGGAATCGGATGCTGCCTCCAGATAGCAAGTGTCAGAATTGAGTTGAATTGTGGGACACGCAGCTGATGTGTGAGAATTGCTTGGTGATGTGGGGAAAAAAACCCAGACATTGGGAGTGAGGGCAGAATTGTGACTAAACACTCAAAATGCACAGATTGTCAGACTGAATAAAAAAGAGCAAGACCAAACTCTGTGCTGTCTCCAAGAAAAGTAGCTTAGATTCAAACAACAAGGAGATTAAAAAGAAAAGAATGGTGGAACTCCAGTTTTAGCTATGACATGAAAAAAGCTTGAATTCATCCCCCCTTTCAACAGGATAAAAGCTGAACAAACCAAAACAAATGACTTTTCTAAGACCCATCAGAAACTTGATGTCACAAGGCAAAGTGGCAGCCTGACGTCTGGAGAGACAAACAAATACAGAGAATCACAGCCTCCATCACCTTCACCCAGAGGAGAAGCTACTACAGCCATGAAACAGCAGGAATACTTCAATGATCATTTCAATGAATTGCTGGAGGCTGAGTGTGGATTTGCCTGAGAGTGATAAGCTCCTGCAGGTGCAGTTTCAGGAAAGCCCCCACACTCACATTGGCTTTACCTTCAGGAACACTACCATATCTTCAAGGTGAGGATCTGACAAAAATTTCCCCCTGTTTCAAGCAGAAGTGAGAGGAAAGTAACCATTTTTATATATGCCTGGAGTGTTCTTCATAACAGAGATCTTCAAAGATCTGCAAAGTACCAACTTTATCAGAGCCTTACCTACCAGGGGAAGCCAGCTCTAGCTCCCTATGGACTTCCTGTTTCACCTAAAGGAAACACTACAAAGACACAGAAGAACTTCTGAAGGTCATAGCCCAGAGACTTAGACACACACTAAAAGACTGAGATTGAACCATAAGGTTATAGAAATCTTCTCCCTCCAAAACCTCACCAGCACATCAACAGTGCTCCAATATCGTAACAGCAGATTAAACAGAGAGCTGAAAAACACAAGGACAGAAAGGGTAACCTGAAACCCCTGGGAGGTGCAGGTGCAGTAAACAGTAAATACAGCCCAGCTTCTCGCCAGACTGACATGAAGCCTCACACAAGAGATCTGTTTGCCTCAGTTCCTGTTGCCTAAAATCAAAGGCATGTTTGCTTTCAACCAAAAAACTATAAGGCATGCTAAAAGTCAAGTAAAAACCATCTAAGGAGACAAAGCAAGCATCAGAAGCAGGCAAAAATATGACATAGATTTTAGAATTCTGGGATATGGAATGTAAAATAACTATGATTAATATGTGAAGGACTCTAGTGAAAAAGTAGGCAATGTGCAAGAATGTGAACAGAGAAATAGAAATTCTAAGAAACCATCAAGAGGAATGTTAGAAATCAAATATAGTGTAACACAAATGAAGAATGCCCTTGGTGAGCTTACGGGTACACTGGACACAGCTGATGGAAGAATCAGTGAGAACCAAGATGTGTCAAAAGAAATGGTCCAAAGAGAAAAAAAACAAAAACAAAAAAACAAAAGAAGAGAATATTTAGTAACTGTGGGACAATTACAAAAAGTATAACATGTGTGTAGTGGGAATTCCAGAAGGAGAAGAAAGGGGGAAAGGAACAGAAGAAATTGAGTAATAATGGCAGAGAATTTCCCAATATTAATAATAGACACCAAACTGTGGGAAACTAAGAGAACACCAAATAGGATAAATACCAAAATATATATACTGAGGCATCTCGTATTTAATCTTCAGAAAACTAAAGGCAAAGGAAGTCTTCAAAGAAGTTGGGGACAAGGGAGGGGAGGGACATCTTACCTGTAGAGGCACAAGGATGAAAATTGCATTGGACTTCAATGCAAGCAAGAGAGTAGAGTAAAATATCTTAACAGTTGAAAGAAAAAGCCCACCAACTTAGAATTCTATGTCCAACAAAATTTTCCTTCAAGAGTGAAGGAGAAATAAAGACTTTCTCAGATAAAAACTGAGGGATTTTATCACCAGTATGCATGCCCTGCAAGAAATGTTTTATTTTTTATTTTGTTTTTAAGATTTAACCAATTATTTGAGAGAAAGACAGAGACAGAGTGTCCATGAAGAGGGGGAGAGGCAGAGGGAGAGGAGAAGCAGACTTCCTGCTGAGTGGGGAGCCCCACATGGGGTTTAATCCCATGGCCCAGAGATCACGACCTGAGACAAAACCAAGAATCTGATGCCCATCTGACTGAGCCACCCTGGCACTCCTAGGAAATATTTTAAAAGGTCTTCAAAGAAGAAAAATGACATAGTTTAGAAACTTGGATCTATATAATCAGAGGAAAAACATTAGACAAAAAATAAGTGAAATACTAAATAAAATTAATAAATAAAATTTTAAAAAATAAATAAAATTAAACTTTTAAACTTTCTTATTCTTAAATGAGCTAATAGATAACTATTTGTACAAAGTAATAATAGTAATGATATACAGGGTGATTACAGCATTTGGCCAAATGAATGATGGCAATATTATAAAGGACGAGAGGGAGGAATTGAGAATTTATAAACACAGATCCATTTGACAGTAGATTTAGATTAGTTGTAAATATATATTATAAACTCTAGGTTAACCACTAAAATATTTTGAAAAGAAGTATAATTGGGGGTGCCTGGGTACCTCAGTTGGTTAGGTTCTGTCTTAAGCTCAGGTCATGATCATAGGGTTCCTGGATGGAGCCCTGTGTTGGTGTCCCTGCTCACAGGGAGTCTGCTTCTCCCTGTCCCTCTGCCTCTCCCCCGGCTCATGCTCTCTCCCTCCTTCTCTCTCTCTCTCTGTTAAATAAATAAATAAAATCTTTTTTGAAAAAGAAGTATAATTGATGTTAAGATAGGAGAGAAATGGACTATTAGGAAGTTCTCAATAAGAACCAAGAAAAGGCATTAAAAGGGGGGCTTAAAAAAAAGTGCAACAAATAGAAGACAGTCATAAATGTGGTAGATATTAATCTAACTATATAAGAATTACTTAAAATGTGGATGGTAAATATAGAAATTAAGACATAAGATATTGTCATAACAGATAAAAACATAAGACCCAACTACATATTGTCTATAAGAAACCCATTTTAAAATGAAGACACATATCAGTTAAAGACATGAGGTAAGAGATCCCATGCTAACACTAATCAAAAGAAAGCCATATTAGCTATGTTAATCTCACACAAAACATACTTGGAACAAGATAAATTAACAGTTATTAAAAGGGCATTATGTAGTAATAAAAGGGTCAATTCCCCAAGAAGATACAATCCTTAACATGTATGCACCTAACAACAGAGTGTCAAAATAAGGGAGGCAAAAATTGATAGAAGTGCAAAGAGAATTGGACAAGTCCACTATTGTAGTTGGAAACTTCAAACCCCTCTGTCAGTAAATGATGGATCCAGCAGGCATAAAATCAATAAGGATATAGTTGAACTGAACAGCACAATTAATCAACTGGATCTAAATGACATTTATATAATACTTCATGTGTAGAATAATACTTCATGTGTAGAATATACATTCTTCTCAAATTCACATGGAATATTCAGCAAGACAGATGGCATTCTGAGCCTTTATACAAACCTTAACAAATTTAAAATACAAATCATATGAAGTATTTTCTCACCATTATGAGATTAAACTAAAAATCAATACCAGAAAGATAGCTAGAGGTACACCTGGATGGCTCAGTCATTGGACGTCTGCCTTCAGATCAGGTCATGATCCTGGGGTCCTAGGATTGAGTCCCACATTGGGCTCCCGGCTTAGCAGAGAGCCTGCTTCTCCCTCTCTCACTCCCCCTGCTTGTGTTTCCTCTTTTGCTGTCTCTCTCCCTCTCTCTGTGTCAAATAAATAAATAAAATCTTTTTTTTTTTTTAAAGAAAGATAGCTAGAAAATGCCCAAATGTTTGGAGCTTAAACAACACATTTCTAAATAACACATGGGTGAAAGAAATCTAAAGAGGAATTTAAAAATATTTTGAACTAAATGAAAATGAAATACAACTTAACCAAATGTGTGGAAAGCAGTAAAAGCAGTGCTTACAGGGAAATTACAGCACTGAATGTATATCACAAAAGAAGGAAGTTCTAAAATAAGTAACCTTAGGAAACTAGAAAAAGAAGAAGAAATTGAATCTGAAGTAAAATCTTAATAATGAAGATGAAGTGTTCATGGATTGGAAAACTTGGTATCGTTAAGATGTCAGTTCTACCTAAATTGATTTATAGAAGGGACTTAATAAAATCTAGTCAGGATTTTTGGTAGATATGACAAGCTGGACCTAAATTTATAGGGAAATGCATAAGATCTAGAATAGCCAAGACAATATTGTAAAAGAAGAAAAAGGTGAGAGAAGTTATACTACATGGTTGCAAAATTTATTGGAAATTTCAGTAATCAAGGCAATGTGGTATTGGCATCAAGATGGACATATAGAGTATTGGACCAGAACTGAGAGTCCAGAAATAAAACCTTATATTTGTGATCAATTGATTTTCAACTAAAGCAACAAGACAATTCAGTGGAGATATGACCATCTTTGCAACAACAACCTGGGACAGGAAACATCCATAAGCAATAACACGAACTGGACCTTTTTCTCACATCATACATAAAAATTAATTCAAAATGCAACATAGTCAAAAGGGAACCCTCATGCATTGTTGGTGGGAACACAAACTGGTGCAGCCATTCTGGAAAACTGTACAGAGTTTCCTCAAAAAGTTAAAAATAGAACTACCCTATGACCCAGAAATTGCACTACTAGGTATTTATTCAAAGGATACAAAAATACTGATATGAGAGCAGCATTATCTACAACAGCCAAACTATGAAAAGAGCCCAAGCATCCACCAACTGATGAATGGATAAAGAAGGTGTGGTAGGGACGCCTGGGTGGCTCAGTTGGTTGGACGACTGCCTTCGGTTCAGGTCATGATCCTGGAGTCCCAGGATCGAGTCCCGCATCGGACTTCCAGCTCCATGGGGAGTCTGCTTCTCTCTCTGACCTTCTCCTCTCTCTCTCTCAAGTAAATAAAAAAAATAAATTAAAAAAAAATAAAAATCTTTAATAAAAAAAATTCTAAAAAAAAAAAAAGAAGGTGTGGTATACCTCATCATCAGTTGATGGACACTTGAGCTCTTTCCATACACATGTACTCATGCGCATGCGCACACACACACACACACACACACACACACACACACAGACAGAGGAATATTACTCAGTTATCAAAAAGAATGAAATCTTGCCATTTGCAATGATGTGGATGGTGCTAGAGTATACTATGCTAAGCAAATTAAGTCAGTCAGAGAAAGACAAATACTATATGACTTCATCCCATATGTAGAATGTAAGTAACAAAATAGGTGAACATAGGGGAAGGAAAATAAAAATAAAATAAGATAAAAACAGAGAGAGGCAAACTATAAGAGACTCTTAATGATAGAGAACAAAATGAGGGTTGCTGTAGGGACGATGGGTGGGGGATGGGCTAAATGGGTGATGCACTTGTGATGAGCACTGGGTGTTCTATGTAAGTGAACACTAAATTCTATTCCTAAAAGCAACACTACACTGTATGTATCATTGAATTTATTTTGAATTATTATTTTGAATAATTCATTTTGACATTATTTTGAATTATTATTAAAACTTGAATTTAATAAAATACTTGGAGAAAAAAAAGCATCATAATCCTAAGTGTAAGGGCTAACACTATGTGACTTTTCAAAGAAAATGGAGAAGAAAAGTCTTTAAGAAACCTTGTGAAAGTCTTCATGGCTCTGAAACAGAAACCATAAAAAAATGAATAAATTGCACTTTACTAAAAAATCTTTGTGCTTGAAGAAACATTAACCAAGAAACTTTAACAAAACCAGCCACAGGCAGGGATAAAATATTTATAAAATATGTATCTGATAAAGGACTTATATCCAGAATATAAAAAGAACTCTTACAACTTGATAACAAGAAAACAAACAATCTGATTTAAAAATAGATAAAAGACTTGAATAAGCAAGCAAAACATAAATAGCTATAAAACACATGAAAAGGTGTTCTACATCATTAGTCATCAGGAAACGCAAGTTAAAATCCTAATGCAATACCACTGAAGACTCACTAGACTGCTTGTATTGATAAGGATACAAAAAAGTGGGAACACTCACACATTTCTGGCAGGAATAAAAAACTTTGAGAACCTGTTTGGCTGTCTCTTTAAATTAAACATAAGCTAGGACACCTGGCTGGCTCAGTCAGTAGACCATGTGACTCTTGATCTTGGGGTTGTACGTTCAAGCCCCATGTTGGGTATAGAGATTACTTAACAGTAAAATCTTAAAAAAATAAATTAAATATAAACTTACCCAGCAATTTCACTCTAAGGAATCTATCCAAGAAAAATGAAGACATATCCACACAAAGACTTCTAAGTAGCTGTTCCTGGTAGCACTGTTCATAATGACTCCAAACGGGAAATAATCCAAATGTCTACCAGCTGGTGAATGATTAAACCCAAGGTGATATAGCCATACAATAGAATACCATTCAGCAATTTAAAAGGTATGAAATACCAGTACATGTAACAACATAGATGAACCTAAAAAAAATCATGCTTAAATAAGCCAGATTATATATATATTATATGAGTCCTTTTATTGGAAGTGTCCTGGAAAAGCAAATTATAGAGACAGAAAGCAGATCAGTAAATACCCTGGCAGGGTATTGGATTCTGTATCAACTGCCTATATACTTAATAGAGTTTTTAGGATGATAGCAATGTTCTTTTTTTTTTTTTTAAGAGTTTGTTTATTTATTTGACAGAGAGCGAGCACAAGCTGGCAGAGCCTTAGGCAGGCAGAGGGAGAGGGAAAAGCAGGCTCCCTGCCAAGCAGAGAGTTGGGTGTGGGGCTCGATCCCAGGACACTGGGATCATGATGTGAGCTCAAGGCAGCAGCTTAACCATCTGAGTCACCTAGGCATCCCCATGAAGATATAGCAATGTTCTAAAACTGGATTGTGATGGTTGCAAGACTCTGTACATTTGTTAAAATAATTAAATTGTATACTTGAATGAATTTTAAGGTCTGTAAATTAAACCCCAAGAAGTCTGTAACATAAGGAAATCTGATGCTCAGGACTGATTCAGCACTGGAGACATGACTTCTGGAAGATCAAACCCACGCTGGACCAGCCGCTCATCTATGCAGACAACACCGTCCCCCTGTGACACGAACTCCCTGTCCCCTCCAGACAGCTCTGTGGCCCTAGCCAGAGCTGGTCTTGTTCCGGTCCTGTCCTTCCCAGCTGCCCCTTGCCCTTGTGGAGTTGGCCAGTGCTGCCGGGATCTCCGGAACAGAGCGCCAGCTTTCCGGCCACCTGCTCAATACGTTTCAGCATCACAATATGGAGATACTTCTGATACCAGTCGTAGTCCATGGGTATTTTAAGCCTAATCAAAATTAGTTCTTGCTTATAATCTTGGCCTTTACAAAAAAAAAAAGAACTAAAAGGTACGTAATATACACATATTCTGGATGAATAACCAGAAAACCTACAAGCTTCTAAAACACGCGTGATGTTTATCTACCAGAAACATGTGTGTGTCTGTGTGTGTGTCTGTTCCAGAAAACCCAGGTGAAAGGTGAGGGGTGAAGATGTAGACTTTGGTGTCTGAGCTGTGGCTTTTGAGTGACACATCTGTGAAGGCATAGAAGGTTGACATCATCACTTCCTCTGCCTACTTTGTTTGCTGGTTTTGTTCTTGTTTTTGTTTTTGTTTTTTAAGGAAAGTGTTTCTTTGGGACTGCAGCTGGCTGCCTCCAGAGAGATCAAACCAGCACATTTCCTGCTCTTGCCTTTCTCTTTCTCTCTGGACCCAGAGACCAGCTGAGTTTTTCAGGGCTTAACTACTCATTTTATGTTTCCTTAACTACTCATTTCTTGATTCTCATTCATTTCCCAACAGATGTTTATTGAGCTTCTATCAGGTGCAAAGGGCTATTTTAGATGCTATGGGGGATACCGAGATGGCAAAGAATGACCTTCCCTTGGATAGTTTACAGTCTAATGAAGGCAGGAGGTAGATAAAGTATGTACTCAAGTAACTAAACTACGAGGTAACATGTGATAACAGAAATCTGCACAGAGCAACCAGAGTTTAAGAAGGGGGAAAGCATTCTCACTGGCACAAACAGGAAATTCTTTATGGAGAGAATTACTGAAATCGGGCACTAGGGATGGAGATAACTTTGAGCCACAGAGCTGAAGGAATGTGGACGATGTAAGTGGAGGGATGAATATGTGCCTGGAAGAAGAGGTTTTTAGAAATCAGAAAGCACAGTGTGTATATGAGAGAAAAACAGTATCATTCTGTTAAAATGCAGAATGTGGGGGGGGCAGTAGCAATTGATTCTATAAATATAAGTTGGGGTCAAATCATGTGGGAGATTGAAACCCAGGGATGATTTTGTTTCATCTCCAGACAGGCAGTGTCAACCTTCTCCCAACTCAAGGGTATTTAAGGAATGGAGGTACAGACTCAGGCTCTATCTAGATAAAATCCCTAAGTTATTTGAGAAAAATGTCTCCTATGCTCACAAATGGCTGTACGGATGGCCGTTAGGGTTTGGCAGTCTCTGGGAGGCCAGGAGCAGAAAATGAGCTCTTCTGCACCAAAAGGTGCCCTCTGTAGCCAGAACTGTGTCTGGCTCATGAGGGAAAGATCTGGCCCCCCAAGAGGAGTCGAGGGCACGATTTGCTCAGAAGTCTGTCTGTTCTGGAATTCAGAAAATGAGGATGGCCTTTGCCCAGAGTGTGGTCCCCACAGGTGTGTGCTTCTGCCTCGTGTCCTAAATACCAGGTGGGCTGGTCACCCCTGCTAGCACCAGAGTGGGCAAATGTGTAGTGTGTGCCCGCATGGTTCTAGGGTCTGTCTGATCGCTGAGGATTCCTGTGTACACACAGAGTCTCAACTGATACCCCGCGGAGGAACAGCGCAGACCTAGGCGGCATGTCAGAGAGTTTGAGAAGGCTGACAAATATGCCAAGCCTGCATCAGCTCTCACTTCAGAAGGCAATCCCCGAGACTACTTGGGTGGCCGGTGTTGTGCGTCCAGAAGCCCTGCTGAGGCCAGATGTCCTGCACGGGAAGCAGGAGGGGAAAGGGAGAGAAGACGTTCATATATCAGAAGGAACAGAGAGGTGAGAGATGGAGTAACTCAGACCACTCACTTGCTAAGGTATCAGACGGAATGAAGGTGGGAGGCGAACACTGCCATCGAAACGACAGAACGGGACCCCTGCCTGGGTGGCTCCGTCGGTTAAGCCTATACTCTTGGGTGCAGCTCAGGTCATGAGATTGAGCCTCGGGTTGAGCTGGGTGCTGAGCACTGAGCGTGGAGTCCACTTCAGATTCTTTCTCCCTGTGCCTCCCCCTGCTCGCTTTACTCTCTCTCTCTCTCAAATAAATAAATAAACAAATCTTTTAAAACACAAAAACAAAGCAGTTTTGTGAAAGGCAGTGCCTTCTTCGCAAGTGCTGCCGCAGCACCCGGGAACGACCCTGAGAGGGAAAATGATGAGCTTCAGTGAGGCCTGTGAAGGTGGAGAATCAAACAGCCACGGTGGCAACGAGCAACGACCAGCAGCCAACGTGCGGCAGATACTCTGTCGTCTTCTGGGGCTTCAGTCAGAAGCCGAGTTCAAACTCGGGGTGTTCAGTGGGTTTGATGATCTCCACTTTCCTGGGATCTTTCTGGGTTCAGGCACCTGACAGGCCATCTTTACCCTGGATGCTTTCTTCTTCAGCTGAACTGAATGACCTCTCAAGTCCTATCTGCCTTTAAGACCGTCCATTTCTTTCAGTACATTTTACTACCTGGGCTCAGAGTACATTACGGATCTGAAAAAAGTCAAATGGCTCAGGGAATTTTAAGTGTTTTGAAGTCAGAAGACTTTATGTTCAAAAATGGGGAAAAAGTTGCATACAAACACATTTCTATCTTTTTTTTTTTTTTAAATTTTACTTATTTGTCTGACAGAGATAGAGAGCACAAGCAGGGGAAGCAGCAGCCAGAGGGAGAAACAGGCTCCTCACTGAGCATGGAGCCCAATGTGGGGCTCGATCCCAGAACCCTGGGATCATGATTTGAGCCGAAGGCAGACGCTTAACCAACTGAGCTACCCAGGTGCCCCACACAAACCCATTTGTGGAGGTAGAAGAGGAGACAAGGAATTTATAAGTACAAAAAGTCAGTGGACTTAGAAATATCTTAATGCATGCCTAAATTGCAAAAACCTCGATTTCAAATGAAAATACCTACTATCTTATTTTATTTGTAAAACTGTCATGGAGCCCTAGCCAATTCTACAGATCAAGTCAGTGTTTTTCTTCATCTTCTCCAGCCCCACAGCTCCTACACAGGCTTGGTTCCTTGTTGCTCCTCCCGAATTTTGCATTACATCAATGGCATCATTATCCACTCAGCCAAGAAACATCTTTTATCCTTTGTGCCCACCCCCGCACGCCCTTCAGTCACCGAGTCTTACCGATGCAATCTTCTTCATGTACATTGATTGACACCTCCTGTGTTTCCTATCCTGCCACTTGCTGATTTAGTTCAAGCTCTCATAATGCCTCATCTGAACTGTTGCCATGCCCCCTAAATCACCCACGTTCATTTATTCAAGACACGCCTTTTGCACCAGGTTCTTTTTTAGACCCTGAGGACACGGCGATGAGTAAGAGAGAAGTCCCTAGTCTCCTGGAGCTTCTATTATAGAGGGAGAGCCAGGCAAGAAAGCTGCTAAACAAGGTGCATACCCATCGATGTGAGTGAGAGAAAGCACCCCAGGGCAGAGAGCAGCTGGGTCTAGAAGAGGAAACGTGGAAGCTAAGGAGCAGGAGAAGCCAGCCTTGTGCTGAGAATTCCAGAAACTGCAAACTGCAAACTGTTGGGGGTGCTAAGGAACAGGGAGGCTGGAGTAGAGCGACCACGAGCTACCGGTTTGGAAGTAAGGCAGATGCGACCAAATAACAGAAGGCCTTTTTGTCCTCAGATTGGAGTTGGGGAATCTTTTTTTTCTTTCTAAGTGCAATGGGTGGTAATGGATAGATTTTAAGCAAAGGGGTAACATAATCTGACTTATGTCTTTAGGAAATCTCTCCAGTTAGTGTACAGTCAATGGATTTGTTGGGGGGCGTGAGAGTAAGGCAGTGCAGTATTGCACTACTGCAACAGTGCAAATGAGGGGTCGTGGTGGCTTGGGCTAGAGTGATGGTGGGAAAGATGGAGAGAAGGGGTGGATCCGGATGTCCTTTGGTGACGGTGCAGGCTTGCTGGATTGGTGTGGGGAATAGTGGAAAGGCAGGGTGCCTAACCGGATGGATCGTGCTGATATTTACTACGGCAGGAAAGACTGGGTTCCAGACAGCCAAGTGGCAGTGGAGAGAGGCCTAGGCTAGGGACATAAAATTGAGGGTCAGCACTCAGTAGGTCCTGTTTAAAGCCGTGGGACTAAGGAGACCACCTGACACAGCAGTGGAGCAGGTAGGGCTAGAAAAGGAAAGAGAAGGGAAGAAAACAGAAAGCCCCAGATCGACTCTCTAAGTGAAGAGGTCAGGAAAAGGAGGGAGAGCCAGTAAAGGAGGCTCTAATCTTCACAGCCCCAATCCATCCTACGCATGGAAGCCAAAGTGATTCCTCCAAAACTCAGATCGGACCCCGTAACTTCCCTGCTTAAAACACTACAAGATTCTCTATTGTCCTCTCGGGAAAATCTGTCCCCTTACATGGCACACAGGTCCCTTCATAATCTAGACCCAACTTTCCAAGTTCATCTTCTTGCATCTAGCACTTTAAAATTGTGTTGTAGGATGCCGGGGTGGCTCAGTCGGTTAAGCAGCTGCCTTTGGCTCAGGTCATGATCCCGGCATCCTGGGATCGAGTTCCATATCAGGCTCCTCGATGGGCAGGGAGCCTGCTTCTCTCTCCACCTCTGCCTGCTTGTGTTCTCTCTCTCTCTCTCTCTCTCTCTCTCTCTGACAAATAAATAAATAAATAAAATCTTTTTAAAAAATTATGTTATAATTATCTGGATCCACATCTGTCTCTGTTACTGGATGTAGCTTAAGGAGAAGGACTGTCATTATTAACTCTGCATTTCCAATACCTGGCACATAGTAAGTGCCCAACAACATTTGTTGAACAAAAGGAGGAGAGGGAGGAAAGGAGGGAGTATTATTCTTTCTGTGAGAACCTTCACAAAAAGAAGAATGCAAGACAATTACCGCCTATGCCATCTTCTTCCCCGGCATTTTTGTGAACTAGGAAATCCAAGCCGGAATGAGAAGAGCGCCATCTAGAGGTAGAAAGGTGCAGGAATGGGTTCATTCTGAAGCTTTTCAAGAACTCTAAACCATGATGAGGGGGTACAGGGGGAAAGACCAGAACTTAGACCAAAGGAAACTTTTTAAGAAGCAAATGAATAATAACAATATCTAGGAATCCATTAACCAGGAAAAGTATTTCTCAGATTCCTCATGGGAAAATTCAGAATAAAACACCATGAAGTCAACTGCTCTCTCCAAAACTCTAAGGGGTGAATTGCTGTTCGTCTTTTACATCAGAGCCAAAATATTTGTGACTTTGGACAATTACACATTAATATTTAGTAGAAGGTTCTAGCTCATTTCATCTCTGTCATCATATCGTGTTATGTCAGTGAGGAGAGTCAACTGCTCCCACCATGACCACACACCCGGAGAAACATTCATGAGGAAGGATGCAGGGCCCTAGAGCTGTGTGCACTAAGACACCCGCAATGAGTGACGGATGTCTCAGAGCTTCGCCCGTCTCTAAAACTCCTCACGTACCCACTGGATGACAGCAGCGATAGGCAGCTCTGCTGATCTACTGGAATTTCTCAACCAGCAATTGCTCAACTGCTGTTATCGTTTGAGTGGTTTTGTTTTATGACTTAACAACGGGTGGAGAAAGTGCTTGGCATGTGGGTTGTAATTTAAACACTGTGCTGTGCCCACGTGAATGAGCCCTGCAGAGGATATTTTTATGTCCCTGTTTTTATTGGAGTCCTACTGTTTCGGAACACATACAGGTTTGGCTGGGGTGTGCAGGATCATATTCCATTTGTTTACTTGTAAAGGATGAACTTATCCTGTGTTCCATGGTTCAGGTAAAACCACTCAGGAGCACACCTAATCGAAAGAAGAGTGGAACAGGAGTGGAGACGTGGAGTTCTTACCCCAGCCGTGTGAGCTCAGGCAAGTCCTGTATTTTTTTATTGGAACATTGGATTTTTGAAATGTGAAATGTGTGTGTTGGGGGAGGTGTGATTCACGGCATTCCCCTCTTAGGTTGTTGGGAAGAACAAATGAAATAATGCATACAAAAGCATTTTTTAAATTTCGAAGAATACCTTCCTGAGATATAATTTGTACACAATGAAATGCACAGATCTTAAGTGTACAGTTCAATAACTTTGACAAATGCATACACCTGTGTAACCCGCACTTCAGTCAAAATACAGAATATTACCACCACCCCCCAAAAAGTTCAGGCCTCTTTCCAATCGGTACTCTGCAGCCCCTGCTTCATGGGCAACCACATCTCTGATTGTTTTCACTGTACATGGGTGGGTTATTTATTTATTTATTTATTTATTGCCTATTCTAGAACTTCAAATAAATAGAATAATACAGTATACATTCTTGTGTATCTGGCTTCTTCATTCATCTTAATGTCTGTGAGATTTATCCACATTGTTACATGTATCTTTAGTTTGTATCTTTATTTTTAAAGATTTATTTATTTATTTATTTGAGAGAGAGAGAGAGAGAGCACAAGGAGGGGGGTGGTGCAGAGGCAGAGAATATTCAACCGGACTCCAACTGAGCATGGAGCCCAACCAGGGCTGGATCCCATGACGGAGGAGATCAGGACCTCAGTTGGAACCAAGAGTAGGAAGCTCAACGAACAGAGCTTCCGGGGCACCCTATACTGAGTCAAATGCCATTATTTAACCATTCTCCATTTTAAGAGTGCCGTTTGATGCGTTTGACAAACGTCTATCCCTGGTCAGCACCACCACAGGCAAGGTAGAACATTCCCATTACCTCTCACGGTTCCCTCATGCCCCTTTACCACCCACCTCTTCTCACAGCCGTGAACGTAGACACTACCGTCCTGCTTTTCATCACAGTAGCTTTGCTTTTTTAGACTTTCATATAAATGGAATCCTACGCTGTAGTCTTTTGTGTCTGCTTTTACTAACCATAACGTTCCTGAATTCACTCACACAGCTGCACATATCAGTAGTCTTCCAATGAACGAGTATGTCGCACTTTTTTTATCCATTAACTAATTGTTTCAGATGTTTCCTGTGGGGGAGCTATCACAAAGAAAGCTGCTGGAAAAAAATTCAGGTTCAGGAGAGTCTTTGTTGCTGACCTACCTGTTCATTTCTGTTGGATATACGTGTAAGAGTGGGATTGCAAGGGTTTACAGAAGCGTTTTAAGAAATGACTACACTGGGGCACCTGAGTGGCTCAGTGGGTTAAAGCCTCTGCCTTCGGCTCAGGTCATGATCCTAGGGTCCTGGGATCGAGCCGTGCATTGGGCTCTCTGCTCAGCAGGGAGCCTGCTTCCTCCACTCTCTCTCTCTGCCTGACTCTCTGCCTACTTGTGATCTCTGTCCAATAAATAAATAAAATCTTTAAAAAAAAAAAAAAAGAAAAGAAACGACCACACTATTTTCCTAAGTGGCTGTATCATTTGCGCGTTCCCACCAGTAAGGTAGGAAAGTTTCAGTTTCTCCACATCCTTGCCAATACTTTGTATTGCCAGGGTCTTTAACTGTGGCCTACACACAGAGGTGTGTGATGGCATCTCACTGTGGCCTTCATCTGCATTTCCTTAATGACTAAGTAATGTTGAACTTTTTTGTCATGTGCTTATTTGCTGTTTACATATTTTCTTTAGTTGAAGTGCCCCTTTAAGTCTTTTGCATTTTTGATGAGTCATTGCTCTTCTTATAACTTAATTGGAAGAGTTCTTTTTATTCTGTATAGAAGTTCTTTATCAGACACGTTTGGGAATTTTTTTAACCTAACCTTTGATTTGCCCTTTGGTTTTCTTGACACTGTCTTTTCAAGAGCAGAAGTTTTACATTTTGATAAAGTTTAATTCATTAGTACTTTTGATTTGTACCTACCTAACCAAGGTGACAAAATTTTTCTCTTATGGTTTCTTCTAAACTTTTAAAATTGTAGCTCTATGTTTAGAAATTATTTTTTATATCTGATGTGACACAAGTTGAAGTTCATTTTTTCTACCATGGCTAATTGTTCCAATGCTATTGGTTAAAAAAGACTATCATTGAATTGGCAGCTTTGACAAAAATCAATCATTCCTATGTGGGTCTATTTCTGGGTTTTCATCTATCTATCTATCTATCTATCTATCTATTTGTTTGAGAGACAGAGCACAAGTGGTGGGAAGGGCAGAGGGAGAGGGAGACTCTCTCAGTCAGGCCTCTCTCAGGCATGCTAAGCAGGGAGCCTGGCATGGGGCTTGATTTCAGGACCCTGAGGTCATGACCTGAGTCAGTTAATTATCTGACTGAGCCACCCAGGCAGGCACCCCTGGATTTTCTTGTCTATATCCATTCCAATATCATACTTGATTACTGTAATTTTTAATATGTCTTGAAATCAAGTAGTGCAAACATATGCAAATTTTCTTCTTTTTCAAAATTGTCCTGGTTATTCTTTTTTTTTTTTTAAGTAGTCTCCACACACAGCATGGAGCCCAGAGCAGGGCTTGAACTCACGACCCTGACATCAAGACCTGAGATCAAGAGTTGGACCTTAACCAACTGAGATACCCAGGCACTCCTGTCTTGACTATTCTAAGACCTTTGAGTTTCCATATAATTTAATTTCCATATAAATTCAAAGATCAGCTTGATATTGTGTTGAATCTATAGAACAATTTGAGGACAACTGACCTCAACATTGAGTCTTCTGTCAATAAACATATCATTTTTAGGGTTAAAGGTCTTGTACATACTTTTAACCTTATTCCTAAATACTTCTTGTTCTTTGACACTTTTGTAAATAAGTCTTTATCCCAATTTCCAATTATCCATTGCTAGTATATAGAAATACAATTGATGTGTTGTGCATTGTGCTTGTATTGTGCAATCTTGCTAAACTCTAGTCCCTTTATTCCCATTTTTGTAGATTCACTTTTCTGGGGGATATACAAGGTCATATCAACTATAAATACTGTTTTATTTCTTCCTTTCCAATTTACTTCCCCTTTTCTTTCATTTCTTTTTCTCATGTTAATGTAATGCTAAAGAGCTCTGGTATAATGTTGAGCGGAAGGGAAAAAAGAAGATCTTCTTGTCTTCTCTCCAGTTATAAGGAGGAAGCATACAGTTGTGCACTGATAAATATGACATTAGCTGTTGGTTTCTCATAGATTCATTAATTTGAGGAAGTTCCATTCTATTCCTGGGTTGCTGAGAGTTTTTAATTATGCATGAGTTTTTAGTTTTCTCGAATCCTCTCTCTGCATCTTCTGAGTTGATCATATGGTTTTCCTTTTTCATCTGTTAATGTAATAAATTACATTGCTTGAGTTTTGTCTATTAATGTGATGAATCGCTTTTAATTTAATATTTCATCCTTGGGACAAACTCCACTTTGCCGTGTTCATTATTCTTTTTTATATGTTGCTGGATTTAATTTGCTAACATTTTGTTAAGAATTTTTATGTTTATATTCATGAAGTGCATTGGTTTGTAGCTGTCTTGTAATAACATTGTCTGGTTTGGGTATCTGAATAATGCTGAACCAAAGGAAGCATTCCTTCTCTTCTGCTTTATAAAAGCATTTTTGTAGGATTGGTATTATTCCTTCTTTTAATTACTTGATAGAATTCACCAGTGAAACTACTTGGGCCTGAAGTTTGTGGGCAGGTTTGAAATTACAGATTTAAAATTTTAGATAGATAAATGACTTTCCTGTTTATTTCTTCTAAATGGGCTTTCTCAGTTTGTGTTTTTCAAGGTTTTCATTTCATTTAAGTTGTTGAATATATTGGCATATACATTTTCAAAATACTTCCTAATTTTTCTTTTAATACCTGTAGAATCTGTAGTGATGCTCCCTTTTTTCATTCCTGATATTGGCAATTTGTGTCTTCTCTCCTTTTACTGATCAGGCTGGTTAGAGGTTTATCAATTTTGATTTCTTTAAATATAGTTGCTCTGGGTTTCACTGATTTTCTCTGTCATTTTTTATCCTTTATTATTTCCTTCCCTCTGCTGACTTCAGGTTTAACTTGTTCTGCTTTTCATAGTTTTGTAAGGTGGAAGATAAGATCATTAATTTAAGACCTTTTTAATTTTCTAATGTGATCATTCAATGTAATAAATCTTTAAGTACTCTTGGCTACATCTCAGAAATGTATATGTGTATGTTTTCATTTTCATTCAGTGCAAAGTATTTTCTAATTTTCTTTAAAATTTTTTTTGGCTGTGCGTTATTTAGAAGTGTGCTAACTTCCAACTATTTGGGCATTTCCCTGATGTATTTATGTTACCATTTTTGTTGTGGGAAAACAACATACTCAATGTGATTTCAATTATTTTAAATTTATTGAGCCTTATAATGGAATAGTATATGGTCCATCTTGGTGAATGTTTCATGTGGACTTGAAGGAAATGTGCATTATGCTCTTGCTTGGTGGAATTTCTGAAGATACCAATTAGGTTATACTGGTTGATAGTGTTCTCTGAGTTTTCTATAGATTTACTGGTTGTTTTCTAAATGTTTGATCAATTGCATGTCAAGATCATGACCTGAGCTGAAATCAAGAGTCAGCTGCTTAGCTAACTGAGCCACCCAAGCACCCCGGGAATGTTGAAATTTCTAACTGTAGTTGTGCATGTTCTAATTTTTCCTTTCAAATATGTAAGGTTTTTCTTCATGCATTTTGAATACCTATTATTAGAAGAAAATATATTTAAGACTGTTTTGTCTTCTTGATGAATTTACTTCTTCATCTCTACGCCATGTCCCTATTTATCTTTGATAATATTCTCCATTCTGAAATCAGCTTTGCCTATTATTAATATAGCCATTCTCCTTTTCTTTTAATTAGTATTTGCATTATATGTCTTTTTATATTTTTATGTTTTTAACCTATCTGTGTCTTTATATATACAGTGGGTTTCTTGAATCCAGCATATAGTTGGGTCTTTCCTTTATATCCAGTATAACAATCTGTGGCTTTTAATTGGATTGCTTCAGCATTTATATTTTATTTAATTTCTTTAGATTTTTTTTAAAGATTTTATTTATTTATTTGACAGACAGAGATTACAAGTAGGCAAAGAGGCAGGCAGAGAGAGAGGGAGAGGGGGAGGGGGAGAAGCAGGCTCCCTGCTGAGCAGAGAGTCCAACGCCTGACTTGATCCCAGAACTCTGGGATCATGACCTGAGCCAAAGGCAGTGGCTTGTAATCTTGCTACCAGTTTCTATTTACCTTATCTGTTCTTTGTTTTCCTTTGTTCTTTTCTAGCTTTCTTTAGAATTAATTAAATAATTTTCACAATTCTATTTTATTTCCATCATTTGATTATTAACTATTCTTCTTTTTTTTTTTTTAAGAAATTTCTCCAGGATTTACAATACCCATCTTCTGTTTATCACAATCTGCCTTCACAAATATCGTACTTCTTCAACCATACATTCAACACTATACTTCCACTTCTTTTTTCCCATTGTGTAATTGCTGTCAGGCATTTTACTACTACATATTTTATTAATTCCATAACATAGTGCTTTTATTCTTGCTATAAATAGACAATTGTTTTTAGAGATTTAAAAATATGATTAAAAATATCTTTTATATTTATTTATATACCCACCATCCTCAGCACTCTTTACTTCTTTTTATTGATCCAAATTTTTATTTGCTATTACTTGCCTTTTGCCTGAAGAAATTTATTTAAGACCTCTTTTCATGTAGGTCATTGATGATGGGTTCCCTTAGCTTTTAAACAGATGAGAAAAAGTTTTATTTTGCCTTCATTTTTGAAAGATGTTTTTCCGGGCTATATAAATCAAATTTTGGCTTTTTTAATCCTTTGGTATTTTAAAGATGTTGTGCACTGCTTCTGGCTTGAGCAATTTATGACAAGAGGTCTGCTGTCATTTTTTCTTTGAACTACTGTTTTTTTTTTTT
This sequence comes from Mustela nivalis, assembly GCF_964662115.1. Taxonomy (NCBI): domain Eukaryota; kingdom Metazoa; phylum Chordata; class Mammalia; order Carnivora; family Mustelidae; genus Mustela; species Mustela nivalis. Next base: position 106,623,845 of record NC_139026.1, on the reverse strand, counting down.
CTTTTTTTTCTTATGGCTGCTATAAGATTTTTTTTTTTCATTCTAACACTTGTTTTGGACATTTAATACAGTGGTTTTAGTGGAGCCTTCCTTATGTTTACACTAACTGAGTTTTTTTGAGATGCTTGGATCTATGCATTTATGGTGGAAAATTCTGGGTGCTATTTCCTCAAGTAGTTTTTCTCTCCTCTTTTCTTTTTAGGATGCCAGTAACATGTTTTGGATGTTTGATATTGCCCCATGGTTCATTGAGGCGCTGTTCTTGTTTGTTTGTTTGTTTAAGTTTTTTCTTTTCCTTTTTTTTTTCTTTTCTTAAAGAAAATTTACTTATTTGACAGACAGAGATCACAAGTAGGCAGAGAGGTAGGCAGAGAGAGAGAGGAAGGGAAGCAGGCTCCGTGCTGAGCAGGGAGCCCTATGCGGGGCTCGATCCCAGGACACTGGGATCATGACCTGAGCCAAAGGCAGAGGCTTTAACCCACTGAGCCACCCAGGTGCCCCTTAAAGTTTTTTCTTTGTGTGTTTCTTAGTTTCTCTTATCATGCCTTCAATTTCACTCTGTTTTCTTTTTCTACTTCTATAATTTGCAGCCTCATATAATGCAGTTTCCATTTCAGTTATGTTTATCATCTCTAGAAGTTCTATTTGGGTCTTTATTATATATTGCTTCCTCTTCATTATGCTCATATTTTTCTTTATGTATATAAGCATATCTATAATAGTTGTTCAACATCCCAATCTGCTAATTACATCTTTCTCATTTAAAAAATCTATTTCTATCGATTTTTTTTTTTTTTTATGGATATGGGTCACCTTGTCCTGCCTCTTAGGATGCCTGGAAATTTCTCACTGTATGATAAACATTATGAATTGTGTGATACTGAGTTCTGGATTTTGTTGTAACCCTTTAAAGAATGTTGGATTTTTGTCTTAGTATATGATTAAGTTACTAGAAGATACATTTATTCCTTTAGAAACTTTTTTTCAGTTTGATTAAGTGGGTCCAGAGCAACCTCTACTTTAAAGGATGACCCTTCTAAGAACTCTGCCCAATGTCCTGTGTGTTATAATCTTTCTCCATTCTGGTCGATGGAATGAGAACTACCCCTGGCCTTGTATGAACTCTGAGAATTGCTTGGCCTATTCTTTCTGGTGATAATTTCCTTAGCCTCATGGAGTTTTGCTCCACAGAAATGTAGGTCATTAGCCAAAGACTTGAACAGACCCTTCTGCAGCTGTCTGGAACTCCTCTGCAGCACAAATTCTAGCTGTCTGGGCCTCCCCAAACTCTGAGCTCTGATCAACTTAATGAGAGCCAGGATGTCTTTTGAATCCCTCTGACCTGCACTGCAGCTTATAAACAGCCTCCAGTCAGTAAGCTGGACAATCATAGGACTCATCTAGTTTGCTTCTCTTCTTTCAGAGATCACAGCCCTATATTTCTAGTTGCCCAATGCCTTCTAAATCTTTAGGGCAAGAAGACAGTTCCCAAAGCCATTGATCTTACTCTAAGTCTCTTATATGTACATAAATCCTCATGACAGCCCTCTGAAATAGATACTATTATTATTATACTCATTTTAGAGATGAGAAAACTGGGCATGGAGGAATTTTAAAATCTCACCCAAACTCTGGCAAAGGTTAGAGGTAGGATTTGAACCTAGGAAGTCTGGCCAGTGCTATTAAGCACTATACTATACTGTCCCTCAAGGAAGCATTAGGAATATAAAAATCTCTAAAGCACTTAGGTATTTGAAAAAGGAACTGGATGTAGCCCTGATTTCAAATTTAAAAAAGAGGGTGAATGCAAAGCACTGGCTCATGAGAGTATTTTCATGCCTACAGAATGGCTTGGGTCTTGACTCAATCAGTGTGGACCAGGTACAGCTGTGGAGGTAGATGTTCCATAAATACTAAGAGACGCCACTGCAAGGGTAGGCAAGAGGGTGAAGCATGCCTTCAATATAGAAGAATGCCCCTTGGACTGACCTTGGCAACCTCGGCATTTCGAAGAGTGATGTGTTCAATTTGCCCAGCAAGGCTGAGAGTCAGCACTTCGCAGGACAGACACGATTGTCGAGAGAGCAAATCAGAGAGGACACTTTGCAATTAGAGAAGCTGCTATGGAAGCAGGAAAGTCAGGGTTCTATAGGAAAAGAAGTCACTGCTGACAATATAGAACAGTCAGTATCTCACGACTGAAGTAACAGACCTGATGCCTGATTTACTCTCCTTCACATACGCAGAACTGTCTCTATCCATCATCCTCAGACTCATTCCCCTCTGGCAGTGAATGGGGTCTTCACAGTTCATCAAGTCTATGCCCCCGCCTCTGCAAACATCAGTCTTACCCTCTCCAGAAATGTCAGGGGTTCAGGAGGTAAATGTTATTCTGCAAAGTAAATGTTTATCACCATCCATTTGAAAGTCATAACTAAGGAGGCCTCCGGAAAAGTGATCTATCCTCTAATGATTGATCTTTGGTTTTACTCTGTTTCTTAGGAAATGAATTTCTCAGCTCTATTAACTTTGTACTGGGCATTTGCTCTGTTAAAAACCTCTCAGCGTTCTGCATATTTTTCCACAACAGGCTTCATAACACCTTGTCTTGCTTATCCAATATCTTGGCAGCAGGCTGCATTTCATGGCTCTACTCTAAGAGATGTTTTCATGCAAACCTTCAGTTTTTTTTAGGAGCAAATGCCTCTCTTAGTCAATCTATCTCCCTTTTGCATGATGATGTTTTGGGCTTCTTTCCATCGTTGGGATGAAAAAAAAAATGTACTTTCCATCTGCACCAGTTATTAATTTAACGTCTTTCAGCTCCAAACCCACCGTCTGTATCCTGCTTTGTAATACAGGAGCTGGGCTCTCCAGGCTATATTTCTCTTTGCCAGCTGGCTTAATGTTAGGTTTCGACAATAGGAGTGTGGGAGGGACAATGCAAGCCTAGAAGAGAAGGGTTTTTTCTTGTCCTTCCGGTTTTCAGTTTTTCAGTGTAGTAGGTCACAGGTCAGGAGCCACAACCCATCAGCATTTAATAGCCAGGGCAGGCTGCCCTTTGCAGCTCAACCGTGGGCATCTTCCACCCATTTCCCTGTCGCCATGCTGCAGGCGGCAGGTTCCTGTCACAACCGGAAACTCTCCCTGAGGTCTGAACCTAGCCTTGCAAAGCCCTTTTCTCTGAGCGTTTAAATTTCTTCCTTCATTAGTTTTCCCTGAGTCCTCAGTGCAATAGCCGCTTCCTGTACTTACTGCTTCTCCACTCCTTAGCATTCTCTCGTACCCTTCTTAATAGTTGACCACCCTTTACAGAATTAATAAGTCTTTGTATTAAAAATTTCCTTTCGAGGGGCACCTGGGTGGCTCAGTGGGTTAAGCCCCTGCCTTCGGCTCAGGTCATGATCCCAGGGTCCTGGGATCGAGCCCTGCATCGGGCTCTCTGCTTGGCAGGGAGCCTGTTTCCTCCCCTCTCTCTGCCTGCCTCTCTGCCTACTTGTGATCTCTCTGTCAAATAAATAAATAAAATCTTAAAAAAAAAAAAAAAAAGATTTCCTGTCGGATTTCTGCTGTGATTTCTGTCTCCTGCCTAGACCCTGATTAATACACCAGCTAAGGGATTCACTGGTGTTGGATTTTTATTTTTGAAAGATGACAAGAACAAAGGACTCTCTCATTAGGGATTGTGTGTGTGTGTGTGTGTGTGTGTGTGTGTTTGCACACGCACATGTGTTTGCATGTGGCAGTTTGGCACAGTGTTAATGGCATAGGAACTGAAGCCACATTGGCTATGCCACTTTCTAGCTGTGTGTCCTTGGGCAAATTGTCTTTTTGAGCTTGTGTTCTCATCTGTAAAGTGGGGATACCTAGAGTTGCCAGGTAAAATACACTCTTCCCACTTAAATTTGAATTTCAGAGGAACAACAAATTATTTCTTAGTGTAAGTGGGTCCCAAATATTGCATGTGCATCCACTCTGCATTTTAATTTGTGAAATCTGACAATCCTAATACCACATCATAAAAGGTCAAATGAGTGATACGTGTGAAGGATTTGGAACAAACTTGGCGGATAACAGTCACGCCGTAGTTAGTCATTCTTTTGCTTGTGTGAGAGTGTACCAGCACCCCTTCTCAGGGACACCCTTCATGAATTGTAATGTTCCTGTTGTATTTACTGTTCTCTTTAACTGTGTCATTCACAGCCCCCCACCTTCCATCTTTTAAAGCGACAAGGCCAGGTAATGGTTTTGGCGGAGGTAGCTACTGGTTAGATCAATATATGCTTCTGACTTTGGGCAGCCCAGTCCCGGGCTGGGCATCAGTCCATGGTGCAGCCTGTGGAAAGGGTGCTGTCCACTAGGGGAGTAGGAATCAGCTAAATCTGTCAGAACTTGCGCTGAAGAATATAGAGGAGATGGCTCAGTGCGGACCGAAGGGAAGGAGGACAGATAGCAGAGATGGGCGAATTCACCTTGAGGGAGACTTTGAAGCAGAGAGAAAGGACAGTTACCTTGAAACTGCTGAAATCCTGATATATTTTCTGTTTCTAGTTCTCAGGCAAACCTACCATAAACCTCCTTTTTTCTTGAGTGTCTATTCCTTGCAGACAACCCTCCCAACACACACACACACACACACACACACACACACACAGAGTCTCTCTCTCTCTCTCTCATACATACACACAATCAATCATATACATGAACATCACTACTTCATTTAACAAATTATATTTTGGGTGCTGTTAGGGAAGGTGGGTATACATAGTTGGGAAACACCATCTCCTTCCTTGAAGACGTAGGCTGGAGGGTAGGGAACACAGGGTGAAGGTTAGGGATAATGTAGTCCTCAGCAAATGTCAAAACTGAGGTCTGTATAAAATAGGGTCAACTGATGTACTTAATAGAAACTTCATCAGCTGGTAACCTTTTCTGGAAAATCTTTTCTGAAAAATATAAAGGATTCTCATGCTAGGAAAAATATGAGATGGGACAAATTCTTCTTTTCTTTCATTTTTAGGCATTGAACTACATCCAACATTTAGTGTAATGTGAGTATTCCGGAGATTACAGTCATGGAAATGTAGAAGAAACACAGAAAACTGAAAGCCTCAGGCAGCAGGAGAGGCAAGGAATTTTCTAGTTTAGGGCAATCTGAGTGCAGGCATAATAGTCTTTGAAGTGCATCTATGTATAATTATTTATAAATTCCATGCATGTGCATATGCAGACATGCACACGTGCATAAGGACATGTACTGAAGACATACTGAAGGTCAGTGGATTTCCCACAGCTGTGAGGCTTACATCACAGCTCTTCCAGGGGATCACAGAATCATGTTTTCTATGACATCTAAATATTGGGAACTGATACATGATAGTCCTTAGAGGCTTGGGATCACAAGAAGGGATCAAGGAGGACAGGGAGAGGAGGAACAGGAAGGCACCAGGAAGAGAAATATGGCAAGCAGAGACCAAAAAGATATAGGAGAAGTAGGTGGCTCTGCACATCCCCTGGGAAGCCCTGGAGGGCTTCGTGGCTCCTGAGATGTCACTCTCAGGGCACCTGCCAGGGGAGCTCGGTACCTTGTTTACAATATGGGCAAACACATTGTAAGGTGAGCAGAGGACAGTTGCTTCTCTTGTTTGAAGAACTCACAGAGCTCCTTTCTCCCCCAGGCCTCCAGTGCCTTGTACATATGCCGGATCCTACATGGGAATCCCTGACACAGGAGAATCAATATTGTTATAAAGAACCCCAAAGATATTTCACTCTCTGCTTGGTCAGTCATTCCACCTACTCACAATTTGTCGCTTGGTTCTAGTGGTAGGCGTACCCTGTGGGGTTGATTACAGGTGTAGAGTGGACCCTGCCGCTCATCATTCACAAGCAGTCACTGAGCCCCCGGGCACCAGGTGCTGTGCCAGATGTAAGGCACTTACTGTGTTCCAGGTGTGTCCTAAGCACTTCGCCTAACATCAGCTCAAGTAATGGTCACAACAGCCCCAGGAGAAGGGCACTATTCTGCCAACGAGGGGACCAAAGTGAGAGGAGTCACACAGCCTGCTGGAGTCGGCAGGACTGGAGCCCAGGCTGTCTGGCTTCAGAGTCTATGTGCCCAGTCACTGTAACATACTACCTTGGATACAAACGTATACCATAGGCCTTTGTCTCTGACAAGTTAAAAGTGGGTATATCCCCAGTGTTTCTTATTTTTCCAAAATGGGGGCTCCAAGTTCCAGCTCCTTCTGCTCAGGTCTCTCTTACGCATGGAGAATGGCAGTTGTTACAAACCAGGACAAAAGAAGCCGCTGAGGGGCTCTGGGTGGCTCAGTCAGTCAGGTATATGCCTTCGGCTCAGGTCGCCCCACGTGGGGTTCCATGCTCAGCAGGAAGTCTGTCTGTCCCTCCACCCACTCATGCATGCACTCTCTCTCTCTCTCTCTCTCTCAAATAAATACATAAAAAGCCCCAACAGGTCATTGAAAGCAAACCTGTTTTCACTTTTCAGTCAGTTTCCTGCTGTAGAAGAGGCCAGCCCCCAACTTAAAAAGCTAACTGGACCATCTTCTTTGGATGTATAATAAAACTTCAACAGACAATCGCTCTAGCATGATTTATTTGATTCAAGAAAATTTCGTACAAATTAAACCACACTTTCCCAGTAAATGACACCATAATTGCAAGGAGGGAATTTATAACTTTCTTTAGAAGGAGTTTGGGAAGATCAACCCATGTGGCCAAGCAGTAAGAACTTCACCAGGGGAACTTAGTGTGTGAGGCCTGGGCGGGGGGCACTACAGATTTCTGGATTTGCTACTTCTGATATGGCAGCTAAACACATCACAGCTTTGGGGTTCTGTGATCCAAGTCTGGTCAAAATTCCCCCCTTCGATGAATGATCCAAGATCAGAACAAAATGCAACTGAAGGAGTGAAAAACTGTCAAACTGTGCTGTTGGCAGAGATCCTATTTCTGGTGGGTTCTGATGCCAGAAGGGGATGGTTGAGAGTGAATTCTGCAAGTGGATGCAATGCTAGAATCCCAAGGTTGCAGGGCAGTGACATAAATTCAAATATAGGGCCCAAAGCACATCCATAGCTTTTGGTGCCTGGAGACGCCCATCCCAGGGGACAAGTGGGGCCTTGCTTGCTTTTTTGCAGGCACTAAGCAGTAGCTGGTATAAGGTTAGGTAGGCTTAGGTGGCAGGATCCCAAGCTTGCTCTTGAATGTAGTGGGTTAATTCCTAATAAGGTTCAATTCATGTCTCCTTCACCCTGGTGAATTGGATTTGCTATGCCATCATTGAAGTCTGATGTCTTTGGGTCTCTCTCTCTGTACTTCTCTCTCTTTCTGTCTCTCTGTCTTTCCTTTTCGCTCCCTTACCCTTACTGCCACATATCTATTCCTGTGTGAGAGAGCTCATATGGCCTTGTCTGAATGCTGGGCTTTGGAGTCAGACAGATGAGTTTACAATCCTTGTTAGCTATTTGACTTTGGACATGTCTCAGTCTTTCTAAGTTTTAGTTTATTTGTAAATTAGGATGATGACACCTAGTCCATAGAATTGTGAGGATTCATTGAAATAATGTGTATAATTGGAAGCACTTATTCTGTTATTAAGGAACTCATATTCAGAGTAAGATCTGTGCTTTCAAAGAAAGTTGAAATCTGTGTAGTAATAACACAAGTAAACCCAGACTCCACAATTTCTGAACTCGGAGATTTGTGAGATCACTTGAACTGGGAAGGGTGCTGAAAGGAGGAAGAGGTAAAAAAAAAAAAAAAAAAAAGGTGAGGAATTAAGGAACTGCAAAGAAAAATTTCATCTGAATTCATTTATTCATTCCAAAAATCTGTCTTGAGTATCTACTATGGTCAAAATGACAGGCCAGATATTCTCATTGCCTTAAACATTGTTAGCATCTACTAGAAGAGATAAGGAATGGACCCACCTGGGAACAGTCTCATGAGAGCACTTGTAAGGACACATGCACATCTCCCTAGAGGGAGATCTCATGAAGGGTGGCCCCTATGTACACCTGCCCTGGCAGGTTGTCTAGTCCATCTGCCTGTCTTTCCTGTTAAGGATCCTCAATGCAAGTAATTTCACAGCTGCCCTTTGTCATCAATTCTGTGTCTTAAAACAGTAACAGGCAATTCTTCTTGATACCTAACTAAAACATCTTGTGCTGTAGTTTAAATCTGGTCCCTCTGGTCTGTTCTCAGAGAAGATGGAGACCAGTTGCCCATCATTCTCCACATAATAACCCTTTAGGGGTTTGGAGAGTGTTATTGAGTCCCTTTGGGCTCCAGATATGATTACCCATCATGAGTAGACTGAGGAAACAGGATGCAAACATTGTGCTTCATTTTCATGGCAAATGAGTTTCTGTGGGAATTTAGTGTTCCTGAGGTCAGTGCAGTCACCTTTGTCCACAGACAAGATGTTGGGGTAGGCAGCTATGAGATGGCCAGTGATTTTTCTCCCAAGGGCAGTAAACAGACTACAGTGTATCATGGGAAACACTTCATCACTATTAGAACCTAGAGAAGTTCATTCTAAAGCCTCAGTTTTAGAAGACAAGGGAAGTTTGCTCCCCAGTCAGAGTTAGTCACCTTCTTAGGGAGAAGCAGGTGGTAAAATGAACAAAGAGAAATCATTGTTATGTTTTAATTTGATCTTAACTAAATTGATGTCACAATAACAGTTGTTTTAAAAAGGGCATCTATTGGAGCACTGGGTGTGGTGAAAAAATAATGAATACTGTTATGCTGAAAATAAATAAAAAATAAATTTAAAAAAAAAAGAAAAGAAAAAAGAACAAAAAAGGCATCTATTTAGGGGTACCTGGGTGGCTCAGTTGGTTAAGCATCTGACTCTTGATTTTAACTCAGGTCATGATCTCAGGGTCATGAGATCAGATCCTGTATTGGGCTCCAAGATCAGCAACGAGTCTGCTTCCTTCCTTCTTCCATTCCCTCTGTCCCTCTCCCTGCTTATGTATGCACTCTCTCTACCTCTAAAATAAATAAATCTTATACCCCCAAAACAGATAATCATGGAAAAAATGGGAAGAAGACATGAAAAGCCACTTCTCAAATGAAGACATACAAATGGCTAGCAGACACATGGAAAAATGTTCATCATCATTAGCCATCAGGGAAATTCAAATCAAAACCACAATGAGATACCCCCTTACACCAGTTAGAACTCCAAAGACCAACAAGGCAGGAAACAACAAATGTTGGAGAGGATGTGGAAAAAGGGGAATCCTCTTACACTGTTGGTGGGAATGCAAGTTGGTACAGCCACTTTGGAAAACAGTGTGGCGATTCCTCAAAAAATTAAAAATAGAGCTACTCTATAACCCTGCAATTGCACTACTGGGTATTTACCCCAAAGACACAGATGTAGTGAAAAGAAGGGCCATATGTACCCCAATGTTCATAGCAGCAATATCCACAGTTGCCAAACTATGGAAAGAGCCGAGATGCCCTTCAACAGACAAATGGATAAAGATGTGGTCCATAGATACAATGGAATATTACTCAGCCATCAGAAAGGGTAAATACCCAACTTTTGCATCAACATGGATGGGACTGGACGACATTATGCTGAGTGAAATAAGTCAAGTAAAGGAAGTCAATTATCATATGGTTTCATTTGTGGAACATAAGGAATAACATGGAGGACATTAGGAGAAGAAAGGAAAAGTGAATTGGGGGAAATCGGAGGGGGAAACAAACCATGTGAGACTGTGGACTCTGAGAAACAAACTGAGGGTTTTAGAGGGGAGAGGGTGGAGGGATGGGTGAGCCTGGTGGTGGGTATTAAGGAGGGCACATATTGCAGGTAGCACTGGGTGTTGTAAATAAACAATGAATCTTGGAACACTGCGTCAAAAACTAATGATGTATTTTATGGTGACTAACAACACAATAAAAATAAATAAATCTTTTAAAAAATGAAAAAAATAAAAAGACATCTATTTATTACCTCATTGCTGAGGTAATAACTTCCAATCCAAGAAATACTTTTCTATTTGCAAATATTAATGAAGGATAACAGAATATGCCACTTCAAAATATGCTGCTGAGCTATGTTGATTACTTTGAACTATAGGCACTCTGAAAAATAGCAAATACAAGGAAAGGATTTTCTGAACAACCCTATCTGCCCAAAGACAGATCTTCTAAAAGGAACTCAATTGTCATAAATCCCCTCCCCAGGGAGTCTCATCAGGCATGGAAGACTGACTCTTGCAGGAGAGGAGACTAGAAGTCAGCACCACACCCAGAGAAACTGTGTCACACACTATTATACTTCCCATCTGTTCTTCTGAAGGCCCATCTAGTTCTCCTAAAACTCATTTATTCTCCCCTAAGAGACCTACATCCAATCCTCTTTCCTTATTAAGATGGTATGTAAGCCTGAATTTTAAGCCATCTCTGGGAGTTATTCATTTTTCCCTAAGTATCTCCCCTTTATACATGAGGTATACCTGTTAATAAGCTTCTGTTTGTTTCCTCTTGTTATCAGTCTTTCATTACAGGGGGTCTCAGCCAAAAATTCAGAAGGTGGAGGGAGAACTGTTTTTCCTGTCCTATATGAAGCTTCTTTGTGTTCTGTTTAACTTCCTTCCCAGTAGTCAACTATTTTATAGATATCAGATTTGAAGAGGTATTCAGAAGCTAGAGCATTAATCATTTCCCCATCTATTGCTGTTTAGAGAGATGATCTCTCCTGTCCTTCAAGAACTCTATGAAAGGAAAATGGACTTTTGTTAAGTACATGTAGCATTTACATGATATGTAAATGTATCATTCTTTTATCATCATCAAAAGGAAAATATCCATGAACATGCATCTTGATTTCCTTGTCAGAATCTTCTTTTTCTTTCTTGCTTTTCTCTCTTAATTTCCATATTGTGCTGTCAGGGCTCCTCAATTCCCATCTGAAGTTCTTTGAGATGAAAATGCCTTTATTCTAATTTACCTTTCTTCTGCTACAGCTGAATGCAACAGTACCTTGTTGGAACTACATCTTTTCCTGGTATTAGAATAACATGAGGACCTTCACATAAAGCAAATCCCATTCTGCTGACATGGGAAAGAAGAGTCTTGGTTGTGTTTTGGTCAAAATCCTCCACTGAGGCACAGAGTGAACTCAAGACTTTCCAACTTGCAGGCCATGGATGGGAACCCTGGGTTATAAGGTTCTTCCTAAAAGGTATAACACCAAATTTGGCTAGAGGGGAATATATGGATGAAATGATCTTTTAATAAGCCTTCCAGCCTGGATATATTTTCTACTAATGCATTGTTAGAGATTAATATAGGGGTTAAGTCATATATCCCAGTAGGTCTGGGTTCCTAAGATTCAAAACTTCAGTGCATTCCTGGATGTTGACTGCAGCTCTCTATTCTTGCCCAATAGTATAATCACTTGACAGATCAAGCTTTAAGTGAGAAGAATTGTTGGGCAATACAAGTAGGATCAAAAATATTTCTTAAAGTTGAAAAGGTAGATCAATACCAATAAGATTAAATTGAGCAGGGACACTCCCTCCCATCCTCCAGAGTGCCAGTCCCTTTCCCAGTGGAAGGACTTTTAAGAATTTATTACATAGGGTTTAAGCCCAGCATTGCCCTTAATATATGGCAAAACACACACACACACACACACACACACACACTTTCCTATGTCATTAAATGCACTTCAGAAAGATCATTTTCATAGACATGATGTTCTATCTTATATATATGCTGTAATATATTTAACATTCTCCCATTTTTGCCTAGGTATGTTGTTTCCAATTATTTAATCTTATAGATAATGTTACAATGATCACCCTTTCATATTAAAAATAATTTAATGGGGACAAATGTCAAGTCATTTATTTAGGCTCAAAGGCAATCACAAAATTATAGTCTCTAGATTTGTCTGGTTTCCTGGCAATTTCTAAATGGAGGGAGAAAGATCTAGGAAGTTTTGGTTGCTCACAAGTACAATATTTCCTAACAGAGTAACCAGTATGTTGTTCAGTATGGCAAACACTGGCATCCTATTCAGACTGGGGAGGCTTTTGTCCCACTGTACTCTGTGCTAGGTATGTTAGAGCTGAAATACTATGTCTGTTCCAGATACCACCCTTCATAAACAATGTGGACCAACATTTAGAGGAGATCAGTAAAATCTGGTATTACCAGAGGAGTAATGGCTGAAAGAAGTGAGAGGGTTTCCCTGAGGAACAGATCAGATCTAAGGTTATGAGATCACAGATTTCAAATACAGGAAAGAACATTCTAGAAAAAAAGAATTTAGAGTTACTTCCATGCCTGAAAGCTATAGGAGGAAGATTTCAGAAGATATGGCCTAGAGAACTTTAAAAAAATAATAAAATAAAAGGAAACCTAGTGACACCCTATGGATTGCCAGATTGCTTCCCCACTCCCCTTGCTGAGGACCATGAGGTTGGAAGAGCAGGATAAAATTAGAGAGGGTCCAGGTATCAAACAGCCAGGTCCTCCTCTGTACACTCTGGGATGTTGGCATTCTCCAAGGTTTGGTCCTTGCCTCTCATACTTACCTTAGGCAACCTCATCTGTCTCCAAGGCTTTAACACCCACTTATCCAAACACAACTCTCTAGTCTACATCTCCAGCCCTTCCCTTTGTCTTGAGCTCTCTTACTATCTGGAGAAGAGTCTTTTAAATTGTGATGAATCAAGATCAAGATGTATCTTCCTGTCTTCCTTAGTCAGGATGCTTGGTTACAAGTGTCAGAAACTCAAAGGTAACTATCTTGGGCAAAATGAGTAATTTATTTGGGTTATGTTAGCCAAACTGCCTGTCAGACAGGGAGAAATTAAATTAGCTTCAGGAATGCCTGGAATCAGGGACTGAGAGGCCACCAGAACTCACTTTCCTTCTGTCCCTCATACCTATTTCTCCCCATGTGTTAATTTCCATTTTTCTCTACTGAAGACTAATTCTTCCATATATGAGACATGACCACTGGAATCTCTAGATTTGCAACTTCACAGATCCATCATCAGAAAAGAAAGTTTCTTTTCCTTCATGCCAATTCAAAATTCAGAATTACTAAGAAAGGTCTCTGGGTCATATACCCATGTTGACCAAACACTCAGATAGGGAGAAGAGAAGGGGACAGTATAATTGGACCAGCTTGTATCTGGCATGCACCCCCTAAAACAATCATTATATCTAAGGAAATGCGGTCATAAAAAAAGAAAAGAAAAGAAAAGAAAAAAGGAGAGAAAAGGCAGCTCTCATTTAGGTTCATGAATTCACATGGGGCATGGGAAAACAGGTATGTCTGCTATTCTCAGGAAATGGGCACAGTGTAGGGTAGATAAAACATTAATGACCACTGAACTCTCCAGCAATGCTCTATCTCCCATATTCTTTATCCCTATCAATGACATCTCAACTCCTCCAGTCCTGCAACCTGTGCCTCAACTTCTTAAAAACTTTGGTCAAGGGGCACCTGGGTGGCTCAGTGGGTTAAAGCCTCTGCCTTCAGCTCAGGTCATGATCTCAGGGTCCTGGGATCGAGCCCCACATGGTGCTCTCTGCTCAGCAGGGAGTCTGCTTCCCTTCCTCTCTGCCTGCCTCTCTGCCTACTTGTGATCTCTCTCTCTCTCTCAAATAAATAAATAAATAAATAATCAAAAAAACAAAAACAAAAAAACTTTGGTCAATTCCTCAAACAAAATCCACACTCCTTAGCTTGGAATGCAAATCCCTTCCCAGTCTGACTCTGACCTAACTTTTCAGCCTTATCTCCTTTAATTCTGCTCCACTTCCACTCTGTCTTCCCAACACAACCATACCGCGCTGCCACACTTGCTTACTCTTGCTCAGGCCAAAGACGCCATCCCAGCTCTGTTTGTCTGTCCACACTCATCTCTTTGCCTGTATTTTTTGTACTTTCTCATTTTTCTCATCTTCAGGATTTACGTATAACATCACCTTGCCTTTTTCTACCCTCCAGGCACATCTTGTATTTCCCATGACACAGTAATTCGTATTTCTGATAAGCACTTATTACATGTAATTATCATTTCTTTGATTATGTATTTGTCTCCTCACCAGGCCAAGAACTCTTGGAAGGCAAGGGACTATACATTGTTTGTCTTTGAAGTCAGTCTTAGCAAAGGGCCTGGTATGTGAATGACTGTCTGGTACATAGCAGATGGTCACTAAATGTAGAATGACTAAAGCAACAATTAACATTTTCTAACTTATAGAATTCATTTGGTAGTTTTAATGACTGAAACCACATATTACCAAAACTAAGGGTTATGTTTTTCTTTAGGAAATAAAGGTAATTAAAAGATAATGACTGGGTTCATTTGGTTTCATTATTTCCACCCAAAATACTTCATTCAAATTTGCCAAATGCTATTGTAATGCCCACCACCCAGTCAAACACTAGTGTACGTCATATTTTTGAAGGTTTTTCACTGTTCTGTTAGTCCAAACTGCAAATGAATTTTCTCTTCCCTGGGTTCCAGAAGGTACACTGTTACCACTGGCAGGTGAATGAATATTGTACCTGTGGAGGTGGCTACATGCTTAACAATTCACATACCTATTGGTTAGTCATGAGTTTTCCCTTAGATGAACAGATTTCGACAGCAAAGATCCCAAACAGTTGTGAGGTTTGTAACAAGTGAATTGCATTACTAAAACAGAGCCTTTATTTTTGAGTGATATGATTTTGTCTAGGTCCTCAGAGTTTAGTCAAGATCATTCTCATCCTATCCCTCTGCAATTTGCTTTCCCACATGGGAGGTAAGGGCATGAAGTACAGCTAGCTGCCTCCTATAAACCCATCACATTCTCTGCTGTTAGTGACGATTTACCACCTACAGCTCTGTCAGTTACAACTTATGCTGCATTGCCCCAGACACCCGAGGGCATCCCTCAAAATCCAGATTACCTATGAGCCTGTTTCCTGCCTGCGGATGTCATCTAAGCTGTGTGGCAGCATGGGGAATACCTGAGAAGTATCAAGCTAGATCTCATGGCCCCCTGTGGTATCATTCCTCTTACTAGAATAACCTGGACTCTCCAAGGTCATCTTGGCAAGAGGGTCAACTTGCCATAAAACACCTCTGGCTATACTAAAAGTGCCCTCAATCTTTGCTACTTTACCCTTTATTTTAGTATATTTTTCTTATTATTTAGTTTTCTGTCTACCCTCCATTTTATGGTCCAATTCTGACTCTAAGCTGGAGAACTGTGAACATAAATTCAAGAACTGATCTTACTTATATTGTTGGCAGCTTTGAGAGTCAGAGCGGTGTACTGCAGAAGACAAGAGCTAGGAGGGGGCTTCAGACCACCTCCTCATTTTACAGATGGGGGGACTGAGACCCCAGAGGAGGAAGTGACTTGCCAAGTTGGTGGAAGAGCCAAGACTGGATTCAGGTTAATGCAACTAATCATAAAGCCAACAAATACACATGCGGACATTCAAGGTATGGATGCAGGTGCTGCTGGAAGAAAAGATGAATTACAACCTGGCCTGGGCACCTGACAGTCAATGATGGCAGGTGACTTAACTGCAGTCTGTGATAATCTGGGTGAAGCCAAAGTGTCAGAAGTGATTGTTGCTATTGTTGACTGGAAGAATGTAGAAAGGATTCTCAACGAGAGGGTCTCAGGCTGGAAGGGACACCCAAAATTCACCTATCCTTACCCCAACTCTGCTTTGTTCCCAGTCCACTAGGGCTGTCTAGAATGCACAAGATATGAATCTGTGCTAGAAGCCAAGGGATGGATGGACAATAAGGAATCTAAATCATAGATATATGCTGGGGCACCTGGGTGACTCAGTTGGTTAAGTGTCTGACTCTTCATTTTGGCTCAGGTCATGATCTCAGGGATGCCATGCTGGGCCCCGCATCAGGCTCTGCACTCAATGTGGAGTCCGCTTGAGATTCTCTCTTTCTCCTCCCTCTGCCTCTCACCCTGCTGGCACACTCTTTCTCATAAATAAATATTAAAAAATAAATCACAGGTATATTCTTATTTATGTTCCTTATTATGTTGCCTTGGTTTTTCTTCCCAGCATTCCATGTTTCTTATGCTTTCCGAGAAGTAAAGGACTAGGTTGGACTACAGCGCTCTGGCGTAACTTCTCTCAGACCTTCTGGCCCCTTCCACCATTGCCTTAGAGAAATCCTCCTCTTGGAACTACTCAACAGGTAATAAAATGATATCTCAGTGTTAAGCAACTAGCCTGTGTCAGTGCTAAGTGCTTTTTATACTCACACGGTTTCAAGCTAATTCTTACAACACCGTTAAAAGATGAGGAAACAGCAGTTCGGAGGAGTCTTGCAACTCTCCAATGCCACATGGCTTGAAGTGACAGAGGTGGGTCTCTAACATACAACAGTCTGACTGTAAAACCTGCTTTTCACGATAGCACATTGTTTTTCAAACACAATATGCTAAACACATGACACATATATTTTCAAAATGTTCATCTGAAAAGACACCTACTTTTTAAATGAAGGCTATCAGTGCTAAGATCAGGCAAATATAGCCACACCACACCGAAGTTATGCCAAAGGATCACTGGGCCGGTAATCACAGTGCCTGTGACTGGGATCTAAGCCGGTTCTGGTGCTGAAACCTGACCTCAGGGAGTCCGTTTGTTTTGCCTACCACAGCGGTAAATTATCTGAACCCCCCCCCCCCGACCCAGGTTCTTAGGAATGGTATGAAATTATATCTTTAAAGAAATGGTAGTGTACCAAGTTCAGCTCTTCAGAATTTGAGAGAAAGTATTCAAAACCGTGTGTTGGTATGTCATAGATTCCAATTTAAAGCCAAGTTTATGGCCTCTCTTTTCTGGCACACATTTTATAAAAAGCAAAGAAGAAACATATTGTTTTCTGAGGTATTAACTTCACAATTGTAAGAAACTGAGTCTCTTGTCTCTGTCAAAGAGGCTGGTGAGACTTTGAAGCTCTATAACTTGCGAATGATATACAGCACACCTGGAGATGGTACCACAGGTATATGGAAAGCTGCAGGGTGAGGTGAGAGAGAAGTTAGAGAACTGGAGATTATATTATATTATATTATATTATATTATATTATATTATATTATTTTAATTTTATGTCTGAAGAGGTAAGTTTTGAAGAGTAACTGTCTTTGTGTTTATGGACTCAGAAAGTACCCAATAATTATTTGCTTGACTAAATAACTTTTCAGAAGAGAAAAGGAGAGAAAATAAGATGAAATGATATCACGCGAATGAATGGTTGTACAGAAGAACTTTCAAACAGTCAAGACACTAAAACATTGGAAAAGGTCACTATTGGGAGGGGGCCCCCCATTTCCTCAGCAGTTATTACCTACGGTACAAATGCATGCCCCGGTGGCCTTGAGTGGGGGCTGTCCCACCTACTGGCAGAGGGAGAAAGGAGACAGATGGTTTCTGGAGAGTCCCTTTATCCTGCTCTCCAAAGTGCAGAGATGGGTAGGAACATCCAGATAGCACTGCCAGTTCTGAAGGCAGGTGCTGCCACCTAGTGTTTGCTGCTCTCACCCTCAGTGGCACCCACCTGCCTAGGAAGCCCCAGTGACGTAGTCTCTGTACCCCAGCCACACAGACCTAAACAGCAAAGCCGTTCAGAAAACACAATCACATTAAATTATTTGTTGACGGAGACTATTCTTTTGAGGAAACTATGAGTCCCTAGTACAGCACTGAGATGTAAGAATCCAGCTTTCACTTGCACTTCTCCTGTGGTGACTACATGGGGGGCTACAGGTTACACACAGAAAACCTGTTGTGTATGACTTCAATATTAGTTTGACGTGGGTCCAAGTGATGGAAGGTTACCTTCCAAGTGGGAGGGGATTGCAGATCTGGGGAAGATTTTCTAACTTTTGGCATTAAACTAACATTGTCTCAACGGGAGTGCATGCTTAGTGTGACTGAGTGTATCCAGACATAGGCTGTAGTACAACTTTATGGGAAAGGTAAAAAAGGCATTTATGCCATCAAAACCATCAAAATGACTGACTAGGGGTGCCTGGGTGGCTCAGTGGGTTAAGCCTCTGCCTTTGGCTCAGTTCATGATCTCAGGGTCCTGGGATTGAGCCCCGCATCCAGCTCTCTGCTCAGCAAGGAGCTTGCTCTCTGCCTGCTTGTATTCTCTCTATCTCTCTGTCATATAAATAAATAAAATCTTTTTAAAAAATGAATGACTAAAGCAGACAGTCTTTAAACCTCCTCTCATGCTAGACTCGGTGCTCCTTGAAAGTAGGGCTTTGACCATTGTGCCCTTTGCTAAGCATGGGGCCTGCTGAATAGCATGGATAGACTCTCAGTGAGTGTGTTGATGAATGAATGAATATATTCACTTAGAATTTCCCCAAAGAAAGGAAACTGGCCCAGATAAAAGAGTTATTTAACAAGTTGAGAAGGACAAGAAGATCAGCCCCTGACATTCAGAAACTGGCCTGGCACTCAGGCTATGTCATGTTATTCTCCTATAGAACCTAAACTATCTCAAAGAATTTGAACCTCAGACAAGGTTATTAGAGACTATGATAAAATGAGACAAAGCAAGGCCACTTCATAATTTTGTCTAAGCACACACAAAAATAAGGTCACTGTCCACCTGCAGAATACCAAACGTTACCTTTCAGCCAAAATGAAAGATTGCTACTGCTTTACAAATTACAGCTCAACCCCTACCTCGTCTTCCCAGCCAGACAGATAAGATTTACTGAGATACCCAATCAAAGACTCACCTTGCTGCCTGAAAGCATCCATCCAAGGGCAAAAGGCTACTTCCTTAGATGCTATACCAAATCACCCAAAGCCCAAATCCTATGATAAGCTCTTTCTAAGATTCGCTTACTGGGACACTCCACGGTTCCCTATGGTCTGTGTTCTCCCTCAACTTCTTAACTACAGGACTGCTTCTGGTCTTTGGCTGAAGGCCACTGGCCAAGTAAATGCTAAGGGAAAAAAAAAAAGTATGCCCCCACTCCAAGTGCAGCGTGAATCCCATAAGAATCCCAGATCCGTGAGGGTTGAGTTAGCTACAAAACACTTCTGAAAACAGGAAGGATCTTATAGATCAATACCCACTAACATTGACTGAAGCTTACTATCTGCCAGGCAATGAATGCACTCTACAGGAGTGATTTCATTGCATGAAGTAGGCATTATTATCCCCACTTATGGATGAGGAAACTGAATCACAGAGAGGCTGAGAAACCTCTCCAAGGCCGGCTAGCTGGTGTGTGGTGGATTCAGGTTCAACTTCGTCACCGGACTCCAGGGCCCATGCTTCAGATAGATAGGACTTTGAAGGAAGAAGAGAGGTAGGCAAGTATGTGTTCTGGGGGAAGGAGCAAGGCATGAGCAAAGGCACAGGGGCAAGAATACACAAGTTTACCTAACAAGCATCTTGATTCTCCTTGTAAGTTGCATAAAGACCTCCACAATCTCTGCTCCTCTCTCCATACCCCTTAGCACTGGTTCTAGTTTCCTTAAAGCTGACTCCCAGGGCCAGACGCAGGGTTGGAGGCAACACATTATGGTTCTTAAAGAAGCTTGGATTCTTTCACCTTAATTTTAATGATAAAAATGCTACAATCTGCCTCCTCTCCACCCCCTTGTTCCTCTCATCTTCTGAAAGCTTGATGTGACACCGTTGGGTATGGCCGAGGGTCTAAAATCAGTCCTTCATCTAATAAACACCCACTTACCTTTCATTTCATGGGGCGGCTTAGGATAGCTTAGGTCCCATTGTCACAGGCTATCACAGTGGCCTGAACTCCTCCTTTGGGAAAGCATATTGTTCTTGTTACAGTTCAGTACACGTCCTCCCTTCCTCCCTGCTAGACTTAGATTTTCATGAGAGCAGAGGCCAGGCTTGACTTGTTCACTTCCTGGCATGCCCCAGGACCTCCAAGTGCTGAACTTGAAAGGTCAGGGGGACGGAATGGCAGGAGAGGTTCAGGGAGAAGCAGGGCAATTCCCTACCTTTCCTATTCCAAACTCTTGCTTCCTAAAGCATCACGATCCCTGCTACTGTACTTTCTTGACCCCAACTCAAAACCATCCTCAGTCAGGTCAGATGTTGCCTAGAGAAATCCATCCATGCTCTGTCAGGTCTTTTAAGTTTCACAGGAGTCTTTCATAAACCTCACCTTCTGAAAAAGTGAACCTTCTCCTCTGCTGATTTATCCAAGGTTACGCTGAGTCAGGCATCAAAGCTAGAAATATAACTCAGATCAGCAATTCCCAAGATGGTGCTTGATCTCCTTCTTAAAGGAATAAAGAGGAGGAACTGGGCTTGAACATTGAATTCTCTAAGAATGTTAATCAAATGTGAGCTTATAATGCCTGCGGCTTCCACATGTTAGCCAGAAAACATTAAAGCGTAATGAGTCCTTCAGGAAGAGGGATTTTTTTTTTTTTTTTTTTTTTTTAAGGAACAAGAAAATCCAAGAAGTACAATCTGGATTTACAATTAATATTGCAAAAAATGATTTGGGTTAAATCCTGGATTGTGATTATCCTAAACTGGTTTATCATAGTGAGGTTAGCATAAGCCTGAGTCAGAATCAGCTTACTGTATAACCTCTTGGTCGAGGGTACAGCAAAGCTAAAAAGCTGCAGGAAAACAAATGTCCTTGGCATTACCCTGTGTTCCAAACTCATGAGAAGCCACTTAAAACCAATGTTAAATTCTTAGCGACATCGCCACACAGTGAGAAAGTTCAAATGAAAGCCAAGTTCTCAGCCTGCAGTGTTGAAGAATGAAAGCCAAGCAATTAGAGCTGAGAAAATGATTACATAATCTTACAGCCGGCAACTTAACTCCGCAATAGCAAGGAATTTACTGTCTTGGTGTTAAGAATAACCAAGACATCTTTTTACCTGTGATGGGTCAGGCGTAGCTCAGTACAGGAAGGGAGCAGGGAAAGAGAGAGAACGCAGAGGTTCACCTCCCTCCAGCCTGCAGTCTCTGGAACGTGAGAAGTGAACCACCTCTGCAAAAAAGTGAAGCTTTCATGGATGAATTTAGAACATCTTTCCTGGATATGTAGGGCTCACGTCTCCTGTATATATTACTCACAAAAACCAGGCAGCCCCTGATAATTGTGTATTTCCCATTTCTTTGAAATGTTCCTTTCTTCCGTCAGTGTTGCCCCAAATGAGATGACAAAATTATTCATAGGAAATGAGGCAGGGCAGCTTGATTTCACCAAACCCTTTCCTGCATATAGTGCAAAGGGGTAAAAATAAGTCAACTCCTTGTGCTAAAGTTTCTAATAAAAACCAATATTTGACAAGGCTTTGTTTTTCCTTTCCTTGCTATTTTCCATTACCTTTTATTTTTCCTTTTTTTTTTAAACAAGTACAGAATGTGTAATTTCATCTAGAAATAGACTTCATTTTAAACAAAATACAATGTTTATTTAAAACAGAACATCCTTCCCCAAGGAAAATGGACAATGTGGGGCTACAACACAACTATGTCTGCTGTTAGACTGTTTCCACTTCTATTCCTTGGCGACCTGGTGAGCAGCCTCAAATCTGGGATGGCCTAGGGACAGAACTTGTAAAGATGTCACATTTCTATACCATCAGAACTGCATTTCAACACACTGAGCCTTACCAACAGGCCAACATTTATACAGACTGGGACATTATTTACTGAATAAAAAACCTGATTTGTTTCCAAAGGTAAGCCTTAAAATAATTAGATTCAATTAGCTAACATATAGTACATAATTAGTTTCAGGTGTAGTGTTCAGTAATGTATCAGTTGCTTATAACAGCCAGTGCTCATCCCATCATATGCCTTCCTTAATGCCCATCACCCAGTTACCCCATTCCCCCACCCACCACCCCTCCAACAACCCTCAGTTTGTTTCCTATAATTAAGAGTCTCTGATGGTTTTTCTCCCTCTCTGACAACTTCCCTTTCAGGTTTCCCTCCCTTCCCCTATGATCCTCTGCATTGTTTCCTCTAATTCCACTTACGAGTGAAACCAATAATTGTCTTTCTCTGACTCACTTATTTCACTTAGCATAATATCCTCCAGTTCCATCCATATGATGGAACTATCCATATGGAACTATCCATATGATGGAACTAGTAAGTATTGATGTAAACTAGTAAGTATTGATGAAACTATTAAGTATGGATGTAAATAGTAAGTATTCATCTTTTCTGATGGCCGATTAATATTCCATTGTATATATGAACCACATCTTCTTTATCCATTCATCTGTCAATGGACATCTTAGTTTTTTCCACAGTCTGGCTATTGTGGACATTGCTGCTATAAACACTGGAATGCAGGTGCCCCTTTGGATCACTACATTTGTATCTTTAGGATAAATACCTAGTAGTGCAATTGCTGGGTTGTAGGGTAGCTCTATTTTTAACATATTGAGGAACCTCCATACTGTTTCCCAGAGTGGCTACACCAGCTTGCATTTCCACCAACAGCTTAAGAGGGTTCCCCTTTCTCCACATCCTTGTGAATACTTGTTTCCTGACTTGTTAATTTTAATCAGACTGGTGTGAAGTGATATCTCATTGGGGTTTTGATTTGTATTTCCCTGATGCTGAGTGATGTGGGACATTTTTTCATGTGTCTGTTGGCCATTTGTATGTCTTCTTTGTAGAAACATCTGTTCATGTCTTTTGCCCATTTCTTGACTGGATTATTTGGTTTGGGGGGTGTTGAGTTTGGTAAGTTCTTTATAGATCTTGGATACTAGCCCTTTATCTGACATGTCATTTGCAAGTATCTTCTACCATTCCATAGATTGCCTTTCAGTTTTGTTGACTCTTTCCTTTGCTGTGCAGAAGCTTTTTATCTGGATGAAGTCCCAATAGTGAATCTTTGCTTTGTTTCCCTTACCTTTGGAGATGTGTCTAGCAAGAAGCTGCCGAGGCTGAGGTCAAAGAGGACCTCTCCTCTAGGATTTTGATGGATTCCTGTCTATTTAGGTCTTTCAACCAGTTTATTTTTGTGCGTGGTTTAAGAAAATGGTCCAGTTTTCCCAGCATCATTTATTGAAATAATATCCTTTATCCATTGAGTATTTTTTCTTGCTTTGTCAAAGATAAGTTGACCATAGAGTTGAGGGTCCATTTCTGGGTTCTTTATTGTTTCCTTGATCTATGTGTCTGCTTTTAAGCCAGTACCATACCGTCTTGATTATCACAGCTTTTTAATAGAGCTTGAAGTCTGGCATTATGATGCCCCCAGCTTTGGTTTTCTTTTTCAATATTCCTCTGGCTCTTCAAGGTCTTTTCTAGTTCTATACAAACTTTAGGATTATTTGTTCCAGCTGTCAAAAATGTTGATGGTATTTTGATGGGGATTGCATTCAATGTGTAGATTGCTCTGGGTAGCAAGACATTTTAACAATATTTGTTCTTCCAATCCATGAAGGTGGAGGTTCTTCCATTTCTATGTGTCCTCTTCAATTTCTTTCTTAAGTATTCTGTAGATTTTAGAGTACAGATCCTTTACCTCTTTGGTTTATTCCTAGATATCTTATGGATTTGGGTGCAATTATAAATGGGATCGAGTCCTTAATTTCTTTCTTCTGTCTTCCTGTAAATGCATAGAAATGCAATTGATTTCTGTGCATTGATTTTATATCCTGCCATATTGCTGAATTCCTGTATGAATTCTAGCAATTTTGGGGAAGTCTTTCAGTTTTTCTATAGAAAGTATCATGTCATGTGTGAAGAGTGAGGGTTTGACTTCATCTTTGCCAATTTGAATGCCTTTTATTTCTTTTTGTTGTTTGATTGCTGAGGCTAGGAATTCTAGTACTATGTGGAACAACAGTAGTGAGAGTGGGCATCGCTGTTGTGTTCCTGACCTTGGGAAAAAGCTCTCAGGTTTTCCCCACTAAGAATGATATTAGCTATGGGATTTTCATATATGGCTTTTATGATATTGAGGTATGGTCTCTCTATCCCTACACTGTGGAGAGTTTTAATCAAGAAAGAATGCTATATTTTGTCAAATGCTTCTTCTGCATCATTTGAGAGATTCATATGGTTCTTGTCCTTTCTTTTATTAATGAAATGTATCACATTGATTGATTTGCGAATGTTGAACCACCCTTGCAGCCCAGGAATAAATCCCACTTGGTGGTGGTGAATAAGCCTTTTAATATACTGTTGGATCCTAATGTCTAGTATCTCAGTGAAAATTTTGGCATCCATGTTCATCAGAGATACTGCTCTTTAATTCTCCTTTCTGACGGGGTCTTTGTCTAGTTTTGGGATCAAGGTAACGCTGGCTTCATAGAATGAGTTTGGAAGTTTTGCTTCCATTTCTATTTTTTGAAACAGCTTCAGAGGAATAGGTATTAGTTCTTCTTTAAATGTTTGGTACAATTCCCCTGGGAAGCTGTCTGGCCCTGGACTCTTGTTTGTTTTGAGTTTTTTTGTTTGTTTGTTTGTTTGGATTTCTTTGCTGGTTATGGGTCTGTTCAGGTTTTCTATTCTTTCCTGTTTCAGTTTTGGTAGTTTATAGGTTTCCAGATTTTCATTTCTTCCAGATTGCCTATTTTGTTGGCATATAGTTGCTCATAGTATGTTCTTAAAATTTTATTTCCTTGGTGTTGGTTGTGATCTCTCCTCTTTCACTTATGATTTTATTAATTTGGGTCCTTTCTCTTTTCTTTTTGATAAGGATAGCTAGGGGTTTATTGATCTTATTAATCTTTCAAAGGACCAGCTTCTAGTTTCATTGATCTGTTCTACTGTTCTTTGGTTTCTAGTTCATTGATTTCTCTCTAATCTTTCTTATTTTTTTCCTGCTTGGTTTAGGCTTTATTTACTGTTCTTTCAGCTCCTTTAGGTATAAGGTTAGCTTGTGTGTTTGAGACTTTTCTAATTTTTTGAGAAAGGCTTGTATTGCTATGTGCTTTCCTCTTAGGACCACCTTTGCTGTATCCCAAAGATTTTGAACACTTTGTTTCAATTTTCACGAATTTTTAAAATTCTTCTTTAATTTCCTGCTTGACCCATTCATTCTTTAGTAGAATGCTCTTTAGCCTACAAGTGTTTTGAGTTCCTTGCAAATTTCCTCTTGTGATTGAGTTTCAAGTTTCAAAGCATTGTGGTCTGAGAATATGCAGGGAATAATCCCAATCTTTTGATACCAATCGAGACCTGATCTGTGACACAGTATGTGATCTATTCTGGAGAATGTTCCATGTGCACTCAAGAAGAATGTGTATTCTGTTGATTTAGGATGGAATGCTCTGTATTTAATCTGTGAAGTCCACCTGGTCCAGTGTTCATTCAAAGCCCTTGTTTCTTTGTAGATCTTCTGCTTAGATCTGTCCATTGCTGTGAGTGGGGTGTCAAAGTCCCCTATTATTATTATATTATTAATCTATTTCTTTAATTTTGTTATTAATTGGTTTGCATAATTGGCTGCTCCCAAGTTAGGAACCTTAATATTTATAATTGTTAGATCTTGCTGGCTAGACCCTTGAAGTACAATATAGTGTCCCTCTTCATTCCTTTCTATAGTCTTTGGTTTAAAATCTAATTTGTCTGATATCAGGATTGCTACCTCGGGTTGATTTTGATGCCCATTAGCATGATAAGTTGTTCTCCACACCCTCACTTTCAATTTGGACGTGTCTTTAAGTCTAAAATGAATCTCTTGGGTGCCCGGGTAGCTCAGTGGGTCAAAGCCTCTGCCTTCGGCTCGGGTCATGATCCCAGGGTCCTGGGATCGAGCCTCGCATCGGGCTCTCTGCTCAGCAGGGAGCCTGCTTCCTCCTCTCTCTCTCTGCCTGTCTCTCTACTTGTGATCTCTGTCAAAGAAATAAATAAAATCTTTAAAATAAAATAAAATAAAATGAATCTCTGGTAGAAGACAGCATATGGATGGGTCTTGCTTTTTTTTTTTAATCAAAAAGATACCCTGTATCTTTCGATAGGCACATTTAGCCCATTTACATTCACAGTAACTACTGAAATATATGATTTTAGTACCATTGTATTACCTGTAAAGTCCTCATTTCTGTAGATTGTTTCTTTCTGGTCTATGTTACTTTTGGGCTCTCTCTTTGCTTACAAGATGCCCTTTAATATTTCTTGCAGGGCTGGTTTAGTGATCACAAATTCTCTTAGTTTCTGTTTGTTCTGGGAGCTCTTTATCTCTCTTTCCATTCTGAAAAACACCCTTGCTGGATGAAGTATTCTTGGCTGCATGTTTTTCTCATTTAGTACTCTGAATATATCATCCCAGCCCTTTCTGTCCTACCAGGTCTCTGTGGATAGGTCTTCTGCCAGTCTAATGTTTTTACCATTGCAAGTGAAGGACCTCTTATCTTGAGCTGCTTTCAGAATTTTCTCTTCTATCTCTGAAATTTGGAAGCTTCACTATTATATCAGGGTGTTGATTTATTTTTATTGATTTTGGGGGGTTCTACCTGTTGGACTTGAATGCCCATTTCCTTTCTCAAACTAGGGAAGTTCTCAGCTACGATTTGCTCAAATATACCTTCTGCCCCTCTCTCTCTTCTTCCTCTGGGACCCCAATAATTCTAATATTGTTTCACTTTATGGTATTGTTGATTTCTTTATTCCTCCCCTCATGGTCCATTAGTTGCTTTGCCCTCTTTTCCTCAGCTTCCTTCCTTTCTGTCATCTTCACTTCTATGTCACTGACTCTCCTTTCTGCCTCATTTATTCTAGCCGTTAGAACATCCATTTAAGACTGCATCTCAGTTAAAGCATTTTTAATTTCAGCCTAATTAGATTTTTTCTGCACTAAGAGATTTTCTAATGTCTGTTATGCTTTTTTCAGATCCAGCTAATAACTTTATAATCATTATCCTGAATTCCAGCTCTGACATTTTACTTATATCCATATTGATTATATCTGTGGTGGAGTGTATTACCTCTGGTTCTTTCGTTATGAATTCCTCCTTCTGGTCATTTTGCTCAGAAAAGAATGGATGAATGAAAGAACAATAAAAAATATCAACCATGACCCAAACAAAATACCCACTAGATAAATCTGAAGAGGTCAGAAACAAAAAAACAAAAGCAAATAAATGGCGGGGGGCGGGGGGAGATAATCTCCCAGGTGGACAAAATAGGGTGATCCACTTGGTCCTGGCTGTATTTTGGTCTTTTAAAAGACACAACTCCCCAATTTTAAAGAAAGGAATATGTATGAGTGTGTATATGTGTGTGTGTGTGTGTGTGTGTGTGTGTGTGTACACACACACTGAATACAGTGAAAGGAAGCCAAAAATTGAATATATCTATAAAATGTAAATGTAACAATAAAAGTTAATAAAGGACTTAAGAACAAAGAGTTGATGAAATAAGAAACAGGTTGAAAAGAACAAAAAGGAAAAAGAAAAGGAAAAATTTAAACTGAAAAATAAAAGAATCATGAGGAAAAAAATCTTTGAATTTGATATATTATTTACCCCTGGTGCTGGAGTTTTGCAATTCTGTGTGCTCTATAAACTTGGTATTTGCCTGATGTTCTGGCTAGTCTTCAGGGGGAGGTGCTGCTGTGCTGATTCTCGGGTATCTTCACCTGGGTGGAGCTGCAAAGCCCCTTGCCAGGGGGCCAGGCTCTGTGTAGGCTGTTTGGGGTTGCTCTATGTGGCTTTTGTTCCCTAAAGGCTTTCAGGCCTTTAGAGGATGAAAATAAAAATGGCAATGCCCCACTCTCCAGCCCTGAAGGTGAAAGATCATGGCCCCTTCTCTTCAGTAAACCTTCAGTAAACACTTTTGTGTGCACCAAACTCTGCAGGCTACTGCAGTTCACACTCATGCCAATCCTCCTGGGGGAACGAGGAGGGTTGCCATGGTTCTGACCTTTGCAGGGCCCCCACAGGGAGAGTGGCTGCCCCATCAGGCCATGGTTCTGGGTTTACAGCAAACTGAGTGAGAGCCCCCTCCTGGGCTCATTGACCATAGCTGGTTTCCCCTCTCTCAATGCTTGGGAACTCTGCTGGCTCGGGCACCCTCATTCTTTCTGTGACCCCGGGGATCCTGAGATCACACTCTCCTACCTAGCATTCTGCCCGTTTCACCACCTGAGCACCTTTCAGGCAGGGACATCTTTCACTGGAGCAGACTTCTAAAGGTTCGGGTTTAGGACCCCGGGGCTCTATCACTTTCTGGTAGCTGGCTTACAGAGACTCCCCCCACCCACCACCATTTATCTTCCAATATATCCTCTCAGATTCACTTCTTTGCACCTCCTACCTTGCAAAAGTGGTCACTTCTCTATTTGTAGAATTCCAGCAGTTCTTTTTCTTACATCTCGGGTTGAATTCATAGGTGTTCAGAATGATTTGATAGATATGTAGCTAAAATTTCAGGGACTGGATGAAATGAGCCCCCTACTCTTCTGCCATCTTGTCTTTCCTCCACAGGTAAGCCTTGATCCTCCCGTCTCTCATGTCTCTCACCTGTAAAATTAAGACATCTTTGGATAGCTCTCCCTTTTTTTTTTTTTTTTTGCCAACTAAAGATTAAAGATCAAGTCAAATGTCAAACTTGCTTCAAAACTTACTGTGGACATAGCAGGAGTGGCTGGAGGCTGGATGAACTGCAGGAAGCATGCTCCTCAGATGCATGTAGACACACCCCCCAGAATTGCTCCTCTGAGCTGGGGGAGCACACCGAGAGTAAAGGACACTGTCTGCAGGCGCTTGGCCTTGAACTGTTTTGGAATTTTCAATAGCAGAGTAAATTATTTTCTCACTGATCATTTGATTAGCTGTTGCTCACAATGACTTATACCAAGAACAAGAGACTTCCCCCCATCTGTAAGTGGGTTATATAAGAGTTAGAGGGAACAGACTTCTCAAGGGCCCATTAAGTTCGAGCTGCAAATGTAGGCTTAAGTAATGCAAGATGGAGATGAGACGCAGAAATCACAGAAACAAATATATGGCATACACAGACAACCAAGCCCTGCTACGAAAAGCTTTAATCACCACATGTAAAAACAATATATTCACATATCAAAAATGGCTCCAAATGCTTTAGCATCACCATAACAGTCTAGAAATGAAAGTTGCACTAATATAAAAACCTTCCTGTTCATCACCACAAGATTTATGAAACTGTTTCTTATAAACACATTTTTTTTTTTTACCCTGAGGCTGACATCAAAGTGTAAAAGAAAAATCACTATCAGCTGGAATTTGTTCAATGTATAATTTTAAAAATCATTTATTCATTAGCCTGGAGTAGGTTCTCTTTACTCTCGCCACACATACTATATGAGGACAAGAGGAAAAGGGGACAGATGGTTGTGTCCAGTCTATTATATACTAATTAGGAGTTCTCAACTCAATCTATTGATCAAAATGAACAGAATTTTAATATCAATTAATGCCACACCATCACACTGAAAAGTTTATCAAAATTAGTTCTTCATTATAAAAGAATTGGCAGTACATTGTCAGACAAGAAAAACAGAAAAACAGAATTCTTTCTTACAATGTCTATTGCAATCCATTCTATTTACTACATCTGAGCCAACTAGTTAAGTTCAGAGTTCATACAGACTGCTTTGCAAACCTCAACTCTGGGCTTTTAGTCACACCTTGAGATAAGATCTGCACATCTACAAAAATAACTCCCAAATGCTACAACAGTTACTCTGTTCCAGTGGCGGGAAGTGAAATGGTGTTAAATTGAAAAAAAGGACAGCCATATTGAAGGGATTACTGTAACCTTTTTTTTTTTTTTTTTGGTGTGTAAGTAACAAATCAAATAAAAAGATTTTCAAAATCTGAATTCCTAATGCCTCTAACATTGTTCTTTTGTGAATGAATCTAGAGCAATAGTTTGCTATCTCTCACAAGGTAGTCTGGTGACTTTTATTCCAATTATTTCCATGATCATCTCTGCATGTTTCTAAAATGGGCTCCTCATAAATATTCACAGCCTTTCACGTAAAGTGGCTCTTAATGTGCACATTTAAGTCAGGAAATCTTTGTTGCTGCTTGGTTTCAAAGTATTGTACATAACAGTTTCCTGTGTACTACTTACTTTAAACGGTACAGTTTCGTGTATTCTGAGCTACAACAAAAATCTGGGGATATATGGCAGTTGAAGAATTACCATGCCTAATATTGGTCTATATGCTTCCTTTTTATGATTTCTAGATGTTCTCCCAATGCAAATGACTAAAACGAACAACATAGGCATGGAACATTGACTGGCTTTTCCCTGAAAAGTTAACCTGTGTTCCTAATTTCTCACTCAAAACTGAATGAGGATAATGGAGAGAGAATTCAGTATTAGACTGAGTTAGGAAAAGGTTTTCTGGCAAGGCTTGATACAGGTGTCTTTTTCTTTTTCTTTTTCTTTTTTTCAGGTAGAATCATGGAAAATCAAGGTGGGGAAACACTCAACCATCATATGGCCAATTCTTCCAACTGACATCTGAACTCTTGTATGACATTTCTGCCAAGTCATTGTCTAGCCTCTGCCAGAATACCTCTAGGGGCAGGAAGCTGTTCCAACATTACTTATTCTTCTTTAGAATAGAATAATAGCAAAACAGATGGAACAGGTAAACAAACTTCCATTACACATGATTATGAACTGGATCTAACTTTTTAAGTGTTAGCAGATTGTCAATTTACTACTCAAAAGGCTAAACCAGATTTGTTCCAAAACCCCCTGCCTTCTGCAATGATTCAAAATGGGGAGATCCAACTTAAAAATGTGAGTATTAGGAATCGCTGTTGAATAGCTGTGTGTGGTAGGCAGCAGATAAGAAATCTTACAAGTAATTATTGTAGGGACCCCAAAGCAAAGGGAAAAATACATGTTTTTGCAAAGCAATAAGTGTTTCATGTTGAAGAGGCAGTAAACACTGTGTGGAGCAAGTCATGGTATGAGAATTCAAGAGCCCTGGTGGGTGAACTATGGACTAATTACAGTCTGCAGCACTTGTCAGTTCTGACGTAGGAGATAAGAGAATGACATGAGCAGTCTCAGACTGCACTCTGCTCCCCTGGGCAATCAGAAGCTGGACACTCCACCTTGACTTTCTCCTTTTGGTTGGTCCGGCAGCTTGGAAATAACATTTTTATTTCTGATTTTTCCCAGGGTACTCAGCCTGCTTTGAGATTTTAAATCCCCGCTTTGGAAGACCAACAAGGCAATGTATTGATTGGTGGATAATAATGTCAGGATTCAATTTATAAAGGATCAATTCCTCTGAAGGGACGACACAGTTATGTCTGTTTTTTTTTATTTTTTGGACATATATATGAATAAATATAACACACACGTAAACTTTACAGACTCTGAATGATCACGGTAATTGAGACTCAGCTGATTCACTTTTGAGTGCTACCTTTCGCCTGTGTTCAAATGGCAACGGTATCGTATCAATCTTTTACAAACAAGACTACGAGCAACGGACAAAAACAAAACAACAAAAAACCAACCTTAAAGTCAGTATGTCTTTTTATATGGAGGCCACTTTTTTTTTCATATCTGTTTCAAAAGTATCAGATAGTGAACATTTAGTGGCTAGATGACAGGAGAGCAAATCTTCCTGCAAAAAAAGCACAGAACTTCCTTGACCACTGAGATTTGGAAGTGAAATCAGTAAAAGTCTATTAAGTACTCAGGATAGATCTGGTTGGCATCAAACACCACAAAGATCTTTGGGTCCCAGGTATCATCCACACAGCTGTCATATAAATTCACATAGCTCCCGTCTTTGGAAGGAGGTCGCATGTATTTGGAGTCTCCGTTTATGTAATCTCCAATTAGCACTCGAGCGAGAAACATAGATTTATACGTTCTAAACAGATGCCGCTGTTGCAAGCTTACGCCATGAATTTGGAATGTGTTTCCATGTTTTATGTCGTCTTTGCAGAAGCGACTGGAGTAAATAGCATCTCTAGCAAAATAGGTTCCTTAAACAAAAAGGACCAAGAAAAAAAAAAGCCAGGATTACTCTGAAGAATGTATGAAACACAATCAAAAACACTCTAATTGTTAGGGGAATATACACATGGAATCATCTAAGGAAAACAGATGTGGAATTTCCTTGTCCATAGATCTCTGAGAGAGAACAGAAATCCATGGATAAATTTTTTATAAATTTTTATACCATTCCATGCCATCAACACCCTCCCCTACTCCCACCAAAATGAAGTGACCAGACTTCTGCTTTGGAAAGAAAGCTTACAAAGAAATCCAGTATGTAAGACACAGACAAACTGTTCCTGTGAGTAAGCGTGTGGTGAGACCTGAGTTTGAGCTGCTTGGGTCTCCCATGCATTTCTATTTGCCTCCACTGCCTTCCTCAGCCCGCGGCCCTGGTCCAGCATCCACCGGCACTCTGCTGAGCACAGTGAGAGTGACTGGTCTGCAGAGATTACTTCAAAACCCAAGAAACCACATTATGTTACAGGGTGACAAGTCAAGAATATTTCTGGAGATAATAGAACCCAATAACCACGAAAAGGGCTTCTGAAGAGTGTAGTGCTGTTCCTATCTGAGCACTTCAGAAGAACAACTTCACACAGGTTTGTCACTGAAATCTGAAAACTCAATAAAGCATCAACTCTTCCAAAAGGGGAGGCGTAGGAGACTGACATCATGAAGGCAATATTTACTCTAAAAAATTTGGGAAATGAATCACCAAGTCTCAATTATGCCGTACTGACAGGATTAACAGCAACACTTTCCCCATCCCTGTACAGTTAAATCAATAGAATGGCCTTTTCAGTAATTATTTTTAAAAACTAATCTACTTTAGGAAAATGTAGCATGTCTCCATCCTAAGTAGTAGCCAGCTCTCTTGCGGGACATAAGGTACAAAGCAAGGACCAAAAAAATAAATGCCCATCCCTATCTTTTCTCCTCATCTCTCACCATAATTTCCTTGAGTCATGGGCATAAAATGGAGAGCTTGGACTTTCACAACATTAGAGAAAGGTGAGGAATTCCCCATTATTCCTCATTGCTCGTTAATATGGCTACTTACCATTTTTGAAAAATCAAAACAAAAAGTACTAGTACCTAGACCTGTCCACAATACAATGAATGCATTTTATAGTTCTCTGTATATTTGATATAAAACAGTTTATTACAGAGACTTACCCATGGAAAGGATTTATACATGGAAATTAAATTTAATGCAAAAACCAGCTAATTCGGACATGATTGTCCCACCTGAATGACTGGGACTGGGGGAGTATTTAATCTGAAAGAGGTGTCAAAGTCTTACTTCTACCCTGTACATGGAGGAAGTGGCTTTTCTGTGGCTCAGAAATTCTGAGGGTGTGCGAGGAACCTAATAGAGTAACTTTTAACTTAATGACTATCAAACTCCTGACTTATAAAACAATCTCTAAAGAGAGAGGAATCTCTCAGAGGACTCCAATGAGACCTGGAATTCTGATAATTACCTTTCCCAAAGAGAGCACCATGGATACCATTTATTCTCCAATCGAAGTTATGAATGCAAATTGCTTCCACAAATTCACTGCTGGTACCATGAAAGAGCATTTGCTCATTAATCTGAGGCACGCCTCTTTTTTTCTTGAGCTGAGCCTTTTTCCTAAAAACACAATACACACAGGCACAAAACACACAGAGAAACAGGCCATAAGTGACAATTACAAGTTTTCAGAAGAGCCAAGTTCAACACAAAGGGTGAAACAGAAAATACTTCCTTAATGTAAACCATAAGTGGACAAAGCAGCTCTGGAAGAGAAATAATCTCGAATGTTTTTGAATACATTATCATCTTACCAAAAATTATTAGTTAAAACTGATACCTAAGACTGAAAATTATACTAAAAACTATAGATATCCCAGATGATGCCCCATCATAGTGAAGATTTAACTGATTGCCTAAACCAGCCAAGCTTTACAGATGCCTAAAAATGACACTACAAACAATTAAATAATATAAAGTTCACAGTCTTTATTTATTCTTTTCTTTTTTTAAATTCAATTAGCCAAAGTACAGTACATCATTAGTTTTTGATATAATGTTCAATGATTCCTTAGCTGAGTGTAACACCCAGTGCTCGCCGTATCATGCGCCCTCTTCAATACCCATTACCCAGTTAACCCATACCCCCACCTACCTCCCTTTCTGCAACCCTCAGTTTGTTTCCCGGAGTCAAGAGTCTCGTGATTTATCTCCTCTCTGATTTCTCCCCATTCCATTTTAAATACTGAACTCCTTCAGCAGGGACCATGACCTAATCTTTTTATCTCCAGAGACTAGAAAACATTAGTTAGGTTAAAGTGAATTTTGTATCTTAGAGCTGGGAGGAACATGAAGCCATCCATTTCAAACCACTTCCCAATGGACAAACCTCTTCTTACACATAAAAATATATTCAATGCAGGATTGACTGTAACAGTAAAAAATGAACAAACTGAAAACAGCCTCATATAGCATAGCTTCCAGGCCCTTTTCTTTCCTGGACAGCATTTAGTTGACAAGAATCTGCTGGATATCTTCTAATTTACAAATGTCAGTAAGAAATAGAAGCAGAGTCCAGATATCATCAGCCAGCACCAGCTCTCCTGGCTTACCAGTGGCATCACTTTGTAGTTACTCCAAACCTCCAATTCTCAAACCAGACCTCTTTTTGGCTGGCTGTATTTGTAAAGCTGACTTATAGACCTAATGTAGTAGATTGATTTCAATTAAACTTTATCTTGAAAGGCAATTTTTTAAAAGATGCGTAATTTATAAACAACATGCAACTTAGTGACTTTGTCGGGGAATGACAGTTGCATTTAAATGAGAGAAGTGGAAATTGTTTTTCTCAAGGGTCATTTGGCAACATGTATCAAAACTTAAATGTATGTGGTTTGGTCTACTGGTGACAGTCTTTCAGACAATTAAGCATGAGGTTACAAGAGTGTGCAATAAACAAATATGTCCTTCAGAAAAACCCAGCATGTTTTCACTGAGAACAAATTTGCTGACTTTCTTTTTTAGACCTGTAGGTACCACATTTTTTTTTTTAATGATGCACACAGGTTGCTGTTCCAAGCAAGGAAAATATCATAAGAAATAAAAAAGATAATCAAATCTTTTTGACTGTTTCAATCTTCCAAGGTCTTTCTGACTCGTGACTCATTCACACAACAAATAGGCTACCCCGTCTCATGTTAAATCTTTCACAAGTGTGATAAGCAAGCCCTCTACATTTTCATCCAAATTACTGATAAAACTATTGAAGGGCTCAAGAAGAAAGCAAGCATGCCACTCAAGTTACTCTCAGCCCAAGACTTTTAACTGGGTATTAATTTTTCCCTTTGAACTATCACCCAGCATACATTTCTCTATCTTGCATCCAGTAAAAGAACGTTTGTCAACCACTTTGTAGAAAAAACCCAGTTATACCGTCTAGGGCCTTGGTCATCTACCACTATGGTAATTCTCTTATTTAGCTGGGCATTTGTGAATCTATACTGTTTTTTTTCTAAGTAAATATTTTAGTATACATCTTCCTAAGGTCAAGCTTCACCAACTGTAATGACTAGAAACCACTCTAAAATTAGCATATTCACCATTATACTTCTCAGGCACAGATTAGAATAATTTCTGGTTTGAAAATTCACCCGAATCTCTCATAGTGTGAGCGCTGAAAATCTGCTCAGTCACTGGATTGGACGTGGCATAATATCCCTGTAGAAGGCAGAGTGGGCTAGGGTAGGCAAAACTTTGCATCCCCACAACATAGTTAATTCTAGTACCAACTACTAAGGCACCTATGAAATGTGGAGATCCGTGACGTACTGTGATCTTGGGGTTCTGGAAAGACTAACTTTGAGCTCCGGGACCTCTTGGGCTGTAGCTAAAACCTTTGAGGAACATCACAGGATTCAAACCACACCAAGTTCTTCATGACCCTTCCCACCTTGGTCCAACGCAACAGCCATTCCTGAACTTCTGGAAAATACGGCAGCACCCACTTCTCAACGATATCTTAAAATTACCCACCCTCTCAGGGACTAGCCAAAAGGACTAAGTTGCCATGTGCACTAAATTGCAACAGGAATAACTTTGAGCTCCAGACCGAGGTACGTTTGCCTAGGTTTAGACCAGTATTTCTCCATGCTGGCTGAGCATTTGAATCACTTGCAGAACTTGTTAAAGACACAGGTGTCAGAACACAGAGGTTCTGATTCAGTAGACACAGGATGGGCAACAGACATCACCTTGTGTTAAAGAGCTCTGCAGGTGATTCTGCTAGGTGGCCAGGGCTGAGAACCTCTCATCTGAATCCACACTCTTCATGAGATTGCAGCTTTCACTGCTCTTAATTCCTTGCTGCCCCATCCTTCCCAACCCTGGATCAATCCAACTGCTTTCCCTCTCTGCTCTAAATATGGACTGCTGAAATAAATCATAGAACATACCTAGGTTTCCACTCCAAATCCACATATTCCAACACCAACAAAGCTATCAACACTGATGGAAATCCTATTGTTCCCAGGTTAGTTCTTTCTCCCTCATTTTCCACACTGGCCATTCCAAATCTCCTCTTTCCCCCATCTCTCCCTCTTATCTACACCTCCCTAACCCTTCATTCACTGTAGACTACCTCACTTATTTCACCAAAGACAATGAAAGTTTCAAGAAGGAACCCCATAACGTAACCCCCTCCTCATCCCCTACCTCTACTTATCTATAAACATGACTGGGCCACCCTCGTCTAGCTCCTTCTGTATATTCTAGTATATTGTTTGAATTCCACCCTATCATACCTCTTTAGGAGCCTTAATACATCAATTACCTTTCCCTTTCTCTTATCCTTTAAACTCTCCCTCTCTGGGTTTTTTCCTACTGTAATTTGCATGTGTTCAGATCCCTCCCAAATCCACAGTATCCAACTTCTCGCATCCCTCTTCTTTACTGCCAAGCTTCTTGGAAGAGCTGCGTACATTTGTTGAATATTAACATAGCCTCCACCAACATGGATCTCATCCAGGGTACCAGTGACCATATCGCAAGATCTGAAGGACATATTCAGTATCATCTTACTTGGCATCTCTTTTGTATGTGATCGTGAGGATGACACCTACTTGCTTAAATCACTTTCTTCCTTTGATTTCTAACTCTACCTTCTATTGGTTTTCTTCTGCCTTCTGTGGTTGTTACTTCTCAGTTTCTGCCTTGAGTTTTCCTCTGTCCACCCCCTGGTCCTCTTCTTTTCTTAATCTACATACACTCCCTGGTTATCTTATCAATTCTATGGCTTCTACTACCTCACATTTTCTAATAATTCCAAAACCTTTATTTCTAGTTTACACGACTCTTCTGAGTCATCACACGTATATCAACTACTACTTCTGCCCATTCCTCCCTAAAGACAAAGACCAAAATCTATTCCTGCCCATATTCCTTTAGTCAACCAAAGTGAGTCAGAAACTTTGGAGTTATCTTTTCTGTTTCTTTACTCACACCACTGAACACATTAAATCATCATTCTACATCCTTAGTATCTCAAATCCATCCTCTTCAGTACAACACAGCAGATGCCACTTTGGTTCAGGCCACACAATGTGTCTTGGTTTAATTACTGAACAATTTCCTAAATTGGTCTCCCTGGTTCTACCTGTGACTCCTTCAAATCAACATTTCTCAGCCTCCACACTAGTGCCACTTTGGGCTAACTAACTGACACCAGTCTTAATTCCCCATCCAACCACATGACAATTAAAAATCATCTCCAGTCATTGCCAAACATCCCCTGGTGGGGAAAATAACTTCTTATTGAGAACCACTGCTTTAAACCTCTTCTCCACAGTACAGCCTGATATATTTTTTTTCTAAAATGCAAATTAGATTGATCATTCTTTTCCTTCATGTTCTATAATGGATTTCCACTGTCCAGGAAAAAAATCCAAACCCCTCAGTTTGATTTATAAGGCCCTGCACGGTCTGTTCCTGCTAACTCTCTGACCTCAATTCCGGATCAATCCAACTCAAGTAAGTCTACTGAAGAAAATCACAATGGCTCTACTATAAACTCCTGTATGCCCAGCCTCTTGGCTACCTTTCTACCTTCTTCTCTAATCATTTATCTTAATTTTTATTTTTATTTTTTTTAAGATTTTTAAAATTATTTATTTATTTGACAGAGAGACAGAGCGATCACAAGTAGGCAGGGGAGTGGGGGGGAAGCAGGCTCCCTGCTGAGCAGATAGTCCAATTTGGGGCTCGATCCCAGGACCCGGGGATCATGACCTGAGCCGAAGGCAGAGGCTTAACCCATTGAGCCACCCAGGCGCCCTTAATTTTTATTTTCATTTCATTTCAATTTATTTTCATTTTATTTTCACTGGTATTCAATTTCATTTTCATTTCAATTTATTTCATTTCAATTGCCTGGCTCCTTGTTCAAATTATGGTCCTGTACCCTGTTATGTCCCAAGTGTGCCTAGAATACCATCTGACACAAACTATGTGCTACAACGTATTTGTTGGAAGAGGGGAGAGAAGTAAAAAAAGGCCTGGACAACATGGAAACAGATGCCTGAGGGACTCACGTGGGCCTCGCCACCTGTATAGTGAGTCAGAGGTTACACGATGATGAGAATGAGTAGGATTTTAGTTCTTCGTGGAGATGTCAAAATAACAGGCTGTTCTTACAATGAGACCCAATATTTTCTACTGTCAGAGCAGGTAACAGGTTCATTTACCATCACAGATTCCTGCAAACCAACTTTACATAAAATCATGAAGGGCATTGATGGAGTGAAACCATTTCCAGTAAAATCCCCAAGTATACAATGTTTAAACAAGGGTATTCACTGGTACCACTAGGATTGAATTGAGACAACTCAAATTATGAGTTCAATTATTATTGAACTCTATTTCAGAGGCCTGATTAAGAACAATGAATTAAGTTTTCATCAGACCATTTTAGAAAAATCTCACTTTATTCAATGAGAGAATAGAATTAAAGGGGGAGAGAAGCCTCCATCTTCCTTGACAAAAGGATCATCCAACAGGAACCCAAGAAAACCTTCTACCCTCAGCTAAACTCATTATTGTCAGAAATGAAAGTTGGCTTGGTTCAAAGACTCAAGACTAAAAAGAATACACACTGAAAACTCCTTGTAGTACCATAAACTGTTATGGCAATAAAACTGGAATATACTCAGGCCATATTACTACTTATCAGATGCATGAAAGAATTCCACGAATCGTTACCAGACAGAAGTCAGGTACGTGGGAATGAAATGAGTTAAGGTCTGCGATTTGCTCTGAAATAGTTTAGCAACAACAATAATAGAAATGAAGGAGAAAGATTATGTGCAGTAAATCCTAACAGATTAAGTCAGGATGATGGATATATTATATTATGTATTACATTCATTATATTAGACTCTTATTATTTGAAATTTTCTTGAGTAAATATTAAAAGTCTGCTCATATTTAGGGGCGCCTGGGTAGCTCAGTCAGCTTAGTGATCTACTCGTGATTTAGGCTCAGGTCATGATCTCATGGGTCCTGAGACAGAGCCCCACATGTGGCTTTGCGTTCAGCTGGGAGTCTGCTTGAAGATTCTCTCTCTCTTCCCCTCCCCCACAATTGTAGGCATGTGTGGGCACGTGATTTCTGTCTCTAAGATAAATACATTTTTCAAAAAGGTCTGCTATATTTTTAAAAATTAGAAATTATGTATCATAAATCTAATAAAAATATTTTGGGAAGCCATTGTTTTAAATAGTATTTGTTATTAAAAAATATAGCACAGCAGGTTAATTTGGACAACACCTTTAAGTTTTCTCTAATGGGCTTTATTTTTAGGGTAAACGTATACTGAGCAATCCGACACGTGGTTCCAATCTTAATTAAGTAGTCAACTAAGATTTTAAATCTACTGCATATACTGGGTCTAGCAGGATATCTGAAGGTGTATTTTACAATGTCCTCCAAAACAAAGCAAGCAAATGACTACAGTCAAGATGGTGCAATCACTTTTTCTGAAAATTCAATAATGTTTCCAGAGACGTCTAAGTCCACATAAAGGGCTATGCCAACCAAAGCCACACCAACAAGCCTGAACAGTTTCCTCAACTCCCTCCCGTTTCTGACTGCAGCCTGACGCAGAGCTCTGCCCCTCAAAAGCCACAGTGCTGCAAGTAAGCCTGGCCTTGACCTCCAGGGTGGCTCTCTGTCACCAGCCTTCACCCTGTCCCCCATGGAGCATGCTGACGTGGAACGCTGAGACACACACACAGTTGGCACAACAACCACCAAAAGAAAACATAGGTGAACACTGATGCTTTGCCTTCTCTAAAACTCCAGAAGCCTCAGAGGCCAAAGAGAGAGCCGGGGCCAGATGCCACCTCACCTGCAGAAGAACTCCCACAAGTCCAGGTTTTGAATTCTCTGGATTCTTTTAATTCTGCCGCGGTCCATTGTTTTCCCAAAGAGACTGGCAACCTCGTTATACTCGTGTGTTTGACTGTGCAAAGGAACCAGCTGAAAAAAAAGTTTGCATAGTTTTACAGGGGCCCCTTCTGTTCCCGCACAGGGCCGCTGGCCAGCCCCACTCTTACCTGATAGGGCACGTCGGTGTTCACATTCTCCCAGTGTGGGGGCATGGGGATGGCCTCATTTTCACAGATGTAACTTTAAATGGCAAAAGACACAACACAGTATTAGACGCTGGTGATAGTGATGGTTGATTCAATTCCACCTTTTCTCCAAAGCTTAATTTTCATGTTTGGGTTATTGTGACAAATGCAATTAACTAAAGCCCTTGGTTCTTTATTTTCAAATATTTACTCAATGTCTCCTGTGTGCTGCATTTTGGGTGCTGAACTGACAACGTTGATGGAAAACAGCCAATCTTAAATAACATCAAAATTTCAAAAATGGTTGTTTAATTGTCATGTTTTTCTAAAATTGCCAGAAGTTCTTTAAAATATAAGGAATATTTTAAATAAAGGCATCTCCAAGAAGAAAACAAAACCTTTGATTAAAAAACCTCCTCTTTAACAGATTGATATTGCCTATCAAATAAAGTCCAAACTCTTCAGCCGTATGTTCAATGTCCTTCAAGCTCTAACTCAAACCTAAACTTTTCTCTGTTGACTGCCCTCTATTCCCCCCACACAGCCTGTGGTAATTCACCTAGTGTGGCCAGTGAAACTTTGAAAACCTGCCCACCACGCTGAAGCCCCCGGATGGGAACACAGAAAAAGATGGTAAGTTGGAGAGCTTCATGGCAAAAGGCTGAAAAGAACATACTGATCTCCTGGGGACTGGAGATTACTAGAAGAAAGTCATAAATTTCAAGTTTTTCTTTAGCTTCCTTTTTAAAGCTGACCGTAATTTTTAAAAGATCCTATAATCATACGTTTTAAAAATGAGTATGTATGAAGAAGCAGACAGTGAACAGTTTCCTCTCTCTCCAATTGTCACCTCTTGCCCCAGCTATAAGTAATCAGGTTTTTTTAGACTTCAGTGTATTATTCTTTCAGACTTCTTTAGGTTATCACGAACCAAATTTTTACACAAATGATAGCAAAAACAGGTTCTTTGCAGCCATTTTTTCCCCCACTTATTATGTTCTTAAAGATCCTTCTGTATCAGTAGGTAGAGAGCATCCTCATGCTCCATCCCTACCACAAAACCTGGCCCAGGGTAAACACTCCATACAGGGTGGTTAAATGAACGAGGGCAATTGATTTTGCAGGTGCACAGAATTCTATGGTACAGATGAACCATCATTTCTATAAAAGGTCCCCTTGTTGATGGTATTCAGCTTGTCTTTGACTTTTTGCTACTGTTAAGAATGCTGCAAAAAACAAGGTTATCTGTTTGCCATTTTACACACCCACTAATGCATCTGTAGGATAACATCTTTGAAATGGGATTCCTGGGTCAGAGAACATATTTATTTAGGATTCTGACAGATACTGTCCAAATGTCCTCCTTGAACATTGGATTCATTAATATCACCACCAAAAATGGAGAGAATTCCTATTTCCCAACAACCTCTCCAAAAGGGGTATTATCAAACTTTTGAATTTCTGACAGTTTGATAGTAAAAAAAAAAAAAAAAAGAGTCTGGTATCAGGGCGCCTGGATGGCTCAGTTGGTTAAGCAACTGCCTTTGGCTCAGACCATGATCCTGGAGTCCTGGGATCAGCTCCCACACTGGGCTCCCAGCTCCATGGGGAGTCTGCTTCTCCCTCTGACCTTCTCCCCTCTTGTGTTCTTTCTCATTCTCTAATAAAATAAAATCTTTAAAAATAAAATTTAAAAAAATAGTCTGGTATAATCTGTAGTTCTCTTATTATGAGTGAGGTCATAGGTTTCTAATGGGTTATAGGTCTTCTACTCAGAGATTCAGATATTGCAGAGATAAGCCCTTGAAGGTAAGAGCGTCAGTACTTTTCCCAGTGTTTGTATTTTGTTTTTGTTTTTGTTTTGTTCTTCTTGTTGTTTTTCGGGAGTTTTTGTTTTGCTTTGTTTTTTACTTTCCCTGAAATATCTTCTAGCCTTGGAAAAGTTTTTTTTTTCCCCTAATTTTTATGTACCCCATAGCCTTAATAAATTGTAATTTCCTTGCCAGTAGGAAATGTAAACCACTCCGTTTGCATGTAACACATGCTTGATATATTCTTGCCACAAATGAATATATCTGTATCAATGGCCACTTGCTTTACTCCTTGCTCTCCTGTAGCCTACCTAACTGTTCTCCCTCTATCATTACCTTGCTTATTGTCTTCCATTCTGGTTACTCTCTCCCTCTCTTGGCTTCTATAGTCTGAGACAGAACAAAGTGCTCGACCCCATAGTGTGCTGCTTCTCCCCACCAAAGTACACCAGAAATAATAACGTGCAATTTCACTAACATTGTCCATGATTATATCTCATTTTTCGCCCAGATTACATACTCTCGGAAGCTAAGTAATTTCGTTATTATATTCCTCATACTCAAGAATAAAGATATGATGTGGCTGGTAAGAAAATAATATATTCTCCATATTCCATAGAAGTACTAAGGCATGCATTCTATAAGTACCTAAATAACATTTAAATCATGATGCTAAAATATAAGCCAAAGGTCTTAAGAAACAAACAGATAAAAACTTAAAGCATTTCTTTCCTTTCTCTAATGCTTTCAGAATATCTCCCTAGGAAAAGTAAAGGAGTATGTATCCACTCTAATTCACACGCTAGCATTTTTTTTTTTTTTCTGATTGATTCTATATTCTTTCAACAGCAGGGATATCAATATTCGCTTGGGCAGAAAATAGGAGGTATGCTGTAAGATTTTCCCCTTCCCTTTCATTCACATGAGTAACAAACACATATTCTCTTGGGCATCTCTGCCTCTCTTTTCAGGCTGCGTGCAGCCAGTGAGAGCAAAAAGGAAAATGTGCAACCAGCCCCGGGAGCAGAGAGCCGTGCTGTTGGCCTGCTGCTCTGGCCCCTCCTGCAGGCCTCCTTTGGTCAGGACAGATTGGAAATCACTCCCAGGAGTCCCCCGGTGGGGATAAGTGGAGGTAGAAACAAAATGGGCAACTGCCTAGGATTTACAGCCCGCATAACTGGATGGTTCTGTCAGAGTATCT
The DNA here is from genome assembly GCF_964662115.1 of Mustela nivalis. Classification (NCBI taxonomy): domain Eukaryota; kingdom Metazoa; phylum Chordata; class Mammalia; order Carnivora; family Mustelidae; genus Mustela; species Mustela nivalis. Next base: position 106,580,180 of record NC_139026.1, on the reverse strand, counting down.
GCAAGTTAATTCAAGCCTACTTCAGTAAGCTATTTCAAGGACCTGTAGTGGAGACCATGTGGCATTATGTAACTGTCCTAAAGAAATGAAAACATGTCAAAATATACAGGGAAATGAAGAGGACAACAGGGAAGGAAAAAAGGACAGAAAATAATCATATTGTTAGTTCATCAACCATTGTGAATTTCAGTAACAGAAAGAGCAGTATCAAGATCATGAAATAACCTACCCAGACATTTTCAGACTATTTGTTCCTCTGTCAAATACTAAGAAAGAGGAGAAAAGCCCACTCTTTCTACTCCTATTCTCTTTACAATACCTGAAAGCACTGATAGAAAAGGGGGCTCTTTTTATTAAGCGCTGTTTTCCAGTGATGAGATTCATTTGCTTCATTTCTGTATACAAAGACAAAGATACTAGGTAAGTGGTAGGAACATATTGTGCTGTAAACAGTCACGAAGATGTGTAGCCACACCACCTGGCGATGGGGAACCTTGGGGCTTAGGGAAGAGCTGACAGACACAGTCTATCAAGGATATCTCACCGTATCTATTTACCATGACATAAAAGTGCTATTCAGGAGGAGCCTAGGTGGCTCAGTCAGTTAAGTGTCTGCCTTCAGCTCAGGTCATGGTCCCAGGGTCCTGGGATCGAGCCCCACATCAGGCTCCCTGCTCAATGGGGAGTCTGCTTCTTCCTCTCCCTCTGCCCCTCCCCCTGCCTGTGCTCCCTCTCTCTGTCAGATGAATAAATAAAATCTCTTTTAAAAAAAGTGCTACTCAGTGAGTAGGGCTTCATGGCATGATCTGCGCTCACACACAGGGTGTTGGGCTCCTGCAGCACAGTAGGCAGGGCCCACTCCTTTCTGTATCCCACTGCCCATAAGCAGATGCTACAGTGCCAGAATTCCAAACTTTGGAAAATGAAGAGTCCTCGGAAGAGAATGAAATTATAGAAACAAATCTTTTGGTTGGTTTATTAGGGGAAAGTGTACTTTGATTTCTCCAAAAATTTGGGGAACAGTAAAAAGATACGTTACCACCAGAGAACTTGCGCAATTCACAGAATTCCAAAAACTGGTACATTTCTTGCCTTCTCTCTAAACTGTATACCCAAACCAAAAAAATAGAAAACCCGCTAGATGCAATATATACTTGTTAAAAAGATTCTAGTGATAAAAGTCTAATTAACTAACTGAAGGTATCATTTCCTTCTTTCTTCTGTGCCTTAGCTATGGCACTAGCACCAGGTCCATTTCTTTGTTCCCACAAAGCTAAGAATTGAAGCTTAATGTGAGATGCTAGTCCCTCTGTCTTATCTAACTAGCATTATTTCATTCCAAAATAAAGAGGTTTGCCCATCCAGGCAAAGGCTATAAGGTATAAAGTATGTTCTTCCCTTTCTAGATTCTCTTAGGTTCTGCCTACAATGGCATCACCACTGTGGAGGAAAAGGCAAGATCATCTCAGCACAGGGAGCAAAGCCTGTGGTGTCATCTTAAAGCAGCTCACTCTGAGTTTCTGTTTTACCATTTTTATCTAGAGCCCCTGAGTTGGCCTGTGGCGGAATGGCTGGGGCTAATTTTACAAACAGTACACGTGAAATGCTGATACCTGTAACTTTGATGTAGTATCATTATATGAGGGTTGGTGAAATTGAATGATTATATGTGACTCTTATTCTTTGATAAAGACTTTTTTTTAATAAACAGCATTGTTTGGGAGAAAGCTCTCCCTACAATCTCATTTACTAAAAATTACTCTTTCAGAAAGATGTGGCTTGTTGAATTATCTACCGAATGCTTTGATAAACTTTATCCTCGTCATGCAGCCTGGTGTGTGCATTATCATGGTGTCTCCATATTGCTTCCAACAGGCACTTGTACACAAGACGTCTAAAAGGTCTAACAGATGCCTTCTGTCTCAACTGAGGCCAAAAGACAAATATCAGGGTCCCTTAAAGGCAATCTATTTGCCTAACGTCATAAAAAAAAGTGATGGCTAGCCAGGAGTAAGAATATATTAAAATATAACTCTTGCTAATCAAACAAGCTTTGGGGGAGACAATAATCATCAGCGATTTGGTTGCATCAACCTCTTACTGGACAAAACCCTTTCACCATTTCTGGGTCTTAGCTCCTCCAAGGTGATTTCTGAAGGCTTCACCACCCTACTAACTGTGTCATAACAATACTGCTCATAGAAGCTGGGATGCAATAGCTAGAGGACTGAGCCATGCAGCAGCCAAAATATGCTTTATTAAGAAAGCCTCCCTGGGGTGCCTGGCTGGTTCAGTCAGTAAAGCATATGACCCCTTGACCTTGGAGTTCGAGCCCAACACTGGGTGTAGAGATTACTTTAAAAATAAAATCTTAAAAAAAAAAAAAATCCTCCCCATCCAGGTGTTCTATGTCTCTATGCAACCAACAGCTGAAACTACCAGCTTGAAACTGAAAGAGTTGAATTCTACAGGTTTTTCATGGGGTACCTAAAACCATGCCCATATATCATGGATGAAATCCAAAGTGGGACTGATTTCCAGATTAGCTGGCTATTCTGTGAAAGAGACAATGAAATCAGAAAATGTAGAAGGCAATGTCCATTAAAGAAATAGTTTTCTGTCCTTCAGCTGAACTTTTGTCTTCAAACCATCACCAGCTAGTGTTACTAACCTCTCAGATTGATCCTTAAAATAAAAAGATTCCCAGCTATGTCAAAAGGCTGATGGTGAAAAAAACAGCTAAAAAGTGTTTCGTGTTCCTTAGAAGTGTTACATAAATTCAAAATATACGACAATCTCCACATACATTAGTATCGATAAGCACTCAAATACTCCTTTATAAAAGGTCATGTTGCTCAAGATTTTAAATCTTGAATTTTTATAGAGAGATTTCTGTGTATGACAAAAAGGATTTACTTCACTGCTTACAAATATATCAACTAATTCTCATCTTCAGAACTGTAGATTTTACCGTATCAATATACTAAAAACACACAACTATTAGGGAAAAAAACATACCTGCAAAGTCTATCTTGTAGCTGAATTTGGAAGTAGTAAAAGAAATGGAGCCACAAGGGTTTGTTTTGAAGCTTTTTTCGATATCTTCACTGCTAACTGAACACTGAATGTTGGTATCCGGCTTTAAGACAAACCAGAAAGTTTCATTTACCAGCTGTTCACATCAATGGCTTGGCCACAGAGGCGGTTCTGTGGTCACAGAGACAGAGAATGGAGCAACAAGGGGAAGTGACTGGTCACCTGCTCTAGTCCCCACACACAGGGAGAAACACAGCTAAGCCAGCGTGTGCAAAACAGTGTCAGGATTTCCAGCAAAGACACTCTAGCAACTGCTTCGAATTCCTCTTTCCAAGTTGATACAACTTTTGCAAATTATTATAACAATTACAACTTCCTCACTGGCTCAAATGAAATCTTTAAGTAGGCTTGGAAGTAAAACAGGACCATAAGCTTTTGAGTTTGGGTTCAGATTCACTAGCTGCATGTGACTCGGGATGGATTCTGTGACCTTTTCTGAGTTTCAGTCTCTTTGACTGTGAGACAGGGCTTTGGAGCTGCTGGGAGGCTAAAGAAGAAAAGGTACCTGTGGCGTCTAACATAATACCTGGCAGACACAAGGTGCTTAACATGGGCTTGCTCTCTTCCCCTTCTTGCCCACCAAATGGAACTTGGAGTTGCTCGGCTGTAATGACACTACCCAACTCAGTCACACTGGCCCTCTGTACCTGCAGTGATCGCGCACTGCTTCTTCTAAATACGTGACTGACAAAAACCTGGGGAAACGAAAAGGAAAAGGATTTCTCATTTTTCTTTTAGTCAAGCTATCTGATGTCCTTAAGGCTGGATGTCCTTCAGGGTCTGCACTGGCACACTGTGCGGCAACCAGGTGGCGCTAAGTGGACCGGAAACCCTTCTGGTAGGTTCTAGAAAGGAGGTACCTGAAACATGTGCCACTTCCCACACTCTGCCAGGTAAAACCAGCCCCACTGGGTGTCCGACGTGTCCATCTCATCCATCTCACTATCCGTCCGCTTGGGTAAGAATTCTTCCGCTTTGTGAAACATCTCCTGAAAAGCCAGAAAGAAGCAGAAGAAATACTTTTCTTAATAACCAATGTATTATTTAGACATCATTTTTCTTCCTACAAAGTACTATATTCCAAGTGTCCTTTCCACAGTGACCCTTTGAAAATACTATTCTCTCTGGCAGATTGACTCTGAAGATAAACATTTATGAAGGCTGAATATAATATCACTGCTTAACATAATAATACTCTCAGGTAAGATATATCGATGCCCATTCAACCATTTAAATAAGCTGTGTCAGTATCTATAAGCACTCCAGATTTTCAATATAGTGCCAAGAAATTTCTGTCTTATCATATGTCCACATATTTGATCAAAAGAATCCATGCTATCACAGCTCGTTAAGACCAAATTCATCTTAGATTTGTTTTAAACTTTCATTATTCTATGGCATGGAAAGATGTTTATAATCTATAGTGTTGAATACAAAAAAAGGTTACAATAAATAGAAATGGTATAATCCAATTCTCATAAAAAATCCCCGCATACATGAATGCATGTGTATGTACATGTCTATATGTGTATATGTACACACATACAGATAGTCTGGATGGATATACAACAATTTATGATAGCTTTTTCTGAGTGTCAGGATAACAATAATGATTGTAGGAACACGTACCTGCCTCTTACAATGTGCCAGGCACTAAGTGCTGTACAGATAGTAACTCATTTAGGACTCAAGACAACCCAGTTAGATAGGTATTATTATCCCAAATTTATAAATGAGGAAACTGGAGCACAGAGAGATCATACAATACGGAAGCCAGGACCCAAACACAGGCAGTCTGGATTGAGTCTGTGCATGTACTGCCACAGTATACTGTCTTATGCTTCATTATCAACAATCCTACAATCTTCCCTATATCACGTAACTCGTAACTCGTGTCCACACTATCTTTGAAAATAAACATTCTTGAGTAGAGATTGTGATGAAGAGAGGGTCAGCAGAAAAGGAGTGATGAGGTTAGTCAAAGATGATTAACTTTATCTGGAATGTGTCCTCCTTATTCCTTCAGGGCTTTTAAATAAATTAAATTTGCATAAAACTGATACATGAAAACAGTCCCTGTGCAAAAAGGTCAAAACATTCTAGATAAATGTAACCACGTTTTTTACCATCCCTTCCTTTCTAGTATCTTCTCACTTTCCTTCTCCAGGGTTAACCAACACTATCACTTATTCTTTATCTACACACACACACACACACACACACACACACACACAGTTACTGGTGATTTTTAAAAACCTTTATTTCTTACATCTTCTTTCCTTTTACAAAGAATGTACACTATTTCGGTGATTTAGAAAATAATTGCTTTAAATTTCATTACTTAAAATGGTCCATCCTCCAGAAGGTCCATCCTTCTTCCACATCCAGAAGCTGTGTAACCTAGCACAAGTTCCTAATTACCATATCTAGGACATAGTTTCCTCTTCACAAAATAGAGATTAAAGACTCCTTCCTCACTGGGCCATTGTTAGAAATGAGTGAGATAATGCAGTAAAGTGCTAAGTACAGTACCTGAGCTCAATGAAGGGGGCTTGTTATATTTTATTCATGTTTGGAAACTTCTCCAAGGAATGCTTTATGATTATTTTCTGGATTTTTCCTTCATGTTTTAAAGTTGATTGGCGGCTAAGAAATGAAAAATAGAACACTCTAGGATGAAGAGCTTCAGGTATAGGACCCACTATTTGCCTTATACTTTTTAATCAGAAAATAAAGGCAGTAATTTGAAATTTAAGATCAGTTGTCCAGGTTAACTGTTCACAACTCCAGCTCTTCCTTCTATTATTGTTCATATTGTTCACACTGTTGGGCCATTTTACTGTGAGAAAGAAAGAAAGCAAGAAAAACCTTAGTTTATTTATTCTTCTGGAAATAACTCCCCAAATGTGGAAGGTTGAGTTTAAAGGTAATAGTTAAGATAAACATTTGGCTTATAAGTTCTATCTTTTCTCTACCAGAAAAGGGAAATGAAAACAAGAAATAGGAAACAGAAAATACCCTTTATACAGTATGCACATATCATGTGTGCTTTGCTATGTCACACTGTCCCTCAGATCACAATTTAAGCCAGGTTACAAGTATAAGTATTTTACCAAAGTCCTTCCAGAACTTCCTGTCATAAATAGCTTTGGGTTGGACCTAGAACAGACTCATATTTATCACTATTTTGGAGAAGGCAGTACTATAGAAAAGTGCCCCATATAGAACATTTCTGAAACATTTCAAATTCTATAAAACTTTTTGTCTTCCATAGCCCAATGTGCAGGAGAAGTCACTATCCTCCAATTAAAGTTAGGGGGAAAACGAAGCAGAAAAAATGCAATAATTTCATCTACAATCATAGAGTCAGCCAGTGAGTTAAAATGGCAGAGTAGTAGAAGGACCCCAGGTTGATCTCCTCCCTTGAACACATCTTGATAAATATCAAATCATTCTGAACACCGAAGAAATCAGTCTGAGAACTGACAGAACAAACCGCATACTACAGGGAGAGAAGAGGACACACTCTGGGGGCACCTGGGTGGCTCAGTGGGTTAAGCCTCTGCCTTCGGCTCAGGTCATGATCTCAGGGTCCTGGGATCAAGCCCCGCATCGGGCTCTCTGCTCAGCAGTGAGCCTGCTGCCCCCTTTCTCCGCCTGCCTCTCTGCCTACTTGTGATCTCTCTCTCTGTCAAATGAATGAATAAAATCTTAAAAAAATTTAAAAAAAGAGGACACACTGTGGAGGGTAAGAAGTGTGGAGACATAATCTGGGGGAGAAACAGATCATGGGTGCTGCAGTGGGGAGAGAGCCCTAGTCACAGAGAGAGGTGAGAAAGAGAGCACACAGGGAACTGCACAAGGAAAACACTTCCCCAAAACCACCGACTGGGAAAATGAGAAAGCTGATTATTTTGAGTTTTTATAACTAGCAGGGCCCAAAGACTGGAGGTTTAGAAGTCCTCGCCATGGACATCATGGAACCCAGCAGGTACTGTGGTACTCCTGTGGAGGAGGGTAGAGGCCTGAGAGCAAACATGATCTGAGGATCCCCTACGATGCACTGGAAGAGATGGTTCCCCCTTCTTGGAGTGAATCTGGGAGAGGTGACATTGCCCTGCGGGGGACAAAAGAGCTGGCAGGCACCGTTACACTGTCCTTTTAGCATAGGGGCACAGACACCTGCTGAGGGCAGCTAATCTGGACCCTGGCTTTTTGCTGCACTTTACTCTAAACTCCAAGCTCCTGAGCATTCATGCAACTGCCCTTCTGGGACAAGCCAGCACCAGTGACAGTGTGGCAAGACCCTCCCCCAGAGGACCAACATAGGTCTGTGTCACACCGGATCCCTAAAGTTTGGAGTTTTAAAAATCAGTTGGCATCCCTAAGATACAGACAGGTGCACTGTGCAGCCACGTGGGCAGATGGATCAGACACAACAGGGTGAAGGCGGGTATGTGAGGGACACCTGGGACACAGGAGGAGAGACTGTAGGTTCTTCTGGGAGGGCTTTCCAGACAGCTGTAGGTACAAATTCCCCTCTCCCAGAACAAGGAAGAGGACTGGTACAATTTCCCTTTCCCACCCCTACTCATAAACTAACCTTGGTAAGCAGCACAGCACCAACAGTGACAGCCTAAACTGCCTACACCAAGCCCTGTTCCCCTGCACTCTGCAGGTACTTCTTTACTAGGGCAAGTGTGCTTGCAAGCCAGAGCAGTGGGCTAGTCCCCAGGAAGACTAGGAGAAATTCCCACAGCCACCAAGTCTCCTGACCATTGAGCACTGCAAAGTTCCAGCTCTGGAAGGAATAGGATCTGGCTTCTTTTAACGAGCAGACCAGAGCATGCCTAGTTAAAACTTGCCATACTCTGACAAGGTCCAAACACTGTCCACTGCAGGCAAGGAGAGCCTCTGCAGACAACTGGCCTGAAGGATAGAACAGCCAAAATACAGCAGCAGACTGAATGCAGCACACACCAGACACTCCCTGAAGCACCAGGCCCTGGACACTATGCGATTTCTTCTCCATAAAGCTATTACTCTCAGAAACAGGAAACATAACAGGCTTTCCGGACACACAGAAGAAGACAGAGACCTAGACAAAATGCCAAGATGGAGGAATTCATCTCAAAAGAAAGAACATGGCCAGTCATGGTCAGTGATCTAATTAAAACAGACATAAGTAATATGCCTGATCCAGAATTTAAAACAATAATCATAAGGATACTAGCTGGCCTTGAGAAAGGCACAGAAGACACCAGGGAGTCCCTTACTGCAGAGATAAAAGACCTAAAAACTAGTTAGGCCAAAATTAAAAAAAGTAAATAAATAAAAATGCTACAACTGAGATGAGAAACTGACTGGATGTAATGACCACAAGGATGGAAGAAGCAGAGGAATGAATAAGTGATATAGAAGATAAAATTATGGAAAATAATGAAGCTGAAAAGAAGAGGGAAAGATAAATATTGGATCATAAATGTAGACTTAGGGAACTCAATAATTCTATAAAGCATAGTAACATTTTATCACAGGACTCATAGAAGAAGAGAGAGAAAAGGGGACAGAAGTTTTATTTGAGCAAATTATAGCCAAAAACTTCCCTAATCTGGGGAAGAAAATGGACTTACAAATCCAGGAGGCACAGAGAATTCCCATCAAAATCAACAAAAACAGGCCAACACCAAGGCATACCGTAAAACTTGCAAAATATAGAAATAAGGAAAAAAATCCTAAAACCATCAAGAGAAAAGAAATCTCTAACTTACAAAGGTAAACAAATGAAGTTAGCTACAGACCTCTCTACACTTGGCAGGGCATAAAAGAGTGGCATGACATATTCAACGTTCTCAGTGGGAAAAATATGCAGCTAAGAATACTCTATCCAGCAAGGCTGTCATTCAGAAAAGGAGAGATAGAATTTCTCAGACAAACAAAAATTAAAGGAATCTGTGACCACTAAAGCAGCCCTGCAAGAAATATTAAAGAACACTCTTTGAGGTAGGGGGGAGGGTGGGGACCAAAAGCAACAGACTAGAAAGAAACAGAGAACATCACCAGAAACAACAACTTTACAGGTAACACAATGGTACTAAATTGAAAGTAAAGGGACTGCTCCAAAAAAAGAGAACATCACCAGAAACAACAACTTTACAGGTAACACAATGGTACTAAATTGAAAGTAAAGGGACTGCTCCAAAAAAAAGGCATAGGGTGGGGACGCCTGGGTGGCTCAGTGGGTTAAGCCTCTGCCTTCAGCTCAGGTCATGATCTCAGGGTCCTGGGATTGAGCCCCGCATCGCATCGGGATTTCTGCTCAGCAGGGAGCCTGCTTTCTCCCCCCTCTCTCTGCCTGCCTCTCTGCCTACTTGTGATCTCTCTCTCTGTCAAATAAATACAGTCTCCCCCCCCCCACAAAAAAAGATTGAGATCATACCATGTTTATTTTCTGACCACAATGCTATAAAACTTGAAGTCAACGGCAAGAAAAAATTTGGAACGACCAAAAATACACAGAAATACATGCTACATGGAACAACATGCTACTAAAAAATGAGTGGGTCAACCAGGTAATTAAAGAAGTAATTTAAAAATACCTGGAAACAATTGAAAATGAGAACGCAACAGTCCAAAACCTTTGGGATATGGCAAAAGTGGTCATAAGGGTAAAGTACATAGAAATACAGGCCTTTCTCAAGAAGCAGGAAAAGTCTCAAATACACAACATAACCTTATATTCAAAGGAGCTAGAAAAGGAACAGCATATAAAGCTTAAAGCCAGAAGAAGGGAAATAATAAAGATTAGAGCAGAAATAAACAATATAGAAACAAACAAAAAAAAACAGCTGTATAGATCAATGAGACGAGGGGCTTGTTCTTTGAAAGAATCAATGAAATTGATATACTCCTAGCAGACTTATCAAAAGGAAAAGAGAAAGGACCCAAATAAATAAAATCATGAATGAGAAGAGAGATCACAACCAATACCACAGAAATGTAAATGATAATAAGAGAATATTATGAAAAAAACACACTTGGTAATCTGGAAAAAATGGATAAATTCCTAGAAACTTACTAACTACCAAAACTGAAACAGAAAGAAATAGAAAATTTGAACAGACCACTAACTAGCAAAGATATTGGATCATTAATCAAAAAGTTCCCAAGAAAGAAAAGTCTAGGGCCAGATGGCTCTCCGGGGAATTCTACCAAACACTTGAGTTAATACCTATTCTTCTCAAACTGTTCCAAAAAACAGAAATGGAAGGGAAACTTCCGAACTCAGTCTATGAGGCCAGCATTATCTTGATTCCAAAACCAGATGAAGACATAGGGTTTTGGAATGGAACTAAAAAAAGAGAATTACCAGCCAATGTCCTTGATGACCATGGATATGAATTTCTCAAGGGTTAACCAACACTAGAAAATCAAATCCAACAGTATATTAAAAGAATTATTAACCATAATGAAGTAGGATTTATTCCTGGGCCACAAGTATGGTTCAATATCCACAAATCAGTCAATGTGATACACCACATTAATAAAATAAATGTTAGGAACATTATGATCCTTTCAATAGATGCAGATAAAGCATCTGACAAAGTACAGCATCTGTTCTCAATAAAAACCCTCAACAAAGCAAGGATAGAGGGAACATACTTCGATACCATAAAGGCCATACATGAAGGACCCACAGCTAATATCATCAATGGGGAAAAACTGAGAACTTTTTCTCTATGGTCAGAAATAAGACAGGGATGTTCACTCTCAACACTGTTAGCTTAACATGGTACTAGAAGTCCTAGGCTCAGCAATCAGACATCAAAAAGAAATAAAAGGCATCCAAATCAGCAAGGAAGAAGTCAAATTTTCACTATTCACAGATGACATAATACTCTATGTAGAAAACCCAAAAGACCCCAACAAAACGTTGCTAGAACTAATACATGAATTCGGTAAAGTTTCAGGACACAAAATCAATGTACAGAAATCTGTTATATTTTTATACATCAATAATGAAGCAGCAGAAAAAGGAATCAAGGAATTAATCCCATTTACTGAACCAAATACCATAAGATACCTAGGAATAAATCAAACCAAAGGGGTGAAAGATCTGTACTGTGAAAACTATAGAATGCTTATTAAAAGGCATTGAAGATAACACAAAGAAATGGAAGAACATTCCATGCTCATGGACGGGAAGAACAAATACACTGCTAAAATATTTATACTACTCAAAGCAATCTACACATTTAATGCAATCCCTATCAAAATACCACCAGTAGTTTTCATAGAGCCAGAACAAACAACTTGCATGGAACCACAAAGACTCCGAACAGCCATAGCTATCTTGAGAAAGAAAAAGCAAAGCTGGAGGCATTACAATTCGGGACTTCAAGTTATATTACAAAACTGTAGTCATCAAAGATAGTATGGCACTGGCACAAAAACATAGATCAATGGAACAGAATAGAAAACCCAGAAACAGACCTTCAACTCTATGGTCAACTAATCTTTGACAAAGCAAGAAAGAATATCTAATGGAAAAAAATACAAAGTCTCTTCAACAAATGATTTTGGAAAACTTGACAGCCACATGCAGAAGAATGAAAATGGACCACTTTCTTACACCATATACACAAATAAATTCAACTAGACATGTTCTTAGAGGCAAGGGAAACAAAAGAAAAAATGAACCATTGGGACTTCATCAAGGTAAACATCTTCTGCACAGCAAAAGAAACAATCAACAAAACTAAAAGGCAACCTATGGAATGGGAAAAGATAATACCTGATAAAGGGTTAGTATCCAAAATCTATAAAGAAGTTATCAAACTCAACACCCCCAAAAAACAAATAATTGAGTTAAGAAATGGCAGAAGACAGGAATAGACATTTTCCCAAAGACATTCACATGGCTAATAGATACATGAAAAGATGCTCAACATCACTCATCATCAAGGAAATACAAATCAAAACCATGAATGTCAGAATGGCTAAAATTAACAACACAGGAAACACAGACATTGATGAGGATATGAATAAAGGGGAAAACTCTCACACTGTTGAATGCAAACAGGTACAGCCACTCTGAAGAACAGTATGGAGGTTCCTTAAAAAGTTAAAAATAATACACACACACACATATATGATATGCACAATGGAGTATTATTCAGCCATAAAAAGAATGAAATCTTGTCATCTGCAATGATGAGGATGGAGGTAGAGTGAACTATGCTAAGCAAAATATTTCAGTCAGAGAAAGACAAATACCATGTAATTTCACTCAGATGTGGAATTTAAGAAACAAAACAGATCAACATAGGCGAAAAAAGAGAGAGAGAGGCAAATCATAGAACAGACTCTTAACTATAGAGAACAAACTGAGGGTTGCTGGAGGGGAGGTGGGTAGGGAGATGGACTAAATGGATGATGAGTATTAAGGAGGGCACTTGTTGCGATGAGCACTGGGTATTACATGTAAGTGATGAATCACTAAATTTTACTCTTGAAATTAATATTACACTAGATGTTAACTAACTATAATTCAATTAAAAACTTGAAATAAAACAAAACAAAAAACATAATCATAGAGTTAGCAGTACAAAGAAGATTAAAGAAACACCCAAGGATTCTTGAGTGTCACTTCTTCATTAAGCTGCCAACCCCCATGGCCTCATTTTCATATACAGATAGTTGCACCTTCTCTCCTGTTGCCAAAGCTTACTTTGGTTGTTTTGCTTTATATATACTGTGGCTCTTTCCAAAGACTTAGTTCGTAAGAGGAAGGGTAATTCTGTATAATAAGGCTCAAAGAGTAAATCAAGTTTAAATTAGTAACTTTAAAATGCAATGGATCTAGATTAGAACACATTCATAGGCAATAAAAGGAATGTGTGTAAGTTGTCTATCATAGAATAGATAATTAATACATGCTAGCTGAATTAGTGTAGCCACCATGCCAATTTTCAGTTTTTAATTGACAGAACTGATACTTCCTGCATACCAGGTTATGAAGAAAAAAGGTAGTATAAAGTGAAAAAGCATTTTGTAAATTTTCAAGTGCAGTGGGTATGCTGGTGGAATCCATCTATAATGCTGCCTATTCCAAAGACAGTATTTTTGGGGCCTGGGAACAGTCAACCTGGATCATCAAATAGAAAGCCTATGTGGAAAATGAGTTTAAAGTCAAAATCCCAGTGTATACAAGAAAAATAATGTCATCTTCCAGACTGGTTAAAAGCTTTCTCATAAGTTTATTATAGTTAACAAAATACGTTAGCATAAACTAATACCTTGAGAAAAATCACATTTGGTAATGAAAACTTCCTTTTCTCTATAGAAAGAAGATCTAAAGCCTGCTATTAAAATATTAAAAATAGGGAGGAACTTTTGGAATGACAGAGTAAGGAGCTCAGTGGACCTTCTCCCCACCAAACCACATTCTAATTGGTGAACATTATTTTAAAAAACATTATCAAAATTATCATCAATCATCATTAAATATATATGTATATGTATATATATATATATATATAGTCTCTAGAAATTGTCCTAAGGGCATCAGCAAATGGACAAACATTTAATCAAGAAAATCTACTAAATCTCAGAACAGGCAAGAGTCTGTGGCATTTGACTAAGATATATAGTCCACCAAAGTTATGTTACAGAAGATCTATCTCAATCATGTGTAGACAGGGGCTCCCTTTCCCTCCACCTCCTAGTCCTGGGCTAGTTTCATCCTTGAAGGGGAAGGTTGCTAGTGTTTCTCATCTTGTTCAGCCTAAAGGTATAGGTCTATTCTGAGCAGGCAACAGAGGAGACTGACCTCTTGGCTCCTCCACCCGGTCCCAGTTTATTTGGTGGAAATTCTACTCCAGGCCCAGTAGGTTAAGAATTCTGAGTCCTGATTGCTATCAACCTAGTTTGCTTGTAAGATAGAAGTTCCATACCAACAGGAGGAATTCAAGAAGACCAGGGATGCCAATAACCATTCTATCCAAAATCCAGATATCACTTTGGGAAAAGTCAACTCCCACCCTCAAACTCAGGTGTAGCAGTACAAGAATTCTACTGAAGGAAAAGTCTTACCATAAGGACAAAGAGCTCCACATCTCTGTCTGAAGGGACTGACTTTATTTGGAACAGAAAGTAGAGAACTTCATACCTAAGAACACTATTGGGGAAAAAAAATATAGAATCTCAAGGAAAAACAACTAAGAAGCCCAAAGCCCTAATACAAGCCAAATGGTAGAGAATACAGAAATTTAATACAGAGAACCAGGAATAACCAAGAAAAGCCCTCCTGGAATTACAATGAACCATGAAAGTCAGGAAGGCTGTGTACAAGCACCAGGTAGTATCCACAAAGGAATGATCAGAGCAGGTCATGGGACAGACTTGGCAACATTTCCTAAACTGCACATGGATGGATCATCACAGGATGGTAGCCTCACTGGCAAAAAGGGTTTAAACAACATCTGAACTCATTGGGTAACTGTCCTTTCATTTAAAAAAAAAAAGAAAAAAAATCAGTTGCCTATGTTTGTGGGTCTATTCCTGGTCTCTGTTCTGTTCTGATAATCATTTTCTCTATCTTGCTGCCAATCCTACACTGTTTTGATGACTGTAGTTTCACACTGAATCTTTAAATCAGGTAGTGTTAGTGCTCCAAATTTGTTCTTTTTCAAAACTGCTTGGCTATTTGGTCCTTTCAATTTTAATTGGGATGGCATGGTGATCTAGATCATTGCCATCTCAACAATATTGAGTATTCCAACCCATGAATGAGGTGTATCTCCTGACTTATTTAGGTCTTAACATTTTTCAGTAATGTTTTATAGTTTTCAATGTATAGATCTTGCACGTCATTTATGTAAGATTCATGTCCAAGTAGTCCATATTTTTGATATTACTGTAAATAGAACTGCATTTAAATTTCACTTTCTGATTGAATGTTGCTTGTATTTAGAGATACATTATTTTTTGTACACGTATCCTGTATTTGGCAACCTTACTAAACTCTCTTGTATGTTCTAGATTTTTGGACACTCCAGATTTTCTAAGTAGGCATTTTATATATAGATAAATATAGACTCACTTCTAGCATATAGATGCCTGTTATTTCTTTTCCATGCCTTCTTTTTCTTGCCTTATTGCACTGATTATCATCTCAAGTACAATGTCAAATAAAGAATGGGCATCATTTGTTCCTGATCTTTTTTTTTTTTTCATTTGTTCCTGATCTTAGTGAGAAAGTATTCACTCTTTCATTCTCAAGTTTGATATTAGATATAGGTATTTTGTAGATGCCCCTTCTATCAGGGGTCCACATAACCTCAGGCTCATAGGAGAAAGACTCACAGGACTCAGAAATTGTTCTACTCATGGTTACAGTTTATTATAGTAAAAATATACACAATGAAATAAGCAAAGGGGAAAAAGCGCATAGAGTGACATCCAGAGGAAACCATGTATAAGCTTCCAAGCATTCCCTCCCAGTGGAGTCACACAGGAAACAATACTCCTAGAAACCATATGTGACCACTTCAAAATGTTGCCAAGCAGGGATGCTCACCTGAACCTAGGTGTCCAGGGTTTTCACTAGGAGTTAGTCATATAAGTATATGACAGTTACCCTACATGACTGACCTCAGCTGCTGACATTCCAGACCTCCAGAGAGAAAGCAGGTGTTAACCATAAATCACACTGCCAGTGTAAATTATCTGGGGAAACTGGTATAGCATAGCTCAAGATCTCAGGCATGCAGATACATTCATTAGGCAAACTATTCTAAGAGCTTGCTTCTCTGGAGCTAGGGAAAGGACAGTTATTGAAAAAGGCCTTTTTTGAGATGGTACATGATTTGAGTACCCTAGGTCTACTGAGTTTGCTATTTTCTGCATACCCCTTATCAGGCTGAGCAAGTTTCCTTCTATTCGTAGGTTGCTGAGAGTTTTTATCAGGGATACTGAATTTTGTCAAATGCTTTCCTGCATACATTGAAATGATCATAGGGTTTTTCATTTTAGTTTGTTTATATGGTGAATTACATTGATTGCTCTTCAAATATTAAACCAACCTTGCATTTTTAGGATAAACATCATCTGGTAATTATGAATTAACCTTCTTATATGTTAGACTCAATTTGCTAAAATTTTGCTTAAAATGTATGTATCTATGTGCCTGGGTGGTTCAGTGGGTTAAGCTTCTGCCTTCAGCTCAGGTCATGATCTCAGGGTCCTGGGACCGAGCCCTGCATTGGGCTCTCTGCTCAGTGGGGAGCATGCTTACCCCTCTCTCCCTGCCTGCCTCTCTGCCTACTTGTGTATATCTATATTCATTAGGAAAGAAATATTGGTCTATTGTTTCTTGTAATGTCTTTTGACTGGTTTTGGTAACAGGGTAATGATGGCTTCATAATATGATTTGTGAAGTAAAAACTTCTCTTCAATTTTCTGAAAGCTTGTGCAGAACTAGTATTGTTTCTTCCTTAAATATTTGATAGAATTTACAGGGAAATCATCTATACCTGGAGTTTTGTGGGTAATAACCCTTTTCCATATATGAAAACTCTTCAATAGAGTTGGGATTATTCATGTTATTTCTTCTTGAGGGAATTTTGGTAGTCTGTGTCTTAGAATATACCCATTTCATCTAAGTGGTACTGACATTAAATTGTTTATAACATTCTCTTATCACCCTTTAATATCTGTAGTGATATTACTTCTCTCATTGTCAATATTGATTATTTGTATTCTTTTTCTCCTGATTTGTCTGGTTAGAGGTTTATCAATCCTATGGATGTTTAAAAAAAAAAAAAACAGGAAAGAAAGGAAAAGAAAAACAGCTTCTGCTTTCATCAGTTTCTCGGTTTTCATTTCAGTGATTTTAAATTTTATTTCCTTGCCCCTGCTTGAATTTAATTTGCTCCTTTTTTTCTAGTTTCTTAAGGAGGAAGCTATAATCACTAATTTGTGACATTTCATTTCCAATATAGGGATCAAAGTAGCCCTAAATTTCCCTCTAAGTACTGTTATAGCAGCATATCACAAATTTGATACATTGTCTTCACATTTTCTATCTCTTCCACTAATGGGTTGAAGTGGTACTTGCTTACCAAATGCTTGCAGTTTTTACAGGTCTTTCTTTTACTGAATTCTAATTTAATTCCATTTTGATCAGATAACATACTGTACATGACTTGAATTCTTTTAAATGTACTAAGACTTGTTTTACAGTCTAGAATATGGTCTATCATGTAAAATGTCCCCCATGTAGTTGGGGGAAAAATGTGTATTCACCTATTGTTAAGTGTAATGTTCTATAAATGTGAATTAGGTCAAGTTGGTTGATAGTATTGTTTGAGTCCTCTGTATCCTTGCTCATGTGTACCTACTTATTCTAGCAATTATTTAGAGAGGAGTATTAAAATCTCCAACCATAATGGGATTTGTCTATTTCCCCTTACAGTTCCATTAGTTTTGCTTCATGTATTTTGAAGCTCTATTATAATCATGTATATAAATGTTTATGATTAACCAAACTCTTTATCATAGGAAATGACATTCTTTATCCCTGATAATATCATTATTTCTGAAATCTAATATACCACTCAAGCTTTCTTTTCTGCCGTCAGTGCCATAGTTCCCCTTCCATTTAGTTTTATCCTATTTGTGTCTTTATATTCAAAGTGTGTTTCTTATAGACAACTTAGAATCAGGTTTTACTTTTTACTCTAATCTGGCAATCTGTGTTCCAACTGACATGTCTACAGCATTTACTTTGGTATGATTATTGATATGGTTAGGTTTAAATTTATCATCTCTTATTTGCTTTTGTTCCATCTGTTCTTTGCTACCCTTTTCAATCTTCTTTTAGATCAAATACTTTTAGGATTTCATTTTATCTCTGTTAGTGGATTAACTATAACTCTCTGTCTATATACACAATTTTCCTTGCCTTACTTCCCATTCACTCTAAAACCCACCCTAATTTACTTTTTCTAGCTTCTGACCCAATATCTCCCAACATCATCACAAACAAGCAAACAAACAAGAAACAGCACTTGCTAGGACTTCCAATGAGCTTCCATGTTGCTAAATCCTATGCTCTTTTATCAGTCCTCATCTTACTTGACTGCTCAGTAACATTCCACAGTTTACCCTTTGTCCTATATTACTCTTTTCTTGATTTCCATGAAATGATACTCTCTAGACTGTCTTGGATTTTTGGCCACAAGTTCTTGATTTCCTTTGTACCTTAATGTCTATGCAGCCTGTAACTTTTCAGTTCTGTGGGCTCATTCCTGGCCCCTTTTCTTGTCTTTTGCAGATTCTTTGAAACATGGTCCTCAAGAATTATGATGTAGAGTTCACAGGCATTTTCAAGGGGAAATTAATGTTCAGATCTATCTTGTAAAGTTGAAATGTAAGAGAAATAATGATTTTTATGAAAACTTTAATTTCTTTAAAGTTACCAGCTCACTATGTCATTATGTTCAGTCTGTGCTGATCAGTTCATATCAGCTAGTGTTCAGCAAATATGGCAGTGTAAAACCAAGAAAACTTTCACATCATTTTCAAACAAAGCCTCAAATCAATTCACTTTGTTGATTATTAACTAAAGAGGCACTCCTCAGCTAAAACAGGTAAAGATCTTGATATCTCTGAGAAACTGTCAGTCCAAATTTAATGCCCAACTTAATTGTGGGGCGGAAAAAAACAAGCTACTGACAACATTTCTTTATTAAATGACTCAATTGGAAGTCACATATTATCAATGGCATGTTATGATAAAATTGCCACATGAATGTTTCAGCATTTACTTGGTTTTAAAAGTTAACTACTTGTGGAGAAACATAAATCAGTTTTTATAGCATATATACTCTGTAAGGAGGCAGAAGTACTCAACAAATTTTTGTTCTGCATATAAGTGAAAACTCACACCACAAGGGAAGCCAGTTTTCATTTAGATGATGATGCTTCTGTGAGCTGTGACATGGGCTGGAAAAGGGGCAACCCACTCAAAACTGACAGACCACAAGCTACACAAACAGCAAGAGAAGGTGTTGCTGCATCAACAAAAGGCGTTTTAAACACCTGGAACAATTACAAGTAAACAGTATGTCTCCTGATTGTAACTGAGTGCTGATGGAAATAATGAAAATTAAGTATCAGCAAATCTCAACAACTCAGTATGTGTTCTCAAATGTGTGGAAAGACATGGCAGTGTTTGCAAAATCACCCGTTGTCTACTTGAGTGTCAAGGAAAGAAAGTGCTGACAAGTTTCCAGAAGGACAGATCGAATAAAAATATTTCTTTATGATGCTGATAACACTAATAACCATTCTTGATTTCCAGAGGCCTGCTTAAGTATATAGCTAAAATATACTCAGGATCTGAAATAACCTAAATCTACTATTTCAAGGCCAAAACTCCCAATTTTTAGTGAGGAGGAGAACGAAATAACCAGATTTTCCAGTCACGAAACTATGCTACAAATGGTTCGATTGCTAGGGTGTGATTCCTTCCCAGAATCTGATGGCTTTCTTCACTCATCAGAGAGTGAGACTTATTTTATTACTGTGGATATATAAAGAACCCATCCAAATGTTACAACAAAACATGAACAGATACTTTCCAGAGACTGAAGTAATCAAAGAATGACTAAGAATATATTTGCTCCTATCTTCCAAATGTTCAGGCTGGTTGAAACATTTGCTCCTACAGTTACTTAATCTTTTAAGTGTGTCAATTTGGCAACTTATTGAACACTAGGAATAGTCTTCAGGGAGAAATCTTCTCATACATTCTCAATATGTGTTTGATCTTGGCATT
Source organism: Mustela nivalis (assembly GCF_964662115.1). Lineage (NCBI taxonomy): Eukaryota > Metazoa > Chordata > Mammalia > Carnivora > Mustelidae > Mustela > Mustela nivalis. The sequence continues at coordinate 106,560,241 of NC_139026.1, read as the reverse complement.
CTAAAACATCTGACAGAGCCAGCAAACACCAGTTGCAAATCTTGACAATCTATAATTAAAACATGGAATTTCCTAATTTAGTAGAAATACAGGGGAAAAAAAAAATCAGGGATGCCTGAGTGGTTCAGTGGGTTAAGCATCTGCCTTCAGCTCAGGTCATGATCCCAGGGTCTTAGGACTGAGCCCCACATCAGGCTCCTTGCTTAGGGGGGAGCTTGCATCTCCCTCTTCTTTTGCCTGCCACTCCCCCTGCTTATGCATGTGCACGCTTGTTCTCGCTCTCTCTGCGTGTTAAATAAATAAATATGTAACCTCTAAAAAAAAAAAATTAGTGTCTGGATCCAACTACAGCTCAAGCTATCTGTAAACAAGTTAAATACATACTTTGTATGAGGCTGCAAAAATATCTTTTTCAATAATGAAAACATTAATTTTTTAAATACTACTTTCTTGTTTAAGATTGGTGATCTGCATGGGTGCTGAAAAGTTTGAGAAACACCATCCTAGGGGTCTCATTTACTTCATGATTTTAAAAGCCATCCATACAGACTAAGGCCAAAACTGCCACTTCTAGCCCAGTCTCCAGACCCACATACCCAATTGCTTCATTGACTTTATTGCTTGAATGCTTCATAGGCACATTAAACCTATAGCAGGCCCAAAGCCAAATCTTGATCTCGGCTATATCTGCCCCTTTCCCAATCTCCCCATCTCAGTGAAAATATTTCATTCCTCCCAGTAGCCCATGCCAGAAACCTAGCACCCTTCATCCAAAGTGCTGCCTGAACTCATCCACCTCGGAGTCTCTCTCCCTGCCAACACTGATTTAGTCCAGAAAACCTTCATCTTCACCAGGGACCACACTGCAGCTCCCTAAGTGGTCCTACAACAGCCTTTCCGATGGCCCTCTGTTTTAGTTTTCCATCGCTGCTGGAACAAATTACCACAACTTTAGAGGCTTAAAACACCACAAATGTATTATCTTACCCCTCTGTTGGAGTCTGACATGGAACTCACTAGGCTAAAATCACCATGGCCTTGATTCCCTTCTGGATGCTGTAAGGGGGAGTGTTTTGTTGGCCTTTCCAGGTTTTAAAAGCTACCCATATTTCTTGCCTTGTGGCCCTCTCACTTAATCTCCAAAGCCAGCACTGCTGACTATTCTTCCATAACATCTTTCTCTGACTCACTTCTTTTGCCCCCTTCTTCTGCTTTTAAAAATACTTGTGATTACACTGAACCCACCCAGAAAATCCAAAGTAATCAATCTCTCAATCACAACATCAGCTGATTAGTGATCTTAATCCTCCTTTGCTATGTAACCTAACATAGTCAAAGTTTCTGGGGCTTACAATGTGGGTATCTTTGGGAGGCCATTATTCTGCACTTCCTAATACATAACTTAGTTTCTGCGCAGCAGCCAGAATGGTCTTTTTTAAAAAAAACACAGATATGTTCCTTTCCCTTCCTATATAAAATCTTCCAATGGCTTCCCACACTTCTGAGGATGAAGTTCAAAATCCTAAACATGTGTGACAGAGCCATGCTCAGCTAGTTCCTGCCTACCTCCTGGCCTCCTCTCCTGGTTCCCTGGCTTCCAGCCACACATGCCTCCTCTCTGCCTCAAACACCAAGCTCCTTTCTGCTCAGGGTCTCTGCTCATGCTGTTTCTGCTGTCTAAATAGCCCTCCTCGACTCCCGTCCAAGCTTTATCTGGCTAACTCTTGCTCAATTCTTCAGATCGCTGTAAAAGTGGCTTGAATTCAGAGAGCGGACACACCTGATATCCCTAATATTAACTCCCCCTATTATACGTTGTCATTGTTCTCTTTCTTTCAGAGGTTTTGCTGCAAGTGCAGTAAAATATTATTTGTGTAATTACTGGTTTAATGTCTGTCTCCCTGCACTAGACTGCAGCCCCTAAGGGCTGGGAGCTGGTCTGTTTCATTCGCCACTATAAACGCTGAGGCTTAGAACTGACCAGGTTATGGTAAGTGCTCAATAAATAGACTGGTGCTATCAGGATCTCAAAAGCAGATCCAACTCTTAGAAGGTGAGTTGTATAAGCCACAGACCTCAATACTCTGCATATTTTAGACTAGGTGGGTCATACTCAGCATTTCACTCACTCCATCCTTCAAACCTGTTATGAAAGTCTGCCTCTGGCCTGTATCACAAACTCTGAAACTCCAGAAACCATTAAACTCGTTGCCTTGGCCTTGGGCTGCATCTACCCTGCCCATCCTGGGGAGGCCACATCATTTCCCTAATGCTACTTGTACACTGCACCACTAGAAAAAAAAAAAGTCCTAAAAACATGGGAGCTGGTGTCACAAAAAAGTCGTGGTTTTCTGCCACTCAAGCATCCTTCTTTTCCTCTGACTCCCTGTGTCTTTCCCCACAGGCCCTTCTCTACCACTTAAGTCCTCATATCCTAAGTCAGACTGGAGAGAGTATGTGCTCTGGAGCCCGAAAGTTCTAGATTTAAAACCCGGTTCTCTCCTTATTCGGAAAGATCACCAAACTTTTACTTAACATCCTCCTTGAAAAAGGGAGGACAATAATTTGTTAATTCCTACCTTACACAGGTATCAGATAACCTCCGTGTGGGCATGCTCTGCTGAGCACTGCCTCAGCCACCAAACAGTGGCATAGCACACTACTCACAAGCTGAACTCAATCCACTACTGGGATGATTAGAAAGAACGCCAAGACACAGGTATCAGGATGTGAACCTATGACTATACGTGGATCTAAGAACACAGCTTCATAGACACTGTGCCTGCTGTAGAACTTTCATTTCCAGGAACAAATTCTACCTCCACTCTCCCCCCAAGCCTGCGGGATGCTGCCTGACTCAGGAGAGATATTACACGGATCTCAGTTACCACCACCCAAAAGCCCTCCATCCTCATTCTCTGAAAATGCCCATACTGACATTTGAGATTCATCAGATATGCCCTTTTTCCATTTCACTCCTTCATCCAAACTGTACTTGCCATTCTCTTTCACCTTTGGGGTCTGTGGTCATTTTGCTCCTTTGCCCTTCCCTAAGGACCAGTTCTATAACTCCGACACCTAGCTCAAATGTAACTTAGGTTAGAAAACCTTCCTAGTCCCCCAAGATCCTCTGGTATCACTTCTACTCCCCCAACTATGCTGCAAGGCCCCTGAGGGGCAGGCTCTGACTTGATCCATATTTGTAATGCCCCTCCCTAGTGTCTAGAATGTTTTATATGTGATAGATACTTAGTAAATACTTGTTGAGTGGGAAAAATGAATCAGTGACTGGTTTCTCTGGTAGTGCAGTTTTGACATGCCAACTGTGAACTGTCAGAGACACAACCAGTAGAGGTGTCCATCAGTGGGCTCAGGAATAGGGTCAGGACTGGAAAGATACATATGGCAGGCATATTCACTACAGTAATACCTGAAGCCTTGGAGCTCACCAAAAAAAAAAAAAAAAAAAAAAAAAGTCTGAGAAAAAACAAAGGCTAACAGTAGAATATTTCAGGGATAGAAATTAGTGCAATTAAGATTATGATTCAAAGATAAATCATAAAAAGAAGAAATCCAAAGCAGTACAGTCCCGGGGAAAGGGTGTGGGGAAGGTCCTGAGAAACACTTCGAGTGCATTCATGTTGCAGAAAGAAGAGGCTGGAGGCATGAAAGTCACTACCGATGTGTTGATTCAAAAGTTCTCATTGACCTCCTACCAAGTAAAGGTGTTAGGGGCAGAGGTGAGGCTGGAGCATAGAGGTATGAATAAGAATGACAAAAAGTGTAAGACTATTCTTTCAAGAAGCTTGACAGAAAAAGGAGAGGTAAGAATCATAGTGCCAAGTGAGTCTGGAAGCAGCTGTGAATATAAAAATCACAAAGACAAAGATGGCTCAGCAGGCAAAGCACTGCAGCAATACACACACATTATCAGCGCTGTCACCCAGCAACAGCAGGCAGTAAAACAGGACACAGGCACTCATGTAATTATGCTGCATACTCACCTGCGTGATCTAGAGAAAATCGTTCTCCCCTCCCTCAGCTAACTCCTCAGATTCTTTTAATAATATGAGTTTGCATGTGGCAAGGAAGTATGGAAGAGTTCATCACGGGAAGTAAGGTCTGAATACTGTAATGCATGGGCTTGTAATCTTACAGATGTTCGTCATTCTTTCAGTTTCCTTCATCAGTGCGAAAAAAGGAAACTGAAACTCCCTCACACGTAATAGTTATTATTTACTCTAATCGCAGCGAAGAAGAATAAGATGATGACACAAGAGGGCAGAGAGAGGCAGGATAAAGGCACGGTACATACAGTCAAAGCAGTTATCACTGCTTTGATGACTTTCACACCCCTTTGATTCCTTTCTCCAGACTTTGCCACTTTTCTAAGCTGGGGGACATTAGTCAAGGGCTACCTCCCCCAGGTGGATGGCAAACTGCCAAGAGCTCATATCAGGACTGAGTGTGCCTGCTGCTTCTGTCAATCAGATCTGCCTTGGCAGGGACATTATGCTTTATTTACCTCAAGCTGCCTGGTCAGTGAAAAGCTTGAGTAGATATCACTGACCTCATGACTGTGTGGAAAGATAAAATAAAATTTTGTACTGAGACAAAGTTTATAACTCCTTGGTTATCCTGTTTTAGGTTTTTCCCCCCAAGGAAATGTTGCAAGCTCAGTGCTCATTTTTCACACTCAAACCATGTCATGGAGAGGTAATTCTGAGAATTACCATGGCCAGCATCAGTGTAACATTTTCTCAAAGCCACTTGTGAGAAGAATACAGTATCATACAGAAGGTATATTTGCAAGAGGAGGTCTATCTGCAGCTCATGGGTAGTACATTAAGGCCATAGACGCTATCAAAATAAACAGGGAGAAATAGGCAGAAGTCCTCAATTAACTCAGTTCACAGTGGTCTTGCTTCACAAAGTAGAATTTATTAGTATCTCATTCAATGGTAAGAAATGGCAAATAGTAATTTCAATTGATGGGTAATGCAAAAGTCATCCTCATTTATCTTTAGGATACGTTGTAGTTTTGTTTTTCATTCCCAGTATGTTTGGCTTACAGTAACATTAAAATTAATTCTCATTCCATGAGCACAGCTGGACAAACTGTCCAGATGTCACTTCTATTAATATAAACTAACAGATTACTAGAAAGAAACACACACAGAATGTTGAATTTTTAAAAACTAAACTGCCCTTTTTGACGGAATTAATATGCTCATAGGAAGGAAACCAGTATCAGTAAGAAAACAGTCACATTAAGACATAGCAGGGTGGGGGTGCCTGGGTGGCTCAGTGGGTTAAAGCCTCCGCCTTCTGCTCAGGTCATGATCCCAGGGTCCTGGGATCAAGCCTGGCCGGGAGCCTGCTTCCCCCTCTCTCTCTGCCTGCCTCTCTGCCTACTTGTGATCTTTATCTGTAAAATAAATAAATAAAATCTTAAAAAAAAAAAAAAAGACATAGTAGGGTGGCACAATCGGGTCGAAAGAAGAATGTGGGATTATATGTGGAAGGTTCGTCTATTAACAAAGGTCAGTGTGCTCTAGTGAAATCCAGCAAAATCATTAGGGTGATGTCAGAAGAAACAGCATTCCTCACAAAGAAATGACATAATGCTATATAACAAACCAAATTTATAAGACATTGACTAATGTCTTTATAATCCTACCAATATACAAACAATCCAACAGCGACTGCTAATGTCTCTGTGATGGAGGAGGGATAATGAACAGCAGGAGAAAAGGACTCCCTCTAGCACTAATCCAGTCACTTTTGCTAACTCTAAGAATATTTACGGAGTGCCTACAAAGTGCCAAAATAAGGTACCAAAATAAACAAAATGGACAAAAATCCCTGCCCACAGGAAGCTTACAATATAGTGAAGAATCTGAAACATGCGACATCGAGCAAGACATACTTAGGCGACTAAAAAATTTGTCCTGGAGAAACCAAGACGCAAGGGAGTGTTCATAAAAATTGAAGACACACGGGCCAGATGCGCGGACGCTCGCACGTACAGGGACATGTACAATGACAGAAACTGAAGCCTGTTGGTGACAGACAGCCAAAGTAAATACCAAAGGAGAGAGCCCATTCCCATTAATTCCACACTATTTCTGCTAAAACAAAACAAACAAACAAACAAAAAAAAAAAAAACCAGCGACCAGCGATGACTTTCCTGTGAGGCGGCTTGATACTACTGCAGGGTTCCATGGATGAACCAAAAAGAAAAAAGATCTTAGAGGAGGACCAGTTACAGGAAGGACCAGGATGCGACCACAATGTGCAAGCAACGAGCGCGGACCCAGAGACCAGTTCCCGCTGGGTCAAAACTTAAAAACGTAACAGAATGAACTGATCAACACTCCAACTCATCTGGGAAAAGAGTCCAGAAATGGGAAAAACAACCACAACAACAAAAACCCAAGTATTGATTCGAGCCCAAGCGTACTGCGAGTGTGAAAACCGGGTGGCAAGTGCATCTGGGCAGCGGTCTCGGCCCACGGCAGCTTCCCACGCTCAGCCCGACCGCTCGGCCGCCGCGGGACTCCGCCGCCGCCCCAGCCCGCTCTCAAGGTGTACCCGGCCATGTTACTAGGCGATCTCAACCCTAACAAGAGATGAATGGAATGCTCCGGGCAAACGGATTCCACGCCGGCGAGAGCTGCACCCGAAGGAACGCAGAAAAAACAAAGCGGACGAAAATACAGGCAGACGCCATGCCAACCCGGGGGTCAAACGAGGAGGGGGAGACGCGACTTGCAGTTGAAAAGTTCCAGGTCCTCCGTGCCGTCCACTGGGGGGGAAAAAAATCTAAGAACTTCACCCTCTACAGGCTTAGAACCTACACTCGGTCCCCCCCAAGTCTGAAACGGCCGCCCCCCGTGAAGGGAAAAGGAGCAGGGATGGCTCCTCTTAGGCCCCCTCGAGACTCGGCGGGCGAACCCCGCGAACCCCCTCGCTTTAGGTGGATGGGACTGGGCAGGTACACCTGGGGCACCGGCAGAGGAACCGGTCCCCAGCCCCGGAACTCCGAGGAGGAAGCAAAACACAGAGTTTTAAAAAGACGGTGAACGCAGGCGGGGGGCGGAGGCGGAGAAACCACAGCACGTCAAGTCAGTAACTGTAACAGAGAGCGAGAAGGCGTTGGACAACCCACCGAGCCATCTCCGCCGCTCAAAAGCCAGAGACGACAGAAGCCGCAAGGGCCAGGATCTTCGGGGCCCCGGAACTCAACACCAAGCCCGAAGCGGGTGAGGGGGAGCAGTTCCCGGGAACCCCCTCCCGCCCCTCTCTCCTCAACCCCGCCCATTGGGTCCGCCCCGTCCCGCCCGGCTACTCACCGGATTCGCTTCCCACATAACGGTGGCGAAATCGAGCGGAGAGAGCCTGGGGGAAGGGGCTAGCCGCGGGGTCGGGGTGTTGGGTTTTTTCCGAGGGTCCCCGGGAGCGAAGGGATGGAGAGGCAACCTTTATGTAGGCCTTCCTTCTACCCCGCCCTGTCACAAGCCAGCGTCTTCGGACCACCGACCCTCCCGACTTCCGCCCGAAGCTAGCCAACCAGCGCTGGCCCCGCCCCGCCCCCGGAAGCTCGTCCCGCCCCAGCCGCGCCCTTCCGGGCTGGGGGCGGGGGCAGGTCCTAATGGGCGGGGCTTGTGGGTAACTTGATGGTAAGGGAGTTTAAAGGGCTTCTCCTCCGCCCTACCCCTCCAGTGCTCTGTCCCCACCGCAACGTCCCCGGCAACTGATCCTCAAGCCGCGGCTGGTTGACTTTCGTCTGGTGTTTATTGATCACTGTATAGTTGAGTGTAGCGGCCAAGAGTCGGGCCTGGGAATTAATTCCAGAGGGGCCAATGGCTTTTGGGACAAACTTGACTATTTTTCAATTTCCTCATCTTCAGAAAGGAGGGAATAATGGCATCCACCTAAGGGTGTGGTGAGATCATTTAAAATACCAGCTACAGGGGCGCCTGGGTGGCTCAGTGGGTTAAAATACCAGCCACAGTATTTGGCATGCAGTAAGGGCGCAATAAACGACAGTTATTTCCCAGACACCGTAGTAGGCTCTGGAACGCTAGACCCATACGCAGTCCGGGCCCTCACGGAGCTTAGAGTCCAGGGGGAAAACAAAAAACTAAAACTCGGTAATTTGATAAAGAAGTGCAGTATGGTTTGTAGGTACAAAGGTAAGTGCCGGGTTCAATGAGAGCATGCTTACCTAGGCTAGGGTGTCTGCTTTCCCGCCGCCCCCCTACAGAGACTAAGCAAGACCTCAAGGGCGCACTGTTGAACTTACCTGGATAAAGAGCTCTAAGAAATGGGGAGACTCTTCTAGGAGGAAAAAAAATGAAAAAAAAAAATCTACCCAGGGAAAAGGAAAAAGAAACACTTTGTCATATATCCTACTGGGCTTTTCCATAGCTCCACATATTTAAAAAAAAAAGTTAAAGAAAACCTACAGATTTAAAATATGATTCTTGGGGCACCTGGTTGGTTCAGATGGTTAAGTGTCAGCCTTTTGCTGGGGTTATGATCCCAGGGTGGTGGGATTGAGCCCTGCATAGGCTCTCTCTGCTGGCTTGGTGGGGGAGCCTGCATCTCCCTCTCCTACTGCTCCCCCTGCTGTTCTCTCTCGCTCTCTCTGTCAAATAAATAAATAAAATACTTTAAAAAATTAAAATAAAAAATAAAACGTGATTCTTTCACTTACTATCATGTGGATAGCCTTCACTCCAATATATGTGAGTCTATTTCATCATTTTGAAGTACACTCATCACAGTCCAAGGTTTATATGTATATCTTGCACACACACTTGAAATAATCCATTGTGGCAGACATTTAAGTGGTTTTCAACTTTTTACTACTCTAGAAAGTGCAGCAAAAAACTTTATTGTATAGACGTTTCTGTGCATTTGTCCATTTACCTCACTGAAATTAATTCTTCTAATTGCAATTAGGAATTGGAAGCGCCTGGGTGGCTCAGTTGGGTAAACTTCTGACTCTTGGTTTCAGTGCAGATCATGGTCTCAGCATCCTGAGATCAAGCCCTACTTGGGGCTTGTCCCCCTACATCCCCCTCTTGCTCATGCACATACTCATGCACATATTCTCTCTCTGTCTTAATAAATAAACAAATAAATAAATAGGATCACTTAATCGGAGATTATAGAAATCTCAAATTTTGATATATTTTGCCAAACTATATACTCAAGAAGAATGTGTAAATTTGATATCTCAGATTTTTTCTTGTAAATGGATTGAGAGTTTTCTTCACCTTTTTTTCCCCACTTTACTTTTTGCGAATGGTTAACCAGTTGCCCAATATCACCTATCGAATAATCTGTTCTTTCCCAACTACTCTGAAGTGGCACCATTAATCACAAACTAAACGTATGAGTGTGTGCCTATATGTTTCTGAACACTCCGGTCTCTTCTACCAGCTATCTGCTTATTTCTGTGCTATGTCACAGTTATTTTTAAAATTTTTTTATTATGTTCAGTTAGCCATCATATAGAACATTATTAGTTTTTTATGTAGTGTTCAACGATTCACTAGTTGTATGTCACACCCAGTGCACATCACCACATGTGCCCTCCTTAATACCCATATCCCGGCTACCCAGTCCCCTACACCCCTCCCCTCTGAAACCTTTAGTTTGTTTCCCCAGATGCACTTTCCCCAGAGTCTATAGTCTTTCATGGTTTGTGCTATGTCACATTTATATCATTGTAGCTTTGTAATATATTTGCTGTTTCATAAAGCAAGTTCTCTCCTAAATCTATTCTTCCAAATTTTCAAATTCATGAGTCTGCCCATTCAGGAATACATCTCTTCGTGTATTTAGGTATTTTATATTTCAAAGACATAAAAATCTCTTTGCAAAGATTTGCACAATTTTTGTGAAGTTTGTTCTTAGAGATTTTATGGTTTTTTGCTATTATTGCAAATGAGATATTTTTCATTACTGTAAATTAGGAAAACTTTGTTTTTATTTATCATTTATTTATCTTGTATCTTAACACACTGAAAATGTCTTATTAGTTCTAATGATTTGCCAACTGATCTCTCTGAATTGCTATGTCAACAATCATATCACCTATAATGCAGTTTTCTCTCTTCCTGTTGGATTGGCCAAAACCTCAGAAAACTTTTGAAAAATATAGGACGGGCTAATGGGCATTCAGTCTATAATGTAGCAAGGCAAGCATTTGCCCCTAATTGATTCTTGATATCCTTTAAATACACTGTTATTTTGGGGTGCCTGGCTGACTCAGTTGGTGGAGCATGTGACTCTTGATCTCAGGGTTGTGTGTTTGAGCCCCACATTGGGTATAGATTACTTAAAAATAAAATCTTAAAAAAATACACTGTCATCTTTTCTATTATTAATTTACCATGCAATTTTAATTAGGAAGGGAGATTAAATTTTATTAACTGTCTCTTAAGTTCTATTACCATATTCCCTTTTTACTCTGACTTATTAATATAATGAACTATAGTAGATTTCCTAATGTCCAATCCATCCTTACATTCTTGAAATAAACTCAGCTTTATCATATATTCATTATTCTTTGAATACACTGCCAGATTCAATTCGTTAATCTTTTATTTAGGATTAAATAAAATTTGTCCGTGTTTACTGGGTTTTTTTGGTGTGTGTGTCTGCGTTTAACAAGTTTTGTTAAGTGAATAGCAGTAGGTTAAATTATTTAGTTCTTCTTCAAAGGTGGGGATTTTTACAAAGCAAGTTTAACCGGAAAGATTAGGACCAAGTACTCAAATTTTCAGGGGGTTGGGACTATCCATCATTTTCTTGAAGTCTTGGGATTGCCTGGGCTGGTGGTCAGAGAATGGAATGGAGAAAACACAACGCGTTTGAATATGCATCAGCTCTTAAAATATAAACTGCTATATCTCAAGGTAATATGAAAGGAACATATTTAGTAAACTGAAAATAGCTGCGTAAATTTTAGTATTAATTTTTCCTTATCTTGCCTGAGTTATGACCACTGAGAGCAAGAGTGGGAAGGAACCTTGATGATCATTTAGTCCTGGGGTCGTAAACTCATACCTCAAGCACACACAAGAGTATTGAAATTGTTTCGGTAAGTGGCTGCCATCTTCAAAACTGGGAAATTTCACCTGAAATACTGTGGCTCTTCAGTTGCCCTTAGTCACGGTATTTTCACCTACTCCAACAACTGGCCAAAGTCTTGTTGACCCCTTCCCACTAGGAATGGCCTCTCAGGTTGCCTCAGTGGCCAAGCCAGTATCTCTCATCCTTAAATTGCCTCCTGGGACCCTCTGGATATTTGGAATTGTACTGATAATCCACTTCTTATTTTGCTGGGAAACCCAATGGATCTGGGACTTTATAAAATATCCTCACAGGAAACAACTGGACTGTACTCTCCCATACCTCTCCCAAGGGTAGGCTCAATCACTCACAGGGGGCTCAGCCTCTCATAGTCTTTCAACAGATGACTCTGTCTGAAATTGTCCCTGTCACACCAAGTCCAGCACTGGGAATGCTCCCTTCGGCATCACAACTCTGGACACAGAGCCACGGCAGTAGAAACTATGAACACTGACCACGGTCACCGGTTTTCTCAGGAAGACCAAACAAACGGAAGACAATTTACTTTATCTCTTGTGTTTTCTCTGTGTGTTCTGGGTGGGGCTGTCTAGAGCCAGGCTAACCCCAGCCCAAGGATTCTGAGCGATTGCAGTCCCCCTTCCACCTGGTTGAGTTTAAGAGCTCTGTGAATGCTGGGAGAGGAGGGAGGAAATGCCTGAGGGGAAAGGAGGGGGGGAGTAGAAAAGGAGCAGTGGAGACCTATCACTGGGAAGCACGAAAATAATCGGAAAGCCAGTAGCTGAGCGGCCAAGCGAATTTGTGCAAACCAGATCAATCTTACCTACAGACAATAGGAAGAGAACGGGAAACCGAGCAAGTGGTGAGAGGCAAGATATGGGGTCGCTTGTTGTTTTAATGTAATGTTCTCTAGCTGTTTTTATTATTAAAAGCCCCATTTAGGGCCAGAAATAGGGGAGCCCTAGAAATGCATATGGAAGGCAAGCTTGGATTTGACAGAAAGGAGGAGCCAGAGACCGGAAGAAGGCGCAAAAGGAGAGCCGAGGGGCCACAAGAGGGTACAGGGAGTGAAGGAGAAAAAAGCTGCATTTGTGCCCATCGGCCTTGAATATAAAGACCCAGCCTCGGTCTGAAAAAGAGCCAACAATGAGGCAGCCCCAGAATCAGCCCTGCTGTTGAAGTCTGACGCGTTAACAACCCCAGCAGGAATTAAGAGGTAAAATAAGCAGATGAAACATTTGCTGAAGCCGAGATAAGCATTCCTGGGAAGGAATTTTTCAAAAAATCAAAATGAATCCTGTAAATCTTCCTAATTAGGAAACATGACCAGAAATTAAATTCAACCGAAAAAAAAAAAAAAATGAAGTGCTAAAGAACTCACCCACTAAATGGTCAGGCTCTATTGAAAATACCACTGATTATTAGTTTTAGCTGCTCAGGGAAATTATCTAAGGCACAATGATGGGCATCAACATGCAGCTCACAGCAGCAGTCAAAAGCAGCAGCTGAGACGTGTGGCCATCCTAATTAGAGGATGGAGAGTCTGAAAAGGCTCTGGAGCTGTGACATTCCTGGCTGGGGCTTTCCTTCCAGGAATGCCACATTAAGGGTTTGGTCATCGCATTGTAAAAAAGGACTTAATAGGACCGATCCGGAAAGGGGCAACAGAAATGACTTAGAAAACGAGTGTGAGAAGCTTTGAGGTTAAAAACAGAAAGCAGGAAAGCACTTCCATAAGAAATAATTTTTAAAAAATCCGGAGAGAGGGAGGCAAGGAAAAGCCTTCGGTGGTAGAAAGAGCGGGCCGGAGGGTGTCCTGCCCGCGTGAGGTCATTCCAGGCATGTGGGGCTGACGCCTGTTCCTAATGAGCAGGGAGGTCAAGAAATTACAACAGATTATCTAATATGAATTGCTCTTCAATTCTTCATTCAACAAATATTTACCAACTTCCCTCCACGTCCCAGGCACTGTCTCGAGCCTTTTAAGATCCGTCAGTGAGCAAAATAGAGAAAAATCCCGGCCCACGTGGAATTTACATGCGGGGGGAGTGGGGAGATAGGGGCAGGCAGTGCTCAGCCTGGGGCTGTGGCGAAACCCACAATGTAATGTAATTAATAAGTACATTCTATGGTATGATATAGGGTGATGAGAACCACAGAAAAAAGGAACCTAGATCAAGGTAAGGGATATTGAGCGTCATCAGAATGATCCTCCTTGAGAAAGTAACATTTGAGGACAAGTCTGGAAGAGGAAAGAGAATAAGTGTGAGAAGGGATATCTGGGCAAAGAGTATTCCATAGAGAGGGAACAGGGTGTAAGGTTCTTAAGGAGTGTGTGTGAGTGTGTGTGGGTGAGTGGGGAGCAGAGAAGATGTGCGGATTGAACAGGGCCTGGTATAAAAATCAGCAAATACTTACACGGCGCAAAGTATGTGTCTGACATTGTTATAAGCTCTTTATGTATATTAACAAAAAGAATGCTCGCAACAAACCTATAAAGTAGGTTACCCCTTTTTATATGTAAGGGAACTGAGGCTCAGAGAGATCAGTTACCTTGGCCCAAGACCAAGTATTCAAACCTAGATAGGTGCCTGGCTTCAGAGCCTGCACCTCTTATTCCACTACTCTGTGCCATTTCTCAGTGTGGTTTCGACCCATCTATCTCTGACACCAGTCCCAATTACCTAATCGCAGTTGGAATTCAAGTACTCTCCAGGATACCTTTACGTTCCTCTTTATTAAAAAAAAAAAAAAAAAAAAAGCAGCATAGTTCCTTCCTTGATCACCTATATCCCTATCCCTGACCCCTTGCTCCCTTCCCCCACCAACTCAAGGACTGTTCTTTTCTGCAAGTTCACCACGAAGTCCATGGCTTTTGCCCAGCAAATCAGGTCTATGGATAGAGCTTTGGTTCAGTGTGGGAGGGGGAGTTGGGGAGCTTAAGAGGGGTGTTTCTGTAAATTAATAATGCCCTACAGTTCCCTAGGAAGCAGGACAGCACGTACACTGCATTTAAAAACGAGGTATTGCCTTTCCCTCCACTTTAAAAGGCACTGTGTGGGGCAGGTATGTTTGTAACATACTGATCACTAGCTGTTCTCAGTCTTTCTCTCAAGATACAGCGACTTTATACTAAGAACCATTGAATTATGCACTTTATTTTTTCAAGATTTTATTTACTTATTTGAGAGAGCACGAGAGAGAGAGGGCAAGCAGAGAGACAGGGAGAAGCAGAGGGAGAAGGCTCCCCAGAGTAAGGCTCAATCCCAGGACTCCAGGATCATGACCCAAGCCAAAAGCAGAGGCTTAACAGACTGAGCCACCCAGGCGCCCTGAATTATGCACTTTAAATGGAGGCATTGTATGGTATGTGAACTAGGTCTCAAAAAAGCTGTTAAAACATTCATTATTTAAAAATATAGGATCTCGGCTTTCACATACTTTGTGAGACCTCCTCTGTCTCCCTTCACATAGCTTCAGGGTCCCAGAACCACACTGGGAAAGATGTCCACCATTCCTAAACCCCAAGCACTCAACCCAAAGTTAAACTTAGTTGGACTCCAAGGTTTATGCCATTATGCCAAGGAATAAAGGACTCTTTCCAATTACACCTTCAGTATCAATTTTCCTTATTAGAAAAAGTAATTTTAACATATGTATGTTGAAACAGACATATATTATGGAGTAGAAGGCAAAATTCACGTATGTGAGAAGACAATCTTCACACACTGTTTGAAGCAGTTTCTTGCTTGTGGCTGACTGTTTCTAGCTGAGATGGGGAGGCACATGCATGCACCCCTCCCGCCCTACCTCATTATGGGAGAGAAGCTCGAAATGCCATGTTAAAGTCCAGAACAGTAAGGAGACTCAGGGGCTAATCCAAACTCTGGTCCTAATGAGTCGGGTGATACTAAACAAGTCGAATCCCATTTGGGGGGCCTCAATTTCACATCTAAAACATGAGATAATTGGACCAGGTGATCTCCAGTGTTGCTGCCAGATCTCACATGATTTGGTGTCATAGTGAGACAAATCAGATGCTGGGCTAAGGGATGTCAGCACCATGATGCCCAGACACACAGGAAGCAACAGGTCAACTCTCTGCCTTTGGGGGACTTTTTATTTACTGGAGAAAACTAAAAAGAGAGCCAGATATGAGACTTAATAAAGATATAAAGTAAATGCCAAACCATCCAAAGAATGCAAGAGACAGGAAGCAGCTGAGAATGATGATTGGCTCTTGGGTCCAGATCAGCTTGCTTTGAATCACCTGTGCCACTGAAGAAACAAGAAGGCTCTTACTCTGCCCAACCATGGGTCCTCTGGGACAGGTAAACCTGGCACAAAGGCACTCCTTGCAGATCTTGTGGATTACCTCATCTCTCCAAGAAGGAGAAACTCGCAGAGTAGAAAAGGAATCTTAGCAAACACGTAATCCAAATCCCTCCATCAATAGTTAGCATTTGGGATGATGCTTGTCTTGTGCTTATATTTTTAATTGATAGAATATTCTAACAGTGGCGCCTGGGTGACTCAATGGGTTAAAACCTCTGCCTTCGGCTCAGGTCATGATCCCAAGGTCCTGGGATGGAGCCCTGAAGAATCAGGTTCTCTGCTCAGCAGGGAGTTTGCTCCCCCCATCTCTCTGCCTACCTCTCTGCCTACTTGTAATCTTTGTCTGTCAAATAAATAAATAAAATATTTAAAAAAAAAAAAGAATATTCCTAACATTACCCTCAATCCTGGATGATCACAAAACTGGAACAGGAGTGTATATAACATCCTCTTCTTCAAAGTCCGGTGAGCTAAACATGGAATGGTTTTAAGACAAGGCTTATTATTGCTGTAGAGCTGAACAAAATTTGCCTGACAACCACTTCTGGAAAATCACTGCCCTAAAGGACATTACGTTCTTCCCCTCTATTGTAGGATGCTTGTGCATTGTCGTATCTCATGCTTTCATTTCAGATGTGTTCCTACTCTCTGAAGCTATTCTGAGCATTTCCATAGGTTTCTAGTCATATGCCTTTGCATGTCTTCACCTGCCATGAATTAAAAAAAAAAAAAAAAAAAAAAAAAAAAAAAAAAAAAGTAGGGGGGAACCTAAAAGGAAATAGAAAAGAAAAATCACCAAGGTCTCTACCATTCAGTTCGCTAATTTTCATTTGCCCATGGAGGCTTTCTTTCAGCCGGGGCCCTCCTGGATGAATGCTTACTCTGCGAATAGACTAAAAAATCAGTATCTCTGGGTAGGATCTTGGGGAAGAGCTTCCTGGATAATACAGGCATATTAAATATTTGGTTCCTGGATATTTCTTCCAATCCAAATATTCCGAGGTGCAGAAATGAATGGTGGTCCCTCATAGATTGCCTGAAACTGGGTTTTTGCTCCCTGGCTGAAAATGTGCTCACTTCACCATATCATCACTAGATGGCGCCAGCACACAGGCAAGGAGAGCTCTGATTTAAAAAAAGAAAAAATAAAGCGGGCACAAACTTTCTAATAAGCCAGAGAATTCCTTTGTTTCTGGGTGGGCAAGATCAGCTTTTGTCAAGCACATTTCAGAATAGCTGTCTGGAGTAGCAATAATCTAATTGTACTGCTTTACCCTAAATCAACCAAATGGTCAAGACTGAATGAAAGCAGAATAATGTGTACTTAGGAGTAAAGGCATTTATACGGAACTATAGATCTCTTAACTACATAGTGTCAAAAGAGGTAGGTGGTCAGGAGGCTTAACTGTGCACTATAATCAAAAGTGAGAGGTTTTTGATTCTTGTTCTGATACAGATGGGGTTTTTCCAGTTAAATAATGCTGATATAAATTCAGGTAGCTACAAATTAAATTAGGAATTAAAGTAGAAACTCTGCTATTTCCCAACAAACAATCATTTTAACATATTTGCACCTGTTTCAGCATTAGTTGGTGGATCATTTGATAAACTCTTCACCATTTGAATTATAACCACTAATTAAGTTCTGATAAGATAACATCTAAGTTGAATCTTAGAATTTTAGATTTGGAAAGGAGCTCCTATGGCCTCTGTCTTCCTCCCAGCTCCCACACTAATCTCTTCCATACTGACAACGACTTGTTCCGTCTGTTTAAACGCTTAAAGTAATACCAAACTGACCACTCAGAGAAGTTGCATGTTATATTTCCAGAGAATTCCAATAGAGAGTCCTTTAGGTTGAACCCAAGGGTGGCTCTTTATAACTTCTAACCATAGGTCTCCATTCTTCCTTTTACAGGAATGCAGAATAAACTGCCTTTTTTCTATAACTTCCTTTAAAATATGTAATGGTTTAGGCCTTCTAAGCCTAAAATAATACCCATTTCTTCAACCATTTTTTATATGACATGGTTTCTGGATTGATTTTTGTTGCCTTTTTCTGATTTATCTTACTTAACACGTGTTCTGATCACATAGCCAACAGAACTGTCAACTGCCTTGATTCAGACACTGTGTTTCTATGAAGGGGACCTACATTTGGTGAACTCTCTTTCCACTGTTTTCTTTTTAAAGCCTGTGTCCAGCTCCCAGGTCACTCACATGTTTGTGGTGGCTCAGACCAGGCAATCCTTGTCTATGAAACTCATTTTTTAAAAATATAATTCAGGGTACCTGGGTGCCTCAGTCGTTAAGGCTCTGCCTTTGGCTTGGGTCATGATCTCAGCCAGGGTCCTGGGATGGAGCCCTTTATCAAGTTCAGCCAGAAGTCTGCTTCTCCCTTTCCCATTAAAAAAAATATACACACACACACGTGTGTGTGTATAAAATTTATATGCTACATTTAATATAAAATATATATTTATATAGTATAAATATATAAAATATATATATAAATAAAATTCAGGGGTTCAGCTCTGTGATATAGCATAGATTTCAACTCATGGCTATAGTCTGTCAAAATTGCACAGACTCATTTAATTCAGACTCTGGGGCCAGGCATACCAGGATTCAGAATTTTGTTCCCCTGTTCATGAACTGTCATCTGAGGCTAATGACTCGAATCTCTTAAAACATCAGTTTTTTCATCTCTGAAATGGAGATATAATATTACCATCTGCCTCAGAGCGTGGTGCACTTTAAATGTAATAATTTGGGGGACATCTATTTCACACAACTCATGGAACATAGCACACGTTCCGTGCTTGCTATTATAATTCATGTTATCCTCTCTTCTTCACATTAGCTCTCCCTCCTTGTTCGTGTCGTATGAAAATCTGATAGGCATCTCCTCTAAGACACAGACAAAAATCCTGTCAGGGACGTGTAAAAGAGAGACCTCCAGGCTCGCCGCCGTGGCTTTCCGGAGGGCTGACGTATGCACTAATCAGCAGTCTTTAGGTATAATTCTTACACCAGCCGTGGTTGTACCCATTGGCTATCGGCCAGGTCATGTCTTACCCACAAGGTGATTGTGATAGATTTTGTCAAATACCATGCTGAAAGCAAGTATGGTTTTGATGCCTCTTCTTTCTACCAGTCTAATATCCCTATCAAAAAAGGAATAAATGAAGACATGTTTTGTTTTCTGAGATTTCGGGTTGGCTCTGAGTGATCTCTGCTTTTCTAAAGACTTACAAAGAGTCTACTTAATAATCTGTTCAGTTGATGGGTTAAAGTGGTGAAATTGTGGGTTATTTCCCCCTTCGTTTCTATTATTATAATAATGTTTGTGGAGTAAATAGCTTTTTAAAATTCTGTTCTAGAATTCTGCCAGGGGTAATTGTCAAGCTGACTGGCTTATAGTTTTTATAATATGCCCCCTTCTCCCTTTTTGAGAATCGGGACAACTTTGTTCTTCTCTTGTCTGTTAACAGTTCTTCTATTCTCCATGCTTTTTCAAAGATTATTGTTCTTTGAGCAACCTGGGATGCGATTTGTCGAAGTCTGGAGATTTGAATTTATTAAGGGGGGTGAAAAGAACACCACACTAGTTTCTAGCTCTGGCTTTGCCCTTCACTAGCTGAGTGAACGTGGGCAGGTTTTGATTTTATTTCAGCTGAAATGTCCCCATCTGTGAAATAAGGCATTTGGACCAGATGAAGTGGAAGGGCCCTTCAAGGTCTGATCGTCTCTGTTCTATGTTGCAAATCATAGGACATTTTCTTACTAACTTTTCTCCTTTATCTTGGCTTTCAGTTTCCTCTCAGTAAATTGTGTTCTACTCTGTCCCCTGCTTTTAGATTTTGTTTTTGTTTCTGTTGTTAATTTCAAAGCTATATTTTGGTTCAGAATCCAAATTCTTGACTGTGGTGTTCAGAGACCACCGTGTCTGGCTCCAGCATTTCATTCCACCTCTGTCTCTTCCTCCTCCCAGGTGCAAGCCTTCTCTCCATTCAGATGGACCACGTCACTCTTCCGCGTGCCCCCGCCATTCCCTAAGGTGAAATGTGATCCCCAGCCACCTCTCCATCAGCTTCCACCCCCCACCCCTTTAAAGCCCAGGATAGTTACCGATTCTCCTGGGAAGTGTACTCCTACCCATCCCTAGGTGCACGCAGTGCTTTCCTCTCTTGAAATCTCTGATGCGTTCAGTGCGGATGTTCTGTCACTTAACTGTGACCATCCCTGGGGTATTTGGTGTAGGCGTGTTGTTGGATTGTATTGTTACGGGTCCGCTTGTATGGCCCACTCCCTCCTGCCCTCTTACCCTCTCTCTGTTGAGCGCTACCCAGGGGATACTCCAAAGAGTTTGGTGGGATATTGGACGCATTCCAAGCCATTATCAGTTGTCCCAAATTAGAATGTTTAGGTAAGCATCTAATACACAGACATTTCTTTTTGATCTTAGGAGTCACAGAAAGGTGAGCCCTGGTAGTCTCATATTAGAACACATTTCATTTTTTTTTTTAAGAATTTATTTATTTATTTGACAGAGACAGATCACAAGTAGGCAGAGAGGCAGGCAGAGAGAGAGGAGGAAGCAGGCTCCCTGCTGAGCAGAGAGCCCGATGCGGGACTCGATCCCAGGACCCTGGGATCATGACCTGAGCCGAAGGCAGTGGCTTAACCCACTGAGCCACTCAGGCGCCCAGAACACATTTCATTTTAAGACAAGAAAAGAACTTTAGTATAATTCGATAAGTAAGCCCCAATGAGCTCACTTTCATCCCTGTGCTACCACAGGTAAAGGATTCGAGAAAAGTTGTCTAATGGACAAGTAACTGGTTTAGGACCAAATCTGCCCCAGGGATGCCCATCCTAGTCTAACTGAGCCTTTCTTCTATTAGCCAAGAGCCTCAAGCCTTCAGTTGGAGGTCAGGTGTACATGTCACCGAACCAATGGCATAGCTACCTTTTACAATGGAGAAACTACTTTTGTGTGTCCTCCATAATTTCAGATGGGCATCCCAGCAAACGTGGATTGTGTAATTATGTCAGCACGTGGAAAGGGAGGATTGGCTTTTCCCTCAACATTTGTGAAATACTCTTTGTCGTAAATTATAAGTTGTCATGAATAATGTTAACAGAACCCTCAGAATCACACACCACGGTCACAGAAGTACAGTTGACCTTTGAACAACTCGAGAGTTAGGGGTGCCAAACTCTTGCACAAGAAAAAAATCCATGTATAACTTTTGGCTCCCCCAAACCTCAGCTACTCATCATCTGCTGTTGACTGGGAGCCTTACCGATAACATAATTGATTGACACATATTTTCCATGTTATATGTATTACATGCATGTCTTATTACAATAAGGGAAGTAAGAGAAAAAAAATATTAAGAAAACCACAAGAAAGAGAATACAGGAATGTATTCTAAAAAGTTTACCCGTATCTGGAACTATGCAGTTCAAACCCATATTGTTCCAGGGTCAACTGTGCTACAGTTGTGGGGAAAGACTTGTGATGAGGTTGTGACAGAGGGAAGATAAAGTCTCTCCAGGACACCTGTGTGGCTCAGTGGGTTAAGTGTCTGCCTTCGGCTCAGGTCATGTTCTCAGGGTCCTGGGATCGAGCCCCGCATCGGGCTCCTTGCTCAGCCAGGAGTCTGCTTCTCCCTCCGCCTGCCACTCTCCCTGCTTGTGCTCTCGCTCACTCTCTCTCTCTGACAAATAAATGCATAAATATTTTTGAAAAAGAAAGTCCTTCCAAAAATGAGCTGCTCACAAAGCATGTCAGAAACAGAGCTTAGAAAAGAAGTCATTCCTTTGCTCAACACACACTGAGCATCTACTCTGTACCAGACCCTGTTGGGGACATCGGTGTTAGGGACAGGAGATAGAGGAAAGCATCTAGATCTTGCTCATGAGAGCGTCACAGTCTTGGGGGAGAGACCACTAAAGAAACAGATAAGGACTGTGTGATAGGAGAAGCACTATGACAGTGATTTGTGAGTTTCCTGGGGCCGGGAGCCTGCCCAGAATGTAAAAAGAAGCAAACATCTTTGTTCCTGCAGACCATACCCCATGCGGCACTCAGAGACTCCCACAACCTCCCCACACACCTGAGAGGATGCTCACTCACTAGCATCACAACCTCTGCCTTAGAGATAATCTTCCAACAGGGCGGAAGAGATCGGGAAGTAGGGGTTGACCCATGTCCTATTATAGTGAGGGCTGCATAGTAATCAGTCAGTCCAAGGCTTAGAAAGCAGAGTTTGTACAGCTCACTCACTGCCCAGCTTGGGGGTGATAAGCACAAATTTCCCAGGCAAATACAAGTAAAGCCGATGTTTAGTTAGTTTGTAATAAATGGGAGTGTTTATAACTGTTAAACATAATGATAACGCTGGAACTCTTTACAGGAAAGGAAAGTAAAAGTGTGTGAAGAAACAGCCCAGCCACATGCATTGCTGGATGCATCATCAGGCGTGGGAACATAAACTCCTGCTGCCCAGGAACAGTCATCCAGAAATTACACCACCTAAGCCACATCTCCTCCTTCCCTTAAAGGGCACTGTCAAGAGCACTTGTCACTTCAAATAAAGAAAAGTAAGTACTTTCCCTGGCAAATCCCATCCCTGTGAAACCAACCTTATCTCTCACATGCTTGAACCCCTGACCCCATCACCCCAGCCTTCACCGGGTGGCAAATTCCAAGCCAGCCCATTGCCTGGACCATGGTTTCCCCACATTATCTCCTTCCTTCCAGCCTGGTCTCTGTGACTTGGGCAGGGCTCCTTCCCCACCCCCTCCCAACCTCCTGCACCCCACTGTACCTCCCCAGAGAGGAAGGTGAGATCACTTCCTCTTTTCACCTGAGAAAACCAAGGCCTCATCACATGTCTAAAGTCACACTTCTAGAAGGGCCCTCCCCGACACCCTCCCCGGGCTCCCAGACCAACCGTGTGCAGAAGTGTGACCTGGCCTGCTTGGTGAGCCGTTGAGCTGTCTGCACATCCTGCCCTCCACCAGCAGGAGGCTCCCTTTGTGCCTCAGTTTCCTTCTACCCACAGAGATTCTCAGTGTGGCTGAGGAACGCCAAGGTCTTCCAAGCTTGGGGAATTGCGGCAACACTGGGGCAGGAGGAAGAGGGATGGATGGGATTGCCCAGATGTCTTCCTCCTACAGGGAAACCCCTCATCACCACGGCTGTGAAGGCAAGGCAGCCGTGTGAAAAAAATGCTCACTGAGTTCCATCAGGGGATTCCAATGGTGTAGACACACATTCAGTGGAACAGACTGGGACTCTGCCATTTGCCAGCTCTAGGTCTTGGGCTCATGAATGTGTCTGAGGCTCCCTTTCAGTATCTATAAAATAGGGCCAGTAAATACCTACCTCAACAACTTTTTTGAAGGTTAAATCTGGTAGCACATGTCAAGCACAGGGCTCGGTGACTGTCACATTTCAAATCCTCAGCAATATCTGTTTCAGTTCATGAAAATGAATTTGTCTTAAATGGAGAGGTGATTTCTTAAACTTCATTTTCTGCACCTTAATGTATTAATCAAGAAATTTACTAATGAATAAATAAATAAATAAATACATGGATCTGTAAAATATAAGAAAAACACAAGTTCTTCCCAAAAGTAAAAATTTTCACTGATGCTTCAGCCCTAAAGTCTTAACAAGACCTTTGGTAAGAGGATAAGGGAGCAAACAAGAGGAGAGGGGCATGTTTTATTCTACTACGGCTGAAATTTTTGGTTCTCAGTGTCCCATGAAGGCCTTCCTAAGAAGGTACTAGCAGCATGTTTTAGGACCCAAAGCACAATATTTGTTATTCCCCAAATGCCGTAGGGTCGTCCCCAAGACTACACTCTTGGGCTTCTCATGTTGACTAGAAGTCTGTTAGGACACCCCTCTGAGACACGCATTTGCAGCCAGACTTAGAGCCATGTGGGAAAAGTATTTAAGAAAGCAGAGAAGAAAAGCATTGTAAGATCCAGTATCTACATGGTTTGGTTCACATTGTCTTCTTCAAAACATGAAAGACAGATGTGGGGGATTTTAGGACACAGGACACTTTGCTTTCCCATTTCCTTGCTGTATACAATCTTACCAGGAGGCCATATCCTTCCACCTGCCCTGTGACGCCTCTGGCTATGCTTCAAGGAAAGCCTAGCCAGAAGCACTCAGGACCATGGGGGCACTCTACCACCTCCCAGGTCCTCATACCTTGTCCATGGGTCCTTTTCTCAATATCATCCTAGATCTCCCATAAAGTGTTTTGCTTGGTTTTTAGAGACATTATATGACTTATTGTACATGTTTGTTCATTTCATGGGTACACTGTTTCAACATGTATAACCTTACACCCACCTACTGTCTCTACTTCTTTCTTAATCACATCTGAAGGCCCTGAGTCTGGGCATTTGCCCCAGCTTCCTCCATGGTTCCCTTGAGAGCCAGTGACCTTCTTCTTCTCAAATCTGGTGACTTTCCTAAGCCACCATTTTCCCTACCTCCTTCCTCAGTCCCTCAGCCCCCCTGAGGCTGGTCGCCCAGTGGAAGACTCCTTCCTTCAGGAAATACTCTTCCTTCCACCGTCTCCGTCGTGCTCAGTTGTCTTCACTCTCTTGGGCAAAAAAGTAGGTGTGAACTGACAAAGACAGCAATGCTCTTTTTCTGTCTTCGCTGCCTTTCTCACCCCAAAACACACACCCACGTGCACACATGGCTCCCTAAATGCAGGTGTCCTGCAAGGCTTAGCCCTTGGCCTGTGTTCTTCCCTCTTCTCTCTGATTAGGTGAGTTCATCCCATCTCGTGGCCACCAGCTCGGACAGCAGTGCCCACAGTCCTCATGTCTAACTGTGACCCTCAGGCGTACTCTGTCTCATGGTTTAGAGGGTGCCCCACTCAGTGTCTTCTCAGATTTAGTTCCTGGAATTAAACACATTGATCCCTTATCAACCTCTCCATGCGCCTTTGGGCCTGGCTTTCTGAGTTCTTCCCTTCCTGTGCATTTTCAGCCTGGTGACAAGACCAGCTATAGCTACATACTTCTGTCATTCCATGTACCAACCCATTTGTATCTGGCCTGTGGATGGGCTGGCCCCTCTCCTTGCAAAGGCCACCATCTCCATATACACAGTAGATCCCACCCAGCTCATTTACTCAGACATTGTCCTAGAAATTCTCCCCTGTATCCCAAAGCATCATGTCTCTGCTCTCTACTGGGTCTATCCCATGAGCATTCAGACATGGCACCATCTTAAAAATACCCCCCCCCACACACACACGGGAAACCTCCCCTAACCCCACTTCCTCCTCCAGCTGCCATCCCATTTCTCTTCTTTACACAGCAATATTCCTTTCAATAGTTGTTTATACTCATAGTCTCTAATCTTCTCCCATATTCTCCATTGAACTCAGTCTCATTGGGAGCTCACAGCAACCTACCCTCCCACACCCTCCCACACAGGCTGTCATGGCCAAAATTGTTCCTGTGGAAATCACCACCA
Organism: Mustela nivalis; assembly: GCF_964662115.1. Classification (NCBI taxonomy): domain Eukaryota; kingdom Metazoa; phylum Chordata; class Mammalia; order Carnivora; family Mustelidae; genus Mustela; species Mustela nivalis. Next base: position 106,535,270 of record NC_139026.1, on the reverse strand, counting down.
TAATTGCCTCACCTCATAATTGCCTGCAGTCTGTGGTCATCCCAAATCCTCATCAGGCCAGACCCCAGCAGAATTTGCTTGAATTGATTACTCTATCCTTCTTTAATATACTCTCTTTCATTGGCTTCTGGGAAGCCACCCTCTTTGGATTTTCCTTCTTCCCTGCTAGATACTCCTTTTTAGTCTCCTTGGTTGATTCCACCTTACTCTCCCCCTTCTTACTGTTTAAATGTCCAGGGCCCAGTCCCTGGACCTCTTTCTAAGTACTCTCTCCACCTTAATGATCTCATCCAGTCCATGATTTTAAATATAATCAACACCTTACGATGCCCACGTTTATAATTGTGCATTCTCATGTCGAATTGCCCATTCACAATCTCTATCTGAATGTATAATAAGCATCCCAAGGCATCCAAAACTGAACTCCTTGTCTTGATACCCAAACCTGCCCTTCTCACAGCCTCCCCCATTGCAGTTAATGGCATCCTCTGGCTGCTGAGACTTAAAATCTTCTAATTCAATCTCCCTCCTCCACATGCACCCCCTCTTTCTTCTCTCAGATTCTATTTTGATCCTTCTGCAAATCCTGCTCTCTTCACCGTCCACACAATGTGTATCATACAACCACAGCCCACCACTTCCGAGGTACCTCCTTAGTCTAGCTTCCGTGTAATGGCCTCCTAACTCCCTGCTTCTGTCCTGGTGTGTACATGCTATTCTCAACAGAGTTCTCAGAGTCATCTTAAGTGTAAGCCGAGCATGTCACCTCCCTGCCTCCCTTGATGATCTGAAAAAAATCAGAGTGTCCACAGTGGCCAGCAAGTGTCTCCCCTGTCTGAAGCCCCGTGGCCTGTCGCATCCCATGGCCAGCTGTTCTCCCCCTTGCCTTCTCCACCTGAGAGATGCTGACCTCTGCTCCATTTCAGACATGCAAGGCATGGCCCCACCTCGGGGTCTGCACTTGCTCTCCCCTCTCTGCGAATGCTTTCCTCCAAACATCTCCGTGGCTCGCTTCCTTACTTCCTTCAGGTTTGCATTCCAATATCACCTTCCCGCTGGAGACGGTCCACCTACTCTATTTGAGTTGTCCCCTTCCCAGACTCAAAGCTCCCTAACTCCCTTACCCTGCTTGGATTTTTTCACATCCTTATCACCAACTGTCATTATGTATATTTCCTTGTTTTTATTTTCTCTTGTCTGTGTCTCCCTACTAAAATGTAAACTCTCTGATGGCAGGGATTTTTGTCGGTCTTGTTCAGTTCTGAACCTTCATTGCCTAAAATGTCTCTGACATTTGGTGGACGTGTAGTAAAGTAAATATGTATCAAGTACTTCAATGAATAGACAGACTTCTCCCTTCAGGATGATTTTCAGATGTCCTCCCATATTCTTCATTCTTGCTACTAGCCCTAGTTTGGCTACTAGCCCTAGTTTATTTCCTCAGGTCTGTATTATTATAATACCCGACACACTGGTATCCTTCTAGTAACAGAACCAAGACTATGAAACAAATTTCCTGATTCCCAGCCTTAGTTACCTCCACTGCCTGATCATTCTAGCCTATACATATATATTTTAGGATTTTATTTATTTATTGGAGAGAGAGAGAACAAGTTCAGGGAGGGGGGCAGAGGGTGAGGGAGAAGCAGCAGACTCCCCGCCAAGCAGGGAGACTGATGCGGGGCTGGATCCCAGGACCCTGAGATCCTGACCTGAGCTGAAGGCAGACACTTAACCGATCAAGCCACCCAGGTGGATAGTAATGTTCTGTTAGTGTCCAACCATGATGGCAGGTTTAGCCAGAGACTCGTGGAGAGCATAGGCTTTGATTAGGCCTGAGAGCTCTGTTTAGGCGATCATAGGAACAAACTCTTTTCCCCACTCTTAGAGGTTCTAAGGTCTTAAATTATATCCTTGCTAGACTTCATGGTTTAAAAACCACAGGACAGAAAGCAAGGACATTATTGGGAATGGAGTAGCCTGGAACAAGCTGAGTAAGACAAGTACGTTCTTTTTGGAACCTCTTGAGTTTCTGGGAGCACCTCTTCTGGGGGAATAATAAGACTGAATTGAGTGTAGGACACAGGGCTGTGATTTTCATAAGCTTTGCTCCCTTCTTTTCCATATGGCAGAAAGCTTTTTCTCTGAAACTAGGAAAAACAATGGAGCAGCACATGGCCCTGAGCACTGCAAACTCAAATACCTAGCAGGACCAAGGGGAGAATATAAATGAGGGAAGAAGTAGAGATCATGGAGACCTGGAGAGGGCATGATCTCTCAGAAGGGATCACCCCTGTTCAACTTGGCCAGTGGTTGCCATGGGGAAAAATAAGGGTCCATAAATTTTCAAAAGAAGCTGGAACTCTGGAATTCGATGACTTAAAATCTCCTAAGTTGTAAATGTTGGCAATATATTCAAATTTCAGAAAATGTCGTGTGGTCCACAAAACATGTCTCTGGGCTAAATCGTCCTGTGAGCTGCTTTACCTACAACCTCTAAAGCAGGGAAGAAAGATTGAACAGTAGAATCAGAGAGATTGAGTTCAACTCTTGGCTCTACCTATTGGATCCCAAACAATTTTATTTTAATTTACTTAACCTAAGCTTCATTTTTTTTTTTCCATCTCCAAAATCAGGACAGTGTTTACAGGATTGATATAAAAATTACATGAGCGAGTGTCATTGGCACTCAACGTTAATGTCCCTTCTTCCTCCATTCTCTGCCCTCTTCCCTCTTTCTCGTTGCACAATCAACTGGGAAGAACAGCTCCTCCACATTCTTATCTTAAGCAAGTTAAGCAACGTTTTTTTATCATTCGTCATACATTTTTCTAGGAAAATCGAACATGGTGAGCCTAAATGTGCAATACCAGTTACTTAAAAAACATCACTTGCACCTGTGACAGGAAACAAACCTGAAGAGGTTTTTTGTTTTTTTGTTTTTTTTTTGGTGGTTGTTATTTTGTTTTATTTTATTTGGTTGTGTTTTGTTTTTTAAAGGATAAGAGGACAGAAGACATATTAAAGAAACATTCTCCCACCAATGAAATTCGGACAATACAATCTCCCGTGATCATGACTATGCAGCAAAGGGAAGTCCCTGAGCCAGGAGTGGAAGCTCTTCAGCACTCCTCAGGTTTTCAAAGAGACTTTAAAAAAGTGGGAAGGAGAGGCATAGAACCAGAACAGAAAAGCAAAGGGTATCAGAGGTTTTTAGTCTTCACATTAGCAAGTCCGGGGCTCAGAATGAGCTAAGACTTACAAAAAATTCTCAGGGACAGTAGAAAGGGCTTTGTACATGTATGCTCCGAGCAGGGGGAATAGGGAAGGGTAGGTCCAGTGCTTGGGGCAGATGGTGTAATCCTAGCAGATGAGAGATACAAAGCAGAATTACTCAACTCCTACTTAGCTTCCATCTTCTCTATCTCCAAGAAGGATCTTTAAACTGGAAAGAGTAGTATGAACACAGTGAAGAGGAAATTGCAGCTCTAGGTGTGAAGCTTCTTAAAAAATAAATACGTGGCCTCTCTAAGTCCTGAAACATTACATCCCTAGGGACTGAAAGAGCATGTAGATTTAATCACAGAGCCATTGTCAGTGATCTTTCAGGAATCTCCGGAGTGATACCAAAGAAATAGCGATGGGCAACTGTCCTAGTCGTCAAAAGGGAGAACATGTAGGTTCTGGAAAGTTTGCACTGAAGTGTTTAATTCTGATCCCAGCAAACTCTAACCAGGGTTAATAAAGAGTTAGATTGTAACTGGCTCAAGAAGCCAGCACAAGTTCATGCAGAATAAACCACGTCATACTAACATCATTTCATACTTTTACATTTTTTTTGAAAGGTTACCAAAACTCACCAGATTGTCCCAGACGGAGTGAATCTTTCAGCAGTTCTTTTGACAAAGTTTCTCAGGGTAAGATGAATAGATAAGGACTAGATACTCTAGAGTTGGGGGAAGGCACAATGGGGAAAACCACTGTAGGCAGAGAGCACCGAATGATTGAGCCAAGTCACCCAAGCACAGGTACATAGAACAAGGTGCCTCTGGTCCCTGTCTGGGACCAGTTCTGTTAAAAATCCTTCACTGATATGCACGATATGCCAATGTATAAATGAGGGCTGACACAAAATGAAGTAGAAATAATATACTGCATGACAGAAACAGGATATGGTCTGCCTGAACAAGGAGCCAAAACAAACACAATGGAATTTAATGGGGGAAAAATGACAGGTTTTCATTTTGATTTGGAAAAAAAGAAACCCAGTTATTCAAACTCTTAACAAGAGTTAATGTGAAGAAGTCTTGAGGATTTTAGTTCAAAAAGCTCAATGTGAGGCAAAAGTTCTGACATGGCTACAAAGACTAATGTTCATCAGGCAACACAGAAGGAAGTGTAGTATCCCCCCTCCCACCACACCCCACCAATGAGTGGTGGGGGTGCCATTGCCCCACTTGCATCCGGGTATCAGGGTTTGCTCTGGAATTTCCTTCCTAGTAAGCTTTGTGGGTCTTTCTAATTTTTTTTCAAAGATTTCATTTATTAATTTCTGAGAGAGAAAGAGAGAGAGCATGAGCAGGGCAGAGAGGGAGAGGGAGAGGGAGAAGCAGACTCCCCGCTGAGCAGGGAGCCCAAATCAGGGCTCAATCCCAGGACCCTGGGACCAAGACCTGAGCAGAAGGCAGATGCTTAACCCACTGAGCCACCCAGGCACCCCTTTTTGTAATTTTTTTTTTTTTAGTTATAAAATCAAAACATAATCACTGTAGAAACCTAGAAGTGTAGAGAGGTGAGAAGGAAGAACACAAAAAGGATGTAGCTCTCATTTAGGGACCACGACTGATTTCATTTTATTGTGTGTCCTTCTGGTCCTTTTCAGTGTAAGAAGGAGGACTATGGAGGAGAGTTTTTAAAATATGGCTTATGCAGAGTTTTCGATGTTTTTAAAAATTAACATTGCATCTTGAATTATTTCCCCAACGCATTATATATTCTTTAAAAACACAGTTTTAATAATTACACAATCCATTATCATATGGCTACGTCTTATTTTGTTTACCCTGACTCACTCTTGGGCATTGGGGTTGTTTCCATTTGGAGGGGTGGCCGGGAGATGGCACCAGATTCGTCAGTACCAGGGGGTACTGACAAAGCAGAAAGCAACTCAGGGAGGCCAGCCAGTGGAGTGAAGGCTCTTGGAAATCATGTCAAGAAAGCAGCAGTTAGAAAAAACTGCAACTGTTTCTCCCAAGAAGATGGACGGAGAGAGCCCTGACAGTTGTCTTTAAACCCTTGAAGAGTTGTCAGAGGGGAAAGGGAGGGAATTACAAAGGGGAGAAAGGGTAGAAGGAGTCTGATCCCAGCTCTACTTATAAGGATTCCTGCTGCCTATGGACCGGACCAGACGGGTGGACTGGGATGCTTTGTGAGAGAGGAACACTGCCTTTGGGGGAAGTGCTCGAGCAGAGGCAGGATGGCCACCTGGGGCAGGACTCTGCAGACAAGATTCCTCCTCCATCGAGTGGGAGGCTGAAATAATAACTTCAAATCAAAGGCTCCTTCCAACTGGAAGGTTTGGCGTTGCTTTCTAAGTTACAAAACTGCCCTTTTGTGACCTTGCTCCCATGAAGAATTTATGGCAGGTAAGGAGCAAAGAAGTCGGTGTCATTAATTTTACTGCTAGAGTAAGCACTGTAGCTCAGAGATAACAATATACATCTTTGTGCTCTGTGCTGGCTCCCATCTAGCTAGCATTTTACAGTCAACAATGCATTTTTCACACCGACCTTCTAATTTCATTCTTGTAAGAGCTTTGTGAAGTAGGTCTTGCCATTATCCCACTTTTAAAGGTGAGAAAAGGGAGGTCTGAAGTCCTGAAGTGACAAAGCCCAATCCTCCAGCTCTAGTCTCCTGGCACTTTCCATGATAAGATACCTGTCCTCTGTTGTGAGTCCCTGGGTAAGTGATTTTATGGGCCACGGGAAGGTCATTAGCCTTTACCCTGTGTGTATTTCGTATCTCTGCTGCTAGATTTTAAAAAGCCATTCGGGCAGGATTATATGCTATTTTCCTTCTACATTCTATCCTCTGGCTACTCAACGACGTCTCCAGAATGCAGATCTGACCACGTCAGCCCATGTTTTGATTTCTTTAGCTTCCCATTGCCTCCCACGATGACTCTTAACCTAGCCAGGAAAAGACTTGGGAAAAGAGAGTGGTGCACATATCAGAATCTTAGGAGGAAATGAAGCACAGTTCAAAGCATCAGACATTATTTGAAAAGAAAAATTAAAGCACTTGGCTCATAAATATAGTTCCTGCTTGTAGTGATATATAGGGAATACTGTAATTCTCAACCCTTCGGGGAGCGCATATTATTTTGAGAGGGCAGAGGAGTGCATGGGATTTTAATTTTTATCAAAGGGAGCCATAGATTTTGCTGTTGCTGTTTGAGAAACACAGGTGTCAGGGGTGGAATAATGCCTCCTCTGTCATGTATCAAGTTTTTAAGTACATACAGGCTTGTGTCTGGGCTCTCTGTCTTCCATTGGTCTAGGTTTCTGTGTTAAAGCAATTTCATCTTAGTTATTATGACTTGACAGGATGTTTTGATCTCCAGGAGGATATGTGCCCCCAGTGTTTGTTCCTCCAAAATTGCCCTAGCTATCCTTGGCCCTTTGTTCTTCCATATTAATTTTGCTTTGAGCTTCTTAGGTCCCTCGGAAAAAAACCTCTTTTCCATTTTGATTGTAATTGCACTGAATTCACAGATTTAAACTGGTGTATGTGGGGGGGGGGGTGGAGCTGACAGTTCTCTCAAGGAATGGAGACCTTCCATCCACTTATTCAGGTGTGGAAGAACTTGAGATAGAGTCTGCAGATACGAGATAATTTCTCAGTCTCCCTTTCTGGTAGGCGTGGCCTCATGACTTCATCCTGGGCAGAAGGAGAGAAGGCATAGTTTTCTGAGAAAGGTAGGATAAAAATGGATGTGTAAAGAGATAGTTCTACTTCCTTCAGAACAGGGTTGTGTGATGAGGACTTCGCACATAGACTGGAGCTAAGACGTCTAACTCGCAACCATGAGAAGACAAATCTCAGGATAAAAGCCCTGTTGGAGATGATGCCGCAGAAAGATGGAAAGAACCTGAGTGTTCAGTGACATCTTTGAGTTGCAGAGTTAACCAACCCTGAACCTGCTGATACTGGACCTCTTGTTACGCAAAATAATAAAAATTCTCTGATTTAAGACATTTTTGGTTGGGTATCTGTTACTTGCATATGAAAGCATCTTAATGAATATAACAGGCCTTTCGTTGTTGTTGTTTTTCTTCAGTACTATTTCCTCATTTTTGTCACAGGCATTGTATACATCTTTATGAATAGGACATTTTAAAAATTATATTCCTTGTTATCTGTTACTGATGATCAGGTAGACTTCCAATTTGTTTGTTGGTCTTATATCCAGGTTAGTGATCATGCTTATCAATTCCAAAAGTTTATCTAGAATATCTCTTACAGACTATCAGACCTGCATATAAGGATAGTTTTCCTTTTGCTTTTAAATTCTTGAGTCTATTACTTATTTTTTTTTAAGATTTTATTTATTTGACAGACAGATCACAAGTAGGCAGAGAGGCAGGCAGAGAGAGAGGGGAAGCAGGCTCCCGCTGAGCAGAGAGCCCGATGTGGGGCTCAATCCCAGGACCCTGAGATCATGACCTGAGCTGAAGGCAGAGGCTTTAACCCACTGAGCCATCCAGGCACCCCACTTATTTTCTTTATCTTATTGTATTACTTAGACTTTCAGTACAGTATTGAAAAGAAACGGTCATGGTGTGCAGTTCTATCTCCTCCTGACTCTGATAGGAATCCTTAGGAATTTTCACCTTTTAGGACGCAGCGTGGCATAACTCCAGGGTACTCCGTCATATTACTATATTATCATATTATCATATCATGTATGATTTTGTGATGTATTTTTTATAAATATTCCTCATTTGGTTATGGTATTCTTTTTTTGTATCAGTTCACCTTAGGTTTGGCTGCAAGTAACATGAAACGTCTAAAAAAGTCTAAATAGCAGTGGATTACACATGATAGAAATGTATTTTTCATGTTCAACTTATCCAGAGATAATCAGTTCAGCACAGAGATGGGGCACCACAGTCTGAGAGGTTCAGGTTCCTGGATTCACGTTCCACTATCCTCACAGGAAAGTTGGAAGAGGTAAGCTTTCCCCAATGGATGAAAAAAAAAAAAACACTTGAAAGAGTTTATCATTGACTTGTGATTTTTTTTTAAACCTTGACTAACTAGGACATATGGCTTAAATTGTTGACTTCATCCCAGTATTTATTCTCTCTTTATCCCATTGTAAAAGTAAACTTTAATCTTTTCTTCTGAATTTTTTAATTTATTTGCATACATTTACCTCTTTTCTCCTGCGGTTTGCTCAATCTCTATTCTAATGTGGTGTGGTTCTATTCTTTTCTTTTGTTGTTCTTAATATTGTTTATGCCTTTTTTCTTGGTTAGCTTTGCTAGAGGATTTTCTTTTATTCAAAAAATCTGATTCACTCTTTTTTTAAAAGATTTTATTTATTTATTTGACAGAGAGAAATCACAAGTAAGCAGAGAGGCAGGCAGAGAGAGAGAGAGAGAGAGAGAGGGAGGGAGGCAGGCCCCCTGCTGAGCAGCAAGTCTGATGTGGGGCTCGATCCCAGAACCCTAGGATCATGAGCTGAGCCAAAGGCAGAGGCTTAACCCACTGAGCCACCCAGGCACCCAATCCGATTTATTCTTATTGATCTTTTTTACAGTTTGTTTTCAAATTTATCGATTTGTGCCTTTCACTTTATTATTTCCTTCATTCCGGTGTTTTTAGGCTCTTTCTGAATTTTTCTTCCCTTGTTTCTTGAATTGATTATGCACTCATTGACCTTTTATCTTTCCTCCTTCATATAAATTAATTATAGGGTCTAATTGTACCTTTTATTTTATTTTTAATTAATTCATTTTTTTACATAGCAGTGATGAAAAGTTCAGAATCAAAATAAGGAATATCATACAAAACAAATTATGAAAATACAAATCCATTAATGATTATGAAAATAGGGTATAGGGAATGGGTTTGAGGGGACTGAATATGTATTAATATGTAGATCAATGTACCATTACATCCTTTAATTTCTCTCTAACAGCATCATATGTTTATATATGACTCTGCTATTTCATTTAGTTTAAAATATTCTGGACTTTCCATTGTGATATCCTCTTGAACCCCAAAATTACTTAGGATGCATTTTTAAGTTTCCAAACATGTCTGTTTGTTTTTATCTTAAAAAACAACAACAACAAAAAAACTCTCCCCTTGGCTTGCTCATGTCTAATTTAATTAAACAGTGATCAGAAAGTAAGTATAATATAAATTCTCTGAAAATTGTTAAAATCTGCTTTGCTATAATCATGTCCACAAATGTTCCATGTTAACGTGAAAATAAATTGTGATTTTTATGGTGTGCAGAGTTCTACATATAGCTATCAGAGAAACTGATAGATTTTTTCCCTTCAAATATTCTGTAGTCCTACAGAGTTACTTTTTTGTCCATTTGATCCATTATTTTCTATTAGAAAAATGTTACAAATCTCCTAGTATACATATATAATAACCAGTTTCCCTCTTATGCATAATGTGAATCCTGTTGCTCAGCATACACAAGGTCAGGATGAGCTACGTCATCTTAGAGGATGATTCTGATCATTATTATATAGTTTCTCTCTTTTTCCCTATTTGTTCTTTTTTTGCCATAAATTCTATTCTGTGTCATATCAACATTGCTGCTCAATATTATTTTGGAATCTGAATGATCTTTTTTCCCCCCAGTTTTTTATTTTCATCCTCTTGGATTGGTGTTGTTTTAGGTATATCTCTCTTATTGGTCCTATATGGTCCTGAGTGTCTCTCTCTTTTATTCATTTAGATAATATCTTTCAGTTGGCGTTAATCCATTTGTAAGAACTGTCAGTTATTATAATCTTCTTTTGTCTTTATTTAACTTTGCTTTTTTCATTGCTTTCTTTTTCTGTTTTTCTATGTGCTTTTAGGGTGATAAAGTTTTTATCGCTCTCTTTTTCTCTGACTGAATCAGAATCTATACTGTGTATTTCTATCCTTTAAGTGACTAAATTACATTTATCCTTAAATATCCAACAGTCATATACTTTTTTAAAAAACTAACAAATCTAGGGATGTCTGTGTGGCTCAGTCAGTTAAGTGTCCGACTCTTGATTTTGGCTCATGTCATGATCTCAGGGTCCTGAGATAGAGACCTTCCTTGGACTCCATGCTCAGCGGGGAGTCTGCTTGATTCTCTCTCTCCTTCTCCCTCTGCCTCTTCCCCTCTCTCTCTCAAAAAAAAAAAAAAAAAAGGAACAGACCTAAACTTTTTCAATATTTTTATTCTTTTTCTGGTCATACATAATATTTGTCTATAAAATTCCTTCCTCCTCCATTTTGTTATTCTCTGAAATCTTACTTTCACTGATTTAAAAACAACAAAAAGGTATTACTCTGTCAATAGTTCACTACATTTACGTTAACATATTTCATTAATTACTGTATACTCCATTATTTTTTTCCTTATTTTTTGGCCAAAATATAACTTATAATGAGCTCTGCTAGTGAGGGTTAGTTGGTGGCAACATTGTCAGCCTCTTCATTTCTGAAATGTTTTCATTTTATACCATATTTTGATTGAGAGTAAGCTTAACAAATTCCCTTAGCACTTTGAAGATACGACTCCAATATTTCTTGGTTTCTATTGCTACTGATGAAAGCTTAAGGTGAAACTTCAGTCTAATTGTTACTAAATGATTACTTCATAAGTAATCAATTTTTCTTCTCCGGTAGCTTTAAAGATTTTTCTTTTACTGATGATGTTATGCAATTTCACTGTTATATAGATATACCCTTATCCTACTAGGTACTCAAAGTGCATTTTTGCTCAGAATTCTCATGTTTTCCTTTAATTCTGGAAAATCCCAAGCTACCATCTTTCAAAAAAAAAATGGTTTCTCCATCACTCCTTCAAGTCTTTTTTTTACTGGTACTCAAATTGGAGATGCACTGGAACTTCTGATAATACTGCATGTCTTGAACTATTTTTTTTTTAATTTTATATTTCTTTGTCTCTTTGCACTAAATCTGGGTGAATTTAGTACAGCCTCATTTTGTACCTGAGGCTTCCTGTTTTGTTTGTTTTGCTCTCTCTTGCACTCACTTGAGAAGTTTTGTGGATGCCTTTACCCAGGACACTGCACCTTTAGTTCATCACGGGGTTTATGATGTAACACTCTACAGTGATAATGAGACTATTACAGAGTCAATCATAGAACCTGTACCAGTTCCTAGTTAGGAGACTGGGTCTTAGATGTTCTAGGCAGCCAGAATCTGGCTTCAGAGCATTTGCCTACCTCTACTGTCTTATGCATGGACACTTTGCCTCTGTTACCCCACAGATGCTAGGTTCCTTTCTGCTGCTGCCTGATTTGGGCCCAGAGCCTCGCAAGTCCAGTGGCTTCATCCCCACTCACTGCTTTGCCATGATCCATAAAGATATTTTTTTCTTGTTTTTGAGTTTGGCTATGTCTTATATTTGTTTTTCTTTTCCTATTTTGTCCTTTATTGCTTTGTACTTAGAGAACAGGGAATACATAGAAATAATAAAATTAAGGAAAGCCAAATTGACAGGAAATCCATTTCATACAATTTTCCCCCTAAAACTTAAACTATAAACTCCTCAGGCTGTCATTCAACATCTTTTGCAATTCAGGTGCACACCAGTTCCACCGTCGGGCCCTCCATTTGTGCAGAGTCTCCTGTTGTTCCCTAAACATGGCACACAGTTTCACGCTCCTGTGACCTGACACATCTGTCCCTTCTGCCACATGGTCTTCCTGCCACTCCTTTACTTTAAAACCTGATCAAAACTCATTTCAGGGTGCCTGGGTGGCTCAATGGCTCAATCGTGCCTCTCCCCTTACTTTCTTGTGTGTAAGTATGCTTTGGGCAGAATGGGGGAAAGGGCAGAAGGAGAAAATCCTCAAGTCCACTCCCCGTGGAGCATGGATTTCCTCACCATAAGGGCTGGCTCCCATGACCCATGAGATTATGACCTGAGCCAAAACCAAGACTTGGAACCTCAAGCAACTGAACCATCCAGGTGCCCCATAAATAAATCTTTAAAAAAAGAAAACAAAATGCATTTCAGCTGTGAAGCTGGCTCCGGATCCTACAGGCTAAGTTACTTATTTCTTCTCTGCATAATGCACTCAACACAAGCAAACTGAATAAATGAATGAATGAATGAATGAATCATACAACAGGCAGAACTGAGTACCAGTGGCTTACTGACATTTTGTCACCTCCGTGGCCAACTGTTTATCGAAGTGTCTGCTCTGAACAACTGTAATGTATTGTATTTACCCAGTGTATTTAGAAATAAGGGGAAAGCAGTGGATACAGTTTTTCCATGAAGTGTGTCCTCTATAACCGTCATGGAGTTAACTGTGCATGAAGCCAGTTAAGATAACCCGATATACCATTTATGAAAGTGTGGCTTTTACAACTATTAAGGCAAGATGATTAGGGACAAAATTGTCTCATTTCCTTCCTCAATTTCACAGCATTCTTTTAAAAAGAGAAGAGATGTTAGCATGAGCTCTATTTTTGTTTCTTTTTAGGAAAGTTAAAAATATGATGGAAAAAAGCTTAATTACTTCAAGGTCTAGTATGTTTAAATGCTTTAACATGTATAAAAGCCCAATTGTATCTTTCTATTCATTATGATTCTATCTCAGGAGAAGGGTTATATTTTTTTGGTCCCTATTTGACAAGGAGAAGATAATTTATCAAGGAAAATGGTACCAAATGGCATGTTTTTTGAGCAAAAATATTTACTTAATTGTCCAGCTTTACTGGAATCCTTCAGGATACTATTTCTTCCTAAGGAACAGAATGAAGGCTCTGTGACACCGAAGAAACAAAAAAGGGTTTCAGTCTGGGACAGGATACTTGTGCTTTCTTTTCCTTCAGCTCAGTAGCATGGCCATGGCAAAAACAGAAATTCAGCTGAGTAGCATTTTTGTTCTAAAAACATCTAAAATTCATCTCAAATCTGTATCTCTTCTGAGGAGAGAAACTAAATCCATTCTAACAAGTAATTAAGCAAACAAACAAAAAAATCCCCTAAAACCACAGTCTCCTCTGGTGCCCGTCTACACCCGCTTCCTGCCTGCGCCCCCGCCCCCGTCCCCGCCACGGAGGCCCTGTCAGTGCCACGGTCGCGCCACCTCCCACCTGGGCCAGCCATCACAGAGGGCTGCTCTCTGACACAGGGCTGTTTTGGGCCAGAGCTGCTTGGAGGACCCGTGGATCGAAGAGCTGAGAAGCCAGTGAGAAGTAGTCCTCCCCTTTAACTTCACAATTTGACTCCCAATTCCGTTATCCTCACAGCCTTCTGAAAACTTGAAGCTTATGGGAGTTTTAATCTTCCTGGTGATTCGGAGTAGCTGAATTTGTCTCCAAATCTCAATTTCCCACCAAATTCCTAATTCAAGCTCAAAGCTTAATTCACTTAAAGTCATTTATTCAGTTAAAGTCTTTAACTACTTTCTCTGGTCACAGCTGGATCCCCTGTAGATACAGACTTTGAATCTTTGGTAGGCCTTCAGAAAGGATTTAGAGTTTAGACAACTTAGATTTTTTTTTTTTTTCAAGAGCTTATTTTTAGGTTCTGTATACTGAACCTGGGGCTGGAACGCTCAACCCTGAGATCAAGGGTCAGTCACATGCTCCACTGACTGAGCCAGCCAGGAGCCCCAAGACAATTTAGAATTCTGAATCAATTTCAACATCTACAGAAAAGACCCAGAGTTGATAAATTGTCTTTTCTCCTTGTGTGGCCAACAATTTTACTGTACTTGAGAGATTGTGGTACATCCCAGAGAAGGGGATAAAGGAGAGGGACATGGGGATTTTTTTTTATTTACAGAAACAATATCTGGGAGTATCTTTTGGCTTATTGCCTTAGTTGTTTATGTTAGACAACTATGAATTTTTGCAGAGGAGAACAAAATTCATAATAGGGATAAGTCGAACCATTATACTGTACACCTGAAACTTACCCGGTGATGTATATCGATTATATGTCAATAGAACTGGCGGGGGGGATAAAAAGAACAACAACTAAAGAGAAAGAAGTATTGCCTAAAGAAAATGTATCAGTCACAGTTCTCAGACAGGCAATTGTGGTATATTTCGTTTCATCTTTTTCAAGGCACATTTATGAGCCTCTGCTAGGTGTTAGGTCCCGTGTTAAGTTCAAGGGTAGCCCTGCCCAATAGAAAGAGAATGCAAGCCATCTACGTAACTTTGAAGCTGCTGGTAACCACATTAAACCAGTAAAAGGAAATAGGTGAATGTGGTCTGGTCCTGCTGACCTTCAGCCCCGCCCCCGCACTCCCACCCTCTTCCCCTCAACTAGAGCCTCAGGGGCCACCCAGGTCCTCCTAGGAGCCCATCTGTTCCCCCTTGGCCCTTCCACTGGCTCAGGTCTCTGCTGACTATTCCTTGTCGTCGGGGAGAGTGATTCCACCCTGGTGAGGGAGGAATGCTTTCCTCCGGTCATAAAGAATGGAATCTAAATGGTGGGATTTGGGACCATGATAATAAGACTTTCATCTGTGATTGTGTAGATTGTTGTCACTATGGAACGTAAAGCGAAAGGGAGTGAGTGACACCAGAGACCCACACTGCCCTTTATTCACTAAACCGCGTACTCTGGCACAGAGCTACATCTTCCTGAAGGGAAGAATGGCTTCTCGAAATTTTCACAAGGCCACCGTATTGGCCAGCGGCAGCTCTGTGCTGAAGGGCCTTTTGGAGTGGGAGAAGAGCCCTCGTCAGCCCCTCTTAAAATACATCTTGCAAAATACATCTGGCTCCGTGCATTGACTTTAATTTCTGTGTAGTCTAGGATATTCATATTTATGTATTTGTGATCATTCTTACATCTTGACTATGAGATTCTCACAAGGAGCAAACAGAAAAAGAACAGAAATATCCGTCATTTCACTAAATCTTACTTTGGGCCCAACATGAATCCTCTTCCCTCAAGACTTTGGTCTAGGCATTCAGATGGAGTTTTCGATGACAGCAGGAGGCACAGGCTTCTGTCTCATACTCTCTCAGAAGTGAACCTTACTAAGTTGGGGAGGACAGAGTCATGTCCAGATAGAGAAAAGTCTGAGGACATGGCCATTGGAGATCACTATACCTGTGAAGTTCCTAAAATATCCCGTAACCTTCTCCCTTCCCTTCTTCCTCCTTCCCAGATACCAATCAGCAACCATGAAAAAAAAAAAAAATGTTCTTAGTGCATTACTCAGTGCCTGCAGTGACAGAGAAAGAGACAGCCAGTCTCTGGTCACATAGAGCTTCACATTGGTTTGTTTCTAAGTTGGCTTCTCCAAACAGAACATTTTAGGTCTGAGAAGGTCTCTGGGAATGTGATGTTCACATCTCCAGAATCCTTGGTTCCCCCTTCATGTTCTGTAATGTGTTCCTATGTGCTGAAGGGACTACGGCATAAGTCACGGACTGTAGATCAAGGAGAACAAAATACCTAGACTTCCCCCCAAAAAACAAAGCTGTGTCTTCCCTGGACACTCTTATCACCTGGCAAGTAAGTTCAGATTTTCCAAACACCAAATCAAAGACACTGACCTCCAGGACAGGACCATACTCCACACTTAACAAACTTCCTCGCCTCTGGGGCCACGGTAATTAAGCACACCTGTTAAGTTTTCTTAACTCACTTTCTTTCCTCAAAGTTTGCATGCTCTCTCTTTAAATACATACTCCTCATGTTTGTTTACCATCAAATATGTGCTGGGCACCTGCATTAATTTTGCAATGAGTTTCTATAAATACAGACAGTGATAAAATGTCATCCCTGCCATTCTTTTTTTTTTTTTTTTTAAGATTTTATTTATTTATCTGACAGAGAGAGTGAGAGAGCACTAGCAGGGGGGACAATGGGGAGAGAGAGGGAGAAGCAGACTCCCCGACAGAGCAGGAGCCAGATGTGGGGCTCAATCCCAGGACCATGGGATCATGACCTGAGCCGAAGGCAGATGCCTAACCATCTGAGCCACCCAGGCACCCCCCTACCATTCTTGAACTCATGGGCCAGTGAGGGAAACCGAGAGTATGGAAACCTTTTCAGTTCAAGGTGATAAGTCCTGTAGAATGACAGAAAACCTAGCCACTAACTTTGACTGATGAAGCTGGGGAGGTTTTGAACTGGACCTTGGAGAATGAATAGGAGTTAACCAGGTAGTGAAGTAAGAGGAGACAACTCTGGAGAGAGGGAGCAGAGTATGCAAAGTGCAAGGAAGGTGTACGATATTCCACAGAGAGATAGACATCCTTCCTCCAGCACAGCTCATCTCTACCTGAAAGCCTGAGAATTAAAGGGCCCAGATATCTGTACCCCTCCCACACACCCAGCGTTCAGAAGTGACCCTAGGCATAGGACAGCTGCTCTAGACACTCCTGTTTGAAAAGAGTAAGAACAGGAGGCATACAGGAGACCCAGGTCTAAAGCAATTCTGAGATTCAGCAGGCTACATGTGGTCAGTCCCTTCATCAGGGATCAAGCCCTGGCAATTCTTCACTGTGGCTCTTAATTCTGCCCTCTGGACATTCTTCCTTTTCTGTAAAAGGGAGCTCACATGGGGCGCCTGGGTGGCTCAGTGGGTTAAAGCCTCTGCCTTCGGCTCAGGTCATGATCCCAGGATCCTGGGATCGAGTCCCACATCAGGCTCTCAGCTCAGCAGGTAGCCTGCTTTCTCCTCTCTCTCTGCCTCACTTTGCCTACTTGTGTGATCTCTGTCAAATAAATAAATAAAATCTTATTAAAAAAAAAAAAAAAGGGAGCTCACATTTGCAACCAAGTAGTTTTCTGGGCCTATGAAAGTTTGGAGATTTTTTTTTATACTTCCTTTGTCCCTTTCAGTCCAAACTGATGATAGTTCTGTTTGTATGATTCTCTTAAGATCTTTGGGAGCCTCTTGTGAATCTTATTATGGTTCATGCAACTGGGACCAAAAAAGTTGGGTTCACAAAGGTCTTCACAGTAAAACATCCAGCTTCTGTTGAAATTGCCAAGGATTCTTAAAAGTCTTGAGGTTTTTTTGGTTGTTTTTGACACTGTTTTCTAAGGCATTCCTTTATGTCTTAACTTAACAGAGGACTTTATAATCAAAATCTCAGTATCATCTTTATGGCATGTTGTTCTTACTATTCCCTGAATTTTATTTTTGTCCAGAAGCCATTCTTAATTTAATGTTGCTTTTCACCTGGAGAGGCAGGGGGTTTTCAAACTGTGTGGATTCTGCTTGCTTTATATTTAACTTTTTTTTTTTTTTTTTTTTCTTGAGCTTATCCTTCTCCTGTCAAATTTTAATGTGAGCAACAAAAAGAAGCCAGGGTGACCTTTAAGCCTGCCTAGAACTCTCCTCAGCCAGGCCACCCAGTTCCTGAGGTACATTTTCTACTTTCCATACTCTTGCAGGCAAGAATGTTGCTAGACTTTCTGCCACCACATAATGAATTATCTTCTCTTTAGTTTCCGCTAATATTTTCCTCATTTGCCTTATTTTTTTAAAGGTTTTATTTATTTATTTGACACAGAAAGAGAGAGAAATCACAAGCAGGCAGAGAGAGGGGGAAGCAGGCTCCCCACCACGCAGACAGCCCGATGCAGGGCTCGATTCCAGGACCCCGAGATCATGACCTGAGCCGAAGGCAGAGGTTTAACCCTCTGAGCTATCCAGGCACCCCATCATTTGCCCTTTAAAAAAAAAAAAAAAAGATTTTGAGAGAGAAGGCATGCATGTGCAAGTGGAGGCAGGGGCAGAGGGAGAGAGAATGTGGAGCAGACCCCATGCCCAGGCCAGAGCTGGATGCAGGCTCGATTCCAGGACCCTGGGATCATGACCTGAGCCAAAATCAAGAGTCAGACACTTAACCGACTGAGCCACCCAGGTGCCTCTCCTCATTTGTCTTTCATCTTTGACTGCTTTCTTGAGGGACCTCAGGCTGCTGCTAACAGTCTCCTTGAGATCCTTTAGATTTTCACCAGTTCTCTCCTCAAGGTCCTTCCAGCTTGTCTTCTACTGTCTCATCGTTTTTAGGGTTTTATTTTTTTTATTACAGCAGCATTCAACGTGTCTCTCACCTTCTGCGCCCCTGCTTCGGACTCCCTTGCCTGTCTACACCTGCAGCCCCTGCTCATCAAGACTGCTCCTGGTTCCCTGCCATGCAGGGGGCAGACAGTTTTCTCCCAGAGCATCTGCCCCTTGGGACAGTCCTGGGAAATAATTCCGACATATCCGCCCAGAGATCATTTCCTCAGAGGAACTTTCTTGGGAAAGATCTGGAAGATGAGGTTTCATGAAAGACGTTATTTGATGTTATCTTCAAAAACCAACCAACCAATCAACCAACAAAACCCTTTTCAGGATACCAAGTGTTTCATCTGGGGAAAAATATCACAATTGTGTGGGAAACATTTTTAACTGCTTCAGGGGAAATTTCAGAGAGTGAGATCTATTTCTAACATTTTAGGAGAGAAAGAAAAAAAAGGTGAGATTAACTGTACATTAGGCTAAATGTACATGGGTTATGTTTGCTTTACTTTTATTTTTGAATCGAGTGAGCTTGCCAATGGAAGG
The DNA here is from genome assembly GCF_964662115.1 of Mustela nivalis. Taxonomy (NCBI): domain Eukaryota; kingdom Metazoa; phylum Chordata; class Mammalia; order Carnivora; family Mustelidae; genus Mustela; species Mustela nivalis. Next base: position 106,516,467 of record NC_139026.1, on the reverse strand, counting down.
AGTGCGAGTCCTCGTGTGAAAGGCTGCAGGCTGAGGCTTCTCGCCAACAGGGCAGAGTTTCTTAATCTCCACACGCCCCAGTGTCTCCAGGTCTGAGGTGGAATTATACTTACCTCAGAAGGCTGATGTCAGGGGTAGAGGAGACAGATTGTATGAGCAACAGCCAAGCAGAACGTCTAGCAGATGATCAATAAACCACTCAGGGCCCACTAATGTGAAAAACCTCCCCCTTGCTCTGAAGCCTCTGCTTGTCTTTCCTGAGGTGTCTTGAACCAGGAGTCCCGGCTCCCACTCCCCAGAGAGGAGCTGGGGAAGGGAAGCTCTCACTGTGGAATGTGGAAATCTCCAGGGACCACATTAAATCCTTTCCCAACAGACTATGTCAGGGAAGGAATAAAACCAATTTGCTTTTAGGGTTTTTGTTTGTTTGTTTTTTTGTTTTCTACCTCATGTCCACCCTTGATCTCATCTCTCTGGGTCTGTCTCCTCTTTTGCCTGAGTCTCCCTCATCCTGCTTCCCAGGAGAATCCCCCACCTGCCCCCGCCCCTCCCCCAAGCAGCCCCAGGACAGGAGGCTAGAAGCCAGTGAGGGAAGGAGCCCCACGGTCCCACGGCAGCACCCAGGTGGGAAGAGAATGGAAGTGTGAAAAGCAGAGAATAAGGGGGTGAAATGAGATTTGAAGAAGGAAAGCTGGGGATTACAGAGGAAAGGTTGAATCACTGGGAACATGCCCATGAGGGGAAGGTTTGGGGGCAGCAAAAGCAAAGAGACATGGCAAGCTTTAGAGGCACCCTGCAAGGGAAGGGACTATGGAGGAAGGGAGTTGGAGGAGGGGGTTAGTCACACTTGCTAGAATTCTGGGAAGCTCCATCTCCTTGCCTATCCCACACCTTCCTCTCTAGATGATTCTGCCCTTCTAGATGGTCTGTCTTCTTTGCCCCTTTCTGGCATAGCTCAGGCCAGGCGGTCCTTAGCCTCGGCGATGACAACATCTCCCAACCAGCTGGTCCTCCCCCAACACCCTGCCATCCAGTCTACTCATCTCACAACCGGAGTGGCCTCTCCTTCACCTGATCTTGTCCCCATCCCACCCCATACTCAAGAACTTATCTTGGTACAGGTTTGTCTCTGACCCTGGGAAGAGGGCAGCTTTAGGACATTATCAGCATGGAGAACACCTTGTATGGTTTCTGGAAGGTAGCATTATGGGGACCGAGGGAATGGATGGATGGATGGACACACACCTGGTGGCAAAGAAGAGATAGTTGGGGGGGGGGGTCCTGCAAAGGAAAGAGGGTTGGTGAAGAAGACGAATGGGAAACATCAGCAAGCCTTCGGGTAAAAGAAACACGTTTATTTTTGGTGGGGTAATAAATTCTTTTTTGGAAGATTGCCATGCTAAAGCAGCACATTGGGTTCTTTCCACTGTGTCTGAAGGACAAATAGGGGTGGAAAGGGTCCCAGACCCTATAACCAGCGCCTCCCAGGAATCAGCTGCCTCCCTGGGCCTCCAGATGTCTAACTTCTTTCCCTTGATACTGACTCTGTCCTTGTCACCCCTTTCACTGCCCTCATCACCACCGCCACCCTGACCAGGGGCAAGCTCCCGAGGTATCTCTCTTGCTTCAGTGCCCCGTTTTCTTCCTTCTGGACTTCCACGCTGCTTGATTTCCCATGCTCACTGCCCCCCGCCCCCACCCCCCAACTTCGTCCATTTCCCATGTCCTGGGGCTCTCATTATTCATCCATTCGTCCAAACCTCCACCAAGGGCAGGCTGCTTCCACTTTTCAGCTGCCTAATGCTCCCAAGGACTCCCAAGTTCTGTTAAAACAATCGGAATTTTTATGGACAATCAGTTTTTAAAGCCTTCAAGGCACTAAATTGTATCGGCCCAAGATGCCACTTAGAATAAACTTCTCTAATGTTGCAAGGCGTGCCCTGTAGCTGAAGATTCATGTGGTTGCTTGTTGAGGTCATTCACTCAGAGGGGTTTTATCAGGGCAAGCAGGGTGGAAAAGGGATGGAGAGCCAGACCCAGGGCCCCAGTCCCCCTCCCCAGCTGCCTCCTATCCTCTCTCCTTTGGTGCAAACCCTGTCCACGGCGCCAGAACACCACGGTTTATTTTTATCTGTTTATTTTGCAATTAACAAAGAGAAGGAGCCTCTTTTTGATGGGCTGGTTCAGGGGTTCAAAGTGTCTAGCTACCTTGACCCCTTTACCAGCCTCCGACGTCGCAGTACGGCTGCCCAACTGGGAGAGATTTATACTTATTTTTATATAATGGAAAACTCATTGCTGGACATCGAGTTACTCACTTTGATTTGTTTTCTTTGGAAGAAGCGGCCGGCGGCGGCAGCGCCCCAAGCTGGGTCATTAATATGGCAGCAACAGCAACAAAGACCTTTACAGCCGCTGCCTGTAAACCGTGGATAAAGTTCAAGCATTTATTCTGTTTGAGGCCTCCCAGTGTCTATAAAAGCCCAGCACGATTATATGATCAGTGTCAAGACCCACTTTCCCCTCTTTGTGCTCCGGGATGCATTTCCTTGCCCTGTCCCTCCGTGTTGCCACTGCAGCTGCTCTGGCTTTAATAGCAACCCAAGGCACACACTATTGGAGTGTTCCTTGGGCTTTGTTTTAAACATGGTTTTTGCTTGTGTTAACTACCGCCTGGCTCTCTGACACCCGTGAATGGGGCTATGCGGGGCTGTCAATCAACAGCAATAATAATGCCATCTGGGTTTGAATAATACTAATGAGAAGAAGAAGAAGAGGGATACTGTGTATTAACATAGCACCTTTGTCCCAGAAGCTCAGAGGGCGTTCAGGATAATAATTCATTCATGCTCCGAGCACTGCTTGGCGGTAGATATTATGATCCCACCGCGGGGGACTGAGACACAGAGAGGGCAAGTGGCTGGCCCCAAGGTCACACAGTAAGTCAGAGATGGCATAAAACTTAGTTGCTGCAAGTCCCCTAAAGCATTGGACCCGTGGGATCACACTGAACTTTAACTCTCATTACATCTGTTTTTAAAATCTAGCGGTAAAAAGAACTAACTATAGGACCTTGTTGTTCCATACCTTGTGGGACAAAAAAAATAAAAGAAAGGAAGGAAGGAAAGAAGAGAGAAAGAAAGAAAGAAAGCAAAAGAAATAAAGAAAGAAGAAAGAATGTTCTAGGATGGTGGAGAGGACCTCAGAGATCCTCAGTATTAAAGAGGAGCCTGTTCATGCCAGGGGCAAAGGAAGAGAGGGTGATGAGATGCCGGTATTTCACTCCTAGAAGCATCTGGAATTTCTAAAGAGGCAGGAGGCTGGTGGATACAGAAAGCACAATGAATACAGAAAAAGAGAGGTCTCCCCTGGATGTGGGCAAGTAAGCTAACCACAGAGCCAGAAAGCTCATGGAAGGCCAAATCAGGATCAGCAGCCATCCAGAAAGACTATTCCTGAAGTCCATGGATTTCTGTTTAGTCTGAAGTCCCATCCTGCACTTTGCTGGAACCCTAGCTCTCCCTTCTCAACCCCTGTGGTCCTCAGAGAGGTTCAAACCTGACTGTCACTTCAAATCAGTAGTTTTTTACTTAACTTCTCTGTGCTTCAGTGTCCACCTCTGTTAAACCGGTTAATAAGATTATCTCATTCGGTACTTAGCCGATTGCAATGACTTCTGAATTGATTTCTCCAACTTCGGTCTCTCCTTGATATCTATCGCTGGGCCATTAGGAAGATTAAATAAGCTAATATTTACAATGCTGAACATGGTGCATGACCCATAGTGACCCCTCATAAGCATTAGCTATTTAGTAACATTAAGTAATAATGGGGCTGTTATGTTGTCATCATCACTATCTTCTGGTTTGCTGGCCACCGGCTCTTTGACAGATAAGGAATAAAACGAGCACCGTGAAGGAAGAGTGGAATTTGGTCGTATAAAAACATAGAATTAGGCCATTCAGGGCCTTGTCCCCTTCTCTGTATTTGTGTTGCTTTTAGGACCTGCCCCCTGCAGCCCAGCGCTGTGTTATTCTCACTTGCTGCCTGTGTCAATTCTGTCTCCTCCAGCAGACTCCGAACAAATGCACAGGAGACCTCCAGATGGCCAACAGACACATGAGAGGATGCTCAACATCACTGATTATCAGAGAAACACAAATCAAAACCACAATGAGATATCCCCCTCACACCAGTCAGAATGAATAGAGGCAAGAAATTACAAGTATTGGCGAGGATGTGGACCAGAGGGACCCGCGTGCCCTGCCAGTGCCACAGCAACTACTGTGGAAAAGAGTATGGAAGGTCCTCAAAACATTACAAATAGAAATATCATATGATCCAGTAATTCTGCTGCTGGGTATTTACTCAACGGAAGTAGAAATGCTAACCCGAAAAGATATGTGCACCCCTTATGTTCATTGCACTTATTTACAAGGGCAAAATATGACAGCAACTTAAATGGCCAGCAATAAATGAATGGGTAAAGAAGGTATAGATATATATATATATATACATGTATACACACACACACACACACACTAAATATTACTCAGTCACAAAAAAGAATTAGATCTTGCCATCTGTGACAACGTGGCTGGACCTAGAGTGTATTATGCTAAGTGAAATAAGTCAGAGAAAGACAAATACCATATGATTTCACTTACACAGAAAATTTTTTAAAAAAGTACAAAGAAACAAACAATAAAACAGAAACAGACCCATAAATACAGAGAACTGGTGGGTGCCAAAGGATAGGTAGGTGGGGTGATGAGCAAAATGTGTGAAAGTGAGTGGGAGGTATGGGCTTCCAGTTATGCAATAAATAAATAAGTCGTAAAAGGGAAAAATACAATGACCAAATGCACATTAACGCATCTAATTCTGCTCTAGTCTCCTCTGCACCCAGCACGCCACTCAACAAGTTACCTTTGAAGATGAATGTTACCTTTCCATGATTTCTAGAACACCTGCCATGTGCCAGCCTCTGAGTGGAGGGACTCTGAAATATACCAGGAAGGGCTCTTGTCTCAGGAGATACACTTCCTTGGGAGAAGAGATAAGCCATATGGCAACAATTTGCAAACCTTAGCATGCCTCAGAATCACTTGGAGGGCTCCTTAAAGCAGACTGCAACTAAAATGACTTTGAAGGCCCATCAAAATTTTATTTGTACGCTTTTTCAGTGGAACTATCACATTTGTGAGAAGAGGAATAACGTTATCAACACATCATCCCAGTACTTGATTACCCAGTAATCAACCTTGCAGTACTGTACAGGGCAGGTAATAGGAGGGAGAGACTGAAGTTGGGGAAATCAGTTTGGAAGAAGTTGTAACATGACCGGGGAAGAAAGAAATGTGCTGAACTCAATAATTAATTGATTTACTGGTTTTGAAGTTTTCCTGCACCTCTCACCCAATGATTATATCCCTGGTTCCCTCTTTCTTCAAGAGAGCCTCAAATACTTGAGCTGACTCCTTCTACCCTATAAGTTCGTTATTTATGGTATCGTCTGTCCTTTGTCTTTGTCCCTGACCCAGTTTAGAGACACTCTATCACTGGGTCTGAATCTGAGGCACTCTCCAGTTTCCAAGGCAAGCATTCTTTGGCAATAAACAAACAGATTTGCAATTCTTCCCCAGAACTTCAAGACAGAAAGTCCCTGCTTTCCCATCTCTGCAGGCTGGAGGTAAACTTCCCTCCTCACCATCCCTTACCACGTGTAAAGATTTTGACCTTGCGTATGATATTTAGGCTCATGCCTTCTCTTTTTCTATAGAGTTGGAGCTTTTTGAGAGAACAAAGCTCCCATCTCCCCCACCCCCATGTTTCAGTCCCTTTTTGTGGGGGGCCTGACACAGTGAAGGTGCTTGCAAAGTCTTTACTGGAAAAAAAAAAATCGGGAAAAATTTAATTGAAAACATTTAACATTCTTCATGTATTCAAACACGTAATGCCCCCTCACATGTAGATATCTTTTTTAAAAAGTTTTTGTTGATTTAAGTAATTTCTATGCCCAACATGGAACTTGAACTCACGACCCTGAGATCAAGAGTGGCGTGCTCTTCCGCCCGAGCCAGCCTGGCGCCCCCACACAGAGATATCTTTATGAAAGCACCTGGCTTACAGGGTTTCTCTTTCAGACAGAATTGATTATGCCTACATTAGAAGGCAGTTTTTGCAAGGTCTGCTTCCAAGAATAAGAAGTCCCCTCATTAAACAGTAGTCTTCCAAAAGAATATATGCCTCCCTTATTTCTTCTCTCCGCCTGTCCTTCCTGTCGTCCCTCTCTCCCGCCCTCCCCCCTTCCTTCCAGCAGGCACCTGATGACTGAGTATGAGACATTTACACCAGGCACTGTGGGAGATTGGTTCCAACCATTGAGAAGTTTGAAATTCAGTGAAAGATCCCCATCCCTGCATAATTTTATGTTATCCGTTGGATTTTATTTTAGGTTAAAATAAGGTACAGATTAATCCAGTGCCCGCGTACGGACCTACAGAGGAGCAGGAGGCGGGATCACAGCTTATGGGTGTAGAACGAACAGTAGGTCAGTCCGCTTTGGGAGGTGGGCTGTATCTCCAATGGCAGAGAAGGGGGAGACGGGCTCTGCCGGAGGGAGGAGCAGCACTGGGGGTGTGAGGAGCTCAGGGAAGAGGGAGCTCCCCAGGGAATGGAGAGCCGCCCATGGGGAGTGAGAACAGGAGAACAGTGTGGCAGAGGAACACCGTAAGATAGAGGGAGGTAGCCGTGGATCTGAACAAGACACAATGAGAACTTCAGACTCTACTCACAGGCAAGGACAGTGACAGAAGCGGAACAGGGACATGGTCCCCAAATCGAGTTTTGTCGTAATAGTCCTGGCCCAGATGGCCAGCCAGCATTTGCCCTACTGCTTGAGGTTACTGGTACTCTGTGTGCACTTCTCCCCACGGCTGCAGGAGAAAGGAGAGCCCTTGTCAGACATGCTGGACTCTTCCCTCTGTGGCCGGGTGCCTGGGGATTTTTATCTGGCTTAAGAGTGGATTTACTCGTCTTTGGAGAGGATTTTTTTTTCTTTTTCTTTTTCTTTTTCCTTTTCTTTCTTTCTTTCTTTCTTTCTTTCTTTCTTTCTTTCTTTCTTTCTTTCTTTCTTTCTTTCTTTCTTTCTCCCTTTCTCTTTCTCTTTCTTTCTTTCTTTCTTTCTCTCTCTCCCTTTCTCTTTCTTTCTTTCTTTCTTTCTTTCTTTCTTTCTTTCTTTCTTTCTTTCTTTCTTTTTGAGGAAGGGGTTCTTTCCTCAGTCCCCTCTCCTCACCCTGGGGATTGTCTCTACGTCTGGCCCAGGAGTGCACTTTGAACCGTTATGTTGTCTTAAGTGCACTGACCACCACAATGGGCAGCGCCCCAGAATGCCTGCCCCTTCTCTGGCAGACTGAGCTGGCCCATTCCTCACCATGTCATGAATTTTCCTGGAGGGAAACAGTGGATACCACATGGTCATGGCTTGAAAAGATTCCATGCTGTCTGCACAAACAGAGACTGGAGCCTCTGGGAACAGCCTCCCTCTCACCTCACCCCTAGAAAACCTCCCGCCCCTGGCCTGTGCGCGGGCTGTGAATTGGCGTTCTGACTTCCACACACTGATGTACTGTGGGAGTGAGGTGTGGGGCTGTTGCCTTCAGAAAAGTAAATCTATCCATCTTCTCTCTGCATTGGACGTGCTTGTCTCTGAGGACCTTTCCTCTCCAGGCAGCCCTGCGCAGTACAGCGCAGATGAGAGGATTTCTGGGGTGGGCCTGACCCAACTGTAGGCACTCAGGCATCACCAGCGTAGCCTGAGAACAGAGGGAGCCCACTCCCACCAACCCACACCCCACTTCTGCCAGACACATAATAAACTCTTTGCTATGCACTTATATCCGCATTCCGGCCCCTCTACCCAGAATGCTGCTTCTTTCCTGCTGTCTTGGGGAACTCCTCTTCATTGTTCAATGCTTAGTTTAAGGGTACTGGTGCTGCAAAGTCTTCCCCAGCTCTCAGGTGGAGAGATGCTGGTTTCTCCCTTTGCTGGATTCTGTGGCTGTGTATCAGTGCTAATGCTGATAAGACAGAATTATGGCTGTTTGCTTGGATATCGCTACCCCAAGTAGATGATGAGCTGCTTGGGGAAAGAATAATGAGGGATAGTAGTACAGATTGTGCACTGCTCAACCCTCTGGGGTGTCATTCACACTGTAGTCTGAATATATGCTGTACAATCCTAAGCAGCAGCTTTGGGGATAATTAGGTCTTATTTTTAATAGGCACTGACACACAATAAAGTTCATTTATCTAACCCCAGGTAAGGCCACTGCTCAGACACTTGCTCCTCTAGCTCACGTCCCGTAAAAGAGGAAAGAAACACTAGCTAGCCCAACAGCCTTGTAATGAGAAAATGCCCAGCTCCCCTTGGAGATGGTACATTGGTTCTAAATCTAGGAGGGAACCCAAGGCCCTCTTATTTTCTTTTTTTAAGATTTATTTATTTATTTATTTGATAGGCAGAGATCAAAAGTAGGCAGAGAGGCAGGTGGGGTGGGCGGGCTGGGAAAGCAGGCTCCACACTGAGCAGAGAGCCCGATGGGGAGCTTGATCCCAGAACCCTGGGATCATGACCTGAGCTGAAGGCAGAGGCTTTAACCCACTGAGCCACCCAGTGCCCCCCAAGGCCCTCTTAGACCTCAAACAGCTAATGGCTGATCCAGGGATGTCAAAGAAGTTTTATCTCATGGGTCAAATCAGACTTATAAGTAGTGACTACTTGAAGCACTGAACTGGGAAAGAAGTCTTCTGAGGCAGCATTCAAACTCAGTGGAGGAGAACATCCTATGAATGTTCGAAGTCTTTGCTGGAGCAGTAATGGGAGAGAGAGGCCCATGTGCCACCTGGCTGTCATCCATTCAGTTTGGCGCTGGACTAGTGACAGGGCTAGTGGAATTATATAATAGGAGTCCCTGTCTTGTCTTGCTCAGATGTTCTCAGGCTTTTATGAGTGATACACAAATTTTTGTCCCCATGCCCCAGTTTCTCATCTTTAGATGAGAGATCTTTCTTTTGAGGTTTTGGAGAGGTGAAGCAAAAGGACAAAGTAGGGCTTGTAGTCCCCCCAGCAAAAAGGAAAAGACGAGGGAGACAGAGATGCCCAGAACTGCTTTCAAATCATCCAACAACATCCTTCAATGGGATATCCACTTCTCTTCTGCCACCACCCCTATTCTGATATTCGGAAGAAGTGAGGATGGGAAGGTAGGAAAGGACTTCTAGAAGGCAGTTGTAACAACAACCACAAAATTTTGAAACTCAGTGGATAGGCATCAAGAGGGCAGGAAAAGAGTTCTGGTTTGTCCTATATCTCTGGAAGAAGACCCAGAGGGCCGTGATTGGGATCTGGGCTCTGGGACCACCCCACAAAGGCTCAACTCACTGACAATAGTTAGTGCGGTGATAAACTGGTTGACTTGACTCTAGTTTCCTTTAGATGACTCTCCAGTCTCTAAAAAGGGCCTAATAATCACACATACTTCAGGGAATCAAGAGGATTAAGTGAGTTCATAAATACAAAGTATGTGGAGCAGAACCTGATCCACGGGAAGTCTCCGTTGTCACCTATGCCATCATAGTTGCTGTTATTGTAGCGTGTTTTTCTTGCTCGACGAGAAAGGGAAAATGGACTTAAATGATGTAACGGAAACACTTGAGAACAGACCAAGGGCTACAGCAGACAAATATGACTCCCTTTCATTACATCAACCCCATCAACCCTCCTCTTGTTATGATTCTATCTTTCATGGAGTTAGCTAAAGCTTTCATAGCCTCAGTTGGAATCCCTTTTCTTGAGATGGTTTATGAATAAGTGAAAGTCAAAGGGCCACCACGTGCTGGGCTCTTTGCTAAGAACTTTGACCTCACCATCAAAGTTCTGTCTTAGTCACTGTCTTAGTCACCAAGTGATTAATAAAAGATCCTATGGGCACTTGTACCTCTAAGGTTTCCAAATCCCCTGGATATTTCTGTGAAGCACTGTGCCATTTATGCGTTTATTCATTCATTTATTATTCTTTTAGCTTATAATAAATTGACTTTATGATCTGTAAGATCTTGGAGAAAATAAGAGGGGATGTTTGTCCATCCCTCATTTATTCATACCTACTGATCTCGGTGTCCAGAATGCCAGTTTCTCCCTTGTCTACCTGGAAAACCCCTATTCATCCTTCAAAGCCCATCACGTCTATAACATTGTCCATGGAGCCATCTCCCAAACCCTAAGCAGTTAACAACTTGCAGGTGAATTCTTTTTGCCTCTATTATATAATAGACTTTCCAATATTATGCTTTAATTTCTTACTATACTATGAGCATCTTGAAGGCAAAGAAATCCTAACTTACCTCTGAAGGCCTAGAGCCTAACATACAGCCTAGCACACTAGGTGTTCATTAGTGTTTGTTGAGTGAGGCCCTTTCAGCCTATATATAGTACGTCCTTGGGGCTATAGTTTTTTTTTTTTAAATTATTTTATTATTTATTTGACAGAGAGAGAACACAAGTAGGCAGAGAGGCAGGCAGAGAGAGAGGAGGAAGCAGGCTCCCTGCTGAGCAGAGAGCCCGATGCGGGACTTGATCCCAGGACCCTGAGACCATGACCTGAGCGGAAGGCAGCGGCTTAACCCACTGAGCCACCCAGGCGCCCTGGGGCTATAGTTTTAAGCAAGTTTAAGACCCACTTTCAGGTTGTGAATACCAGGCTGCCAGCATGTTTAAAAGCAAATATGAGGAAAGATTTGTCAACAATTGCGGTCGTAAAACTCTAGAACAAGTAGAGATCCTGGAATCTTTTTCTTGGATAGGCTTTACCAGTGAGAGAAGATGATTTGGTCATGACCTCATTTAGAGATGGGGATAGAGCCTTTTCAGCTCTAGGAATCTTTAAGTAGACTTCTGGACATAAACAGGATGCCTGTGGGTAAGAGAAAGTGGTTCATCCCACCTCTTCCCTCTTCCTTACCCTTTTACCCTGTTTGGGCGCCCAGCTCTTGCCTCTCTGCTCAAGTTATACCCTCCCCCCCAACCAGCTTAAGTCCTACCTTTACTACAAAGCCTCTTCTGATTAGCCCTGTCCAAGGGGAATACTCCTTCCTCTGGGTTCTGGGCATGACAGTGTGACATTTACCAGTGTGACATTTACCAGGCCTCTAATTGATTCAGGAATATGTTACTTGACTTCACAATGGGAAATTCCTTTGAGACAAAAAAAAAATATTTCTCTTAGGCCCCTTGTTCCCTCCCCAGTGCTGAGCGTGGTTTAGGAGACTAGCATGTGTGTGCATGTGTGTGTGTGTTGGCATGGCAACACAATATGTATAATCCAAGCCGGAGATCCTGGTGTCATACATCTGGAACAAAACAAACTCATTTATGACATCTTCCAGCATGTACACTGTCTCTGAAACACTGAGATCTCAAAGAAACAAAACAGCTCCAAAACAGGGTGGAGAGCCGACATTCTTTCCTCGCCTGCCGGCTTGCCCTTCCCCCTGCCCACCTCCCCATATACAGAATGGAAACTTTCAGGGGAAAAGAATTCTGAACAGCTGTTGTGAGAGACCACACAGACTTCCCCACATCTGCTAGCATACAGCCGGTGAGCTCATTTCTCCGGGGGATGCAGTCTGAGTCTGTGGGGTCCACTTAAGTACACCTTAGGAGGGGCTGAGGAGGAAAGAGGAAGTGGCCCCAGGTGGAGGGGAACTTTCTCATGTCAGAAAATTCACTGGAGACGGGCTAAAGGTTGAGTGATTCCACGGACACCTTCTTGACTAGGAGAGTTGGCTTTCCAGAAAGTGTCTCTGCCCATTATCATTAAAAAAGAGCTACTATCAAATTTACACTTGATTTTTAAAAAGGACCTTGATTCTACCAAGTCGTCCTCCCCTCCTCCAAAATGTCTAAGTCAAAAAGCAATTGCTGGTTGGAAAATATCCTCCAAAGCAATACAGTCCTGGGCCATGACAGCTTGCCCCAAGCTTTTTAGTGTTAAAAATAATATTCTGAAATATATATTGTGCTGTATTGTCTACAAAGAGCTTTCACTCATGGTGTCGCATTTGATCTCACGAGAGGCCATCACGAGGGGCACGGCAGATATTGCGCACATGATTGTTAGTGGCAGAATTGGTTATCAGGAAGGATACTAACATTGGCATTAACCCTGATTTTCCAACTTTGAAGCCAAAGCTTGTGGAGGTTCCATGGATTGTCCAAGTTCGCAAAACAGAACAGAGGATTCAGACTCTTGGGTTTGACTTATAAACCCATGTACTTTTCCTTTTGCAAAACCATGAAGTCATCTCTCACAAAATAGCAGCTTCTTTGTAAAGCTAGCTTTTACTTCTTCTCCCATTTCTTGGGGCCCCAAACTAGGAAATCCAACCAAGCCCTGGGATTCTTATGGGTATGACACAATCACTTCCTGAGCTGAGTGTTGGCTCCATACCCCAGCAGAGCAGCACAGGGGAGGGTTAGTGGGAATATCTAGCCCCTTTGGAAAGTCCATTCTCATCCTCTGGATGCAGAGTTGTGGCAACCAGAATGAAAAGGAGCAGGCGATGGGACACCTGGGTGCCCCAGCATCCTGGTGTCTCTTGCTGAGACTATATTCCCACACCTCTCCTGCATCTCTTTCACCTGCAGAGGGAGGGAGGCCAGGTAGTTTCTGCAGACACTCCCAGCTCTAGCCTTCCATGGTTCGATGACAAGCAGGGGACAGGGGTGGAGAATTTCCCTGGAGGGAACGCGTGCCTTGCACTCATCCTCTAGCCCCTGTGCCTGCTGTTAGCCTGGAGCTGGCCTGGCCCTGCTGGGTCTGGAGATGCCATTGTGCAGCATCAGTTGAAGGTTTGGGTGAGGGCGGGCTGAGGCCAGCAGGGGGGGACCCACTGGGGTATTTTTTTCAGATGCATATGTCCCCTCTCAGGCAGCCCTTTCAGAGCTCTGGACAATGTGCTCTTTTTGTCCCCAGCTCTTTCAGCCGCCTGTTCATTCTCTTTGCATCTGCTGTCACACAGGACATCCCGGCTGGCAGGCGACCACGGGGACACATTGTGCTCCCTTAATGAAGCATGGGGCTGGTGATATGGGGGTGGTTGGGGGCCTACAGGGAATAGGGGTGAGCAGAGGGGCACCCCATCTTTCTACTCCAGGCTCCTCTTGAGGGAAAGGACAATTGGCCCCTTTTTTACCTCCCATAGTTCAAACGGATATGCCTGTAAGAAAGGAACTAGTTCCGCATCACAGACTTTGGAGATTGGGGTGCGAGAGGGTGAGCTGGAAGACAGAGGGTTATTTTCTCTAGAGAAGTGACACTGCTGGCCAGGTGGGCAGGAGGTCCTGGGCCAAGGGGTATAAGCCAGGAACACTTGGCCTACATCCTTCCCGCGAAGAGATTCCCTACACCAGCCAACATAGGAGTGGGCAAGCAGGACCCTATAGGACAACCCTTCATTCTTTAAAAGCTTACTGCCTCATCACCCACCTAGGGTTAGTTTCTACGGAGTAATTCTTAAGAGTCAGGAGCATCCGTGAAATGATCTCATAGAGTCTCCTCAGGCCCTACTGTGTCGTAGTTGGAGGCCTCCTCCATCCAAGAGAAGAAAACAAAGGATGGCTCCAAGAGTTCACACAAAGTGGCCAAAGGCAAGTATGACATCCAAGAGCTCACAAATGAACATCCCGGTTATAAGGGGAGATTATGGATGAGTCTTGTTCTTGTTCTCAAATGTTCTTTAAGAATGTCCTCTCATCATGCCACCTCAAGCCCCAGCAGTAATGAAAAAGGAAATAAATGGGATCCTGGGAGAGGAGAGGTTTTCTTGCACTGTGGCTTGAAGACCCATGTCTCTGATCCTTGCACCACAAGGTGATGCTACCAAAAGCTGATGACTATCTGCACTGAGGGTGTGGCTGGCAGGCACAGATATGGGAGCCCTGATGTTTTCAGACCCACCTGGTCTGTGAAGCATGGGCTCTGCCTGCCACTCTAAGGGCCAGCAGAAATCTCCCCAAAAGACAACCCTTCACTCCCAGGCCCCCTTCCTACTTGCTGAAGAGTTACCTTGTAGAAGCCAGGGTTCATGACAATGTTCTGGCATGTGATGATGTCTTCCCAACTGTTCCTACAACTTAGAGTTTGTCTTTCTGGTATGTTTACTGCACCCCCCACCCCACCCCATCCACCCCTCACTCCTCCTGGCCTGCTTACCCGCCCACCACCCTAAAGAAAAAAGCCTGGGCCTTGTCCAACACGGCCCCCTGTCCCCTTTAACAAGCAAAGTGTGCTGGCATTGCAATTGGTGGTCTTCTCCCCGAAGGTCGTTAATTAGTACAGAATGTAGACTTCAGTTGTCCTGCCAGCCCCGATGAAAACGCAGCTGGCAGGTGGCCGAGACGGAGGAATTTGTCATAGGTTAGATCAGCTCAGGCTCTGAGAACCAAGTGTACAGCTTATGCAAATAGTTTTGCTTAGCATGGATCCTGTGTTCTTATTCCCCCTCCCTCTCCCCACAACTTGTTTTTAAACTGAAGGGTGGGGAGGGAGTGGGGAAACAAGGGAAGGAGGGAGAACAAGCACTTACTTGCCAGATCTCATTCTAAATCAGAAAGGAGCAAATTGCTTTCCCTAAAAAAGAAAAAGCCAGGGGGAAAAAGAAGACAAAACACCCATCCTTTGGTCTAATGTACTGAGCATTTGAAAGCTGAATTGCTCCATAAGAAAGGCTAGCAGTGAGTGTATTTGGAGAGAGACTATTATCCCCATCAAAACCCATTCATACTCTCTGGGAGGCCTGCAGAGCACCTGGGTGGGGACTTGGAACATTGGGTTCTATTCCTCTCTTGCCACTCATGGTGTCACTTCCTTAACCCTGCCTCAGTTTCCCAAACTTTGACAGGTGCTGATGATAACGGAGCTCAGTTAGCCAAAGCATCTCGGCACCCACAACTCCCAGCAGAGAGAAGGCCATGGTGGCTTCTCTGCACACATGCACTGGGCTGACAAGCCAACTCTGAGCTATATGATTTGGGCTGCAGTGGTTAACCTCTCTGAGCTTCAACTTCCTCATCTGTAAAAACAGGGAAAACACTCCTTCCCTCCCGTGGAAGCAGTGCAGCTAGCATGTATTAAGGACTCAATTAGTATTTAACAAAACTGAATGAAGCAAGATAACAAGAGAAAGCAATAAGCATGCTGCCTCGTTGTGCATCGCTGATACTCAGTGCAATGTGGGCTGAATCTTGACTGACACCCTAATCATGGTGACAAGACCCAAATCTAATCAAGACCATCATTGAATTTCAAGGCATCGAGTTGGTTCAACACTGATTTTGTTGAAGATGGAAGACAGGGTGGGAGTAGGGGATGAAAAGTTCAGGGTTAACCCAGGACAGGGTTTCTCAATCTCACTTCCTGACATTTGGGACTGCATAATTCTTTGTTGTGGGTGGGGGACTGTCCTGTCCAATGAAGAATGGTTAGTAGCACCCTCTCCTGCTACTGTAGCAACTTCCCCACTGCAGTGACCAAAAAATGTGACATTTCCAAATAGGCTCCGGAGGGCAAAATCTCTCTTGAATGAGAATTGCCACCGATCTAATATAATTTCCTCCAGGCAAGCAGATGAGTAACCTGGTGATCTCCATGAACAGGTGGGCATGTGATATTTACATTTCAGCTGCTACTTGACACTCCAGCACAATAAGAAGAGCTGCTCCTTGCTTAAGGGCTACTATAAAGACCAAAAGAAAATGTGAGCCAGATCTTTGTGGTATCTCAGACTTCTGGTTTCTGATCTGGTGCATGAAGGGCTTGGAAGTCATTACTCCATCCCTAGTAAAAAGCTGAACAAACTAAAAGCATACCTTCTTAGATCCATCAGAGAAGTGAAGTCACAAGGCAAACCACCACCCTCAAAATTGGAGGGACGGACAGGCAAATACAGAAAATCACAACTTACTAGAGCCAAAACCTCTATGGGAGCTAGTACCAGAGTTGGAGAACATAAACTAAACTGACAAATTGCTAGAGGCTCAGGATGGACACCTCTGAGAGATAAAAACTCAAAGGGGACCCCCCTCCCTTTTGTTAGTTTTACCTCCAGGATCTTGACCAGGCACTCACAGTGACAATTAGATAAAAATCTCCCCAGGCTTCTGGCTTGGGGGTGGGTGGTTTGGAATCATTTTGAAATGCACAGAGAATTCTGTTCTTCCAGGCTGCTCCACAAGGAAAACTACTTTACCAGAGTATAACCTACTGGGATCTTTTTTTTTTTTTTTTAATTTAATTTTGTGTGTGTGTGTGTTCCAAAATTCATTGTTTTTGCACCACACCCAGTGCTCCATGCAATACCTGTCCTCCTCAATACCCACCACCAGGCTCCCCCCAAACCCGCACTCCTCTCCCCTCCAAAACTCTCAGTTTGTTTCTCAGAGTCCACAGTCTCTCATGGCTTGCCTCCCCCTCTGATTTTCCCCCACTCAATTCTCCCAATCTCAATGTCCTCTGTGTTATTCCTTATGCTCCACAAGTAAGTGAAACCATATGATAATTGACTCTCTCTGCTTGACTTATTTCACTCAGCATAATCTCCTCCAGTCCCATCCAGTCCATGTTGATACAAAGATTGGGTATTCATCCTTTCTAATGGAGGTATAATACTCCATTATATATATGGACCGTATCTTCTTTATCCATTTGTCTGTTGAAGGGCATCTTGGCTCTTTCCACAGTTTGGTGACTGTGACCGTTGCTGCTATGAAAATGGGGTACATTGGCCCTTCTTTGCACTACATCTGTATCTTTGGAGTAAATACCCAGTAGTGCAATTGCAGGATCATAGGGTAGCTCTATTTTTAGTTTCTTAAGGAATCTCTACACTGTTTTCCAAAGTGACTGTACCAAATTGCATTCCCACCAATAGTGTAAGATGGTTCCCCTTTCTCCACATCCTCTCCAACACCTACTGGGGTCTTATCAGAGGTCAGCCAATTGGGGAAGGGAAATACCTAACTGCAATCTGTTCTGGCCATCCATGTGGGTAAGGGGAATATCTACCTCCACCTACACTAACCTTTGTCTGGGGAGAAGGAAAATACTAAACTCCAGCTACTCCAGGCATCCTGTCCTACCTAAGGCATAGGAATTGTGGAGTGAAAGGCACTTGTAAAGTTCACAGTCCAGAGCATAGGCTCAGGAAAAGACAGACCTAATCATTGGACCCTAGAAGTCTTCCCCTTCCCTCATACCTCACCACTCACCACGACGTTATTAAAAAACCTATTTACTACAGTTTCTTTTACCAAGAAAAAATTACAAGACACACTAAAAGGTAAAAACCAAAGTTTAAAGAGATGGATCAAGCTCAGAACCAGATGTACAGAGACTTTAGAATTATCAGACTGAGAATTTAAAACAACTACAATTAATATTCTAATGACTCTAATGAGTAAAGTAGAACAACAATGTGTGCAGAGAAATGCAAATTTTAAGAAAGAAGAACAAAGAAAGGCTAGAGATTGAAAACACTTTAACAAATGAATAATGCCTTTGATGGGCTCATTAGTAGATTGGACACAGCTGAGGAAACAATCTCTGAGCTTGAGGATATCTCAATAGAAAAAATTTCCAAACAGAAAAGAGAAAAAAGAGTAAAAAAATAAAAAAAGAATATCCAAGACCTATAAGACAACCAGAAAAGGTGTAATGTATGTGTGATGGGAATACCAAAAGAGGGGGAAACATGGAAGAAAAGAAATATTTGAAGAAATTATGACTGAGAATTTCCCCAAATTAATATCAAACATCAAGCCACAGATCCAGGAAGCTCAGAAACACCAAGCAGGATAAATGCCACAAAAACTACACCTAGGCATATCATATTCATACTAAAGAAAAAATATAAATATTTTTATATTTTTATATAAATATACAAAGTAAAAAACCCTTGAAAGGAGCCAAAGGGACGAAAAAACTTTATCTCTAAAGAAATAAAGATAAGACTTGTATCTTAGAAATCACACAAACAAGAAGAGAGTGGAGTAAAACATCTCAAGTGTTGAAAGAGAAAACTTCAACCTAGAATTCTGTATACAGCAAAATTTTCCTTCAAAAGTGAAGAAAAAAAATAAAAACTTTCTCAGACAAATAGTAAGGGAATTCATTGCCAGTAAGTCTACCTTGGAAGAAATCTTAAAAGAAGTTCTTCAGAGAGAACGAAAATTATGCAGATCAGAAACTTAGATCTTTATAAAGATTTCTCTTTAAAAGAAAGAGCATTAGAGAAGGAATAAGTGAAGGGAAGATAAAGGTTTTTACTTTTCTTATGCTTAATTCATCTAAGAGATAATAGTTCAAAATAATAATAACAGCACTGTATTATGTACATCACTTATATCAAAGTGAAGTGAGTGACAGGAATAAAAAAGGGAATGGGAGGTAGGAATTGGGATTATTTTGCTATTAAAAGGTATTTGCACTACAGGTGAAAATAGACTTGTGTTAATTGTAAATGTATATTGCAAATGCCAGGAAAACCACTAAACAAGCAAAAAAAAAAAGTATTATTGATATGCTAAGAAAGGATAGCAAGTGGAATAACATAAAATATTCCATCTAAAACACAAAAGGGAATGAATATGATACCAAAAGCACGGGCAACAAAACAGAAATAGACAAGTGGGCTGTATCAAACTAAAAAACTGTGAAGCAAAAGAAACAACAGATTCAAAAGAGAATTTATGGAAAAAGAGAAAATATTTGCAAACCATTTAAATGATAAGGTATTAATATCCAAAAGAACTCTTGCAACTAAGTAGAAAACAATACAAAACAAAACAAAATAACCTAATTTTTTAAAGGGCATAAAACTTGACTAGACATTTATCCAAAGAAGACATACACGTGATCATTAGTTATATGAAAAGGAACTCAACATCACTACCAGAAAAATGCAAATCAGAACCACAATGATATATTTCCTCATACCTACGAGGATGACTAGGATAAAAAGAAAGGAACAAGTGTGATTGAGGATGTGGAGAAATTGGAAATCTCTTGCATTGTTGATGAGATTGTAAAATGATGCAACTGATAATTGAAAACAGTCTGGATAGAACTCACTATATGATCTAGGAGTTCTACTTCTGTGCATTTATCCAAAAGAATTGAAAGCAAAGGCTCAAGATACTTGCAGTGTTCATTATAGCATTAGTCACAATAGACAAGAGATGGATGGATTTTAAAAAATGTTGTATACACATACAATGTAATAAAAGTCAGTCTCAAAAAAGAAGAAAGTCTTATCATATGGATGACATGGATGAATAGTAAGATATTTGCTTAGTGAAATAAGCTAGTCACAGAAGAAAAACTGCTGAATGGTTCTATTTATATGAGGTATCTAAAGTAATTAAAGCCATAGGTATGGTGGTTGCCAGGGTCTGGAGAAGATTGGAATAGGGCTTTGCAATTCAATGGGTCTATGCTTTTAATCCAGCAAAATGAAAAAGTTCTAGAAATCTTCTGTTCAACGCTATGTATATAGTTAACAGTATTGTACACTTACAAATGTGTAAGAGAATACACTTCATGTTAGTGTCTTTTTTACCACACACACAAAAAAAAGGGCAGGAAAAAAGTGAACAAAGAACATAGACAATATATACAAAATGGTAGCATATGTGGTAGATATTAATCCAACTGTTTCAATAATCATTTTAAACCTCAGTTTTCTAAATGGATAGAGAAAGATACAACTTGCTAACACTAACCAAAAGAAAGCAGGAATAGCTATATTAATTTCAGACAGAGCAGACTTCAGAGCAAGGAAAGTTGTCAGCAATAAAGAGGGGCATTACATAATGAAACAGGGTTCAATTCTCTATGAATACATAACAATTCTTAAAGTGTAAGCATCTTAAAGTTTAAGCATCTAACAACAGGCCATCAAAATTCATGAAGCCAGAACTGGTAGAATACACAGAGAAATAGATAAATTCACCATCAGAGTTGGGAGACTTCAGCACCTCTTTCTTGGAAATGGACAGATCCAGAAGACAAAATCAGTAAGAACATAACTGAGTTCAACATTATCAGTTGGCTGGGTATAATGAACATCTGTAGACTACTTCATCCAATAACACAGAAAACACATTCTCAAGCTCACATGGAATATTTACCAAGATAGACCACATTCTTGGCCATAAAATACACCTTAAAAAATGTAAAAGAATGGAAATAACAGAATGTCTGTTCACAATGTCTATTCTCAGAACACAATAGAATTAGACTAGAAATTGGTAATAGGTAGATGGAAAATCCCCAATACTTGGAGATCAAACAACACACTTCTAAATAATACAAGTGTCAAAGAAGAAATCTGAAGAGAAATTAAAAATTTTTTAATTAAATAAAAACAAAAATAAAAATAGTCAAAATTTGGGGGGATGCTGCCAAAACAATGCCTAAAGGGAAATTTATAGCAGTGAATGCATATATTAGACAAAGAAAATGAAGAAAAATCTAAAATCAACAATCAAAGCTTCCACCTTAAACAACTAGAAAAAGACAAATAAATCAAACTCCAAGTAAACAGATGTAAAGAAATAATATAAATCAGAGCAGAAATCATTGCAACTAAAACAGGAAATCAATAAATCAAAAGCTTAAGTTCTTTGAAAAGATTAATAAAGTTGATCTTCTTAGGATAACTCAGAAAAATAAGAAGACTCAAATTTCTGATATCAAAGTGAAAGAGAAGACATCACTATAGGCAGTATAGACTTTAAGACAATGAGGAAATACCATGAACCACTCTATGACCACAAACGTGATAACCAAGATGAAATGGGCCAATTCCCTGAAAGACGCAATCTGCAAAAATTCACACAAGAAGATTGAGACAATCTGAATAGACCTACATCTATTAAAGAAATTAAAACAGTAATTAATAACCTTCCCAAACCAAAAACACCAGGCTCAGGTGGAGTCACTTATAAATTCTTCCAGATATCTAAGGAAGAAATTCCACCAATTTTCCACAATTTCTTCAGAAGAAAGAAGCAGAGGGAATGCTTTTCAATTCATTCTATGAGACCAGCATTACTCTAACAGAAAAAACAGATAAACACATTATAAGAAAAGGAATCTATTGGTCAATCTATCTCATGAACACAGATGTAAAAAAGTCAACAAAATAATAGCAAATTTAATCTAATATATTAAAAAAAAATTGCACACCATGACCAAATAGGATTTATCTCAGGTATGCAGGCTGGTTCAATATTAGAAAATCAATTAATATAATCCTTCACATCAACAGGCTAAAGAAGAAAAATCACATGATTATATCAATAGATACAGAATGAATTTGAGAAAATCCAACACCATTCATGATTTAAACAATCAATGAGCCAGGAATAGAGGAATGCTTCCTTAACTTGATAAAGATCACCTATAAAAACCATACAGCAGGGTCACCTGGGTGGCTCAGTCTTAAGCCTCTGCCTTTGGCTCAGGTCATGATCCCAGGATCCTGGGATCCAGCCCCCTTTCAGGCTCCCTGCTCAGCGGGAAGCCTGCTTCTCCCCCTTCCACTCCCCCTGCTTGTGTTCCCTCTCTCACTGTGTCTCTCTGTCCAATAAGTAAATAAAGTCTTAAAACAAAAACAAAACAAAACACTACAGTTAATGCCATATTTAATTGTAAGAAAGTGGAAGTTTTCCTCCTAAAATCAGGGAGAAGGCTAGAATGTCTCCTCTCATCACTCCTTTCAACAGCATAATGGAAATCCTAGCTAAAACAATAAGACAGGAAAAGGAAATAAAAGGTATACAGATTGGGAAGGAAGTAATAAAACAGCCTTTGTTTCCAAGTAATTAATTGGTTATGTAAGAAGTCTGAGTGAATATACCAAAAACTCCTGGGGGAGGGGAGTGATTTTAGTAAGGTTGCAGGATGCAAGGTTAACATACAAAAGTCAATCGCTTTCCTATATACCAGCAATGAACAAGTGGAATTTGAAATTAAAAACACAATACCATTTATATCAGTACCCAAAAGGAAAAGGTAGCAAAATATACTTATTCCTATCAGAGAAATATCTTTTCAAGTTCTTTGCCCATTTTTTAATCAGGTTATTTGATTTTTTGCCTCTTTAGTTCTAGGAGTTCTTTATGATGAAGTTCTTGAACCTAGGTTGGGTTCGGTGGGGTGAGGTTCGGAGCCGACGGCTAAAGAAAGAATTCTTAAGACGTCTCTGATGCAAAAAGGTCCTGCTCCCTCATCATTTATGTATTCTGGATATTAGTTATTTATAAAATAGATAATTTTTAATTTTTTCCCATTCTATAGATTGCCTTTTCACTCTGTTGATTGTGCTCCTTGATGGGGGAAAAAAAAAAGCTTTCAATTTGATGTAGTTTCATTTGTCTATTTTTGCTTTTCATGCCTATGGATTTTCTCCCTTTCTTACAGTTTTTTGTCTCAGGGCAGGTCTCAGTCAGCACCTACACTGAGTGGCTAAAACTAGGATTAAAAGCCTGTAGTCTAACTAGCTTAAAGTACCAAAAGATAGACTCTGGGGAATCCGTAGCATCTGGAAATTGAAGATGGAAATCAGGAATGGAGAGAGCCACAAAGAAAGAGCCCAAATTCTGTATATAAAAGCTGACTGGTCCCTGAATTACAAATCTATGTAGTAGACTCTAAGGAGTGCTGCTAAAGTTGAAATAATTTATCAGTGGTTTTGGCTGTTATTCAGAGGACACAGATCATAGAGCATGAGTCCACCTAAATTAATTGCCCACTAAAACAAAACAATAAACCTTCTTTAGAAGAATACAAAATCTCTACCACAAATCATTAGTAATGCCCAGGGTATAATACAAAATAAATAGACATACAAATAAACATGAAAAAGTGACCCATATTCCCGAGAAAAGGCAATCAATGGAGACCAACCTCAAAATAAGGCTGTACTTGGTAGGTAAGAATTTTAAAGCCACTATTATACCTATATTCAAATATATAAAGGAAAATATGCTAATAATTAAAGCAAATAAGAAATCTCAGCAGAGAAATAGAAATTATATAAAGTAACCAAGTTGAAATATATATTTTATATATAGTACATATATATATATTAATAAATTCTTTAATTTACCAGATGAGGTTAATAATTCTCACCACTTCTATTTAACATTGTACCAGAAGTCCTAATCAGAGCAATGAAATAAGAAAAGGAGATAAAAGACATAAAATTTGGCCAAAAGGAAAATTATTTGTCTTTGCAGAAGACATGTTTATTTATAGAAAATCCCTTAAAAATATAGAACAGTATAACACCAGAAGCATGAAAAAAATTGGTTAAGTTGGACTTTACTGAAGTTAGAATCTTCTGCTTTGTATGGGTCACAATTGAATCAAAAGACAAGTGACAGCACAGCATAAGGAATATAGTCAATGATACTGTAACAGGTAATGTATCAGGACAGATGTTAACTACACTTATGGTGAGCGTGGCATTATGTATAAACTTGTCCAATCACTATGTTGTACACCTGCAACTAATGTAATATTGCCCACTAAAACAAAACGATAAACCTTCTTTAGAAGTTTAAAGTATGTCAACTATAGTTTTAAGTATGTCAACTATACTTAAATTAAAAACAAAACAAAACAAAAAAACAGACAAGCCACGGACTAGAAGGAGTACATTTACAAAGCATATATCTGATAAAGAACTTAATGTGCAAAATATATAGATAACACTTAAAACTCAACAAAAGGAAAACAAGCTACCCCATTAAAAAGATGCAAAATATTTGTACAGATATCTCATTAAAGATACATACTGATGGCAAATAAGCATACAAAAAATGCTAAATATTATTCATCATTAAAGAATTCCAGTTAAAAGAATAATGAGAAATCACTGCATACGTACTTGAAGGTCTAAAACTGAATTCACAAGAGCTGTTGCTGGTGAGGATGTGGAACAATAAGAACTCTCATCCATTGCTGGTGAGGATGTAAATGGTACAAACTCTTTGGAAGACAGTTTGGCCATTTCTTACAAAGCTAAACATTAATGCTACTAGATAGTAACCCAACTCATATGAAATTTATGTCCACGCCAAAATCACACACAAATATTTATAGCAGCTTTATTTATAATCACCAAAAAGTGGAAGCACTAAGGTACCCTTTAATAGGTGAATGATTTAGACAAACCTGATATGCAAAGGAATGTTAATCAGTGACAAGAACGAAATAAGACAAAAAATGGCAAAAACACATGGATGAACTTTAATGATGTGTGAATAAATGAAAGAAGCCAGTCTGAAAAGGCAAAACTATAGCGATGGTTAAAAAAAAAAAAAAATCAGTGGCTACTGAGGGTCTTGGGGGGAAAAGAAAGGCTTTATCTATATCTACCGATAGATAAAGTCCAGGTTGGGTTTGGTTTTGTTGAAGGCAGTACAACTATTCCATATGACGCTGATTATTGATGCAGCGAATCAGTTGAATTTGTCAAATCCCATAGATCTTTATAGCACAAAGAATAAATCTGAATGTATGCAAATTTAAATAAATCATTTGAGAGGCTGGAGAATGCCAAAGGTATAAATAATATAACTATAGGGGGCCTGGGTGGCTCAGTGGGTTAAGCCTCTGCCTTTGGCTCAGGACATGATCTCAGGGTCCTGGGATCAAGCACCTGCTTCCCCCTCTCTGTCTGCCTGCCTACTTATGATTTCTCTCTCTCTGTGTCAAATAAATAAATAAATAAAATATTTAAAATAATAATAATAATATAACTGTAACAAATGACTGAAACAACTTTACTAAAGAGAGTAGGTGATGTACTACCTCAAATAGCTTTGGAAATAGATGGTGACTATAAGACTAAAGGGAAAAAAAGCTGTACATAACCACTGTACGCTGATTCTGCTCTACATGTGTCCTGGTAATGAACAACTAAATAAATGAAGAGTGAGTTGTGGGGCCGGGTTTTTACTGTTGGAGTGGGAGATTACAGATAAGCAAGAAGAGGAGGCTAAAATAAGCCACATGGTAATGGATCAGAGTTGGAGACAGTATGAACTCATGTTTGCACGTGGTTATACATAAAAGTATTTATAGATAGGTGTACATACATAGGCTAGTATAGGCACATATATCTCCTTGGTCCTCCTAACATTAATGGCACTCCAATAGCAATGGACACATCTTGTACCCAGATCTTGGCTTCTAACACCATTCTCCAACAGAAAGGACCAGCTTCTTAAAGAAATAGCTGACTTTCGCATTAGCTCAGGAAATACACAAAATGAGCCTGGTGCATCTTATATTTCCAGAAAGTTAGGACATACACAAAAATTAAAGTGGGTGAAAATTGAAATGAGCTAATGTACTTGAAAGCAGTTTCTAAAACATTATAGCTTATAAAAATTGTTTGTCGGTAAGAATAAATGGATCTGAGTAACATCTATGAGTTTTAGTGCAGTTAGTATGTCTATTTTGACTGCTCTGAAGTATTCCTGATTCTAGGCAGCAGAAGTTGTAGAGTAAGTAATTCTGAATAGGAGACATTCTGGTGTACTTAGAAAAAAGCCCTTGTTTTAGTAAATGTCTTACTTAGTACACAAATTTCCCCCTTTTTGATACCGACAGAACTGAATATGCATGTTTTGGATTCATCAGAATTATGAAGCCTGGATCATAAACTCTTAAGAAACCTATCCTGGAAGTCAAAGGCAGTTCAAACCATTGGCAAATACCTGATAGCAGAGGCTTCCTGTATTCTAAATACCATGTAATTTCTTTCTTGAAAATGAAGCTGATTCTTTGCCCTCAGGGTCCCTCATCTAATAAAACTGCATAAAAATGGACACTCCTTTCATTCTCTCATCTCTCTACTTCAGTTTGCTTATCAGTAAAATGGGGTAATACAAGTCACATGACTGTTGCTACGAATTAGTTTGGTTAGTACACTGAAAGCACTTAGTTGGTGCCTGGTATTGGGAAGTGCAAAATAAATATCAATCTCTATTAAATTTTTACATTAGCCTTTGGCACAGCCCTAGAGAACTGCTTTGTAGTCTCCAAACAAATGATGTTCTTCAGAGCATTTGTATTTTCCACGTGTGTTTTCTTCTACCTAAATCCCTGTGTCTTCTCTCTTTCTTTTATTGCCTGGCAAACTCTTAGTCATCCTTCAAAACCTATCCCAAAAGTCTCCTTTGTGATGCTCTCCTACTTTTCAAAGCCAAAGATAAATTCTCATTTTCTCTGTTTTTATAGCACTCAACACAAACCTCTCTCATGGCATTACCCCATAGTACTGAGAGTCTATTCAGCCCAACAATGTACTGTGCATCCACATAACCCTAAGTTCTTATACCTGGAAGTCATGCAAAAAATGTTTATTGGGTAAAGAGATAGAAAGCAGAATGATCTGGTTGCAAACTGGGAAAGGCTTAAATTCAGACTTTATTGTAAAGAAATGCCCACAAGAAGGCAAGAGGTGCTTAAGAATGATAAAAGAAATCTCATTTGGAAGGGCACACTAAAAGTTTTAGCCCTGGGATTATGACTCAGTGGCAACTCAGCAAGGATTCTGCTCCCACCAGCCAATAAGGTCCACAGAAAAGCCACGAGATCAATGGTTCTTGGCTTCACTGCCTTCCCTCTTGGAAGATGTCTTTCAGCTTTTCATACCCAAATACCCAAATACCCAATACCGGATACCCACATTTCCTCTACCTGCTTAGGGATTCCTACCCTCTAGACGTGCCATTCTCAATATTGCTCTCACTTCGAGCCTCCCCATCTTCTTACTTGTCTGATAGTCCTTCTGCTTAACATTTTAAAAAGATGTATCCATGGTTTTTAACAACTTTATTGAGATATCATTGATATATAAGAATTATGTATATTTAAGGTGTACAACTTGAAGTTTTAATATATGTATACATATCCACAGAGTAGTTGAAGGAGACGGGGGCATTGGGGAGGTAGAGAGGACTGTCATCTTAAGTCCTATCTTAAGAATAAAGGGTACCAGGTACCTTTAAGGGTACAGGGTACTGCCATCTTTATCTCTTTGCTTTCTGGAGGGGCTTTGGACACTTCCACCTATGACTCCACTAGCCCATCCCATGGGAAATCCTATTTCAGCAAAGTTTAGAACAACTACTATGAAAGTGGCTTCTAGGGGTGTCTGGGTGGCTCAGTCAGTTAAATTGCCTTTGGCTCAGGGCATGATCCCAGGGTCTTGGGATCAAGTCCCGCATCAGGCTCCCTGCTCATCAGGAAGTCTGTTTCTCCCTCTGCCTGCCGCTCCCCCTGCTTGCACGCTCTCTCTCTCTCTCTCTCGTTATCTCTCTCCCTATCAAATGAATAAATAAAATCTTTTAAAAAAAGAAAAGAAAAGAAAAAAAGACAAGACAAGACAAGACAAGACAGCGGCTTCTTCACGTCCCTGCTTCTAGGCAAAGATGTGACTAATCATTCAGATGTCGATCATCTTGCTGTTAGTTGCCTTGTCCATGCAGGCTAGTCATAAATCTCTTACTTAAACATGTATGGATGGAATATCAAAATAATACTAGATTCCAGAACAGCAGTAAAACACATCAGTGATGATTACTGGCTCATTCACATCGTTGAAGACTTCTTGATCGTCTCTTCTCTGAACTGAGTAATTCTGATGTCTTGCTTCCAGCATCTCATGTTCTACATATTTGATCGTATTCTGGAACTTTCTTTTAGAGCTTTTGTAGGCCCTCATCCTGCATATAGTTGCAATCCCTTCCATTGCCTTATAAACAACCACTCCAAACCATTAGTCCACCACATTGCCCACTACTTCTCTCAAGTTTCTGAGAGAAACTGCTAGATCTAGATCTAGAAACTGCTGAGAGAAATCTGCTAGATCTTTCCATTTTTGGAGAACTTTAATCTTTGGAACCATCCTTCCCATATTGAGCCAAAGATTGTACTGATAGCCCAGGGAAATTCTCAATCAATGTAGATTATCCACCCTGTGACTATTTTTAAATTTTATTTAATTTAAAAATATTTTTATTTATTTAAGTAATTTCTACACCCAGTGTGGGGCTGGAACCTATAATCCCAAGATTAAGAGTTGCAAACTCTTCTGACTCAGCCAGCGAGGAGCCCCTATATATATATTTTTTAATAGCCCTGGTTGACTTCTTCTCTGAGACCACAGATCTTGCTCCTCTCCCTCACACCCATCAGTTGATTTGTGATTGGTGACACAAAATAATTCTTCCACGACTCTAGGCAGAACGTGCATGCACACAGATAATCATTGACAACATGACACTTTATAAAAGTGATAGTGACAAAAACACCACCACCAGATGGTACTGCCCGCATTTCTTTTTTATGAGGACGAGAGAAAATGTAAACAGTTAATATCATGCAGTGTTTTAGACCAGACAGTCCTTTCATATCCATTTCAGTACAATGCTTCCGATTGGTTTATCATTGCATCGTCAATTTGATCCAAAACTAAAACAATTTTACCCATTCCATTGCCTGAGAGAGAGGAGTGTGAGGCAGATAATTCAAGCTGACTGAGCCAGACACAAAGGTAATAATAGTACAGGCACTCCTTGGTTCCCCTTACGCTATCTCTCTTCCTTAGAGGAGGAAGGGACCGTAGCTGGTACTAATTGTCATCCAGGAGAGGCTCAACGGAAGTGTTCCTTCCTCAACAAGGTCTCCTTATTTTGGTTTGGTGAAGGAGATTCCTTTGTCTGCCGTTTTCCCTGGGCGCCTCACAGAAAGAACGTTGTAAGTGTGAATGACAGTGGGACCCAGGGCTGGCTGTGGTAAGTCTGTGGGTGTGAGAAGATGGGGGGGCACTGAAGTGGGGGAGGCAGTGGAGAAGCTGAGTTGAACTTCAGCATAGGTCAAGTAAACAACCATGGTATGAGCTGGTTTAGAGGAAGAGAAAGGCTCTTTACCCCCAAGCATCCCTTCTACCAGCCTGAAAGAATGACTGAAATGACCTCATTACCCATCCTACTTCTTTAATACATGGAAAGCCTCTGATAAAATGTGAAGCTTTAATCGAAAAGAAGTATCATCTTAAGCTTAATTTAGCTCTGAACTAAGCATAAGGAAACGGGACACCAGACAGGTAGGTTCTGATTAGTGGGAGCAAGTCAGGGAGGGTGGTTGCAGGAGAGAAGTCTCATATAAGGAGTTGCCAGAGCAATGGGTACAATGTGAGAATAATATGAGCCCAAGTTGGGGGATGTGAGGTTTGGGAGAGGTGGACTGACATCTAAGACGAGACTTACTCATTTCCATATTTTACTTCAGCCATCCCCAATCAAACGTGAATCTCACTTCACATGTCATTTACTCAGGGAAATCTTGAACTGTGGGTCCGGGTCAGATTCTCCACACTCTCTTTGATTCAGGGTACTTATCCCAGACTGCAGTCATACACTCAGTGGGAAAGTCTGTTGATTAATGTCTCTCTTGCCTGCTGGACTGTAGCCTCAGGAGAGCAGGAACAAGGTAGGGGACGGTGGGGGGGGGGGTGGCTGGTGTTGCTCCTCACTTTATTCTCAACATCTGGCATGGGACTTCCTGCACTGTGATTAATTGTATGAATAGACAAACAAGCCAAAAAGAACACATTGCATAGCAAAGTAATTGCCAAGTGATACAGCAAAAGCAAATAGCCTAGGAATCTGGAAAGGGGAAAAGATCTGAAACCCTGATACTGTCATGGAATCATGGAATCTCAGAGCTGAAAACACCTTGGAGATTGAAAGTTTAGCCCCATTTAGCTAAGCACTGTATAATTTACTGCTTGCAATGCTAGATCTTTCCATTTTTGGAGAACTTTAATCTTTGGAACCATCCTTCCCATATTGAGCCAAAGATTGCCCTTAGTTATCTCTACTTGCGGTTTCTAGTTCTGCCTTCTGGAATTAGCAGTTCAATAACAACAATGAAAATGTACCAAAGACTATGTGCCGGGCCCTGTATTAAGAATTTTGTGTGTGTTGTATCAGTTAGACCTTGAAAAGATCCTATTATTATTCACATTTTACAGGTGAGAAAACTGAGGCTCTGAGATGTTAAGGACCATCTTCAAGTTCACACAGCTAAGTAAATAGTAGAGCCAAGGATCCAAACGCAGGTCTGTGTTATTAAATCTAAGCTCTCATCTTTCACACTCCATTGTTGTCAGAGTCATTTTTCTACATGACATCCCAAATATGTGTCAGCAGTTGTGATACCTGTCCTATGACAATTCTAACTATATTGTTGCTCAGTTGTTCACATGTCAAAATAGTAACAGCCACTGAAGTATTTAACCATGTGCCTTGCACTGTACTAAATTCTTTAATATTCTGTCTCACAACATCCTATAGAATTTGGAACAGTTTGCCTAAGATGAGGCAGATGGTAAGTGACAGAGTCAGGATTAAAACCTGACTCTCTTACACCAAAGGAAGGCTTATTTACTTATTTGTTTAAATATTATTTCTCAAGTTACCATCTTGACGTGGCTTAAAACTTAGATCCTCTTGAGAATAAATTTTTTAAAAACCATGAACTTAACCAACAGAACAAGAAATCAGATTATTGAAAAGAACAATAAAGTAAATATTTGCCAACTCTGATTAAAAAAAAAACACATTGTTTTAGAAACTTAAGAATGAGAAAGGAAACATGGCAAAAGTTACACCAATGTTTTTTAAATTATGAGAGAATGCCATATATAAATTTATAACAATGAACTTTAACTTAAACAAAATTGATGATTTTCTAGGAGACTTACTGAAATGGTGTAGAAAACCTTACTTAGAGCAATAATCACATCAAAAATTGAAAAGGTAGTGAAAGATAACTTAAAATGGCATTGTGGAATGTTCCAGCTTTCCCACTTTCAGCAATGGAAGCTTGTTCAAGCCTGTTTTGTTTTGTTTTTAATTTTATTTATTTGGCAGAGAGAGAGAGCACAAGCAGAGGGAGCCTCAGACTGAGGGAGAAGCAGGCTCCCAGCTGAGCAGGGAGCCTGACATGGGACTCAATCCCAGGACCCGGATAACTTTGGTAGAGAACTGAAAACTATTAAAAATATTTGTATATAAAAATGGAAATTTAGAATTGAGAGATTCAATAACTGAAATTAAGAACTCAGTAGATTCAACAGCAGACAAGATTAACACTGCTGAGAGAAATAATTGAAAGATAGGCAAAAGAAATCCAAACTGAAGTAGAGTAAAAAGATGATTGACAATAGACAGAAGAACATAGACTGCTAGAATGGGTGAAAAGACCTAGTACACATTTAACTGAAATCCCAGGAGGGAAAAAAATGAGGCAAAAACTGTATTTGACTGACTGAGAGTTTCCCAGTGAAATAAAACATCAAGCCATGTATTTAAGAAACCCTTTGAATATTAAGCAGAATAAATCAAAGAAAGCCAACCTGAGGCCCATTGTAGGAAATCTTCTAAAATATATCTTAAAAGCAGCGGAGGAAAAAAAGACAGATCACCTTCAAAAGAGCAAAAACAACACTGATACCTTCTTCTCAAGACAAACTAAAAAAGCTGAAAGATAATTAAATGATGTCCTCAAAGGGCTGAAGAAAATAATTGGCAATCTAAAATTCTATACCTGGCAAAATATACTTCAAAAATAAAGGTGAAGTAGAGAAATTTCAGACAAGTAAAAATCTAAGAAAATTTACTCACAAACCTACACTAAAAGAAATAGAAAAGGGAATTTTTCAGTGGAAGGAAAATGGTTCTAAATGGAAGCACAGAGATTCAAAAAAAAAAAAAATGAGAAACATAAGAAGGGAAAACATATGGGAAAATGTAAATAAATATTAACATATAACATATAACAATAAATGTAAATAAATATTAATAATTAAAACATAATTTTGTTAAGTTCAAATAAATTCGAAATTTTCCAACAAGAATAATATAAAAGTACAAGGAGATCAATGGAGTTAAAGTGTTCTAAGGACCTGCAATTGTCCAGAAAAAAAAAGTACTTACTTATATTAGACAATAATAAGATAAAGATTGTAGGTTATAATCTCTAGGGCAAATTGTAAATATATATGTGTGTGTATTCTATTAGCTTATTAAATATATATATATATACACACACACACATATTAACAAGTAACATTAACATATAACTTATATAGTTAAATATATACATATTTTCCAAACTAATAAAAATTGAATAAAACAAATATTATCCAAAAAGTTAAAAAAAGAAAAACATGGAATGTGCTGTTTCTGGGACTCTAATTGCACATACATTACAGCTTTCACCTATCCTATTGTCATATTCTCTTTCTATATATTATGTATCCTTTTGTTTCCTCATTGCTTCCACCTATAATTAATTTCTGACCTATTTTTCCATTCAGTTATCCTCTTCTCAGCTGTGTCTAATCTGCTGTTAAGTAGTAAGAGGATGTATTTTGACACAAAGGTGTCTATAATCACATTAAATGTCCAACTGACAAAACAACTATTCTTGGACTAGATGAAAAACAAAATCTATATTCTTTACACAATAAATACCTTAAATATCATGATAAAGAAAGTTTAAGAATAAATGAATTAAAA
Organism: Mustela nivalis; assembly: GCF_964662115.1. Taxonomy (NCBI): domain Eukaryota; kingdom Metazoa; phylum Chordata; class Mammalia; order Carnivora; family Mustelidae; genus Mustela; species Mustela nivalis. The sequence goes on along the minus strand of NC_139026.1, from coordinate 106,483,739 downwards.
ATAGCATAAAAATTCTAACCAAACTTATAGGTGTATTAATATCAAAGTAAATTTTAAAGTAATAAATATAGAGATATCTCTTTAGCAAGAGAAAAAGGAAGGATATTTTAGTATGATAAAGAAAGTCATTTTGCCAGGAAGATGTAAAAATTATGTTAATATTTACTGAAAGAAAATCATGATCTCAAAATATATAAAATAACCATTGGCAAAACTTAAAGGAGTAATAGACAAATTCATAATTATAATGGGAGCTATTAGTGAAATTTTTATCAAAATATATCATATGCATAAAATCACACAAATTATAAGTATAAAGCTCCATAGTGGGAGATTTTAACATTTAAGCAGACAAAAACCAATGAGTACATAAAAGATTTTAAAAACATAATTAAAAAATGACTTAAGTTACATATAGAGTACTATGCCTAATGACTGTAGAATCCATTTCAAATGCATATGGACTTGGTAAAACATATATGCTAAAGTTGTATGCTAGTTTGCAAAACAGGCCTCAAAACATTTTCAAATTATGTAGAATATGTTCTGGCCACAGTAGATTAAACAATAACACAAAGATAATAAGAAAATCTCCATATAATTGAAATTAAGTAATATGATTCTAAATAACCCATAGGTCAAAGAAGAAATAAATGATATTTTAAAAATTAAATTATATACAAGTATATAGCCTTAAGTTAATATATTACGGGAAAAAGAAAGTTAATTTGAGAATCAATGATCCTATATATCAATAAGAAAAAGATAGAAAACCAAGTGGGGGAAAAATTGGGCATAGTCACAAATAGGCAACTACAAAAAAGTTAGCCAAGCTTCCAAAAAAATAAGAAAACGTGCTCAATTCAGTTATCACGATAGCAAATTTAACCACATTGAAACGCAACTATACACCAACCAGAGTGACTAAAATATTAATTAAAAGAAGACTCATAATACCAAGTGTTGGTGGGCATATCAAACAACTAAAATTCTCATATAGTACATTAGGAATATGTTTATACAATCATTTTGGAAAGTAGTTGTTAGGACCTATTAAAGATCAACACATGCATACTCACTGAGCCTACTTTTTCATTTTTAGTAGAAATGTGTATGTGTATGACCAAAAGACATGTACAAAAATGTCCAAAGTAGAATTATTCATCATAGTCTAACATCAAAAACTATCCAAATATCCCTCAGTAGCAGAGTGGATAAATAAATTGTGGCAAATTTTATATAATGAAATATAGAAAAACTATAATGAACAAATTCTTGCTTCACACCACAAGAAGAATCTCACTAAGCAAAGGAACACAGAAGTACGTATACTGTATGATTTTATTTATATAAAATGCAAAATCAGGGCGCCTGGGTGGCTCAGTGGGTTAAGCCGCTGCCTTCGGCTCAGGTCATGATCCCAGGGTCCTGGGATCGAGCCCTGCATCGGGCTCTCTGCTCAGCAGGGAGCCTGCTTCCTCCTCTCTCTGCCTGCCTCTCTGCCTGCTTGTGATCTCTGTCAAATAAATAAATAAAATCTTTAAAAAAAAAAATGCAAAATCAGGCAAAACCAATATCTGTACTATCATCTCAATTTTTTCTTTTAATTTAAAGCTGTTCTTAAAAGTAAGGTTTAGGGACTCCTGTGTGGCTCAGTTTATTAAGTGTCTGCTTTCTGCTCAGGTCATGATCCCAGGGTCTTGGGATGGAACCCGACATCAGGCTCCCTACTTAGTGGGGAGTCCCCTTCTCCTTCTCCTTCTGCCCCTCCCCCTTGCTACTCCCCCTGCTCATGCACGCTCTCTCTCTCTCTCTCTCTCTCTCTCTCTGTGTGTGCTAAATAAATAATTAAATAATCTTAAAAAAAAAAAAAAGCAAAGTCTTTTTTAAAAACCAGTAAACAAACAGTATAAACAATAAAAACTGCAAACGACCAGAAAGCTTTCCTTGGGTGATGGACTTAGAATTTTCAAATACCTTTTTTTGGTGTTTTCTGTATATTTAAAAGTTTTCATAATGAATATGTATTACTTTGTCCATTAAAAAAAATAAAATTTAAAGCCACAGCAAATACAAAGTATCACAGTTTTGTGTCCTCCACCCACTCACTCTTTCTCAGACCTTCACACAATCTACCTGGTTGGAGGTAAAGGGACCAGCTGCAGTCTTCTCAAACCCTAGGAGAGGAACCTGGAGTGAGACAGTAAAAGGGAAAGATGACACCTGTCTGGAACACAGTTGTTTACTTTAACAAGAAATTGTGCAAACAGTGCACTTAACACCTATGCTCATCAGAGTATTAGTAGGGAAGTCAATCTCAATATCCATGAACAGATGAATGGATAAACAGGTTGTGGTACATCCATACAATGGAATACAATTCAGCTCTAAAAAGGAAGGACGTTCTCACACGTGCTACAACATGGATGGACCTTAAAAACAGGCTAAGTGAAAAAGCCAGTCACTGTAGATCACATGATGTGTGGCTCCATCTATGTGAAATATCCAGAATCGAATCCCTAACGGTCAGCAAGCAGATTGGTGGTTGCCAAATGATGGAGGGAGGGGGATACAGGTAGTAACATTTTAATGGGTACAAGGTAGGTTTCCTTTTGGAGTGATGAAAATACCTTGAAACTAGGGAGAGGTTGTGGTCACCCAGCATTGGGTGTGTACGAAATGCCACTGAATTGCTCACTTTAAAATGGTTAATTTTATGTTCTGTGAATTCCCAATAAAAATTTTTAAATCCTCTATAAAATGCTAAAATATGAAAAGAAAGAATAGAGGTGAGCCCCAAAAAGACCCTTCCTCTGCCTGGGGCCGTGTGCACCCCAGTTTTGAAACTGCTCCATGCCTTGTGAGAGAATTCACATGAAAAACAGATTCTTTGGCTCATACTCGAAGGACTTCAAAACCCACTTGCAAAGAAAGGTGGGTACGTGTGCCAGATGGAGTTAGAACAGTGGAGACACAGGCATGCAAAGTTTTGGAGAAGGCTAAAATAGCTGGAGGGGAGAAAAGTAACTCCCAGGTCAGAATGACAGCTCCAGATCCAGAAAAAATCTGAGTTTGCCTCAGAGCTCAGTTCCTAGCTGTGAGAATCTCTTCCTCTCTCTGAGCATCAGTTCTCCGTATGCAAAATAGGGATGCCGATAGACCATGACCTCATCCCAAGTCCCCAGTCCCCAGAAGCTCTGAAAGTAAGTTCTACTGCAAGTTCGGTGGAAACCCCATTGGTTACACAACCTGCCTGACCTGAAGTAAAGCTGTTTATAGTCTTTATTTATTCCACTGAATATGAATATTCATACATTTCACCATAGAAATATTACTGCATTTGATTAGAACATGCTACCCCAGACCCAACTGTACTATACATTTAGTAAATGTATAGTACAGGCACACCTCATTACTAATGTAATGTCTATAAAGTAAATAAATTAGGGGCACCTGGGTAGCTCAGTGGGTTAAGCCTCTGCCTTCGGCTCAGGTCATGATCTCAGGGTCTTAGGATCGAGCCCCGCATTGGGGGGGGTCTCTGCTCAGCGGGGAGCCTGCTCCCCCCTCTCTCTGCCTGCCTTTCTGCCTACTTGTGATCTCTCTCTCCCTGTCAAATGAATAAATAAAATGTTTTAAATTAATTAATTAACTAATTAATTGCAAAACTCATCTGGCCCTGAGGACCTGTAAATGCTAAAATGTATTTAATGCTTGCTATTTTCTAGGCATGGTGCTTCATGCTTTGCCTACATATTCTCATTTGATGCACGTAAAATCTGTCACAAATTGGAACTCAGTAAATGTGAGCTGTCAGTTACAGAGTGGCATTAATGTGGGAAGTCACCATAGAAAAAGTATCCTTCTACCAAGGTTTAAAAAGGTGATAAATTGGGAGGGGATGGTGGATAGCATGGGAAAGGTTGCTACAAAAGGTGGGAGGAGTGGGCTGTTTCTATTCTCAATTTTCCCCCATCCCAAGTGCTGAGGAAAGAAAACAGTGGGCAATAGGGTATGAACCCTTGGTGAGGAGTTTGGATTTGCTAATGGCTGGTAGGAGGGCCTGAGGAGGAAGGGCCATGTGTTGTGGATTTCACAGTGCAGCTAGAAACTGGATTTCTATCACTTTCCCTCACTCTAGCTCTGCCACACAAAAATCAAATGAAGATAAAATATAGACATTACTACGATGGAGAAAAAACCTTTATGTGGGTAGTTCTTTCAGGATTCTGAATACAAAGGCTACATTCATTAAAGCCTTATTTTAAAAGGTGTCCTTCTCTGAAAATTTGAACATATTTAAATCTTAGCAATGTCACATCAAGGCATTCCTGAATAATTGAGAGAGAGCAAAAAGAAAAGCACTTATTTTGCAGAGTCGAAATTGAGGGGCATGGATTCAATATCTTGCCCAAGGTCACAGATCTGCTTAGAATAATGCCAGGAAGAGGATGCAAACATCCTTTCTTTCAACAATAGATTTATTCACCACCCCCAAGGGGCACTTAGAAATTGTTGAATCGAGAAAAGTTCTGAGGAGGGATCATCAGAGAAGCCCGGCTCTAAATTCCAGTCCCTGGCACTGTTCGAAGTATCCTCTTTTATTTTAGTTTATCCTATCCCAAGTTAAAACAGGCCATAGGGATCCAGAAGGTTCTCAAAGGAGACCCCACGAAGTGCTTGGCAAAGAAAGACAAAAGGGTTGTACCTCTGTCTCTCTGGCGTGAGACAGAATCAGACTCCCAGCCTAACTTAACCACCAGCTCCTTGATGGTCTTCAGGAATAACTTCTGTCGTCAAACAAAAGGATTTGATAGGTGACCTGACCTGTGCGGCATTTTTTAAAAGCCTTTAAAATATGATTTTGTGTCTTCTTCAATTTCTTTCATGAGTATTCTGTAGTTCCTTGAGTACAGATCCTTTACCTCTTTGGTTAGGTTTATTCCCAGGTATCTTATGGTTCTTGATGCTATAATTTCCCTTTCCGTATTTTCATTGTTAGTGTATAAGAATGCCACTGATTTCTGTACATTGACTTTGTATCCTGCCATGTTGCTGAATTGCTGTATGGGTTCTAGCAATTTGGGGGTGGAGTCTTTTGGGTTTTCCATATAAAGAATCATGTTATCTGTGAAGAAAGAGAGTTTGACTTCTTCATTGCCAATTTGGATGCCTTTTATTTCTCTTTGTTGTCTGATTGCCATTGCTAGGACTTCTAATACTATGGTGAACAAGAGTGGTGAGAGTGGGCATCCTTGTTGTGTTCCTGATCTCAACGGGAAGGCTGCGAGCTTTTTCCCATTGAGGATGATATTTACTGTGGGTCTTTCATAGATAGATTTTATGAAGTTCAGGAATGTTCCCTCTATCCCTATACTTTGAAGCATTTTAATCAGGAATGAATGCTGGATTTTGTCAAATGTTTTTTCTGCATCAATTGAGAGGACCATTTGGTTCTTCTATCTTCTCTTATTGATTTGTTCTATCACATTGATTGATTTGCGAATGTTGAACCATCCTTGTAACCCAGGGATGAATCCCACCTGGTCATGTTGGATAATCTGTTTAATGTGCTGTTGGATCCTGTTTGCTAGGATCTTGTTGAGAATCTCAGCATCCATATTCATCAGTGATATTGGTCTTAAATTCTCCTTTTTGGTGGGGTCTTTGCCTGGTTTGGGGATCAGGGTAATGTTGGCTTCATAAAAAGAGTCAACCTAACCCTACACCTAAAGGAGCTGGAGAAAGAACAAGAAAGAAACCCTAAGCCCAGCAGGAGAAGAGAAATCATAAAGATCAGAGCAGAAATCAATGAAATAGAAACCAAAAAAACAATAGAACAAATCAACGAAACTAGGAGCTGGTTCTTTGAAAGAATTAATAAAATTGATAAACCCCTGGCCCGACTTATCAAAAAGAAAAGAGAAAGGACCCAAATAAATAAAATCATGAATGAAAGAGGAGAGATCACAACTAACACCAAAGAAATACAAACTATTATAAGAACATACTATGAGCAACTCTACGGCAATAAATTTGACAATCTGGAAGAAATGGATGCATTCCTAGAAACATATAAACTACCACAACTGAACCAGGAAGAAATAGAAAGCCTGAACAGACCCATAACCAGTAAGGAGATTGAAACAGTCATTAAAAATCTCCAAACAAACAAAAGCCCAGGGCCAGACGGCTTCCCAGGGGAATTCTACCAAACATTTAAAGAAGAACTAATTCCTATTCTCCTGAAACTGTTCCAAAAAATAGAAATGGAAGGAAAACTTCCAAACTCATTTTATGAGGCCAGCATCACCTTGATCCCAAAACCAGACAAGGATCCCACCAAAAAAGAGAGCTATAGACCAATATCCTTGATGAACACAGATGCGAAAATACTCAACAAAATACTAGCCAATAGGATTCAACAGTACATTAAAAAGATTATTCACCACGACCAAGTGGGATTTATTCCAGGGCTGCAAGGTTGGTTCAACATCCGCAAATCAGTCAACACATCAATAAAAGAAAGAACAAGAACCATATGATACTCTCAATAGATGCTGAAAAAGCATTTGACAAAGTACAGCATCCCTTCCTGATCAAAACTCTTCAAAGTGTAGGGATAGAGGGCACATACCTCAATATCATCAAAGCCATCTATGAAAAACCCACCGCAAATATCATTCTCAATGGAGAAAAACTGAAAGCTTTTCCGCTAAGGTCAGGAACACGGCAGGGATGTCCATTATCACCACTGCTATTCAACATAGTACTAGAGGTTTTAGCCTCAGCAATCAGACAACAAAAGGAAATTAAAGGCATCCAAATCAGCAAAGAAGAAGTCAAATTATCACTCTTCGCAGATGATATGATACTATATGTGGAAAACCCAAAAGACTCCACTCCAAAACTGCTAGAACTTATACAGGAATTCAGTAAAGTGTCAGGATATAAAATCAATGCACAGAAATCAGTTGCATTTCTCTACACCAACAGCAAGACAGAAGAAAGAGAAATTAAGGAGTCAATCCCATTTACAATTGCATCCAAAACCATAAGATACCTAGGAATAAACCTAACCAAAGAGACACAGAATCTATACTCAGAAAACTATAAAGTACTCATGAAAAAAATTGAGGAAGACACAAAGAAATGGAAAAATGTTCCATGCTCCTGGATTGGAAGAATAAATATTGTGAAAATGTCTATGCTACCTAAAGCAATCTACACATTTAATGCAATTCCTATCAAAGTACCATCCATCTTTTTCAAAGAAATGGAACAAATAATGCTAAAATTTATATGGAACCAGAAAAGACCTTGAATAGCCAAAGGGATATTGAAAAAGAAAGCCAACGTTGGTGGCATCACAATTCCGGACTTCAAGTTCTATTACAAAGCTGTCATCATCAAGACAGCATGGTACTGGCACAAAAACAGACACATAGATCAATGGAACAGAATAGAGAGCCCAGAAATAGACCCTCAAATCTATGGTCAACTAATCTTCGACAAAGCAGGAAAAAATGTCCAATGGAAAAAAGACAGCCTCTTCAATAAATGGTGCTGGGAAAATTGGACAGCCACATGCAGAAAAATGAAATTGGACCATTTCCTTACACCACACACAAAAATAGACTCAAATTGGATGAAGGACCTCAATGTGCGAAAGGAATCCATCAAAATCCTTGAGTAGAACACGGGCAGCAACCTCTTCGACCTCTGCCGCAGCAACATCTTCCTAGGAACAACGCAAAAGGCAAGGGAAGCAAGGGAAAAAATGAACTATTGGGATTTCATCAAGATCAAAAGCTTTTGCACAGCAAAGGAAACAGTTAACAAAATCAAAAGACAACTGACAGAATGGGAGAAGATATTTGCAAACGACATATCAGATAAAGGACTAGTGTCCAGAATCTATAAAGAACTTAGCAAACTCAACACCCAAAGAACAAATAATCCAATCAAGAAATGGGCAGAGGACATGAACAGACATTTCTGCAAAGAAGACATCCAGATGGCCAACAGACACATGAAAAAGTGCTCCATATCACTCGGCATCAGGGAAATACAAATCAAAACCACAATGAGATATCACCTCACACCAGTCAGAATGGCTAAAATCAACAAGTCAGGAAATGACAGATGCTGGCGAGGATGCGGAGAAAGGGGAACCCTCCTACACTGTTGGTGGGAATGCAAGCTGGTGCAGCCACTCTGGAAAACAGCATGGAAGTTCCTCAAAATGTTGAAAATATAACTGCCCTATGACCCAGCAATTGCACTACTGGGTATTTACCCTAAAGATACAAATGTAGTGATCCAAAGGGGCACATGCACCCGAATGTTTATAGCAGCAATGTCCACAATAGCCAAACTATGGAAAGAACCTAGATGTCCATCAACAGATGAATGAATCAAGAAGATGTGGTATATATACACAATGGAATACTATGCAGCCATCAAAAGAAATGAAATCTTGCCATTTGCGACAACATGGATGGAACTAGAGCGTATCATGCTTAGCGAAATAAGTCAAGCAGAGAAAGACAACTATCATATGATCTCCCTGATATGAGGAAGTGGTGATGCAATATGGAGGCTTAAGTGGGTAGGAGAAGAATAAATGAAACAAGATGGGATTGGGAGGGAGACAAACCATAAGTGACTCTTAATCTCACAAAACAAACTGAGGGTTGCTGGGGGGAGGGGGTTTGGGAGAAGGGGGTGGGATTATGGACATTGGGGAGGGTATGTGCTTTGGTGAGTGCTGTGAAATGTGTAAACCTGGTGATTCACAGACCTGTACCCCTGGGGATAAAAATATATGTTTATAAAAAATAAAAAATTAAAAAAAAAAAAAGAGTCCGGAAGTTTTCCTTCTGCTTCAATTTTTTGAAACAGCTTCAGGAGAATAGGTGTTATTTCTCCTTTGAAAGTTTGGTAGAATTCCCCAGGGAATCCATCAGGTCCTGGGTTCTTGATTTTTGGGAGGTTTTTGATCATTGCTTCAATCTCGTTACTAGATAGCGGTCTATTCAGGTTGTCAATTTCTTCCTGGTTCAATTTTGGGAGTTTGTAGTTTTCCAGAAATGCATCCATTTCATCTAGGTTGCTTAGCTTATTGGCATATAACTGTTGATAATAACTTCTGATGATTGTTTCTACTTCTTTGGTGTTAGTTGTGATCTCTCCCTTTTCATTCATAATTTTATTAATTTGAGATTTCTCTCTTTTCTTTTGGATTAGTGTGGCCAATGGTTTATCAATCTTATTGATTCTTTCAAAAAACCAGCTTCTAGTTTCATTGATGTGTTCTGCTGTACCTCTAGTTTCTACCTCATTGATCTCTGCTCTAATCTTGATTATTTCCCTTTTTATGTGTGGAGTTGGTTTGATTTGTTGTTGATTCTCCAGTTCTTTAAGGTGTAGAGACAGACACAAAAAGATAGAAGACCATTTTATGCTCTTGGATCGGAAGAATAAGCATTGTTAAAATGTCTATACTGCCTAGAGCAATCTATACTTTTAATGCCATATCAATCAAAATAATCCTAAATTTTGTATTAGCAAATAATCCTAAAATTTGTATTGAATCAGAAGAGACCCTGAATTGCTAAGGAAATGTTGAAAAACAAAAATAAAACTAACAGCATCATGTTACCTGATTTCAAGCTTTACTACAAAGCTGTGATCACCAAGACAGCATGGTACTGTCATAAAAACAGACACATAGACCAGTGGAACAGAGTAGAGAGCCCAGATATGGACCCTCAACTCTATGGGCAATTAATCTTCGACAAAACAGGAAAAAATATACAGTGGAAAAAAGACAGTCTCTTCAATAAATGGTGCTGGGAAAATTGGTCAGCTGTATGTAGAAGAATGAAACTTGACCATTCTCTTATACCGTACACAAAGATAAACTTGAAATGGATAAAAGACCTCAACGTGAGACAGGAATCCATCAGAATCCTAGAGGAGAGCATAGGCAGTAACCTCTTCCATATCAGCAACAGCAACTTCTTTCAAGATATGTCTCCAAAGGCAAAGGAAACAAAAGTGAAGATGAACTTTTGGGACTTCATCAAGATCCAAAGCTTCTGCACAGCAAAGGAAACAGTCAACAAAACAAAGAGGCAACCCATGGAATCAGAGAAGATATTTGCAAATGACAGTACAGACAAAAGGTTGATATCCAGGATCTATAAATAACTTCTCAAACTCAACACACACAAAATAGATAATCATATCAAAAAATGGGCAGAAGACATGAACAGACACTTCTCCAATGAAGACATACAAATGGCTATCAGACACATGAAAAAAATGTTCATCATCACTATCCAATAGGGAGATTCAAATTAAAACCACATTGAGATACCACCTTACACCACTTAGAATGGCCAAAATTAGCAAGACAGGAAACAACATGTGTTGGAGGGGATGTGGAGAAAGGGGAACCCTCTTACACGGTTGGTGGGAATGCAAGTTGGTGCAGCTCTTTGGAGAACAGTGTGGAGATTCCTCAAGAAATTAAAAATAGAGCTTCCCTATGTCCCTGCAATTGCATTACTGGGTATTTATCCCAAAGATACAGATGTAGTGAAAAGAAGGGCCATCTGTACCCCCAATGTTTATAGCAGCAATGGCCTCGGTCGCCAAACTGTGGAAAGAATGCCCTTCAACAGATGAATGGATAAGGAAGATGTGGTCCATATACACTATGGAATATTATGCCTCCATCAGAAAGGATGAATACCTAACTTTTGTAGCAACATGGATGGGACTGGAAGAGATTATGCTGAGTGAAATAAGTCAAGCAGAGAGAGTCAATTATCATATGGTTTCACTTATTTGTGGAGCATAACAAATACCATGGAGGACATGGGGAGATGGAGAGGAGAAGGGAGTTGAGGGAAATTGAAAGGGGAGGTGAACCATGAGAGACTATGGACTCTGAAAAACAACCTGAGGGTTTTGAAGGGGCGGGGGGTGGGAGGTTGGGGGAACCAGGTGGTGGGTATTAGGGAGGGCACATATTGCATGGAGCACTGGGTGTGGTGCAAAAACAATGAATACTGTTATGCTGAAAAGAAATTTTTAAAAAAACCTCTAACTCGGAAAAAATATATATGATTTTGGATATACAGAAAAGTTGTGAAAAATAATACAAAGAATTTGTGTATGTCCTTCATCCAGATTCCTCAAAAGTTAACAGTTCACCCTATTTACCATTTTCTTTCTCTCTGTGTATGTGTATGTGTATGTGTATGTGTATGTACACACACTTAAGTATACCGTATGAGAGTACGTTCCAGACATGACACCCTTTCAGCCCCATATACTTCAGAACATCTTTCCTAAAAACAAGACATACTCTGATATTACCGTACTGTAATTATAAAAATAAAAAAGTTGCATCGATAATGACACTACTATCTAAATTACAGACTTTCTAAAGATTTCACCAATTACTCCAATGACACCCTTTATAACAAAAGAAAATCCAGATGCTGATTGCATTCATTTACTGCGTCTCTAATTTAGTCTCCCTTAATCTAGAACAGCTTCTCAGTTGGCGTTATGTTTCATGCCATAGATATTTTTGAAGACTCTAGCTCAATTCTTTTGAAGAATGGCCTTCGAGTTGGGTTTGTCAAATGTTTCCTGGTGGTTAGATTTTACTTATATGGCAAAAGTGCCACAGAAGTGATGTTGTGTTCTTCTTAGTACATCATTTCAGGAGGTACATTATGTCAATTTGTCCCACTATTGGTAATATTAATTTCAATTGTTTTTTAAAGGTGGTATATGCCAGGTTTCTCCACTGTAAAATGAATCCATTAGTTTCAACACTCATTGAGATTTCTCGCCTAAATCAATTATTATGAAGATGGTTGCCAAATGGTGATTCTCTTATCATTTTTCTAGATTTATTTATATCATGTTGAACTCATGGATTCTTATTAACAGTTTATATTCCTTTAGTATTATTATTTATTTTTATACCCAAATTGTCCTAGATTCTCTAACATCTACTTTGTCCCTAATATTCTATGAGAAGTCTAAGCATTACCTGCTTGTAAACAGTCACCTTTTTATAAGGGTGATGTTTAAATTGCAAACCAAATGTTGAACCTCTCCCTAAAATTCACCAAAGAAAGAGACAACATGGTTGAGTGCCCAAGCCCTGAAAAAATGGTTTGAAAGCTTTGAACCTAAGTGTTTATGGGGTAGAAAGAAAGTAACTATATGAAGGGGGGTACCCATAAGGGCGGCTAAGTCCATGAACTGTAGAAACCTCTCTGATAGACGGTTGGTTTGAGTTTCCTGTTTCACTCAGGTTGTAGCTGAAGGTTATTTACTTAACCTTTTCCACAAGCTGAGTCTGATCACCCAAGCATCTCTTCCATTCTCAGATTTATTCTAACTACATCCAGTTGGTTCCCACACTCCCCTACTTCTCCCTCTATCTCTACCCCCACCTAGCAGGAAATAGAGCCCCCGGCTCTCACTTGTGATGCTGAATGAATTACTTGGAAATAGTTTATTGAAGCATGTTGAATGGCACTTGCAACTTCTGGGGGTGGTTCTTGCAAGAAACAAAAACAAAACCTCACTGGGTAAAAGAACACAAATGTAATCTAAAGGGCTGCCCTTTGTGTTGGGTCATTCACCGGCCACTGTTATTTCAATTCCAACCTTTCAGGTAAATCTATATATTTATACGTTCAGGCTGATAAGGAACCATTCTCTTCTTAAACTGGGCTCCACTTAGGAAATAACAACCTGCCTGAAAACCATGCAGAATGACTTAATGCCTTTGCCAAAACACGGCCATCTAAATGGGTTTAACATCTTGGGGCTGAGGCAGAAGACAGCAGATCATATGAGCCCGGGTAACCTGCATTTTCTGGACTCCCTAGACAGAATGAAGAGGTGGGGCGTGTGGGAGGGAGCGGCCTCATTCCCTCCGATCACCCTTGGAAACTCAGCTTATGGCCGGGCACCACAGGAATCTGCACATGGGCTCTGAGGAGGCCAGGGAAGCCTGCACTTTAGCCGTGGCATTTAGATATTCCTCTGAAATGCTAATGAAGACTTGATTTCAGAATTGCTAACAAAGTTCTCAGACTTGTTAATGTATCACTCCCTCTGAAGGCCAGAGACAGCAACACTAACAAATGGCTTGAAGAACCCAAAAAGGAATTATTGCCTTAGTTGAAAGACTTCCAGGGAAAGACAGTTTCTAACTCTCCTTGAGGTCACATACTGCTCTCCGTCCTCTGGCAGCCAATACCTTGTTTGTTTCCTCTAACCTACATCTCTCCAACTGATTTTGGCCTAATAATTTCCAGCTCATCGCCCTTCTCAAAATACATACCCAAAGGCCTTCTCTCTTTTCAAGTTACCCCTCTCTTCTTAGATTAAGGAGAACAGGTGAGAAGGCAATTGTGGGATGAGGAAGACATGGAAATTGACATTGAATGCTGCTAGTGTCATGTTCTTTACGCCATGATTGCATTTAAGCCTCATGGCAAACGAGGTAGAACTAAAGAAACCGAGATTTGGAAAAAATGAATGACTTGCCAGGGCTCTGAAATTCAATCTTCTTTCCCTGTTCTGAGCTACCTCTAATGAATTTATAGTTAGAAGTTGGCTATAAGGAAATTATACAACTTTTAGGAAATTGTACCAATTCTTTGACCCTGATTTAGAGACAACAAAATAGAAGTGTCTGGATTTGCATGTGCGCAGATGTATACATAGTGAGAGATGACTATCCACGTGAATATACATACATAACCATGTATATTTGTGTGCAAACACACACACACACACACACACACACACACACACACAAATCCCTATCTTATTGTTGAAAAAAACAGGTTCAGAGAAATTACATGATTTGCTGAAAGTCACACAGAAAGTCCTTCTGGAAGCGATAAGGATTTATATATGCTCCATCTCTTTATCTTCCCCTACCCTAACTAACCCACTTCCATTTGCCTTGTATGACATCACAATGGATCATTGCAGTCCTTATTTATTTCATTATAAATAATAGTTACAGGTGTACAACATGATTCATTATTCATTATATATCATGAAATAATCTCCATAACAAGACTAATTAACATCCATCACCACATATAGTAACAATATAGTTACAATTTTTTCCCTTGTAATACAAACTTTTAAGATTTGTTCTCTTAGCAACTTTCAAAATATACAATGGAGTGTTACTAACTCAAGTCACCATGCTGTACATGACATCCCCAGGACTTCTGTATTTTGTAACCAGAAACTCGTACCTTTTGACCCCCTTCACGCATTTTACCCAACTCCTATAGCCCAACTCTGGCAACCAGCAATCAGTTCTCTGATCTATGAGTTTGTCTGTTGTTGGTGGTGGTGTTTTCTTTTGTTTTGGTTTTTAGATTCCACATATAAGTAAGACCACATGGTATTTGTCTTTCTCTGATTGACTGCTTTCACTCAGCATGATGCCCCAGGACCATTCATATTGTCACAAATAGCAAGATTTCTTTCCCTTTTATGGCCAAATAACATACATACATATGTATATATGTCTATGTATATACACACACGTACATATGTATACATATGTACACACACACACATATATATGTATATATGTATATATATATATATATATCACATTTTCTTCATTCATTCATTCATCAGTGGACCCTGGTAGTTGTTTCCATGTCTTGGCTATTGTACATAATGCAGCAATGAACACTGGAGGGCTGCATACATCTTTTCAAGTTAGTGTCTTCATGTCCTTTGGATATATACACAGAAGTAGGAGTACTGGATCATATGATAGTTCTATTTTTAATTTTTAAAAAAGATTTATTTCTTCATTTTGAGAGAGAGAGAGAGAGAGGAAGAGCATGCACACATGAAGGGGGCCCAATTTTTAATCAGATTAATTTTTTTTTACTTCTGAGTTATATGAGTTCTTTCTATATTTTGACTATTAATCTCTTATCAAATATATAGTTTATAAATAGTTTCTCCCATTTAGGATTGCCCTCTCATTTCACTGATGATTTCCTTTGCTGTGCAGGGCACTTTAGTTTGATGTAGTCCCAGTTATTTTGTTTTTGTTGCCTTTGCTTCTGGTGTCAAATCCAAGACTGTTGTCAAGGAGCTTCCTGCCTATGTCTCCTTCTAGGAGCTTCATGGTTTCAGGTTTTACATCCAAGGATTTAGTTCATTTTGAGTGTCCTTTAAGATAATGGGACAGTTTCATTCTTTTGCATATACTGACCAATTTTCCCAATACCATTTGTTGACAAGATTGTCATTTCCCCATTGTATATTCTTAATTCCTTTGTCATGACTTAATTGAGCATATGTTTGTTTCTGGGCTCATTATTCTGTTCCACTGATCTATGTCTCTGATTTTATGCTAATATCATACTGTTTTGATTACTATATCTTTTATAATAACATTTGAAATCAGGAAGTGTGAGGCTTCCAGCTTCACTCTTCTTTCTGAAGATTTCTTAGTCTATTCAGGGTTTTTCTGTGGTTCCAAACAAATTTGAGGATTGTCTGTTGTATTTCTGTGAAAAATGTCATTGAAATATTGATAAGGATTGCATTAATCTATAGATTGCTTTGAGTAGTATAAACATTTTAACAATATTAATTCCTTCAATCCATAAGCACAGTTTATTTGTGTCTTCTTCAATTTCTTTTATCAGTGTTTTGTAAATTTCATCTCCTTGATTAAATTTATCCCTAGGTATTATAGACTTTTTGATGGAATTTTAATAGGATGGGATTTTCTTAATTTCTATTTCCAATTATTTGTTATAGGTGTATAAAAACACAACAAATTTTGGTACATAGATATTGTATCTTGCAATTTAGTAAATTTGTTTATTAGTTCTGACAAGTTTTTTTTTGGTGGAGCCATTAGGCTTTTCTCTATATAATATCACACTTCTGCAAATAGTGACAGTTTTACTATTTCCTTTCTGAACTGGATGCCTATTGTTTCTTATTCTTGCCAAATTGTTCTGAGACTCCCAATACAATAATGAATAAAAGTGACAAGAGTGGCCATCCTTGTCTTGTTCCTTATCCTAGAGGAAAACTTTCAGCTTTTCATTGTTGACTATGATGTTGGCTGTGAGTTTGTCATACATAGCTTTTATTAAGTTGGGGTACATTTCCTCTATATCCACTTTGTTGAGAGAATTTATCATAAATGGATACTGAATTTTATCAAATACTGAATTTGTCAAATATTGAATTTGTCAAATACTGAATTTTGTCATCTATTATGATGATCATATAATTTTTTATCCTTCATTTTGTTAAAGTGGTGTATCATGTTGATTGATTTGTGGATGTTGAACTATCCTTGCATCCCTGGAATAAATCTCACTTGATCACGGTATACAATCCTTTTAATGTACTGTCTAATTCAGTTTGCTAATATTTCACTGAGAATTTTTGCATCTATGTTCATCAGAGATACTGGCCTATAATTTTCTTTTCTTTAGTGTCCTTGTCTGGTTTTGGTATCAGAGTTATGCTGACCTTATCAAATGAGTTGAGAAAGATTCCTTCCTCTCTACTTTTGGAAGAGTTTGAGAAAGATTGATATTAACTTTTCTTTAAATATTTGATAGAATTCACCAATGAAGCCATCCTGTCCTGGACTTGTGTTTATTTTTTTCATTGTTGTTACAGTCTTTCATTTACTTAAACTCTCTGGAGCATTTGACCCCTTTCCTTCTAAGATTACTCTTTTCCCATGACTCTCACCATCCAAAATGTCCTAATTCTCTTCCAACATCTTTGGCTTCTATTTTTCTTTCTCCCCTATGGGCTCTTTACCTTTTATCCAGCAATTAAATATTGGGTTTTATTAAGGAATTTCCTTCTCATTCTGTATTTTTACCTAAGGTGATCTAATCCTTTTTCCTCATAGAAATAAACCCTATGTTCCTCATAGAAATTTACCTTTAGTTTATACCTTTACTCTGATAGCCAGGTTTATATATTTAAATCCAACTGTCTCTTTCACTTACATGTTCAAAAGCAACTTGAACTTGAAATTTTCAAAATCAAATCGGGATTTTTCTTCCTAAAACATACTTATTTTCCAATATTTCCTATTTCAATGAATGGAAACATTATCCACCTAGTTTAACAACTTGGAAATTAAGTGTCATCATTCCCCCTTCATATGTGATATATCACTAAGTTTTTTGTCTCCTCTTTATTTCCAGCATCGCAACCTAAATTGACTAAAGCTCTCTCACCTGTACTCCTGCTGATCTTCCAAATCCACTCTGGTTCCCTTCCATTTTGTTCTCTGTAGTGCAACCAGAGAGATATTTGTGAAACTTGAATGTTATAATGTCATGCTCCCTACTTAAAATCTTTAGTAGCTTCCCTTTCTCCCACTGTAGAACCTATAACTCTTGACATGGTCCACCAAGTCTGCCAGATCTTTCCCTCCTGACTTCTCCAGCTCCTCATGCTCATTATTCTCCTCCTTCTGTAGATTCTAGCTACACCAACCTTCTTTCATGTCTCCAAATATGCCTTGTCCCTACTCTTTGCAGGGCCTTTAGACATGCTGTTCGTACAGCCTGGAATACTCCTCTCCCTTCATCTTAGTAAGTTGTATACTCTATTTTAAATTTTTTAGGCGTTCTTCCCAGTCATAACAGCCTCAGGGAAGCCTTCTGTGATCTCTTTGACCTACCTGAATCTCCTTGTTATATGTTGTCATAGAATTAATAATAGTAGAAAGTCTTTTTTTTTTTTAAAGATTTTTATTTATTTATTTATTTGACACAGAGAGAGAGAGATCATAAGTAGGCAGAGAGGCCTGCAGAGAGAGGGGGAAGCAGGCTCCCTGCTGAGCAGAGAGCCTGACACAGGGCTTGATCCCAGGACCCTGAGATCATGACCCGAGCTGAAGGCAGAGGCTTAACCCACTGAGCCACCCAGGCACCCCCAATAACAGTAGAAACTCTTAAACAAACTCTACTTAACTGAATTCCAGATTCACCTATTCTTTCCACCTCTCTGTGAAGCATACTGATTGACTCCTATGGTGCTTTGAATGCTGGAAGCATTCAACTTTAATTTAGTTGGACATTTTTACTTCTCTCTTGTTTAGTGTTTGCTTATCAAGAGTCTTTTGTATGTTTTCCTGAATCAATTCATTCTAGTTGTACATGTTAATTGTAACTTATATAATTGAATTTAATATTACATAAGCCAATGAAATGTGAAAACAAAAACATATTCATTTATATTAAAACCCAGTTGAATAATTTAGAAAGAGTTGATAAAGGTAAGATACCAAAACTTTCTTAGGAGTGAGTGAAACAATTCTAAAATGTTGGAGAAAGGATTATAAAACTCCAGAAGAATTCTGCAGTCAGATTTCTTTTCAACTCTGTCTTTAACTTCCACCTTCACTTTAAAGAAGTAAAAACAGGAAATCACAGATGATGCATTAAGGGTGTGTTCTATATAAGAAAGATGACAGGAAAAAAGGCATTGGCCTATGTCAAAAGACTCATGCAGTTGTGTGTGTGCGTGTGTGTAACTATATATATATATATATACATATATATATATATATATATATATGTATATATATATATATGTTCTTGGTTAAAATAATTATTTTGCTAAGTATTTTTTTAATGATTCCTTCCACCAGTAGTTCAAGACCTATGCAGGTAATTACACTGGTATACTCCCAACATGACTGATTGTAGAATCCGGAGTCCAGTATAAAGTGAAAATGTGGGGCTTCCTGTTCCAAACATATTAAGAATTTCAACATGGTGACAGCAGAACATTAAACCAAGTGTGGAGCCTGTTTAAGTGTAGGGCCCTGTAAGCCTGCACAGTCCCGTACCAAGGAGCTAACTCTGATTCCCATCTCCTAGCACAGAACTTGGCATGTAGAGAATGATTCTTTGACTCAGTAGGTATTCATGGAGGGCTTTCAATGTGTCAGGCACTACTCTAGACTGTAAATACAGTACGTATGAGACAAAATCCCTACCCTCTTGGAGCTTGATTTCTATTGACAGTGTTAGGAAGTTAGGGGAGATATATAATAATTGTTAAAGAAGTAATAGATGTGGCATATTAGAAGATTTTAAATGTTATAGAGATAAATGAAACAGGGAAGAGGAACAGTATTAGAGATAATATTTGTTGCATGAATGCAATGACCGTCCAGCCAAAATCCAAAGGAGACTAATATGGCAAAATAAATCAAAAATTAGGAAAAAAAAAAAAACAGATGCAGGGAAAATAAGAATATAAGCAAAAAAAAAAAAAAATCTAAACAATAATCAAAAATAAAGTCAGTTCTATTTAGGCTATCAATTTGGTTCTGAGCTTCCGGGTAACCAAAGCAAAAAATAAGAGATGATCAATCATATGATTCTCATTATCAGAAAGGAACAAGCATGCTAATGTCTTAGGATTAAAAGAGATCTTTATTTTGGTGAAGTCCCGATAGTTCATTGTTGGTTTTGTTTCCCATGCCTTTGGAGACATGTCTAACAAGAAGTTACTGTGACTGAGGTTGAAGAGCTTGCTGCCTGTGTTCTCCTCTAGGATATTGATGGATTCCTGTCTCACATTTTATCATATGGTTTCACTCATGTGTGGAATATAAGAAACAGTGCAGAGGAACATAGGGGAAGGGAGGGAAAACTGAATGGGAAGTCATCAGAGAAGGAGAAGAAACATGAGAGACCCTTAACTATAGGAAACACACTGAGGGTTGCTGGAGGAGAACTGAATGGGGGGATGAGGTAATTGGGTGATGGGCAGTAAGGAGGACATGTGATGTATACATATCATGGGTATTATACGCAACTGATAAACTGTTGAACACTATACCTGAAACTAAAAAAAGAGATAGCTGTTATATCTCTTACTTCCTTATGGAACCAAATGATATTGCAGCTGTGAAAATAGCTTAAACATAAGGTACTATGATGTGCAGTGACATTACAAGATGTCCTGGGTTCACCCCTTTCTCTATTCCTGCCTAACACCCAGTTCCACTCTGATGGGGGCTGAAGCTCCTGAACCTTTTCCTTCAGTTCCTCCTAAGGACCCCAAGACCCCAAATAGGAACAGCCCCAAGCAACCAGGGGGTCCATCCTCAGCAAAATGGACAAGTCTTATCCACAAAAAGACCCAGAGCCAAGTAACTGCTGGTTAAGAACAGAAAAAAAAAATAGCCACACACACTCAGCTTCCTGCCATCCACCCCTCTTCCTCAGCCTCTCTCACTCCACATGTCTTGGTCTTTCTCTCTGCACTCCCTTCTCCTTACCAACACCACAATGTACTCAAAGGAAATCCTATTCATTTTACTTTTCACAGAGGCAAGTGGTTTAACAGGACAGACAACTGAATAAAGAAGCAACACGAACAGACAAGTCCTTTTTCTACTCCTCTTTCTTTGTGTCTGCCACGTTGTGTCTGTGTGTCTCTCTCTCACACACTACAAACCAACTAAAGATGTACGTGTACTTCAGAGACAGTCTGATGGGAAACAAATAAATAAAAATTACCAGCCACCTTGACTAATAAATTGTCTTTTACCTAGATGGAAAAATAACAACAACAACAACAACAAAAAAAAACAAACAAACAAACAAAAAAAAACAAAACAAAAAAACCCCTAAAACCTCATGAGGTCAGAAACATCATAGGACGTTTCTCGGAGAAGTTAATTTCGTGACTTCCTTATACATTCTTTTGAACAGTGAGCCCCGAATTTCCCTCAGCCACCTGTTTGAGGTTTTTCAGATACTGAAGATCAACCCGTGGAGACGGGCTAGATCCAACGAGAGAGCTCTCTGAGCATTTCCACCAATGCTGTTGTCAGACTATGACTGGTGCCATTTGAATTTCTCCATGAAATATGAAAGAAGAATGGTCCACCAGCCACTGTTTCTGACATTGACAGTTGACAGCAGCTCCTCCAATGGGTATCCAATGAGGTATTGAAGGGACACCATTAATGAGGAAGAGCTTGCTGCATACAGGATTTCTATTTTAGGCCTCCTGCTAGTAAATATAAGTCTGTTTACACTGACTTGAGTCTGGGACATTCTCTAGCTGCACAATGGCTGTTTGAAGCATACCTTAAATGTGGTCTCTGATACTCTGAGCTGTGGTACGTGTGGTTAGGTCTCTTTCTTTTTCTCTACCACGGTGGAATTGGAAACTTCTTCAGGGCTTGCATCATGTTCACGTGAACAAGATGAGGTTTTGGGGGCTAGTGAATTCCGCCACTCACACCCTACCTCAGGTGCTCTTGTATCTGATCATTCAGAAAGTACGTCCTCTCCCCACCGTCTCCTTCTCTGGGAGCCTGTGTCCACCAGCTTCCACCTCCCAGGACAGGGCCTCAACCTCACTTTTTTGTTGGAGACCCACAGCACTCAGCCATGGGTATTTGACCCTGTTCCCTGAGCTGGATGCTTGTGAATGCCCTGTCGACACCAGCCCCAGGAGATCACCACAGTTGACTAAGAAATTTGTGAGCATTTGCAGCTTGTTTCTACCTTGAAGTGTCCTACCTGTCTCCAGATCCTGTTAATTCACTCTGAAATTCTTTTTTCTCTCTTCTTGTTGCCACTGCCTTAGATTAAGTCCCCACTATAGTCCACTTTAATTATTACAATAACCCACTAACTTTCCTGTCATCTGGCTCTGGTTTCTTATCCATCCTCAGTTTGCCAACATAGTTACCATTCTCCTTGTCCTGTGTAACCCTTAGAACCATAACTTCCCCTCCAAATCAGGGTTTCTCAACATTGGCCCTATTGACATCTGAAGCCAGATAATTCTTTATTGTGGGCAGCTGGTCTTTAATTGTAGGATAGCAGCATTTCTGGCCCCTACCCATTTGATGCTAGTCGTATCTGCCCACAGGTATGACAACAAATGTTTCCAGATGGTCCAAATATCCCTAAGGGGCAAAGGTGCCTGCTGCTTTCAGTCCTTCTTAACTATATCCCTCAAGTATTTATTAGGTAGGATTTCAGATTTTGTTCTAAGTATTTGTTCATCTCTATTAACAATTTTTCCTTGACCTATGGATTGGGGACAAATGCTTTAAATGCTGAACTTACATTGTTCCTGTTTTAGTTACCTCTTTGTTGTTCATTAAAAACTTTTGCTTTTGGTCAGAAAGGTTGGGTTATGTGATATTTAGCCTTTGACCCTTTTTTGAGCCTTGCTTTGTGACTTAGAACCTTCTTAATTTTTGCAAACATTTCTTGAGTGTTTGAAAAAATATACATTCTTCATGCTTTGTGACTTAGAACATTAATTTCTGCAAACATTTCTTGCGTGTTTAAAAAAATGTACATTCTTCAGTTGTTGGGTGCAAGATTCTCCATACGTTAGACCATTCTTGTTCATTACCTTATTCAGATCTTATAAATTAAAGCCAATTTTTTACAGGTTTATTTATTTATTTTAGAGAAAGAGAGCACCTGAAAGAGTAGGGGGAGGGGCAAGGGAGAGGGAGAATCTCAAGCAGACTCCTTGCTGAGTGCAGAGCCTGAGGCAGGGCTCAATCTCATGATTCTGAGATTCTGACCTGAGCCAAAACCAAGAGTTAAGTTGAACACTAACCAACTGAGCCACCCACGCACCTCAATCACTGCCAATTTTTATGTCACTTTATCAATTACCAGAAAGGTGTATTTTAAAATATCTTATAGGGAAAAAATTAAAAATAAAATATCCTACAAAGATTTGTCAACTCCTCCTTGTAATTCAGTTGATTTTGCTTTTATATATTTTGAGAGTCTGTAATAGATAAATAGAAATTTGTGTTTGTTATATGTTCTGATGAATTGTTCCTTTTATCATTATATAATGATCTCTCTTTTTTTGCCTTAAAAACTTTTACTCTGCAGCAGTTGTAATAGCTGCAGTTTGGTCTTGATTAGTACTTGCCTGGTATACTTCTTTTTACCCTCTTACTTTCCACCTCATTGAATTGTGCTGCTGGTGTAGGTATATTTTCAGAAAACAGCAGAAACAAGTTTTCTTTCTCCATTTTTTTTTTTAACATCAAATGGGACAATTGTCTTTTAACCAGTGAGTCTAATCCACTTAAATGTATTGTGTTTCCTAAGATATTTGGGTTTATTTTCACAATTTCTTTTTTGTACTTTCTATTTACTTTGCTTTGTGAAATCCTTTTCTGGCTCTTTTCCTGTCTTCTTTTGGATCAGATTTTCTGTATGTCTCCCTTTTCCTCCATTACTTTCAAAATTACATGTTGTTTTTACTCTTTTTGTGGCTAACCTTCAACCTTTATTAAGCATGTTGGCCCTAAAGTCTAAATATCACTACCTTTTTCCAAATGATGTAAAGAATTAAGAATGTTTTAACTTTACATATTATCACCATCCAGAATTTGGGGTATTTCTACCTGACTTTTCTACATCTAAATTTTATTGTTGTTGTTGTTATTATTATTGGTGCTATTTGGGGGAACAAATGCATTTTTTGACTTTGCCTAGATGCCTACCAACCTCTTTGAATTATCTTTTCTTCTTGCCTCTGAATTTTCCCCTCTGGGTTCAATTTCTTCTTTCCTAAAATGCATACTTCTAGAAATCCTCTCCACAAGAGTCGTTGAATAGTAAATTCTCCTGGTTATTGCTTAAAAATATCTTTATTTTCTCTTGTTCTTAGATGATTGTTGAAAGAGGTAAAAATGAAGGTTAATTTCTCTCAGCACTTTAAAAATCTATTCCACTGACTTCTGGCTTTCATTACTGCTTTTGAGAAGTCATTCCTTTGTGAACAATCCATATATCTCTCTTGCACTCTTAAGATCTATTTATTTTATTTTATTTTTTAAGATTTTATTTTTTAATAACCTCTATACTTAACATGGGGCTTGAACTCACAGTCCTGAAATCTAGAGTTGCCTGTTCTACCTACTGAGGCAGCCAGGCTTTCCCCATTTGGGGTTTTAAAATTTTTTTTCTATGATGTTACTTAGTATAGATTTAATTTTATCTTTCTTAGAACTCATTTCCTGCCTCTGCAGATTCATTTCTTTCATAGATTCTAGAAAGTTCATGGGCTTTTTCTCTTTGGTTATTTCCTCATTTTCTTAATATTCTCCTCCTGAAATTCCTATTAGTCATATATTTACCTTCAGTCTAGCCTTCATGTCTCTTAATCTTGTTTTTGTATTTTTTATCTCTTTATGTCTCTGCTACATTTCATGCAGCTTTTTGAAAGATGCCAGTTCTTAAACTCTCACTTTTGCTTTGTTTAACCCATGTCAACTACTATAATTTTTTTATTAACATATAATGTATTTGTTTCAGGGGTACAGGTCTGTGATTCACCAATTGTGATTACACAATTCACAGCACTCACCATAGCACATACCCTCCCCAGGGAGGCTGCATCACCCAGCCACCCCATCACTCCCATACCCTTCCACTCCAGCAGCCCTCAGTTTGTTTCCTGAGATTGAGAGTCTCTTAGGTTTGTCTCCCTCTCTGATTTTGTCCCATTTCATTTTTACCACTCTTTCCCCATGATCCTTTGCCTTGTTTCTCAGATTCCACATATCAGCAAGATCATATGATAATTCTCTTTCTCTGACTGACTTGTTTTGCTTAGGCTAATACTCTCTAGTTCCATCCACATTGTTGCAAATGACAAGTTTTCATTTTTTTAAATATTTTATTTATTTATTTGTCAGAAAGAGAGAGAGAGAAAGCACACAAGCAGGCAGAGAGGCAGGCAGAGGCAGAGAGAGAGGCAGACTCCCCGCCGATCAAGGAGCCCGATGTGGGACTCGATCCCAGGACCCTGGGATCATGACCTGAGCCGAAGGCAGCGGCTTAACCCACTGAGCCACCCAGGCATCCCGACAAGTTTTCATTTTTGATGGCTGCATCATATTCCACTGTGTACATATGCCACATCTTCTTGGACATCTAGGCTCTGTCCATAGTTTGGCTATTATGGACATTGTTGCTATAAATATTGGGGTGCATGTGCCCCTTCAGATCACTAAATTTGTATATTTGGGGTAAATACCCAGTAGTGCAATTGCTGGGTCATAGAGTAGCTCTATTTTCAACTTTTTGAGGAACTTCCATGCTGTTCTCCAGCATGACTGCACCAGCTTGCATTCCCACCAACAGTGTAGGAGGGTTCCTCTTTCTCCACATCCTTGTCACATCTGTCATTTCCTGACTCGTTAATTTTAGCCATTCTGACTGGTGTGAGGTGGTATAACACTGTGGTTTTGATTTGTATTTCCCTGATGTTGAGCACCTTTCCATGTGTCTGTTGGTCATCTGGATGTCTTCTTTGCAGAAATGTCTGGTCATGTTTTCTGTGCATTTCTTGATTGCATTATTTGTTCTTTGGTTGTTGAATTTGATAAGTTCTTTACAGATTTTGTATCTTTCCAAGTATCTTCACCCATTCTGTCAGTTGTCTTTTGGTTTTGTTGATTGTTTCCTTTGCTGTGCAAAAGCTTTTTATCCTGATGAAGTCTCAACAGTTCATTTTTGCCCTTCCTTCCCTTGCATTTGGAGATGTTTCTAGGAAGAAGTTGCTGCAGCTGAGGTCGAAGAGGTTGCTGCCTATGTTCTCCTCCAGGATTTTCATGGATCCCTGTCTCACATTCAGGTCTTTTATCCATTTTGAGTCTATTTATGTGTGTGGCTTAAGGAAATGGTCTAGTTTCATTCTTCTGCATGTGGCTGTCCAGTTCTTCCAATACCACTTGTTGAAGAGACTGGTTTTGCCCCCCATTGGACATTCTTTCCTGCTTTGTCAAAGATTAGTTGACCATAGAGTTGAGGGTCTATTTCTGGGCTCTCTATTCTGTTCCATTGATCTATGTGTCTGTTTTTGTGCCAGTACCATACTGTCTTGTAATAGAGCTTGAAGTCTGGAATTGTGATGTCGCCAAACTTGGTTTTCTTTTTCAACATTCCTCTGGCTGTTCGGGGTCTTTTCTGGTTCCATACAATTTTAGGATTATTTGTTCCACTTTTGTGAAAATAGTTGATGGTATTTTGATAAGGATTGCATTAAATATATAGATTGTTCTGGGTAGCATAGACATTTTAACAATATTTCTTTTTCCAATCCATAAGCATGGAATGTTTTTCCTTTTCTTTGCATCTTCTTCAATTTCTTTCATGAGTATTCTATAGTTTTCTGAGTACAAATTCATTATCTCTTTGGTTTGATTTATTCCTAGGTATCTTATGGGTTTAGGTGGATTGTAAATGGGATCAACTCTAATTTCTCTTTTTTCTGTTTTTTTGGTGTATAGAAATGCAACTGATTTTTGTGCATTGTTTTTTATCTTACTACTTTATTGAACTGTAAGAGTTCTAGAAGTTTTGGAACAGAGTCTTTGGGTTTTCCATATAAAGTATCATATCATCTTCAAAGAGTGAGAGTTTGACTTCTTTGCCAACTTTGACTTTGTTCATAGGACTCTTATTTCTTCTTGTTGTCTGATTGCTGAGTCTAGGGCTTCTAGTACTATGTTGAATAGCAGTGGTGATAGTGGACTTCTCTGCCATGTTCCTGACTACAGAGAATGATATTCACTGTGCGTTTTTCACTGATGACTTTTATGATATTAAGGTATGTATCCTCTAGCCCTACAGTGTGAAGAGTTTTAATTAAGAAAGAATGCTGTACTTTGTCAAATGCTTTTTCTGCATCTATTGAGAGTGTCATATGGTCCTTGTCCTTTCTTTGATTAATGTAGTATATGACATTGATTGATTTGCAGATGTTGAACCAACCTTGTAGCCCAGGAATAAATATCACTTGGTCATGGTGAATAATCATTTTAATGTACTGTTGGATCCTACTGGGTAGTATTTTGGTGAGAATTTCTGCAACTGTGTTCACCAAGGATATTGGTCTGTAATTCTCTTTTTTGATGGGGTCTTAGTCTGGTTTGGGGATCAAGGTAACACTGGCCTTATAAAATGAGTTTGGAAGTTTTTATTTCTATTTCTATTTTTTGGAACAGTTTCAGAATAAAAGGTATTAACTCTTCTTTAACTGGTTGGTAGAATTACCCAGGAAAGCCATCTGGCCCCGGGCTCTTGTTTGATGGGAGAATTTTGATTACTGCTTCAATTTCCTTGCTGATTATTGGTCTGTTCAGGTTTTCTATTTTTTTTTTCCTGGTTAATTTTGGTAGTTTATAAGTCTTTATGTTTCTTCCAGATTGTCTAATTTGTCGGTATATAGTTGTTCATAATATTTTCTTATAATTGTTTGTATTTCTTTGGTGTTATGATTTCTTCTCTTTCATTCATGGTTTTTATTTATTTGGGTCCTTTCTCTTTTCTTTTTGATAAGTCTGGACAGAGGTTTATCAATCTCATTAATTCTTTAAAAGAACCAGCTCCTAGTTTCATTTATGTGTTCTACTGTTCTTCTGGTTTCTATTTCATTGATTTCTGTTTTGTTTTGCTTTATAGGACCACTTATATCTTGAATTCTCCCCTCATGATCCAGTAGTTGTTTATCTCTCTTTTTCTCAGCTTCCTTTTTTAAAAAGATTGTATTTATTTATTTTTAGAGACATTATAATAGGCAGAGAGGCAGGCAGAGATAGAGGGGATAGCAGGCTCCCTGCTAAGCTGAGGACCCTGAGATTATGACCTGAGCTGAAGGCAGAGGCTTAAACCATGCACCCTTCTCAGCTTCTTTATTCTCCATCATTTGGTCTTCTATATAACTAACTCTCTCTTCTGCCTCATTTATCCTAGCAGTGAGAGCCTCCGTTTTTTTATTGCACCTCAGTAATAGCCTTTTGATTTTGACTTGGTTAGATTTTATCTCTCCAGAAAGGGATTCTGTAGTATCTTCTATGCTTTTTTCAACCCAGGTAGTACCTTTATAATTGTCATTCTGAACTCTAGTTCTGACATCTTGTTAATGTCCGTGTTGATTAGTTCCCCGGAAATAGGTATTGTCTTGTTCTCGTTTTTTTTTTCTTTTTAGATTTTATTTATTTATTTGACAGAGGGAGAAACAGCAAGAGAGGGAACACAAGAAGGGGGAGTAGGAGAGGGAGAAACAGATCTCCTGCTTGAGCAGGAAGCCCAATGCAGGGCTCAATCTCAGGACCCTGGGATCATGACCTGAACAGAAGGAAGATGCTTAACATCTGAGCCACCAAGGTGCCCCTTGTTCTTTTTTTTTTTTTTTTTTTTTTTTTGAGGTAAGTTTTTTCATTTTGTCATTTTGTCTGGAAATGAAGAGTTGAACAAGGGACCAAAATGCTACAAGGATAACAAGAAATTTTGCATGAGACAAATCAGAAGAGACCTGAAACTGGATGCGGTGGGGGGGGGGGGGAATATGATATCAGTCTGGTAAAAAGAACAGAGCCATACATTAGATTTTGGGGGTATTTTGGTCTGTTAGAAGAAATTGCCTCCCAAAATTTTAAAGAAAGAAAAACTCATATATACACAAAAGTAAAGGTAAATACAATGAAGGGATGGACTATGACTTTAAAAATGAAAATTAAAAAAGATTTTTAAAAAGGAATTGATAAGAAGTTGGCTGAAAAAAGAAATAAGAAAAATTTTTAAAAAGGGGGGGGAGAGAATATGATCAAGCTGGTGAATAGAACAAAGTCATACACTAGATTTGGGGTACACTTTGGTCTGTTAGAAAAATCTGTATCCCAAAATTTTAAAGAAAAACATATATCTATATATATGGTTAAATACAATGAAGGGATAGGATATGACATTAAAAATGAAAAGTTAAAAAGATTTTAAGAAAGGAATTGATAAGAAGTTGGTTGTAAAAGGAAAATTTAAAAAAAATTTTAATTTTTTAAAAAAAGAAATAGAAAAAGAAAAAAATAAAGAAAATTTTAAAAATTAACTTTGAAAGATTAAAGAATCATGGGAGAAAAGCCATGAATTCTATGTGCTGTATTCTCATAGCTCTGATGTATTTTAGTTCTTATTGATCAATGAACTTGTTCTTGGCTGTATGTTCTTGCTGATCCCAGAAGGGGGAGGGACTTGTTGCTGTGATACCCAGATGTCTTTGCCCAAGGCAGAATTGCACCACCCTTGCCAGGGGCCAAGCTAAGCAACCTGCCTGAGTTTGCTCTCAGAGCTTTGTTCCCTGAAGGCTTTCCTTACTGCTTTGGAGGACGGGAATGAAGATGGCGGCCTCCCAATCTCCAGCTAGAAGAGCCAAGAGCGCAGGGCCCCACTCCTCAGTGTACCCTCAGAGAAAAGCAGTCAATCCCTTCCGTCTCCCTGGTCTCTGGCCACACTCTGAGCTCACCTGGCCTGTGACCGAGTGTTTATATCTCTGGTGCATGGCCCCATTTGGAGTCTCCAAACCCAGTAGATTCCTGCCATGCTACTCCTTCTGGAGCAGGAAGGTGGGTCTCCCAGGATATGTCACTTGTAGGGTCCCTGCTCGAAGAGCAGTTGTATGTCTGTGCCACAGATCACAGTTTAAGGTAACCCTGAGCTGAGAGCCCACTCCTTGGCTCCGTCTCTGCAGCCAGCTTCCCTGCCCCGATACCTGGGAGCTCTGCCACCTTCAGACACCCCCGATCTTTCTGTGACCCCACAGGACCTGAGACCACATTGTCACCCTGAGGGGTCCACCCCTACTTAGCCTCTGGAGCAACATCCCTCCATGGAGCAAACTTCTAGAAGTTCCAATTTTGTGCTCCGCTGCTTTCTCACTTGCCGGGAGCCAGCCCCTACCCCCACGGTCTATCTTCCCATTGCTTCAGATTCACTTCTCCACACATCCTACCTTCCAGAAAGTAGTCGCTTTTCTGTTCCTAGAGTTGCTGCTTTTCTTCTCTTCACTCTCCTGTTGAGTTTGTAGGTGTTCAGGATGGTTTGATAACTATCTAGCTGAATTCCTGGGACCCAATAAAATTTAGCTCTCTTACTCCTCTGCCATCTTGGAACGCCCCCTCAATTACTACACTTTTGTTTTTCTGAGTTCTATTTGTTTTTTCAAATCTGCCTGGGTTATTTGCATAGTGTCTTATGATATTTTTTCTTTTTTTCCCTGTATATATTTTAATAATTTTTATTTTAAAAAGATTTTATTTAGTTATTTGAGAGAGAGACCCAGCATGGGGGCAGGGGGTGGGAAGCAGAGGGAGAGGGAGAAGCAGACTCTCCACTGAGCAGGGAGCCCTCACGGGGCTTGATCCCAGGAAGCCTGGTTCATGACCTGAGCCAAAGGCAGATGCCTAACAGACTGAGCTACCCAGGTGCCCCATATTTAATTATTTTTATTGTTTTTAATTATTTTTAAAGGATACTAATATACAGTTTCTCACCAGTAGCTCTATTTTCTGACACCTATTGTTCATTGTGTTTGCTGATGTTTTTCAGGGGTGGGTTGTGAGACTCTAACATCAAAGCTAAGAATTCACTACATCGGTCATGAGAACTCTGAATGACCTGCACTAAGCTTGAATCCTGCTGGGCCATTTTGTGTACCATGGAATCCCAACAGTATCTTCCTCTCGAGATGACTTCTCATTATTTCCTTAACCTAGGGACTCCTGAGCCACCCAAGTACTGTAAATGCAAACCCCCGATCCACCCATATGAAGGTGATCATGTGATGATGAGATTACAAGGGACACTTCCTTTTCTTCTACTCATAGCCCAGGCTCAACATACAACCTTATGGGCCATCTTCCTTAGCAGGTGAGCAGAATGTTCCCTTATAAACCTTTTCCTAGCTTTACATGAAACTTTAAAGTCTCTACCTGGTGTAGACTCAAGGCCTCATATTCAATATTTCTGTGGACCTAAAAAAAACCAACCTAAATTTAAAAGTATGAATCCTAAAAGCCTGAAAACTCAACCCCCTCTGTACCTGCCTCAACAGCCAGGCTTGTCTCATATCTGTTCACTTGTTAATAGCACTCATTTTCAACCTCTACTTGTTTTCCCCTGGGGAGATCTGCTTTATTTTCTTGTGAGCTCAGCTTTGCATGTAGAAAGAAACATTTTTTAAAAATATTTTGTTCAGCATCTCTAAGAACTTTGAGAGAGGAGAGTTTTCAGGTCATCTATTTGTCATGTTGTAGGAGATGAGGAACCCCCCCCCCAAGAAATAATAGTTAAAAGAACTAATTTGATTACTCCCTATTACCTAGACATTAAAAATCAAGCTCTTTAGCATAGCACTTAAGAAACCTTTGGTCTGGCTCATAAATGCTTTTCCAGTTCCATTCTCTTCTGAAGAGAATGCCCTGTATTCTAGCCACACTGACAACTCATGATTACTCCCGGTTGTGTAACTTTCACATATTCACAACCATCAGACTTAGGCTATACCACACCGTTCTCCTGAAGGGTCCTTCTTTCCTTTCACAAACTTCTGTTGTTTGGACAAAGCAAACCTCAAACATTGGCTGCACTGTAAAACCTATTTCAGTTTTCCAAAACATAATGAATCAAACCCTCTTCTCCCATTGTATTCAATCATACCTCGTTTATAATCCTTATCACATTGACCAAAGTGTTTTTATATCTTTAACTAGATTTAAAACTTTCAGAGAGTCAGAGCAGGACTTTATCCATCATTCTCAACATACAGCATAATATCTGGCATATTGTAGACACTCATAGATGTTACATCAATTATCTTAAATTACAAGACTACTCAATTCTTGCCTGGAGAAATATAACTTGAAATTTTCATACTTTTAGGTGTTATAAACAGTCTCATTATTGAAGATCTCCACATAGCTGCCAATTGTCAGTGGTGCTAGATTAATCACAACACAGAACAAATATGTTCAATATAGGCCCTGCCTGTAATTTTTACTAGAAGTTAGTTCTGATTTATGAATAATTCCCACTTCAGTATCTGAATGAGTAGTCACTTATAGTCTAGGAAAGACAGAATAGTTACAAGACATAGTGTACATGTTTTGTACACTATGTAAAACATAGTATACAAAAAAGTGACATTTTGTACACTATGTCTTACATAGTGTACAAAACACAACCATACTCTCTTATTGCTATAACTCCATAGCATAGGACTGGCATGGGAGAAAGTGCCCAATGAACACATGAATGAGTAGATAGGAGGTTATATAATAAGTAAAAGATACTTTAGCGAAATGGTAGACAAAGAAAGTTTTAAGGATTGTCTGACTCCACTCCTTGTATTGAGTAGTACTTGTCTTTGTATATGCCTGGCACACAGTGAATATTGACGAAAACAAATGAATGAATGAATGTTTGAAAAAACTTAATTAGGTTGAGCTGAATATGTGAGAACAATCCAGATCTAGAGTTACTGAGAGAGGAAAACCAAAAGGCCAATGTTTTGAATGAAAAGGAAAAAATTAACTTTCATAAATCTTTTGGGTTTTGCTTCAGCCATATATGCTAACCTTACTTGTTTGATCCTCTTGTCCGTCTGTCCTTCCATTGATCCATCCATACATCTTTCATTCACTCAAGAAACACTTCCCAAACATCTACAGTGAGCCAAGCACTGTGCTTTTGGTTTAGAGATTTTAGTTTGGTGTTGAGAAAAACTTGCTTATTATCCATCAGTAAATGATTACCATCAGCATGCTAGGAGAGAATGTCTCTTAAAACTTTCATTCTGTGATCCGTGAATTCACTCATTAATTTGTTTAGCAAATATCTTAGAGCATATCCTCCCTGCCAAACACTATGTGAGGCACCAAGGGTTCGTTCTTTATTTTACGTAGTCATTCATTCAGTAAACAATTGTTAAATACCTAGTAAGTACCAGGCATATATTAGGTCTCTGCTTTCAAAGAGCTTACGTGATGATAATGTTAAGGTTCAGGCAATTGCCAAATAAATAAATAAACTAGTTCAGATAACGATAAAGCAAAATAACAATAAAACTAGGATGTGTTAGAGGGTGATCTATGTATATCTATATTATCAGTGTGATCTCAGAGAGCCAGAGATTTCTAAGGAGACAGAACCTGATCTGAGTGCTGCCTACCTGGATTCTTCTGACATGCAGAGCCCTATGTGAGCATATATGAGTATGACCTGGCCTGGAGGCAGAGAATCTGGGTCTTGGGAAGAACAGAGCCAGAAGGACAAGCCCCACATGGAGGCCTCTTTGGCTTACACAGCATGTGTAAGGGACAGAGCTCCTTGCCTTGTGGCCCAGGCTGACCTGCCTGAGCTGTCTATGGGGAGGGCAAATATCTGCCTTCAAGCCACTCACCATGCTCCACCCCTGGTTGGAAACTTCGACTCAGTGTTGACCTGGTTTTGAACTAGTGACCTGGAGGTGAATGGCTCCGTATCTCATTACTAATTCCCCGTAGCCACTCGGTTCCTTCTGCCAGCCACAAGCAAGAGAGTTTGGTGGGGACAGGGACAGAAGTCCAGCCAGGGGCCTTGAACCCATCAGCCACAGCCTGCACCCTGGCTTTAGCCCTTGCCATCTGGCCTCCTTCCATTCCCCCCATCCTTTAGCCTGGTCTGACTGAACAGGTTTTGGAAGAGGCCAAGGTCACCCTGGGGCCGACCTCCACAGATGGATTCAGCCTGAGACTGCAGCTGTGGTCCAGCTCAACCATGAATGCTCAGGGCCAAGACATATTCCTTCATCACGGTGGATCATCATTAAGCCAAATGAGTCCTGGGCCTCAACCAAGTGGGATGTGACTAGATTTGGAAACTGTAAAATCCCCTTCCTTGTCTTGACTTCCCCTTTTCTTCACCCCCTTTCCTTCTGCACCCCTAATTTCCTCACTTACCCGTCTTGTCTGCTCTTCA
This sequence comes from Mustela nivalis, assembly GCF_964662115.1. NCBI lineage: Eukaryota > Metazoa > Chordata > Mammalia > Carnivora > Mustelidae > Mustela > Mustela nivalis. The sequence continues at coordinate 106,449,837 of NC_139026.1, read as the reverse complement.
GGTGTCCTTGCCCTTTGAGACACCATCGTCACCTCTTTGAGGTTAACTTTCAAGGGAGATGATTTCCGTCTGGGAACCTGGGCACATACTGGTGAGAACACATGACTGGGAAGCATCGTAGGGGCTCAGTCAAGGAATGTCAGCAAGTACCAGTCCCCATAGTTTCTTGGGCCGAGGCCCTGCACTCTCCAAAGAAAGCTGAGATGTGAAGGAGCACTGGCTCTCCAGACTGTGTCTGGACGGGTCAGCTCAGAGGAACCAGACTGGAGCTGCTGGAGGTGACTGAGGGGAGGGTAGAGCATCAGAGGCACTGATGCTTGCTCTAGTGGACGTAATGACTTTGTGCTTTCTATTGCAGCCATGAGAGTTGCCATAAAATGTGTTGTTGTTGCTGCTGTTTTTCTAGGGCTTAGGATACGTGGAAGTGAAAATGCCTTGACTTTTCTAAAAAGTATGGCTTTAACCATCAATCATACATAGAGTGTGCTTCTCTGAGAAGAGCAGGTACCACCTTGTACTGAACTATTCTCTTCATGCTTTTATTTCCTCCACTAGACTGACTTCTTCGAAGATGAGGGCCCTTGTGTGATCATTCTTTGTAAGTAAATGAGTAAGCAAATGATGGAAGGTGATGGCTATGTAGGTAACCCATGGAGAGTAAATTCAACTTTTACTCTGTATCTCTTTGGATTTATCTCAGAGCTTATATCAACTACAGTCATGTCCAGTAATTCAGACGCTAAGAGTAATCTGGTATAAAGCAATTAAAACCAACACTTAGAGAAAAGCTAAATTAAGGTACGATGTTTTAGCTTACAATACTTTAATTTAAAATATTGAGCTTCATGGGACACCTGGGTGGCTCAGTCCCTTAAGCATCTGACTCGTGATTTGGGTCAGGTCATGACCTCATGGGTCTTGAGATGAAGCCTCCAGGAGGACTCTGCACTCAGCAGGGAGTCTGCTTGAGATTCGCTCTCTCCCTCTCCCTCTGCTTCTTCCCCCTCCCTCTCTCTGAAATAAATGAATTCTTTTTAAAAATAAGAGAAAAGGATGAGCTTCAAAACTGTGTATGGTTCCATTCAGATAAAGTCAGCTTGCTCCCAGCCTCAAACTCAGGTAACATGTGGGGAGAAGTGATTACAGCAAGAAATCAGCTGGTAATATGTTTCTTGTGGTCACAAAGCACAAAGTGTTGGCTCTAACACACAATCAGACTGCATGTCTCCTAGGAGCTTATGGCCCCCCATCCTTAGATGCAACATTGGACTTGCCAAGCACAGTCAGAAAGCCACTCAAGGGCATTTTGCTCTTTCTCACATGGCCAGCATTTGAGCAACGACTTTATAAAGGAACAACTTCCTTAAACTTTTGCCCCAGTATCATTTTCCCTGCGTTCACTCCCAGCTATAGTTCATACTAGGGAGATCACACTTTGTCTTGGACACTCCCTGGGACCCAGAAATTCCTACTATTCTTAGAGAACAAAATGCCACCATGAGGAATCAAAGACTTGTCTGTGTTTGTTCTGTACTGACCTCTCTGCCTGAGACTTCTGGGCCTCCAAATAAGGCTTATTTCCCCCTCTTCTCATTTTATTTTTTTTTTTAATCAGCGCTTTGGTCCCTTAAGTACACAAAATACAGCTACATATACTAAATTCATTACATATTCCATTTTTTGTCCTCACCATGTGTCATGGTTATTTTATACCACTTCACTTTCTCTGCGACTTTGATCAAGTCATGTGCTTCCCCCTTTGGACATCAATTTCTTCATCCTTAAACAAGATCGGGCGCTTTCAGGGTGGTATGGCCATAGCCACTTTCTTCATCTTTAATGGAAAATGAGCAACTTGAAGATTTCAGAGTTTCCCTCTGGTTTCTGTTCATCATGGTAATCCCAGTTCCTGGCATGTTCCCTGGCACAGAGGGAGAGCTTAATAAACATTTGTTGCACTGACGAATTAATCCAATGATGTGGTGAACCCATCCATCACATGATACTGAAGAGGGAATAGAGGCTTAGTTTTAAGTCTTAACTGTGTCATTAGGTTGCTGGGTGAATTTGGTCAGTTGCCTTCCCTCTGTAAGACCGGAGAGGAAACAACATTTACCCGAGATCATAGAGCTAGTAAGAGCAGAACTAGGGCTAGAACTCAGGTCTTCTGATTCTCTCCTATTAAGATGCACTGATTAGAAATCTGGTGTTTTTTAAATTAGGAGAGGGCATCAAAAACCCAAGGGTGATCACTTTTCTATCCAGACCCTGGATTAGAACAACCACCATAAATTTGAAGAACAACAAATGCTTCAAGAAAGGGGGCCTCCCAGGACGCCTCTAACCAACCACTTCTTCTCAGCTGCCAAGAGGAGATGAGCAAACACCAAGTGGGCGAGGTGATGTGGGCTGATCTGAGAGCCCTGCTCAACCAGGCTTTGCAGTTTCCTTTTAGAGGCAGCTCATGTCTGGGCTGCTGACAAATGCGTCTGCTTCTACCATCTCCTAGTGTGGGAACCAGCATCTAGAAAGGAGCCTTGAAAATCTTATTCAAGAACAGTTTCCTTTGACATAAACATTCTATAAGGGCAGAGGTGGTCTCCATTCTTACTGACAGTGACCCTGGTGGCGTGCTGTCTGTTTTAAGCTGACCTAAGCTGGAGTGGGGATGCCCGGGTGTCATTTGGGTTCCTCCTGTAAGCTCATCTCTACCTTCGGCTTCCCCAATGCTCCACAGTTCTCCTTCACTGGCACGCTGAGTCCAGGGTGGGCTTGAAGCCTGAGGACAGGGTCTCACTATCCAAGGGACCACAAAGTTCGCTGTTAAAGGCATGAACTGTGGGATCAAACAGACCTGGACTTGCATCCAGTTTTACTGCTTATTACCTGTGTGACTTCACGCTAGATATTTAATTCTCTCTTTGGTTTACTCATCTGTCGAATGTGAATCTTAGCAACTACTTCATGAGATTTTTGTGAAGATTAAGTGTACAATATTTCCAAAACACCTAATGCAATGCCAGAAATACAATAAGTACTAAATAAATACTAGCTAAACAATTCTTTGGTGCCCTCCAGTTTCCTGGAGTCCTGAGCTCCTTCCCAGGAGTTGAAGAGACTCTTGGATAGGAAAGGGAGCAGGGAGGGAGCAGAGAGTGAGTGGTGAACAGATTTAGTTGAATGAAAGGAGGTGGCTTATGGGCCCTCTGCTTTAGCTAAAACAAATGCTTTGTTATCTGTTACTTATGCCTGTTCCCCTTCTAAGCAAAGTCTGAAATCTCTGCTCTATCCAGTTCAATCCCTTCCTTTATCAGATGAGGAAGCAGAGCCCAGGGAATGTAGAAATGTCACATGGCTATTCCAAGATGATGCTGGGAGCCAGTATCCTGTGGTGGCTGAAAGCACAGGTTCTGCAATTATGCTGGTAGGGTCAGGTGTCTGTTCCATCAGGGCTCAGCTCTGTAATCTTGAACTAGGTACTTATCCTCCTTGGGCTTCAGTTTCTTCCTCTTGAAATTGAAGAATAACAGTGCCTGCTTCCAAGGGCTTTGGGGAAGACAAAATACATTTTTATATCTGAAGTGTTTGGAATGGTATCTGACATAGAGTGATTGCTAAGCATGAGTGATTGTTATTAGAAGACTTGACCCCACCTTACAGTCTAGTAAAATTTATCTGTGAGTACAATACTGACTTTTAGTCTGTGCCTATCCTTCACTGCAACCCAGATGCGTTACGCGGTGAAGAAAAGGGCTTCAGCTGGCTGTGACCAGCTTGGACACAACTTGAAGGTGTCATGTCTCCTCCAGCCCTGAAGCTTGGGCTGAGCGCCTTTGCTAAGAGAGTGAGTGGCGAACAGATTTAGTTGAATGAAAGGGAAAAGACTATTCAGGACAAAAAAGATGACACGAGAAAAAGAGAAGCTCTACCAGAAGCAATTTCCTCCTCAGCAGATATCACTGGGGAAACACAATTGTGGAACAGGGTAAGTGGGACTGTTTGGGCACCGTTTTGACCACTAGAGGTCAGTGGAATGTTTGCTAACAATGGCATGTGGGTTCCTGAGGAGAGGCTGTGTCCACAGCAAGACTGGACATAGTACCACCACCACCTTACCTTGGTGGATGTGGGTTTGGTCTGCTTTCCAGAAGCCCTCTCCATGCTCATTTGTTCCCTTGTCCCTTCTGTGGCCAGCCAGCATTGGCGAGGCAAGGCTCTGTGCCAAGGACGGAGGGTGTGGTACAGAGCCCTCCCTCTCTCTAGAAGGTAGAGACCCCTTTCTACTTGACAGCCAACCTGTCCAAATGTTCAGGACTGTCAGGGACCTTCCTTCTCTAACAAATACAATCCAATCTTAAAGGCCTTCATGAGGTTGGCTGCCCTGACTTCCATCCTTCACATATTCAGCGTCATATCATTTCATTTTTCTACCTCTCTCTGCTCACTCTCTGCTCTCTTTCTCTATCACAGACCCATCAGTAAGACCCTCACCATTCTCAGACACCTGCAGAAAACACCATAAATAAATCAGTGTTTGCACGCCAGATAGCCGATACCATGCCACACCTCTCCTATGCTATTTACCACATACTGCTGGTGTGACAGCTGTTCCTGCAGTTGTCCTGGCTCATCTACTAGACTGTGAGCCCATTGAGGTCTTAGGCTGTGAAATATTTTTTTGTAGATGCACAGTTGCTAGTCTAAATGTGACGTTTATCACTGTTTGCTAAATGAACATATGAGTGAAAGAAGGAGCATGGTCACTATTCCAACACAGAACATATTTTTCACTGCAGCTTACAGGCCCAGACTAGTATACAAGAACCTCTGTGCAGGAAGGAAGAGATCCAGAAGCTTCCCAGAGGCTATCCACTTCAGACTGCAGCAGGGCTAGCTGATGTAGTATCCCAGCTTTGCTGGCATTCACCCATGGTCATGTTCTCTTTCTTTTCCTGGATATGTAATTAGGTTAAGTATTCTCGCCTCCCTTACAATTAGATATTATCCTATAACTAAATTATGGCCAAGAGAATGGGAGCAAAGTGATGTGTACGTCTTCCCAGGTTGACAAATAGAAACCTATAAGGTGCCATCCCCAATTTCTTTCCCCTAGAGGACCTAGAAAAGGTGGAGCCATGAGTAGAAAGGTGTGTGTTTCCCTATATGAGCCCATGAGAAGCCCACCTGCTGACTATGGGCAAGAAATTAACCCCATTGAGAATTTTTATTTCTCAACACCTGCTTTTCTTGGCAATTAGATTATAATTTTTTACCATGATTATTGACCGTAACTTCTATGTTCCCATTGTTTCAGTGGGCACCAACATACTGCTTTAAAACCTTCTAAGCTCAGAATCTGTAACACTAACACAACTGGCACAGAGTTTTTTAATTTAAGAAGATTCATTTGACATTTTATTTCTAGCATAAAATTTCCTCATCTGAAGTAACTTTGCCTAAAAAAGGGTCATTTTAATGAACTATAATTTCTGAAAACTTCCTTTTTTATTAGTTGAGAAATCTCCTTACTTTTCAACAAAGGGATGGATATATACAGCATGTATTATTGTACATGTAGCATGTATTATTTGTACATATAGCATGGATTATTTAGTTTAACTCTGGCAAAAGCCATTTTTGCATGTTGAGATATTTGTATACCATTCAGTATAAAAGCGTCATGAACATATTAGTCAACCATTTAACAGTAAAGTATATCTGAGGCTCACTGGTCCTGAGCATACTTACATCTAATTCCAGAATCTGGGGACTTGGTATCAAAAGGAAATTAGGGTATTTCAAGGTATAACTAGATTCATATTTAAACCTTGAAATGTATTTTTCTCTTGGTATTGCCAATGGATGAAGCAAATGAGTAATCAAATGAGAAGGGGAAGAACAAGAAAATGAAAAATGAAGGGGGACAAAACAGGGTCACTGGGTTTTATTTTATTTTATTTTATTTTTTAAAGAATTTATTTATTTGACAGAGAAAGATCACAAGTAGGCAGAGAGGCAGGCAGAGAGAGAGAGGAGGAAGCAGGTTCTCTGCTAAGCAGAGAGCCCGATGTGGGACTCGATCCCAGGACCCTGAGCCGAAGGCAGTGTCTTAACCCAATGAGCCACCCAGGTGCCCCATGGGTCACTGGGTTTTAAAACAACAGTTTAAAACGACTGTTTAAAACAAAAGTTTTATATGGAAAGAACCAAGATGCCCTTCAATGGACGAATGGATAAGGAAGATGTGGTCCATATATACTATGGAGTATTATGCCTCCATCAGAAAGGACGAATACCCAACTTTTGTAGCAACATGGACAGGACTGGAAGAGATTATGCTGAGTGAAATAAGTCAAGCAGAGAGAGTCAATTATCATATGGTTTCACTTATTTGTGGAGCATAACAAATAGCATGGAGGACAAGGGGTGTTAGAGAGGAGAAGGGAGTTGGGGTAAACTGGAAGGGGAGGTGAATCATGAGAGACTATGGACTCTGAAAAACAATCTGAGGGCTTTGAAGTGGCGGGGGTGTGGGAGGTTGGGGTACCAGGTGGTGGGTATTATAGAGGGCACAGATTGCATGGAGCACTGGGTGTGGTGAAAAATAATGAATACTGTTTTTCTGAAAATAAATAAATTGAAAAACAAACAAACAAACAAACAAACAAAAGTTTTGGTCTGAGAAAGACTCACAGTCATGATAAGATCTGAAGGGTAATTTATTTGAAACATGTTCCAAATTTCCAAAATCTGCTTCTCTGACAAAATCATTGCATCTCTTGGTTGCTATTTGAGTTTTAAAAGAGTCAAACCCTTTCTTCTTTAGAAAGCAGCAGGAGAAGAAAGCAGTGGTCTAATCCCCCAGAGGGAAAACTGCCACTTCTTAATGTTCTACAAAATTTTCTTGTCTTTTCAATTAACTTTCTTTCTAATGTAAATACAAATTTAAACCTAGACTTATTATAGGATTTTTCCCCTTCATCCAAGTGATGTCACAAATCAGTGCAAAATCAATGATCCAAGGTGCTTGGTGGACTCTCTAGTCCGTGTCCTAGCGTTTTGTATTCTAATATTCTTGTGCTTTGTAAAACTAATCCTAGGTGTTTCTGGAGGGTGAGTCGACATGTAAAAAAAACGCCCTGGTTACAGCGTGTTCTGGAACTGGCTCTATTTGACTGTGTGAGTACCATCATGCAGTGCTGAAACGGAGCCTGGAAATTTCATTCTAGATCTCACTAACTACTGGAATCAGTGCTTTAATCTCTTAGTGGAAACTTTCAGTGGTTTGATTCTGTATTTGAGATTTTTTTGGGGGATTCTACATCATTTAAGTTGTATTACAACACATATAGAAACACAACCTGTGGACCCTGCTTTTCCGTAACTTTGTAAGCATTGTCTGTGTGTGTGCGTGTGTGTGTGTGTGTGTGTACTGTGTCTATATGTCTAACATCTATTAAATGAATACAACATGCATAAATACTTTTAAAACACAACAGTGAACTATTTGCACCTTTTGATAATGCTTCTATTTACTTGTTTCTCTGTATCCTGTAAAAAATGTTTAAATGTTATCTTGTATTGCTCTTAGATGGGGAATGCTAATTAGTGTGAAATCACAAATAAACAGCAATTTAAGGGGCACCTGGGTGGCTCAGTGGGTTAAGCCTCTGCCTTTGGCTCAGGTCATGATCTCAGGATCCTGGGATCAAGCCCTGCATCGGGCTCTCTGCTCAGTGAGGAGTCTGCTTCCCTCTCTCTCTCTCTCTTTCTCTCTCTCTCTCTGCCTGCCTCTCTGTGTACTTGTGATCTCTGTCTGTCAAATAAATAAATAAGATCTTAAAAAAAAAACAGCAATTTAAGTACAAAAAAGAAAAAGAAATTAACTTTTTGGTAGAGCATAAGCCATAGCTCTCTCAGCTATAGGAAGGATGGTGCCTTGGAGGAATTCAAAGGTCAGGGATTCTTTTTTTCCCCTCACTGTTGCAAAACATATGAATCATAGAACTTTAGAGCAAGAATGAATGTACCTAACCCCCCGAATTTTATTTAACAGATAAACAAATTCAGGACCAGTGAGATGAGTCAACTTGTCCAAGGTCACACAGCTACTTGGGAGCAAAAACAAGATTAAAATGTAGGCCTTTTTCTCCTTCCATATATCAAGCTTTCAAGGGTGTCCCAGAGTGAGCCAAGCCAATCCCTAAGAGGCCAGACCACTCAGTACTGCTTCCCTCTGCTACAGTCTATTTCTGCCTTGCAGCATAAAATAATTCAGGAGAAAGCACAGCTACTGAGAAGATGCCAAGCAAAGATATTATGTTTCTGTATGATAAGAAAAAGTAATGGCTTGCAGCTCTAAAACACTAGGAATCCAAGATCAAAACATTAAGCCAAGTGTGGCAAGAATTATGGCTAGAATACAAAAGACGTTTGGGAGCAGAGAAGGTAAGTTAGCTATAGGAAAAGGGGTCCTAGAAATGTCCTTTGTCTCAGTTTTGAGCCAACCCCTGGATCTCATCTCCATAGTGACTGTATTAGTCTGGGGAGACCTGTACAGGAAGCTTCCATCTTCTAAGAGAACACATAAAATAATCATGAACAGAATGTTGGTAGAAATACGGATGGTAAAAACATTGTGGTTTGGTTTCAGATGGAAATGAGGAACACATTCTTGGAAACTGGAGGAAAGGCAATCCTTGTTATAAAAAGCTAAGAGCTTGGCTGAACTGTGTCCGTGTCCTAGCATTTTGTATTCTAATGTTCTTGTGCTTTGTAGGACTTGCAAGTGATGAAATACTCTATTTAGCTGAGGATCTTCCTAAGTGAAGTGTTGAAACAGTGGCTTGGTCCCTCCTAAGGGTTTACAGTAAAATGCAACAGGGGAAAGATCGCTGGAGACAGAAATATTAATCAAAAGAGGAACCAGAACTTGGAGGTTTGGAAAATTCTCAGGCTATACATATTACAAAAAATGAAGTTTGCTCCGAAGAGATCCCTAAGAGTGTGGCTGAGCAACCACATGGTAAAGGACCATGGGTGCAACTCATGAGTCTCATCAGCCTTTTCAGCAGAGGCCAGAGGAAATGGGATTATACCAGCCAAGACCCTGCCAGTTTGAACTAAAGGAGACAGGGAAAGTTGAGAAGGCATGAGTGAAAGCTGTTGGACTTCTTAGATTCTACAAGATGCGACCATAGAGCTCTTTGGCTGCAAATGTGTGCTACCCTTCCGGAAGAGGGAAGAAGGACCCAAAGGCAGTTCAGAAATCAGCAGGGGTGTCACTCCCACCCAAGACCCAGCGTGCACAGGCCAGGGGTCTGAAGGGAAGTGGGAGGGGCAAGGCTGTCTCTACCTTTGTGTAAAAGGACAGGGACACTGCAGAGAGCTACAGGATGGGGTGTCCTCCCCCACCCCTGCGGAGAGCCACTGCACATTGTGCAGTCCTGGGATGACACTGTCACCTTGGTGAGCCTGGAGGGCACATTGTCGAGCCAAAGATGATTATTCTTGCACAGTAAGATCTCCTGGAATTTGCCTTGCTAGGCTTTGGACTTGCTTGGGACCCATTACCCTTGCCTTCTTTCCAATGTCTCTCTTTTGGAATGGGAATGTCTATTCTGTGCTTAGTTCCACCATTGTCTCTTGAAAGCACCTCTTGTTTGGTTTAATAGGTTTATAGCTAGAGGGGGAATTTTGTCTTCAGATAAATAGCACCTCGAAGCTCATTCGAATTTCATTTAAATGGCATTTAGTTGAGACTGGACTTTAGATGTCAGAGTTGACGCTGGAATAAGTTAGACTTTGGGGGCTGTTGGGATGGACAGTATGTATTTTGTGTGCAAGAGGGTCATGATTTGGGAGGACAAGGGACAGAATTCTATGGGTTGAATTTTAGCTTCTCCAAAATTTGGATGCTGGAAGTTCTAACCCCCAGTAAGATAATATTTGGAGACAAGGCCTTTGGAAGGTAATTGGGGTTTGATATGGTCATGGGTTGGAGCCCCCCATGATGGGATTAGTGTGTTTATAAGACATCAGAGATTGATCTCTCTCTCTCTCTCTCTCTCTCCCTGCAAGGACACCACTGTCAATCAGCCAGGAAGAAAGCTCACACCAGGAACTAAATCCTCCAGCACCCAGATCATGGCCTTCTGGCCTGCAGAACTATGAGAAATAAATGTTCGCTGCTTACGCCACCCTGTTGATGGCATTTTGTTGCAGCAGCCGAAGCAGACTAATACTATAACTGAAATGGCTTTTGCTAAGGTTCTCTCAGAGAAAACCACTGGCTACACAACTTACAGTAGACAAATCCACAAATAACACAGATAGGGAGAAATTGGGGGGGGGGACATGGATCATGGGATAGAAACCAGAAATACAATCATAATTTAACTCAAGCATCTTTATACAGGTCACAGACACCTGAGGTATTTGGGTTTTTAAAAAGTGAGGTTACGTGTTGAGGTATCAGGCACCTCATGTGCTCTTCAGAATCATTCTTTCAGGAAGCCTGTCTTAGCCTCCCACTAGCTTCTCCCTGAAGCTTTAGGAGTTTGCTCTACAGAAATATTTCTAGTGACAGCCTCTTCCACCAAGCCCTATCTGTGCAATGTAGGTATGAGTATATATTCTTTTCTGATCCCCATGGAATAACAACAAGAGAAAAAAAAAAAAAAGAGCTCATTTTTTGGGGCACCTGGGTGGCTCAATCAGTTGAGCATCTCTCTGCCTTTGGCTCAGGTCATGGTCCCTGTGTCCCGGGATCGACTGAGCCCCGAGTCAGTCTTCTGCTCAGTGGGAAGTCTCCTCTCCATCTCCCTCTGCCCCTCCCCCAGCTAGTGCGCTCTCTCTTTCTAATAAAGAAATAAAATTTAAAAAAAAAAAAAACTCATTTCATCTCATCCTGGACTGCTCTGTAAGCAGCAAAAAGCCTTCACATTTTCTGTGGCACTTTTCTATGGTACTGTATATTATCTTCAGTAACCCACTCACCAGCCCTGTCAAGTGGCTGGGACCACGGGCCCATCTTAAAAGCACATGGAGGCTCAAAAAAGTTAAGTAACTTTCCCAAGGTCATCCCACGAATAAACAGAAGCACTGGAAACCCAGCCCAAAGCATCTAACTCCAGAGATTATCCACTAAATGCTACACAGCACTCTCTCCAGGCGTGTGTGCAAGTGTGTATGTGTGTGTACCTGTGCACGCGACTGAAAGGCATATGGTGGGAACATAGGGAAGTCATTTATTTGTGTCTATTTCAGACTCTTGGAGTGAAAGTTCCACACCTAAGGGGTGGATTTGTTTTACTAATTAATAAAATAACATTTTTTGTGTTAATACTTATGTTTATTAAATGCTTACTTTTGAAAATCTCTTCCAGAAATGAAGACTGGGAGAAGATATGACACAGAGTCAATGGGGTTGGTCATTGCCATTTCTGTTCATTCATTCATTTATTGTGCAAATGTTCGTTGCGTCCCTTTCCTGGGGTGCTGGTGCTGCAGGCCTCCCTGGACATCAGGTGCTGTCCCTACGCTGGCCACCGTCATGCTCTGGACTGGAGGGGACCTTTCCATGAGGCCATGTCAGGGCAGCCTCTGGCCAGAGCTCTCTGGTACCTGTGTCGACAGTCTCTGTGGCAGAAGAAGACTTGGCCTTGGCATTCCTCAGCAACAAGAAAAGAACGTGCTTTCATTCTTCCCAGGCTCTACCTGGGTGTGGTGGGTGCTGCTGTCACTGGAAGGCTTCCGTCAATAAAGCCTGCTTAATCTCCTTAGCCGGATGGTGGTGTCAGCCGGCTTGGAGCCGGCAGGAAAGCAGCACCATGCTTCGGATTCCCCAAATTGTTCGAGGCCGTGGGTGAGCCACAGCAGATCCCACATGAACCGAGGGACCGGCATTGGCTTGCCCGAAGGAGGGGAGTTGAGTTCAGGGTTTTCTCTCCTTCTCCTGATCTGGGCATGCTCCCTGAGGCACCTTTACCAACACAGAGGGGCTGAGCAGATTCCCTGGATGCCAGGCAATTGAGCAATTTCCGGGAGCCCCACCAACATCGACACTTCCTCCTCGCGGGATAGCTCTCCAGGGTTTGCAGGAGAAACCCGAGCTCTTCAGACTGCCCGTGAGTCTCCCCACACCGGGACATACCTGGGGCTGTGCAACAGAAGATCTCCGAAGCTTATACAATTTGTGGGGTCCTCTTTAAGAAAAAGAACACAAAATACCTAGGGCTTTTCCCAGCATGTTGGAAGGGGTCTGTGGCAGCGAAGGGGACTGAAGGTCAAGCTTTAGAACATCATGAAAAGGCCCACCTTTGCCCACTTACCTTTTTAGGTCTTCCTCTCTTGACCTCAACATGGATTCCTCCATTCCAGTCAACATTTCTACTCCGTAGGCATCTCCCATATACTGCTTGGCGTTCTTACTTATGTTTCCGTGAGATAAGTCTGTATGTAAAATGACCATGAACTCCTGGAGAGGCTACAGTAATAATTTTTAGAGCGACTGTTTTATTGGATGCCTCCTCTGTCAACGTTGTGCTAGATGTTTACATCTTGCAAGATAGGGATATATTAAATAGTATTAAATATTATAGTATTATATATATTATATAATATATAGTATTAAATATATTAAATAGTATATTAAATAATACTACGTTCGCATTGTGAGTTGCATTTCAGAGATGTTACATGGCCTGCCACTGGCCTCACAGCAAGCAAGTGACCCCCCCCCAAAAAAGTGTAATTTTAAAACTGCATTTTTCTTACTTCAAAGTCTATGCTCTTTAACCTGTACCAAACTGCCTCTGTTCCCTTCTGTGCTCTCTATAACAGCCCCCTCAAAACACAGCGCCCAGACACACGGTGTTACACCCCAAATCACTCATACCTAGATGAGAATGTCTCAGAGGGGAATGGGGCCAAATGTTTGCAATTTAGTATTAGAAAAATACTAGACCTCCTAAATGTTTACTATTTAATGGTTACTAATTGGCTGTTTTATCAGGCATCCTCTATTTGCTTTTTGCTTGCACTGACCCAGCCTATGTGTACCGGTTAGCAATGCTACAACAACTCTGTGGAGGAGGCGTGGGGGGGAATCTTCCTGAAACTCAATGGCATGCAGTTAAAAGCATTTTTTCTTGCTTCTGCATCTATAGGTCAGGGGGAGCTCAGCTGATGGAGGGTGGGTTCAGCTGGACTTGGCTTGATTTCTAACCTACCCCATGTGTTTTTCATCCTCCTTGGGCCTATGGTTTTCCATGGTAAATTCATCTCGGGACAAAGGCAGGTTTACAAAAGGGCAAGACCAACCATTCAAGCACATGCAAGCCTTTGCTCATGTCATGTATTTTAACATGTTGGCCAAAGAAAGTGAACAGGCCAAGCTTAAAGTCCAGAGCAGGGAAGTACACCCTGCCCACAATGAGACCACAGCAAGGGAGAGATGCATTGCAGGGTGTGAAGGGCTGAAACTAGTGCTCAACCGACCACAGTGTGAAGCCAAAGAGAAAAATGCCTACAGCTCTTCTTAAAGCTCTCAGACCAGGCTTCCCAGTTGATTCAGAGTACCATGATGTTCTTCTCAGAATTCTCCAATCACTTTAATTTCAAATACAAACAAATACATCTGTGTAACCTTTTCAGAGAAGAGGAGTGAGAACAAGGCAAGCACTAAAAAGTCAAAAAATGCCGGGTCACCCAGCTTCCAAGGGAAAGCTGGCCAAGCTGAAATCTCCTCTGGGGGTACTACAAGGACAAGTCTTTGGGAAGGAAAATCAAGCTCATTCCCAGCTTTCCTGGTCTCATCTTGAGTAACCATAGTTAGAGGAGTACCCCCGATTCTCCAGCAAAAAAGATAGGTAAAGAACTTTTCAAGTCATTTGATATCAAAAAGTGAGACAGTTTGCATTTCTCCTCCCCACCCCCAACCATACTGTGATTAAGAGTGTGGTGTCCTACCTATATTTGAGCTAGCAATCTGTCTGCTCAGTTGGGCTAATTCTAGCCTGGGGGGGATGTCAGGTAGACAGAGGAAAGCAACTGGAATGCACTCACAATAAAACAAAGGAACAAAAGGTGGAAAGACGCTTTGGAATTCTTGAGGAAGAACCCCATACTTAAGTTGTCAGGAAATGCATTCTTCTTTTAAGACTGTTTTGTCATTGTCACTGTAAATTAATGTCAATGATCAGTTTTTTAAATATCTTTTATGAAATATGTGTAGTAACTATGTATTTTTCAGAAGTCCAGAAATGGATGCACCAGAATAATAAGGGGATTATTTTTGTATAATTATAAGCAGTTTTTTTTTTATTTCTCCTTTATTTTATTTTTACTTTGTTTCTTCTCTATTGACCTCATGTTAATGATATAACAAAAAGGAGGAAAAAAGTTAAAGGAAGAAAAGGAATAAACTTTAAAAATTTCTTTTCTAGAAATGGCCGTCATGGAGCAAAAGTGTTTATTTATAATGTATCCCAAAGTGTACTCTTCAGACACTGTTCCCCATGCTATTCAGAGTTGTGGGTAGTTGGGATGGGTTCTGTGATAAATAAATCTGGGGAGAGAGGTCTTAGAAAAAATTGTAACTTTGAAAAACAGAAAAGAAAAAACTGCAAGAATGAAGAGTGAAGACGAGGGCAGAGTAAGCGACACCCTCAACCGTGCCACGCCAATGATCCCTCCTTCAAGAAGTACCTCGCCAGATCTCCTTGGAATTGTTGTTTGAGGCTAACATTGCCTGAGCATCCATGCTGGCATAAAGAATGGTGAGTTAGGCAAGGCAGGTGGACTGGACTGCTGCTAGCCAAGACGCCTGAACAGGTCTGTGTTGCCCTCCCTGCGTTTTGTGGACCCTCCCTCTCAGATGCCCTCTCCATCTTGTATACCAATCCCTCTGCCCTCACAGAGCCTCAGTGTCAGAACCAACCTGGCAGCCTGGTCATGTACAAACTCCTCAGCTAGGCTAGATGCTGTTCCTCTGTGATCTCGTAGCAACCTGGGTGGTCTCTTTGCATAATATACATCATTCATTTATCCAAGCTGTTATTCAAAATGGCGCACCTTCTATGAGCAAGACACTGTAGTAGGCATTAGGGACACAGCAATAAGAAAACCTCCTTGGAGGTTAAATTCTACTCGGGAAATTTAATAGGGCAATAAAAGAATAAGAATAGTCATGAGCTGATAACTGTTAAAACTAGGTGATGGGGGTGCCTGGGCGGCTCAGTGGTCATGATCCTAGGGTCCTGGGATGGAGCCCTGCATTGGGCTCTCAGCCTGCTTCCTCCTCTTTCTCTGCCTGCTTCTCTGCCTACTTGTGATCTCTGTCTATCAAATAAATAAAATAAAATCTTAAAAAAAAAAACAAAAAACAAAACTAGGTGGTGGATATATGGAGTTATTAATACTGTTCTCTCTACTTTTGCAAATGTTTGGAATTTTCATTTTAAAAAAAGATTTTCATAATAAATACAGGAGTCACACAACTCAATGCAAAATTATATCCATGGCAAGTGTCCCAGAGGAGACATAGATGATGCAATAACAGCACAGAATGGGGAGATCACTGTAGGTAAGGGAGATTTTCCCAGATGAAGCAGCAAGAGAGCTGATTTCAAAAGAACGGTCACTGAGAAGCCAAAAGACAGCAGGTGGAACTTGCAGCAGAGGGGACAGAGAGAGAGCATAGGGCCTGTCATAGAGGGAGGACCACACACAGGGGCTGAAGGAAGCCAAAGTGCCTGGAGCCCTGGGGAGGAGAGAAAAGATGCTGGGAGAGGCGCCAGAGAAGAAGGGGCCATACCAGGTCTCCTCCTCCACTAACTGGGGACCACCAAAGGGAGCAGTAAGTCCTGTTCATCTCTAGCCTTGAGTAGTCTCTCCAGTGTCTACAGAGCAAATGCACACATGAATAAATAAAGAATGAATGAACAGACAGTGGTTTGACAGAGAGGGACCCAGCGCCAAGTGCCGTTAGGTGGCCAACGTCTTCAGATGCTCTGTCCTAAACAATCCCCTTCCCTGTCTATCCATTTCTGCCTCTGAGCCGAGCAGTGGTTGGCATCAGAGAGCCAATCTTCCCCACCTCTGATGTTTCCTTCTATGTGAAGCACCTCCACCCAGAGCAATCACCGGGCATCCCCTCCCCCTGGCCTCTCAGCAGCTCCTCACTCACTCTGTCATACAGGAGGTGGGGCGGCAGACTTGACTGGTGAGTTCGGAAGGAAAAACTGGACAGCCACTTCCTCTCCTTCCACTTGCAAGCAGCTGCCCACAAAGCCTGCTTTCTGCCCTGTTCCTCCCTGCCCTCAGATTTACAGGAGGCTTGTCCCCAGGGAAGGCAGCATGGCCCCGTGCTGCTCCAACTAAGTGGGCAGTGCGCTCAACACTGGCGTTTCATATTACTTAGCCCTGTTGCCCATAGATATAAACTATATTCTCTGACTTATCCATAATAAATGAATAGTTTAGCCCCTATCACTTCCTTCTTTGTCTTTTTTCTCCAGTGGTTCTGAACTGAGATGGAGAAGAGGAGCTTTGTCTACGGAGCCCTCGGAGAGACCTCTCCGTCGATGCTTCTACTACCCCTCCGAGGGTACACCACCCTCTGGGGCTCCCAGCACTGGCTTAGCCACCTGTCTGAGACCCCAAGGCCACTGCCCTGCTTCCCCTCACACTTCATATCTCTGCTTTCTCTCCTTGCTAAAGATCTGACTCTCCTTCTGCCCTTCACTTATTTATCAAGTAAGGTGGGGAAGGTTCCTCCTTCCATGGGGCCTGCAGTCTAGGCAGAGTCAACCACAAGATGTGTTTTTACCACATGTAAAAACCAAGATCATTTCAGAGGCTAATAACTACTACAAAAATAATAGAAGGCTGGGTGCCTGAGTGGTCTAGTTAAGCATCTTACTCTTGATCTCAGCTTATGTCTTGATCTTGGGGCTGTGAGTTCAAGCCCCACATTGAGCTCCACACTGGGTATGGAGTCTCCTTAAATATATATATACATATATAGCAATGTGATGGAGACTATCTGTGGACAACTTTACCTGAGTAAAAAGGAATTTAAATGGAAACTTAGGGGCCCCTGGGTGGCTCAGTCAATTAAGTGTCAGCCTTCAGCTCTAGTCATGATCCTGGGATCGAGCCCCACCTTGGGCTCTGTGCTCGGTGGGGAGTCTGCTTCTCCATCTCCTTCTGCGCGCCGCTCCCCCTGTTTGCACTCCCTCCTTCTCTCTCTCTGAATCAAATAAATAAATAAATAAATAAAATCTTTAAAAAATAATAAATGAAAAGTTGGATGAGAAGAAAGTGGCATCCAGAGGAAGAGCATTCTGGGCGGAGGGAATGACCTTTGCAAAGGGCCTGAGGTGGAAATGAGCTTGACATGTTTGAGAAAGAGAAATAGAGATGGTGTGGCTGAAGTACACTGAGGGAGGGCAGCACAATGGGGGTTGAAATTAGGTCGGTAAGGGCCAAACCACATGCGGTCCTGTGGGTTGTCGTGAGGAGTTTGGAGTTTGGGTCAAAGTACAGTGGGAAGCCACTGGGTGCTTTCTCAACTGCGAACTCATGGAACTTTCGTGTTCTTGATCCTAGACTGCATTCCCTCGAGCTTGACCCTCTTTTGGAACATATCGCGAAGAACCCTGGGTCTTTCCCATGGTATTCACGGTTCTCGTAACAGGTCATCACTCCTGTCAAGTAGAAAAGTAAGATTATAAATCATCTCGAGTTCAAAGTTTAACTTCTACCCTTTCAGTCATATCCATGGCTGCTGTTGGGTTTTTCTTTGTTTTTGTTTTGATTTTTAAGAATTACAGTAAAGGGTCAACGCTTAACCCAAACAAATGAGTCACTGATAATCGAGTATCAGGCAGTTCTGGAGAAAAACCTTTGGGACCCTGTCTGGTGCCCAGACTGGACAACCCCTATTCTGTGTATGTATCATTCTAGTCAGGGACAAGCTCTGGAAAAAAAAAAAAAAAAAAAAGGAAGAAAAAAAATACAGTAAGAGTAGGCAGGATAAGCAAAAAGCTGTGCCAATGATTTCAGTCAAAAAAAAAAAGGCAAAGAGACTGGAAATGCGCCCTCCAAAGAGAGAAACACATTGCGACACTAACGGGGAAATCCCCCTCCTTAATCAAGGGAGCTCTCTGAAAAGCAGACCTGAACACAGAGGAGGGGAATCACATAGCTAGTTTCCCAGCACCCTTGTGAGTTGACTGCTCAGAGCAGCTGTTGTTAAGAAATATGGGTGCTCGGGGTGGGGGAGCAGGAGAGAATCCCAGGCCCAGCTGGGAAACATCCCCCCGGGATGGAAACCTCCACTGTTCTCACGCTGCTCTGTCAAGAACCAGTTCCAGGCACGGAGAGAAAGAGGCATCCATGGGGAGCCTGAACCCTTCAAGCAGCCAAAAATTGGCTTCACAAAGAACCACCCGATTGGCCAGAGCATCTTCAGGGTCACCTGCCACTTCCTGCAAATGAGGATGAGGCTTTCGTTTCTAGTGACGGAGTCTCCCAACAGGAGGGAGCTTCAGGGGTCACCGTCTGTCTCTATCGTAGGACAACTGGAATTGCCCTGATCCTAATGGGTCCCAGGATGGCAGGGATCTCCAGTTCACACATCTTCGGAGAACCCCCGTGAAGTGCCCTCTACTCCCCTAAGCTTCAGACCTTCTCGATTCACCTACTTCCCAAATAGTTACTGTGCAGCTGGAGGCAGAAGGTTTCAGAATTACTGGGAGCATGTCTTCCTTTGATCTGCGTGCCATGCTATCAGGAGCAGAAATCAGAAGGAAGCATTCTGCTTTGCTATGCGGCCAAATGAGGAACCACTAAGCCCCCCTGGAAGGTCCCCCTTGCTGGCGGTGCCAACAGGACAGCCTGGCGGGGAGCCCAGCTGAGGAGGCTGTTAGCCTCTTCTTCTTTCCGTCAAGATTTCTATCTACAAATTGCAGTGTGAGACCTGCCAGAGAGAGATGGTGAGAGAGAGCTGTCGGGGAGAGCTGGGGAAGCCAGGTATCCGTGCAATCCAAAGGGAACAAAACGATTACGAAAAGCAAGGGAGGTATGCAGGAAAGCAGGAATGCCCCACGCTTGTTTGAGTTTAGTTCCTGTCTGGGCTTGAGGCAGGACGGATGGGGGTTCTGAAAATGCCCCTTCCTTGTCCTTCTTTCCAGGTTCAGTTCATTTCGATCCAGCAAACTTAGTACTGAGTGTCTGCAATGTGCCAAGCCGACTCTGAGGGCAAACGGGTGGGCGTGTCTGCGTTCCACCCGAGCTGGAGGAATCAGCCTAGAGCAGGGCTTGGCAAACTACGGCCTCAGGCCAAAGGGGGCCCTGGTGCCACCTGGTTCTGTCAAGCCCACAAGCTAAGAAGGGTCCTCACTATTGCACCTGTTTTTTGAATCAAAAAAGGAATTCTACATTGTGGTGGCGTATGAAAGTTACCTGAAATTCAAATTTGAACAACCATCGAGGAAGTGTTACTGGGACACTGCCATGTCCATTCATTTACCTGCTGTCTGTGGCTGCTTTGGCCCTACAGAGGCAGAACCAAGGAGCTACACCAGAATCCAGCCAGCCAGCAAAATCTAAAATCTTCACTCTGGGGCCCATGGCAGGAATCGTGTGCGGACCCCTGGATGAGAGTTATGCCCCACAACAGCTTTCGCACAAAGGGTGATAAGTTCATTTCCGAAGATAAGAAAAATCTCCTGCTTTCTTTCTTTCTTTTTTTTTTTTTTTAATCTTATTTATTTATTTGACAGAGAGAGATCACAGTAGACAGAGAGGCAGGCAGAGAGAGAGAGGAGGAAGCAGGCTCCCGCCGAGCAGAGAGCCTGATGCAGGACTCGATCCCAGGACCCTGAGATCACGACCTGAGCCGAAGGCAGCGGCTTAACCCACTGAGCCACCCAGGCGCCCCAAATCTCCTGCTTTCTAAGTGTTCTCGCAGATTCTATTATTTCTAACACACGATGCAATAACTGGTTTCATGGCCACTCTGCCATGTTTACGTTGGGTTTTTACTATTCTGGTAGGGGTGAGGGGGAGGACTCAGCCTTCCCTGAAAAGGTTTGGACATGAGATGGGAGTCTGTTCGGTCTGAAACGACAGGTACCTGCGGTGGTAGGGCACCCTGAACCACACACCAAGACCCTGTGGGTTCAAATCCAAGCCCCACCCCCAACAGTAGTACGACCTTGGGCAAGTTGCTTCACTTCACTCTGCCTCAGTTTTCATGATCTGTAAATTGGGCCTAATAAAAATATTTCCTTAACAGGGTTTTCCCAAAGACTGGTTAATTAAAAGATTTAAAGCACTTAATAGAGGGCCCATTATTATTAGTATCAGCCTGTGCTCTGAGTGAGAAATGTCACAACTCTTTCATTTTGTAAAGTTTACAGACTTACTGCATTATTATTTAGTGCTTAGTGATGCTGGCTCTTCTAATGAAGGTAGTTTGTTTGTTTGTTTTAAAACAATCTTTGGCAGCAAGTTAAAGGGAACCTAACTAGTTGTAAAATTAAGCTGAAATCT
The DNA here is from genome assembly GCF_964662115.1 of Mustela nivalis. Lineage (NCBI taxonomy): Eukaryota > Metazoa > Chordata > Mammalia > Carnivora > Mustelidae > Mustela > Mustela nivalis. The sequence goes on along the minus strand of NC_139026.1, from coordinate 106,429,275 downwards.
CTCTAGAGAAAAACCATCACAAAGACATGACAGAAGTTCATTTTCTACAGTGTAGACACAAACAGGGGTAAGCGAAGAGCCAAACCTAGCTAGTTAAGCAGGATGTGTTTTTCTGTTGCACATTAAAAGCACTTTCTTGTGGCAGCAAAATATAGAGCAGAGGGTTAAAAAATGTAAAGACACATTAACCCTGATAGACACCCACGACAGAATAGAAGAGCTAATTAGCGGCTGTTAAAAATAAATCTGGACACCCCTCGTCAGTAAACATTTTACTCGGAGCGGTTTGATAAATGGGAAGTTCAACACCAAGTCTCCTGGTGCATTATATGATTTTGAATGTTGATCTAATTTGCCCGAGTAGCTATTGGAGAGTCATTTAAACAGGAGTCGAGGATGCAGTAAACAATTACATTGATGTAGAAAGTTCCCTGAAGAGCCGGTTCCACTTTTGCAGCTTCTCTTCCCTGCAGGCAACGCTTGAAGCCTGTAGACCCACGGCAGGCGTAAGCACTCTTTGAGACGTCAGTTCCCCTAAATGCACAGTGAGGGCTAGGAAGAGGAAACCATCACCTTCTGCAGGGCTTGCTTTGTAGCCCCCACCTTTCTGAGTGACGGTCAACGTCGCAGGGAGATGAAGAGGGTGCTGACTGTGTCACAAACACCAGCCCTTTTACCTCTGGTTGCATGACCTTCAATCAGCCATTGCTTTCTCATCTGACAAAAGAGGGGAGCCGACTGTTTGAACTTTAGGCTTCCTCTGAATTATTAGAAGCCATGACCTTTAAGTTGCAAACTGGCAGCATGATTCTTGTCATCTCCGCTGCTGTATTTGGTCAACTGTTGAGGGTGGGTAACCGGGGCAGGTGCAGGGAAAAGGAATGAGTAAAATGACAAAGGCAATTTACAGATATTCTTAAAACTGTATTTTCTCTTTCTGTGAAGGAAACTCATGTGAAACTGAGAAGATTGGCTTCGGTTTAACATTTCTGCCGTCTATTAAACATCTGTTGTGAGCTGAATAGAGGGTGATGGAAGAAAGGGTCAGAACGTGTCCACGGCAGCCTTCCATAGTAATTCACCCCACAATGGCCGGGGAGGAAATGGGGAACCTGTGTAATCCATGGAGATCCCTTTAGTGACATCATCTATGGCGTTTATGATTTCGGGGGGACCGCAAGTTGGCATGCCCCATTTCTTTCCCCACCCTTGTCTCTTCCTACTTGTCTACCTACTGAGGCACTTCGGTCTAGCCGATCCGCTTCTCTCCTTTGCCTTTACCCAGGTCAGACTATTTCTTAATGTTAGGATATGACACTCGGTCCTGAGAGTAAAGAAGGTAGAATAGTCCCGATAGCCTCAGATGAGCCAATGGAGGGTTCTGGAGAGAAGATCCCTTCCAAAAGTTGTCCTGCCCTGAGGAAAAGGGACCATGCCTTTTTACACCTTTACATATATGACCTTCATTGCCCAGGGGCTGCCCCTGTGGAGTCTGTGACCTTGAGTAAGGAGACCGACTTCAGCAGAGGGCAATTCCTAGAGATGGTCGAGCTGTCTACCCTTCCAGCAGCGGGGAGAATGAGTGCTCCACCCTGAAGAAGGATTCTGGTCAATTAATCACAGCACTCAGCACAGTGGGCTCCTCCTGAATTTTGCAGGAGGGGAGATTTTCATTAATTTGAGGACCATACACGGAGGGTGGCTGATTCACCGGGGTTCCTTGATAGCAGACCAAGGACTCCAATTCTGGCTCCCTTCATCTATCGGTGGGAAAAGAGAGATCACAAATGGATGGAAGCGCAGAACTAAGCATGGACCCAGAATTAGCATCACTACAGCATCTGGATGCCTCTCCTGACCTTGGAATTAATGTATTCCAAGCTTTTGTTGCTGTTTTTGTTCTTTCTTTCAGCTATCTGCTCAAGATCTTAAGTATGGGGAAAGGACATCAGATTGGTTTAGTTTAATTCATGTACCCACCGCTTTGCACAGAAGGAATAGTCCTGCCAAAATTGCACATGGGGTGTTGGTGCCATGAGGAAGGGGAGGTATAGATTCATACACACACACACACACACACACACACACACACACACATTCACATGCATATACAAGTACACAAAACAGTGGGAATTATGTTGCCTGGAGGAGGCTTTCCTTTCCCTACCTCATCAAAGAGATAAGAACAATGGACTGAGACCTCACTCTGGTGCCAAGGGGGTAGCAAACACTTTGGCAGGAGTGATAGCACACCTCCAGGTCACCAAAGGCAATGGCATTGTAAAATTAGCGCAACACAGAGCACCTGGTGGCTCAGTTGGTCAAGTATCCAACGCTTGACTTCAGCTCAGGTCATGATCACAGGGTCATGGGATCAAGGCCCTCAGTGGTCTCCTTAGCCCTGGGTGTGGAACCTGCTTAAGATTCTCTGTCTCCCTCCCCCTCTTTCCCTCTCCTACTTGTATTCACTCATGCGAACACACTCTCACTAAAAAAATATATATAATATAATATAAAATAAGATGATGAAGCTCTAAGAGAAAAAGCAATGTCTTCTAGCTAGGAAGTGTCACATCACAGGTTTCTAGAGAACAAAATCACAAAATCCTTTTTCAAGACAATAAACAGATAAAAATTAGACTCTCCCTGCAAATTTTTTGCTGCCCTTTTCCCTTTGCCTTTTGAGTTGATCCCACAGAGGTTAAGACTCCCAGTGAATGACAAGGGAATGGAGTTCATTGCTCAGGGGGCGGTTGCTGTGTGGGCCAAGACCCCCCCCCCCCGGTGTCGTCGTCAGACCCTTCTTGGATGTTAGACATTATGTTTCATGCAGCTGTTTCTCCAGGATGCGGGGAAATCTCATCACTGAGCCTAACACGTGTCAGACAGAGCAGGAGCTCTGGTGTGTCGGGAGTTAAGTAGGGAAGGGAGGAAAGAGAAGACGGGAAGGAGAACGGGGCCAAGTAGCTTGCTCTGGACCCATTAGTGTTTACATAACAGGAAGGCATCTTACTCAGACAGGACCTTCCCTGACTAGCAACCATGTAGAGAGATCTAGAAAGAGACTTGAGGGAAGGGCGACAGGAATTATTGAGGAATGTCCCTCGGATTAGTAGAAGACTATGAGTTTTAGTCAGGTGTGAGGTAGAGCATGTTCTGAGTATCTTCCACTATCAGTGATTTATTCAAAGAACTAATTATTGAAGGGTTAACCATTTTTGAGGGAAAGGTGTAGAGTAATGAGAATTTATAAGCTACTTCTAATCTAACAACTTTATTCTACAGATGAAGACACCAAGGTCTAGAAATAGAATGTGGGACTTCCACTTCTGGCCAAAATGGAAAAGAAGGGTCCATATTTACCATTCCACTTAAAGCAGACAAAACAATCCTTCAGGATCAACATTTGCCTATCTCCTCCGAAAACCAGCTCAAGACGGAGAGTAGGGCTGGGACTAGCGTGAGGCAAGTCAGGCATCCCTGCACGACCCTGAGAGCAAATGCCTTCTTAAATCTTGCCCCCTTGGCACCTGCTTGCCCAACGGCATGATTACATGTGGTTGAGGTGAGGCTCCAGGTTAAGAGACAAATATCTTAATTGGGTGCTCTAAGCTTCTTCACTGCTCGTCTGCTTCCTCTCTTATGTGGTTTTGGTCTGGACATAGGCTACCTTCAATGGACATGTACCTTCACACCAGCCTCCCTGCCTCTTCCACCTGGGCCTCCCCCACACCCCTGGCTGCCATCATTCCCACTGTGGCTGCTGCCTGGAGCCATGCCGCGGCTGGGGTCACCTCCCCCAACACTGCCCTGCTGAAGCTTACTTCCCTGTCTTCCTAGACCACTGGCCACCGGCCTCCCTAGCATCCATCCCTGCTTCTTTTCCCTGGCACTAACATGGTACTCATGGCTTCTGTCATTCACCCGCTGCAGCAAGTACTCCGAGTACAGAGAAACTTCCAGCAGAGGACTGGATTGGCCTTTGCCCTTTTTTGGAGATGATAATGTGGGTGGACAGGTGGCGTTTGGGAAAGGTCTGGTGCAGGGAGTAAGCTAAAAGACAGGGTAGATGCCTCTGTGGTTAGACATCTCTGTTTTCTAGCAATCGGGAGATGGCGGGACTGCCCCTCTTTCTAGAAGTCAAAACAAAACTGAGAAAACCCAGTACAAATAGCCTTTCTGTCATGTACTTCCCAAGCAAACCCCCCCCCCCCACCTTGCTTTGCTTCGAGCTCAAGTCCTCCGAAGATACCAGTTTCTAGCTGCCACCCTGGGTCACCCCCTGCCCGGACGGATGGAGGACAGATGCCTTTCCCTTATCAAAACCAAGGACAAGACTTACAATAACAGAATCGTGGGTTAGGAAGGCCCCCTTAAAGGGTCATTTCATGCATTCCCCTGCCTCCCGCGAAGTGTTAATGCATTCCTCTGCAGACAGTCCCTCCGCTGTCCGCCCTGCTTATGCCCCCCTGTTCCGATGATGAGCAACTTCACAAATATGTGACAGACAGTGGCCACCTTTTTGGACCTGAGTTAGACGTTCTGGGCTCTGGTACGAGGGCAGTTTCTCTTGTCTTACTTCTTGTGGAGTTGGGAATACACAAGGCTAGAGAAGGACCCAAGGAAGGCATGGAAGTCGAAACCCAAGCGTGAAGTCCAAGGCTGAGGGCACGAGGCTCTGTCTACACCCTGCCTACTCAAAGCTCCTTCCTAAACCTGTAGTAGCAACAGCTTCACCGGCGAGCTCGGTAGAAACGCAGTCTCCGGCCCCACTTCAGGCCTCATGACTCTGCTTCTGCATTTTGATGTGGCTTTCCAAGTGATTCATGTGCACGTGGAAGTTTGAGAAGCCATGGGCTAGGGCTCATGCTCCATTACTCTCTGCGAGCTTTGGGGCAGGAACGTCAAATCAGAGCAAGACCACGTGTGTCCGAGAGCCTGAGTCTGTCCCCACACCGCACACACTGCCCTGAGCTGGGTGCCAGCAATCCAACCCCAATCCTCTGACTCGGAAGGAAGGTAGGACTATTCCTGCCAGCTGCCCCCCTCGCCTCACCCCACTTTGGAGCTGTCTTTGCACTTAGTACAGGGAACTCCATTTTGTTGGGGGGCTGTGTGTGTGATTTTTTTTTCCCCCTTTAAGCGTGTGTTATTCGTTTGAATTGCTTTTTTTGTTTTTTTAACAAGGGGTTGTTATTGTGTCTCTGAATGACCCCCTTGTGGCCCCTGTTACCCCAGCTCCCTTTGATGCAAGGCCTCTGTTTTATAAGCAACAGGGTTCTGCCACCCGGACCTGGTGAGGCATATTTAAAGCTGTTTAAATTGACAGACCAGGCAAACAGGATTAACTCTGTGGGCCCAGAAGGGGAGGTGGGAGGCTGGGGGAGAGCTGCAGAATGGTTTACATGGATGAGCAAAAGGACAGCCGGCTGGGCTGGGAAGGGGCCTATCACCGGAGCCAGCCAAGAATTCTCGATCTGGGAGGTAGGCAGAGAGCTTGCAATCTGCTGGTGATTGGATTAGGCATGGTGTGAAATTCGGAGCAGGGCTGCACGGTTGGGGCTGGGGCCCAAGCTGCTGTGGGGCCAGGCTGCCGAGGCCCCGCTGAGGAGACCGTGTGGGGAGGCCCAACCCTGCCCCAGCAGGCCTTGGAGACAGCCTCAATGTCACAGCCCTGGAGCCCCCCCACCTCCCGCCCACTAGCCCCCCCCCCCCCCCCCGTCGTCGTCCCCACCCCACTGTGTCTTCGTCTTCAGAGCATTCTCAGGGAAAGCAGAGGCTGCCTGGCCCCTATTCACGGGGCTCCTGTCCCCCTGGCCTGGAGCGATGATCCTGGCCTTTCAAGTGTCTGGGTCCCCAACAGCTCCCTCCTAAGGTCCCTTTTTGCCTTCTTTTGGTCTCTTCCTCCGCTCCCCTCTTTTCCTCTCTCCCTCCTGCATAGTCTGGTTTATTCAGCAGGATTCCTCTCCATCTGGGTTTGTTCAAGAGCCCAATTCAACTTGCGTTTTCCTCTTTTTCAGGGATTGGGAGGTTCTGATTCACATCTTTGAGGATTTTGAAACTTCTTCCTGAAGCCTAATCAGGCAACGGGGGCTGGGTGGGATTTATCATTGCTGGAAAGTTGGTGAGGTTTCAGCTTTTCTGGCAAAGAGAACACCACCAGGTGCGGGTCTAAAAAAGGGAAGAAGGATGGGAGGATGCAGCTGTGGGGAAGGAAATGGGTTTTGTGGCCATTCCTGAACCCACCCCGAGTGGACGGGGCTCTGTCTGTCAGGAGAGTGGTGGGGATGCAAGCCGATGGGCAGAGGATGACACCGGACCCTCGCCACAGGCCCGAGGCCAGTCGTGCCCCAACCATCCTCTGACTCTCGCACTCACAGGAAACAAACAAACAAGCCTCCCAGCCATCATGCGCACCCAAAGAAGTCTTCCATTTCTGACTCTGGCAAAGTACATCTTCAGTCAAGCTACTTTTCTTCTCTGTGTCAGTTTCGATGTTTAGGAAGCAGGGAGGTTAAGCGATCACATTCCCTCATCTGCTTTGAAAAGCTACCAATCTTTTGATGCATGAAAGGCCTCCAAAGTTCATCTGGTTATATTCCGTAGCATCTTAGAGCTGGAAAAGATCACAGGGGAAAACGCCATGACTTTCCAGATGATGAAATCGAGAGCCGTGGGGCCCCACATCCCTCCAAAGTGCCCATGATCTCACCGATCAATGACCAGCTCTCTTAGGAGCTGGAGAAAGCTCACAATAGAACAAGATCTCATGCATCCTGGGCTGTGTTCTTTTCTCTTCTGCCCGCTGGCTCTAAGAACACCTGAACGCAGTTTCAGACAAACTACAAACGTACTATCCCTGTGATGCTCAGGAAAGTACCTGCTGGGAGGGCATCTCTCTCTCCCCATGCTCTTCTGTCCTCTCTTGCTGAGTGCAAACCCAGACAGAGGAGAGCTGGCCTGTCCAAGTTTTGCTAGACTTTATCCCGGAGCAGGGGACTATGAGTGCTTCCTTGATGCCTTCCGGAGTAGATAGCCTGTATCGGTTAACAGATTTCCTTGTATGTGCCAATCCAGATCTCTCCATGTCATCTACCTAGGTGCTGTGTTAACAAGAATTCCAAGTCCGAGTCCAAATCTGGGTCCACGGGGGAAGAGTGTTGACTGGAGCATCTGCCACAGATGAGGGAGAATGGCTGCCCTTAAATTATAAGCTCTGAACATGGCGTAGAGAGAGGCAAGCTGGTGCGTCCTGGAAGAACGCATGTCCCCGAGCTGCAGCAGCTCCTCCCATATTTCCTTCTAAGGAGCCTCCCTCCCACTCTCGCTATAGCCTGTGGCATGGAGACTTGGGATTTCCCCAGCCTGTGCAAGGATATGGGGAGGAGTGGTTTTCTGGTGGTGAAAAAGGCTTTTGAACCCTTCAATGCTCAATATGCAATTGAAAGCCAGTAATAGAGATATTGACAGCCCATGGGTCTTATTCCAAACGTTTCCAAATTCTGTAGCATCTTCTGCCCACAGTCCTCGGTTGACCATTTAGGGTAGCAAGCCTCCAAAGTTGGACCTTCCTGTAATTCTTCCCCTCCCTGTACTTGCATATATTCCTCCCATCAAGAGCTGGGCTGGAGTCTCCTTCCCTTCGCCTCGATCTGGGCTGACCTGTGACTTGCTTTGGCGCATAGAATTTGGCACAAGGAAGATTCTGGGACTTCCAAGCCCACGTCTTCAGAAGCCTGGTAGCTTCTGCTTCCTTTCTGTTTGGAAGCCAGCACGGATGTGAGAAGCCCAACTAGCCTCAGCCCACATGCTACAAGGGAAGCTCACGGCAGCCACACTGAGAGGCTGTGTGGAGGAGTATCAAGATGCCAGACACGTGACTGACATCTTCATAGATTTCTCAGCCCAGCCCAGTCGTCCGCAGAATGCAACCAAGCAAATGACCCCAGACGACGCCTCGTGCTCAGAAGAACTGCTCAGCTAAGTCCTGCCCAGTTTCCTGAGCCTCTGAATTGTGAAAAATAACAAATTGTTTTTTAAGTCACAGAGTTATGGTGTGCTTTGTTACAATGCTATGGATGAATTGAAACTTGTCTTTGGGACCATGGCTATGGCACAATAGTAGAGAAAGCAGACATTTTTTGGTCTTGTTTCCCTCTTGTCTTGATGGCAGGCTGGGCACTGACTAGAACAAAAAACTCACAGGTAGGGGCGCCTGGGTGGCTCAGTGGGTTAAAGCCTCTGCTTTCGGCTCAGGTCATGATCCCAGGGTCCTGGGATCGAGCCCCACATCGGGCTCCCTGCTCAGCAGGGAGCCTGCTTTCTCCTCTCTCTCTGTCTGCCTCTCTGCCTACTTGTGATCTCTGTCTGTCAAATAAATAAATAAATCTTTAAAAAAAAAAAAAAAAAAAAAAAAAACTCACAGGTATAAGCCGAGTCCACAAATGGTCACAACTTGGGTTTTTTGTTTTTGTTTTTTTAAAAGATTTTATTTATTTATTTGACAGAGAGAAACACAGCACGCACGCGCGCGCAAGAGAGAGACAGAGAGAGAGAGAGAGAGAGAGAGAATGAATGAATGAATGAATAAGCCGGGGGAGTGGGAAAGGGAAAAGGGAGAAGCAGTCTTCGCACCCAGCAGAGAGCCCGATGCAGGGTTCCATGCAAGGCTTGATCCCAGGACCCTGGGATCATGACCTGAGCTGAAGGCAGATGCTTAAGGCGTCCCACAACTTGTTTTAAATAATCTGTCTATGACCTGATTGTTGCAGAGAGTACAACCCACCAAGAGTGCCTTGGTCCTTACAGGGAATACCCAGTTGTCTGGACACGCACAGAGAGGATCACCATGGAATTAGAATGCTGTGGTAACAGCTTTTTGGAAGCCCGCTGTCTAGTGTCATTTCATTCAATCCTCATTTCTTCTGTTCCTTCATTATTTGGGCCGGTGTGCCTATCCAAGGACAGTTTAGATCGTCTTCTTCCATTTCCCCAGAAAGTTCCATCATTTCTCGCAGGAGTTCTGGAGTGAACGCTTTCTCACCATGCCAGCAGCCAGAGTCTGAGCAGATCCTGTCCCAAGATGCAGTGTTGCTCCCATGGCTGCGGAGAGCTCAGCCCTGCATCCTGCAATCCTGGGAGCATTCACAGGGTTCCACGTGTGCTCAAGAGGAAGTCCCCAAGAGTGACTGGGGTATGTATCAGTAAGGAACACCCCCCCATGTTTCAGTAACACTATTTTAAACAGCATCAAATAGTGGCTAAAGCTGGAGAGAGAAAGGGAGCCCAAATATTTCACTTGCATGAACTCAAGAGCACTTACTCTGAACAAATACAGTTTCCATCAATAGAAGCCCGGCTCTATAAACCACAATATTATCACATAGTGGAATATTAACATCCATAAAAAAGAATGAGGAAGTTTTAAAAGTATATTGATAGGGAAAGTTATGCAATGTCTATCATTCTGTGGAAAAAGTTCAAAATGTGTACATAGTGTGCTTCCTCTTTGTCTAAAAGGAAGGATGACAACAATGTATATTTACATGTGTTTGCATTTGAATAAAGAAATACTGAAAGAATACACATGAAATTAATAACAATGGTTGCCCCTGGCAGAGGAGAGAGGAAGGAGAGGCAAAAGGGTAGGTTGGTGACATGGTGAGTTGAAATTTACCATAAGCTTTTTTATTGTTTTGATTTTGGGCCATGTGAATTGCATTACCTAATCCCAAAAAATGTTGGAGGAAAAAGGGATCCGTACTTTGCCTAATTTGATTAAAGAACAGCACAAGAAGAAAACCCAGGATCAGAAGCTTTGGATGGAACCATGCCTATTTAGGTTGCCTGGGATAACCCCAGTGTGAACAAAGAGCTTGAAAAATCTCAGGAAGGAGGCTAGGCAAAGGGAATTCTTTATCACAGCTTCAGAGAATCCAAAGTCAAGATAATGCCGGAGGCAAGAGGTAGAACCAGCAGGCTTCCATAACCTGCAGGAGATGTTAGACTGTGAGAGTGGTTAGAATGCATTTCCATCTGGACTTAGAAATCTCACACTATGACTTATGTGAATTTTGACCGACCTTCCAGACCCATGATTCCATAAGTAGTCCAGGCCAGATGTTCCTGGACAGTGAGAAAGAGCTCCATTCTCTAGCCACATCCAAGCCGAGGATACCCAATGGTAGGTCTGAAGCCCTCTGTGATTCAGAGGGCTTGTGACTTGGGTATCGAACCCAGACAAGGTTAAATAAATTGTACACTGTAAACGGACTTTGCTTTCCATTTTAGAAATATGATGAAGTTTCTCGAGGTTGGGGACATGTACATCCTATCCATTTCAGTGGCCGCTTGTTGAAGGAAGAATGAATGAATTGTCTAGAGCCTACGAAATACGCTTTACTGACAAGTTATTTGAAAAAAATATTTGCAAGAAGTATTTGAATTCTTTCTGAAGCAACCAGGACTCCGGGCAGTCTCTAACATGGGTCAAAATGTGGCAGTGGCCAGTAGAGGGCAGTGGTGCCCTTACCAATGAATAAAAGAGCTCATAAGCGTGCACGTGTGTGCGGCAGTTAGCTCCTTCCCGCTGCTTCTGTCAAGATAGAATGACCTGCCCTCGCTCAATATGTACACTTCAGTGATGGACAGTTGAGGTCATAGTCCTTGACCCACAAAACCCCCTTAGCTAGACTTGGCAAACCCACTGTGTGCTGGAATGAACTTGAATTCTACATTAATACCTTCTTAATAACATTCAGAAACTGTGGGGATTGTTTTCTGGGAAAAGAAGATACCGCCTCCTTCCCTCTTCCCCTCAGGGCCTCTGACCCCTCTTTATCTCCTGACAGGCACCATATCTAATCATGGGAATGAGGGGGAGCTTCAGCAAGACCTGGGCTCTTCCCCGGTGGAGGGAGCAGGCAGCAACAAGCACCAGGCCACGACTGTGGGCTGCTCAAATATTTAAGGGTACAAAGAAGCAGCTGTCGAGTACTTGTGCGCTTGGGGAGGGAGAAGCGAGTCAGACTGATAATTAGCCTGCACCGGGTTCTTGCCATGAGGGTTTCTCATCCCCCCTGGGGCCCCTTGTACCCAACGTACTACATTCAGTCTGCCCCAGATGGGGCTGTTCCTTCTCCCTGCATTCCCTTCCTCCGAAACTGGGAAAGGAGACTTTCTGCTATAGAGTAATGAGTGAGTGCTCCATAGACCTGGGCCAGGTCCTTCAACCCTGAATTTTTCCAGACTTCACTCTATCTGATCAATGGGAGAACTGGACTCACCCTCTCCCCACTTCCAACATTGACAATGGGTGTGCAAAGCCCACGTACGCATGGGCGTACCCCTAAGGAACCACATAGGGTACCTCTCTGGGATCGCAGATCCACAAACTGACAAGCCACGTGGTGCCAGGCAAAATGCAAATGGTACCAACGAGGACAAAAGTCAGGTACGTCAGGTATGTAATGTCGCCTGGGGCCCACGGTCCGAGCGTGGTAGGGAGTATGATCAGGCACAAGGAGGTGTCAGAAAGGAAAAGGAGAATGATCTTAGTAGTTAAATAATAACCATCTTTACGTGCGTGTAACTACTTCTGAAACGCGGGGTCACAGACTGCATTGCGAGGCAGCCCAGCACGAGACGGCCCCATTTTATTTTATTTATTTATTTTTAAGATTTTATTTATTTCTTTGACAGAGAGCAGAGTGAGAGAGCAGGAGCTGGAGGAGGAGGGGGTAGGAAGGGGCAGAAGGAGACAGAGAGAGGCAGACTCCCCGCTGAGCAGGGAGCAGGAAGAGGCTCTATCCTAGGACCATGCAATCACAACTTGAGCCACCCAGGAGCCCCAGGGACAGCCCCCACTTTAAAGATGAAATTGGTACAAAGGCAGCTCAGGCGTCCTCCTGTGGTGATACAATTCCCCTGACTTCATAGCCAAGTCCTCCTGGATCCATCCTTTCCACTGGTCATGATGGGCAGAAGTCACTGGCAGGAACAAACAAGCTTCCCGTGTTTCACACAGAGAAGACAGAAAGTTCAGTTTGGAGGATTCCAGCAAGGCCTTTGGGGATGGGAGCTCCATGGGCACCCCACACACCTCCCAAACTTTGTGGGTGGGAGGGTGCTCCCCAACTATAAGCTTGGGCTCCTACAGAGCTAAAAGGAACAGCAGAAGTCATCTGTCTTGCTTCTCAGAGGTACAGGCTAAAGGCTGTTTGGTGTTCACGGTTCATTTTACTCATAAATTGCCAAAAAAACCCTTCAACCCTACATGTCTTGAGCCCAAAAGAAGCTACATCAAGGGGGCAAGGGTACAAACCAAGTCTCATTAGCCTTCCTAATCCCCAGGAGTGAAGGATGCCTCTCCTCCTCCTGGGGCTCTGTTGTCTTCTCCAGCAGTGATGATCAGGAGCCTCTAGGATTATTGCTGGAAGCACTGGCTTGGGTGGGGGCGGTGGCTGGGAAGCTGGAAGGGGAGATGTGTGAGGACGGGAAGCTATGTAAGTAGAGATGGAATCAATATAACTGTGGGTGCCCAGTGCCAGTCTCTGTCCTAAATATGTTCTAGAAACACTTTAGGACACCGTTGACTGGGTATATCACTACTGTCCCGTAGGAAATGATGGAAAATCATGATACTAACAAAATGTATTATATTATTATGCCTGATACAGGTACCCCATTATCTACACATATTATCACTCATGATGGTCCAAAACCTGGGGTTCATTCAAAGCAGGGATCACTACTGTACTTTTACAGATGAGAACTTGGAGCCCAGAGAACTGAAGTGATTTGGCCAAGGTGATACACTGAAACTCAAACCCAGGACTTCAGGCTCTGTTGAGACCTAGTTTTTCCAACCGGGGGCGGGGGCGGGTGGTGTTGGGAGACAAAGGGGCCAGATTGGCAGCATAGGCCTCCCGGCTGTGTGGGGCGGCCTTGTTGTCTGGGAACTTGCTTGGCCTCCCACCCCTGTGACCTGAGTGAGAGGGAAGAAATTGGTGGGTGCGGTGGGAGGGGGGAGTGTGGAGAGAAAAGAAAGAAAAAGCAACGGACTGGAAATCTCTGCTCTTGGAGTCCGGTCCAGACCATGCTTTCAGCAGTAGCTTGGGCAAGTCACTTCATCTCTCTGAGTCGGGTTTATTATGTAGAACAAGGGATTGGAGCAAATGATTCTCAGTCCCTTGAGCTCTAAAATGTTAGGATTATGTATTTATTTCTGCACACACACACATAGCATTGCACCCAGTTATGAATGCTAACGCTAATTAATTCATTAAGTAGTTATCAGCGCCTGTTACGTGCAAAGCAACTTTCGTGCTCGATTATGATTTAGAGGTGAGTGTAGGCCACATGCATATTTGACTTTCAGTGTGAAGTCAGATTCTTTATGCTGGTATATCAGTCTGTGTGTATCAAGAAGAGGGTTGGAAATTTGAAAGAGATCGTCAGCATTGGGACTTGCAGGAAACTCTGAGTGCCCATGTTAATGCTAGCTGTTTGTAAGCTAACAGAATATATCTTGTGCGTTAGCTAAACCTTATAACTAGGGACACATGAAAACATAAGGAAACCAAGTGCATAGGCTCGATGAACTGTTTCACGTGCTAAATTCCCCAAGAGCAACTTTGCCTTTGAGCAACAGATCGTTTGCCTTCTCGTCTGAGTTTTCTCCTGCATTAGGCAGCAAAACGACTGGAGATGAGAAGGGGTGATGCATGGTGGTCTTTGCTGATGGAGATAATTTTCTGAGCCCTGGCAGGTAAACATCTCTGCTGCCCACTTCTGCCCGGTGGCCCCATGAAATGAGACCATTCCCTGTCTTTTCCAATTTCATTGTCCTCCTAATCCCACCAGGAAGCTGGGCTTGAGGGTGGAAGCGGGGCAGGAGAGAGAGTCTATTCACCTAAGACACAGAGAGGTTAAGCCAATTGTCTCGGCCCACACCGGAAATCAGAGGCCGGGACCATGGCACAGCCCCGGAATTCATGAGCTCTAGGCTTCGCTTCTAGACAGATGTTTGTGTTTCCTCCAATGTTTGTTTAATTCTAGAAACATTTCAGTAGAAACCAGAGACCTGGCTTCTCTGAGGCTCACCTGTTGCTTTGGAATGTATTTATTTGTGCGCGGGGCCCCATCTCAGCAGACTGCTCCCTTCCTACAGCCAGAAGGCTGATGTGCTCACGTCACGGTCTCCACGGCAACCGGCTGTGATATTACAAACAGCAGATTGTGCCTTGAGGTAGATAGCAAGTGGCCCCAGCAGGTAAAGTGGGCCAAACAAACTTCCTGTTTCCAGGCAAAGATCTAAAAGAAGAACAGTAAAATGTTCCCTGGCTCTCCCAGCCCCCAGACATGCTCTTCTCCAGGGCAACAAATACCTCACAAATTGACATTGGGTTTTGGGGGGTTTTCCTTAGCTTTTCCTTCTTGCAAAAGGAGGCAGAAGCATCTTCCTTACTGATGGCTGCTCCAAACCCCCATCCCTCTGTTGCCTCTAATTTACTTATAAACTAAAGGCAAAGAAGGGACTCCAGCTTCCCTTGGCGCAGTGGTGGACTGGGTCTGGACCCTTAGGTGGTTAAGTGTGCGTTCTGGTCATGGCGGTGATGAGCCATCATGCGTCTACACTGGGTCATCCTCAAAGTAAGAGGAGGAAAGCTAGAACTATGGAAAGCCATGCCTCCATCACTTAACACATCTGTTTACCAGGAAGCCCAGAAGGCCAGGGACCTTCTCAGAGTTTGGTTCCAGGATCCCAGACAGCTTGACCACCGCTTCCTACAACTTCAAGGCTGTCTGGGGGTCAGGCCCTCATCCAAACCATCCCCCAGATAATTCACCTGCTTTTGATGTTTCCCATGTCACTAAGCTTAGAGCCACCTCCTACACCGTGACATTGTTCTAAGGCGCTGGAAATGGAGTAAGGGAGCTCAAAGAAACAAAGATGACCAGTTCAAGCCCTCCCCTAGACCCCCTTATAACCACCTGCCTTTGGCTTCTCCTGAGTCCTGCTTCCAGGGCACGGCCACAGCTGACTGGGCATTCTCAGCAGGCCTTCCGAGCCTTCAGTCCTGAGGAGCTCAAGGAACTGAGCCGACGTACAAATCTTCATGTGTCTAACTCATACACAAAGCGCTCACCTGGTTCCTCTTCCTTCCATTGTGGACCATAACAACATTCCCCAAACCCCACCTGCCTTTCATGCAGTCTACATTCTTGTTTTTAGCAAGCAACTGTAGTATCCATATCTTGGGAGGATGTACTTGGTCGTCACACTGAAAGGAAGCCAACACCTTTCACAGTGGTTTGGAGAAAGAGGGACGCTATGGAAGGCGTTCTCGGTCCCCACAAGTCCTGCATGTCCGAATCTTAACCGTCCTACAAGACCACACACACAAAGGCCAGCTCCTCCACAGAGCTTCCCTCAAACACACGTGGCAGGTACTTCTCCCCCTACAGACCCACCATCTGATCCAAACCTCCCTCCAGGTAGGTATCACTTTGTGTGTTCACACGTAAACGACGTCTTACCTTCCTTACTAGATTCCATAAGGCATTTAAGGACTGGATCTATGTCTGGCCATTGTAACCTCTTTTGCCTTGAACATAACAGCTACTTAATAAACTACAAAATAAATAACTATAAATCAGTGAACTTGATTATCTGGACTATTTTTACCTTCTCCCTTCACTTCTTAACGGGTCTTCTCCCTGCCTACCACACAAAGGTGTTATTTCACTGATGATTTATGTGCTGCAAGGCTCCCCTCTTCTACATTACTCAGCGAGACATGGAGATTAATACTACCCAAGCAGCACCTTTTGGGCAGTCAGTTCCCCAAAAGGCATTCCTTTTATTCAATCGATAAAAACTGAAATCGCTTTTGAGATCTTTGCTTAGGATTCTAGACTCTGTCCTTGAGCTGAAGGCAAGAGACCTCCCTTTCCAAGATTACTGGATCCTTTCTTCTACACGAATTAAAGTGTAACATATCCCAATCGGGCATATCTCTAGAGTTGGCTAATTCTGCTAAATGTACCATATACTCTCTTCATGCAACAATTACCTGATGCTTTGGCTGCAGGTCATGGAAACCCAAAATATCATTGGCTTAAACGAGATGGAAATATATTTTTCCATCTCATAGAAAAGGTCTGGAGGAGATAGGACAGGGGTGCTGGGGGCACTCCCTAAGGTCATCAGGGACCCGAGATCCTTCCATCTGGCCTGCTATTCTCAGAACTTGGCTCCTGCCTCATGGCTCATGATGACTGTTGAGCTCCAGCTCTCTTGGCAGCAGCCCACCAGCAGAAACAAGAAGTAGCAAAGGACATGCTTCTTCCCTTTAAAGACACTTTCTGGAACTTTCCCATGACACTTCCCCTATATTCTACTGGCCACAGGGAGTTTGATAAATGTCATCTTTAGTCTGCTTCAGCTTACGAATCCCAATGCTTAGGGTTCTGTTTCCAAAAAAGAAGGGGCTAATAGCTACCAGGGAAAACCAGCAGACTCAGCTTCACTTTCTGTCCTGAAGAATTCATTTCCATCTTTGAGAAACTAGCCTTCTCATTCTTCAACACGGTCAGGATCGGCAGAATGGCTATGTCTCCCCTTGTTTTTTTGTAAACCAGGAGTTTAAATGGGGCTGAGGGAACCCAAGGTATAGCAGGTCAGGTGACTTTCTCCAAACCTGTAGCAAATTAGAGCCAGGACAAGAGTCTTGGCCCCCAGCGCCCCCCCCCACCAGAATCACCTCTTTAGGAGGCTCATCTGGGTCTGAGCCAGGAGCAGAGGCTGTCCCTGCACCGGCCCATGGGTGCCAATGAATCCTGGGATCCGAAGACGTGTGGGACTCCTGGCCAAAAGCAACCTCAGGGAGCTGGAGATAAGAAATCTGTGCCCGGTGGCATTGGGTTCCAGTGTGTTTGTTCTTGGAGCAGCACTGGACTGCCCCTCCACACACCACTCTCCTCCTGGGGCAAGAACTATGCTTCCCAGATCAGCCAACCCCCCTCACAGGAAACCGGAGACAGGAGACAGGAGACATGGCGGTCTCCTGTCACTTGGCAGGGAGCTTGGGACCAGGAAAGGCAAACCACATGGCTTCACCCATTCTTGGGAGCCCTGAGTGTTGTTCAGGCCCACGATTCCCTGCCTGGGCTGGTGGCTACATGCAGACTTTCCTGTTATCATCCCAAATCTGGCCCGGCCCCGCCAGGTCTGATGCTGCCTACCTGAGTGGGACCTGCCCTCCCACTGATGGTTTCTCCTCCACGGAGCCTCAGGACAGGTATTCGGCCTGGCGGTTTGCCTGCCTCCCCTCCCCAGGTGCCGGGGCCTCTGAACATCCCACAGACTGTGGGGGCGATGGCTCCAGTTCTGAAACAGCTCACACACACAGAGTTGCAGTGTCCCGGGGAGGCAGGGATATGCCAGCTATGGGACTATCTTGGGCTGGAAGGCAGGGAGCTTGGGCTCTGTGCTGGGTGAGGTGGACCCACAGGGAAGAACAGCACTGTCCCACCTGAGACCTTCCTGATGGGGCAAATCGAAGCTCTCCAGGTCTCCATCCTTCAGAAATGTAGTCTCCCTTCCATGGCTGGGATGAGTACCTCCATCCTTAGACAAGTTTATCTTAATCCCCTTTCACAGAGGAGACCACTGAGGCCTAACCATTAGTAGGGGATATAATTTCCCATTCCATCTATGTATTCTTACACAGGTCATCTACCTTCCCTAAATGGGTTCTGGGGCTATGAGCCAGGCCAGCCCTAGGGTTAGATCTACAATGTTGGAGTCCCTCTCTCTCTCTCTCTTAAAAAATAAAAACAAAAACAAAAACAAAAACAAAACAGTGTCAGAGAGTTAACCTTTAGGACAGTGAAGCTAAGCTTCTTTTTTATCGAACAAATGTTCCCTTTCTCTTCCTCCTCCTCTTTTCAAAATGAAATCTTCACCTGTAAGATGAAAATCTTCTCTGATGCCTTGCTCAAGTCCCACTTCTCACTCTTCTCCCCAAAGGAAACACTACTGCCAGTCTGGGTTGTGCCCCCCGGCCCACAGGTGTGGCCAGCAACAAGAGCTGGAGAAAGGTTTGAGAGCACCATCTCTGCTATGCCCACACTGGTCCTTTGTAAACCAGGGGTTTTGTCCCCTGGTGTCTTCCTCTCCTTTCTCTCCTCGGAGAATCTTCCAAGAACAGGTTCACGGCAGCCCTTTACCACTCTACTTCAACTGAGTGCTCCCTTACATGACCCTCTTCATACCCCAAACCTGGGGGGACCAAGGGAAGGCTGTCTCACAAGGAGAATAAGTGGGTATTCACTCTGGCTGGGCAGGAGGCCTTTTTAAGCATGTGGGAAAGAGCCACAGATGCCTGAACTCCTGCAAAACAGTATCCAGGGAGCCGGTGTCTCCAGGATGTCCCCAAGCCTGCTTTGGAGAAGTAACCTAGGCTGGGAAATGGCTGCGTGACTCTGCTTTCCAGACAGACAAACCCAGACATAGAGAACTAGATCTGCCTGAAGACATCCTGACTCCTGTACCAGTCAGGTCCTAGCCAGAGTTCCACAGAGAAACAGCTCGCTCTGGAACACGGTCTGACTCAGTCTCTCTTTTGGTTTTAGGAAAACAAGATACAATAGAAAGCCCATCACTTGTGGCCATTCGGATGCCTGGGTTCTGTTCTTCTCGTACAGTTAGACCTTCATGAAGAACTTCCCATGTTTTGTGTTGTCTCCAGATGAAAAGTGAATGGGAAACACGTCTTAACCCTCCCTGAGATTTCTAAGTCTTAAAAATTCAAGTCTCGGAGGGAAAGAGCTAGGAATTAAAGTCTTATTGCTCAATGCAAAGATCATGGTCTTCAAATCCTGGCTCTTCTACTCACTAGCTGTTGTTTGGGGGCAGACTGTTTTTTTTTGTTTTGTTTTTTGTTTTGTTTTGTTTGTGGTAGCATCTCCAGGACTCTGTTCCTTTGCCTGCCTGCTGCAGGGTAAGCAAACTGATCTCTCAAAGTGGTTCTGGGAATCAGAGGAGGTAAAACGTAGAGAAGGAGCTAGGTTGGTCGCTGGCACACATGGCGTAGCTGGCCGGAGCAGCTCCATAACCTATTTAGTTTCTTTGAGAGAAGCATTGTCCTATCATAATTAGTTTGAGCCAGTGGACTTCATGCATTTTTTTTTTTTTTAAAGGAATTCTTTCCACACTTCCAAGTCTGCGGACCATCACAACCCCCAACCTTAGTGGCAGGCGAGAAGGTTTTTTAAAAAATGTTCATAACAATGGCTCATTGAGCAAAGCCCTGCAAATGAACTGGACAGCTGAGGCGGTTTTCCAGATAATCCCCACCTCAAATCGAGTGACGCCTGCTCTGATTGATCGGGACACTTGTCTCCGCTCCCTGCCTCATCTTGCCCACTGCAGACCCGGTTGTCCCACTGATCCCTCAGTTAATATTCTTTTAAAAAGATAGTGTTGATTCACAATTCACTTCAAAGATTCACAATTTTCCTTCAAAGATCCTTTGAAGGAAAGAGAATGATCGGGTCTCTCAGTCACCACCTCAGATGTGAGTTTTTCAGAGAAAGTAAAATCAGGAACAAAAACCAGAATAGCCTCCCTAGCTCACTAGTCTTTGAGAAGCCAGAAACACAGCCCTGTCTGTTTGTTGCCTCATCGGGGTTTACCACACTTCCATAAAGGGCCCAAGGCATAGAGGGGGACAACCAATTTGCAAGGAGAGAAGGGAAGCTCAGAGAGGTTAGGAGACTGGTCCATGGTCACACAGGAAAACAACAGTCACATTGGAACAGTGTGGAACAGTCCAAGTCTCCAGATGTCAGAGGTTTTTCAGAACACTCGAGAAGCCTTCTTCTATGCTTTGGGGAGGGCCCAGTTTCACAAGAAATAGCTTATGCCCTGACAGCCCCATGCAATTTAAGGAATGCCAGAGGACCATCCTTCCTCCCTCACTATCCCCTCCAGCCAGAAGAATTCCTCCCACTTAGATGCCTGAAGTGATTCATTCCTTGGAGGATTCCCAATTACAGGTCCAAAGATGATCCTGGGGTTGGTGCACCCTGAGTCACTATGCCTGGGGTGGAACCCGAAGATGCAGGTTTGTTGGAATATCCCCAGACGACAGGCAGCCAGTCTTAGGAACCACTGCTTTTTTTGCATCCCCGGCTATCCTGTTTAGAAAAGGAAGGACACCTGGGAAGAAAAAGCCAATGAATGGCTGGAAACGTAATGCAAATTTTCCTGGACCTGAGAGATGGCCCCCAGTACGCGGAGCAGATACACTTAGCAGTGTGAATCACACTTCTGGCCTTCTTGCAATTCAAGAAGGACAGGCTCTCCAGATTCTTTTTTCTTTTTTAAGTAACCTCTACACCCACCGTGGGACTCAAACTCATGACCTTGAGATCAGTAGTCACATGCTCTACCAACTGAGCCAACCAGGTGCCTCATTTTTTTTCCTTTTTTTCTTTTTTTAGGTTTTTGGATTTTTTTTATTTTTTATTTTTTTTTAGATTTTTTTTAGGAATGCCTAGGTGGCTCAGTCAGTTGGGCACCTGCCTTCGGCTCAGGTGGTGATCCCGGGGTCCTGGGATAGAGCCCCATGTCAGGATCCCTGCTCAGCGGGCAGTCTGCTTCTCCCTTTTCCCCTCTCCCTAATCCTTCCCTCCCTCTCTCTCAAATAAAAAAAATAAAATAAAATATTTGGGGCATCTGGATGGCTCAGTTGGTTAAGTATTTGCCTCCGGCTCAGGTCATGGTTCCAGGGTCTTGGGATCGAGGCCACATCATACCCTGCTCAGCAGGGAGCCTGCTTCTCCCTCTCCCTCTGCCTGCAGGTCCACCCGCTTGTGCTCTCTCCTCTCTCTCTGTTTATTTATAAATAAGTAAAATAAATAAATATTTAAATATATTTATATATTAATTATTTATATATAAGTTAATCAAATATATTAATATATAAATAAAAATAAAATTTTAAAAATTTTTAATTAAGATTTTTAAAATTTATTCATTTGAGAGAGAGAGAGTATGAGCAGCAGGGAGGGCCAGAGGGAACGGGAGAGAAGACTCCCTGCTGAACCAGGAGCCCAACACAGGGCTCCATCCCAGGACCCCAGAATCACATCCTGAGCTGAAGGCAGACACGTGATCCACTGAGCCGTTTAAACACCCCTCTTGGAATTCTTTTTTTTTTTTTTTTTTAAGATTTTATTTATTTATTTGACAGAGAGAGATCACAAGTAGGCAGAGAGGCAGGCAGAGAGAGAGAGAGGAGGAAGCAGGCTCCCGGCTGAGCAGAGAGCCCGATTCAGGGCTCAATCCCAGGACCCTGGGATCATGACCTGAGCCAAAGGCAGAGGCTTTAACCCACTGAGCCACCCAGGTACCACCCCCCTTGAAATTCTTAATAAAACGTGTTCAGCACAATTATAGTTGATCTAGAAACCTGCCCTATCCCCTCCACCAACACCTGTTAGTATACCAAAGGACAGATTTTGTTGGGAAATGCTGACTTGTGTAAACCATTTTAGCAGCTTCCTCTCTAGGTAGCCTGGTAAAGTAAGGGAAGATTCAGGGAGCTGCAAAAGTTCCAGATTAAAAAACATTATCAGGTAAAACTTCACCTGCTTGAGACCAGTTCAATTTTAATTTGATTGATCAATTGATTGATTTAAAGATTTTATTTATTTACTTGACAGAGAGAGAGACACACCGTGGGAGAGGGAAGAAAAAAGCAAGAGAAGTGGGCGCGGGGGACGCAGGCTTCCCGCCAAGCAGGGAGCTCAGGGCTGGGCTCGATCCCAGGACCTTGGATCATGACCTGAGCTGAAGGCAGACGCTCAAAGACTGAGCCACCCAGGAGCCCCAATTTTAAGGTTTTACACAATGCTATCTAGAAAAATCCCAGATGTGGGCTCAAGCTCCCTGTAGTATCCCTATAAAGTGGGTTCTTACACAACAAAATTGTTTCCTCATCAGAATATCGATATTAAGCACTTCTAGGCAGTGTTGGAGTTTCAAAGTTCTCAGTGTTGATACAATATAATACTCGGAGGCGAATATCAGTATGCTCATTTTACGACAAGAGTGCTGACATTCAGTAAACTTAAACCACTCACTGGATTACAGAAAGAGGCTCAGAAATAATCTAGTCTAGCTGTTCCCAAGCCCAATTCCACAGCAGAATACTTAGTGTCCTTGCTGAAATCCTAAGGCCCTGGAAACTCTGCTTTAGCGGTTTTGGGGGGAGGGCCCAGGGATCTGGGCTTTTAATTAACCCAGAAGATCCTTACGCTGCCTGGACCCATGCTTGGGTCCAATCCTCTCTTTTTTTACTGGGAAAACGAAGACCTGGAAAGATAAATGGAAGAACCCCCACATCACAAAGCCAGGACTCAAACACGAATGCTTCTCATTCCAAGTGTGTGACTCTTACCCTAAATCCCCCATGCCTCCCATTGGGGCAAAGGGTGGTCATGGTGAACCATGGTGGTTCATGGAGGCCCACATTCGCTCTCCAACTGGTACATCTGGAGGCAACAGGTGAAGGCACTTTGGAAGGTCAGCTCATCTTTCCCAAGCATGTGGGAGCCACATCTGTCCCCTATTCCTTTTGATGGCCTCGGGAGGTGGACAAAATCATCTTCCCAAATGAATGAAGTAAGATTCTCGTGTTCCATTAATTTATTATAATATTTATTTTTAATTATGTTTCCTTTAAAGGTGACCTGGCCTGCCAAAATCTGTCTCCACACTGATATCTTTCAGAGACCCTTTCTTGAATTTATCCCCCGACGCCGTCTCTCTTTGATCTCGTCCCTTCTCAGCACCTGTATATACTGTTGCCTTTGAAAGTGTGCTTTTGCTGAATTGTTGGCTGTAAATGTTCTTAATACCTTTTCATGGCCTGTGTCCAGCCTTCTCCGCAGGTAAAAATCTCTGTCTTCTCCTCACTCTGGGTCCCGGCTGGGTCTATACCAAGTTAATGGACATCGTCATTCAGTCATAGAAGAAAACACTGGCTGAGAGTCCGTCCTCCTGGGTGTTAATCCCAGCTCCACCTTCCAGCAAGCCACTTCCTCAATTTCCCTACCAATAAGTGAAAGCATCAGACTAGATTAATATTTCCCAGGACAGGTTCCAAAGGCCAGTTTCTCAGGAGGTGAATGATTGTTCTAAGAAACAAAGTCACTCTGTGGTGAAGAATGTTTTGCAAGCCCTGGAATAAATGGGTCTTTACCACCAGATGTCTCAGAGACTTTAACATGCATCGTGAACCTCCACCGGGGGATGGCTTGTACAGAACCCTTTTTTGGAAGGCACCCCATGATGCTAGAGTGCTGCAACACTGACTTGGCCAGAGGCTGGGCAGGATGAGCTCTGGGGTCCCTTCCAGAAAGAAGGCATGTAAATAGTGTGCTAGGCACTGAGCCAGAAGTCAGAGGGCTTGGGTTCAAAACTCTTCCGCTTACAAGGTGTGGGGTGGTACTAAGCACATCACACCTGCCCACCCCATCTGAGCCTCAGTTTCCCCAAACACACCTCACAGGATTGTAATGGAGATACAGAACCTAGCATGTGACTTGGGTGAAAAACAAAACAAAACAAACACTTGAACTTGGCTTTCTTGCTGTCTGGTATTCAGTGTCCTATTTCCCACCCAGGGCTTCATTAACAGCTTCGTGGGATTGCCTTCTGAAATAGTTCTGTGCATCTGCCACCTAACTCCGTACCATCTAAGGAGAGTTTTGATTCGGCCCCGACCACTGGCTCACCCTGCCCCAGGCTTTTGGGTTCTTTTTCCTTCATCCATTTTCGAGCAGCGAGGTACTCTAACCAGACCTAGCATTCAACATAGCCCAGTAGGTGGTTTAGGAAAGGGCTTGAGAAGGTGTGCACGGAGCCCCTGAGGCTCTTTTAACCAAGGTGGGGGGCATGGGAGTCTTGCTGGGATGACTGACGGATGGTTTTAGGCAGGGAGCGGAATGAATTGCTTGCCAACACACAGTAGAGCCCACTCAAGCCTCAGGAATGTTATCACCTTTGCTCACCGGAAAGCAGGTGTTTGTCTAGGCTGACCCAGGGTCAGGCATACCTGGGCTCAGTACAAGTGGTCTTTCCCCCAGGCTGAGCGTATGCATTTTGACTCTGCCAGGGTCAGGGGTCGCTAGAAATAAAGGTCAGAGGTGGGTGTTGGTGGCAGGGAGTGGATTTCCGGTACATTTTGTATTCATTGCAGAGTCAGAAAAAGTTACTCGATTAACAGGTTTATAAGCGTGGGTTGTTGGGAACCTCAGTACCCCCCTAACCCCATTACATTATTATCGGATCCCACGACTGCGGTTCTGAACTTGAGGATTTCGACACACTTTCATCAAAGCCCAGCAAGTACTACCACGTACTACTACTCTAAACGCCCTACACACGTTATAAGTACTTCAGTCCTCGCTATTCTGTGAAGTCGTTTTTAGTGTTTTCCTCAGTTGCGCAGAGAGGTTAAATCACTTGCTGACATTTCCACAGCTATCTGCTGGTGACTGGGGTGAATCTAGAGCCAGTCATCCTCTCTACCTAACCAGACTGCCTCTCTACCTAACCAGATTGCCTCTCTAAAGTAAATCAGTAAATCTTTCTTTCTTCCTTCCTTTTTTAAAGATTTTATTTATTTGAGAGAGAAAGAGAGGCTATGAGAGAGCAAGAGAGAGCACAAGCAGGGGGGAGACAGAGAGGGAGAAGCAGGCTCTCTGCAGAGCAGGGACCTCATGACCCGAGCCGAAGGCAGACGCTTAACCAACTGAGTCACCCGGGAGCCCTCCTGGTATTCTTTCTAACCATAGAAGGTACAAAGAAATAACTTGGAGAGGTGAGAAGGCCCCCACGGGCGACATGGCCATTTCTTTCTTCATTGAGTCAACAAGTATTTTGTAAGTGCCTCCCGTAGGAGTGGCAAGGCTAAGCACTCAACTGACCAGAGTAAATGAGATTAAGATCCTTCCCATTAGCAGCTTCCAGATAGTAAAACAACTATGCAGTGATGGGAATATAAAAGAGTCTTACGCGTTCCAAAAGGAACGAGAAGGCTTTAAAGGACTTGAGAAGGGAACATGTGGCTGAATTAATCCCCGAAGGCTTCCTGGAGGAAGTGGAATTTGAACTTCTGCCATCACCATGCAGCTGTTCCAAGCTCTCGAGGCAGTCACTGAGCCCTCCTGGAACTCTTTACAGGATCTATCGCAACGTTACATCTTCCCAGCTGAGCAAAAACACCCTTGGGCTGAGCCAGCCCAGAGCCCTGCCAGCCACAATCCCCAGAGAGGACAATTCGGAGGAGCCTGTCAGAATTCCCTGAAGGAACAGCTGCTTTAAAGCTCAAATGAGGGGATAGCTTTGTAAGTTAATCCACTGATATTTTGCCTGCCTCTTCTCTGCGTTGCCAGGCCCAGCCCCTCAGAGACAGACTAGCTGTGCAGGAAAGGAGAATGGACCCTGTCCTGGAGACAAGACAATAATGAGGTCAATGAAGCATAACAGGAATGGAGATAAAGGCGCTTTCTTGGGCCTCACTGCCCTGGGGTGACTTGTCCAGTTAATTTTTCCCCCTGCTAGCCTCCTTTGCCCCTCCTTCAACGCTGCTGGCTCTAAAGGCCCCAGAAAGATAAGTGAGATTGCCAGGGAGGTTGCTGGAAGGCTGGAGTTCCTGTCTTTGCCTTCTAGCCCTGCTGTAAGAAGACAGAGAGATTGGGGATTATGTTGCCTCGTGGTGTAGATCGGGAGCATGGAGGCTGAGGAGGTAAGAGGCAGAGCGAAGACCACACAGCAAGCTGGTATCCAGACCCCTGAAAAGTACCCAAGCCCCAAAGAGCAAAAATGAGCCTTATTCCCCTTGCCGATGGCTAATTTTTCTTGATCGTTCATCCGTGTTTCTTCATTCTGTGGAAATTTATTGAACACCTAGCATCATCCAGATGCTACAACAAAGTTAAGTTTTCTTAGTGGCCAGAACTCTCTCAAATACTAAGCTCCCTAAAAACGAACCCAAAATAAAAGACAAAAGCCTCGCTCTATTCTAGGCCCGGCTTAATTGTTCTACGGCATGGTTTGCATGTGCTTGGTACAACTCCTTCCAACACTGTGACATTCCATAATCATTGAACTGATTTATTCTCAGAGAACAGATGTCCACATATATTTGCTGCCATTAGCAATGCATTTATTCATGTATTCATTCATTCATTTGGAAAACATTTTTCAAGTATTTCATGCTACTGAGTTCACTCTGGTGGGGAGAGCGGACTTCCTAATGGGGAGGAGGACGGACATGTGGCTCCGAAACAGAGAATTAATATCTTTTTGTTGTCTAGCATTTGACATCTGCCATCTTGTTACAGTTCCCCTGCAGCCTGTTGAGGGAGTGCTGCAGGCCCCTTTGTACAGAGGAGGGAAAATAACAGAGGCTCTGAGAAGTTAGGTAAGTGGCCCAGGGCCCCATAGGTGCAAGCAAGGGACAGACATGCCCGAAGAGATTCTCCCTCAAAACAGGTATGTGAACTTTACGCCGAGGATAAGGAGGAAGAAGCAAAGACACAGGGTGGAAAGTCCGTGGAACACCCTTAAAGGGCACGGATCGTACTGGACAGTCATTGAAAGCCCTTACAGAGAAAGGAAGGAAGCTCTCTGACCCGAGGAAGAAGATGGCACTGATGGAGCCCGTCGCACAGGTGTGCTCCTGACCTCGCCATGACTTTTTCATTGACCTGGAGGGGCTCAGACAAGCCCTCAGCGTCTGCAGGGGAGGGAGTCACTAGAAGGAGTGCAGCTGGAGGTCAAAACGGAGGCCAGAGATGCACCATAGAGGACAAACACCTTTGTAACAGCTTTCTTAAATCGTTCAAACCTGGCCATTCAGGTGAAGATAGGGGGTGGGAGTACAAGCCTGGACTCCACTGGGGATGGCGGTGGCGGTGACAGAGGGGAACTAGTCCCCCACCCCCCACCCCTCACCCCCGGCCTTGGCCTCGGCTTCAGGATGGATCAGGGGTGCCCTGGCAATCTCAAGGTCACCCCAGTGCATGTCGCAGAAGCACACACAGACGAGGCTCCCAATTACTCATTAGCCAGGCTGGGTGCTGGCCCCCACGTCCCTGTCCTTGGCCACAAACAGAGATGAAAGCCAAGCCGCCAGCTCTGGGAGAGGCGGGCCCAAGAGTTCAGTAGCTGTCTCAGCCGCTGGCATTATCAAAGCCTGGGACAGCCAAGACAAGAGGAGGCCTCGCTTTCAAACACTTCCTCGCCTTTCACCGCTCCCCCTCCCTCTGCCCCTCACCCAAACCAATACAAGCAACAAAGCCGGCCAGGAGTGGACAGGGGATTTTAATAATTGGGTCCCAGGGCGAAGACTCCTTGAGCTGCTTTGGCAAGGACAGGCCACGATGTGTTGATGAGAGGGAAGGAATCCTTCTGAAAGTCCTTTGACCAGACACATGGAAGGCACTGCTTTACCTAGAGTCTAAGGGAAAAAAAACACCTTGGATTCAGGTTCAAACATGGCCAAGCCCTCCTGAGGCCTTGGTCCCACCTGGCATCTGTGTCCCCCACACCCCTTCTGGAGGATCATGGGTGTGCTCATGTGACCATGCCTATCTTTGTTGCTCCAAGCTTCTCCCACCCACCCCTCATCAAGTGAGATCATACAAGTCCAGAAACATTGTCTGAAAGCGTGCAGTTGGCAGCCATAATTCCCCACTACCCCACTCTGAACCCAGCCTTGGAACCAACCACGTCCCTGGGCTGGTCTTAGTCCACTGCCCCATAAAAGGAAATTCGAGACATTCTATACAGAGAAACCGAAGCATGGTTGGAAAGGTCCAGAGTTCAGAACCTCCAAAAGTCCTTCTTCTTGACTCTCCAGTGTCTTCTTGCCTAATAGTTAATGATAGTGAAACACCAACAAGGGATAAATGGTTGGTGCAGCAAGAAACAAATCGATGGGAGAGTTCACCCATCCTACTTTCCCAGGAGTCAGGAAACAGGGACTCTAGTATGCCTGGGGTTGAGCAGATGATTAAGGTAAATACAAAGACCTGGTCCCTGATCTCTAGAATTCCTAAACTTGGGAAAGAATAACATAAGTCAACGATAGCTATAACAATGAGTGCTGCCATTTCCTGAGCACATGCCATGCGCTCTGCTTTTTACGGGAATTGTGGAGGGTTGCACTGTGACCCACCTTTATAAAAGAAAACACTGCTGCCTACAGAGCACCAGGCCAGGTGGCTGGGCCAGAAGCCACCCCGCTGATCTGCCAGGCATGACGTGGACAGAGAGGAGAATGCACACTTGACACAGACAGCCACCTGCGAATTTCCCTTCGTCCTCACCTGGTGTCCCAGCACTATTTTCTGTCCCCTTTGCTTCTCCCCTTCCCCATTCTGACCTTTGAGTCTGGATTTGATCCCTACCTCTCTCTTGTCTTCAGTTAGCACTGCTGCTTAGATCTGTTCCTAGGGTTTCCAAACCTGTCTCTCTGGCTCCCTCCCCCACCCCCTTCATGCTAGGGGTCTCTATTCCCATCTCCAAATCATTTCCCATGCTTAATACTACCTTGCCATTCTCAGGCGACTGTGCCTAGGATCTCTTTGTCCCTTGCTTGGATTTCAGTGGCCAGAATCCCCTGTGATATTTTTTTTTAAAAAAAGATTTTATTTATTCATTTGAGAGACAGTGAATGAGTGAGCTGGCAGGATCAGGGGAAGGGACATAGGGAGAAGGAGAAGCAGACTCTCCGTTGAGCAGGGGGTCCAAACTGGAGCTCAGAGCTCAATCCCAGGACCTTGAGATCATGACCTGAGTGAGCACAAGTCAGATGCTTAACTGACCGAGCCACCCAGATGCTCCCTGTCCCGATGTCTGACATTTTATTATCTTCCTATAGCTAAGTCTTCTTGAGTTCTCTCTCTTCCTCAATATGTCTTTTGTTGCATCATTATCTTACTCAAAAATCTTCCTGGGTCTCCTAACACCTATAGAGTATCTCCAGATGTTGCAGAGCACTCTGCGTTTCAGTGCCACTCCATTCTCTGCTCTTTTCTTCTCAGATCCTGCATCCCAGGATGACTCCCTATCTCCCCGCCCCCCCGCCCCAGTGCATCTCAGGGCTTCTACTCCCTGCGCCCTCCCAGACATCTCTCTCTAGGGACTCTGACCTCTCTTGAGAATGGAGCTCGAGAAGGAGCAGGTGTCTTGTCTTATCTGGAGCTAGTCCCTGTGCCCACAGCTGGATGTGGCTCCTCTCTCCCTGAATTCTCAGAACCCTTGGCTGTTTCATGTCCTCGGGTTTGGGGGTTTTGCTTTGCCTTGCCTTTTGATACCAGGGAAGGAGTTTGGGCTGCGACGTTCGAACGCTGCTGTTTCTGCAACTTCCTAGGGGTGTGACCTTGGACCCTTTTACAGGAACCTTTCTTTTTCCCATCCGAAAATGGGCAACAGAACACTGCTAACTGCTACGAAAGTTAGAAATGCTCCTGGAGTTAAAACGCCCTCCACGAGCAAGCGATGGGCAGGCAGTCGTGGTTATCATGAGGCCTTTATGTCTCTCCCACGAGAACAGAAATTCCTCGAGATTTAACTGACCCACTTCTATTTGATTTTGCAACGACCTCGGTCATCAGCACAGAGCACAGGAATATAGAACCCTCTGAAGCGACGTTAGCTGAACGCTCACTGAACTGGGGGGAATCCAGACTTTCTCCGTCTCTTTTGCTGCTGCCCTGTCAGCCCTGCCACCCAGGAGCCCAAAGCCTCCAAGACTCCAACTCCAGCCCTCCCTGATGTCTGCCTCCACTTCCCCACCCTGAAGTGCCTCATTATCCACCCCCACACCACCCGTGTAAGATGTTATTTGAAAGAACTCAGCTGTAGGTGGAAATGAATGTGGAGAGCTGCTCAATGGAACAGGAATCATAAATCACTCTGAAGTTGGGATGAAACCCTAGGAAGCCGTGCCGTGCAAACCACAATTCCCTAAACCTCTGTAAAATGTGGCCCCGAAACCCCTGGAGACCTGGCAAGACATTCCTTTCTCTCTGTTGCTTGGCACTTGGCTGTTCTAATTCTGGCTGAACCCCAGCGGCCCACAGGCATGTACGATCTAAAAGCCCCACCATCCTGGGCCCCATGTGGTCACTTTGTCCCTGCATTAAGACCCTCCAGGTCTTCAGGTTATAAACAGGGACATCCAGGGTTATATCCTAGGCTACCTGGGTGGCTTCAGTACCCCATCCTCCTCACCTACTTAAGGTGACTTTCCCTCAGATCAAGGCCCAAGGCTTGGCTCTATCTCAGCCAGGGGTGGGCAACAGCGAACCCCAATCTCTGGCCTTAGCTGTTGTGCCCGGGAATGCTGGGGGGTGGGGGGCGGAGAGGTGTGGGGGTGGGGGGCAAGGCTCTTGAGCCTGGGAGGGAAGAACACTGGTTGCAGATGCGAGCTGGCAGGAAGCTTTGATGTTCCGAGCAGAAGCGGGAGGCGTGGGAAGTGAGACTTCTGTTCCCTGGAGCTCCCACAAGGCAAAATCCTTCCGTTATCTTATAGGCCTGAGCATAGCCTAAAGGTGCTGGCTCAAGTGTGTCTTGGCCCAGAGTAAATCAGGCCCGAACCAAAGAATGCACTTGAATCAAAGTGGAAAATTAGACGCTGTGCAGGAGAAAGCTCTCCTCTCCAAAATATATATGCATCAAAGTGTACCCCTGTCTAGCTGGGACAGGAGCCATCAAAATGCAAATGCAGGCCTTGAGAATGCTAATGCTGGGAGTGGAGAACAATACCCAGACAGACTTCTTGGGGCCAGGGAGAGGGCCCCAGGGCAGGATGTGGGAGCGGAGTAGGGGGCAGGGATGAAAGGGGTAAAGGAAGCTGCGTGAGAGAGCCTGGAGATGAGAAAACAGCGGGAGTCCATTGAGGCTGAGTGACTGCGGGGGCAGGCCTGGAACCGGGGAGTGCTGCCGGGGATGGGTCAGAGGACCTGCCGTTGACCTGAGCTGCGTGCCCAGGAAAGAGGAGGGTGAGTTCAGGGAAATTTCTCTGAGGGGCAGCCCAGCGGGGTGGAGAGTCAGGACACGCCTGGAGCCCGGGGCTTGGACTTGAGGTCTCGGCCTGGAGAAACAGACAGAAGGACCCGTGTTTCTGGAAAGGCGGTGAAGCCAGGAGACGTGCTCAGCTCCGGTGCAACTGGCATGCGCCGCGCTCCACGCGGGCGCCTGGAAAGAGGGGCTGAGAGCAGCCTGGCCGGACAAAGCCGGGCCTGCAAGGACTGCTTCCCTGGGTTGCATTCCCCCTCCTGCCTCTGCGCGTCACTCTCCTCTCTGTCAAGTGGAGGTCCCTGGTGCCGGAAGACTGGAAAAGTTAGAGCAGGGAGGCCAGCACGGGATAGATGCTCGTGGGTGCTTGCCGTCATCCGTGTAGACTGAGAAACTGAGGCTCCGGTGGGTTTACGAGTGTGTGTGCCACTCTGGACAGGGAGCAGCGGGAACTGGATTGCAACTTGGATCTGACCCTCCGGAGCCCGGAACTAAAGCAGCCCCACCTGCCTGTCCACTAGCGGCCAGGAAACAGAATCCTGACATGCGCCCTGGGATGCCAGGGAGGCAGCGGGGCCATCAAAGCTGGGAAGAGCTAAGACCCTGCCCGACCTGGGGCCTTGAACGATGGCGGTAGAAAAACCCAACATCCATGCTCGGAGGGGTGGGACACTTATTTTTGGTATGGGGGCCTGTTCACTCATTTCCCAGGAGGGCCTACTCCAGCCCCAGCCCACGGTTAAGCGGAATAAATCATTGTGGGACGACTGTCTCCCCACCCAGACTGCGAGTTCCTGGAAGACAAGGAACTGCACCCCACCTGTGTGGCCCCTACCTGGTGTGGATCCTCAGGGGGTGGAGCTCGCCCACACTTTGCGTGATCACTGAATGGGCTCATTCACTGAAGAGTATCTCTGGTGCCAGGCTTGGGCTCAGGGGTGGGAATTCATGGATGAATATGACATGATCCCTGCCCTCGGGTAACTCCTCTTAGTCTGGTGAATGAATAAAAGAGAAAGAATGAATGGAAGCTGGGGAGGGCCAGGCCCTTCTGCTAATTGCTTTAGGAACTGGTAGACAGCCCAGAGATAGACCCCTGAGATACCCTGCTTTCTCCTGGGCATCAAACCCGAGCCAGGCCAACAGGCTTGGCCACACTTGAGTGTTGGTAAGTGGCTGCTGTCCCAGTCTCGGGGCTCTGAACAAGCATTGTCTTTATAGATAAGGGGACGCACCACCCTGCCACACGCACTCCAGGCAGAGAGGCTCCTAGAGGGATGACTGGGCAGCCAGAGCTATCTACATCTTCTTACCTAGATCGCCCTGGGACAGAGGACAGCCGGGTCCAGAGGCCGTGGAAGACAAGGCGGTGGGGAAAGCTGGGACTTTCTCCAGTGGGAAGCTTCTGGGGGGCATATTGAGGAGCCCCTGGGGTTTCTACCGTGGAGAACCAGCCAAAGGAGCCCTGTGGCTCAGAGCTCCCTAAAGATCTGCCTTTTCAGGTGGAGGCCCATCTCTTCAGGGATCAGTGGAAGGGTACAGCGAAAATGCTGGATTGCGTCAAGGAGGGCAGCTTGCAAAATACTCAAGAACACATTTTCTCGTGTAGACAAGGCTTATACACTATGGGGTTAACCACAAGGAGCAAATGATGCATTCCCTCTTCAGTGGAAACACCACAGCCTGAAGCACGCGCGCGCGTGTGTGTGTGTGTGGTGCGTGTGCGTGCGCACACTACAACTGAAAGTGAAACAGGTCAGGGCATTTTTAGGGCTCACAGGAATAACCAACCAGAGGGAGGCAAGGTTGGCTGGTGGCCCCAAGCTGTGACTGGCGGGACTCATGTGAAATGGGTCTGTATCCAAAGGGGCCTACTGGGAAAATGGGAAAATGGCCTGCTCACCACGCCCTTCCCCACCAGCTTCACCCTCAAGGAGTCCACACTGCAGGCTCTGAAGCTCCACTGGTTACACAAGGGTGCCCCAGGACCAGGACCAGCCCTGCCCTGCCAGCTGGGTTAAGGGAATGATGGCCCACAGGAGGGACGACGTTCAATGGCTGACTCGTGGGAAGGGCGAGTGAAAGACACTGGGCAGACCTGACAGGACTCACAGCCCCAGGGTCCAGGGCAGGTGTCCATACGCCCGCACGAACCAGAAGTTACAAGAGAATGTTGACTGAGTCTGCTGCCATGTTAGCGAGTACGAGAAGGACTGGGTTTTACAATCTGACATGCTGCACATTTTTCTGGGAGAAAATTTGAAAAAATTAAGAAACCCGGCTTTTAAGATAGATGAAGACTGATGAATTCTCTTCGGTCCGACAGCCCTTCTCTTCTCCACTGCTGTCACCATAACCATGTCCCCATCGTCCCTTACCTCCTGGCCGATCTCTCACTTTTGCCCTGTCTCTTCCTCTCCCCTTGCCTCACCAAGGAATATTTTTAAAATAAAAACTGGAACATAAAATCCTCATCTTAAAGTCTTCCAGTGGCTTCCCCTAGCTCTCAGATCACACTGACACTCCCCCCCACCCCCCCCCCCCCGCCGCCCTGCACACAGCACCTTGGCCCTCTTCCCCTCTCTCCCCTCTCTCCTCTCTCCCCTGCAGCCATGCTGGCTTTCTCCGCTTTCTGGAATGTGCAAGAGCCTTCCTGCAGCAGGATTTTTGCACACTGATGTGACCATGCGTTAGGACTCAGTTCAGCTTTTAATTACATTGTCTGGTGACTGTTCAGCCGCTGTTTAATTGAACTGATTGATGATCATATGTGCCTTTCCCCCATTGGACCGTAAGCTCTCTGTGGACAGAGGCCACAGCTAGTTTTGCTCCTTACTGTAGTCCCAGGGCTGGACAGTGTGCCCAGAGCCCAGCAGATGATCAGTATATGTATGCTGAAGAAGTGATGGACTAAAGTAACAGAGCAGTTCATTTCATGGATGTTTCCTTGCTGGGAAGTATTCGGGCCAGATGAGGAGCCTGGGGTTGGAAGGGCAGTGAGTCTCCAGAGATCACACAGCTTGGCTCTCAAGGGGGAGCTGGGATTTGGCCCTTCCCCTTTATGTCATTTTGACTCAGCCACTGGTCAGTGGTGGTGGTGGAGGCAGGCGAGTGTGCAAGTGTGCGTGTGTGTCTGTGAGGAGGGGCGCTGGGTGGAGCTGATGGCAGAGCCAGCTTTTAGATCACAGCTAAGGGAATAGTATCCAGAAAAGAAAAATCTCTCGCCATCGATAATGCTTCCCTGCTTCAGCACCTCTCTCCTTTAAAATACTGATGGTTGGCTCCCAGACCTGATTCTGCCTGTGGGTAGACAGGACTGTAGCCGTGGTGTCTAGATACACCCTCACCAGTAAGCTCTGAAGGGGACTCTCCTGCTTACCATCGTGCTGCTGGGCTCCTAATAGGTGCTCCATAAATATTTGTTGAATGAGTAAGCGAACAGTACTTGCACTGGGCTGGAAGAGTCCTGGGCAGCAGAAGCAAAGCCACGGCACCCAAAGTGCCAGAGCCATCTGTTCTAGCATTTACGTGTCACCTCTCAGAAGGCCTGTAATTTTATAGTACAATTGCCTAACACAAGCAGAAAGCCAGAGACAGGTTGAACATTTTCACCCATTTGAATGTAGGTAAGTTACCTCACTTGCCTGAGTTTCTACAACCCTCATCTGTTAAATGAGTACAATGATTCTTTACTCCCGAAGATACATTTTTTTAACGAATTCAACCTAGTATTTATTGAGTGCCAGGGACTACGCTAGGTACAAAACAGAAGTGGCTTCTGTCCTTTCTAGCAGAGGAGACATTAAGCAAATAAATACACATAAACTTACAAAATTACGGTTTGGGATATGTGCTGTGATGGCAAACCACAGGGTGCCATGGGAGGCAGCAGATCAGGGTGCAGGGAGGGCTAAGAAAGCACCATTTATTCTGAGCCCTGAGGATGAGCTGGGAGCTGGCCAAGAGCGAGGCTGGGGTGGCAGGTCAGAGGAATGGCACGTGCAAATGCCTGGGGTCGGAAAGAACTGGGGCACGCAGTGGGCGTTGCTAGCAGTCAAGGAGAGACTGAGGGGAATAAGACCTGATTGCGGATCCTGAAAAGGTTGCTGGGGAGGGGAAGCTCAGGAGTCCGTTCACATATCAAGAAAAGCTCTGCGGCTGCTAGGTGGAAAACCGCTCGGGACAGAGGAACGAAGAGCCAAAGTTCCTCCCTTGGTGTTGAGAACATTTCCAGAACCTCGGGGCCAAGGACTTCACAAAGGATCCGGCCCCAACCTCCCCTGTTGAAGATAAAAGACAAGAGCTGCAGCTGAGTGAGACCTAGTCCTGACCGCACGTCCACCTCCCCGCGATCAGGGTGAGATCCCTCCTTGCAACCCCTCTTGCGCTAGTCCGGTTCTAGGGTCCCTGGCGCCCGCAGGCGGGGGCAGCCGGGCCCTGGCTGGGGTGCTGGAGACCCGAAGCAGCCTGCACGCGGCGGGGCTGGCGGGAGCTGCCTGCGAAACGGCCGACCCCTCGCGCTTTGCGCAGCCAGCTCCGGGGCGGCTCACATTCTGGAATGGAAACTTGGAGCTCAAAGGCCCTGAGGCAGCCTCCCGTGTAGGCGGCTCAGCCCTTTCTTTTTTTACTTCCCTCCCAGGCCTTACCTGCCTAAACAAACAGCCAGGGCCTCCCACCCGCTGCACCCCCGCCTCCGGGACAGGAAACAAGCAGTGACAGCTACCCGCCCGCGCCTCCCTTTGCGGACCCGGGTACCGCCAGGATAGCAACCCGGCGAGGCGGCGCTCCCATTGGCTGCGCCCGGCTAGGCGGTGCTCCCATTGGCTGCGCCCGCCTAAGCGGCGCGGCGCTCGTCCAATCGGGGGCCGGGCAGGGCGGCCGCGCGGGGAGTCCTCTCCGCCGGGAGGCCGTGGGGAGCGAGGTTTTACATGCCTGTGGTATTTGCTCAGAGGGGCATGACCACTTTGGGCAAGTCTTTAAATGTGAGTCAGCTTTCGGCCGATCCCTGGGAAAAATTCCTTCGGTGTTGTCAGGCAGGGTTCGCTAGCTGCAGCTTTTTTTTTTTTTTTTTAAACAATTCAAAAGGGATAATCCCACTGAATGGGGAAAGGCATTCGGACCCTGTCCCCGGCTCCCCAGAGAAGGGGCCGCGGGCAGTGCTTGGGAGCCCCAGGCACCTCCACGGTGGGTCGGAAGCCCCCAAGGTGGCAGGCCCCTAGGAGCCGGTTTCCAGGAGGGCCAGGACACCTGCCCTCTCTCCACTGCATCCTCTGTCCCCCTGCTCAGCAGGGCACGCGGGGGCCAGAGGATGCATGGAATGCAGTAGGAACAGTGCCCCCTGGAGTTGTGCGGCATACCCGCCTTAACCTGGGAAACGCCCGATGGTCTGCTTTCCTTCCCTTGGTTGCTTCTCGCCCATATCTCACTGTGCTTCTGCTCTTGGACCCCGCACTTAATAGCTATGTGATCTTAGATCATCCCCCTACTCCCTAAGCTCCAAGGCCCTCATTGGCAATGCCAAAAGCAGAGGTGGAGGAAGTGAAGTGGTCTGGGAGGGCGGGGTGTTCTCCTAGCTCGGTTTCCCTAATTGCTTGGGCAAGGCGTGTCTGTACGCCCAGCCTCGGTTTCCTTATCTGTAAGATGAGGGAGTTATTCTAGAAGAGTCCTTAAGGGGCGTCCTTGTTCTCAGAGTGCTTCCACCAGGCCATTCCTATAGTCCCCTCCTGGAGCCTGTGTGCTGGGGGTAGAGGAAGCCCAGTGGCCCTGTGTCCTTCTAGTGCTCCCAGCCTTCTCTCCCCACACATCATCTCAGAGACTCTCAGCAGACAGGATTGGGAGTACTGAGGAGAAAAAAAAAAAAAAAGACAAAAAAGGATGAGGGCAGAGGGAAATGAGCAGGGACTGGAGGGATTTATGTGCAATTTGATTGTAAATGAACATCTTGTGCAAAAGGAGAGGCAATTTGGCACCTGTTACTAGTGAGTTAATAGCTTAGGCACTCCTGGTAATAAGGATACAGCACTGTGAAGACCATGTTAGCTCATGTGGCAGCAAATTGTGAGAAGGGTTGAGAGAGAGGCTGTCGAGCCTCTGCCTGGGAATCTTGTAAAGCTATTGTAGGCACCACACCCCTTCATTTAAGGGGCTTCGAAACCCAAGCAAAACGAAACCAGTAGAGACCTCTGAATCCTGGAGAACATTGGAGAACTGGATTCTTCTGGGTGTGAAAAGTATGGTGTGTTAAAAAGAGCATTGCACTCTGCTGATAACTCAGGGGTGTGACCTTGGGCAAGTCACTTGCTGGTTTAGTCTTCATTTGCTTCAGCCTGAGGGATTAAACTGACCTCCTAAAGACCTCTCCAGCTCTGACACATCATAATTAAATGGAATAATGTGTAAATAATTGCTTTGAAAACTACAGAGCACTGGGGACGGGGGGGGGGGGGGGGGGGGTGTCTTTCTGTTGTTATTTTTGTATAGATAAAGATGACCTGAGAGTTCTTTAAGCTCTGCAACAGGTTGTAAATCAGGACATCCACCGCCCACCTTCTGCGACTACAACAGGGCATTTGTTTGGCAACAGAGTTTTGCTGTGGTTTGTGAATCAGTATTTTTTATTCTGTTCCTAATATCAGCTTCTCTCCTGCTTTTGCAGCCTGAGCCAGCTACTGATCTCATTCTGCCTTGGTTTCTCCATCTCACTTTGCCTTTTCCAACCTCCTATGATTCAGATGGACTGTGTTTTGCCTTTGCCAAGCTTGGATTCCCTGGAAGCAGAACTGCCAGTGTGGAGGAAGAGAAACTGGAACCAGACTGGTTTGCCACCACTCATTTGACCATGCCCCCTTTTTCTACTCTAATCGTTCCATTCTCTTGGGGGGTTCTGATCTTTATGGAGATAGGGTGGGGGAAGTGAGGGAGTGAAAAGTTGAAGATAGAGGAAGAAGGAGGCAAGGGCCAATCATAAAGGAAAGGAAAAGATAAAAGGGTTTTTTTTTTCTTTTCTGTTATTTTATTATTTTTTTTATCATGATAAGTGTACTCTTCAATCCCCATGCCCTGTGTCCCTCCACCCACCTCCCCTCTGCTAAACTAGCAGTTTATTCTCTATAGTTAAGAGTCTGTTTCTTGCTTTGTCTCTCTCTTTTTTTATTCTTCTGCTCGTTTTTGTCTCTTAGATTTCACATATAAGTGAGATCATGTGGGATTTGTCTTTCTCTGACGGACTTATTTTGCTTAACATTTTACTCTCTAGCTCCATCCATGTCATTGCCAATGGCAAGATTTCATTCTTTTTGATGGCTGAGTAATATTCCATTGCATGTGATATACCACATGTTCTTTGCCCATTCACCTGTGGGCGGAACTTGGACTGCCTCCATAGTTTGACTACTATAAATAAAGCTGCAGTAAGCATATAGGTGCAGGTATCCTTTTGAATTAGAGTTTTTGTATTCTTTGGGTAAATCCCAGGCAGTACAATAACAGGATTGTAAGGTAGTTCTATTTTTAACTTTTTGAGGAACCTCCATACTGCCTTCCACAGTGACTGCACCATCTTGCTTTTCTACCAGCAGTGCAAGAGGGTTCCTTTTTCTCTACATCCTTACCAACACTTGTAGTTTCTTGTGTTTTTGTTTTAGCCATTCTGACAGGTGTGAGGTGATAGCTCATTGTGGTTTTGATTTGCATTTCCCTGCTGATAAGTGATGTTGAGCATCTTTTCATGTGTCTCTTGGGCATCTGGATGTCTTCTCTGGAGAAATGTCTTTTCCAGTCTTCTGTCTGTTTTTTAATGGGATTATTTGGTTTTGGGGTGTCGGGTTGTATCAAAGGTTGTTTTTTTTCTTTTTTCAATTATTTCTACCAATTTGGAAATAAAGAAGGACATCTAAACTATGAGAAGGAGGGTGAAATGATCATTGTATGGTCTGCAAAAAGAGATTTCTTAAGACTATAGAGGGATGTAGTGGGGAGTTTGGTTCTGCTTGGGCAGATCAGGGTGGTCTTCAGAGGAGGTGACATCTTGCATACTTAAAGATGAAGAGAACTTTTTTCTGCAGTGAAAAGCACATGTAGGCTGAGAGTAGAGCAAGAGCCAGGCACAGAGCTGGGAGAGGACTGTCTTGGGCATGGGTCTCCTAGGAAGGTCAGGTTCTAGGTGTGTTGAGAATTCCAGGTGCTTGGATGAACTGGGCAGAACTGATTGATCTGGAAGAGAAAGACCATCATAAATGGCCTTTGTCATCTTAAGGAATCTGAACTTTATTTGGTAGGAAATGGAGACCAATTGCAGGCTTTTGAATAGATAGAAGAGTTAACTGATGGCTTCCAAGGCCTCTTCCACAAAGGAAAGGTAATTATATTTGCCCTGCAGAGTAATGGAGGGGACCCGTGAAGTATTTGGTACCCTGCTTCATTACCACTTTAATTAACATTACACATAACAGAGCCAGCAGTTGGAATCTGGTACCTTTGAGTCTCTACCATAGACCCTCATATCCCTGGTACAAAATCATGATCCTGTGACTTAAAAGCCATGGTATTTTTCCATTCTTCCAGTGAAACATTATGTACTTACGATAGCCAGCATTTGGGCTGACAGATGAGAACCTGATACCTTGAGACTGGCTCCCAGGTATGAATTCGCTGAAGATACCAGACATCATGAGTAATGGCCTTATACTTCAAGCACTCAAGAAAACTATTTCCTAATGTCTCATGATCAGTAACACCAATGTTTTAAAAGATCTGAGCCTAGGGAAGGCCTTTGGGGATAACTTGTTCCCAAGTGATTCACTCAAAGCTCATCTCCTCCTCTTCTGGCCTCAGAAAAACTGGAGGGCCTCTGGCTCCCACCCACCCTCTGACCTATCCATTAACCTCAAAACTGGTTCTAAGAGTCTCTGCTTGCCCTTCCTCAGACAGCCTTATATGCAATGGGGGGTCCGTTTACTTTCCAGAGTCCTGCCATGGGGAGAGAGTTGCTCCTCTACAACATGAACCAGTCTGTTTCTTTCTTTCTTTTTTCTTTTTTTTTAAAGATTTTATTTATTTATTTGACAGAGAGAGATGACAAGCAGGCAGAGAGAGAGGGGGAAGCAGGCTCCCTGCTGAGCAGAGAGCCCGATGCGGGGCTTGATCCCAGGACCCTGAGACCATGACATGAGCCAAAGGCAGCGGCTTATCCCACTGAGCCACCCAGGCGCCCCCAGTCTGTTTCTTTTTAAGGTGACCCACACTGTGCCCATTTGATGGCATAGATACCTTACTGAAACCAAACCCTCTGCATATGGTACAGATACCAGTTCATTTACCTAACTTCAAACAACTAAGAGCCTCTTGGTTACACCTTCAAGGCAAACATATCCACACCTTTCTTCTGACTCTATGAGTCCGCATCTCCTTCCTGTCTGAGCTGGGACTTTTCCAGGTCCTTTATCCCTTGCTCTTGACTGCTATTAAATCTGTAACAGCCACCCTACCATGGTCTAACTGCACCGTGGGCCAAGCCCTATACTGGGTACTTCGTACAGTCAGGAAAAAATTGCACGAGATATTATTATCTCTTTTTTACAGATAAAGAAACCGAAACTTGGATATTGTTAAAATTTTCACAGCTAGTTAATGATCAAGTTGAGTTTCAAAATCAGGTTTCTCTAGATTGTCATCCCACGCTTTGACCCCTGAGATCCCCTACTTCCCCTGATTCCCCTTCAATACTCTCCCACGAGAGCTAAGAAGGCCTTCTCCCTTCTCATTCCATTCTGTCTTAGAAAAGCCATGAAAACCCACCTACCCTTTTAGAAAGAAGGTATAAGTGGGATTTTTTTACACTGTGGCTTATACAGATGAAGTTTCCAAAAGTCCTGTGTCCAGACAGAGTTCCCTGGCTGTGAGAGAAGACTGTTTTCCGTATCAGATAGAGGGAAGGAAAGTGACCCAGATTACATAGTTCCTGATCTAAAGAAGCCTGAACTATGACCCAAGCAAGTCCTCCACTGTACCCACCTTATATCCCCTTTTTCATTAGGTTCTCATTCTTTGTTCACAGCTTTGCCCTCCATCCCTACCTTATACTGGATATCCACTCTTGTGTCAGAAACACAAACCCATCATTCTTCAAATACAGGAGTGGATCTATATCAACTCACTCTGATGTGACTAGCATCTTGGCATAGAAGTAATTATCCAAGGCTTAAGCCCCAGCCACTCTGTGGCCAGAGATAAGATCAGGGCTAGCCAGATGCATAGGAAGCATATGATACAGGGGAAGAGTATATGTCCACAGCTGCCAGGTTGGAAAACTTGGACCATCCTTTTAACCAATCTGACATAATGATGCTTTCCCTCTTCCCCCTATGTTTGGAACAAAGAATCCTAGAATTTCCCGAGTTGGAAAAGCTCTTGTGTCTCCCATCAGCTAGTCTTCCCACCTGATGCAGGAATTACACTACAGCTTCACTGACATTGCTTATCCAACTTCTCCTTGAACACCACTCCCCACCCCCCAAACGCAGCGCCTGCCCAGATTCAAACTAACTTGGTATTTTACACGGACAGACAATTCATATAACTCTCTAGCAAGCTTGATCTGATTTCCTAATACTTTCACCCATGGATCCCATTTCTACTTCTTACGGTGCCAAAAAGTCTAATCCCTCTTTCATGTCATAGTCCTTCAAATGTATGAAGGTAGATAGGATGTCATTCTTAGCGTTCTCATCCTCAGACTGAACTTGCCCAGTTTGTTCCAGTTTTGCAATTGTATTGGTATTCTTGGTAATGTCAACCTCACATGTAGGGCAGATTTGAGTGACTGAGTGAATAATGAGCTTTTACCATGTGCCAACTCTCTTCAAAGACATTATCTCATTCAAGTCTGTGTCCAACTTGTGAGATAAGAATATTTCATTTTATAGAGGAAAAAATTGTAGCTCATGAGGTTAGGTGTTTGGACCAAGGTCAAATAGTTAGAAATTGACAGAATGGACCCATTAAACTGAGTCTTTTACCAAACATGTGTACATTATTCTTCTCCTTAACATACGAGTTTCACCAGGTCAAGGATGGTATAAGACATCCAAAACAAGGCTTCTCATCTTTAATTAAATATGAATGTTGGGAGGAGATGATGTGTATTTCTGCAATCTCGTCTTACTAGAATGCTTTTCTCCCTCTGCTTCTCCCTAACCTAATTCTGGCTGTCCGTTGTAACAAGATATGGGGCAGCCTTTCCATTTCTGCAGATAAAAAAGCAGAGCAGAGAGGTTGATGGTTTCTGCCCCTGTTGAGGCAGGGACACAGTGTTGAAATTGGAATCGAACCTCCAACTCTCGAAGACAGCTTTTTGTATACATAAACAGAAATGGTTAATTTCACAGGTGTATGCTGAGAGCGGAAAATACTGGAGACCTTTGTCACTTTTCCATAATATCTTTGGAATACAGGAGCCCTCTGGTGGCCAAAAGAGCAGGAAGGTGTCTTTGGGAAAGGCAGTCTTGAGATTTCCTGCCAGAACTTCCCTTTCGTGATCTCTGGATTCGTGTTGAGGTTGTTCCTTTATCATTTATCCTCTTTCTGCCTCTTTTCATGGAGGGTTTCTTGAGTTTTTGCACAGCCTCCCCTCTTCTTTTCCCCCTCAAGTTCCTCTCTGCACTTTCCCCTTAACTCCAGCTGTCACCATCCCCCCCCCATACCCCTGGAATCTCTCCTTCTTTCGATCTTTGGCCTCAGAGGACCCTTTCTGAAATCTGGCCAGTTCCCCTGTGGCAGGTGCTAAGGGACAGCTGCTGCCTCTGTTGCTGCTTCAGTAGTGTGGAATTCAAATCCCTAGTGGGTGTTTAGAGCCTGCGGATGGATTAACTAATGATGCCTGTTCATCAACAGGCATTTGCAGTGTCCTGCTAAGCCCCCGGAGGATACTAATCATCCCCCAGAACCAAGCTTTCTTAGAAGAGCTGATGAGTTTTCCCTCCCTTGGGCATGAGGAGCTGACCATGCATTACCTGGCCATTCTGAGTTTCTGGGTCCAGCTCTCCACTGTGCAGAAGTCTGCTTTCCTCACTGTAGTTTGCATGGGATTGTCTGTCTTCCGTCAGTCCATGCCACACAACAGCCAAAAGCAAATGAAGACTCACAGAATAGCGATTCTGCAGGTGGATAATTAAGAATCTACCATTGATCCAGTGGTGGAAGTGGGGGCTTTGGTGAACTTCCATGAACCACACAAAGGGAAAGAAAGTTACAACAGGGTGAGGCAGAAATTTTGGTTAAAGCTCTGCCTTTCAGTACAAGGTGATGGGGCAACGTAACGCTCAGAAAGCAAGTTGGGCTGTCAAGAGGAAAAAAAATAAAACCCTCCTATAAAATGAGCTGGTGACTCTATCACGTTATGATGCTCAATAATTAGTGGTTTAAATCACAAGGCAATTAGTGAGATAGGCCAATTCATTGCCCTCACTCCAGAGACAATCAGCAGAGCCCTCCAAGGGATCCCAGAATGGGCTGCAAAAAGGGTAGCTAGGAGTGAATTTAGAAACAGTGTATCTGGGCTTGTTGGTAGGTGAAGCAAGAGGAGGGGTCTGAGAGGACCATAAAGATTGGAGTTGCAGGTTTGTATAATTTGCAGAAGGAATGGCGAGAGAGAGCGGAGGTGGTTACTGAGGGCACATAACACAGTCCAGCTTTCGGTAGGGAGAGGATTGTAGTAGTGACAAAATGCACAGCTTTCTACTTCCACCACCTCCCCTGCAAAAGGGAGTGACCATGGCACGAAGTACAACGACTGTAGGCTCCTAACTATGAGGATGAGGGGGCATTGGAAAGTGTCAGAAGTCCCTTCTCTAAAGTTTGAGAAAGTGTAGATCTATCTTTTTGGAAGCCTGTAGGTATTTATGAGGGAAGCCTTACCTCAAAGATGGATGAACTGG
Source organism: Mustela nivalis (assembly GCF_964662115.1). Lineage (NCBI taxonomy): Eukaryota > Metazoa > Chordata > Mammalia > Carnivora > Mustelidae > Mustela > Mustela nivalis. Next base: position 106,385,235 of record NC_139026.1, on the reverse strand, counting down.
CTTCTAGGGGATGTTCTCCCCAGGCTCGTCACTCTAGAAACTCCTTGGGTTTCTTGTTCTCCCTGCATTTTATGGATTTTTAAAGGACATCAGGTCCAGGGATTTGGAGTGAAAGTATGATGCAGGAGTGGATGCCGAATCTGTCAACTGAGTCCAGTTTCTCTCAGTGGGCTGCCTTCTTGGCCTTTCTCTCTTCCCGCCAAACCACAGATACTCTCCCCGCTCTCTGTTCCTGACCTAACTTACCGAATCCCCTCTTTGTGGTGCCACCAAGAGCCCTTGCAATAAAGCTAGTATGTGGTTTAATGTTTCCCTTGGTTCAGTGTGTATGCACGTATCGTGGCGTCCTCTTTAATAGAGTTATCTGCATTGATGTGGTCGGGTCTCTGTTCTCACACCAAGCTGTGGGCCAAGAGCCTGCACCGTGTCTATTTAATGTACTTTGTTTAGAGGTACAAATTGAAATTGAGGTGCTAAACAATTATTTTCTTATAGTGATTCTGACGGCATAATGAAAAGCACACTACATCGTAAGTTAGAAGACCTAGTGTCGTTCTTGCCTTAGCTGTGTGACCTGGAATGTCTCACTTTGTTTCTCCGGGCCTCAGTTTTCATGTTTATTCAAGGAAGAGAGTTGGACCAGATCACCTTGAAGAGCACCTCCAACTATAAAATTTCTACTTTCACAATAGTGCTCCCCTCCAAAAGCCCATACACTCCTCAGGGGTCGGGGGGAGCCTGGCTTGTGGTGTTCCCAGAGTGCCCAGCCAAACTCTGGCCCCTGGAGGCGGGGCTAGAGGGGTGGGGGAATAAGGAGTATTCACGTATCTCTTGATAGATTCATCATATCCAGACACTTTCCAGGAGAGAACTAATGGGACTTGAGGAGGAAGAGGCACTGAAAAGAGACAGGAGAGATGGCTTTCCTTCCTGTGCCAACTTCCTGGCGTGCCTACTATGCACTCCATTCTTGACCTCCCTTCATGTCAACAACAGTCCTAGTTCAGGAGGAGAAAAGCATTCATGGCTGCACATGCGTCTCCTTTTCCACCGGATGCTGGGACTGAGCTGCCAAGACCTGTCCAGAAAAACGCTTGTCACCCAGCTGGAAGTTGGGAGAACTCTCCTCTCTCATGATGAGGCGAGGTTTCTGCTTTTCTCTGAAAATGTCCATGTAAACGGAAAGACTAGGTTAGAAGGTTTGGGCACAGAGCCGAAGCTTGTGTGGAGGGTAAGATTCCTCAGCTGTCATTGATATCAGTAAGGAAACAGGTGGTGAATCACTCCTTTCCTTACACAAATATTTTAAGTGGACCATAAACCCTCTCTGTTCTGCCAACCAACAGTGTTCTGTGCTCACAGCTTATAATGCCAGAAACTTTTTTCGAAACCACGTGGGAGCATCCCTCAGCAAGTGAGTGCTGGTGTTTTTGGTAAATAAACTTTGGTTCTAGAAGGCTGGCTCAGGTCCTAATTCCCTAACTCTGATAACTGATGAAGAAGTCAGCCCAACTGCCTGGGCTTGATTGACTTAGGGGCTTGTTTTATTTCTGATAACTGAGCCCAAGCATAAAAGAGTTGTGTTTGCCAGGCAGGCAAGGTGGGAAGTCTTGGCAGCAGCTCTGGGCGAAACCAGGAAGAACATGACGAGGCCAACCGAAGGAGGACGTCACTCGTTTTTAATGAGGGGGTGCGTGTCAGGTGAGCAGGGCCTTGGGGGAAAGCCTTTTCATGAAGGGGGCACTGGGGGACCCAGGGCATCACACGTTCTGCTCAGAGAAGGGAAGTGATCTAAGAAGGAGAAAGGGATACAAAGTGAGGAGACACATTATCCAGATGTCTTTTAAAGAAATTTTCTTGCAGAGAGAGAGGCAGGGGGTGAATCTCATTACGTGAGCAGGGGCTGATCCTACTGGATCAGATGGAGGAGATAGAAGAGGATGGAGGATAGATGGAGGAGATAGAATCATAGAACAGGCATCCACAAAGTACGTGAAAGGACTTTCAGGGCAGTTCTTTCATTTTACAGTGAGCAAACCAGGGCTTATCCCAGGAGGAACTGAGAAGGTGAGACTTTTTCCAGGACAGGAATATTGAGTACAGCAGTATGGTTAGGGGTCAAACAGAGTTAAGTTGGAATACCACTAACCCAGGTGTGGTGGAGGATACCATGACCTACCTCTTGGGGCTCCTGAGAGAAGTAAGTAAGAAAATGTATGTGAAAGCCCGAAGCCCCAAACTTGGCACTGTGCCTAACGAGTACAACAAATGGTCGGTTCTTCCATATGATGACAACGTACTCGGTTAATCCAGTCTAGGCTGTCACGAGAGTGAATAAAAAAACATGAATCGAATCATTGCTATATGCCCGGTACACTCCTATTGTGTTACAGACACTTAATTAATTATTAAAATTATATGAGTCTAGCAAATAATTGTAAAAATATTAACTGTTATGCTAATAAATAGAATGGTGGTTGGTAATGGCAATGGTGGTAGGAACCGCTCAGGCAGAAGAGACGACATGGGCAGGGTAGGAAGATAGTGCTTTTGGGAGTGCTCTGTGGTCATTCATTCCTTGGACAGTCATTGAAGACCTACTGTGTGCCAGTCATCTTCCTAGGAACTGGAGTCACAGGGGTCAACAAAAACATGGTTCTTTCCTTAAATGGAGCTTACATTCTAACTAGAGGCAATGCACAAACCAGGAAATGGACATACTGTCAGATAGTGATAAGAACCATGAAAAAAATAAAATAAGCCACTGCAAGGGAATAGAGAATGAGTGGAGGGATAGCTATTTTTACATAAGGGAATGTCTCTCTGAGGAGGTGACCCTTGAGTTGAGATCAGAACAGGGAGGGGAAATGGTCATGTGATTACCTTGAGGATGGATTCCAGGCAGAGGGAAAAGCCCTGAGGTAGAACCACAATGAGGCCATGGGTCCGGAATGTGCTATTGATCCCTGGCTGGACATAGCTGTTCTATGTCTGCCTGAATGCAGAAAAGGGAAAGATTTGAAAGAGGGTCTTCTCTGGAGAACTTAAAAACAGGCCTGAGACAGCGCCCTTCAAGTAAGGTTAACAGAGAAAAAGTAGGCAAGTGGGACCACACATCTTAGGACCTTCCAGGAGATGAGAAGGATCCCTTAAGACGATTCATGACTTGGCAGTGAGAGTGTGAGAAATGGTGTCTTGAACCAGAACACAGAGCCACGTGGTTCTGTACGAGTCCAGGCCTCTGTCCTTGTCCAGTGCCTAAGGCACATTTGGTGGAAGGAGTGTGATCCCAACACCAGCCCCAGAGGACTCGGAAACTTTCCCCAACTCCCTACTTTTCCTCACAAACCTTCTAGGGTACATGGGATACGAATTTGCCCAGTTGTCTTTAAAGATATTCATATGTCCCAATCCCACCATCTTGAAAGTAGACCCATGAGGGCAGGCACCATGTCTAACTCATAGAATTCCCATGGGAAACAAAGCATCTACCACAGAGCTTGACACATGGCTGGTAACAAGTCCTACTACTTGCTATCCAGTAAGCGCCACAAGATTACTACTTACCTTATAAAAATCCCGTCTTTTTGGTTGCTCCACATTCCATCTCATTCAAGCTTCTGGGGTTCCCCCAGGTTATAGATTTGTAGAGGCAATGAGCAAGCCCTTTTCACCAGTTCTGGTCCTTTGTGACGGTTCAAACTTGTCTCTGTGTGCAGCCTCTGCCTAACACTGACAAGTTCTTATCGATCATGGCAGAGAAGAGCACTGGTCTGGGGACACTGTGTCTGGCATTTACTAGTGTGCCACCTGGTAAAAGCTGACCTCTACGAGCCTGTGTTTCTCATTTAAGAGTGCCGGGCAGCATTCCTGCATTTTTGAGGGCACTGTAACAGATGGTGGGAAGACAAAGTCAATGTTATACCCTTCTTCATAAACACTAAAACCCACATTGAGTTTCCAACCATACAACTGATCTCCCTGCAACCTCCTCCTGATCATCTCAATCATCTCCTGCTGAACGTCTCCAACTGTGATGTTGTGAAATTTTTCTCTAGAGGACAGGTGAATGTTGGATTTGTCCGAAGGCTGAATGTTTTTGCCTTTGTTTCTGATGTCTTACCTTTCCTCATCATCCTCCTTCCCCTTTGGGAAGGCCTGGAGCCCCCTGAGTTGATGCCTTCAGGACCTAATCGATAATAATCCCCAGTTTGTTTGTTTGTTTGTTTGTTTTCCCCTAGGACATAAATATTTGGAACTCAGTTCCCTGTCATTCAAGTAATTTCAACTCTGTACACACGCAATGAGCTCCTGGTCTACATTGCACATTGTACGTGGACACCCTAAAGAACGAAGGGATAACTAAGGAGCAGTTAGGGAGCACAGGTCAGATGGGGATGACAGAAGCACACAGCACAGTGTTAACATGCAAAACCAAGGAGGTGACCTTCCGTTAGAGAGAAGTCTATGGAGCAGAGAAGGGAGCCATCAAAAATGACCGAGAGAATTAACGTTGTCTTCTCCACGCGGCTGCTTTTCCTACTGGGTTTTTTACTTGCCCGAAGCAGGGCTCTTATGTTCTCACCTGCAGCCTCGTCCATGCTGATAGGATGGAGCAGGGGTCTTTCTTACCCTATGGGGAGGGGGTTCTATGGGGAAAGTGTACCCCACCCCGAGAGGAAGAGGCCTCTGAGTGGACCAGCGAGTGACCGGAAGACCAGGAAGGTGGGGAAGGAAGGGACGACCAGCTTTAGAGAAACCAGCAGACTTGGCCTGGTGGGGATTTGTCCTGTACTAGGACCTCTTGGGTTTTTTGTTTGTTTTTGTGTGTTGTGGTTTGTTTTTTTTTTTACCCCAGGGCCCAGACTGGGACACTCTGCTTCGCATAAGCCCTGGGCAGGAGGCTTTCGCTCGCCAGGGCTGAAAGGAGGCTGGACCCTGTCATTGAGACCATCCAGCCGGGTTCTCTCTGTCCTTTGTCAGGGCCTGGGAGGCTCCGTATCATTACTCCAGGGCACTCTGCTTCCCTCCGGCCTCATTACGCAGTGCATTAGCTGTGGGAACTAAACCCATTACAAAAAGGAGGGGGTGGAATTGGCACACGGGGAAAGAGGCCTTCTCAGATCAAGCTAACAACTTGTGCCTATTAACTAAAGAAGATCGTTAGAAAGTTCCCATCTCCTCCTCTCCTCCCCACCTCCCCCCGCCTCGCCCCCACCCTCCTCACTTGCCGTGTCAGCTGTGGAGGCAGAGCAGGGCTCACACGTGAACTCGCCTGTTTCTTGCACACACACCCAACCTTAAAGGGACCTTGCTCAGGGCTCCAGAGGAGGAAGCTTCGGATGGCGATGAGAACTGCTTTGATGTCGACTCGGATTTTAAATGAACAGGACTTTTCTGTCAAAGATGGGTCCTTTTGTCTCGGTGGACACAGCAACTGAAATAAATGATGTCCCACTTCAGGACTATTTTCTATGACTCCATAACAAAATAGACAAAGGGGAATGGTTCTATTTGGACTGTTTAATAATGTGAATAGTAGAGCCGAACATACTTGGAGATGAATCCGTGTGAGGCTGACTTTACAGATGGGGACACCAAGGCCCAGAGAGACTGTACGGTGTGGCCAGCACCTTATGTGGACTCCAGAGATCATGTGTGTAAAGGTGGGGTTCTTTTCTAACAACTTTGCTCATTTGTGCTTTCCGTTTCCCCCCCTCCTTGGCTCTGTTTCCTAGCAAAGGGTTGGGGAACATTCTCGAAGAAATCCAGCAGAGCACCTTTGGTATTAAGCCACACGGGTTTGGAGTGTCAGCAGTGGCCTTGCCGCGTGTTCTTCCTTTTCCCCAGGTGAAATATCAAAGCAAAACAAAAGACTACCCCCAGCCAAAAATCCCATGCCAGATATGGTTCATGCCTCTCGTCTCAAGGCAAAGGTCTGGTTGAGCAATCTGTGTCACTCCTGGCAGTAACTGAAATATAAGAAAGCTCACTGCCCCATTCCTGCCTCTGTGGCCTCCTCCCCACACCCATTTTTGTCTCCACTGACAATTGCCATATAGACACTGACCTGGTACGTGCGTCCCCACATCTGCGCGCTCTTCTCCTCCGAGTGTCTGAGTTCTGTCTGAACCCCTCACGTCAAGAGGGGAATGTGGAGAAGGCCAGCCAGGCCATGGCTCTTCTTCTCTCCTCCCCGCCTCCCCAGGTCAATGGATGAAACATGTACCGGGGGAATTTTGGAAATGTTACCATCCTGGTGGTGTGGCATACTGAGAAAAGATACTTTTCTCCTTCAGCTGGAGCCCTGGGCGTGTGTGCCTGTGTTTACTCTACTCTATAAAAAGGTCTGATTAGCATTTCTTTTTTGGTCGCTCCTTCTCTATCCCAGCTGCACCAACTGTGGTCAGTAAAACAGAATTGGGTGCAACGGCAATTCGGGAAAGCAGCTGAAAAGAAAGGGAATGAGTTTGCTTAGAGCTTGAAGAAACCACTCCAATTTAATAGACAGAGAAGGGATGAAATGAGATATGTGGAAGGGATGGACAAAAAGCTCCCAAAGACACAGGAATGGAAGCAGATGGGGGGTGGGGTGAAGAAAGAGAGGTGTCTCAAACGGCCTACACTGAGAAACAGAAGACCCCCTTTTATAGAAAAAAAAAACAACTTTTTTTTTTTTTTTTTCGGAACAATAAATGGGACAGAAAAGTCTGGAATTTTAAAAATAAAACCATTAAAAAAACATTAAAAAATAAAATAAAACCATAAAGGGGTGACTGGTGGCTGAGTCCGTTGAGCTTCTAACTCTGGATCTCAGTGCAGCTCTTGAGCTCAGGGTCATGAGTTCAAGCCCTGCATTAGGCTCCATGCTGGGTGTGGAATCTACCTAAAAAAAAAAAAAAAAGAAAGAAAGAAAGAAAAGGAAAGGTAGAGGTGGAAATTCCTTATTTCCTTTCCCTGATTTTTTTTTATTAGTGTTTTTTTTAAATGTATTTTTTTCCTAATAGAGAAAAATAAATTGTCTAGTCTTCAGCCACAGAAGAGATGTGACTTCTTGCCTTTTGAGGGACTTTCCCAGTGGAGTTAGGATTGATCTAACCACCTTTGCTTGGGGACCAGGTCTAGATTCTTTTGCTAAGTCTCCCCTTTGACCTTAAGCGTACCTCCTCCTGCTAAGTCAGCTCCTCCTTCCCTTTGCCATCACTGGGGTGTTGGGGACTCCATGAGTTCATGTTGACCAAGTACTTAGAACTCAACAGAGTAAAGGCAGTGGAGAACGTGTGACCAACGTTCATAATGGTGATTCTTGGAATCCTTTATAAAGATTCCATGCAAATCACTGCTGTGACTGCTCACTTTTATAGGCTTATAACTTACCCCTCAAAATTACCTAATTGGGACTGAAATATCTCCAGCTGGCTCTCAGCCCCAAGGAGGCTGTTCTTGGAAGGTGTGACCTCCTATTGTCTATTTTCAAGCTCGTAAGAGATGCAAGCGGATGTGTACTTTCTTGGGAAGTGTCAGCATTGAAGCCCACACCCCGGGGAGGCGACCAGCAGTTAGCAGAATGGGCAGGCCCATTTCCTTCTGCTTGTTTTCACAAACTAAAGCAAATGAAGTTGTGTTCTTGGGATCTCACAATGGCCCCAAGCCGCCTCTCTCTTGGGGTCCAGGACATCCAGCACAGTATATCAGGAATGAAGAGATTAAGACCTTGAGTCAAACAAACCTGTGTTCGAATCTCAGCTCCGCTACTTACTAGCCAAGCAAACCTGAGCATGTTCCTGCCTTCTCAGAGTTGCTTCATTTTAAACTTGGGGTTTGTTATTTGCTACAGAGGATTACTGGGATGATTGTTAAAAAGCATGTAAAGTGTTGACCGCATAGTAAGTCCTAGAAATATTATATAATGGACCAGAAAAAGGGAAATCCAGCGTTGAAATACATATGAGTTCAAAAACTGGCCCTCTCCCTTCCTGGATGTGTGAGTCAGGACAACTTGATTAATCTGTCAGTGCCTTGGTTTCCTTACCCAAACATATAGCTAAAATATCTTCCTCATTCAGTTGACTAAATTAGATAATCTGTAGAAAGAGTATGATGCATATTAGGTAGATAACACATGGTGATGAAAAGTCTTGTGCTTAGTTCCCAGACTCCAGTGCTATTCCTGCCATCAGCTATGACCGTGACCTATTTAGGTTACCTAATCTTTCAAGACCTCCATTTCCCGATCTATAAAATAGGGGAAGAACTGGATCGCTATTGTTTAAAGTCCCGTGGTGATTATATAGAACTGGGCTTCAGAGCATGGGCTCCAAAGTCAGACCTTGTGATGAACTTAAACCCCAGCTCCATTACTTAAACAACAGTTTGGTTTGGAGTGAATTCCTTTACCTTTGAATGAGTCTGGGTTTCCCCAACTACTCGATGGGGCTTAAGAAAACCAGCATCGTTCTTGTGAGGATGAAATGAGATGAACCACGCAAGGTGCTCAGCGCTGTGGCTGGTCGGTCCTGAGCCCCTACAACATTAGCCATTACGATTATTGATATTGGTACTGTTGTTAACATAGCTAACTAGAAAAAAAAAAAAAAAAAAAAAAAAACCACAGAAGAGATAGGTGGAGAACCAGATTTCGAAGGTGGGGAGGGAAAGGCTGACAGTAGGAGGTGGCGGTCAGGAAAAGGTCTGTGGAAATAAAGCGGCACATCCACGTGAATGTCCTATGGAGGAACCCGGCATCTGTAGATTCTGAAAGCTTTCCGGGTATTTCTGACCCAAAGCCAGGGCTGATGGGAGAACAAGACAGTCACAGAGTCTAATTAAAGATGGACCAGCGTTAGGCATTGAGATTTCTGTCTCTGCCCCCAACTAGCTGCCGAGCCCCGGCAGGTTCTTCAGTCCACCGGGATTTCAGTTCCTGCGTTTGTAAAAGGAGGACAGTTGATCTACCCTGAGTGATCCCTAACTCTCCGTCCAGGCCTGATGTTCAAGGATCTTAACTGGCTCTTCTTGACTGAATGAGCACTCCTCTTCAGGCCTCATTACTCATCCTTCCTTTCCATTTCATCTCTTGGAAGATTTTCTCAAGCTGGCAGGCTCTGGAGTGAGCCCTCGGGGTCTTCTCACCACACCTCTCCGAGGTCGATGCACGGATTCGACGAGTTTACAGCCCGGCCTGACTTGGCCTCTACCTGGTACCGTGGAAAGAGGCCAAACAGAAAGGCGGTGTGCAGAGACCCGGGTGACGATCCAGACCGGCTCACGGCAGCGACTTGGAAATTGTGTAACTTGCGGCTCCGGAGAAGAGGAATTGCTCACATTTCTTCAGTATTTATGACTTGTCAAGCGTTGTCCTAAGAGCTTTAAATCTATGATCTGCTTTAATCCTCACAATAGCACTGTGCCGTCAACATGATGATTCCCATTTTATAGCTGTAGATGCAGAATCTGAGGCTTAAAGAGATTAAGGCACTTGCCCAAGATCACACAGCAGGTACCCGTGTGGGTGGGACCCATGCCCCAGTCTGCCAGGCTCCGGTATCGGGCCTGTCCTGTGTCACACCACGTGAGCGCTCAGAAACCCACACCACAGTGAGTGCTTTGAACCAATGAGCGGATCACCCAAGAGGGGTTCAGGATTTCCTCCTGTAGAAGGCCCTGTGTCTGTCACGTCAGTTCAAAGGCATTTCTAGAAGCCATTGCCTCCTTCCTTTGCCCTTAGAAACCTTCTCCAACCTGTCGCTGATGTACCTTTCCGATGCCATCGGCTGTTAGCCACCTACCGTGGAAGAAGCATTGAGAGTGGTTAAAAGCACAGCCTGTGGCTGGGCACTGCATTGTCTAACATAGTATCCGCTGGTCTCGTGTAGCTATTGGGCACTTGACATGGCCAAATTGAAGTGCAAAGTGAAGCTGTAAGTGCAGAACACACACCAGATTTCAAAGATGAGTATGAAAAAAACCCGTGCCAAATACCATATTAATCATCTTTCTGGGGGCGCCTGGGTGGTTCGGTAGGTTAAGCATCTGCCTTTGGCTCAGATCATGATCCCAACGTCCTGGGATCGGGTCCTGAATCAGGATCCTTGCTCATTGGGGAGCCTGCTTCTCCCTCTGTATGCTGTCCCTCTGCTTGTGCTCTCTCTCTCTCATAAATAAATAAATAAAATCTTAAGCAACAACATAACAACGAAAATTTCTATTGACTACATATTGAAATGACCATATTTTGGAAATATGAGTTTAAGAAAACATTAGTAAAATCCATTCCACCTCTTACTGCTCTCTATATTTTTTAATTTTTAAAAAAATTTTTAGAAGATTTTATTTATTTGAGAGAGAGAGAGGGCATGAGCAGGGGGAAGAAGGGCAAAGGGAGAGGGAGAAGCAGACTCCCTACTGAGCAAGGAGCCCGATGCTCAGGACTCTGGGATCATAACGCGAGCCAAACTCAAGACGCTTAACTGACCGAGCCACCCAGCCAGGTGTCTCCGCTTTCTATTTTTAATGTGGCTTCTAGAATATTTAAAATGACATACGTGGCTAATATTTGTAACTCACTCTATACTTCTGTTGTACGACACTGGTTTAGAGTAAAAACACCTGCGCTTGAATCTCAGTCCTGCCACATCCTATCTGTGTGACCTTGGGCAAGTTCATTAAGCCCTATGTGCTTCCGTTTCCCCATCTGTAATATGGGGATAATAATAAGATGGGCTTTGTAAGGTTGGGGTGAGCATTTAATGACTTAAATTTCCAAAACAGTGCCTGGCTCATTCATTTGCTACTTATTATTACTCACTGACACGAGGGCAACCCAGACTCGTTGCCTGCCACACTCTGCTGTGTTCCTCTTGTAGAAGACTCTCCACTTCCTCTCCCCTCCTTTAGGTTCCACATTCTCCAAAACAGCATGGCTTTTAGAACTCCAGTGAATTTCTTTTTTTTTTCTCCCATGTTTAATTTTTTTTTTTTAATTATTGCAGTACAATTAACATACGTTACTCAGGGCTCATCACCGTAAGTGTTCTCACCACCTGCTGGGACTTTCTTTATACTGTCCTTGACTTTCTTGCCTAATTAGTTGTCCTTTTGATGTGCATGCCTGAGTGCGGCTGGAAGGAGACCGGGAGTTCCTTGAAAAGAGAACCTGTGTCTTCTTTGTCTCCGTGTTTCCCCTCCTGTCCAGTCTTCTGTGGACCTAACAGAGAGCCCGGTCAAGGGGATGTTACCTGAATGCTTGTTAATTGAATAATTGATTAATATACCTCCCCTGTCCCAGTGCCAGGAAGATCAACGTTTTCCTCATTCTTTTAGACTCTGGACAGGAAGTGGTCACCTTGCCTCGGGTCCTTCTCAAGCCACCATGATCTCCCCTGGTTACTCTGCCCAGTATGGAGTGATGGCTTCTTTTTCATTCCTAATGCTCTGCTTCCTCTCATACTTTCAGAGTGGATGGTGGCTGGTTGTTTTTTGTTTTGTTTTTTGTTTTTTAAGTACATGAATATTGAGATCAGCTATAATTCAAAGCCTTGAAAGAAGTGGTCTTGTTCGTTAAATTCTAATTGCACTGATGGGAAGGCAAGATAGTCGTTTTAATTAAGGACGGCCTCCCTCGGCTCTGGTGCACACGGGGGTGGTGATGGGGAGCGGTGCTGTTGCTGCTGTTGAGAAGGGTGAGTTCTGTGCTATGTTCAGAGGTACCAGCGCACGCCCTCCGGCGGCCCAACCTTCCAGTCTGCCAAGCATCTCAAGTCTGTCATTATCCTTCTTGGGAACTTACCCACAAGGGGAAGCTTTTACCACCTTTGGATCCTGCTCCAAGTTCAGGGAACATGTCTTCAGGGCAAATAAAATCCCCCCCAAACAACTCACTTTGGAGGAGAAGGGTTCTAGTTTTGATTTCTCTTTAGTGATCTGGTTTTTAATCGGCCTGGGCCCTTGTGACACTGGTAAGGAAATTGTGCCACTCGTGGTACTTTCTTTTGAATTAAACATGATGTCCCTGAGCACTGCCTTTGAAATACTGCTTGACATTTAGGGAATGGCACCAGGGTGAGTTTTGACCCTTTAGTATGGATTCACACTGGGATATCGGGGCTCCAGGATGCTGAGAAGACAGAGTGGGAAGGATGCTGGGAAGCGATGTGAGGGGCACTGTGTGAAAATTCTAGAAACACTACCGGTTTCCCCAAGGCCTGCCCTGACAGCAGGACCTACATGAGCGCCACAGTGTCTCCTCAGTGTCCTCGTGTTGCATGCCCAGATCTCCTGCCAGGACAGCCGGATTTGTTCCCTTCACCACCGGGAACGAGGCTGGTTTCCAAGACTCAACTAGAATTGTCCTTGCCAAAGAGAGATGCCTCCTCCGTGGACATGCTCCCTTCCCAGAGGCAGCCTGGGTCTGGTGACTGAGCGCGTACACGTGGAAACACTTGGACTCGTGACTCAGTTTGGGACAACTTGAAAGGGTCATGTCAGCGGTAAGGGACGGTTGGACTGAGCCCCCATGACTGCATATAGACCTCTGCTCCTCCCTGCTTCCTGCCCTTACGCCATAGGGCTTGATACTCAAGGAGCACTTTCCACGAAGTTTCCTTTGCACTGATCTTCATTTCAGAATCTGCTCTCCGAACATCTGGAGATCAGTGGTGCCCCCTTTTGGGAACCCAGGGTAACTCTGTCCCCTCTGAGTGACACCCTTGTAAAGGTGGGCTGCCAGATGGCTTTTGGGATCACTTCCCCTCTCTCTTACTTCAGCTATCTCCCCTGCATGGGCACGGGGGGTGCAAGGTCTGCACCTCCACACTCTGTGAGTCCCAATTGTGTCTGAGTAGGTATGTGTGTGCTGCCTGCACCTTCCAAGGGCCTCTCACTCCACTCCCAGCCTGAACCATCCTCTGCTCTCATCGAATCTTCCCAACATACTCCATTTCAGGCACATTCGTTTTGGGGGGTATTAGTCTTACTTCTCAACACTGGTTTCCAGAACCTTCTTGGACTCACCACTCCTCCAACCCAGCATCAGAGAAGAATGGCAGAGACTGGGGTTGTCCATGGGGGGTCTGAGGTCGTGAGTCCCCCTCTCGCTCTATAGGAACTTGCCTCAGCATCCCTGATGGGGAGCTGGACTTGGGATGGCTTTTTAATCAGGATGCCTTCCAGTCTCACTGCTAAGCACTGGTCCTAAACTAACCACAAACCCAGCCCCTTCGCTCTCTGTTATTAATCTTGTACAAAGCAGCCTAGAGAGGTTAACTTACCTGATGAGAGCCCTGGGGAAGCCACAGGGTAGGAACACATTTTAAGGAAAGACCACACATAATGGAGTTTGATTTGCATACCTAAGGACAAGCGGCTAAGCCAAAAAAATGCACATCCGTATCCCAGGTAGCCTCACAAAGGTGGAATGACCCTCCAAAGGCAGCTACAGCATCTCTTGATGAAACCTCAGGAGACCACCAGCAGCTACTTGTTCTTTAGGCTTCAAGAGTTTCTTCAGACTTCCCGGCCACCTCTCCCAGTGCCTTTCCACCCAGACAGATAGGAAGTTCCTTTAGCCGTCCAATCAAAACCCTCCCGATTCCTCTAACATCTGTCCTCAGTGAAGGGCAGGGAAGAGCTTGTCCTTCATTCCTCACAGACTTGCCTGCACTTGAGCTGCCAGTCCTTCCTGGGAAAATGGCTTCTCTGGTGGGGTGCGTATGTGTCCACAGCGCCATTCCCTGTGGCCAAGTGCCAAGTGACGAAAGTGTCGGAGCTTTTGAAATTGTCAGAGAAACTGATTTCCTTGTCAAGTCTTGTCCTGTACAGTTGGAGGGCCAAATTCTACTTTCGTGTTAGCTGCCACGCAGATCAAAGGCTGCTGACAAGGAGCTAAAGGGTTTGTGCCTGGTCTGCTTCAACCTTTCCTCAGTTCAGCATGGGGAATGCTCCTGGCTTTCGGCTTTCTTGAACTCTCTTATCGATCCTCCTTTGTGGGCCAACAGATGAAGGGCCTGGGAAATAATTCTGAGGGACATAACTCAGGGAGAGCATTCTTCAATTTGCAGCAGGAAGGGGGCCGGAGAGAAGGGAAGGCGAGGGTGAAAACGCAGGCATATTAAGAGTCCGTGAATTGGAGGCTGAGTTTCATTGGCAATATCAGAGTAGGAACAGGGTGAGATATCAGCTCTTGGTGGGCACTAGAGAGTCTCCACCTGGAGGATCTCACGGAAGAAGGGCTAGTCTTTCCGTTATTCATTTTTGGGTTCTGCATGAGGGTAGGGCACACAAGGTGATAACTTCTGAAACTCCTTCTTTATCGTGTTCATCATAAGATCATGAAGTGAGTGAGGGATGGACAAGCTCAGGATATTAGTAACCCCAGTTAGAGCTGAAGTCAAGGGTCGTTCCCGGAGTGGAAGGGGGTCCGGAGTGAGTGGAAAAAAAAAGTAAGAAGGGCCATTTATATGGTGATGGATGGTAACTAGCTTTCAGTGGTGACCCCTTTGTTGTGTATACAGGTGTCAAATTATAATGTGCACTTGAAACTTACATGTTATATATGTTATATATCAATTTTACTAATTTTAAAAAAAAACCTCTTAAAATAAAAAGATTTAAGTAAAAAAAAAAAAAAATCAAGGGTAAGACAGGGGTTGGGTTCTGATGAGCTTGTAAAAACCATCCAAGTACCCCAGGAAGGAGTCAGGGCAATAAACTGATAGTGTACAGCATGGAAAGCATGTTTTTGGAGACAAGAGGACCTATTGTTGGCTTTTCATTTCTAGCACTCTCTTTGGCCTTTTGGACAACGATCAGAACTATTTGTGGTTGCCCTCTCCTCCGTATCTACTTTTCCTCTCCAATACTCCCAATTTTTCTGACCAGAAAAACAACAACAACAACAACAACAACAACAACAAAAACCCCACATGCATTCCTCTACCCACAGGCAATCTGCGTATCTCAACAGGACCAGACCACATAGATTCTCAACCTTTCCCTTGGAACCACACTTAGGGACTACCGGAGACACCAAAGTCTCAAGTGGAAAGAGAACACGTCCCCAGCAGGGACGGAGCATTGGTGTATGAGCACTTGCTTTAGCCTGGAAAACTTCCTTTTAACCTAGCCAGACTGTTGGCAGCTCTAAGATCTCAAGGCCAGGGTCCTTTACCTCTCTAGATGGCCAATTCTTCTGGTTCACTCTCAACCGCTTCTTCTACACACACTTCCACTAGTATGCAACTGCAGTCAATTTGGTTCTCGAACACCTTGTTTTTCTTTGTTTTTGCCAGGCACATAATATATCTGTCTAAATACTTGATATATAGATCAAATTATGTTAAAAGGGTAGAATACACTGTTTAGACACTGCTGTTGATAAGCTCAACCAGACGGGATTGAGCTCTAGAGTAAAAAAAGCACATGCAAATTTTTAAAAAATTTTAAAAACATTTTATTTATTTATTTGAGAGATGGAGCATGTGTAAGCACAGAAATGGGGGGAGGAGTGGAGGGAAGAGGGAGAAGCAGGATTCCCCTCACCGCCCCCCCACCCCACTGAGCAGGGAGCTCCATGTGGGGCTCGATCCCAGGACCCTGAGATCATGACCTGAGGCAGATGCTTCACTGACTGAACCACCCAGGCGCCCTGAAAAAAAAATTTTTTTTTAGATATGAAACAAAGTTTGAAATCCTGGCTGTTTGACTCATCCAGAAAAAACACACCGGTGTTCAGGCCCCACCCTAAGCAACTAAATCAAAATGGAACTTTTGAAAGCTCCCAGATAATTCCAACAGGAATCCAAAGATGAGAACTACTGATCTGCCTAATTTACTGTCCTATTGGAAAGTCCCATTGTGTGCACGTCCTACTGGTAGTAAGTTTAGCCTCTACCAGTTGACACATGTTAGGGAAATCTTCCCACTCACAGACATTGGCTTATTTGCAGGAGCCAGATAGGCAACACACGGTTTGGTGAACCATGTGGGCCATTGAGAATGTCAATATAACTTGATTACTGTCTTCATTTCACAAGGATTTACTAAGCCCGACAGAATGCTTATGAAAGGACCTAAGGCAAGGGGCCTTGTTTCCAGGAGAGAGAAACAAGCTAAGGCAGTACATGTGAATTTTCATGACGCAATGCCCCAGCACTTACATGCCAAAGTGCATGGTGGAGATAAAAATGATGGTAAGAGTACAGAGGAAGGGGTGTGTTATGTTAAGGACAGTCTCTATCCAGTGTGGCTCCTGGAACTCTCTCCAGCTGGGCTAGTTCACCTTCCTCTTCCCCCATCAACTGTACTTCAGAATTCTGAAGTGTTGGTTCAGCCAGAGCAGTGAAGAAGGAAGTAGTTGTCTGGTCCAGTAAGCGAGCCTGCCAACCTTCTTCACATCATGGAACGAATAAGAAAGGTGATGATATTCTCTGTATCTTGTAGAAGTGACCAGCTCTGAAGACTCAGGGGATCAACATCTACCTGGAACTGAGCTTCTGCACACCAGAGGGAAAGCTGGGTCCCATACAACTGTGATCAGCTCATGCCCTAACCTCTGCCAACCCCCTAGACCAGTGGGGCTGTTCTCAGTTACCCCAAACTTTAAAAAAAAAAAAAAAGTAGGGGAATTTTAAAAGAGACTCTAAAGCCAAAGACGAGACAATTTGGACCTTAAGAACTAGGCTTTGATGGCTTGGTAGGACACAGAGAACTGGTTTGGACTTGAGCAGGAATGTATCTTTGGTCACAGTTCTTGGAAAATATAAAAATCTTAAAGGTGAAAAAAAAAATCCTAAAGGTGCTAAGCAGTGCTACTTCTCCTAGTTGGGGCAGGGCCCTCCTTTTCTATTCAACATGCTGCCCAGCCATTCCCAGCTGGGCTCTCTTCAGTCCTGGTGGGACTGGGATCAGGAAGCTGATTTCCGAACCTCACTGGGAGCGTGACAAGATAAAGTCAAGGACCCCATGCTGCTGCTTAGAGGTCCCATCAAAAGGGCAAACAATGCTCAGGGGTAGATATGGAAGCCCACAGAGGACCAGGCAGGAAGTTGGTGTAAGTGCCCAAGACAAGAGAGTAAAATGTCCCAACAGGTGGACAGAATGTACAAACAGGTAGGGGAGAAAAGCAGCAAACAACTCTAGAAATTTAATGTCCAGGCAGGAGGAGGGATAACCAGCAACTTCCAGACTCCAGAATATCTAAGGCTAAGAGTTAGCAAGGGGCTGGATACTGGAACCACCTCTTCTCCCCCACACCACTGCCATGCTGGGCATGACCTGGTAGGTAGGGATTGCTAAACCAAACTGGAGATTCAGATCACTAGGCGGCACAGATGGACCAAGCCATGGAGAAAAGGACAAGCCTAGACTGGAGAGGAGAGGAAAAGCTAAACAAGAACATCCCAAAAATATTCTGAAAGTAATACATACCCTTCAAAGTCAGGGATTGTATCCTACTTACCTCTGTGTTCCTATACCGAACACAGAGCTGCCTAGCACAGAGTTGAATCATTATTATTTTTTAAATGAATGGATGAATATAGGGCTGAACTGAAAGTCATAAGGACCAAGAGGCTCAAGCTAGATTCTAGGGATACAGGGGCTGAGGAATCAAACCGGGACAACTTGCTGCATTCAAGGCCCAGGAGGTTCATTTGGAAGCACACTGGGCTCGTGGCAAGCAGAGCATCAAGGTCTAGAGAGAACCAAGGCGCGGGACAAATGAGAGCAACAATACCGCCTTACAAAGCTGTAGTGTGCTCAGGTTCGCAAAGGGTACTCACATACATTATCTGATGCATCCGGTCCGTGCGAAGAACCTGCTGAGGATCCAAGAGTAGCCTAGGTATGCTCCCTGTCTTCAGACCACACTCTTTTTCTTCCAGTGCCAATCAGATGGAATGGAAGCTAGTGGACTGTTTACCTCTAACACATGTGGAGATGGAAGTCAGAAGGCCAACAGAAGAAACCTTGGTTCCATTCAAAGCCAGCTGTGCAAGGAGCCCTGATGGAAGAGGGAGCAGAGAGCCAGAATAAATATTGACCTTTTGTTTTGAAACTCTGTGTCGGTTGTGGCTGTTGCCATTGTGGTAGGCAAGCTGTGAGGGCTAAATATTTACAATTTCTAATTGTTCCCACCAAACTGCTGGAGGCCCTCATTCTACTGTAAGTGATGTACTTATTTGTTTGTTCCTTTGTTTATGCACTCATTCATTTACTTACATTCCTATTTCTAAAATTGATTCATTACTTTGGGAAAGGGTCTGGGGAGGGGAGGAGGCAAACAGAAGTTAAGTGAAGATTCTCTTCCACCTCAGAGAAAGGAAATAAAACCACAGATGGAAAGTAAAGGCAGAGAAAGTGCTGACTGACTTCTAGATCTTTTACTCACAGTTGTATTTTTTTTAAACCTTTTGTATTTTGGAATAACTTTAGATTTACCAAAAGGTTGCAAAGTCAGTCAAGAGAGTTCCCGTATATCCACCTCCCAGGTTCCCCTAACGTTCGCATCTTACTTACATGCCCACGGCATTTTATCAAAACTTAGAAATTGACATTGCCACACAACTATTAACAAAACTCCACAGTTTACATAGTGTCACCGGCGTCTACACAACTGTCCTTCTGTTTCAGGATCCAAACCAGGACCCCACCTTGCATTAATCATCAGATCTCAGTTTCCTTTGATCTGCGTCAGTTTCTCAGTCTTTTCTCATTTTTTATGACTTTGACAATTTTAAAGAAGAATAGCTATTTTGTAGAACGTCTCTCAATTTGTGTTTATCTGATGTTTTTCTCATGATTAGACTGAGGTTATGAGCTTGGGGGAAGGATGGCGTGAAAGTGACGTACCTTCTCATTGCATCGTTCTGGGGGATACGTGCTAGCAACATGACTTATTACTAATGATATTAACTCTGAGCACTAGATTAAGGGGTTGTCTTCCTGTGGAGTTACTTTTTTTTTTTTTTTTTTTGGTAGGATTGTTGTTTTTCTCTTTCTATATTCTCTTCTTGGAAGCAAGTCACCCAATCCAGCCCAAGCTCAAGGGAAGAGGAGTTCAGCTTGCCTCTGAGGCCATAGATTCTACACATATTCTCCTGTAAGAAGATGAGTCCCTTCTCTCTCCTTTATTTATTTCGTGATTTATTTATATTAGTGTGCAGGTTTCTTGGGGCCTGCCTTAACAAATCACCACAAACCAGAAGGCTTAAAAGAAATTTGTTCTTTCATAATTCAGAAAAGAAGTCTGAAATCAAGGGGTCAGCAAAGCTAAAGGCTTCTGGAGACTCCGGGGAGAGCCGTTCCATGCTTCCCTCCTGGCTTCTGGTGGTTGACGGCAATGCATGGTGTTTCTTGGCTTACAATCGAGTCTCAGCCTCCATGTTCTTATTTCCTTCTCTGGATATCTCTCTGTCTTCTCCTCTTCCTATAAGACACCAGTCAAGGCCCACCCTAAATTCCAAATGATTTTTTTATCAAGTTCCATAACTAATTACATCTTATTTCCAAATAAATTCATATATTGCCAGATTCTGGCTGATGTGAATTTTGAGGGGACACAATTCAACCCAATATAATCAGTATGGACTCATGGATATTTATCTTATTCTTAATATTAGAATCTATTTCTTTTTTTTTTTTTTAAAGATTTTATTTATTTATTTGACAGACAGAGATCACAAGTAGGCAGAGGCAGGAAGAGAGAGAAAGGAGGAAGCAGGCTCTCTGATGAGCAGAGAACCTGATGCGGGGTCACACACACACACACACACACACACACACACACACACACACACAATGGAATACTATGCAGCCATCAAAAGAAATGAAATTTTGCCATTTGCGATAAGGTGGATGGAACTAGAGGGTATTATGCTTAGTGAAATAAGTGAATCAGAGAAAGACAACTATCATATGATCTCCCTGATAGAAGGAAGTGGAGATGAAACGTAGGGGGTTTGGGGGGTAGGAAAAGAATAAATGAAACAAGATGGGATCGGGAGGGAGCCAAACCATAAGAGACTTTTTTTTTTTAAGATTTTATTTATTTATTTGACAGAGAGATAGAGATGACAAATAGGCAGAGAGGCAGGGGGAAACAGACTCCCTGCTGAGCAGAGAGCCTGATGTGGGGCTCAATCCCAGGACCCTGAGATCATGACCCGAGCCGAAGGCAGTGGCTTAACCCACTGATCCACCCAGGTGCTCCCCCATAAGAGACTCTTAATTTCACAAAACAAACTGAGGGTTGCTGGGGGTAGGGAGGTAGGGAGAGGGTGGTTGGGTTATAGATATTGGAGACAGTATGTGCTATGGTGAGTGCTGTGAAGTGTAAACCTGGCGATTCACAGACCTATACCCCTGGGGCTAATAATACATTATATGTTTATAAAAAAATAAAAATAAAAAAGAAAGAAGGATCCAAATGCTAGGTATATTTGTTGTTACCACCGTGACACTGCTTCTGGGCTCTCTGCACACAGAGTTAGGAAATGTATGCATTTGTGCTAACCTGCGTATACACACATATCTATTTATGTACCTGTAGATCTGTATACATATTAAAATAAACAGGTTTTCGCTGATATCATATTCATCAACTCTTATCAGCACCCTGGACCCTAGACTTCTCTCCAGCTAACTTCTAACTTCTTACTTGAACAGTGAGAAATTTGCCTCCCGTTATCCACAATTTATTTATCTGTTCAGCCCTAGTATACACATAAAGTAGTTTCAGAATTGCTCACCACTACCTGTGTAAGAAACCAATTTTCCAACAAGAATATGGTGGGGGGGGTTATAGTTCTTTCTGTCTTTAGCCTTACAATTTCCACTTAAAACACCATTTCCAAAATTACTTAGGTCAGCTCCCTTTCCCCCTACTTCCCTTCAGTGAGGTTATGTCAACACATTCACAATACAGGTAGGTTTGTTTTTCAAAGTCTGCAATCCATTCTAGGATCCCCCAACAATCTGGTGGCGGTGGTTGTTGTTTTTTAAATAGACTTTATTTTTTAGAGCAGTTTCAGATCCACAGCATAACTGAGTGGAAGATAGGAGATTTCACATCAACTCCCTTCCTCCTACATGCATAGCCTCCCTTCTATCAATATCCCCCACCAGAGTGCTACAGTTGTTATAACTGATGAATCTACATTGATTTATTAAAAGCACATAAAGTCTAAATTTTACATTAGGGTTCACTTTTGGTATTCTACATTCTTTGGGTTAGGACAAGTGTATAGATGTTTATTGATCATTATAGTACCACACAGATCATTATAATACCACACATTATAGTACCACACATATTTTCACTGCCCCCCCAAACCCCCTGTGCTCTCCCTATGCCTTTTGTCACTCCTCCAGCACCTGGAAACCACTGATCTTTTTACAATCTCTGTAGTTTTGCCTTTTCCAGAATGTCACATAGTTGGAATCATACAATATGTAGACTTTTCAGACTGGCTAAGTTTCCTTCTTATCTTTTCATGGCTAGATAGCTCATTTCTTCTTAGTGCTTGAATAATATTCCATTGCCTGGATATACCACCATTTCTCTATCCGTTCATCTACGGAAGGACAACTTGGTTTCTTTCAAGTTTCGGCAATTAGGAATAAAGCTGCTAAAAACATTGTATGCAGTATTTTGTGTGGACGATCATTGTGGGATTGCTGGATCATATCATAGGGAAAAAAAGAAAAAAGAAAAACCTATGTTTAGCTTTTCAAGAAAATGTCACATTGCCTTCCATAGTGGCTGTGCCATTTTGCATTACAGCTGGCAATGAATGAGATATTTCTATTGCTCAGTGTCCTCGTCAGCATTCGATGTTGCCAGTGTTTGGGATTTGGGCCATTCTGATAGGTGTGTAGTGATACCCCATTGTTGAGATTTAGAGCATCCTGATGTGATGTAGAATGTATTTTCATGTACTTATTTGCCATTGGAATGCCCTCTTTAGTGAGATTCTGTTAAGCCTTTGGCCTATTTATTAACTTATTGCCCATTTTTTAAAATTGGGTTGCTTTCTTGTTGTTGAGTTTTAAGGGTTTTGTGTGTGTGTGTGTGTGTGTGTTTTAGATAATCTCCCTTTATCCGATGTGTTTTTGCAAGCCAGTCTGTGGCTTCTCTTTTCATTCTCTTATGTCATAGAATAGAAATTTGTCATTTTAATGAAGTCTAGTTTATCAGTCAATTCTTTTGCAAATGATGCTTGTGATGGTGTGTCTAAAAAGAAACGACCAAAATCCCTTTGGCTATTCGAGGTCTTTTCTGGTTCCATATAAATTTTAGAATTATTTGTTCCATTTCTTTGAAAAAGATGTATGGTACTTTGATAGGAATTGCATTAAATGTGTAGATTGCTTTAGGTAGCATAGACATTTTCACAATATTTATTCTTCCAATCCAGCAGCATGGAACATTTTTCCATTTCTTTGTGTCTTCCTCAATTTTTTTCATAAGTACTTTATAGTTTTCTGAGTATAGATTCTGTGCCTCTTTGGTTAGGTTTATTCCTAGGTATCTTATGGTTTTGGGTGCAATTGTAAATGGGATTGACTCCTTAATTTCTCTTTCTTCTGTCTTGTTTTGGTGTAGAGAAATGCAACTGATTTCTGTGCATTGATTTTATATCCTAACACTTTACTGAATTCCTGTACAAGTTCTAGCAGTTTTGGAGTGGAGTCTTTTGGGTTTTCCACATATAGTATCATATCATCTGCGAAGAGTGATAATTTGACTTCTTCTTTGCTGATTTGGATGCCTTTAATTTCCTTTTGTTGTCTGATTGCTGAGGCTAGGACCTCTAGTACTATGTCAAATAGCAGTGGTGATAATGGACATCCCTGCCGTGTTCCTGACCTTAGCGGAAAAGCTTTCAGTTTTTCTCCATTGAGAATGGTATTTGCGGTGGGTTTTTCATAGATGGCTTTGATGATATTGAGGTATGTGCCCTCTATCCCTACACTTTGAAGAGTTTTGATCAGGAAGGGATGCTGTACTTTGTCAAATGCTTTTTCAGCATCTATTGAGAGTATCATATGGTTCTTGTTCTTTCTTTTATTGATGTGTTGTATCACATTGACTGATTTGCGGATGTTGAACCAACCTTGCAGCTCTATTACAAAGCTGTCATCATCAAGATAGCATGCTACTGGCACAAAAACAGACACATAGATCAATGGAACAGAATAGAGAGCCCAGAAATAGACCCTCAACTCTATGGTCAACTAATCTTTGACAAAGCAGGAAAGAATGTCCAATGGAAAAAAGACAGCCTCTTCAATAAATGGTGTTGGGAAAATTGGACAGCCACATGCAGAAAAATGAAATTGGACCATTTCCTTACACCACACACAAAAATAGGCTCAAAATGGATGAAGGACCTCAATGTGCGAAAGGAATCCATCAAAATCCTTGAGGAGAACACAGGCAGCAACCTCTTCGACCTCAGCCGCAGCAACATCTTCCTAGAAACATCGCTAAAGGCAAGGGAAGCAAGGGCAAAAATGAACTATTGGGATTTCATCAAGATCAAAAGCTTTTGCACAGCAAAGGAAACAGTTAACAAAATCAAAAGACAACTGACAGAATGGGAGAAGATATTTGCAAACGACATATCAGATAAAGGACTAGTGTCCAGAATCTATAAAGAACTTAGCAAACTCAACACCCAAAGAACAAATAATCCAATCAAGAAATGGGCAGAGGACATGAACAGACATTTCTGCAAAGAAGACATCCAGATGGCCAACAGACACATGAAAAAGTGCTCCATATCACTCAGCATCAGGGAAATACAAATCAAAACCACAATGAGATATCACCTCACACCAGTCAGAATGGCTAAAATCAACAAGTCAGGAAATGACAGATGCTGGTGAGGACGTGGAGAAAGGGGACACCTCCTACACTGTTGGTGGGAATGTAAGCTGGTACAGCCACTCTGGAAAACAGCATGGAAGTTCCTCAAAATGTTGAAAATAGAACTGCCCTATGACCCAGCAATTGCACTACTGGGTATTTACCCTAAAGATACAAACGTAGTGATCCAAAGGGGCACTTGCACCCGAATGTTTATAGCAGCAATGTCCACAATAGCCAAACTATGGAAGGAACAGATGAATGGATTAAGAAGATGTGGTATATATACACAATGGAATACTATGCAGCCATCAAAAGAAATGAAATCTTGCCATTTGCGACAACATGGATGGAACTAGAGCGTATCATGCTTAGTGAAATAAGTCAAGCAGAGAAAGACAACTATCATATGATCTCCCTGATATGAGGAAGTGGTGATGCAACATGGGGGCTTAAGTGGGTAGAAGAAGAATCAATGAAACAAGATGGAATTGGGAGGGAGACAAACCATAAGTGACTCTTAATCTCACAAAACAAACTGAGGGTTGCTGGGGGGAGGGGGTGGGGAGAAGGGGGTGGGGTTATGGACATTGGGGAGGGTATGTGCTTTGGTGAGTGCTGTGAAGTGTGTAAATCTGGTGATTCACAGACCTGTACCCCTGGGGATAAAAATATATGTTTATAAAAAATAATAAATAAATAAATAAATAAATAAATAAATAAATAGATAGATAGATAAAAAGAAACGACCAAACCCAAGATAACCTAGATTCTCTCCTATATTACATTCCAGGAATTTTATAGTTTCGCATTTTACATTTAGCTCTGTGATCCATTTCAAGTTAACTGCTATGAAAGTTGTAAGGTGTAGGTCTAGATTTGTTTTTGCATGTGGATCTCCCTTGTCGAGCACCATTTGTCGAAAAGGATGTCTTTTCTCCATTTCATTGCCTTTGTTCCTTTGTCAAATATTGGTTGACTTTATTTCTGTGGGTCATTTTCTGGGCTCTCGACTTTCTTTCATTGATCTATTTTTATATTTGTTTGCTAATACCATACTGTCTTCATTATTGTAGCTTTATATTAAGTCTTTAAGTTAGGTAGCATCTGTCCTCCAACTCAATTTTTCTACTTCAGTATTGTGTTTACTATTCTGAGTTTTAGCCTCTCCATATAAATTCTAGAATAAGTTTGTTGATATCCACAAAATAATTGCTGGGATTTTTATTGAGATTGCATTGAATCAATAGATCAAATTGGGGAAAATTGACATTTTGGCAATATGGATCTTCCTATCTATGAACATGGAATATCTCCCATTTAGTTCTTTGGTTTGTTTTATCAAAGATTGTAGTTTTCGTCACAGAAATCTTGTACATATTTTATTAGAATTATACCTAAGTATTTCATTTGGGGGAAATGCTAATGTAAATGGTATTCATTTCAAGTAAATTCAAATTCATTTCAAGTTCTTTTCAAGTTCCACTTGTTCATTGCTGCTCTATAGGAAAGTGATTGTTTTTGTATATTAACCTATAATTTATAATATTGCTCTAATGGCTTATTAGTTTTAAGATTTTTTGTAGATTGTTTTCTACATATTTTCTACATATTACACGTAAGCAAAGATAGTTTTATTTATTTCATCCCAATATGTATACCTTTTATTTCCTTTTCTTGTTTTACTACATTACCTAAGACTTCTAGTATGATGTTGAAAACCAGTGGTGAGAGGGACTTCCTTGCCGTGGTCTCAATCCTGTGGGAAGTCTTTGAGTTACTCACCATTGCATATGATGTTAGTTGTAAGTTTTTTGTAGATATTATTTATCAAGTTAAGGAAGTTCCTCTCTATGCCCAGTTTACTGAGAGGTTGTTTTATTTTTGTTTTTGTTTTTAATCATGAATTATTGTTGAATACTATCAAATGTGTTTTCTGTATTTACTGATGAACAAGTGAATTGTCCTCCTTAGCCTTTTATTGTAATGGATTACATTACTGATTATCAAATGTTAAACCCACCTTGTATATCTAAAATAGATCCCACATAGTCATAGTGTACAAATCTCTTTATACATTATTGGATTGAATTTGCTGATATTTTGTCAAGGACTTTTGCATCTGTGTTTATGAGAGATATTAGTCTGCAGTTTTCTTTTCTTATAATATGTATGTCTGATTTTGGTAATGCTGGCCTTATTAAATGAGTTAGAAAGTACTCCCTCCGCATCTATCTTCTGAAAAGAATTATGCACAGTAGGTATAAGTTCTTCCTTGAATGTTTGGTAGAATTCACCAGTGATTCCATCTGGGCCATGCTTTCCATTTTGGAAAGTTATTAGTTATTGATTCGATTTCTTTAATAGACAAAACCTGTTCTTTTCTTCTTGGTGTGAATTTGGGCAAAGTGAGTCTTTCAAGGCATTGGCCCATTTCATCTAGGTTATCAAATTTGTGGGCATAGATTTTTAAAATATTTCTTTATTATCCTTCCAGTGAGATCTGTAGTGATGTCTCCTCTTCTTCTTCTGATAGTACTCCTTTGAGTCCTCTATTTTTCATAGTTAGCCAGTCTAGAAGCTTATCAATTTTATTGATCTCAAAAAAACAGGTTTTTGTTTTGTTAGTTTCCTTTATTGATTTCTTGTTTTCAATTTCACTGATTTCTGCTCTAGTTTGTTATTTATTGCCTTCTGCTTACCTTGGATTTAATTCACTTGTCTTTTTCTAATTTCCTAAGGTGGAAGTTTAGATTATTGATTTTAGGTCTTTCTTCTTTCCTAATATATGCATTCAACTCTATAAATTTCCCTTTAAGCACTGTTTTTGTTGCCTCCAAAACAAATTTGATAAATTGTGTTTTCATTTTTATTTGGCTCAAAATATTTTTAACTGTCTCTTGAGATTTCTTCTTTGACTCGTGTTATTTAGAAATGTGTTGCTTAATTTCCATGCATTTGGGGATTTTCCATCTATCTTTCCGTTATTGCTTTTTAGTTCAATTTCATTATGGTAGGAGAGGAAACCTTGTGTGATTTCTATTCTTTTAAATTTCTTAAGGTATGTTTTATGGACAAGAGTATGGTCTATCATGGTGAATGTTCCATCTGAGCTTGAGAATGTGTATTCAGTTGTTGTTGAATGAGGTATTCTATAGAGGTCCATTACATCCAGACGATTCATGGTGCTTTTGTGTTCAACTGTGTCCTTACTGATTTTCTGTCTTCTGGATCTGCCCATTTCTGAGAGTGGGGTGCTGAAGGCTCCAACTGTTAGTGAATTTGTCTATTTCTCCTTACAGTCTATGAGTTTTGGCTTCAGGTATTTTGATGCTCCATTCTTAGATAACTTTAAGGATTGTTATGTGTTCTTGGAAAATTGACACCTTTATCATTATGTAATAACCGTGTTTATCCCTGATAACTTTCCCTGCTCTGAAGTCTGCTCTGTCTGAAATTAGTATAGCCACTCCTGTTTTCTTTTGATTAGTGCTAGCAAGGTATATCTTTCTCCCTCTACTGACTTTTAATCTATATGTATCTTTATATTTAAGATGGGTTTCTTGTAAACAACCTATCTGGGTCTTGTTTTTTTTTTTTTTTTTTTTTTTTAAATTTATTTTTTATTTTCAGCATAACAGTATTCATTATTTTTCACCACACCCAGTGCTCCATGCAATTCGTGCCCTTTATAATAATCCATCCTGACAATCTTTTAATTGGTGTGTTTTGCCCATTGACATTCAACATAATTATTGATATTGTTGGATTAATATCTACCATATTTGTTACTGCTTTCTATTTGTTATCCTTGTTCATTGTCCCTATTCTTGTCTCCCCCTTTTTCTGCTTTTGTGATGTAAATTGAGTATTTTATGTGATTCCATTTTTTCTCCATTCTTAGCATATGTTTTGTTTGTTTCATTTTTTTGTGTGTTTGTTTTTAGCTTTTATTTAAGTTCCAATTAGTTAACATACAATGTAATATTAGTTTTAGATGTACAGTTTAGTGATTCAACACTCACATACATTACCTGGTGCACATCACAAGTACACTCCATAAGCCTCATCACATCTCCTATTTAACCCATCTACCCATTGACCTCCCCTCTGGTAAATCATCAGTTTGTTCTTTATGGTTAAGAGTCCATTTTTTGGTTTTCCTCTCTCTTTTTTTCTACTATGATTTTTTGTTTTGTTTCTTGAATTCCACATATGAGTAAAATCACAAGGTATTTGTCTTTCTCTGAGTGACTTATTTTGCTGAACATAATACTCTCTAGTTCCATCCATGTTGTAGCATATGCTTTCTAAACTTTTTTTAGTGGTTTCCCTAGAGTTTACAATATGCATTTACAATGAATTCAAGCCCACTTTCAGATAACACTATACCACTTCACAGGCAATGTGAATATCTTATAACAACAAAATAATCCTAACTCCTCCATCTCTTTTCTGGTATATTTGCTATCATTAATTTCACTTATACATAAGCATAGATATGGATAAGTATACAGAAGCAAATACATTGTTGCTATTATTTTGTTATTATAATAATTTTAAGTAAATTTTTATCTTAAATAAATTAAGAATAAGAAAAATGCAATTTTTAATTTTACCTGCACTAATTCCTTCTCTGATGCTCTTCCTTTATGTAGGACTGCATTTCTAAACTTTATCATTTTCCTTCTCTCTAAAGAATTTCTAACATTTCTTACAAGGCAGGCCTACTAGTACCAAATCTCCTTAATTCTTGTTTCTCTGAAGAAGTCTTTACTTTTCCCTCAGTTTTGAAGGATGATTTTGCAGGGTACAGAAGTCCAGGCTGGTGTTTTTTTCCTCACAACACTTTTACTCTCTAATTCCATTCTCTACTTGTTTGCCTGGTTTCCAAGGAGAAATCAGATTAGTTCTTTTTTTATCTTTGATCCTCTATTGATAAGGTGGGTTTTTTTTTTCCTATTTCCTCTGAGTTCCTCCAGTGTTTTTTTCACCCCTTTATCTTTGATTTTTCTGAAGTTTGCATATAATATACCTAGGCTTAGTTATTTTGGCATTTATCCTGCTTGATGTTCTCTGAGCTTCCTGGATCTGTTGGTTGATTTCTGACATTACTTTGGGGGAAATTCTCAGTCATTACTGTTTCAAATATTTCTTCTCTTTCTTTCTCTTTGTTCTTCTTCTGGTTTTCCCCTTACACACATTTTATACCATTTGTAGCTATCTCACAGGTCTTCAATTGTTTTTTGGGTTTTGTTTTCAGTCTTTTTTCTCATTGTTTTTCAGTTTGGGAGATTTACACTGAGATATTCTCAAACTCAGAGATTCTTTCTTCAGCCATGTTTAGTCTACCAATAACACCATCAAAGGCACGCTTCATTTTCTGTTACAGTGTTTTTGCCTCTAGCATTTCTCTTTGTTTTGTTTTGTTTTTTTTTAAATTTCCATCTACCTGCTTACATTATCCATCTGTTTTTGCATGCTATCTTTTATACACTAGAGACCTCTGGATATTAATCATAGTTAATTTAATTCTTGGTATGATAATTCCAACATCTTTGCCATATCAGAGTCTAGTTGTGATGCTTGCTTTTTCTCTTCAAATTGTATTTTTTGCCCTTTAGTAATTATATTTTTGTCTTGATTGCCAGATATAATGTACTGAGTAAAAGGAATTATGGTCAATGGCTCTTTAGTAATGTTGTGGTGAGGTGTAGGGGCAGGGGAAGTCCTATAATTAAGACTCAATCTTTTAGTGAGCTTTTGTCTCTGGACCGAACTTCACAAGAGTTTCTCAGGGTTTCCCCTTCTTTGAAGGGGACAGGATGGGTAAAGTTGGCTGAAGTTGGGCATTTTCTCCTCTCACCTGAAGCTCTGATAAAACTCCAGCAGGTTCTGGTTAGTTTCTTCTGAGGGTAGACCTTGTCAAGAATAGAATGCTTTGGTATATTTCAGAATGGTTCCCTTTACCCTCCCCCTGCCAGAACAATAAGGAGATTTTTCTCCCTATTCACTGTGAGAAGCTGGTAGAGTTCCAGAAGGTAAAACTCAAAAAAGTATGGACCCCAGTAATCGGGTTCCCCTGGAGTTTTTATCCCTCAAATTTGTTCACATGCATCTCTAGCAATTCATCAGTTACAGTTTAGGTTTCCTTCCTTAGCCACTGGTTCCCACAAAGGTTTCTACTTGTGGATTCCCGCTACGTTATGATTCTCTGTATTCGCCTTTCTCTCCAAGTTGAGGTGTAGCAATTAGCTATACATTCATTTCTCTTATGAATCTAGGAAGAGTCATTGATTTTTCAGCTTTTCCAGCTTTTTACTGTTGTTAGGACAGAATGGTGACTTCCACACTTCTTTCACTCTAGGTCAGAAACTGGAAAAGTTGATTTTTAAAAATTTGTATACAGTTAAGTTTCTCTTTGTGGTGTACAGGTCTAGGGGTTTTGACAAGTCCACACAGTCAGGGAATCACCATCCCTGCATTGTAGAGAACAGTTCCATCACCCAAAAAATTCCCTGAGCATAATCATATTTAGTCAATGATATGCCCTTACTGTTTCTTAAAGATCCTTGAGAAGGAAACCTTCATGAAGAGTGGTTTCACCCACTACTAGGAAACTTGATTGCTATGAGATACCCAATATTTTCACTGCTTATAGTACAACATGTGGGATTTCAGTTCAAAAGGAGGCAGAAACGAAATGAAGGTGTAAGAATCTGAACATTATATGACAAAATCAAGCTTTCTGAAAGCTGTAACTCTAATGCTTAATTTAATGTAGCAATAAACAATTAATTACTGAATTCCCATACTCATCTGATGCTAGGCAATTTGAGAAAGTCAGGAGACACACTAGGTTGAGAAAGGTAGGGCTAATAGGAGGCACTTCTGGTTAAAGGTGTTGGATTGAGCACATCAACCTTCATGTTCATTTCCCTCCTGACACCCACTCATATGATAGAGCAGAATAACAAGATATACCTTATAAGGACAATAAGAAAGGCTCACACACACAAAAGTCTTCAATCAAAGGGGACCATCCGTAGACAGTCTAATGGCTAACTCCCTCCCTCTTTCAGGTCTTCATTCTTCAAATACCACCTTTTCAATGTAGCCCACCCTGTTCACCCAATTTAAAATTAACCTGACACCAACACACCCCCCTCCCACATTTCTGATGACCTTTTCTTGCTCCAAAAATATCATGCATAACATAACTGTTTATTATGCCTATTGCTTGTTCTGTTCACTGATATGGAGCTAGAATAGTATTGATCACACCACAGATAATAAATTCTTTGTCAAATGAATAAATGATGATTGTAGTCAGTGGAAAGTCAGTAGATGGATGAGAACGGACTTAACAGAGCAGAGAAATAATACATAAATGCCTGTGGTAGAGGGACTAACAGGAAAACTATCCAGTAAAACCCAGGAGTTAGAAGCACCAGGTATCTCTGAAGGTGGGGCTAAGCCGGGGCTTGTTAATAGATTAATCATATGAGGATCTTTTTCCCACCCAGGCAACCACAAAACTCCTTTCCCACCGTTTTTTCCACTCTAGCAGAGGATCAGAGAAGATCTCTGTCTTGGGAAATTGATCCAAGATGAAGACTCACAGACATTGACATCTGAAGTTCAATAAGCAAAATCTGGAAGTGGAAAACCAAGAAATAGAAGAACTGTTATGAATTGCATAGTACTATCTGCCTTTTTAAACCATGCAACACATATTACCTTCACTGAAATGAAATAGACTAAAAAAAGAGATAACCTGGGGACACCCATTTTGTTTGACATCATCAAACAATTAGATTGATTTCTCAGATAAATGAAGTTTTTCTCTGAAAAACACAACTTTTTAAAACTTTTTATCATGTAAATATTTAAATGTACATTAAAGTAAAGATTGTAGAGAACCCCATGTATCCATGATCCAGTTTTACAGTTATGTTTTTAATTCTAATATTGTTTCTTTTTTATTCTTTATCTATTTATGTATCTTACTAGAGAATTTTAAATCCCAGACATCATACAATTTCTTTCCAACATACATTGTATATATTTTAATAAGTAAAAAAATTAGGGGCGCCTGGGTGACTCAGTGGATTAAGCCGCTGCCTTCGGCTCAGGTCATGATCTCAGGGTCCTGGGATCGAGTCCCGCATCAGGCTCTCTGCTCAGCAGGGAGCCTGCTTCCTCCTCCTCTCTCTCTGCCTGCCTCTCTGCCTACTTGTGATCTCTGTCAAATAAATAAATAAAATCTTTAAAAATAAAATTAGATCACTTGTCTAAGGAAGTTTCTCTAATTTCATACTTGTCTGACTCTTTTCTTGTTCTGTTGCTTAAAGTATTTTTTTGTATTTGTAAAGCAAGTGTCCCAAGCAGATTTGAATTTATATTGCATCACATCTGAAGGCACATCTTTTTTTTTTTTTTTTTTAATTTATTTATCTGACAGACAGAGATCATAAGTAGGCAGAGAGACAGGTATAGGGGGCATTGAGGGGGGGGGGGAGCAGGCTCCCTGCTGAGCAGGATCCTGGGATCATGACCTGAGCTGAAGGCAGAGGCTTTAACCCACTGAGCCATCGGGCGCCCCCTGAAGGCACATCTTACCTGATTGTCCCAGTCTTTGTGATGTGAAGCTGGATCAGTGTGGATTCAGAGCTTGTTGGTCTGACCCATCCATTATGATGTTTCCCATCAGCCTTTCACTCAATGATTTCAACACCCACTGATATCACATTAGTTGATTAGACATTGCAAAATGCCATTCCTTCTACATGTATGCATTGGTATTCTTCTACAAAATAGGACTTTCTCTCAACTATTTGCATATTCTGGGCAAAGCAATATAAATACTTAATACTTTCTATCAGTTTTTGGAATAATGAAGTGGTGCTTTAGCAATTTCCAAAAACATTCAAGAAAAGTTGCTTGTTGCTTTGTTTTGAAGAATCATTACAGACTTAGGTTTTAAAATCTAAGCTATTGAAGCACCATTTACATAAAGTATACTGCACCCATTGACAAATTATAACCTACCATGTATATAACCTACAAAGTCTAGCCTACTATGGAACCACCACGAAAATCAAGATACAAAACATTTCTATCACCCCCCGCCAAGGTTTTCTCATACCTTTTTGCAGTTCATCATCCCCTCCACTTCCAACTCCAGGCAACTACAGATCTCCTTTCTTTCACTTTTTACTTAGTTTTGCCGGTTATCATCTTCAATATAGATGAAATTATACGACATATACTCTTGTATCTGGCTTCTTTCATATAGCGTAATGTTTTTGAGATTCATCGATGTTGTTACATGTATCAGTAGTTTCTTTCTTTTTTAGTCCTGAGTAGCATTCCATTTTACCAATATACCATAATTTCTTTTTTTTTTTAATGTATTTATCTGTTGATGGGCAACATCAGAAACATGAGATGTTTCCAGTTTGGGGCTATTACAAATAAAACTGCCATAAGCATTTGTGTATGAAGTCTCCTTGTGGAAAAATGCTTTTCTCTTGGGTAAATATCTAGGAGTGGAAAGCTGAGTTGCATGGCAGGTGAATATTTAACTTTATAAGAAACGGCCAAGCTGTTTTACAAAGCGTGCTCTTACATTCCCACCAGTAACGTATGAGAGTTCCAGTTGTTCTGTATCTTCAGCAACCCTTGGTTTTATCAGTCTTTTTAATTTAAGCCATTCTAGAAGGTGTGAGAAAGATTTCTCATTGAGATTTTAGTTTGCATTTCCTGATGATAAATGCAGCTTGGAGCATCCCTCCATTGACTTAGTGACCATTTACATATCCTCTTCTGTGAAGTGTCTGGTCAGACCTTCTGCTCATTTTTTTTTTTTAAGATTTTATTTATTTATTTGACAGACAGAGATCACAAGTAGACAGAGAGGCAGACAGAGAGGAAGGGAAACAGGCTCCCCGCTGAGCAGAGAGCCCGATGTGGGGCTCCATCCCAGGACCCTGAGATCATGACCCGAGCCGAAAACAGAGGCTTTACCCCACTGAGCCACCCAGGCACCCCTTCTGCTCATTTTTTATTGGGCTATTTGTCTTAATGAGTTGTATATTCTGGATATAAGTCCTTTGTCTGATATAAGGATTGAAAATATGATCTTTTAACTCAAAAGTTTTTATATGTTTGATGTGTTTCAGTCCACTATAGTCATTATTCTTTTCAGTGTTCAAATTGCCCCATTTTTAAGACAAAGCTTTCTCAAAAAAGAACACGTTTGAACCATTTTGTATGGGGATATGTCAGAA
The DNA here is from genome assembly GCF_964662115.1 of Mustela nivalis. Taxonomy (NCBI): domain Eukaryota; kingdom Metazoa; phylum Chordata; class Mammalia; order Carnivora; family Mustelidae; genus Mustela; species Mustela nivalis. The sequence continues at coordinate 106,351,077 of NC_139026.1, read as the reverse complement.
ATGAATCCCAGTGGTTTTAAACAAAACCCACTGAACCCACAGTTTAATTTTTTTTTTAATAAGTCATGAGTGTAGTCTTAGTCTGATGAGGGAGAAATTGCTGATCACTTCTTTATTAAATGATGCCCATCACTATGGGATATGACTAAGGAAATAAAATTGGTTTCATAACAAGCATGGCAGAGACTCTTCAACAAAATGTGACTTGTTCTTCATACAACTTAGGAAACTATCAGCTTATTCCAAAAAAGTTGATTGATGCAGCTCAGCACATTTTTGAATGCTTTTTTGGAAGGTCTTTAGTTTCCATTCAGGAGTCTCACAAGAAAATCAACCTGTGCCCATCAACTATATTTATAAGCTCTTTAAATGGGAGTTTTGACTCTGAGCCAGGCACAGGACTAGATGCTTCAATCTATGGTCACACTTAATCCTACACAAATCCTGGGAGACGGGCATAATTATCTCTATTCTACAGATTCCGAAACTGACATCGATAACGATTAAGTGGCATGCCTAAAGCCCCACAGTCCCCAAGGATCAGAGAATACACTTAAACCTGACTCCCACTGCCCCACGGCAAAGCTCATCACAATGTATCATATCACCTCCCATCATATTCACTAGTTTCAGAAAAATAAAATGTACTTTTTAGATGGCAGAAGATTTGCATACTGTGGCTTTTAACATGTGCGGACTCCAAGGTGTGTTTAGATGAGATTTCAAAATCATTCTTGGCAATGGCACTTCCCAGAATAAGTCACCAGTCTCCCAGGCTGGTCAGAGAGGTCAAGGACGAGTGTTTTCCAATGTTACTCCATTTTTTATTTTCATACTTTTTTTTTCTCTTCCCTCTTTTCCTCTTACCTGTCAATTTGTCCTCCTGCTAATGTCTCCTGGTTTTTCTAATTGAGTGTTTTGTTCCTGTGTTTGTAGGACGAGAGCCTGAGCAGCTACACGCGGGTCTCTGGGATCACTTTGGACACTGAGAGACATCTGAGTCTGCGGTCTGATTTTGAAAGTGCTTTGATTTGGGACTTTTCACCTTTTTAAAGTTAAACTTTTTAAATTTTGAGGTAATTATAGATTCACATGTAGTTATAAGAACAAATACAGGGAGATCTTAAGTACCTTTTATCCCATTTCCCTCAGTGGTAACTTCTTCCAACATCATGGTGCAATGCTACAACCTGGATATTGACAATGATACAGTAACGATACATAACATGTCCACTCCCATGAGAATCCTTCCTGCTGCTCTTTTTTAGCCATGCCCACTTCCCTCCCTCAACCAACCATTAGTAATCCCTGACAACCACTAATTTCTTCTCCAGTTCAATAATTCTTTTCCACTTCAGTAATTTATAATAACAAAAATATTATTATAAATGGAACCACACAGTATGTAACACTTGGGATTGGCTTTTTTTCACTCACCATAACTCTCTAGATCAAGGGGTGGTTACATGTGCAGGAGTTTATTCCTTTTTATGGCTTAGTGGTACTCCACGGTGTGGACAGACCACCATCTGTTTCACTCTTCACACCAGGGAGGACATCTGGTTGTTGCCAGTTGAAGGCTATTACCAATAACACCTCTGTAAAGATTCCTGTACAGGTTTTAATCTGAATATACATTTTCAATTCTTGGGAGAAATACCTAGGAATGCCACTGCTGGTTCCTGTAGTAGTTGTATATTTAATTTTAAAAGAAATGGCTTAACTGTCTTCCAGAGCAGCTGTACTATCTTACATTCCCACCAATGGACGAGGGATCCCGATTCTCTGCATCTTCACCAGCAATTGGTGGTGTCCTTTTTTTTTTTTTTTTAAGATTTTATTTATTTATTTATTTATTTGACAGAGAGAAAGGGGGAGAGGCAGTACACAAGCAGGGGGAGCAGCAGGCAGAGGGAGAAGCAGGTTCCCCACTGAGTGGAGAGGCCAATTCGGGGCTCAAACCGAGGACCCTGGGATCATGACCTGAGCTGCAGGGAGCCGCTTAACTGCCTGAGCCACCCAGGCGCCCCTGGTGGTATACCTGGATTTCACTAGATTGTCTCAACTGTCCTTCTGTTGAGAGGTTGCCACTCAGGGTACCACCTGACTTTTATTGATCACGTCACTGTAACCTTTTCCCGTGTGTGATAAATTTTTCAGACTTTCCCTGCTGTCGGGGATCTTGAGAGTTTTGAGGCACGCTGGCCACATACTTTATAGAGTAGCCTTCAACTTGGGTTTGTTTTGTTTTTCTCATGGTTAGACTGAGGTCAGGAGTTTGGGGAGGATGACCACAAAGGTGAAGTGTCATCACCATCCCATCATATCAAAGGTACATGTGATCAACACGACTGATGGTATCAACCTTGATTGCCCAGGTGAGGGAGTGTCTGCTAGGTCTCTCTACTCTCTAGTTATCTTCCCTGTTCTCCTCCATACTTTACTTTTTGAAAGCAAATCCTTCGCACAGCCCACACTCACTCACTGGGTTGGGAGTTAAGCTCCATCTCTTTGACAAGGAAGCAGCTACCTAAATTATTTGGGGTTCTTCTGTACTATCTTTTGTTGTTGTCATTCTGATAGATATGTAAGAATATCTAATGATTTTGATTTTCATTTCCCTAATGGCCAATGAGATTGAACGTCTTCTCATGTGCTTAGTTACCGTCTGTAATCCTCTTCAGTGAAATGGCTCTTGTCTATTCTCTACTTGGATTGTTGTTTTTTTGTTTGTTTGTTTATTTGTTTTACAGTTGAGTGTAGGGAGATTTTCATGTCTTCTAGATAATGATCTATTTTCAGATAGGAAATTTAGAGATATCTCCTCCCAGGCTGTAGCTTGTCTTTTCATTCTCTTCACATGGTCTTTCACAGAACAAAAGTTTTTAATTTTATATCGTCTAATTTATTGGTTTTCTCTTTTATGGATCACTTCGGTGCCAAATCTAAGACCTTTTTGCTCTGCCCTGGATAGAAAGAATTTCACCTGTGTTTTCATCCAAGAGCTTTGTAAAAGATTTACATTTAAGTCTGTGATCCATTCCGAGTTCATGTTTTGTATGAAGAGTGAGACTCAGGACGAGATGCATTTTTGTGTCTTTGGGTATCCAGTGCTTCACCACCTTTGGTTAAAAATACTACCTTTCCTCCAAATGGCCTGCTTTTGAATCCTTGTCGAGGAGAAGTGACATACTTTTACAGGTCTGTGTCTTGGATCCGCATTCAGTTACACTGACCTCTGCCTCTATCTTTCTGCCAATAACACATAATCTTGATTACTCTAGCTATGTAATTAGACTTAAAATTGAGCAGACTGATTTCTCCTGCTCTATTCTTCCTTTTCGGAATTGTTTTGGTTATTCTATCCTCTGCTCTTCCATGTAAGTTTTTTTTTTAATTTTTATTTATTTTACTTTATTTTATTTTTTCAGTGTTCCAAGATTCATTGTTTAGGTACCACACCCAGTGCTCCATGCAATACATACCCTCCTTAATACCCACCACCAGGCTCACACATATAAGTTTTAGAACAAGATGGATATCTACTCAAAATCTTGCTGGGATTTTGATAGGAATTATATTAAATCTGTGTATCAGTTTGGGGAAATCTTTACTGTGTGGAATCTTCCAATGAATAATCATAGTTGTTTATCTATTTATTTCAATCTTCTTTGATTTCTTTTGTAAGCACTTTGTACTTTTCAGCATAGAATTTTATATGCTTTGTGAGACTTACACCTAAGCATTTAATTTGTTTAGTAAGTGTCAGTGGTATTCTATTACTACTTTTGGTGCCCATGCGTTCACTGCTAGTAGGTAGAAATATAACCAATTTCCATCCTGCAATTTTGCAGAACTTAATAATTGTAGAAGTTTTTACTAAAACATTACTTGGAATTTTCTCTGTAGACAATCATATCATCTGCAAATAGGAACACTTTTATCTCTCTCCTTGTGATCCATAAGCCCTTTGTTTCCTTTACTTGACTCTGTGCACTGGCTGGAACATCCTCTGCCATGTGGAAAGACAATAATAAGGGTGAACACCCTCACGATATTCCTGATCTAGAGGGAAATCATCTAATCTTTCATCATTAATTATGACATTAGCTGTAAGTTTCTTGTGGATGATTTTATCAAGTTGTAGAAGTTCCATTCCCTAGAATCTTTTTAATTTTTTTCTGCAAGTTTTTAGCATGAATGGCTATTGAATTTCGTCCAGTGCTGTTCTACCTTGGTTAATAGAATCATGAGATATTTTCCTTGTCAGTGTGGTAGATTGACTATCAAATATTGAACCAGCATTGCATCTCTAGACTAAAGCCTGCTTGGTTATAGTATACATTTCCCTTCACATACTGCTGGATTCTTTCTGCTAATATTTTGATAAGGATTATGTGCTGAAAGACCGGTCCATAGTTTTTTGTTTTCTTTTGTTTTGGGGAGGGTTGGTAGTATATTTGGTTTTCTCATCAGAGTACACCTAACTTCATAGAATACATTTGGAAATGTTTCTTCCTCTTTTATTTTCTGGAAGAGATTGTATAGAATTAGTGTTAATTCTTTAAATATTTTTGTAGAATTCTCCAGTGAAACCATCTGGCTCTGGAGATTTCTTTTTTCCCTTTTTTTTTGTTTTGTTTTGTTTTGGATTTTAAAATTATAAATTCAATTATCTTCATTGTTACATGGCTTTTTCAATTTAAAATTTCATACTGAGTGAGCTATGGTGGTGTGTACTTTCCAGGAAATCATCCATTTCCTCTGAATTTTCAAATTTACAGTATTCCATTATTATCTTGCTGGTGTTGGTAGGATCTGTAGTGATAGCCCCTGTTTCATTCCTGCTGCTTTATTACAGTTGGGAAAGAATGGTATTCTAGATTCCTTATTCAGCCTTTGCTGGCCTGGGTGGAGAGGAAGCCACATTTTTTTTTTCTTCCTGCAGTTTTGGCGAAAGTAGTGCAGTTATTGTCTAAGTATCTTCTGTGCTGTTAGACTGCCCCTTTGGCTCCAAAGAATGGGTTTTGCTGGCTTCGTCTCTGTCTGTTGGTGTTTCCAGGTTATAAACTTCTTCAGTGCCAAGCCTGGGATAGATTAAACAAATCACCACCACAACCACTCAGGGAGCTTACCACCATGCTGTTCCTTGGGGCCAGGGTCCCGAGCAGGTCTTCTCTCTCTTCTTTCAGAGTCTTCTCCTTCTCCTTCTCCTTCTTCTTCTCCTTCTTCTTCTTGTCTTTCTTCTTTTCTCCCCTTTCAGAGTCTATTTACATTTGTTTTACATATAATGTCCTGGGCTTTTCATTGTACTTAGTGGGAAAAGTAGGAAAAGGTATGTCTCCTCCATCTTTCTGGAAGTAGAAGTCAAGACTTCTCACTTTTAAGTAACCCGATGGACGTTTCATAGGAACTCTTACATTTAAGAAGTTTACAAAATTAACACACATGCATTAGGGATTGGTATGAAATTTAATTGAAGGATTATTGTGCAGTGTCAGAACATTAGGATAGTAAGGATTCAAAGAAGAAAGGGAACAGAAGGAAGACAGGGCAAACATCTGTATGTTCATGAGTGTTGTAAAACATTTTGTTTGGATAGACAAAAGCATACTCCTGCTTCAGCACCTGGGGGTTTGAAAATTAACTGATAGTTGTATAAGATATTCGTTTGTGTTTTTTTTTTTTTATTATTTGCATACGTGAGACTTATTTCCATGATATCCCACAGGACTCAATTCTGTCAATTCATTTAGTAGGTTTGGTCAGAGGCTCATATCACAGTGAGTCATATTACACAAATGATTGCATTATCCTGTATTCCCCCACATGGACTGGGGCTCTAAGGATACAATGCCAACTCCAGATGTGTCAAGACTTCTATTTCAAGAAAGAAAAATTCGCCAGTCGTTCCAGGTGTTTTCGAAGACATACTTGACCGGTTGCGGACATAACAGAGAGCTACGTGTTTCCATTTTTATTCAGAGGTGCTGGCATTGTGCTAAATACGGTCTCAGTTTCACGGAGCTTTGAGGGATAAAGAGATATGTGCCCTGCTCTTATAATGGGCAGTGTGGCTTTAATCAGAGTGTACAAATAGGGTGTGGGCTTGGCTGCTGGGCTCCTCTGGAGCTCCTTGGCTTTGTTCTTGCCTTTCAGCTGCCTCCCTCCCCACTCTTCCTCTCTCTGCCACTTAATGAAAGGGCTGGAGTTCTGAGGACCTTTGGATCATCAAATCTATCTCTGGATGTGCTCTTCATAGTAAAGTGGCAAAATAGTCCCCTAGAAATTTAGCCCATCTGATTTACTCTTTCAAACTGCAGAAACAGTCACTGTAATGGCTTGTAGTCTTCCCTCAGTCAAAAGATTGTCCTTGGGAGATACAGAAAAATAGCCATTTTGGTTGGGGAAGCCCTAGGTGACTCAGAAGTTAAAACATCTGCTTTCTCTTGATTTTCTTCATCTAATACTATTCTTTAGGTCTCAGCTTACCTACGAGTAAATCGTAGGTTCTAGGGACTCTTTGAGGACTAAGAGAGGCATTACTGGTAAAGTATATTTAGCTCCTAAGGGAATAATCATGTGGGCTACCATGTAAAGATCATAGTATAGGATAAGATTGTATCCAGTTGGGAATTGCATTTGGTTATAACAGAAACCTTGAGGTGGGGAGGAAAACTGGTCAAATAAATAGGGTTTTTTTTTTTTTCCGCACATAAAAGAGGTCCATCATTCTGCTTCATGATCCTTAATATATCGTCTCTACCCTTAAGACAGCACCCTGATCACAAAATGGCTACCGGGACGCCAGCAACCATGCCTACATTCCAGACACTAAGAAACTAAAGAGAAGAACAAAAAGCCTGTACCAGCTCAGTTAGTCCCTGCTTTGGAAGAACCTCCCAAAGCCTCACCCAGAACTTCTACTTACAGTTCACCAGCCCAAAGTCAGCCCCGCGGTTCGCCTCCTGGCGGCTGGGGGAGGAAAATGGCCTTTGTTTTGCCTGAGCACGTTGCCATCCTCACAGTCCAAAAGGGCTGTTCCTAAGGAAGAAGGGAGAAAGGGCTATTTGGCGGACAATCACAGCCTCTGCAACAAAAATGCTACAAGTTAACTTGTGTCTTCTTTTCTGTAAAAGAAAAGAAAAAATTCACACATTTGCAAGTAAGTGGTCATATCCACCGTCAATTTAGTTCATTCACGGCAAGAGCCTTCTGGGGGCTCCTGGCTGGCTCAGTCAGAAGACCATGTGACTCTCGATCTTGGGGTTGTGAGTTCGAGCCTCATGCTGGGGCTCATACAAATAAATAAATAAAATTAAAAGACAAACAAACAAAAAAAGCGAGAGCCCCCTCAAGCCGCCAGGCCACTGGTAAAGTACAGGGGTTCCATTAAAAGCAGAAAATATTCATGCTTCTCCGCAAGTTCCCACCTGTCTTCTGAGCTGGTTGAGCCCTAAATATCATTTCTAACAGAATTAACCTGTATGCTTTATGTAACAGTTTGCCGTACAAAGCACCTCCGTGGTCATGACCCATTGGCTCCTCTTCATACCCGGTGAGGGAGGCGGGTTGTGAATGGTTTTGTCCCCCTCCTGGGTGAAGAAGGTCAAGCTCAGATTTGCAACGGCTGGCCCATGGTCATGCTGTGGCAGGGCGGGGCTTCTAGATCTCCTGCCTCCAACCCCAAGCTCTTTCCTTTACACCATCTATCTAATAACCGCCAATGCCCATATGTGTTTTCTAATGTCATCAGCACACGTTTGTCTCCACAATCTCACCTGATCCCCAAAGTAACCATGTGAGGGAGACGGAGTGATGCCTACCATCGTCATTTTATAGCGATGGAAACCGAGTGGTGAAAGGGATAAATCAGGGGGATGAGGGCTGGAACACAGCTAAGCAGACCCATCACACATTCTTTTTCCTGGGATGACTCCCTCGGAGAGGCGGGTGTCCCTCGTGAGGAGGCCCTTCTCCCATGTTCACACACTGCCCGTGGAGTCCTGGGTGCCCCCTCTGTATAGACATGAGACCCTGGCCCACTCAGACTCCCTGCAGCCTGGGAAGGTGGGGGTTCGGGGACTTTCTCTACCCTCCCTGCGTCCTCCGCCGGCCCACCAAGCTCTGAGCCCCCTCACGCTCCCCGGTGGACCCCTGGGTGCCCCCAGAAGCCTCAACGTAAATCGTGTGAAAAAGGGAAAAAATGTTCCCGAGGGATTGCCCTGAGAGATGTTTTCTTTTCCCAGGAGATACATTTGCCACCAGATAAAGGGGCTGTGTGGAAAACAAACTTTCCAATGTTGTGCTTCGTGTTACTGCTTGCTTTTCCCCTGTCTGCCCCCTCTTTCTCTCTCTCTCACACACAGTCATGCATTTGAAGACACTACACTGTAAAACTAATTCCCTTCCACGGGGATTTGCTTTCTGGAAAGTATTTCTCTCTGGGACCACCGTCTTGGTTGTCTTCTTGATTCGGTGGCCCCGGTTCCCACTGTCCCTCGCATAGCACAAAGGCCCCAAACCTTGCTCACGAGCATTTCCAGGGAAGGGCGTGTCTTAAGATAAGCTTGCTTTGGAGAATTCTTGGTAATAGCAACGCAGATGCCTGAGAACTTGGTAAAAATCCGTAACTTCTAGCCCAGTTGCCACTGGTGCCAATGGCAGCAGGTCTGGTTAACCTAGCCTGGGGGAATGAGCTCACCCAGCAGGCCGCCTGGGCCCCCAAGATTCCAGCAAAGACTGACCAGAGGCTTCATCTATTCTGCTTCTTCCCACCCCAAAGATGTGTGCAAGTGTCCAAAGATAACTAGTTTCTAGAAGAGTTCAAAACTATGCATGCTTCGCTAGGTCACTAAAGACCCAACTTGATTTGTCTGTGGCAACTAGGACAAGAAAGTCTGTTTCTGCTTCTTCCAGGGAGCCCTCCTTGATCTGCCCAGTTTGCGGTGAACTGTCCTCTCAAAATCTGGAATGCTCTCTGGCTGTACCACTCCCACACAAACTGCTTTTTTTTTTTTTACTTCAGTTCTCCTACATCTGTGAGTCAAGTCTTCCCACACCTTCCCAACTGTCCCGCAAGCTTCCCAGGGCACCAGGCTCTCCTCAGACCTCTGGGTGTCCTCTGCCATGCCAGGCTCAGTGTACTGCCATCCCCAGCCTTGAGGCATTTGTTTTTGACACATAACATCACAGTTCAATAAACTACCACTTGCCTGACAACCTGCTGGGTATTTTGTATGTATCTTTTTATTGGAATATTCCCAACATTCTAAGAAAGAGGTATTATTATCAACACTTGGCAAAGTGAAGTTTCCTGATAATTTAGTAATTTCCCAACAACACAAAGAAGCAAAATTTGAACTCAAGGGACCGAAGCCTTGTGGGAGACCACCCCTGGAGCAGACGATCTACCTCCAGTCCCTGTCTGTTTCATAGTGTCTCGAAAGGCTTGCCATGCCTTCAGGGACTCCCCCTCTTCCCAAGTCTCAGTGGTTCTTCTGCTGGGTCGGTGGCACAGGGATAGAAGGACTCTGTTGGTCAGTGATCCTTGCCCTAAGGAAATGCCCAGATAGAAGTGGAAAGAGCAAAGAGCCCCATCCTTGCAGGGTAGGCAAGCTCCCCTTTCTCCACTTCTTCCAGGCGGCCCTTCCATCTCCACCCTGGGACGCTGGTAAAATGTCACTTCCTTCACTTACTGCAAAGGGCCTCAGTTGATTCCTCGCAGAAACCCAGAATGGTCATCCAAGAGAACTTACAAAACACTCTTTGGATCCCTTATATGCAGAGAAATCCAGACCAGCTGGATGATGTTTTCCTCCCAACGCTCGTAAAGCTGCAACAATTAAGAGAAAAGGGTTTGGCACCCCGGGGATGGGGTGGATTTCAGCTCCAGGCTCTGGAGAAGCTGCCCAAGGGCCCTGGGTGACGTCCCCCCCACAGCCCCCCCATGGCCCCTTGTCCCAGATGTCAGTGCCTCTTCTGCTTCCCCATGCTTCTGCTTCCCCATGCTTCTGCTTCCCCGTGCAGGGCCAAAATGCTGTGGGTCAGTGGTCAGGGTCCTGGCTGGTTTCAGTTTCTTTTCCTTCCATCTTGCAAAGGAGGCATTAGGACTAGATGGGAAAGCTGGGGATCCAGAGAGGCAGATTCAAGCCGAGGTGAGTGAGCGGCTTCACTGATTTCAGAGTCTGCTGCTGCCTCGATTTTCGGAACTCTCCAATAAGGAGTAAAGCCCAGCATCTCTGACCTTATGGCATGTTATGGGACAAAGCGAATGACAGAGTAATGGCAATACTTCCTCCCTTGTCCCGTGAGCCCTTGAGAGTCAGCACGTAAATTATTCTACAGCCCCCGTGTGAAAGGCTCCCGGGCTTCCTCCCCGCTCCATCCGTGGGAGTGCGCTGAGGAAATGGAATTATAAAGCTGCCCTGAGTAAACTGTAATCAGGAAGATAGATCTGCTGTGAAGACATATGTCCTAGCATCTCAGCGCCGAAAGAAGCCGTAAGGTTCATTTATTACAACGACACCTAAACCAGATAGAAACCGTGTTCAGGGCATCTGCTTGCTGTTTGGGGTTTTCTGCTCCTGGAGGGTTGATGAGGTCATGGCATCATCCTCTCCCAGAAGACCACCATTTACTTCTCGGAGGACACTCATATTGTCCCACTGAGATCCCCGTGGAGTATGGGGAATGCAGGGATTGTTATATTAAATTCTGCAGATGCAGAAACTGGGACACAAAGATGTTGGGCGACCTTGCCAACGTCATACGGTAAAATGAAAGCAGAACCGCAGTACAGTCCAGGTCCCTTCATCCCTAACGTGGGGCCCCTCACGCCAATCCCAGGGAGGCAGAGTTCTAACAGTCGCCATTGATAAGTAAGATACGGGAGCTCCTCGTCACAAAGCAGGATTAGAACTGGGAAGGGGCCACTAAAATTAGATCCTGGGATTTTATAGGAAATAGTAAAAAACGTGAAAAATTACACAACAGCTTATGAATATAGGCGCTAAAGAAAATAAAATGTGGGTTAGAGTTACCACTATAAGTGAAATCGTAGAATAATCAAAAACTGATTTGTGTAGGCAGGGTTTCTCTTGCCCAATTTTATGGTGACGTCTTTCAATCAATTTTTGCCTTTCAAAGTGTAGTGTACAGAGTCCTCCAGCAATGACCTCAGGGGTTCTTTCCTTAACCCTTTGATAGTAAAAGCTTTCTCTCTGGAGGCCCAACACCTTCTTTGCAGACCTGGCTACACCTGTTCACCCGCCACTGTAGCTAGGTCCTGTCCAGGTGACTCCAGCTGTGCTCTGCCTAGTCCCCTGACACCATTTTGGGTCACCTGAGCAGACTTGGTATCTGTGGCAAGGTTTGCAATTTTATTTTGTGAGGATATACTTGCATTAAAAAGGAATATTTAAGGGTGAACTCATTTTAAAAGAGACCAGTTCATTGATGAATATTTTTTGTACTGGAATGACATTTCTCCCCTGGTTTACTTCATAACTCAAGGTGGGGACCGTGACTTTTCAGATGACGAGGGCTGTTCCTCCACGTGCTTCCTTATTCCTAGCCAGACCCATGGAGATCCAGGTGGGTGGGTTGGATTATTTCCTAAGCAGGGGGTGGGGGAGTGGGCCTGAGCTAGCACCTACAGTCCTCATCCCTACTGATCATGTCTAGAACCAGAACCATTGGGGTGGACTCTGTGTGGAGGCAGATGGTCTCAGAACCCCTACTTGTCTTTGCTTAGGACATAATTTTCAGGCTGAAAGTAAGCATTCCCTTGGTGCCATAGATCCTTTCCCCAGCCTTCCCTTTGGGCTCTTAGGCTGGGCTAGGACCAGTGCTGCACACCTAAAGGGAGGACAGGCTGCCAGATGAGAATTCCAGGCCAGATGGGAGTGCTTCCTGTCCATCCATGTATTCATTCATTCATTCATTCATTCAGAGACTAGGGATCGAGTGACCTGGAAGGAAGCAGTGCCCCTCACAGGTCAGGTGGCTCTTCCTCCCTGCCTCTGCTCACTTATCCAAATAGCTATCCACCTGAGAGACATTTGTTGAGCAGGTAATAAGTGGTAGGCATCATTCTAAGTGCTGTGAGGGTAGAAATGGGCCTGACACAGACATTCTTCCCAAGGAACTCAACAGGCAGTTGAGGAGATAAGATGTAACCATGAGATGTTAATTAATAATTATTATCAGAAGTTTTAAATAGTTGGGGTGCCTGAGTGGTGTAGTCAGTTCAACATCTGGCTCTTGGTTTCCCCTCGGATTGTGATCTCGGGGCCCTGGGATCGAGCCCCGCGTCAGGCTCTGCACTTGGCAAAGAGTCTGCTTGAGAGTCTCTCCCTCTCCCTACCCCTCCCACTCATGTGTGTGCTCTCGCTCTCTCTCTAAAATAAATAAAACTTTATTTTAAAATAAATGAAACTTTATTTATTTATCAGAAAGAGAGAGCGAGCACAGGCAGACAGAGGCAGAGGGAGAAGCAGGCTCCCTGCCGAGCAAGGAGCCCGATGTGGGACTCGATCCCAGGATGCTGGGATCATGACCTGAGCCGAAGGCAGCTGCTTAACCAACTGAGCCACCCAGGTGTCCCTAAAATAAATGAAACTTTAAAAAAGGAAGTTTTAAATGGTTATATTTGGAAAGTGTATTAGTACCCCTAAGTGTGTCACCTTTCAGCCGTTCTACAAGGTATCAGGCGTTACCGCTTCATTTGTAGGTGAGTAAACGGGGGTGCAGGATAACTGGCTATCTGGCAGAACTAGGTTTCTCCTTATTGACTCTAGTGCATTCCAGAACGTCCATTCGTTAACCTTTGTGAAAATACCAGAGTTATTACTCGGGCGTAAATGGAATGAAGGATTGATACATGCTACGACGGGCAGGAACCTCAAACACGTGATGCTAAGTGAAAGCAGCCAGACACAAAAGGTCACATATCCTATGACTCCATGTGTGTGGAATATCCAGAAGACGCAACTCCGTAGAAACAGAAAACAGATGGGTGGTTGCCAGGGGCTGGGGCCAGGGAGGAACAGGGAGGAACTGCTCAATGGTATGGGGTTTCCTGTGGGGGGAATGTAATGTTTTGGAAGTAGAGAGAGGTGGTGGTTGCACATTAGTGGGGATGTACTAAATGCCGCTGAATTTTCACTTTAAAATGAGAGAGTTTCTGCTCTGTGAATTTCCCTTCAGTAAAAAAAAGAAAAAAAAAAGATTTTTCAGAGATACCAGAGTTAAAGAAGTGTAGAAGAGATCGACAGGAGCCCAGATATATATGATTAGGGCTCAGGGCCGAGTGCGAGTCCCCACCGTAAGGGTGGCATTCACTTTGCTTGGATAAAGGCTTCCTCTGTCAGGGACTTGGAGGCGCCAGGCGGCCATGTTGCCTTTCCACCAGCTCCCACAGCTCCCAGCTTCTCCTTCCCAACATGCCCAGGCTGTGAGATGTCTGTCTTCCCATGAACCCCTAAGCTTTCAGAGAGCTGGCCCACCTTTCTCACCACAGTGCCTGGCATGGCTCTGGGAACCGAGTGATTTGAACCAGCTCTGACTCCTCGTCAGTGGTAGCGCGATAACGGGCCTGGTGACACCGCAGTGGCTACACGCGTGAGCCCGTACACTGTGGGATCACTGTGCCCTACACCTGAAACTAACGCTTCATAGTGTGTCAACTCTACCTCAACTAAAAAAAATAGTCCTACACATGAGACAACTGCCACCGGCGCCACAAGGAGACACCAGCGTTGGCTCTGCTCCTCTTTGGGCCCCGCACTGCTGTGTTTTTGAGGCGCTGGGGCCTCTATCCCTACACTCCAGCTCTCCCCTGGTCTTCCTCAGCTCTGCAGACTCTGTGCCAGCGACCGCCCTGGCTCCAGCTCTTGGTCCTGAGTTCTGCTTCCTAACAACAATGCCTCTGGGTATTTCGTCACTGGCGGAGGCCTCCATTTGCTCCGGGCCAACCATACTGATACAGGACTTTAGTGGAACCAGGGGGAAAGTTCCTTCTCTTGGGGGAAAAATTTGGCTCCCTCTCCCTGTATTCTATAAGGAAAGCAGAAACAGTGAGCACAAGCTATTTACTCTGACAAACTCTGCAAGATTTTTTTAAACCTCTTCAAAGAGCTGACCGTTCTACATAAGGGCCTCTTCCTGGGCACAGAGCTTGTTTCCAGGTTGCATTAGGATTTCATCCCAGAACAACCAGGCTGTAACGAGTCCCCTCATCTTGCAGGTTGGAAAACTGGGGTCCAAGACTAACGACTCGTTCAAGACCCACAGGGAGTCCGTGACGTGGCCCAGCGTAGACGCAAGGCCTGTGTGTTCCCTGGGCCTCCTCCGGAATGAGCTGCTGAGTCAGGCTGTGAGGGTCTCTGCTGGTGGTCTCCAGCAGACGGGGACAACTGCCATCTGGAACGGGTTAGTCTCACTCCTGCCTGGAGGCTTGAGGATGGACTAAGTGACCCCTGCAGGTCCCTTTCTTCCCGAGGCCTCTCCAATTACCTTCTCTAATTTCCAGCAAACATGCTTTCTCTAGGGAAAAATGAATCCGGGGCTCTAGCTTCCCTTGGGAGTCTGCAAACGATTTCACTTTCCAGTTTGGGGAATATGAGCTCCATGAGAGAAAATGCGCAGCGGGCTGTCAGAAGGAAACGTTTCAACAACAACACACTATATATTTAGATTTTTCCCAGCAACTCATGCTCCTAGTGGGTGCAGCACAAACTGGGAGGCACACTCGAGTCCTCTTCCTGGGCCCCCGTCCCTTCCCCAGGGCTCTTAATTGGCTGGCTTCTCAGCTTGAGGCCTGGGCCAGGCCTCATCCTCGGAAGGCTGCCCCCCCCCACCTCTGCCCCACCTGGCCTGGGCGCTGGAGGTTAATGAGGTTGCTGCCAGAGTCATAGCCTTCTCCTTGGGGGGTGTGGACCCTTGTGCTTCCCTGAGTGTGTGGGCCACTTTTTGCAGGTTTTACCCTGATTCTTACTTCTCTGAATTTCTGTTTTCTGAACCCAAGCTAGGATGTGTGGCCTGACCAATGATCTCTCTGACGCTTTGGGCTTAACATTAAGAATGACAGTAGCTTCTACTTAAACTCTGGACTAAATGTCTCTTTTGCTGAGCACCGTCTGTGCGTGTGTCAATTGCTCCCACAGAACCACATAAATGTCTCTGAGGTTCAGAGACATTTAGCGAGTCATCTAAGGTCACCCAGCCAGGAAGTGATAGAGCCAGGACTGCCATCTTGCCCTGACTCCAGTGCTCGAACTCTCTACCGTGACACCAAACTCAGAGACATAGTTATGGGCTGTGCCAACAGTCATGTATAATTTTGACGCCAAAACATGGGCATTTCCCGGACCTTTTTTTTTTTTTTTTTAAGTTTTTTTACACTGTAAGTTTTTAATCATACAGAAAAACCACAGGATAGGAAATGAGCTCCCATCCCCCAGGCCAACAATTACCAACATTTCACCATACTTACTTCATCCATCCATTTCGTCTTTTTCTTTTTTTTTTCTATAGTACTTTAAAGAAAATTCCTGACATTGTGTCATTTTCCCCCTAAATACTTCCACATGTAGCTCTAAAGAGGGGAAAGGAGAGTGGAAGAAACGATTTCTTACAGAATCACAAAACCAAACACCTCATGCAGATAAATAAACATTTCTTCATATCCCCAATACCCAGCTCAGCTCGGATTTTTCCTCCCGTCTCAAAAATACGTCTTTCCATTCGGCGTGTTTTACTCAGGGTTTAAACAAGATGCGCCTCCTGCCTTTGGTCTCATGTCTCCTAAGCTGCTTACTTTATACTTCCAATCTCTCTTTTTCTTTTCCGTGTCACTAATTGTTAAAGAATTGGGGTCCATTGTCTGGATGAATGCTTCACAATCTGGATTTGCTGGATTGCTTCCGGGGGGCATATTTGACTTGTTCTTCTGTCTCCCCTATTTCCTGTAAATGTGTAACTCCAAAGGTTTGATGAGTTTCCTTTAATGAGCAAGAACACCCACAGATGGGGCAGTGTACTTCCTACTACATCCCTTCAGGCACACAGTGCCTGATTGTCCTATTTTATTTTATTTTATTTTTATTTTTTCAATTAATCTCCATACCCAACATGAGGCTCCAACTCACAACCTTGAGATCAAGAGTCATATGTTTTACCAACTGGGCCAGCCAGGTGTCCCCTGCTTGTCCAGTTGCATGCAGAGAACCATTAATGTGTTTGGGTAGTTCCCAGGTATTTTGATGGCTTATAGACACAAAATATTTAAAGTCCATATTGTCTTAGATTATCTGGACTATCTGCTATATTCTTTTAAAAAAAAATTTTTTTTTTAAGATTTTATTTATTTGTTGTCAGAGAGAGAGAGAGCACAAGCAGGGAGAGCAGCAGGCAGACGGGGGGTGTGGGGGGAACGGGTGGAGAGCAGACTCCCCGCTGAGCAAGGAGCCCATTGAGGACTCAATCCCAGAGTCCTGGGATCATGACCTGGACTGAAGGCAAACACTTAACAACTGAGTCACCCAGGTGCCCTTGGGCTATCTGCTACATTCTCTTAAGCGACAGGTTTCAAGACTATCTGTGTTACATGGGAAAACCACTGTTTTTCAGCTTCAATAGGGCTACAGTCGTTGGGGTCCTAAAGCCTCCTTTGTGTGGGAGAGAAAAGTCACTGCCACGGTGTTGTGGAAGAGCTACCCGCGGACAGGTAGGTGTAGGCAGTTTTTCCCTTGAATGCTATCTTGTGGGTGTGGGCTGCACTCATGAGCTAATGACCAAGGAATTGGAAAGTGCCTGGCCAACTGGCATCAGAGCGGCGTCACAGAGGTAGAAGGTACGGATCAAGTGAAGAAAGAGCCAGGCCCAGACCTTGTGTGCTGAGGGAGGCAGCTGGAGGCGGTAACTGGAGCCCAGAACTGGAGAACTACTGATATTCTCAGAGAAAGTAAGCGGGGGAGACAATGAGTTGGCAGAACTTGGACAAAGGAAGAGCCCAATTCAAGACTCAAAGCAAGGAACTGAATTCAGAGTAAGGAACTCCAGCAAATTTTGAGGGGTGTTTAGTGCTTGGGGATTGTATTTGGGACCAGCCAGAAGACACTTAGAATCACAGAGTCCTCGGACTTCAGGGTCCTATAAATCTCCATTCCAACTCCTGCTTTTGCAGATAAAGACACCAGGGTTCCAAAAAGAGGAGCCACGTACTGAAGGTGAGGCAGAGTTACAGCTGGGACAAGAAGCTAGTCTCCTGTTCTCACCAAGCCCTCCCCATCTCCTGATCTGCCCTGCTTCTTCTTCAAGGAACAGTGGCTGGTCCCAGAGATGTCCAATGGGCCTGAGGTGGAGGAGGTCTACACTGAGAAGCCAGACTTTATTTGTTGGTAAACCAGCATAAGCCGAACTTCTGTGATCAAGCCATTTGACCATAATTTGCTTTAAGTGTTTTTCTTTTAAAGATTTATTTATTTATTTGAGAGAGAGAGAGCACGGGCATGTGTAGGAGGAAGGGCAGAGGGAAAGAGAATTTCCAGCAGACGTCACGATGAACTTGGAGCTGACCTGGGGACTTGATCTCATGACCTGAGCCGAAATCAAGAGTAGAAAGCTTAACCCACTGAGGCACCCGGGCACCCCTTTGCTTAAGTCTTGCTGTTATTCTTCTCACTGTGTGAACTAATTAATGCTGATAATGGTGCGTTGGGCATGAGTGTAACTATAGAAGGTGTGGAGTTCCGTGGTCTAGGTTTAAAAATGATAGCCTGGAGCGCATCACTGGCTCAGTTGAAGGAACCTACCACTCTTGATTTTGGGATGAGGAATTTGAGCCCCGTGGTAGGTGTGTTGATTGCTTAAAATAAATAAATAAGTAAACTTTTAAAAAACAAACAAACAAACAAACAAAAAATCATTGCCCTGTAAATCCATTGTCCCATTGCAACAATTAAGGATGGAAGACAAGGATAGCACAGACATTCCAACTGAACGGTGTTGCTGGGCACTCCTTGATAAGTGATGCTCTGCTTGAGGGCTGGGACCTGGGAACAGTCACCTATGCATTCCTAGCACTTAGCAGAGGATGTTGCATATAATAATAAGTGGTACTTGATAAAGATGGCTAGTCAATGACTGAATAAATACCCAACAAGGCACATCATCTTAATCCCATACTTACCTTAATCCATGCCTCCTCGCTGATCTCGGCATTGTGTTCCAGAATAGTGGTCTTTAGATGATGCTTGCTAATTAACACCCTCCCTGCCACCACCCACACATAATTTCAAAAATTATTTGTTCTCTCTACCATCTGTAAGTCAACATCTGAAACTTTACCTCAGAAGTTTAAATATGTAACTAAGATGGTTGCAATTTTCAGAGTGTTGTAAATATTGGCATTTGAAAATAAAGTTCTTTTCTTTTTAGATTATGTATTTATTTATTTATTTGACAGAGACAGCACACAAGCAGGTGAGATATCAGGTAGAGGGAGAGGGAGAAGCAGGCTCCCCACTGAGCAGGGAACCCTGTGTGGGGCTCGATCCCAGGACCCTGAGATCATGACCTGAGCTGAAGGCAATTGCTCAACCAACTGAGCCACCCACGTGGCCCTGAAAATAAAATTCTCAAGTCACATTTTTACATATATCCAGTGGAAAATAATTACCATGATTATTTGACACACAACATCATCCATTTAAAAATTTATGTACAAATTCTTCTTTGTTGTTGGGAATTTTATATTGTTTCCTTTCTCCTTAAAATTGCATTTCTACTTCACCTGTTGTAATTTTATTCAACAAAAGGAAGTTCAGAAACATAACTTTTCAAAATTCCTGTTACTGTTATGGTCCTATCTATCTATCTATCTATTTATTTATGTATTTTGAGAGCAAGAGAGCATGAGGGAAGGAATGTGGGGAGGGGCAGAGAGAAAGGGAGAGAGAATCCCAAGCAGGTTCCCTGCGCAGGGTGAAGCCCAGCATGGGGCTCCATCTCATAACTCTGAGACCACGACCTGAGCTGAAATCAAGAGTTGGATGCCTAAGCAACTGAGACACACAGGTGTCTCTGTACCTTGTTATGTTCTAATTGTCAAAATTATTATTCTATATGAGGTTATAGTAACAATTATTAGTAGTACACAATTAGTGAAGACAATATAAAATAGAACACAATTCAATAAGAAAACAAACCTTTTTTTTTAAAAGATATTTATTTATTTATTTATTTGACAGAGAGAGAGAGAGATCACAAGTAGGCAGAGAGGCAGGTGGCGGCGGGGGGGTGGGGAGAAGACTCCCCGCTCAGCAGAGAGCCCGATGCGGGGCTCTATCCCAGGAACCTGGGATCGTGACCTGAGCTGAAAGCAGAGGCTTAACCCACTGAGCCACCCAGGCACCCCAAGAAAACAAACTTTTAATTAAATATATATATATATATATATATATATATATATATATATATATATCATACCCTGGTCATAAAACAAACCTCAACAAATCTAAAAGAATTGAAATAATATAGACTGTGTTTTCCAACCAAGTGAAACCAAACTAGAAATCAGTAACAGAAAGATAACAGGAAAATATCAAAACACTTCTACATAATCCATGGGAAGAGAGGAAGTCTCGAGGGAAATCCAAAAATACATTGAACTGAAAGGAAATTAAATACAGCATATCAAAAGTTATGGGACACAGCTAAGCAGTGCTGAGAGGAAAATATGTAGCACTAAATGCTTATTTTAGAAAAGAGGAAAATCTCGTATCAATAACCAAATCCCCGCCTCAAGAACCTAGAAAATGAGCAAATAAACCCAGGGTTAAGTAGAAGGAAGAAAATGATAAAGGTAAGACGAGAAATCAATGAAATTTAAAAATGGAAAAGCGATAAAGAAAATTTGTGATTTAAAGAGCTGATCTTTTAGAAAGATTAATAAACTTGACAAACCTCCAGCAAGACTGACAAAGAAAAAAAATAATTGAGAGATAAGACACAAATGATTAATATCAGGAATGAAAGTAGGGATATCACTACAGAGTCTGAAGGCATCAAAAAGATAATAAAGGAATTCTATGAACAATTCTACTCTCATAACCTTGACAACTTAGATGAAATGGACCAATTTCTCAAAAAACACAAACTTATAAATAATTATAAAAAATTAAATGCTGGGGAGCCACATGTAAACAAAGACATCTCCTGCTGTTATAACTCACCCAATGTGAAAGAGATAATCTGAAAAACCCTATGACAATTAAGAATCCATAATTTTAAGCACCCCCTCAAATCTCCAGACCCAGATGGTTTCAGTGGAGAAAGTTACCAAACACTTAAAGAAGAATTAACACCAATTTTAAACAATCTCTTTCAGAAAATAGAAGAGGAGGAAACACATTCTAGTTCATTTTATAAAGCTATGATTATCAAGATAACAGAATGAACCAAAGATGAAAGAAAGAACAGAAGAAAGAAAAAAAGAAAGAGAGAAAGAAAAAAGGGCATGAGGAAAAAAGAAAGGAAACTATAGACCAATAAACCTCATTAATACAGACAAAAATTCTTAATAAAATATTAGCAAATAGAATTCAACAACATATAGTAAGAATTGAAAATCTCTGGTTTATTCCAGAGATGTAAGGCTGGTTCAATATTTTTAAATCATCAGTGTAATCAACCAAATTAAAAAGTAAAACAAGAAAACATATATGATCATATCAACCAATGCAGAAAAAGCATTTGACAAATTTCAATATCCACTCAAAATAAAAACTTTCAGGAAAAAAGAAAAAGAATAGAGAGAAACTTCCTCAACTTGATGAAGAAAGTCTACAAATACGTCCATCTAACTTCACAGTTAAAGGTGAAAGACTAAATGCTTTCCTCCTAAAATTGGAACAAAGCAATGATGTCGGCTTTCACTGCTCTTATTAAATATAAACTCTTGCCAAGGCAATAAAGCAAGAAAAAGAAATCAAAGTCATATAGTTCAGAAAAATGAAATAAAATTATCCATATTTCCAGATCACATGATTGTCTTTGAAGAAAATTCCAAGGAATCTACAAAAGACAACTTGAAACAAGTAAATGAGTTTGGAAAGGTCACAGACAATGAGATAATCATACAAAAATCAGTTCATTGTTTTCCATGGACTGTAAATAGGCAAAAGGGGCACCAAAGTAAAAAATATAATACCATGTTACAATTAATCAAAAAGCCAAAATACTGATGTATAAATCTAATAAAACATGCTCAGGATGCATATGCCTAAAATTATACAATGCCAGTGAAAGAAATCATTAAGATCTAAGTGGAGAGACATGCTGTGTGTATGCACTGGGAGAACATAGCAAATATGTCAATTCTCCCCAAATTATACAACACACTTCTTATCAAAATCCCAACAAAATCCCAACAAGATATTTGGCAAATAGTCACAAGATTATTCTAAAATTTACATGGAAAGGCAAAGGAACTAGAACAGCCAGGACCAATTTGAAAAAGGAAAAGAAATTGGGAAAACCATTGCACCTGATTTGAAGAGTTACTTTTATAGGTACAATAAGTCAATAATCAAGACTGTGTGTTATTGGTGGAAGAACAGACACAGAGATGTATAGAACAGAACAGAAAACACAAAAATAGATCCACGCCTTGTGTCCATCTCTTTTTTGTCAAAGGTACAAAAGCCACTCAGTGGAGAAAAGATAGCCTTCTCAACAAATGGTGCTGAAGCAATAGGGTAGTCATAGGTAGAGTAAAAACAAAACAAACTGAACAAAACAAAACAAAAAAATCAACTTAAGTTTCACATGTTACACAAAAAGTAACTCAACATGGATCACTGTAAATTATAAAACTATAAAATTTTTTAGAAGAAAAAAGAAAATCATGAGGATCTAGGACTAAGCAAAGAGTTCTTAGACATAACACTAAAAGTATAATTGATAAAAGGAAAAATTGATAAATTAGACTTTATCAAAATTTAAAAATTTGCTTTATAAAAGATCCTATTGAATAGATAAAAAGTCAAGCTAAAGAAAGGAAGAAAATATTTGCAAACTGACAGAGTACTTAGTATCTAGAACATATAAAGAACTCTCAGAACCTAACGGTAAAAAGAAAGCAAACAATCCAATTAGAAAATGAGTAGAAAACATGAAAAGGCATTCTACCAGAAAGAATATACAGACAGCAAATAAGCACTTGAAAAACTATTCAAAATATCATTAGCCTTAAAGGAAATGCAAGTCAAATCATGAGATATCATTACGTACTGTTTAAAATTGTTAAAATAAAATAGACTTGAATCAAGAAGGTAAAGATATTCTCTACTACCACTCTCAATTTGACTCATACTAGAAGTCCCAGTTAATGCAATAAGACAAGAAAGTAAAATGTATACATATTCCGGAGGAAGAAATATAACTTTCTTTGTTTGCAGATGACATGATTATTTATATAGAAATCCCAAAGAATTCACAAAATAAAACCTTCTGTAACTAAAAAGTGACTATAAAGAGGTTGTAGGATACAAGGTTAATATACAAAAGTTAATTGCTTTCCTATATACCAGTAATGAATGTTTATAATTAAAAAATTTAAAACCACCATCATTTACATTAGCCTTCTTCAAAATGAAATACTTAGATATAAATCTAAGAAAATATATAAGAGATATATATGAGGAAAAATACAAAACTCTGATGAAAGAAATCAAAGATCTAAAAAAGTGAAGAGATATTCCATATTCATAGATAGGAAGACTCAATATTGTTCAAGTATCAAAGTTCTTCCCAAATGGTCTGTATATCCAACACAATCTCACTCAAAATCCCAGCAAGTAATTTTGTGGGTATCCGCAAACGGATTCTAAGTTTATATGGAAAGATGAAAAAGCCAGCGTAGCCAGCACAATACTGAAGAACAAAGTCAGAAGATGGGTACTACCTAACTTCAAGACCTACCATAAGGCTACAGTCATCAAGACAGTGTAGTGTTGGTAAAGGTATACACAAATAGACCAGTGGAACAAAATAGAGAAACCTTTACAAATAAAATCAACCAATGGAAATTCAAAGGAAAAAAGATAGTATTTTTTTAAAGATTTTATGTATTTATTTGACAGAGAGAGATCACAGGTAAGCAGAGAGGCAGGCAGAGAGAGAGGGAGGAAGCAGGCTCCCTGCCGAGCAGAGAGCCCGACGTGGGACTCGATCCCTAAGATCATGACCTGAGCCGAAGGCAGCTGCGTAACCCACTGAGCCACCCAGGCGCCCAAAAGATAGTATTTTCAACCAGTTTTGCCAAGAACAATTGGATATCTACATGCAAAAAAAAAAAAAAGGTAATCCAGACACAGACATTATAATTTCTGCAAAAATTAACTCAAAATGGATCATAAACCTAAATGTAAAAGGCAAAATTATAAAATTTCTACAAGATAACCTGAAGAAAATCTACATGACACCGTATGTGGCCATGACTTTCGGATATAACACCAAAAACACAATTCATGAATGAAGAAATCTGGTAAGTCGGACTTCATTTAAATTAAGAACTTCTATTTTATGAAAGACACTATTAAGAGGATGAAAAGCCGAATCAGAGACTGGGAAAGAATCTTTGCCAACACACATCTGATGGAGAATAGTTACCTAAAATATACCCCAAAAATCTCTTAAAACCCAATAGGAAAATAAACAATACAACTAAAAAGTGAGCAAAAGATCTGACATCTCATCAAAAAAATATATAATTGCCAATAAGGATAAAATATGTTCAACATAATACAGCATTAGGGAAATGTAAATTTATAATTTATAATTATAAATGTAATTTATAAATTTATAAAAACAGGTACTACACACCTAACACTGACAATAGCAAATGCTAGCCAGGAGATTGAAAGCTAGGAGCTCTCACCCATTGCTGGTAGGAATGCAAAATGGTACTGTTACTTTGTAAGACATGCTGGCATATTCTTACCAATTTTTTAAAATTATTTATTTATTTGACAGACAGAGATCACAAGTAGGCAGAGAGGCAGGCAGAGAGAGAGGGAAAGCAGGCTCGCCGTTGAGCAGACAGCCCTGATGCGGGGCTTGATCCCAGGACTCTGAGATCATGACCTGAACTGAAGGCAGAGGCTTAACCCACTGAGCCACCCAGGTGCCCCTGTAATTGCACTTCTTGGTATTTACCCAAATGAATAAAAAACTCATGTCCACACAAACTCTGTGCACAAATATCTGTAGCAGCCTTATTCATAATTGCCAAATAATGAATGTGCCTCAATGGGTGATTGAATAACAAATGGTGATACACCCATACAATGGATTATTATTCATTGTTGATTATTATTTAATCAGGAAATGAGTTATCAAAACATGAAAAAGGAAACCTTAAAATCATATGGCTATGAAAGAAATCAATTGGAAAAGACCACATGCTGTATGATTCTAAAAATACGACATTCTAAAAAGGCAAAACTATGGAGACAGTTAAAAGATAGTTGTAAGGGATTTGAGGGGAGAGAGAGGAAGGACGCACTGGGATTTTTAGGGCAATGAAGTTATTTTGTACATTGGTTTTTGATACTGTAATGGGCGATGTTTAACATTGTGCATTTGTCAAAACCCAAAGAACTTTAAAAGAAGAGTGAATCCTGATGTAAAATATGAATGTTAGTTAGTAGTAATGTATTAATATATGTTTATCAATCTTAACAAATATACAACATTAATTTAATATGTCAATACTAGGGGAAATTCTATGTTGGGGAGGGAAGGTGAAGGAGGAGAGAGAATATGTCTGTGGAAACTTTCTGTATTCTGCTCAATTTTTCTGAAATCTTAAAACTTCTGTAAAGAATAACATCTACTGGGCACCTGGGTGGCTCAGTGGGTTAAGCCTCTGCCTTCGGCTCAGGTCATGATCCCAGGGTCCCGGGATCGAGCCCCGCATTGTGCTCTCTGCTCAGCAGGGAGCCTGCTTCCCACCCCCACTCCCCACCTGCCTCTCTAGCCTATTTGTTATCTCTCTCTGTCAAATAAATAAATAAAATATTTTTAAGTGAAAAACAAAATATTAAAAAAAGAAGAACGCCTACTAATTTTTTTTAAGTGCAACCTCCCATAAAAAAGGAATTCCAAAAAAATTAAGCAGGAAACCCTCCCTCAAAGAGGTGGAGATTAACACCTAACCCCTGGAGGATGGTCTGCCCTTGGTAACTAGCTTCTAAAGAGTAAACTAACCATGGAAAGAAAGAAACAGTGTAACTGGACAGTGGACAAACCTGACAGACACTCCCTTGCATGGGTGATCAAGGTTGACATTATAGGTCATGATCGCGAGCACCCTTGATATGATGTGATAGCCATGACACTTCACCTTTGTGAGAACCCTCCCCAAACCCACGACCACAATCTAACCTTAAGAGAAACAAAACAAATCCAAATCCAAGGATGTTCTATAAAATATTGGGTTGGCACACATCATAATTGCTGAGGTCTTCAAAAATGAGGGAACTCCAAGAAAACTGTTACAGACCAGATAAGGCTAAGGAGATGTGATAGATAAAAGCACTGTGGTACTCTGGGTGGAGTTCCCCAACAGAAGAAAGACACTAGGGACAAACTAACGAAATCTAAATAAGCTGGGGCTTTTAGTGAAAAGTGATGTGTTGATGTTGGTTTCTTAGTTGTGCGGAGGGGACCAGACAAATGTACCATGTTAACAACGGGGGAAGTTGAGTAAGGGGGTACACGGAACTCTCTGTTCTATCTGTGCAACTTTTCTATCTAAACTGATTCTAAATGTTAAAGTCTATTACAAAATACTGTGCTTAAAAAGGATCACTCATGACTACCAGTGTAGATGGAGAGGAGCTAGAACCTTCATACATCGCTGGTGGAAACGAAAAACAGTACAAGTCACTCTGGAAGACCGTTTGGCAGTTTTTTAAAAATTAAAGATGCCAACTACTAAGAGATCCCACAATTGCACTCCTGGATATTTTTGCCAGAAAAATGAAAACTTATGTCACACAAAACTCTGTATATGAGTATTTATAGAGGCTGTACTATCTGATACTGTAATAGTTCCCAACTGAAAATAACCCAGATGTCCTTCACTGTCTGAATGGTTAAACAAATTATAGTATAACCATACTATGGCATATCACTCAGCAATAAAAAGGAACAGATCGTTGATACACACGACAGCCTCAATAAATCTCCAGGGAACATTGCTGAGTGAAAAAAGCCAATCCCCAAAGGTTGCATAGTTGACGATTTCCTATAGAACATTCTTGAAATGACAAAATAACGGACAGATTAGTGATTAAGGAGGGGCGGGATGGAAGAAAGGTAGGTGTGTTTATAAGAGGGCAACATGAAGAATCCTCATGATAATGGAAATATTCTGTATTTTGACTGTACCAATATCAATGTCCTGGTAATTATATTGTGCTATATTGTGTTGCAAGATATTACCATGGGATAAATCTACCCAGGATATCTCTGTGTTATTTCTTATAATTGCGTGTGACTCTATTTCTTCCAAATAAGAAGTTCAATTAAGAATTTTTTACTCGGGCACCTGGGTGGCTCAGTGGGTTAAGATTCTGCCTTCTGCTCAGGCCATGATCTCAGGGTTCTGGGATCAAGCCCCGCATCGGGCTCTCTGCTCAGCAAGGAGCCTACTTCCCCCTCTCTCTCTGCCTGTTCTCTACCTACTTGTGATCTCTATCTGTCAAATAAATAAATAAAATAAAATAAAATAAAGAATTTTTTACTCAAGGGGCGCCTGGGTGGCTCAGTGAGTTAAAGCCTCTGACTTTGGCTCAGGTCATGATGGGGGGGGGGGGGGTGTCTCTGCTCTGCGGGGAGCCTGCTTCCTCCTCTCTCTCTCTCTGTCTCCCTTTCTGCCTACTTGTGATCTCTGTCAAATTAAAAAAAAAAAATTCTTGGGCGCCTGGGTGGCTCAGTGGGTTAAGCCGCTGCCTTCGGCTCAGGTCATGATCTCAGAGTCCTGGGATCGAGTCCCGCATCGGGCTCTCTGCTCAGCGGAGAGCCTGCTTCCCTCTCTCTCTCTGCCTGCCTCTCCATCTACTTGTGATTTCTCTCTGTCAAATAAATAAATAAAATCTTTAAAAAAAAAAAAAATTCTACTCAAAAATTATTTCTTAATGAAATAGCTAAGGCTTTAATTTTTAATTACTTTATATAGCTATGGGTGATATTACTTGTTATTAGAATTAGATAGAGGGCAATATCTATTTTATTCGTGCTCTTCATTTTTATAGAAGTAGTGCTGGGAAACTTTGTTCACATAAATAAGTTTAGAAGGAGTTTTATTATAGCAATATGATTTAACTCTCTGAACTCTTTCCAAGTTCTATGCCAAAAATAACATACTGCTCTATCATCAAGAATTATTTTTAATAATCTATCAGCTGACAACTCGATTAGGTCCTCCTCTGATATCGTTGAAAGCAAAGAATTGGAAAACATCTGACCTACAAATACCTAGTGTCCAGTCTTTGCTGTCGTTAACTTTCTCTGTTCCTGAAGTGTCACCTAAAATGCTTCACCAACACCTAATCAAAACATTAAGTATCCTTGTTATTCTCTTTCTTGGAGACATCTTATAATTTGTTATACTTAGAAAGAGTAAGATAAGTTGAAATGTTGTTAATTTCAGTACACATTTGCCAAAAACTCGTATAAAATTATTTTACATGACCATATGCTTAATTTTTATTGTTGCGAAACTTTTCAAAGACGTAGATTTTTTTTTTAATTTAAGCTTCAGCTTTAACACAGTTTATGAATAACATCCACAATCATTCACAAATATTCACAAATCCTAGCCTAATCGTAGAACGCGGTCATCATTGTAAACTTAATCACCCAGGGTATATTTATTCTATGTCCAAGCAAAAATATAAAAAAATAAAAAAATAATACTTCTTAGTCTTCATTTTTCATTCTTCATTCTTCAATACCACTTAGTCTTCATTTTTTAATTCAAATCAATGTGTGTTAACATATGTCCTCATGATAAACATTCTGCATTCTACATTCTAATTCTTAGATGATAGACAGATATAGAGAGTGAGAGAGTTTGAAATCTTACATTTATTATTTATCACCTGAATGGAGTAGTGCATCACCACCTTGAATATTTCCCGTCTTAATTCACTTTATTTTTATGGAATTTACATGAAGTCAATATTTTCATTGACAATCATTGGGGTATGCATGAGGACATTCATTAAACAAAAAGTATCACTTTTGCTACCTCACTGTGTAATATATCTGAATTCAAAATATCATCCAAGTGGGACAAAGTACCCCTTTTCTAATGCCATGCTTTGCCCTTAACAGAAATATGTATAAGACAGGGAAAGACACAAAACTTTAGAGATTTATATCGTCTTCCTTAATATTTTCACTTGCCCACAGAGGTTTTTATACTTGGCCCAATTCACCATAGTCAGTTTGGGGGATGAATAAAAGTTAACATTTGTTTTTCTTTTTTATAAAGTGAACAAAGGGCTATTGGGAAAGAACAGAAAAGAGCAGAGAACCAGCCAATGCAGGTGATTTGTCCAGCAGGTCAACTTTAGGGATGGGTCAAAATGGAATTGAGGATCTGGAAATTGATTCTGTTAAATCAACTCATGACTGAATATCCCTTGGAGAGTCTTCCTGTCTCCTCAGGCACACTCATACTCCAGTTGGTAAACCACTCATTTCCCTTCTTGCCACCCACACACAGAAGCAGGTGTATGGAGACCTAGAATACTATCTGAACTTAAAGAACTTCTTGCCCATCATTTCAGCATTGTTTGATCCCTAACCAATGAACATATCTAGTTGGGTAATTGGTGTTGAATTTATACTTAGTGCCATGGTGAAGTATGAAGAAAGAGAAGCCAAATGTCTTCAGCAAGAAATAGTCCACAACAAGAGGCCAGAGAGACATGCATGAAGCAAAGATACCACACACGAAAGGTGCATAAGAATATGGTAAAAATATTTACACTTCTCATTGAAAGAGAGGTAGGAGACTGCTAGAGCGGTTGAAGGAACTGGAAATAAGGGATCTTAAAGATTGGGAAGATATTAGGAGGAGTTACATTTGTTTCAGAGATTCAGAAATCGGTACATGTGAATTTTGATGGAGTAAGTAAGGCCGATGGACTAATACTTTTTAAAAATGTCCACAGCTATCTCTTGGTAAATAAAAATGTTTGTCATTCTTTCTTATTCAAAGGTAATATTTTGTTTTTGAGCAAGACTTCTAAATTCAATGATAGGACAGAGAGAGGGAGAGATGCAAGGGATAGAAGGAAGGATAGAGGGAGAGAGAGAAAAGAAAAAAGAAAGAAAAGAGGCATGGAGGAATGAAAGAAGGAAAGAAGAAAGGAAGACAACCAATTTGTCATCTCCTTAGAATTTCAGCTCAATTTCCAGACTGGTGGTGGTCAGATGTATTAATTTATACTAAAGTGTTAATGGCTTACACCAGGTAGACCATTCAGCTCAAAGATCCCTTCCAGTTCAAAGGCTCTGTGAAATGTTATATACATTAAGGAATCAAAGAAAAGGAAAAAAGGAAAAAGGAATCATAAAAAAGGTAGATTAGAGTAAAGGAATGGGGGAAGACTACTGGTCCTCCTCACTTGGGCAATCCAATCAGGAAACTCTTATGTAGTAGCAATAACTGAGTGCACCAATGGGTCCATTAGATGCCATCTGCCAGTAGATGGCGGTCTTCATATTAACTGACTTCACTGGACAGGCCCTCCTTTCTACAAGATTATATTTGTAGGGTTGGTTAGCTTGATGCATAGGTGCAGTAGGAGGCTACCTGAACATTGTGAGTTGGAGAGCCCTGGGTTAGGTCTCCACCTGCTCAAAATTAGCTTCCTCACTGACCCTGCCGTGTATGTCTAACATTCAAATTTATCCAGCCCTTGGTGTCAGGGAGGCAGGCATATCAGGCAGGAAGGGGAACTGAGGTTAGTCATTAACACTTTAGCAGGAACTAATATGGTATTTTAACTCCAGAGAGAAAAGACCTTGAAAAAAGGTTTTATAAGACTGATAAGTTCTACAAAGAGGATCTGCACAGTTTTGGCAGTTGTTTAGTTAGGGCATTCTATATTATAAGCTGGAATAGCAAGTAGGCACCTGAGTTACAGCCTTAAAAAAAGAAAGGCAGAAAGAAAATAAATGGTAGATTGGAGCAGATCGATTTTGCCTGAGATCAGACCTGGTCTCCCTGCACTGTTTCCTTCAGCTCCCATCTCATAATGGTAGACTGAGAGCCTGAGGGTTTGCTGAAAAGTCTATAAAGCTTCTCACGCCTTGGCTGTGTCCAGAGACTAGAGACCACCTGCTCACTGTCTACTCTGTTGCCTGCATTCCTGGATCTGTTTGGGCCAGCACTTTTTCATCTCAAGGATAGACTGAGAAGTGAGGAGACATAGACAAAGAGGGGCCAAGACAGTGGGACGCTTGAAATTGGTATAGTCCCTACGCCTTGGCACCCTGGGGAAGATGGGACCAAGTCAACAAGATACTGTCTTCAAAGACGTCAGTGGCTGTCGTGTGTAATGTGCCGACATGATCTGTGCAAGCTTTCAGGTACAGCCAAACAGGTAAAGAAATCGATCACAATGTGAAGTAAGAAAAAATTTCACCTTCTGTGATAATGATTATGTAATAATAGTAGTCATAATCATAATAACTCCCAAGTGTTGCACCATCATGGCAAAAACTCATTGTGTTTCACATGCCTGATCTCATTTCATAATTATAGAACTTCTGTGAAGTTATTACGATCACCATTTATGGACGAAGAAACAAAGGTAGAGAGGAGTTAAGTAACATACTAAGGGTGAACATTTAACCACTGGCGAGGCCCCTCCTTCCTTTGATTGAATAGGCTGCCCTGAGAGGCAGCAAGTGGCCCCCTACAGCCACCTTGAACCAGAGGTGGGGGACATGGGGCAGGAATGCTGTCAAGGAGACACACTGGATTCAAGGATCTTAAATGCTCTCCCAACCCTTAGGGTGTGGGGGTTGATCAGTCATTCAGCAAACATGCCTGGAGTACCAGGCAATGTGCTAGGCCCTCTGAGAGATCATGTTACTGAAAGGAAGAGGGGGAGAAGGGAGTGAAGAGAGGGAGGGGATAGAGGAGAACCTTCTAAGCCGTTAAATTCCCCTCCCCCTTTTTTCTTTTTGCAGTACAATTGTGGTGGCTACTATCTCACAGAAGTGGGGAACTGCTATATGATGGAGGATATGATCTAGTCTAAGGAAACAAGGGAGGTGACTTTTAAGCTCTGGCCTAAAAGCTGAGTAAGAAGTCTCTGCAAACAAGCAGGGAACAAGAAGGGGAGAGAGTTCCAGGCAGAGGGAACAGCCCATACCAAAGTCCCATGGCCAAGAGACCTTGGTTCTTTTGAGGCTCAGAAAGACCAGAGTGGCCGGAGTCAGAGTGGGAAAGGGGAGAGGGTCTGAAGTCACGTGGTGAAGGAAGCAGGAGGGACCCTGTCGTGCAAGCAGTTATGAGCCACGTTGAGACTTTGTCCTTAGATAAGGGGACGCGGAGTGGGGTGGGGGAGATACGGGGCTTTGAACAGGGGAGAAAAATGAAGAGTTTTGTGTTTTCAAAGGCTACTGCAATTGCTTCGTGGACACTGGAATAGAGGGGAAGGAGAGAAGACAGTAGACCAGTGAGGAGGTTGGCATAGGAAGAGGAAATGCCCCTCTATCTCAGTGGTTCAGAAGGCACCTCCCACCCACACCCACTGGTGTGCAGCTTCCCGAAGGGCAAGGAACCCCAGGAGGGGAAGATGAAAGATAGGTTTGGGACCTACTGTACATCTCCACCAGCCCAACCCACCAACAGCTGTCCCTGCTGGTCAACACACTTGATGCGGTTTTCAAATCTGCATCCAGCAATTCCCAGTGTCAAGCCAGGGTGTGCCTGGGGGCCCTTGTGCACCCTTCCATAATCAAGGACAGCTGTCCTGAGCTGTAGCCCCAAGTGCCCACCTCCTACACTGCCCATCACTATTGGTTCCTTCTCCATCACCCAGAGGAAGGTGTGGGAAGTTGGGGCTGAAGATAAAGAATTCCAGGCAGCAGCTAGGGAGTCAAAGAGAAGGAAGATTTATTCTGTGAATCAAAGTCCCAAATCAGATAATTATTCTAAATGCACTTAAGAGTTAAGAACGGATGCCTAATTCATGCAGATTTGGCAAGTGATGGTACCAACAAGCCACGTGGTGGGAAGAACAAAGGGTTCTGAATGAGGTCTATTGCTGATTTCTTTCCCCAACTTACTGGGTGGCCGTGGATAAGACTTTCGACCTTTCTCTCTCTGTTTCCTCACTCTCAAACAGAGATAATAGTATTTGTCACTTTTATCTTTCAAGGATGCCTAAACCTCAAGCTCACAAGAAAATTGTTCTGAAAGTTAAAATCTTGATACAGAAGGGAGGCAGTGGTTTGTTGGGACTGAAAATCAGATGGCAGGCTTGGGAAAGTGCCAGGCTTTGCTCCAGCTACCCACGATGTCATCTAGGGCTTTTCACTGGAGATCAAGACTTCATGTTCTTACATAAAGAACACCTTAGGGTCTACAGTGCCCCCACCAGACGTGCTTTTTCCACCACTTGCCCCTCACTTGTCCCTGCTCCCGCTAGCCCCCAGATTCTTAAGACTCTTAGCTGAGACCCTGCCAAGGTATCTTCAGTCGCGTTACAAAGCAGCTCTCCCTCTCCTCTGCTGAAGTCAGTGAAGAAATCCTTCAAATACAGTCGGTGGCCACCATAAGCCAGGGTTCTGGCGATGTCTGAGCAGGAAACGTCTTGAACAATAGGGCAGTGAGTGCAGGTTTTCATCTGGACTGGACTTCTAGAAATGACAGAAACCTGACTTCATTGCCGAAAGCAGCACCCTGTCACCCCCTGCTCCTTCACTATGGGAAAAAGCCCCTGTTGCATTTCTTCAAACATGTACCGTACCTCAAGGGTTTTATTCATCTGCTCATGGTCTGCCTCTCCACCAAAAAGAAAGCTCCCTAAGATGAGAAGCCAAGTCTGTCTTATTCAATACTGGAGCTCCAATACCTTAAACTATATCTGGCACATAGTAAATGCTCAGGAAATTTTTGATTGACTGAAGGAATGGATGTTGATTTTTTTTTTAATCTAGATATTGCCTGTAATCGGTCTTCACCCACCAAAATAGGTCTGCCAGGATATTCTCAATACCTAGAACCCCAAGCACTTGAAAAGCATTCAAGGAAGGAAGGAAGGGAGGGAGGGAGGAAGGCCAGAAATGAATATAAGCTGAGAAGTCCAGAAAGAATTCCTGCAAGAAAGGGAATCTGAGCTGGTCTTACAAGGGTTAGTCGAGTTTGGATGTATCATCATATTAATCTCGTTATTCTGTGAGGTCTGATATTAACAACGAGTTAACATTATCAGAGGGCTTGTGTGTGAGGTATTATTTGGGGCACTTTATCGCCATGTTTTATATTCCAGAGAACATATTTGGACCCTCGAATAAGCCAACCTGAAATAATTCTCAGCATTAAAAAAAAATCGGGTTTGACACATTCTTGTCATGGAAGTCAACCATTGTTCCAGAGACGCTCCGAACAGCTGCAGACCAGAGGAAGCCAGAGGAAGCTCCTCCCGCCTGCTGTTTAAGCAGCTGGCAGGTTAACAGAGACCACCCCAGACCCCGCAGCTATCAGCAGCTGCTTGCGCGGATGGAAATTCTACTGCCCATTGAGTCCAGCGGATGAGAGCAGAGGGAGTGGACTTGGCCATGGTACGACCTGCGTACGTCAGCCCTAACTTGCAGGGAGTTTTTGAGCCCCTCAAGGTCAACCAGCTAGCACAATTCAGGCAAGAGCTCTTCAGAGTTGCAGCAAGAACTCCTGTGTATGTCTGCCCTCACGTACAAGGAGGGTCACCCCACCTGCTGGCCTGGGAAGGTCTATGGGCGCGGGTCGCTATACACTTGTTTCCATACTTGCTTCAGCCCTTTGCGAGGCTGCAAAGCCAAACTCCTAGATCTGTCAAGTGCTGGAGGTGAAGGGAGTCAGAGAGAGTGTTTGCACTAAGCCTCGTGTCTTAGGGATGAGCCACTAGTTTGATGGAGCCTAGAGGGTCATCGTTGTGGCCCAGGTCACACAGCCAGCTGACGGCAGCTCAAGAGTCAAGCCTCTTGACCCAAGGGCCAGTGCTCTTGGGTCATTTTTGGACTAAAAATTTCTATAGTATTATTATTAGTGATTCCGTTATTTTTTCTTTTTTCTCAAGCAGCAGTCATTGGTATGTTATTAACAAAACTTGGGAATACTATTATCAAGCAAGTCAAAGTCAGATTTAACGCTAAGGGTTTTATTTAAAGTTAATCTTAACACTCATGATAATATGCTTCCGTTTA
The DNA here is from genome assembly GCF_964662115.1 of Mustela nivalis. Classification (NCBI taxonomy): domain Eukaryota; kingdom Metazoa; phylum Chordata; class Mammalia; order Carnivora; family Mustelidae; genus Mustela; species Mustela nivalis. The sequence continues at coordinate 106,316,571 of NC_139026.1, read as the reverse complement.
TTCAGAATGATGGAAGTTTCCAGGTGCAAGTATATCTAATCAGTGAAATTATAAACTTAAACTTGCTGTCACTTAAGATGCAATTAATGACTGTCAACACAAAAAACAAACCAGACACAAATGAGTTTTTCTCGGGCGATAGAATGGAAGATTTTCGGGCTTTGGAAGCAGACGACTTGGGTTCTAATCTAGGTTCTAGACTCTACAGTCCTCTAAAAGAGTGACCTCAGGCACATTGCTTAACCTTTCTGAGCTTTAGGTCCCTCGTCTTTCAATCAAGGATAATACAACAGATGCCATATACTTTTTACCACATGACCCTGCTGTCCTGGCCATGACAGCTTCCATCAGCGACCTCTTGCCATCTTCTATAGAAGAGCAGCTGCCTGAAAGTAGGTTGCGAGCCACACCAACAGGAACGCCCTGATGGGATAGTCACTAAGCCATCAGAGCTCCTGACAGGACATTTGAAGGGCAGATACTCTGAGAGGATCCAGAAAGAGACAGGATCCAGAAGCCTAGAGAAGAAAGAGGGAGGCACAGAAGCCACCAGGGAAGAGAAACATCAAGGCACAGGAAAGAGGAAATTGGACAGAGGATCAGTCACGTGGTGGCAGGGTTGATAATAACTAGTTAAGCAGGTCCAGAGGCATTTGCAAAGAGAAGGCAGTAATGGAGGTTGTGAAGCAGTAAAAGCCACAGATAGGCAGACCAGAAGGAAGATGGGAAAGGCATGGAGGCGCCTATGTGGCTCTGCTGGTTAAGTGTCTGCCTTCAGCTCAGGTCATGATCCCAGGGTCCTGGGATCAAGTCCGGCGTTGGTGTCGGGCTCCCCCCTCAGTAGGGAGCCTACTTCTCCCTCTCCCTCTGCCGCTCCCCCTCGCTTGTGCTCATTCTCTTTCTCTCTGTCAAATAAATAAATAAAATCTTAAAAAAAAAAAAATTAAAGAGACGGGAAGGGAATGCACCGCAGCCGTGCCCAGCAGCGGGAAAGGTGGGCCAGCACCTGAGGAAGAGCGGCCTCCGCGGAGGGAGGGACAAGTCCCCGAGTCGCTTCAGCGGCTGGGGTCCCACCACCTCAGCATAGCCCAGCAGCTGCTTTTTAAAACAAATTCTGGATATTACCTAGAGACAGAGGAAAAAAAAAATCAAACGTGCCCTTTCCCCTCAGGGAGTGCTTCATCTCATTCTCATAAAAGTAGAGCTAAGGAGCACCTGGGTGGCTCAGTGGGTTGAGCCTCTGCCTTCCACTCAGGTCATGATCTCAGGGTCCTGGGATGGAGCCCCGCATTGGACTCTCTGCTCAGCAGGGAGCCTGCTTCTGCCTCTCTCTCTGCCTGACTCTCTGTCTACTTGTGATCTCTCTCTGTCAAATAGATAAATAAAATCTTTTAAAAATAAAAAAATTAAAAATTTAAAAATTAAAAAAAAAAAAAGTAGAGCTAATAGGGAACACACAAAATCAAGGCTGGTAGCTAACCCTCAGTCTTCCTAACTCAGCAGAAATGCACCTCATTCCTAGGCCTGCCACGGGCCAACAGTGCAAGCTGGGAAGAATTGCATGATCCCTGTGGGGCTCCCCGTGTTCGCCTGCAGGGCCCGTGCACGGGGCTGGGGCAGCTTCCGGCAATGGGCATTTCCTCTTCGAAGGCCCCATCCCTACTGTCCTAATTCCCCGGGCCTTTGGCCTGCTCTCCTGCTGGGACGCAGCTTGCCTCTGCTCTGGGAGACAGAGGGAGAGCCAAGGGAGAGAGAGGAGATCAGAAAAATGGGTCAAGAAAGGCTGCCTCCACTTATTGCAGGGGAGGAGAACCCAGAGCCCCGCTTCATAGCCGGAGATTCACACCAGTCCTTCCCGGGGCCCGCTGGCATCGGGCCACTGTAAGCTGCGCCTTCCCCTCCCCAGCACCGGGCCTCTGCGAGCAGCCTCTCTGTGCTGGAGAGGGACCCAGGGACAGGGACGCTCCAGCTGCAGGCAAGTTCCTAGAAAGTCCAATGAAATGGATGTCATTCCTTTGCTGTGAGTAATCAGCCCAACAAAGCCCACTGGTATTTCCGAGTCCATTCCCAGTGCCCAGAGCCCGGCCCAGCAGCACAGCAGCTGCAGGGACTGGAATGCAGCTCGCCAGCACTTTGTCCCGGTTCTTGCCTTCAGGAAAGTCTCCTGGTCCGGAAGTGGAGAAGCACCCAGAAGGTCACTCTCCTCCATGCCCGGCCTCTGGGCCTAAATATTTTCAGACATGGGTGTTTGAAGACCCCCCTTTAACTCATCCAAGTACGGGGACCAGGGGAGCGAGGGTGGGGACAGGAAAATAATCGTCCTCATGTCCTTGATTTTCTACCGGAAGGAACTACAGGAGACAGCGAGGCAGAGAAAGGACAGCTCGGCCTCACAGTGGGGTCTCTGCACCCCCATCCCATCCCCAGCTTTCTCCTTCCTCTTCTGTCTTCGGTGTCCAGGACAGGCCTTCCCTGCATCCCTCACCTTCCAGGCCACTCATCGGAAGTCCGAGGCAGCCACCAGCCCTGGCTGTGCCCCGGTGCGGAGCTGCCCCTAATTCTCCGAGGAGAAGCAGCTGGGTTTTCCCTTACTGAGAGCCCATGGGCTGCCAGAGGTGGCACTGGGGTGGGGACACGTCTTTTACCTTGGCTTATTCAGTAGTCACAGCAGCCCACCCCCACCCCAGAGCTGTTATTACCCATCTTTACCACCAAGGAAACTGAGGCACAGCAAAATTAAAGGGCTTGCTCAAGCCCCGCAGCCTGTCTTTCCACTGCCTGGACAAACCCCCTGCGACCTCCAGGCCGATTTCAAAAAGACAGCAGCTCCAAAGTGCTCCCTGTTCCCCAACCAGCCCCATCCAAAAGGAAAGAATGGCACCCACACAGGCCACAAGCCACAGCTCCCTGCCCTGCAGCCCCAACAGGAAAACTCTGAAGTGTCCTCTCCCAGATGGGGCCGCTTGTCTCTCAGCATAATTTTCAGGCAGGCATTAACATTTCCTGAGCCAGATCCTGGCGGGAGCGTTTCTTCCACACACACTGCCTGGGGCAACCTCTGAGCTTTCCCCAGGGTGTAAGCCATAGCCCCAGAGGTAGCTGCGGGGGCGGAGGGGGGGGTAGTGAGGGGAGGGGGGCAGGGGCCAGTGCCCCTCGAGCCTGGCATCCTTGTAAACATCCTGATCATTTTGGATTTACCAGCTCAGAAAAGAAGATTCGTGTAAGCACACAGTTGCCTGTGGTCAGGGGGATGATCTCAAACTGCTTGTAGTTCCTGGGCCAGCAGCCAGCTGCCTGGGATGGTCAGAAGGTGAAATCTGAATGCTGGTGAATGGGGGAGCGGAAGTTCAGCAAGGCTGAGTTAAGCCCATTCATGAAAAAGATCTAGTCTCACTTCCTTATTGCCAGGAGTCGTGTGTGGAGGGTGTGTGTGCACACTGCTGTCTCACTTCGCCCCCACCCCACCCCTTCCTCCGGCCTTCCTTCCTCCCTCTCTTGCTCGCTCCCACTCCTTCTCTCCCCCTCCTACTCCCCCCTCTTTCTTTAGTTCTTCCCTCCCTCCTTGTCTTTCTTTCCTTCCTTCCTTTCTCTTCCTCCCTCCCTCCCTCCTTCTGTCTGTCGGTCTGTCTGTCTTTCTTTCTTTCCCCTCTCCACAAAAATCTAAAGTTCATCCTCAGGAAACTGCCAAAGAATGTGTAGCTGGTCTGTGGTTTGCTGAAAAAAAGCAAGCAAGAAAGAAAAAGATTCGTAGGAAGGCAATACCCTCTCCCTCCCCCAAAACTCCTCTCTCTTACACACACACACACACACACACACACACACAGACACACGCACACACACACACGCACATGGCATTCAGTAACATGAGTGTGAAAGGTTAAGAGTCAGATACACAGTCTGCCCTCTGGCTCCCGGGTCCTGCTCCACGTCCCCGTCCACCCAGCCATGTTCCCCCACGACTCCCCCAAGCCCCGCTCTTCTCCCTCCCAGTTCCTGTGGCTTGAGATGGCAGAGTCAGCCCCGGACTGAAGTCCAGCACCATCAGAGCTGGAACAGAGGACTGCTCAAGGCTGACCCATGGGAATTTTTCTGAGGTTTAAATCAAGACTTTCCCTTTGGGGAGAAATTCACGATGATTGAGTTAGGCCCCACAACAGCAGGTCACATGCCTCCTCGGGCAGGCTATGCTGCCACTAGTGGCATGATTTCCCAGCTTTCAGAAGGCCACTGTGGAGCTGTGCAACCTGAGGCTGGTTAATCTCCAAGAACATCAGTCTCCCCATCTGTAAAATGGGCTGATAATCATCATGCCATCCTCATGGAGCACGAGTACAGAGGTTAAGGTAATATACACAGAGGGCTTATCAGCATGGTGTGTGAGAGACGGGAAATCCAGTGTCATTGCCCAACCGCTGGGAGACTGGGAGCTCACTATTCCCCAAGGCTACCTGTTCCCTTTTTCCGTCCTGCTGTAAAGACAGCACCAACTTTGCTGAGCCTTTTGTGTCTTGGGATACACGGAGAGAGAAACTGGGATAACGAGACAATATACCTGCCTGGCTCAACTTGACCCACTCCCTGACATGCCAGGGCCTCAGAGCCATTCCCATGAGAAAGAAGATGGATGTCAGGGGAGGAGATGAAGCGAAAGGGCCCGAAACGGTTAAGTGATGCTAGAGATTTTCAGTGCCAATGAGCCTTTCATTGTTTCTCTCCATCTCTAACGGAGAATTGCTTACTGGGCACCCACAATGATTTCAGAGTAATCTGGGAGCAGGTGCACCTGTCCCCACAGCTGAGGCTGCCTCCATGGGTAGGGGGGGGGGGAGCAATTAGGTACTTTCCCTGCCTGTCAGCGACATCCCCTGTGTGGCTGCCCACCCCACCCCGCCTTAACATCTCATTCTCGCTGATCCTGCAGGTTGGTAAAGCAGTGTGATGACCATGATTATTCAGGAAGTCCTCCCGAGGAGGGAACAAAGTCATCTGGAGAGGTGTTACCCTTCTCTCCATTTTACAGACCAGCAAACTGATGCCAGAGAGATCTTGGTGGTTTGAAGCTGCCGCAGTTCTCTGAGCTGCTGTTCTGGCCGGTGCAGGTGGTTTCTCCAACAGATGCAGATGACATGGGACTCTGTTCTTATTCCCTCCTGTCCCCGGTTATTCTTCACTGAGCTGGGCAGGAGCTTCCAACCACCCCTCAAGTCGCCTCCGAGAAATGGGCCACCCCACGCCCCTGCCCTTGTTGTGATGTGACCCTAGGTTTGAGCTCGCAGTTGACATCATTGAGCGCTTCCTAGAGCCCCAGGGGTGGACACTCCAAGCCTACAGACCCCTGGGGCTGCAGAAGGAGAGACTCCCAACTAAGGGATCTCTCTCAGCACCTTCATTTCCTTCCTCCTCCACTCCCCTCCCCTGTGTCCCCAAGCCATCCATTGATAGTGAAAGAGAGGAAACATCTGCTCCGGGTTCAGCTCCTCTGCCCTTGGGTCAGGGCGACTTATAGGAAGAGATGGTTGGGGGGATTGCAGCCTTGAAATAAACCAACGGTTCCGCTGCAGCGCGCCCTCGCCCTGTGTCCTTCCCCTGCCCTGTCACCCTCCCAGCGAAAAACCTCCAACGACCCTCATCCCAGCCACCACCCAGCACACAGCTGCTGCCACCACTTCCAGAAACCAGAGAGATCCATGCCCAGAGTGGGGGCTCCAGGATGTCTCTGGCAAGACAGTGAAGATACTGACAGTCACAGGGCCAGGGTAGGACGTCACTAGACAGTCTTCCAAAACTCCCTACGTGTGGTCTTCCTCCAAGTCTTCTTCGTTCTCCTCTCCCTCTCCAATCACACTGGACCATCTTCGGTGGGTCATTCATTCTGTGCCACGCACTGATGCAAATTATTTGATGTCATCATCGTAATGGCCCTTCTTACAGGTGACAGAGTGAAAGCACAGAAAGGTGCAGGCACTCGGCCAATGTCACACAGCTGTGAAGTGGGCAGAGTTCAGAGGCAAACCCTATGGGACTCCAAAGTTTCTGTTTTCAGCCTCTACACCAAGCCGTCTCAAGAGTGTCCCCAAATCCTTTTTCCTGGCCCACCAGACCCACCGGAATTCAGGCACCAACCACCATCTTGAAACCACCGGTACTAGGCTACCGGCCTCCGTCTATCCGTCAGGAATGTTCCACTCACTCGTTTCATTCATGTTCCAAGTGAGGGCTCGAAATCCACCATGTGGTCAGCATGTGCTCCTTACTGAGGAAGAACCAAATACTTGACACACCATTCCTAACTTCCACGAGCCATGGGGCTGTTGGGGGTGGGGGGGAATGATAAATGGGACGGCGCGCAGACTAAATGTTCCCAGACCTTCGGGGGGGGGGGGCTACCTGGTTAGCTCGGGCCTGTTCTCCCCCTCCCATCTCCCAGTTCTCTTGTGGCTTTGAAAAATAAATCCATGCTGAGCACCCAGGGTAAGGGGTGTGACGTGCTAGTGCTTCAGAGACAGATGAGGTCCCCAGCGCTGTTTCATGGGATGCGGCCTGGGTACGGTGTGGACCGTCCACAGCACCCCCACACACACACTCCTCCCCGGGATCCCAGCTGGTGACCATCTCGAGGCGAAAGAGGACGGGAGCTAATGTCTGGTGCCAGTTAAAGAGGCCATAAATCCAAGAGACGCTGGGGAAGGCAGGCAGTATGTCACAGAAGTTGCGGTTTATGGGCAGAGGGGAGATTACAAGGGGATGTTGGGTCTTGTTGGGGGAGGGGGCCTGAGCGACTGACAGGGCACCAGCCTTGATCCTGCAGGCCACGGAGAGGTCACGACTCACACCGTGTGTCATGAGCCCTTGTTTGGAAAGGCAGAGGGAGGGGAGGGTGGTCTTCGCAGCTACCCTATGGCCACAGCGTTCCTGACAGCCGGCCCTCGGCTTCCGGGCATGATAGAAAGCAGCCATGATGAGCTCTGGAGTTGGGCAGATCCGGGTTTGAAGCCCAGCTTCGCTGTTACTAGCAGAGCCTACACAGGTCGTCTGAGCCCCCTGAACTGTGGTCCTGTTGTCTGTTAGATGGGCATAATAATACCGACTGCACCGTGTTGTGGTGAGAAGTCAATGAAACACGTGCATGAAGAATTTCACACAGCGCTCGACCTAGGCAAACACCCCCGCCGGCAGCTCTTCTTTGCTCCCGTCTCCGTGTCTGGGTGATTGTGCCAGTTCATTCCTCGGCTGGAAAGCGTGACAACGTGATTGAGTGTTTATAGACTCTCTCTCTGTTCTTAAGACAGTGCCCAGGGAAAAGGGCCCCATCTTCAGCAATATCATGCTGATGGTAAGGTGGTCTCACTCCAACAGAGAAGTCTGCAGCAGCTTGATCAATAACCAGCACTGTGCTGGAAACCTGCGGAATGCTACACACACACACACACACACACACACACACACACACACGCACACACACGCACACACGCACAGCCTCAATAAATGACTTATGTGATGAATGAATGAATCCCTTACATATGTGGAAAGAGAACATCTTTCAGGAGCATGCTGAATGGATGGTCCATTCAGCAAACAGACGTGCAAGCTTTCCCCACCTACTCTACCCCCAGGAATTTGGAAATGTGGAGAATGAAACTCTCAGAGAAGAAAACCACGTCGAGAACTGACACCACACCAAAGCAGAGTTTGGGATCACCTTCGAGACAGAGTGATTCTCTAGGCAGCCAGCCATCCCTGGCATGCATTTGGAGGGCTAGCTACTGAAAAGAGGGTTAAGTCCTAAGGGGGAGGTAAAGGAAAAGGGGCAGTAGAGAAAATCCAGAGCACGGGCCTGGAGAGAGCGTATCCTGGTCCTAAAAGCAGCTCTGTCTCTCTTGTAGAGAGGAACACATCAAATTATCGTCATGTGATATCCTTAAACGTTTTAACCCTACAACTAACCTCCATGTTTTCATTTCATGCTCGCCAAGCAGCCATATGACGGTACTCTGACTTCCAGCGAACTTTACCCTCAAGATGGTAGCCCATGGGCAGTTCCATGTAGATGTCCACAGCTGTCCTTGTCAGGCTGAGTCCGACGCATCACCCTGGGACCGCGCGAGATCCAGTGTCTGGACAGGAGGCTGGAGATCCTGATGCCCGCGAGAGTCACGCCACCACTGGCTTGTCTTCCCAGGAAGCCCCGCCTTCCCTTGCCCCTTCCTGGGGAGCTTTCAGTCTACACATCCCTGTTTGAAAATGCAGCAGAATACACGTAAACCCTGCAAGTTAGGGAGGTGTTTGTATGCCCATTTCTATAAACAAGGAAATAGAGACTCCAAAGGGTTCATTAATTTGCCTAAAGGCCCTCAACTTCGTTTGTGTTCTTTCCATTACCCTGTGCCATCTCTGCCTTTGAGGATTTTCCTCTCCAGGAAGGAAAGAAATCGTGGGGGTGTCTGGCTGGCTCAGTCATTAAAGCATGCGACTATTGATCTCGGGATCGTGAGATCAAGCCCCGCATTGGGTGTAGAGCTAACTTGAAATAATTTTTTTAAGAGTAGTTTTTAAGGAGCGCCTGGGTGGCTCGTTTGTTAAGCATCTGCCTTTGGCTCAGGTCATGATCAAGCCCTGCACTGAGCTCCCTGCTCAGGGCAGGGTGATCTGCTTGCGATCCTCTCCCTCTCCCTCTATCCCTCCTCCCCCTCTAAAATAAATAAGTCTTTAAAAAACAACAACAAGGTGATTGAACCAGTTTTCACCCTTAACAGCATGCTTCAGTTTTCATTGTCCCACATCTACAACACACGGTATTGTCAGACTTTTTAACTTTAAATTGTACCTCAGTATTAGTGAGAATATTAGTGAAGATAAACATTCTTTCTCATACTTTTGACCACTCAGCTTTCCTTTCCTATAAAATGCCTGTTTGTGTCTTTTGCTCATTTTTCCAAGTTATGATTTTCTGAAAAATTTGATGCATTCTTTATATATTCTGAATACTAATCCTTTTTGTTGTATAAGAATCATTTCCTATAGTGGGTACATTTTTGTTTTTTAGTGGTGGTTTTTGAGGATCAAAAGTTCTTCATTTTGACATGGTCAAAACTATATTCTTTTTTGTCATTTTGCTTATTGTGCTTTGTTTATAAAATATTTCGCTATCCTAAACTCACAAAGACACATACCAGCATTTTCTTGTAAGAGATTTAACATTTTGATTTTCACATTTAAATTTTTAATTCATCTGAAATGTATATGCATATACAGTGTAAACTGCAGAAAAAATTTCATACGGATAACTGATTATCCTAACACCATTTATTGGTTAACATACTACTTTCGTGCTGACTTTCAACGGCAGTTCTCTGATACCAGGATTCTTAATATGTATGAGCTGGTTTCTGGGTTTTGTCCTGTTCCATTGCCTATTTGTCTGTCCCTTCATCGGTACCCAAATAAGGATGGTCACTTCTTATAAGTCTTGATATCTTCCTCACTTTGATTTTTTTCAGGAGTTTCTCAGCTGTTGTTGGTCTCTAGTATCTTCAAATAAGGTTTAGAATCAGGTGGCCACATCCCATGTGAAAGAAAAAATCCCCACCTATTGGGATTTTTTTTTTATTGAAATTTCATTAAATCTAAAACTAAATCAAAATAAGGGAATCTACACAGGTGCACTAGTGCATCTTCCTACCCAGAGACATGGCTTTTCTTTTCCTTGTACTCAGGTATTCTAAATGAAGTTTGATGACTTTTCCTATTTTTCCTCATAAAAGTTGTGCATTTCTGTAAACTATATTCTGGAGTATCTTGTTTTTTGTTGCCCTGTGTTATCTTCTTTAAACTAAATTCCTTGGGTTTTGATGGTGCATAAACCTCAACTCTTGTATAGTGATCTTTTATCTGGCAATTTTGATAAACTTCACTATTCATCCTAGTAATTTGTCTGAAGGACCGTTTATGTTTTCTATGTAAACAATCACATAATCTGCAACTATGACAGTTTTGCTTTCCTTTCCATTCTTTATAATTTTCATTTCTTTTTCTTTCATTTGGACTGGCTTGGACTCATAACAACATTGAATAAAAATAATGAGAAAATAGCCTTGGTTTTTTGCTGAAACCAAAGGGAAATTTTTAAATATTTTATTATTATGTGATTACCTTAACTGTGTGTGTATATGAGCACAAGGGCACACATCCTTGAGTGTGCTAAAAAAAAAAAAAGCACCTTATCAGGTTAAGGAAGTCACCTTTGATTCCTAGCTAGGCAAAGACTAGGACTTTTATCATAAAGCAAATATTGAATCTTATCAAGCACTTTCTGTCACTATTGAGATGCTCATATGGTATTCCTTCTTTTAATGAGCTGTTAGGTAGCAAACTAAATTTAGTGATTTTTCTAAATCTAGAGAACTAAATTAAATTCCAGAAATGAATCCAATTTGATCATAACTTGTTATCTGTTTCCGATGGGACTTGTGTCAATATGGTAATGTTGTGTTTAGGATTTTACATCTATGTTCATAGTAAAATGGTGCTGTGACTTTTTTTCCTCTGCCAACTATGTTTCATTTGGGTATCAGGATTATATTGGCCTCATGGAATATCTTAAGAAATAAACGTTTCCTTTTCTTTTGCTCTATAGAAAGTTAAAAATAATACTGGAATTGTCTTTTTCTCTATTGCTTGGCATGCCCGTAAAAAATCATCTGGGATTTATATTTTCTGTATAAAGATGTTGTGAACTACTCATTATCAGATTTAATGGTTTTTCATTTTCTCGTGAGTCATTTTGGCAATTAATATTTCGCCAGTAATTTGTCTTTTTCACTTAAGTTTTCAAATGTATTGCCAGTAAATGACTTTCTCATATTTTCATTCATGCTGCATCAATAGTATATTAGACTCAAAGGCCTCTGTAACAAAATGCCCCAAACCTGGGTGGCTTACAACAGAAATTTATTATTTCGAAATTCTGAAGGATAGAAACCTGAACTCAAGGGGTTACCAGAATTGATATCTTCAGAGGGCTCTGAAGGAGAATCTGTTTTGTGCCTCTCTTCTAGTTTCTAATGATGGTTAGCAAATTGGGGCATTCCTTGGCTTGTAGACACATCATTCAATCTCTGCCTTCACCTTTACGTTGGCTCTCCCTGTGTCTATGTCTGTGTCTCTTTCTTTCTTGTAAGGACACCAGTCATAATGGATTAGAGCCCACTCTAATGACTGCATCTTTAACTTAATTATAGCTGTACAGACCTTATTTCCTAACAAAGTTACATTCATAGGTACTGGGGGTTAAACATATCTTTTATGAGCACGCATTTCAACCCATAGCAAGTAGTCGAATCTTTTTTGTTTCTTGCTGTTTGTGTGTTTCTCTTTATTTCTTAGTCATTCTTGCTGGTAGTTTTCAATTTTATCCATCTTTTTAAAGAAGCCTCTTTAAGCTTTGTTAATCTTATTTTACCTTTTTGTTTGTTTTGTTAGTTCTGTTCTTTATTAATCATCCCCTCTACTTTTTAAAAGATTACTTTCTTATTCTATTTTTTAAATTATTTATTTATTTTTCAGATTTTGTTTATTTATTTGAGAAAGACAGTGCAAGAGAGCACGAGGGTAGGGGAGGGACAGAGGAAGAGGGAGAAGCAGGCTCCCTACTGAACAGAGAACCTTATGCAGGGCTCAATCCCAGGACCATGAGATCATGACCTGAGCCAAAGGCAGACATTTAACCCTCCGAGCCACTCATGCGCCCCTATTCTAATTTTTTAAATTTGTATATTCACCTTGTTGCTATTCAGCATTTGCTATTCAGACTTTCTTCTTTCCTAGTATATAAGCATATGAGCTACATATTTTCCTCTAACCAATTTCTAACCACCTTTAACCATTGTTTTAAGTTTATTCTCCACATTTTAATATTCAATATTAAACATTTTCTAGTTTCCATTATGATTTATTCTTTACCCTAGGGTTCTTCAGAAGTGTCTTTAAATTTCCAAGCATGGAATTACATTTTTGTTTTTGCTTTGTTTTTGATTACTTACTTAATTTATTTGTAGTCATTTATGAAATCTATAAGGTACTGAAACTTCCCGAGACTTGCTTTATGCCATAGAATGTAGATAATTTTCTTAAGTGTTCCAAATATGCTTGAAAGAAATGTCTCTTTTCCATTTCATAGGTATAATAGAATTCTGTGTACATCTATTAGATCAAGGTTGTTAATTGTATTATCCAAATCTATATTTTTTTACTTTCTTGTTTCTTGATCTATCAAATATTAAGAGGGAATTTTAGTTTAGTTTAGTTAAGATTTTATTTAATTATTTGACAGAGAAAAAGATAGTGAGAGAGGGAACACAAGCCAAAAGAGTGGTAGAGGGAGAAGCAGGCTTCCCATTGAGCAGGGAGCCCAATGCAGAGCTCAAACCCAGGACCCTGGGATCAGGACCTGAGCTGAAGGCAGATACCCAATGACTGAGCCACCCAGGCACCCTGAGAAGGAATTTGAAATCTTCCCACCCTGATGTAGATTTGTCAGTTTCTCATCATGATTCTTACAGTTTTGTTTTATATATTTTGAAGTTATGTTACTGGTTACATACAAGTTTAAGCCTGATATATCTTTCCTATAAATTGAACCTTTTAAAAAAAAGATTTACTTAGGGGTGCCGGGTGGGTCGGCAGTTAAATTTCTGCTTTTAGCTCAGGCTCAGATCATGATTGTAGGGATGGAACCCCTTGTCAGGCTCCTTGTTCACTGGGGAACAACCTGCTTCTCCCTTTCCCTCTGCCTGCCTCTCCCCCTACCTGTGCTCTTTCTCTCTCTCTCTCTGTCAAATAAATAAATATCTTTTAAAAAAATAAAAATATTTATTTTACAGAGAGAGAGCACAGGGGGCAGGGGCAGAGGGAAAGAAAGAATCCCAAGCAGATGCTGCACTAAGCATAGAGCCCAGCATAGAGCTGGATCTCACAACCTGACATCATGACATCATGACCTGAGCCGAAATCAAAAGTCAGGCGCTCAACCAACTGAGCCACCCAGGCGCCATTATTTTATCCATTTTTGAGAGATTGTTTTGCAAGGGCTGTGTGTATGTGTATAATCTAGATTGAGAGAAATTTTCCCTCAGCACCTAGAAGCTTTCTTGGCGTCCTTTGCTTCGGCTTAATAGTCATCATCTAGCTATGAATACTCTTTTCCTTCTAGCTATTAACATCTTCTCTTTGTCTTTGGTGCTTTGTAGTTTTACTATGAAAATACCAGGATTGATCCTGCTTGGGATTTATAGGACGTCCAGATGCTGAAGAGCCATGTCATGAACTTTGTAGTCCAATCTGCTAAGTTGTACATTTAAAAAAGTATTGTTGGGGTGTCTGGGTGGCTCAGTCAGTTAAGCATCTGACTCTTGATCTCAGTTCAGATCTTGACCTCAAAGTCATGAGTTCAATCCCCACACTGGACTCCATGCTGTGCCTGGAGCCTACTTTTAAAATAAATAAATAAATAAATAGATAGATAGATAGATAGATAGATAAAAATTTTTTAAAAGAGAAAGAAAGAAAGAAAAATATTGTTAAACAATTGGCTCCAAAATTAGTTGGCAAGTGTGCCTGGGTGGCTCAGTGGGTTAAACATCTGCCTTTGGCTCAGGTCCTGGGGTTGAGCCCTGCCTCTGGCTTCTTGCTCAGTGGGAAGCCTGCTCCTCCCTCTCCCACTCTCCCTGCTTGCGTTCCCTCTCTCTTGCTGTCTTTCTCTGTCAAATAAATAATTAAAATCTTTAAAAAAAAAAAAACAAAATTAGTTGACAAAAGTATGATGAGAAACAGTATTTGCATAGTGTCAAAGTACCTCACTACAAAATATTTATTCATTACAAAGAAAAAGTCGGTGCCTTTATAGAGATAACTCCTGGAACACGCCACCTTAACCATATGATCAAAGTCAACTTCACCACTAATGAAATATGTTGACATCATGGACTTCCTAATATGATATACCAAGAAAGACACAGTATCACTGTGGTCTCCTCCCACACCGCTCCCAAATGCATTAATCATGTGAAAATTGCAGTCAAATCTGAATTGAGGGTCTTTCTACAAGAAATTAGCCAATGCTCTTTAGAGTGTCAGGGTCATAAAAGACGAAGAAAATCTGAGGAATCAACCTGGATTAAGGGATAATAGAAGAGCCATGAGAAATAACAGCTTTGTGTCACTCAGGATTGGATTCTCATCCAGAAAGGGAACATTGGTAGCACAACTGATGAAATTTAAATACGATCTACAGATTAATTAATCATACTAGTTAATAGTATAATTGTATATGATGTTAATTTCCTGGCTTTGATCACTGTGCTGTGGTTATGTAAGTTAACACATGGGGAAGCTGAGTGAAGGATAAATGGGAAGTCATTGTATTGTTTTTGCAAGTCTGAAGTAATTTCGTCAAGAACTATGAAGGATCTAAGATTTTACCCTGATTATAAGTGAGCAAACTAAGCTACTACACTTTCCTTGATGCTAGAAGAAGACACGACACTCCCGGGTCAGAAAAAAAAGGACTTCATTACATATGGCACCCCAAGCAACATAAGCTTCATAATCACACTGACTCTTCCAACGCCCCAAGTCCATAACGGTGACACAGGTGGGTCCAGATAAATGCTACATGGGCTCTGAGTTTGTATCACATGGCTCTGGAAATTACAATCTCTCATAAGAAGTTGTAAGCAAATCTACCTGAGCTTTTTCCTGAACAGAGACATCTTTATCTTATTGTAGAAAAAACCTTACTCTCCAAAGAGAGACATTTTCTCTGTTATCTGAGGCTGTTCTTACACAAACATTCCTAAGAAGGTAGTCCAAAACAAAAAGCTGCCCATGTATCTCTTTACAAAATGTACAGAAATATAACAGACCCATAGAAAATTCTCTCCTAAAAAATGCAAAATGAATAACTTAAAAAAAAAGAAGAAAAGAATCTAAAAGAAACAAAATTGAAGGCTTAGGAAAGGTGTTTTTAACCTCTGTGTTAAAAATGTGAAATTGAATCACCGAAAAGTGAAGGGACTTGGTTACATTATACTATCTTCCAACTATATAGTAAGCCCTTTCCTAATAATCAAATAAAAATTAAAATAAACAAAGGTCATCTCACAAGTGTCACTGTACCAGTGTGGATTTTAGGGTGTTGTGTTTAGAACTGAGACAATCCAAACAAAATCTAGATCAATACTCCCATGGGTACCAATACTCCCATGGGAGTATCGATCTATCAATACTCATCATCAAACCTATTCTCTCCTGCTGTATCCCCTATTATTCTATCTTACAGAAACTCTTTTCTAAGTGATTTCTAGACTCGAAATCCTTAAAGCCACCAAGTCTGGGGGGGAAAAAAAAAAAGAAAGAAAGAAAAGAAAACTTTTGTCAAAGGAGAAACTTAAAATCATGAAGGGAAAGAAGGAACAGGGAGTAAAAATGAATGGTAGCCGACCATCTTCGTTCTCAAAACGCCTGGCTGAGGTCACTGCATCTAAAAATGGGAGTTACACCAGGCCTGCTGTACATAAATGTTCAACTTCTTTCCATGGTAAAACCATTAAAAGAGGAATCTTGGAGCTACAAAATTAGCCTCAAGTGTGTGGACAGGCCCAGACCCTGCGCCCGAGCAGGACAATCTGGGGGACCATGGTCTAAGGCAGTGCTTCTTAAATGATGGTGAGCATCATGACCCTGGGAGTAAGTGGGGGAACACAGATCTCTGGGCACTGCTCCCAGAGCTGCTGATTCATCAGGTCTGGGGTGGGACCTGATAATTTGCATTTCTAAGATTCTAAGTATGCTGCTGCTGGTGGTCAGAGGACCCACCAAGTTCAGGGCATGAGTCAAGGTGCTGGTTTAGACCAGCCACATCTCCATAGTGTGCGGCAGGTGCTTTCTGCTTTCTGAATGGTGAGAGCCTGAGCAAGAAGCTGCTTGTTTTACTCTCTTCAACTGTCTCTTCCTCTGAGTAAGAGTCCACCATTTAAAGGAAGTACTAGGGGAAGACTGAAGGGAGCTGAGTCCTTCAGGGGCTCAGACCAAGACATGGGCCCAGTGGGCTGTCACCCCATCTCCAGGCTGCTAGGCCATTGTCCCTCTGCTTTTTGAGACGCTCCAACCCCAAACAAAAGGAGAACTAAGCGAAGGAGAAGTGAAGAAGAAACAGGAGGCCAACTGGAAGTGGCCAGACACGGGCATGAGAAGCTGTAGGGAGAAAAAAAGAGAACTGAGCCTGGAAGTGGAGCCCGTGTCAGAGCCACAGAGCCCAGGCGGAGGGGCAAAGCCAGGTCACGCTTAAGGAGGAGGGGGGTGTGGTGGGAGAGTTAGGACCCAGATTTCTAGACCAAGAGGGAGCTGGGAGGCTGGCCAGCTCTGCGTCTGACTTGCAGGGCCCCGCCACACTGTAGCACCATGTAGGCCTCCCCTTGTCCACCCCACAGCTGGCTGCAACCTTGTCATCGGGCCCTCCCGCCTTGCCGCTGCCCCTTGACATCTCTTGGGACAACAGTTGCAGCCTTTCCCTTCTTGCATCAAACTGCTTATACTTCCCACCACCCTGCCACTTGTCCAATCCCGCAGGGAGGCCATCAGGGAAACACACACACACACACACACACACACACACACACACACACACACACAACTTTGGGTAGAAGATTGGGGGAGGGGATGACAACTCTGGGGACTGCAGTTGATTTGCTGCTCCTTAGAGGACCCAAAACTTTTCCTTAAAGAAAAAAAAAAAGGAGAAGAGAGGCCCCAACTCCTGATTGGCTAGCGGCTGGACTCTGGAATGCCTCACGTACCGTATATGCTCACATAGAAGATGCTGTTGCGGGAGAAATGTGTCCTCTCTGCCAAGCCCGGGGGAAGGCAAAATGGCAGCAGCAGCAGCCCCCCCACCCTCCGATTTCCCCACCGAAGCCTTGTCTTCCACCCCCATCCGGGACTACCGCCCTCGCAATCCAGGGTTGCACGGGCCCCATCTTGGCTGGAAATGAAGGCGAAAGTATGTCATTGACAAGAGGGAGAACAAGGACTTCTCTGATTCTTTCCCTTGAGGCTCCTCGTG
The DNA here is from genome assembly GCF_964662115.1 of Mustela nivalis. NCBI lineage: Eukaryota > Metazoa > Chordata > Mammalia > Carnivora > Mustelidae > Mustela > Mustela nivalis. The sequence continues at coordinate 106,299,455 of NC_139026.1, read as the reverse complement.
GAAACACACACTACTGTTCTCCAGGGGGCTTCTCATAGGCAAGTATATACGGTACTTCAGTACTTCATGCGAGGAATGTTCTATTCACCATCTCTAACCTTTTTGAATAGGGGAAGGGATTAGAATGATCTTATAGCTGATCAATTCTCCGGTGCCTGGAGCACTCCTCCCCCACGACCTCCTGCCCCCAAGCAAGACCCTTCCTCTCCCACACCCACCACCTTCCCCCTCAACCAACAGCACATTCTTCCACCCCCACCCATGGCCAGGAGGGCTGAACAGAGCCAGGCAAGGAGAGGAAGTTTGTGTCTGAACGCGTGCTGCAGTTACATTCCAGAGGCAAACAGAAAATAAAATAGAAAGAGCTAGAGTTAGGTCACCACTGTTTTGTATTATCCACGCCTCTGCAACTCTTCATTCATGCAGATAACCACCAGTGGACAAGATTCCCGTCGAGGGTCAGAAATGGAGAGCCTCAGAGACTGTCTTGTCTGCCCTGCTCTGCTTTCGGTAGCTGGCTCTAAGGATCAGAGAGGTTCAGTGACCTGACAAAGGTCACACAGCCAGTTCCGAGAGATCCAGGACTAGCGCTTCCGTCTCCCAAAACGTGGGTCAGGGCTCATTCCATACCCACACTTGCTGTTTGTTCATATACGTGGAAGTATTTATTGACGGTCTCTTCCCTCTCACACAACTGTGGGTGAAGACAGAGGTCAGAGTGGTAGACCCAGGACTTCTGATGGGTGCGTTGTCCTTGAGGATAGGCAGGCCCCCTTGAGGACCGAGAAGGTCTCCCGACGACCATCTCACAATGACCGTTAGCCCGTTGCACAAACCCAGGGCAATTGAGGGGAACTGAAATTCGATCTTTCTCTTTCTTTCTTCCCCCCCTCCAACAGGGTCTGCGAGCCAGTGAAAACCCCAGCCAGACATACTAAGCACTCAGGGGCCTCTGAATCCCTGAGACACACAGAACAGCCCTGCCTGCGGACCTGGGGAGCTGCAGGGCACGACCGCTTTGCCTCCTTGTTGTCGCTGTCATCATAGCCAACGCGAGCAGGCTTTGCCTGTCCCTGTCTGGTCCATGCCCAGGCAAGCGTGCGTGTGTGTGTGCGTGTGCGTGTACGTGCACGCACAGACGTGGGAGCTCTGGCCTGCGTCTCTGTGTTCTTTCACACACAGCCGCTTCCTCTTCTGCCGCTCACTGCCTCAATCCTCTGAGAGGTCAGCACAAGGTTTCCATTAGTGAAGCACATTTTTGTGCTATGGATATTGAAGCAGGGGGGAAAGAAAGCAGACTGTTGTCCATGATGGATGGCTTTTCTAGAGGACTTCCCGGGGTGGTCCTTAAGGGGGCCGCGATGGAGCCACAAGAGACCCACCGCTTCACAACATTCCCTTGTTTCAGTTAGACATCTGGGTCGGGGTCTGTCTGCTCCGCCGCCGGCCTCTCCCACCTCCATTCATCCCTGTGCTGTCCCCTCCCCTGCCCCCCAACCCTCCCAACTTCCAGTTCACCTGAGCACAAAAAGTACTTCTTTCTAATTCTCCGTTTACAGCCAAAAGTAAAGTGTCCCGTGGGCCTGCTCTTGGTCCGGGGTACGGCTGCCCCTAAGAGGAAGGGATCGCTTGGGAGCCAGAGCTCATGAAATGGCACCCATTTTCCCTGCATTTTCAATATATCTATTTCCCCATTCGCAATGCTGAGGTTTTCTGAAGCTTTGTAAGCGTGATTTTCCACCATCATCGCCTGTTGTATCAACCTACAGACGGAATGTGAGGAGGCAGGCAAAACAGCAGTGCATCACGGGATTTTCAACAGCTTGCACGGTGCCTCAAACACAATCAGCATGTTTAATAAAAATAACTGGGAGTCTATGGAAACTTAGTTTATAAATCACTTTCCCTCAGCTCACTACACACCATTTGTTCATAGAAGAAGGAATGAGCATCCCAGAGCTTAAGGGGGCAGAGTGGGGAAGCAAATCCAGTCCCCCGACTTGAGGTCCCCTGCTGTTCCGTCTTGTCACCCTGATGGGGGGACCTAGAACCACCGTGGTGAGAAGGGCCTCTGCCCTCAGGGTGCTTTCAACCTAGCTCGGCTCAGAGCCTATAGAGGAAATAATACAGAACAATTCAGGGAAGTGGACACTAATAATGCAACACATAAACGCTTTGGGGAAAGATTGCCCCTAAAGACAGGAATGAATTGCCGCCCATTATCCCAATTCAACGAGGAGAAAATGGAAAGGCCATAAAGAATTGGAGCAGTTCACCCAAGGTCAAATCACTGAGAACAAAGGCAAGTTCATCAAATCTTTAATCTAGCTGAAGGGTTTTCAAAGAGCTTTTGGGGACAGGTGGAATGGCGAACCAGGGGCTCAGACCTCCCGGGAGATCAGTGTCCCCATTCATAGCTTTTTTTTCCCCTTCCTTCAAGATAGGAAAGTTCTCTCCACCACCACAGCAGAACTCAAAGTAAGCCACAAGATCTACTTCAAAAAGCTCATATGCTCCAAGCCTTGGACATTTACATAATAAAGTCTCTGAGAAGTCTTCCTGTCAAAACCAAATGCAAACTAACAAAAAAACTCAAAATAAGAAAAAAAGAAAAAAACCTCAAAAAAATCGGGGGAGGACATTTTTTCAACTTAATGTGATTTGAGGTTCCCACGTGGCCTGCGGAGCCCACGGCTTCTCTCCTCTCTCGGCTCCTGCCCTGTTCCCAGGATAAGCAAGATGACTTCTCTTCCAGGACCCTGTTCGTATATGAAAAGAAGCCTTGGTCTGGCTGGTTTCGGGAGCCAACCCACAAGCTGCCCTTCCAACACTCAGACCCTGCAGCTCTCGCATAAAAATCATGCTTATTTGCCTCTTTTACTGGGAGGACTCTCGGTACCCCGAGCCCATCCCTCCTAAGCACCCTCACCTGCCTCCTGAGTGCACGGCAGGTGTCCCTCAGACTGTGCCTCATCACCCCTCTTATGCCCAGTGCCTCGCATGGCATGGAGCTTGGCATATAAAATAGATGCGCACAAAAAGTATGAGCTGAGCTGAATGCATGGTACCTGTGAGTTATTCGAATACTTTTTCTCTTTTCTCCCCACCCCTTTCTCACCATAGAGACTATCCAGAGTCCCAAGAAGCTAAGTTGGGGAAACTTTGGGATTCTACCTTGAGAGTCCAATGTGCCCCAACCATAGTTGACTTCCCTTCCTCCCCAATCTTCCCGCCCCCGCCAACACTTGCTTGGCCTACAGCCCCAAGAGGAAGCCTCCACCCTAAACCTCCCTTCCTTCCCCCCCACATCTAATCCCCATGCCTGTTGCTTCTCTCTCCTCATTTTCATCCGCTCTGCTCCGCACTCCTTCCCTCTCTCTCCCTCACTCTCTTACCCTCTCCTCTGAATTCCCCCCAACTAGGCTTTCTTCCCATCTGTTGAGCTGTCAGTTTTGTTCCAGCCAAGCAGCTGGCTCCAAGGAACCTCTCTGTTTGGCTGGGCCCTGGGCCAATCCTTTCCTCCAGCTGCCCAATTCAGGATGATCTAAACAAGAAATGTATGTGTGGCCTAGTGCCTTCAAGGGATGGCCTTCATTGGTCTTCTGGGTTAAAAAGCACACTTGGAGAATATCCACATTGGGCTGGGGCAGCACATCTGGCCGGTTTGGGCATATATGACCATGGCCACTGGTTCTGCTGTCCAGAGAGAATGCAAGTCTGTAAGCTTAGGTATGGAGAGTGTCTTGGCTCCCTGCCTTGGGTCCTCCACCCTGTCCCTGAAAGAGTTTGGTACCAGGAAAGAACCAGGCTTGACTTAGAAAATCCAGATGTGTGTTGGAGATGAAGCCACACCACTGGAGGAGGACCCATGTCCTGTACTCACACTCGAGCTCCTTCTATGGATAGAGTACAAGGGAGAGCCAGGTAAAGACAGCGCAGATGGTTCTGCTGGTGGGGGACAGTGAAGTCTTCACTACGGAGGAGGTTGAGAGGCCCAGGGAAAAGGGCACGACCTACTAAATACACAGGCAAAGGGGCCTCACAGCCCCGGGCCCCAGGTGAAGGAGCAGGAAACCGGAATGTCTCCGGGTCCTGACATGTGGTTGTAATGATCACAGACCCCTTAGGCTCCAGGGGACCTCAGTCAGAGGTCATCTCCTCTATCCTCCTGCTTCCGGGCAGGGCTGGCTCTAAACTAGTCAAGATGTGCGGGCAGCTCTGTTCTTAGAGGTCCCCAGAGAAGGAAAAATGAGCCCTTTTTCACCAAGTATTAGACTCAGAATCTTGGTGTTGACTTTTTCCATCATCCAGAAAGGTCACAGTTGACAGAGGCTGCTTCAGGAACTGCTCTGTGACTAAGTTGGATATCTGGACTCCTGGGTCCTTGGTCAGTACTGCCCTGTGACCCCCAGTCTCCCAGGCAGGGAAGTTCCAGTTGCCCAGCGTTACCCCTCCAGCTGCTCTTCAGGCTCTGGTCTCATCTACATGATACATGTGAAATGGTCGGGACAGTGCTTGGCACTGGTGAGCAGCACTAACACAGTAAGTGTTCATTGTCATTATAATCGCTGCTGGGGTGGCAGCTCTCAGGGGATAGAAATCAGTTGTTTATCAATTTCCTTCTTTAAAATCCCCACTGTCTACTCTGCTATCCTAATAGCAAAGAGGGGATTTGGGGATCCCAGCTGAGACGTCTTCTCTGACCTTCCTCTCCCTCCACCTCCCCTCTGCCTCCCCAGCCAGGTTACCCACCCCCCACCTTCTGTGTGTTCCCACAACCACATGAGCTGACCTTTAGAAAAGGCAGTAGCACAGGACAGAATAATGGCCAGGGGTTCCCACTAGGGTAGCCCTGTAATTTATTATCCAATGCAAGATGCTTTTGAGAGTGAAAAGGGCTGCTGTTAATTATGTGGGACAACAGGCATCAAGCGGAATTTTCCCAGGCACAGCGGGACACTGGTCACCCGAGCTCTGGGTTTGAATCAAGTCTCTCCAAGGCACACCTTGGCAAATCCAGAGCAATTTAAATATTTTCAGCCCAGGTTCTTCTTGGTAAAACCTACTCAAGTAGAATATCTACCACCTAGTGTGGGAGATCTTGGTCTTTGGGATACATGAGGGTCATTCAAGATATTGGTTAAAACTGAAGGTGCCTAACCCAAACCCCATAATTCTGACCCCGGGCTCCAGGAGTGTGTCCTAGGACAGTGCATGCTGACAGATGGTCCCCGGCCCAAACTCCAAGAAACATTGTCTTTGAGCCTCACTAAGGACTATGAACATAACATAAGCAAAGCCCCTGGGCAGAGTGGGCCCCCATGAGTGGCAATTGTCATCACGCTCTTCCTCTGTATTTCCTTCTACTCTCTCGACCCTGTGAGCCAATCGGGGGTCAAGGGCTGTGTCTTACTCATCTTTGAAGGCACAGCACCAGCCTGGTACACAGTAGGTGCTAAACGATGCTCCAGACATTTTTTTGGGGATGCCCATTTGTGACATAGAGAGGTCGAACAACTTGCCTCCATCATCCAAATGTAGTGGTAGAATCAGGACTGAGCGCCCCAGCTGGGATGGTTGGCTGAAATGCAGAGTCCAGGACACCGCCTTGCAAGAAAACTTGTTCCAACTGTTCACGTTCCCCAGCACCCCCTCCGACTCAAGCTCAGCAGCCTGGGCTGGGGTGGAGCCCAGGTTTGCTGAGAAATCTGGCTGAGAGATCGGACCGTTATATGGGTTTCATCCTGAAATGACTTTGATTGAAAACTGAAAGTAAAACTCAAACCACCCACTTCCCCCCAACAAGTGCTGAGTTCAGCTAAGCCACTCCTGGCTTAAGAGGACTTGCTCCCTTGTTGGCCTGACCTCTGAACCCCAGTGAATGCCGTGCCTCCAAGACCACCTGTCCTCAACTGCCACAAAGACTTTGTTCTTCCCTTCCTTCACCACCCATGCAGAAGCCAGAGGCAGGGGTGGGGTGGAGGAGATTCCTTCTTCATGCAGGGTGGGCCCCCAGCCCCCTTACCAGCCCTGACTACTTTTTGTGCTCTGACCCCATTTAGTAAATAAGAACCAATTCCTCCACATAAAAAAATACATCAAACGTACATGATGGGCCAAAGCTCTTGAAAGTCACCTCATGCTATTTCCACACTGAGTTGGCACCATTCAAGTCAAAAACTGAAACATAACATTCAAAATACAAAAATAAGTATGAATGTATATAAAAGCAATGCACATATAGCAAAAACTCAAACATGGCGGAAATAGGATGGAGTTCCTATAACACCACCTCCTTTCAGAGTTCAGGGTATTTTTCATGCCATATTATAGTCTGTGTAGTAGGAACGCTACTGAAAGCGCGCTGTTACCTGAGGCTCCAGGAGATTGAGAGAATTTGTCCTGGGTCACCCAGCTCAGAGCTGGCAGATCCATTCTGTGGTGGCAAGAGAGAAACACAGAGCAAACTTCCTGCTCCTAGGGAGGGAAACAGCGGGAGTCTAGATCACTTGGGGAGGTGAGACTGCCTGGCCTATTGGATGCTTCTCTAGAAAAAAGAGTAGCCTCAGTAAATGCCCCAATTCTCCAGTGGTCTGGTCAAATGGGATGGGAATGAAGTATTGAAGGCTGAAATGTAATTCGGGGGTCACTGAGTCATACCTCTTGATTTTACAGAGATGAAAGCAGACCCAGAGGTCTAGTGGGAAGTGGACTGGGGGTCTTCTAGCTAGGCTCAAGCAGGCTTCCCTGTGACTCCATGAACCTGGATGGTTTAAAGGACCCAATTTCCTGCCCCTCTGTTTCCACATGCTCATTCCCATCTGGCTCTGCCTGCAACGGCTTTCCGCAATCCCCCTTCTCCCACTTCACAGAAGCATCTTACTGTGTCCCAGGTACCAACATGCCCGGGCAGCAAAGGAAGGACCAAGCACAACCTTGGCATCAGGAGAAACCTCCTTACCCCAGGCTCTTGTCTTATGCATTGGTTTAAAATCAAAGCTCCCCGTTAGAAATGGGGGTGCTTTTATCTGTCATGGGATACATTAAATTCAGATATATTGTAGAGCAGGGGCAGGAATGATGGCAATCCTTATTTAACAAGCTTACCTCTTCTTTCTTCCTACAACAATTAAAAAAAAAAAAAAAAAAAGCGCCCTGGAAAGAAGCCTGTAAGAGCAAAGCTGACAGGTGTCAGTACAAACTATTAAAGAGATTGTCACCTTACATCATCCAAGAGATAAACTCCTATCAAGTGCATGATCTGATAACAATCTGTCCTAAGATCAGAACTCAGGAAAGAGAAAATTGTCCCAGGGACATGTGCTAACACCCGCCCCAAGTGCTTCATGCTCGGACAACTTCTCTGTGACCGTAGCTCCTCGCACACGGTCACCCTCTGCCATCATTATTCCTATCTCTCAAGTCATGGGGATTTTCATATGTACTACACAAGCTTCCTTGAACACTTCTTTTTTATTTGATTTGATTTGATTTATTTATTTGACAGACAAAGATCTACAAATAGGCAGAGAGGCAGGGAGAGAGAAAGAGGAGGAGGAAGCAGGCTCCCCGTAGAGCAGAGAGCCCGATGTGGGGCTCGATCCCAGGACCCTGGGATCATGACCCAAGCCAAAGGCAGAGGCTTTAACCCACTGAGCCACCCAGGCGCCCCAAACACCTCTTTTCTAATGATCTTGTCCTCTACCCTACCCCAGCCACCTCCTAGAGCTGTCATTACCAATTATCTCCGTCCCACTGTAATTGCAACTTCTTGCAGCCAACTCGAAGCCCAGCTCCCATCTTTCCAGCTCTCTCCTCCGAAACCTCGATTCCTACAACCCTGGCTCTCACAGAACTTCCTCTCCATTGACCCTACCTCCTTTCCACTGACCTCACCGACTCTTTCCTTCCTTCTTTCTTTTTTTATTTTAAGATTTTATTTATTTATTTGACAGAGAGAGACAGCGAGAGAGAGAACACAAGCAGGGGGAGTGGGAGAGGAAGAAGCAGGCTTCCCGCTGAGCAGGGAGCCTAATGCGGGGCTTGATCCCAGGACCCTGGGATCCTGATCTGAGCAGAAGGCAGACGCTTAACAATTGAGCCACCCAGGCGCCTCTGCCCCTTTCCTTCTAACCTGCCTTAGAATCCACAGCCAATCACTAGGTTCGATCCCTAGTGGATATCCTCAGTTCCTGGCCTTTCTCTTGCTTTGTCACAGGAAGATGGGTGCTAAGATGCATAAGGCAACTGGCCGAGCTATCAACAGACACTTGGGGTAGGTTTATGGAAAGTTTAAGCATTCCTGATGCTTCTCAGAAACACTGGGGCTCCCCACAGCTACAGGGAAGACGGGACTCCAGCTGGTGTTACTGGAAGCCAAGGGGAAAGGACGCTCCTTGAAAGCTCAAGAATGCGGGGAGCCTTGAGTTACATGAGGATTTATGAGGAAGAAGAATCCTGGGGAAAAAAACCCAGCAGCTATGCGGATAGGGCCCTTGATCGGGCCTCCTGGGGACTCCCAGCCAGCCTCATCATTGCTCAGGACACAGCTCCCAGCTCCTCACGTCTCTCCTGTACTCACACTTTCCAAGAGAAAGGATCCACCTGGGTCATACGGTCATTGTCCCATGCAGAAGACCCCTATGGCACAGAGGTTTTACCAAGCACCTGAAAGGACCCCGACCACCGGCTTGGGCACCAACCCACTGGCCAGTCTTCTGTGACCAGGACAGCAGAACTGACAGTGCAGAGTGTGGCTACGGGCTTCGGAGGAGCTGACAGTGACAAGTGTGCAGAGGTCCTTCAGAGCGTCAGAGATCACATCAGCTCACATGCAAGTCTGAGAACCAGTTCATTTCACGTATCACCAATCCAGGAACCCCACACATCCACCTTCGAAGGGGATTTCACCAGCAGTCCCCAGGCTTTCTGAAACTGACTTGCCTTGTGTTGGTCGGGCCCAGAAAGATCTACCAGCTCCAAGGAAATAGCCACATTCTGATTTCACCTGCAAAGCCTGCGAGTGGGAAACATGCCCTATTTCTAACTTTGAACTTCATTGTACAGGAAAGTGCACTATGCTTCAAAGCAGATGGATGTGGGCTTGAATCCTGATTCTGTCTCTGTCTGGGTGGGAGACCCTGGGAGGCTGACTTACGCTCTCTAAATCTCTGTTTTCTCATCTCTGCAATGGGGATGGCCATGTTTACCTCTCCGAACCCTCGTGAGGCTTAATGACTTGTGTTTAACACCCTGCTGGCAAGTTACTACCAGCCCATGTTTGCTCATCCCAATCCCCTGGGAACCACTGCAGAGACACACAAACCCTCATAAAACGTTTCAGAGCTGTTTTCTGCAGCTAGGAAGCTTAAGAACCTCTACTGCCACTTGTCCTGGAGTCAGAAGATCTGGGTTCAAGCCCCAATATATATCTGATAATATCACACTCACCCTCCAGACCCCCACGTCCTTGTCTGTAATCCTGGGAACCTAGTGACTAGATGCCTCTACCGTCCTTGGAGCCTCGTGTCCTGGGATTCAAATACTCTGGTTAACCAACACTCTTCCTTTAATGTCAAGAAAACTTCCTATGGCTCCCAGAGTTGATTCCACCCAGAAAGGAAATGGGAATTCGGAGGGGCCACATGAAGGAGTGGACAGGAAGCCAGAGAGGGGGGTCTCCAAGCTGTCTTCAAGCAATGATGCCATACAGAATTGCTCCCCTACCCAGCCCTGGGCTTCTGGCCACCAGGCATCAACCAGACACCTGCCAACAAGCCCAACCTGTGCATAGAGGAAGGACAGGCTGGGAGGAGCAGGGCATTCCAAGGCTCTCTCCTAACCTGGCCCCACCAACCAATACAGAATGGCTTTCACTTGAAGGAAACAGGATCCAAAGGAGTCAAGACAGAAGGTTGTAAGACCTGAATTCTAGATCCTGTCCCGCCATCCAGGGGAGTGACCTTCGACCTGGCTCCCATGGCCAGTGCCATCCGTCCCACTCCCCCGCCCCTGCCCCCGGGCTTGGTGAGGAGGGGATGTTGTGAGTTGTACCATATCCACTGCTAAACACTCCTGCTCCATGCAGAGGTCAAGTGTTCCGTGCTGAGAGGTTTCTCCAAGCTCATCTGTCAGCTCCCTGGGAACCCGGAGCTGAGCATCTCTGTCTGATAAGTCTTTGGTTACTTCTTAGGGAAGCCTCACTATGTGCCAGGCACTGGGATTGACTCTTCATGTGTCATTTTCTCATTTAACTCTCACTCATAACATTAAGGGGCGATTGTCTTCACTTCTCGATGAGGAACTATAACTGGAAGTAGGTCCCTCACCCAAAGAGCAGTAGTTACGAAATGGCTGAACCAGGATGTTTTAGTGAGATCATTTTGAAAATGCAATTAATTCAAAATTCATGTTACATAAGGGTATGCAGCAAAAAGGCTCCCTCCCATTCCTGTGTCCCAGCCCTGCCCCCTCCTGCCAGATGAGTCTCCTAAATAGCTATCATTCCAGAGCTAGTCTCTGCATAGACATTTGAATACATATAAATATTCTTCTGTGTACTCCCTTTATCACAGATGGTCACGGACTATTGTTCTGCACGTTGCTTTTAAATTTATTTTAAACAAAATAAATAAATATTTTGAGGGTGGTCTCTCTCTCCTATGCATGGGACTTTGCAGCTGGATTTGTAAAGTCCTGGGCTCTTAGCAAAGTCTGTCCCTCAATGACTGTCTTTGGTTCAAGGATGGTGTGACCCCTTAAATTAGGAGGTGGGCGGACAGTGGGACGAAAAAGCTGGAAGACTTTGAGATCATGTGGGCACTCTCCTCCACCTACAGGTGAGAGCCCAGAAACACAGAATGGATGACTGATCAGACCACCACTGGCAGCACAAGCCCAGGAACCATCAAGAACAATACTCGTGATGAACGTCTATTGCAAGAGGTAGGCCAGGCCTGGAGGCTGTGGCAGAACAGTGTGCTGGGCCACAGCGCACGGGGGAAAACATCTGACCTGACTTTGATTTCTTCTAAGCAGAGAGAAATCTGGGTATGTGCCTTGGTCCTATGCTTAGGGGCAGCGTTTGGAGTTCAAAGGCACTCTTCCCCTGAGCCCCATTCCAGTCTCTTCCCTGACCTGGCCTTTGTTCAGGGAAAGGGACCATTATGCCCCCCGCCCATCTGGGAGAGCAGAAGGGAGACCCAGAGGGTGGGCTGGATCATCAAAGTGATGTGAGGGGGATCTAGGGGCCCACGTCACCGTCTGGGCTTCCAGCCTCCAGATTTCCCCCATTTACATTATGAAAAGAAGTTATGCTTGAAGGAGACTTACACAGCATGAAATTCAAACAAGATTTAAAGTAACCCTTCTTGGGGCACCTGGGTGGCTCAGTCGGTTGAGCGTCTGCCTTTGTCTCAGGTGATGATCCCAGAGTCCTGGGATTGAGCCCCAAGTTGGGCTCCCTGCTCTGCCCCTCCCTCTGTTCGTGCTCTCTCTCTCTCTCTCACTATCTCTCTCTCTCTCTGTCAAAAAAATAAATAAAATATTAAAAAAATAAATAAGTTGAGTAACCCTTCCTCTTGGAGTAGAGAGAACCATGTTACATAAATTTCACCTTGAGGCCAGGACACTGAAGGGCCAGATTTCTCCTTTGGACCATTCGAAAGAGCCTGGGGTCTGAGGAACAAATGATCTACCATTTTCCCAGGATGGTTTAGAGACCATTTTACTCAGAAGTCAGTAGTGGCCTAAGTGGTTTTGAGGCTTCTGCACTTGGTAGATCAGCAAAACTTCACAAAACACTTGGAGGACCAGCAAAAAGCAGATGGCTTTGTACTTTGCCAAAGAAGAACGTGTAGATAGATAGACACAGACACAGAAACACCATTTCTTACGACGGTTCTTTCCCAAACAAGGACATTTTAAAACAAAAAGTAAGACAATCGCAGGATAAAGACCCTCCTTCAAGGAATATATCATACACATGCACAGTCTTTATTTCCCCCTAGAACAGCAAAGTTTCTTCAAGGGCCTTCAGACATGCAGCGTGGACCCTCCTTTCGGACCCCCGTGTCGGACCACCGATGAGCCGTAAGTGGGATCTCTCAACCTCCGTTTCCTTAAAGTACTTTCAGTCCTTCCCCTTCCCTCCCCTCCTCTTCCCCCATCTCCCTCCTCCCCCCTCCTTCCTTTCCCCCATCTCTCCTTTTACTAATATTTGCAAGCACGTACAATGTTGTCACTTTTATACTATCTTTTCTTCTATGACACAGGTTTCTATAACATTGTGGAGCTCATCCAGAACTGATGAACAGGGAGACCACGGGTCGACCAAGTGCATGTTGGGTTGGTTCAAATGCAATTCACCCGAGCGAGCCAGCAAAGGGAGCTGGAGTAGCAAGAAGAGAGCGGCGTCCTTCAGCAAGAAAGGGACAAGCAGCCTGGGTGGCTCAGTGGGTTAAGCTGCTGCCTTCACCTCAGGTCATGATCTCAGAGTCCTGGGATCCAGCCCCGCATTGGGCTCTCTGCTCAGCAGGGAGCCTGCTTCCCTTCTCTCTCTGCCTCTTATGATCTCTGTCAAATAAATAAACAAAACCTTAAAAAAAAAGAAAGAAAGAAAAAAAGGGAAAAGCCCTCTGCCTGTCCCTCTGCGGAGGATAGGGCCCCTTCAGCTCTATTTTAAGAAAATTTAAAATGCGTGCCTGCACCTGGGCTCTGGTCCCCAGAGACTCATCCCAGGAAGCGGGTTACACTTCCTCCGGTGCCCACCTGGCTCAGCGTTCCCTTCCATCTGCACTACCCTGTAAACTATCCTGTCACCTGCGGCAGCAACAGGACAGTTGGCCCGGTAGCCTCCAGCGGAGAGCCGCAGTGTCTGAGCTGCCCGAATTTTCTCCCCAGCCCTCCATTACTGCCCCAGGTCAGATACTGTTACCAAGATGCCTACACTTTGGAAGGTGTGCCCAACCCTATTGTTTTCAGCCTGATATTTTTAGTGTGCAAGTTTTCAGAATGCGAGGATTTTCTGGAATTCCCATATTGAGTTTTAGCACACACACAAAAATTACACTCAACCAGTACTACTTATCTTTAGCTAAACTATAATATAATCATACCCATACTGAGCCACAGTTAAAAAAAAAAAAAAAGCATAGAGCTATGTGGAAAATCCTCACTGCAGAGTAAGTGAAAAAAACAAGTTGCAGAACAATATATACGGTGTGATAGATTATTCACGAGGTGGGGGGGAGGGGAACAACCTTCAAAACAGCACCTTTTATTTCCTATGGGTATATATATTCCATATGTTGCTAGGTTAAAGGGAGGCCTGCTAAGCACTTTTGTCTCTTAGTGGGATGGGGAGGAAGGCACCACAACATCGCCCTGACAGCTAGGCCAGACCCTTCCCTCCCGCCAAGGAGTCCTCGGCTTCCCCGGGTTCTCCAGTCCAGACCACACTCAAACTCAAGACCCCTGAGTTCTCTTCCTGAGAGTCCTAAGCCCACTTCCAGACCTGCGTGAATCCCCTTCTGGATCCATCCCCTGGACACCTGGTGCCTGTGAACACATCCTTGGCCCACAGGATCCAGGGCTGGGAAAAGAAATGAGGGCGAGGGGCCCCCGTGGCAGTCGTGGTGCCCAGCTACATCAGAGGCAGGCCCCAGCACCAGGAGAAGGGGCGGGTGCTGCCTGGTTCTACCGATTTTATCTGTAAGCTGCCAGTTTTACAGGGGAAGTTATTGTTGCATTGCTTGTGTCCTTAACAGTTAATTAAAACATAGTAAAAATAATTTAAAGATTCCTTATGCATCCAGAGATTGGAACTAACAGAGTCTTTAATGATAAACATTGGCTCCTGGGTCCTAGGGGGGAGGGAAAGTGGTGGGGAAAAGGAAGACGTAAGGGGAACAAACAGAGCCCCTATTACTCTAAGTGACAGGTGTCAATGACTTCCTAATTTTAAAGAAGTCGAGTATATTTTGATGGCTGTCAAGGGCCTTGGGGGTGAGGGTGGAATTCCCCAGAAGCAAAGGCCATAGCAGTTAGTGGACTTTCCACGCCACGACCACCCACGGCCTCGCATCCAGCACATGGCCAAGGCTCCAGGAAATAGTCCCTCCGGGGCCCTGGAGCACAGCGCATCGGGGCAGATGGTCAAAACCGGCTGTCTGTCGGAGGGGTCACAGACCAGGGGATTTCCTAGGGGTGGAGTCCTGGGCAAGGCCCCTGGGCTATTCTGAGGTGTCCCCCATGCCAATTCCAGGAAGCCTGCCAGGGATTATCAGAAAATTGTTATCTGGTCTTCAGCTGCATTCAACAACACTGGGGTGTGGTGGGGTTGCAGAGGGCAGGCCACCTGGTAATGAACTAAAAGAGCCCAGAACCAGGAAGCAGGAAGCTGGCCATTGTGTGTGTGTGTGTGTGTGTGAGAGAGAGAGAGAGAGAGAGAGAGAGACCTTTGGGCAATCCACTTAAGCCTGGGCACAGCTGGCCCCCCTCCCATGTGTAAGTTGGAATTATATTTTATCTCAGGGATAGATCAAAAGGTTGTGAAGAAAATGATATATGGGGGCACCTGGGTGGCTCAGTGGGTTAAAGCCTCTGCCTTCAACTCAGGTCATGATCCCAGGATCCTGGGATAGAGCCCCACATAGGGCTCTCTGCTCGACAGGGAGCCTGCTTCCCTCTCTCTCTCTCTGCCTGATTGTGATCTCTCTCTGTCAAATAAATAAATAAACTCTTAAAAAAAAAAAAAAAAGAAAGAAAACTATGAATGATAATGAATGTGAAAGCAATCCATGAACCTGAAAGTGCCTTGAGAATTAAGGACTCATTTCATTGGTTCAGCTCAGATGTCACCTCCTCCAGGAAGCCTTCCCTGGCTCCCTAGTCTGGCTTAAGGATTTCTATTATTTTATTTTCCCTTTTCTCTCTCTCTCTTTTTTTTTTTTTAAAGCATAGTCTAGTTGGCACACAATGTCTTTTTAGTTTCAGGTGTACAACACAGTGATTTGACAAGCTGTCCATTATGTCCTGCTCAGCACCAAGTATAACTCTCATCTGTCACCACACAGTACCAGTTACTATATTCCCCATGCTGTACCCTTCATCCCCGTGACACAGAGGTTTCTACTCCTGACCCTCAAAAGGTCACTGTGTAAGCTTCAGTTTTATTACTTCATCTATCCCATTATATTGCTGCACTTGAAAGTCAAAATCTTGTTTTTCCATCCCCAGCTTCTATCACCATGTTAAACACGTGGTAGGTACTCCATAGTTACTCTAAAAAGAATGTGTAAGTGGACAAGTGATAACTGACCTCAGTTTCCAACGTTTTCACTGAAAACGTTGTCTAGAAATTGTTAAAAAATAGATGGTAATGTTAATTCAACTCTCATTTTTTAAAAAAAAGCACTCAGGGGGGCACCTGGGTGGCTCAGTGGGTTAAAGCCTCTGCCTTCAGCTCAGGTCATGATCCTACGGTCCTGGGATTGAGCCCCGCATCGGGCTCCTTGCTCAGTGGGGAGCCTGCTTTTCTCTCTGCCTCTGCCTGCCTCTCTGCCTGCTTGTGCTCGCTCTTGCTCTCTCTCTCTCTCTGACAAATACATAAATAAATAAATTTTAAAAAGTTAAAAAAAAAAAAGCATTCAGTAGGGGAAAGTAAGTCCCTTTGAAAACACACACACACACACACACACATACTCTCAGAACTGGGCAGGGCCCTGGAAGTCAGGGCACAGGATTTGATGTTCCAGGCTCAGAGTCCAGGCTGCACTCTCCTTCTATGACCACACAGCACACCTGTCCTCCTGCTGGGTCCCTGCAAGCAGCGGGAACATTTCCAGGCTGTGGGGAAGGATCAGCCACATGTGTTCTGGCCCCTCATCAGACTTCCAGAGGTGGAAAATCTGCACTACCATGAGCAGGTAGGGGCCACTAAAGAGGAAGGTTATGAGGCTGGAGGAGAGAAGGCTCTGTGGGGGAGGGTGGCTTGGGGGACACGGGAGTACTGGGGGAGACAGGAGATGACGCGGCAGCTGGCCCAGGGCTTACCAAGGAAGCGGGGTACAGCAGAGAACGAAGGCAAGACTGGGTAGAGCAGGGCTGGGAGAACCTGGGAGCACTTTGGGGGGGATTCTCTTTCAAAAGAGCACACAGAGGTCTGGGGCAGGGCAGCTGCAGAGGGAAGGTGGTGTTGCAGGTGAGGGATGGGTGGGGAACAGAACGGAAGAATGGATTCTTGGAGGAGAGACGGAAGCAATGGGCAAGAGTAGCGCCCACCACACCTTCAGGCAGGGGCTCATTAAACATGCAGAGAGGCTGGGGGGTAGAGGTCGCTACATTTGCCTTGTGGTCCCTGCCAGCGGGGAGCAGATTCTTTGTGATCCCCCTTCTCCCAGATACCCGCGTTAATACCTGCACTTACAGACCATTTTGCCTGCATTCCTCAGGGCCTTGGTAGAGCAATTCGTGGACACACCGAGGACAAGACAGGGCAGCGCTGGAGCTGTCCTCCTCGCGCAAGCGGCTTATAGTCACTTGGTTTCTTCCCTGCAGAAGTGCCTCACACAGTCATGCCTAATCCACAGGACTATCTTGAAAATTAAACAGAGTTAGTAAGTTATGGCTCAAGGGTCCATGGAGGTCTGGGTGGTGTGGAGGCACCTGTGGCAGCCCAGGCTTGGTGACACTGGTTTCGGGTTCTCTTCCCCCCTGAACCCAGCCCACCCATCGGGGTGGAGAGAGGTGCTCCAGCTGCGTGCACAGCTGAATCCCTCCCCAAACCCTGCCCTCAGTCTCTCCCAGCATTCTGGGGTCAAGAAAAGACTGGGGTGGGGACACCTGTGGGGCTCAGTGGGTTAAGCATCTGCCCTTGGCAGGGCAGATCACAGGTCATGATCACAGTGTCCTGGGATCGAGCCCCAGGTCTGAGTCTCTGCTCAGTGGGGAGTCTGCTTCTCCCTCTGCCTCTGCATCTCTCCCTTCCCCTCCCCCCTGCTCATGCTCTCTCGGATCTCTTTCTCAAATAAATAAATAAAATCTTAAAAAAGAAAGAGAGGAAGGAAGGAAGAAAGAAAGAGAGTGAGGAAGGAAGGAAGGAAGGAAGGAAGGAAGGAAGGAAGGAAGGAAGGAAGGAAGGAAGGAAGGAAGAAAACACGGGACTGGGGTGAGTAGAAGTTTGGAGTCTGTTGTACCTGCTTCCAAATCCTGGCTCTCCTTCTTAGCAGCTGTGTGATCTGGACAGATTCACACTCTGCACCTCAGTTTTCAGTTAAATGGAGGGAAATAGTATCTGGTTCCTAGAGATGAAGACAGAATTAAAACAGGCCTGGCACCCACTGGGTAGTCAGCAGACGCATGTTCTCTTCGCTAAGCTCCCAGGTTTCCTCTGTGCATCTCAGCCCCTATCAGGATCACAGGCTCCTCCATGGGGAGAGATACCCCACGCAGAGTGATGGGGAGTAGGAAGAATATGCCCGGGGTCCCAAACATCAAACAACAACAACAACAAAAAAAAAAACACCTCAAAAAGTCCACAAGCAAAAAAGCCTCTGCTGGCCTTAAAATCCTCTCTTCTTCCTCTCTACCCAGCTTCCCTGTCACAGCCAGGGTGCCTCAGGGGACGAAAGGAAGTGGAAAGCACCGCCCTTCTCCCAGTCCTAGGGGAAGGCATTGCTCCACGTCCCCCCTGGCACTGTGGGCCACATTCCCAGCTCCCTGAGGCTGCCTGGCCTTCTCCTGGCATCAGGGATGCCGTGAGGGTGGATGGGGAAGAGTGGGGAGCACCGTGTACACAAGGTTTGCCGTCTTAGCCAAACAATCCACCACCCAGAGGAACCTGAAGTGTCGGGTGAATCCACTGCGTTCAAGAGAGATGGAGAACCACACACAGGGGAAGGCAATACGTGGAAAAAAACACGCACAGAGACACGCCTGCATGTTCACACATGCACACGTGTGCACGCGCACGCACACACAAACACCCATCGCTTGTGGGCTTCTATAATATATAATTGAAAAGGAAAAGCAGAATGGAAGAAGATTTCTGTGCACAACAATGTGGATGAGCAAGGGAAGTCAGATACGAGAGGCAGTATATTCTGTGTGTGTCTATTTGTGGCTGAATGTAAAACAGGAAGCACGAATCTATGTTGTCTGAGGTCAGGATAGTTGTCACCAGTGCCTCCAAGAGTGACCGAAAGGGGACACAGAGATGACGTTAGGGGCTGTTGGAAGTTTTCTGCCTTTGATCTGGGTGCTGCTTACCTGGAGGCGTGCACTTTGTAAAAATTAAGTACACTTACAATCTGTACACTTATTACACACTTATATTAAGTATATATATCAAGACATTTATTATATTTAGAGCTCTACACTTAGAATTTGGACACACACACATGTAAATACATAATGTATGTGTGTGTATATGCACATTATACTTCTACAGAAAGTAATTATACTAAGAGAATGGAGAGATAAGCCACCACACAATGGGAGAACATTTTTGCAGAACACATGTCTGATAAAGAACTGGTTTCTAAAAATACACCAAGAATTACCCGACTCCTGGCTCGCGCAGTCAGTAGAGCATACAGCTCACAATCTCTGGGTCATAAATTCGAGGCCCACCTTGGGTGTAGAGATTACATAACAATAAAATCTTCTAAAAAATCAAAATATACAAAGAACTCTTAAAACTCAACAATAAGAAAACAAACTGCCCAATTAAAAACTGGGCGAAGGATCTGAACAGACACTTCACGAAGATCTACAGATGGCCAATTCAGAGAATTCCAAGTTAAGACAATGAGATCTCATTGCACACCTGTCAGAATGGCTAAAAATCCAAGGCCCTAATATCAAATGCCAGTGAGGATATAAGGCAACAGGATATAAGGCGGGAATGCAAAATGGTACAGCTACTTTAAAAGATAGTTAGACAATATCTTACAGAACATAATACTCATACTTTAGAATCCAGCAACCCCACTTCTTGATATCTACCTAAATAAGTTGAAAACTATGTACACACACACAAAACATGCAGAAATATTTAAAGCAGCTCTATTCATATTTGCCAAAATAAGAAGGCAAGCAACATGTCTTTCAAAGGATGAATGTAGGTGGCTCAGTGGGTTAAAGCCTCTGCCTTTGGCTCAGGTCATGATCTCAGGGTCCTGGGATGGAGCCCTACATCGGGCTCTCTGCTCAGCGGGGAGCCTGCTTCCTCCTCTCTCTCTGCCTGCCTCTCTGCCTACTTGTGATCTCTCTGTCAAATAAATAAGTTAAATCTTAAAAAAAAAAAAAAAAAGATGAATAGATAAATGGACAGCGGCACGTTCCAGACAATGGAATACCATTCAGCACTCAAAAGAAAGGAGTTATCAGCTCATAAAAAGGCATGGAGAAAACTTCAAAGTGTATTGCTAAATAAAAGAAGCCAACCTGAAAATGGCTATACTGAATGACTCTAGTCATCTAGTCATCTCAGACGACATTCTGGAAGAGGCAGAGATGAGAAGAGGGTTGAATAGACAGCACAGGGCATTGCTGGGACAGTGAAGCTATTCTGTACGATACTGTAACAGTGGATACATGTGTCCAAACCCACATGATGAACAAAAAGCAGAATGAACCCTAGTGTAAACTCTGAACTTGAGTTAATAATGTATCAGTGTTGGCTCAGTTATAAGAAATGCACCACACTAATCAAGATGTTAGCAACAGGGGAAACTGGAAGGGGGAATGAGGCATATAGGGGAACTTTCTGAGGTTCCCCTTAATTTTTCTAAAAGTAAAATTGCTCCCCAAAAGCCCATCAATTAAAAAAAAAAAAGTAGTTATATTACAGTTGAGTAATGCTTAAGCTCCCTAGACCTTCACTTTAGTTTCTTCATCTATGAAATGAAAGAGTTAAACAGGTGACTCTAATGTCCCTGGAGAGAGGGGCTGTCTAGGCAAATAAACGGACTTCCCCTTCCCCCTCTGCCACCCCTCCCATCAATCCCCCAGGGGCGTTAGTAAAGCTATGCCCATCTGCATACTCACCAGCACTCAGGTGGTTTCAGTGTTGTAATGGTGTTCCACAGGCATCCCAGACTAGGACAGCGGGGTGCTCAAAAGGGGAGGATCAAGGTCACTGGGCTGGTTGGAGATGAAGAGGTCACCATCCCTCCCCATGTCAGAAGACAAGACATAAGCTCTGTGCTATAATCTCAGTATATCGTGCTGAGAAGCTTCCATGAAGGGGAAGAGTTTCCACAGGGAGAGGTCCTCTGAGCTGTCTCTGCATCACTCTGTCAGCCTGCAGGAGAGAAAGAAGACAGAACAAAGTCCCCACACCAAGGGGACAGCTTGTGCAGAGGTCATAATTCCTAGAAGCCACGAGAGCTAGGCCAGTGTGCCCACGCCCACCCAGCCAAACTCAACCAGAACCAGCAACTCCCAACCTTCTGTTCCCTCCCTCCACGGGCAGCTGAGCCCCACTAGAGCAAACCACACAGCACAGAAACTCGTGTTTCAGATTCAGGATCTCCAACCTCAGCCGGGCCCTCTCGGGTTGCTCGCAAATTAAT
This sequence comes from Mustela nivalis, assembly GCF_964662115.1. Taxonomy (NCBI): domain Eukaryota; kingdom Metazoa; phylum Chordata; class Mammalia; order Carnivora; family Mustelidae; genus Mustela; species Mustela nivalis. The sequence continues at coordinate 106,278,879 of NC_139026.1, read as the reverse complement.
TTTCGTTTCTTGGTTTTCTTTACCCCTTTCTCCACAACAGCTTTTACAAACTTTTGCCGACTCTCCTCAACGCTATCTCATGACCTCTCCACACCGCCTTAACAAATGGCAATCTTCCCACAGCTCCTCTGCTACCTTCCCAACTCCCTCCTTCCACCCCATCCCACTGGAAGCTGGGACCCCACTTCTGACTCCTGGGTTCCTTCATCCGGGCCCTGGCTCCATTGCTTCCAGCATTTTCAGCACAATGGATGCCTCCCGTCTTTCTTGGCGACCAAGACAACATTCCCTCCCTTTTCCATGTGCCCTGTGCTGAAGTTATGTCTTCTCCTTTGCTAGCTCCTTTCCTTCACCCATCCCTCAAATGTGTCTATTCCTGGGGCTTCCATCCGTCCGTCAGTTACATTTCTCCCAACACCCTTCACCTAGATGGTGTGTCAGCAGCTTTTCTGGCTTCCCCTACCTACATGCTGAAGATGCTAAATATTTTTTTAAAAGAAACTAAGAATTGGACGCTTAATGGATGGTACCACCCAGGTGCCCCTGCAGATTCCTGAATATAAACATCTAAAGCTCACGTCTCTCCTCTGTGCGTCAAATGGGACTACCAGATTCCCACCTGGACAACCTTACTTACTGAGGTGTCTTTCCTCCCTCTACCCCCACTTCTGAGAGTCCAATCCCACCTCTGCCATGGAAGGGACACATCCAGCAAACTTCTTTATACCAGAGAACCCTGACACTTCCTTCCTTAAGCCTGTTCTTCCTCAAGCAGACATAGATATCGGAGTCTCTCTTTAGAATATTGAGTTCAGAGGGGTGCCTGGGTGGCTCAGTGGGTTAAGCCGCTGCCTTCGGCTCAGGTCATGATCTCAGGATCCTGGGATCGAGTCCCACATCGGGCTCCTCAGCAGGGAGCCTGCTTCCTCCTCTCTCTCTGCCTGCCTCTCTGCCTACTTGTGATCTCTCTCTGTCAAATAAATATATAAAATCTTTAAAAAAAAAAAAAGAATATTGAGTTCAGAGACAGAGGGACTGAAATGGGAAGATGGGAAACACTTGTTCTTATCGTGGCTGCTAGCATGGCATGAGAACCCAGTAACTGCTACCCATCTCTCTTCCATCTTCATGCCCCTCTGAGTGTAGCCATCTGCCTTCTACAGCTGTCTCAGCCGGAAGCTTGGGAGCTGTGTATTTCATGCCTCACCCTCTCACTATGCATATCAATCAATCATAAACCAACCGGCCCATCGCCTCCAAGCTGTGCCCCAGTCATTGGCCACACGCAGCCAGAGTACTCCCTCAGTTATCGAAATCTCCAAGTCATTCTCCTACAGTGTAGAAACCCCCATGCTGACACACGAGCCGTGCTGTGACCCAGCCCTGATGCTTGCTCCACTCCATTCTTGCCATCCCTCTCCCTTCCCAGGACCTGCAGCCAGAAGTGCAGTTTCCTAAGATCTCCGCTCTCTTTCACCTGTGGACCTTCGCCCATTTTTTTTTGCTTTGTTTTTTTTTTTGTTTTCCTGCTTGGAACATTCTTTCTCCATTCTGTTTTGGCTGTGTCATTCTTGACTATCCTTCAGTTATGCCCTGAACTTTTGCTTCCTTGGGGAACCTCTCCCCAGTTCCACGGATCCACATGGCAGCATTCCTTCCCTCGGTTGCATGACCTCCCTCGGTGGCACGACCCACCACAGTCTGTGAGAGTCATCTCCAGACTGGTCTCACTGAACGCAGACTGGAAGCCACTTGAGAGAAATCCATCACGACCTGTTATGGCGCTAGCATAAGATCTGACACATAAAACTGGTTGAATGAGGGGCACCTGGGTGGCTTGGCCGGTTGAGCATCTGACTCTTAACGTCGTCTCAGGTCATGATCTCAGGGTTATGATGTTGAGCCCTGCACTGGGTGGGTGTGGTGCCTGCTTAGGGTTCTCTCTCTCATTCTCCCTCTGCCCCTTCCCTCCCACACTCCTCTCTCTCCCTCTCTAAAAAAAAATTTTAAAAATATATATTTATATATATAGTTGAATGAATTGTTCATGCCTTATAAGGATTTATCACTTTTATACGCACCGAAGAGTCAAAGACTAAAAATAACTTTCCTGCATAAGAGAACTTGGGGTAAAAGGATAAGTAAGTGTGATCAATACCATGCAAAATTATGACGTGACAAGGTGGAGAACGGGCACAAAGGAAGATGCGATCAATTCTAACGTCTCAAATGATGCTTAAGAGACGGTTTCCTTTCTTTTTTTACCTTTCCATTTTGAAATAATTTCGGACTTACAGAAGTGGCACAAAGAGTATGGAGTTCCCTTCTGCCTTCACCCAGAGTTCCCAGCTATTAATCACAAATAACTACAGTCCAATGGTCAGAACCAGGGAACGAATGCTGATACAAGTCTATCACCTAATCACAGACCTATTCAAACTTCACCAGTTTGTTTCACTAAAGTCTTTCTTTGGCCCCAGGATCCAACTCTAGATTCTACATTGCATTAATTGGCATTTAGTTACCATGTTCCATAATCTCCTTTATTTTTTTAAAGATTTTATTTATTTATTTGAGAGACACAGAGAGAAAGCACAAGCAGGGGAAGGGACAAGCGGAGGGAGAAGGAGAGAGAATCTCAAGCAGACTCCACGCCGAGCTCGGAACCTGACTCAGGGCTGGATCTCAGCCCTGAGCTGAAACAAAGAGTTGGACTGAACAGGGAACCCCTGGGGGATGGATCCCAGAACCCTGGGATCAGGACCCGAACTTAATCAACAGAGTCACCTAGGAGCCCACCATAATCTCCTTTAGTTGGTACACTTTCTTAGTCTTTTCCTTTTTTTTAAGTTTCGTGATCTTGACACTTTTGAAAAGTATTGGCTGGGGCGCCTGGGTGGCTCAGTGGGTTAAAGCCTCTGCCTTCAGCTCAGGTCATGATCCCAGGGTCCTGGGATCCAGACCCGCATCAGGCTCTCTGCTTGGCAGGGAGCCTGCTTCCTCCTCTCTCTCTAACTGCCTCTCTGCCTACTTGTGATCTCTCTCTCTGTCAAATAATAATATCTTAAAAAAAAAAAAAAGAGTATTGGCTGGTTATTTTGTAGAATGTCCTGTTCGGATTTGTCTGATGTTTCCTCCTCATGATTAGATTGAGGTTATGTATTTTTGGCAAGACTAACACAGATATGATGCTGTATTCTTCTTAATGCATCGTATCAGGAGCCCCACGATGGTCAATATTTCTTATTACTGAGGATGTCAACTTTGACCACTCGGTTAAGATGGGGTCTGCTAGGTTTCTCCACTGTAAATTTATTATTTTTCCTTCCTGGTTAATAAACATCTTGTGAGGAGATGCTTTGAGGCAATGCAAATATCCTGTTTTCCATCATATTTGCACCTTACAGTTCTAGTACCCATTGATGTTTAATATGCACCCCAGTTTTTAATGTGACATGTTGCCAAGTTGTGCTTTTCTACTTCTCTCATTCCTTCTACATTTGCTAATTGGAATTCTACTGAGAAAGAGCTGTTTTTTTTTTTTTTCTGTTGATGTATATGTTTGTTCAATTATATATTTATATTGGCATGGACCTGTGAACATTGAATAATGAAATAAATAATAATAGGTATAGGTTAACTGATAGAATTGAGTAAGATAAATGTTCATGGGTTCATACAGAATTAAATAAATAATGAATAAATAAGTACATAAATTCATTCTCACTGTGAATTTCTGTGGGACACATTAAAGTTCAATGGTCAGATATTCTTACTGAGCAAAGTTCAAAAAAATTAAAATCTAAGAACACAAAATGTATGTAATATGTCAGATATTTTTTAAAATAATAAAATAAGTAGCCAGTTAATGAAATAAATATTTCATTATAATTTCACTGTCTATCTTAATATCCTGAATTAGTGTATTACTAGGTTTTTGCAAATTTTTGAACTGGATTTAAATTAATCACACCGTGGAAGCACCTGGATGTCCTAGTCAAGAGAGCATGCAATTCTTGATCTTGGGGTCATCATTCAAGCCCCACATTGGGTGTAGAGATTACTTAAAGAAAAAATTAAAATAAATTAAAAAATGAAATAAGATAAAAATTTTAAAAATCACATAAAGTCCCAAGTCTGAAGTTTTAAAGTTTGGATGGATGAATTGAAGCTTCTCCTGGTTTCTGATTCTGCTTAGCTGAGGAAGGTCTGAGTATGTAGGTGGAGTTAGGATTTCTTTAGCAGCCACACCCAGGCTATCTCTGGTGGGAATGAGTGGGGTTCCCTCAGCACCTCAGAAATGGTGGTGACCAACTCTCTCATGAGCCTCATCTTGAAAGTGTCCAAAGAGCTAATATGGTGAACCCAACAGATTAATGGTACAACAGCTACACAATGAACTCCCACGTCTTGTAACAGTTACCACAGGCAAAATTGTATTCCCTGGGTCCTACAACCAGTGCTGTGAAGACCATGGAAGGAGCCCAGAGGATGTGAGGAAAAGAAGACACAGAGCAAGAACATCTTCCATTCTGCCAGGATACCCATCAGGCAATGTTAGCCTGGAATATGGGTCCACCTAAACTCAGTGGGGTCAAATCTCCCCTTGGAAGGTTTCCTTTGCCACTATACAGGTGCTACATGGAGTGGGGGACACCATGCATGCTGTCTCTTCTCTGAGATGATGGATTTGAGACTTCCTTGCCTTCACACTAAGTTTAGCAATTTGCAATCATGGCAGCTCCAGTCTCCTGGTCTTCTTACCTGAAATACCTTCCTTTCCCAACTACAATGGTCATAACCTCCTAATATCCATTTCTTTGAGGGCTCTAGCACCTCCTTAAGCATAAGCACCTCCACCCCTGTTGTGGGCAGACATTTGGGGGAACATCCCACCAAGGGTATCCATTACCTCCTGCTGTGGAGGTACTAAGACCCGTGACCTGTCTCCTCAAGAAGACTCCCCCCCATTCCCCATTTTTCCCAAATGGGAGATCACTTTGGCTGAATCCGGAACTAAAGTTATGGATGATGATTCTGGCTCTCCAGGTACTTCTTAAGACCCTCTTTCTAGATTATTTTTTTTTTTAATTGTTCAAGGGGCGCCTGGGTGGCTCAGTGGATTAAAGCCTCTGCCTTCGGCTCGGGTCCTGATCCCAGGGTCCTGGGATTGAGCCCCATGTTGGGCTCTCTGCTTGGTGGGGACCCTGCTTCCTCCTCCTCCTCTCTTTCTGCCTGCCTCTCTGCCTACTTGTGATCTCTGTCAAATAAATAAATAAATAAATAAATAAATAAATAAATAAATAAAATTGTTCAACACTTTAGACGTCATGTCTTTCTGTCGTATCTTTTTCAGCTGTGGTGAGATACTGCCCTAGTGGGCTCTCCTTCTGGACCACACCACACTTCTTTCACCATTGTATTAGTTTAACCTGTTTTTCAGTTAGTCTCTTTATTTCAAAACAAAAACAAAACCAAAACCAATCCATCCTTTTCTTTCATTTTCCAGTGACTGTTTTCTGAACATAATCCCCCAAATGTTTTTTCTTATTGGGTTTCTCATAATGGTATGAAGTCCTTAATTCTGGGTCTGTCCAAAGCAAGCACTGCTTGGACAAATCTTGCACACCCTCACCTTACTGTGTTGGAAAATCCCACCCAGAGGTCTCCTCCTACCAACCCAAGATTCAGTGCAGCCTGGGCTGGTTCTGTCTATCCTGCCTGGCTGTACTTTACATCTCACTTTTCCTGGGCTGTCTTTGAGAAAACAGATTTCACAAATTTTGCAGATAGTCCTCTAGTCTTAGGGGTCTCTTGGGTCGTGCAGTCAAGTTCGTAGAAAGATTTCTTTTTAGAACTTGAAACTGATACTTCTGTTTTTCATTGTAGATTTGTCATATTGGTATTGGTAACCATATCGGTAACCATTTCGAATATCTGTCCCATCTTTCAAGGAGCAGTTACCCATCATTTTTATAATGTACTCTTGCTCTGCTGTCCTCCCGGTAGATCTAAGACTTCTCAAATTTTCCTGGGTCCTGGCTCCCCCTGCAAAATTCATCCCAGTCTGCTTTTCATAAAAATTTGCTTCTCTTCTTCTGTTGGACTTCAGTGGAATCCAAACACTGTTTCTGCCATAGGCTTATCTAAAATATGCCCATCGTTTTAATTTCCTCCTTGAAGAACATTTAACCTTACATTTTCAATAATGTACATTGGTTTTTCTACCGCAAATTTAGACATTAGCATTCTTTTCGTGATAAAAGACCTCATTTCTTTCTTTCTTTCTTTCTTTTTTCTCCTTTCTCTCTCTCTCTTAATAAAATCTACTATCTTTCTGTAAGGGAAGTCACAATTTGGGTCCCTAACATTTAGAGCCACAGTCAGAGTATGTATAAGTAACAAATCTGGAATCACCTTGAGATCACAGAATGGGGGTTTCCCTTGAATTTGTGGGCAAGTTACAGGAATTTAAAATTAGTTCCTCTGCAGTCCTCTCTCTTGGTCCTAAAGGACATTCAAAGCAGTATAAGAAATAGAACAGAGTTTGAGGTAGTTTATCTCATTTTGCCTAAAGATACCTGTGACTAACTCTCTAAAATGCAAAATTCACTGCTAGTCTGCAAAATTTATAGAATGTCCGTTTATGGTCCTGGCCTCTTGGTTTGAAGATCTTGCTAAGGAACACACTAAAATTATCCCCCTAACACCTAAAAAATAACCTCATGGAAATGCACGCATTTCTCCTTAATCAAATCCTTTCTTCCTTCTTCATCCTTCTTAATGCCTCCTCTTAATCAAATTCTTGCTGTTTCTGGTTTCAAAGTCCAACAAAAAGCCACCCTACTTGCTAGGGTCCAGCCTGCCTCTCTATGCTTGTATTAAAACAACCACTTGTGGGTGACCCACAAAGATGAGGTCCTCCATGGCCCATTCTTGGTACAATCTGATGCCACCTGCCAAGACCACACCTGTTAAAAGCCAATTGTGTTACAAAGCAATGAAAATGAGTGACATACAACTATGCATGACAATATGGGTGATGTCATAAACATAAGTTGAGTGAAAGAATATGGACACAGAGAAGTTCGTAGTGTATGATTGTATTTATATAAACTACAAAGACAAACAGAAACAATCTTTGTGCTGTCAGAAGTCAGAATGGTATTTGGCAGGTAGTAACTGGCCTGGTGGGGTTTCTGGGGTGCTGGTAATGTTCTTTTTCTTTATCCAGGGGCTGGTTACATAAGAGTGTTCAGTTTTCAAAAATTCATCACACTGCCCACCTATGATAGGTGTACTTCAATAAAAATTTCATTTTTTAGGAAAGCTAATAGCACAGCTACCAAAAACAGCCAAGTGACATCATGGAAACACTACTACCAGTTGCCAAGCTCAAACCCCCACTGTCCCTGTTGCAAAGGCCTTGTCTCCTAGCCATGCCCAAAGTCCCCATCCACATATGCTCTGTGGTCCAGACATGAAAGTTGTTATCCATTGTTCAATGTTCTCTACTCCTTAATGAGATGTTAGGTTTGGAGGAGTAGAGTGGGTTGAATTGTGTCCTCTAAAATGATATGGCCAAGTCTTAACCCCAAATATTTATGAATATGACCTTTGTCGATGTAATTAAGTTAAAGATCCTGAGATGAGATCATCCCCAATTTATAGTACTTCCTAAATCCAGTGACGAGTGTCCTTATAAGAAAAAGAAGAGGAAGGTTTGAGACACAGACACAGAGGAAGAGCTACAGGGAAGAAGGCCATGGGAAGATGGAGGCAGAGGGATGACGTCACAAACCAAGAAACACCAGAAGAAACTAGAAGACGCAAGTAAAGATTCTCCCTTCGAGCCTTCAGAGGGAGGGTGGTCCTGCCAATCTTTTGATTCCAGATTCGTGACCTCCAGAACTGTAAGAGAATACATTTCTATTGGTTTAAACCTATCAGCTTATAGTAATTTGTTATGGTAGGCTTAGGAAACTAATACAGGGGGCCAAATATGTAACACTCCCTTTTCCGGGCTCCAGTTCTAAACTCAGAGAGTTTATACTCAAACAAACAGATGTCAGAATTCTGTCTTGATTACTGATAAAGCCATTATGGATGACATGATTAAAATCATGCCAAATTATCCTACTAATAACTGCCTGAGAATGGAACTTATTCCTCTACATGACAGACCTCCCTAGCAGGGGCATAATCTGCCCTAAAATGTTTAACGTTGAGCCAAGGAGAGGAAAGATCACATTTATCCAAAAGATGCTCAATATTTATTTAGAGGTGCTAGGTGCTTCCTGGGGGAAGGCAGTAAAGACACTGTCTATCAGAGAAAGACAAATATGTATGATCTTACTTATAACTGGAATCTGAAAAAGCCAGACTTAACAGAAACAGAGTGGTGATTACCGGCGACTGGTGGGTGAGGGAAGTGGGAAGATGTTGGTCAAAGGCTACAAATTTTTCAGTTACAAGAAAAACGAATTCTAAGAATCTAATATGCAGCATTAGTTAATAGTTTATAGTTAATAATATTGTTAATAATATTAAAATTAAGTAATAGTTAATAATATTGTATTATATTCTTGAAAGTTGCTAAGAGAGTAGATCTTAAAAGTTCTTAACACGGGTGCACACATGCACATACACACAAACACAGCAATTCTGGGACATGGTAGAAACTTTAGCAAATGCTATGGTAGTAATTCTTTTGTAACATATAAGTGTATCAAATCATGTATAAGACTTCCACAATGTTACATGTAAATTCTACCTAGATAAAGCTGATGGCAGAAGGAGGGGAGATGCTGTCCACCACTCTGAGTAATTCAGCTCTGGCCCCATACCTGCACACCCCTAAGCAAGAAGGAGCTGAAAACAAGAGTCCTCCCTTATCCATGGGGGATTCATCCCAAGCCCCCCAATGGATGCCTGAAAATGCAGATAGTACCAGAGTCCCCTATACACTATTTTTTTGTCCTAGTATACATACCTATGGTAAAGTTTAATTTATAAATTAGGCACCCCAAGAGATCCATACCAATAACTAATAATAAAATAGAACAATTATAACAATATACTGCAATAAAAATGATATGAACATGGTCTGTCTATGTCAAAGTGTCTTACTGAGCTGTACTTAAGTACTCACCCTTATTCCTCTTCCGTGAAGGAAGATGAGAGCCTGTTAGTTGTTACTTGGGCTTTGGTTATGTTCTTTGGGCCTTTACCTACACAAATATCCACCAAGTGGTTTATCAAAGTATTCTCACCATATATACTACTGTGCCTCTGATGTGTCAGTGTTAAAAATCAATCAATCAATCAATCTGTTTTGTTCTATGTCAGTGATGTTGTAATCCCTTTTGCAAAACGTCGTCCCTTACCGAGGCTTGCCTGGCTTGTCCCCAGTCCTGCTCTGCTGTGGAAACCAGGGGAAAGATATTCTCTGTAAGGTGATACAATGTCATTTTCATTCTGTAGGACAGAGAACAGGCTGGACATAACTCCCTGTCTGAAGGCTTACCGTGACAACAAATTTCCACTCCTAATGGTAACAAGGTAACCAGACCCAAAACACAGATGTGACGAACAGCAGGTCAGTGTCCCCTCTGTCTAAGGGCCCCCAGGGGGCCCCAGTTCTCAATTCAGATGTCCCAGTGCTCCATAGGAGGGAATTTGCACTTTCTTGCTATAGGTGAGAGGGAGTAGCCTGGTCAGACTGGCATTTTAGCCAAAGTACTCTACAGCAGTGTGGAGAATGCGTATGGCCGAGCTAGCAAGCCCAGCTGGAAAGTCGTGGTGGGAATGATGTGAGAGATTATGAGGCCTGGAACTAAGGCAAAGTCGGTGTAGAAGGAGAGAAGAGGAAGGGTTCAAGAATACCAGGGAGATTAAATAAGCAAGCCCAGATGGGGCGCCTGGGTGGCTCAGTGGGTTGAGCCTCTGCCTTCAGCTCAGGTCATGATCCTAGGGTCCTGGGATCAAGCCCCGCATCAGGCCCTCTGCTCTACCTACTTGTGATTTCTCTCTCTGTCAAATAAATAAATAAAATAATAAATAAATAAATAAAATACACAGCCCCAGGGACTGCCATCACTAGTAGCTGGGGGTCCCACCTCTCCCTCCTCCCTTGACCTTCATCCCGTCCACAATAAAGGCACTATGTCACTCCTATGCATTAAAACCTCAGGGGGCATCAAAAAGGGGTACTGTTTGAAACATTGGTGTCCGTGAAGCCTTTAACCAAAGCATCAGGTTGGGGACCCCCCTCCCTTTCTGTTTCATACATGTTTCTGTTAAGGACAAAACTCGGTTTTAAAAATGGGATATTTTGGGGCGCCTGGGTGGCTCAGTGGGTTAAGCCGCTGCCTTCGGCTCGGGTCATGGTCTCAGGGTCCTGGGATCGAGTCCCGCATCGGGCTCTCTGCTCGGCAGGGAGCCTGCTTCCTCCTCTCTATCTCTGCCTGCCTCTCTGCCTACTTGTGATCTCTCTCTGTCAAATAAATAAATAAAATCTTTAAAAAAAAAAAAAAATGGGATATTTTGGCCAATGATGGGATGTTCTCAATTCAGATGTTCTGTAGAATGGGACTGGACTGATCGTGATTTTCATTGAATGAACTCTTCCGTCCCACTCATGCCAAAGATTTCGTCTCTTCTGAGGGGCAGTCCTGTGAGAGCAAAGACCAGAGAGCCTCAGTGGAGGACGTAAAAGGTGCCACCTTTATCTTTCATCCACATAACACACTGACGGTGGGTCCCCTTGCTGTTTCTTCCACTCTCTATCTGGAATTCAGAAGTGACGATGTTGTCAAAAGCATTCCTCAAATGGGGAAGTGACAGCGAGCTCTTTCTGATAGAAAGCTGTCTGGTTTGGCTGACTGGTATCTAGTAAATATTTTCCACAAATTGAGTGAGATAAATTTGTGCTACCAAGGTTCTCATGAAAATTGAGTTAAAGCAAGTGACAAAATAAAAGCATTTTAACTCCAAGATGTATTAGCAAAGAAGTTAACGAACAATTCTATTTCCTGAAGCTGAGTTTATCTGTTTGAGCAAGTTGCCTTTAAATGAAAGAGTCACAGGTATAATTTACAGTCATTTAACATGTCAGAGTAAAGCCTTCTTAGCAAAATTTCCAGAAATTGAAAGCAATGACATTAGTATCTGAATGACAAATCCAGTCATAAGTCAAATGGCTTTTATTTCTTTGTTTTCAACAAATTGGTGGGGGACATAGATTATCAGCTGATAAATCACCAGCTGACAAAACAGTTTTGATGACACATCACTATGTGATATTTTGGCAAAGAACATGGAATGCGTTTGAAGACTCGAGTGACTTTGCCATATGAACACCTGCCCCCTTGTCGTCTACTTTTCATGTGAACAAAATGTCCATGAAAGTGAAACGTAAAAATGGAATTGATGTTGAATCACGGAAGTAATATTCATCCACGGATACAGGGGCTGATTGAGAATAAAAATTTCTGATTAATTGCCGATTTTACCGAAGTTTACCATTTATGAAATAATTATAAAAATAAGCATACTGTGTAAAGTCTGAAAGAAAATTTCATTGATCCATAAAACATGATCAATAAAACGTTTTCAGCCATAAGAATAGTCTTGTTCAGATAAAATCCTGTGGGGTTCAAGGAGAAAAGAGAACTAAGTAAAGCTTTTGCCCTTTAAGAGCTTAAAAATGTATTTTTTAAATGAATGATGATCTGGGTCAAGTAGCTAGATTCTCTTTTGTATTTAAAGGGATACAACCAGGTGTATTTGTAAATGTCCATGAAATGTCAACAGGGCAAGAGTTACAACGTTGACAACTCTTTAAAGCTATGGTGAGAAATTCTGGGTGCTTAAAATGGGTGGTTTTCAAACTTAGGTTGGAAATTATTTTAGGGGGTTGCAAAGGGGGCCAGCTGCTGTCCCACCAAGACAGCGCGCCCCTAGGGCTGTCTTGCCGTGTCCCCGCAGGGTGACGTGCCCGCTCCTTGCTGGAGTCCCACCGCTGTCCCCGGGTGCGAAGGAGAACAGCGCCCCCCACTCCCCTCACTTTCACACCCTTTTCAAGAGAACGTTTTCCTCTGCGACGCCCCAGCCGGCTGATTTGTCACCACTTCCCGGGCGGCTAAGGGACCGACCGCGGAGAAGACTCCAAGCCCTTGTGCGGGGGCGCCCCCTTCCCCGCGGGCGCACCCCAGCCGGCCCCCGCGCGCCCTGCCCCGGCGCCCGGCCCGCTGCGGGCGGCCAGCCCCTCTCTCTATTATGTAATCCAGCCCCGCCACGCCAAGCCCGGCCTTCCCGCGCCGCGTGCATTTCCGTCCGCTCTCGCCTTTCATCCGCCGAGGGCCCGGGAGGGAGAGGATGTGACCTCATCCGCGTGGCATCTGAGCCCACGGGTGCCCCCGGGCTCCCACCCAGGCCCCTGTCTGCATGCGGGAGGGGCGCGCCCACCCCGGGGCCTCGGCTTCGAGGGAGGGGGCGCAGCAGTTGTGAGCAAGGGCAGACAGGAGCGGAAATGGACTTGGCTAGACGTTTGCTTTCTGTAAAACGTTCCCCAAACCGGAATGCCGTGCACAGAGCTGCACACACACACACACACACACACACACACACACACACACACACACGCTCACACACACACGCTCACACCCGCAGGGCTCCTCGCCCCCCCCCCCCCGTCCCCCCAACTCAGAAGGCCTGAATGAAGGCGAAAGCAGTCTGGAAGACAGAAGGAAACCCTCCGAACCCCGAAGTCGCCCTGGGAGGATGGGACCAACAGGGTTAGGAGGCCCATCTCCAGAGCTCCTAGTCTATTCCTGGCTCCCCATGGCTGTACCTCGCTCTTTTCTCCTGCCCCCAAAGAAAACATGCTCTCTCCTTCAGACGGTGCCTGGATTTTCTATATATATTGGAGCTTAATTCCTTTGGGGTCTTCAGGGTTTCCAATCTTCCAGAATTCTTGGCTTGAATACAAGTACCTTATGGAAGAGTCACACACACACACACACACACACACACACACTTCTGAGGAAACCGGACTGGAGCAACGGGATGAAGGGACAAAGCTTAGAAGGAGAAGGTTGGGGGGGTTGTCCCTCTTCCTCTCTGAATCATTCCCCAACCCCAGGCATGGTTTGCAGGGATGGCTGAATGTGCAGCTCCCTCCCCACTCCTCCTTAGAATCCTGCCAAAGGTGGGGCTCCCATCTGGGCCACTGAGAGAATGTCCCTGACTTGTGGGATGCCCACCCCACCCCATCCCTTCCACCCCAGCCAAGTTTGCAGAGACAGCTTTACCCCTAGGTATGCTTCCTGTTAGTCACCCAACCACAGTTAATACAAAATAATGAATATAGCCAAATATAGATATAATAATGAAATATTGAATAATGAATATAGCCAAAGCTGCTGATGTCCATCTCAAATGCTTTCCTCCTGTCTTCCCAGCACACACACATGTCCACCACCCTCACCACCATTCACCTCACAGACTCATAACACCATTCAGGCCTTTATCAAGGAGGTGCCTTCCAACCACATCATCTAGAAGTTCCCCACCCTCTGCCACCTTGTCTCCTATCTTGCCCTGCTTGTCTTCTTTCAAAAACTTGTCTTTATTGGATCGTATGGATTTATTTACTCTTTTATTGTCTGAGCAGTATCATCACCTTCACCACTCAGTCCCCAGGAGTGGAATCCAGGAGTGAAGGGACCTTGGCAGTCTCACTTAGCATTTGTATACCCCAGAATGAGCCTGGCACCCCTGTAGGTACAGATTTGTTGACTCAGTGAAGGAAGGGAGAAATGTTAGGCTTTGGTGATGCCTGGTGCCCTCTGAATTCCTCTAGGTGAAAGCATTTTGCATTAAATTGTTACTTATAATGTAACGTACATATTATATAAAATATATATAATCACATATACATATACTATACAGATATAAAACATATAATTACCATCGCCTGCCTTCTGTACTAGACTGCGAGCCACCCGAGGGTGTTCACGTTGTCTGAGCCCTCCCTAGAGCTCAATTCCTAGCCCAGTACGGGACAGAAAGAAAAATACTCAAGAGTCTGTTGACCTGTTTTGTTTGCTTCGTGATGACAAGCAAAACATTGTGTTTTACCCATGAGGAAAGTGATCAGTCTTACGTGTGTAAAGCTCTTGAGAGCCTACTGAGTTCTTCCGTGTCCATTTCACTCCCACAGCTCCAAAAATTAAGCATGGACTAGCACTGTTCCACTTCACAGGTGACCAAACTAAGTCCCAAAAGGTTGAGTGATTTGTCCGGGGCAAGCATTGGTAAGAAAGGAGCATGGAAATCTCCAGCAATACTAGTGGAATTGCCTGCTGCTTCTTTCAGTGCTCTCTGATTTGCTTTATGTGTTTGGAAATTCTGTTACCACAAATCCTTTTAACCTATAGAATTAGGGTGGACTCATGCTACCTCCCCTCATGGCTGTCCCTCCAAGCTTTCTATTGGGGTGGGTTTGCTTATCCCACAAGACGCAGGGCAGACGTCATTTCCTCTTATTATTTCTTGAGCAAAGATCAACACTTCCGCAACTGTATTCCTGTTGTACCTGACATGCACATTTATCATAGGTCTTAACGCTTTCCTCCAGTGTGCATGTTAACTTAGTACTCAGCCTTACCGCCATAGTTAAGACGGAGCAGAAGAGCTCATGCCCCATCTGAAGGAACAGCTCATATTCAGCCCCAACATATTGTGGCCATGCAAGAATGGTGGGAGGAGGGGTGCAAATGTATATTCCAATTTTTCAAAAGAATCTGGAAACCTGGACTTTTATGAGAAATTCTCTGATTTTAAATATTGGCTCAACTTAAAAAAAAAAATACTGCATATGCCAAATAAAACACACCTGTGGTTTTTAATGGGCCAATGGGTAGCCAACCTGGGAGCTCTGGGTTAGGATGTATATGAAGTGTGAGGCTGGACGTGGCTAGCAATGGGCCAAAGTAGAGGCTGGTATGAGAGAAAAGTTCTGAGGTTGTTGACCAAGGAGACCAAATGGGAATGAGAGACCACTGAAAGGCTTTAATCGACCATGAGGTTTGTATGTGAGAAGGATCACAACCCTCTGCTTTGCAAGAAAGACATCTTAGCCACTCTGTCTCTTGCTAAAGTGAAAAGTCTTTTTTTTTCATCCTCTCTCTGTGCACAGAGAAGTTTCCCTTTGGCCCTTACCCTGACTTTAAAGATTTGCCTCACACCTCAGCCTTCTGGTCTCCTGTCTATTTGCCCATGATCCCTTTGCATTTTGTTTCGGTCCACCAACAATAGTAATATTACCATGAAACAAAATGGGAAAACAAGGATTTTCCAGAATTTCTCTTAGGAAAGAATAGTATTATTTGACAGATTCTTGGGCCCGTGGGCAAACCACGAGTGGAACTCTTTGGCACAGGTCAAAAGAAGAATTTGTTATTGTCCGTCGTTCAGAGCAGATGAAGAGAAAGAAGGAGAGAAGGGATGAAGATTTTCCCAACCCCAAATCCTCATTTGAAGTATCTCTTGGGTTGCTCAGTTTCTTAAGCATCTGTCTTCAGCTTGGGTCATAGTCCTAGGGTCCTGGGATCGAGCATGCATGGGGCTCCTTGCTCAAGGGGAGCCTGCTTCTCCCTCTCCCTCTGTTCCCCTACTCCTGCTCTCTTGATCACTGTATCTCTCTATATATCTCAAGTAAATAAATAAAAAAATCTTAAAAATTTAAAAAAAAAAAACCTCACTCAAAAAATATTTGGATCAGACCGGATATTTTTACAGAAATACAGAGACACTAGATTGCTAAAGCAGAAAAATATGACCAATATCAAGATTCTAAGGGAAGTCATTAGTCACCTATTGCATAATACATTACCCTAAAATGTAGTAGTTTAAAACAGCACTTTGTTTTATTAGCCCTATTTTCTAGGAGTCAGAATCCAGGCATGGCTCAACTGAGTCCTTTGTCTCAGGGTCTCTTACAGTCCAGCTGTGATCAAGGTGTCGTTCAAAGCTGGGGTATCATCCACAAGGTCCCCTGGAGAAGGATTCCCCTCCAAACCCGCATAATTGTTGCCAATCTTCATCCCCTCTCTGGTTGTAGACTAGAGGCCACCTCCGTTTCTTGCCACATGGGCCTCTCCAAAATGGTGACTCGAGGTGGGAACACCAACCAGGAGAGCCATGGTGTCTAACAGCAAGGCAGAAGTCATGATCTTTTGTAACATAGGCAGAGAAGGGACATCCCGTTGATTTTGCCATACTCTGATCAAAGAAAGGCAAACTACCAGGGCCAACCTTGGCTCAAGGGGAGGGATTTCATCCAAGGACTCAACTACCAAGAGCTAGGAATCCTGGGGGCTACATTTAGAAGTCCACTTCGCACAAGTACGTTGTGGATTTTCACAGGGCTGTGGAACAGGGGTTCAGACTATGTCTTAGAGAGGCAGCGTGGCCAACACTGGGCTTTGAGCGAGCCGCCGCTAATTCACACAAACGATGTACCAGTCGCTATGCTAAGCTCTAGCCCCACACTTTTTGAATGTGCAAAATACTGTTACAGATTTAGGGTCTCCACTGTCCAGATTTAAGAAACGAAGTGAGGGGGATGCCTGGGTGGCTCAGTTGGTTAAGCAGCTGCCTTCCGCTCAGGTCGTGATCCCAGTGTCCTGGGATCGAGTCCCACATCGGGCTCCTTGCTCGGCAGGAAGCCTGCTTCTCCCTCTGCCTCTGCCTGCCATTCTGTCTGCCTGTGCTTGCTCTCTCTCCCTCTCTCTCTGATAAATAAATAAAATCTTTAAAAAAAAAAGAAACGAAGTGAGGGTAAGTCATTTGTCTGGGGTCGCAGAGCCAGCAAATGGTGGAGCCAAGATACAAGCATGGGACCCTTTGCCTCAGACTGATGCCCTGTAGACTCAGTTTATCTCCAGACACCAAAATCAAGATGAGCGAAGAATGCATTTGGCTTTTCTCTCCAACAACCAGGACTTCAGTAAGAAAGGCTTAAATAAAAGCTCTTAGGACAGGTAGGGCCAAAGTCTTCTCCTTTTGTGACTTTTTCTCTTTATTCAAGAAATAAATCTTCTCCAAACAGATTTGCACATTCAACTCTGATGAGAAATGGTGTTAGCCTGTACGTGCTAGTGGCAAGAGGTATAGGGAGAGCTAGAATTTCAGCTTTCCAACGTCTATTAAAGAAGGAAAAGAGGGATGCCTGGGTAGCTCCATTGGTTAAGTGTCTGCCCTAGGCTCAGGTCATGATCCCCATGGTCCTGGGATCAAGTTGTGCATCGGGCTCCCTGCTTCTCCCTCTCCCTCTGCTGCTGTCCCTGCTTGTGCTTTCTCTCTCTCTCTGACAAATAAATAAATAAAATCTTAAAAAAGAAGAAGAAGAAGAAGAAGAAGCAGAAGGAGGAGGAGGAGGAGAAGGAGAAGGGGAAAGAAAACAGGACGATAAATGGGTTGGAGCTAGCCAGTTCATACCCTGTTCCCAGCTTTATACACATTCAATTCATTCCAGATCTCCCTGTCCCCACATTAAGGATGAAGAAATAAGTGCAATTAAGCCTCTTCCCCTCTCCTTTCCTTTCTCCATCTCAAGATTTACTTATATTATTATTCCTACATTGCCAAATTGATAGCCTTTACACTCTCTTCTGATATTGTAATTTGCACAAATTTTTAAAAAGCTTTATTTATTTTTAGAGAGAGAGAATGGGGCAAGGGGGTGGAGGGACAGAAGCGGAGGGAGAGAGAAAATCTCAAGGAGACTCTCCACTGAGCACAGAGCCTGACATGGGGCTCTATTCTATGATCCTGAGATCATGACCTGAGCCTAAACCAAAAGTCGAATGCAACTGACTGAATCACTCAGATACCCCTGAAATTGTAATTCGAATACTTTTTAAATTGTCATTCTGTATTTAAATATTTTTAACATGGCTTTCCCATTTATCTTTTTGTCACCAAGTGTTAGATTAAACTATATGAAATTGCCCATGTTGGACCATTTTTGCCCGAGAAAAATGTGAATTTAATATGCTCAATCTAACGGTCAAGAGGATTTTAAAAATATCCTTCAGAGCCTTCAGATAAAATGAAAGTTTTTGTGCAACACATTTTCCTTGAGATTTGTCAATCTTCCTTTGCTTTTTCCTAATGTTAGGACGCTGTTGAAACCTCAGACCAACCTGATATTATTTTCTTCATAAATGACTAGCATTCCTGTTTAGAATCCCACAGGATTATTTATTACTTTTATCTTTCTCCATTTAAAAAATTCTTAATCCTAGAATTCCAGTAGCTTTACTGAGATACATAATAGTTTTGACAGTTCATTATCAAAGATTTACTTGGAATACAATTACAATCACACATTTAAGTCTTTTGAAAAACATTTTCACCTATGATCTATTTTTTATTTTTTATTTTCATTTCCAACATTCTTTTCCTTAAAGAAACCGACCATTTGGCTGCCTGGGTGGCTCATTCAGTTGCCTTCAGCTCGGGTCGTGGTCCCAAGGTCCTGGGATTGAGTCCCAGGTCAGGCTCCCTGCTCCGTGGGCAGTCTGCTTTTTCCTCTCCTTCTGCCTGTCACTCCCCTTGCTTGTGCTCTCTCTCTGTCAAATAAATAAATAAGAATCTTTAAAAAAAAAAAAAAAAATCTTAATTTGTTGGATAGTCCTTATCTTCCTTATCGGTCATTTTCCCTCATATCCTTAATCTTTTTAGATTTTAATTATTATTTTTTAAGATTTTATTTATTTATTTGATAGACAGAGATTACAAGTAGTCAGAGAGGCAGGCAGAGAGAGAGGAGGAAGCAGTATCCCCACTGAGCAGAGAGCCCGATATGGGGCTTGATCCCAGGACCCTAAGATCATGACCTGAGCCGAAGGCAGAGGCTTTAACCCATTGAGCTACCCAGACGCCACTTAATTATATTTTAATGTTAATTTTCTATTTCACTGACTGTTTTCACCACTATTTTTTCTTCCTTCTATAATTCTTCTAAGATAAAATTAATATGCAGACCATATAGGATATAAAGTTTTCCAAGGCTCTTGGAACAAGAAAAGAATAAAAATATAAACTTGCCCAGATTTTTATAAGTATAAATATTAAAATGTCTAGAGTAATCTTCTAGAATATATGCATAGTATAAAACATCCAAAAAAATGGAAATATATATATGTTATATATATATAACTTATATTACATATATGTAATATATGCTTATTACTAGATACAAACCAAAAGCATAAAAATGAAAGATTAAATGTAAAGAAATGGAAATAAAATTTAATAACAAAAACCAATTGATAAATCAAAAATAAAGGACGAGAGGAGGAACAGAAAGTAAATGTGACAAATAAAATAGCAAGAGAATAGAATTAAATACAATCACATCAGTGGTTATATTAAGTATAAATACACTGAAAACAACAATTGAAATGTAGAGATTTTCAAATAGACTAAAAAAAGTAACACAACTATGTGCTGTTTACAAGAGGCTACTTTAAATATATGAGCACAGATAGGCTGAAAATGAAGAGATGGGAAAAGATATAACATGCACAATTTAACCTAAAGAAAGCTGGTTATAATTTTATATATATACTAATATATATATAAATATATATAGCTGGGTTTGGTTATATTAGCAGCAGAGAAAACTAAACTTTAAGACAAAAAATTATTTCCAAAGTTAAAGAAAGGCATTAAAGAATTATAAAAAAGATCAATTCATCAGGAAGACATAACAATCCAAAGCACACCTGCACCTAATAATAGAGCTCCAAAAAATGTGAAGCATAAGTGTACAGAACTGAAAGCGGTCAGGGGATAGAATAAACAGACAAAACCCCAGTAAAACCGGAAAAAAAAAAAAAGGCTATAAAAGATTTGAACAACAGTTTTATTCAACTTGACCCAGCTGGCATGTCTTGGACACTATATGCAACAACTGTAGAATATTCATTCTTCTAAATACACAAGGAATATTTACTAAAACACACTATATGCTGAACTAAAAGACAAATATTCATAAAATGTAAAGAACAGAAATCATATAAGTATGATCTCAGGCCACGACAGGATTAAACTAAAAATTAACCATAGAAAACAGAAAAATAATGGAAAAACTTTAAATGTTTGAAAATAAAACAATATATTTTTCAAAAATTCATGAGTCAAAGAAGAAATTAGGGGAAAAAATTGGAAAATATTTTAATTGAATAATAATGTGAATAGAATGTAAAAATTTGGGAAGCAACTAAACTAACACTTAGAAATGTATAGCTTTAAATGCATCCATTTCAAGGAACTAGAAAAAGAAATGTAAATGAAATGCAATGGAAAGAAGGAAATAATACAGGTAAGAACATAAATTAAGGAGTGAGAAAACAGATATATAAAAATATAGAACAAAGATGAGTAAGATTAATAAAGCCCCAGCAAGACTGATCAAGAAGAAAAACAACACAAATAACCAGTATCAGGAATGAAAAGGAGATATTACTTCAAACTATAGATACTAAAGAAAAATGGAAGGATATTATGCTGATTACTTTAAGCCAATAAGTTGGACGACTTACATGAGTGGATAATTTTTTTGAGAAACACAGCTCACTGAATCAGACACAAGAAGAAATAGAAAATGTGACTAGCTCTAGATGTATTAAAGTACTTGTAAAGAGAAATCTTGTAAAGAGAAAACTCCAGGTGCTGAAAATTTTACAGTGAAATTCAAATTTGTTCAGTAAAAAGGTAATGCTTCTCAACTAATTTTCTGAAGCTAAAAATAACCCTGCTACTAAAACCAGAGAAGGACATTACAAAAAAAGAAAATTCAAACCAATATCCTTTATGAACATACACACATTAAAAAGTCCTCATAAAAGTATTAGCAAATCAAATTCAGCAAGATGTGAAAAGAATAATATATTATGAGTGGGATTTAGGGTAGGAGGAAAGATGAGATCAACATTTGAAAAACAGCATATATCACATTAAGAGAATAAAGGAAAAAATAGTATGATCATTTTAACACAGTAAAAAAATCAAAATATTTTATTAAATTCAGTATCTAACCATAGCCAAAAAATTGAGAATAAATAAGAACTTCTTTAATGATAAGATATCTCCTAAAAACTGATTAACATGAAACTTAATAGTCAAATATTGAATACTTTGCTCTAAGAACAGGCTAAGATGTCCAATCTCACACTTCCATTTAACATTATACTGGAGGTCATAGTCAGTGCAATGAGGAAGGAAAGAGAAATAAAATGCATAAATATTAGAAAATAAAAAATTAAATGTTATCTATGAAAGCAGACATAGAAAAAATCTAAAGAAATCTAAAAACAGACTGCTTTAACTAGCAAATGAATTTAGCAAGATCATTGGTTAATATACATAAATTAATCGTATTTATATGTATCTATATATACTACATTTATATATAGTTATATACTTATATATTTTCTATATACTAGCAGTGAACAGTTGGAAAATAAAACTAAAAAATAGAATCATTTGCCACAGCTTCCCCCAAAAAATCAAATTATTATCACATCAAACAAATATAACAAAATATGTGCAAGAGCTTTACACTGACAATTTTTAAATATTTTTGAGGAAAAAGAAAAGAAGACTTAAGTGAATGTAGGGATATGCCACGTTCATAGCTTGGGATGCTCATTATTGTTAAGATGTTAGTTTGTCCCAAATTGATCTATGCATCTCCAGATTCAGTGCAATCTCGGTCAAAATCCCAGTAGCCTTTTTGAAGAAAACAACATGTTTATTCTAAAATGTGCACCCATTGGCAAGACGATTTTGAAGGGGAAAGAAAAATTGGAGAATTGATACTGTCATATTTCAGGACTATATAAAGTTATAGAAGTTAAGACAGTGTAGTATTGTCATAACAAACAGCGAAATAGAATTGAGAAATCTAGAAATGAAACCACACGAATATAATCGCTTGATTTTTGAGAAAGGTGCCATTATGACTCACTGGGAAGAACAAGAACTTCTCAATTAGTGGTTCTAGAACAACTGGATTTTCATATAGAAAAAAATTATGTATGACTCCCATTTCATAGCATACACAAAAGCTAATTAAGATGAATTATAGGAGCACCTGGGTGGCTCAGTCAATTAAGCATCAGTCTCTTGATTTCGGCTCAGGTCATGATACTGGGGTTCTGGGATTGAGCCTTGCCTCGGGCTCCCCATTCAGTGGGGAGACTACTTGTCTACCTCTCCCTCTGCCCCCCCTCCTGCTTGAGCTCTCTCTCTCTCAAATAAGAGCGAATAAAAGATGAATCGTAAAACCATGCATGATAACTGGAACCATAAAGCTTCTAGGAGATTGCATAGGAAAATATCTTCATGACTTTGGAGTAGGAAAATATTTGTTAACAGGATGCAAAAAGTGCTAACCATAACATTTTTATTTTTTTTTATTTACTTATTTTTTAATTTATTTGACAGACAGAGATCACAAGTAGGCAGAGAGGCAGGCAGAGAGAGAGGAAGGAAAGCAGGCTCCCTGCTGAGCAGAGAGCCTGATGCGGGACTCGATTCCGGGACCCTGGGATCATGACCTGAGCCGAAAGCAGAGGCTTTAACCCACTGAGCCACCCAGGCGCCCCCTAACCATAAAATTTTTAAATGATAAATTGGAGTCATCAAAATTCAAATCTTGTGCTCATCAAAAGACAACTAAAAAGGGGAAAAGACAAGCCACAGACTGGGAGAAAATATTCACCATATATATAATATATATTATATATATGAAAAAGTATATATAAATGTGTGTATATATACATATATATGTATGAGAAAGGACAAATATTCAAAATATATTAAATATATTTAAATATATTTAAAACTCCTATAAAAGGATAGGAAAAAGACAAATAAATGTTTTTAAAATGGACAAAAAGGCTTGAACAGAAACTTCATGAAAGATGATATCCAGTGGGGTACCTGGGTGGCTCAGTGGGTTAAAGCCCCTGCCTTCAGCTCAGGTCATGATCCCAGGGTCCTGGGATCGAGCCCCGCATCGGGCTCTCTGCTCAGCAGGGAACCTGCTTCCTCCTCTCTCTCTCTGCCTGCCTCTCTGCCTACTTGTGATCTCTCTCTGTCAAATAAATTAATAAAATCTTTAAAAAACAAAAAAGATGATATCCAAGTAGCAATAAGCATTTGGAAGGGAGCTCAATATGCCATAAGGAAACTCATGGTCTTCTTAAAATGAAGATCATGATTAAAGTTATGATCACATACTCATCAAAAGTCACTACCAAAAACTAGAGAATGGGAGAAGACATTTAAATAACAAGATCTAAAAAGATTAGTATCCAAAATACAAAAACTCTTGGGTATCAGTAAGGAGAAGACAAACAGCCTCCTCCCAAATTTAGCAAAATTAATTCATAAAATCCCACAGAAAATGAGGCACAAATTTTCCATATGTATATAAAACTATCTTCAACCATTACTAATCAGGGAAATGCAAATTTAAATTACAGCAGCATACTTTTTACACCCACCAGAGTAGCAAATATTAAAAATCCAGCCAATCCCAAGGGTTGGGGAGGATGTGGAATAATGGAACTCTCAGCTCATTGCTGATGGGAATTCAAGATCTCATCATCACCAGGGGGAATTCTTTGGCACTTTCACATGTGCACCAGAAGACTTTTACAAAATGTAAGCGAACCAAATGTCCATCCACAGTAGAGCAGATAGGTTTCTTGAGGTATTATCATTCATGGGGATACTCTCTGAGAGTAAAAACTCTATGAGCTGGAGCCATGTGTGCCAGCATAGGGAAAATCTTAAAAATAAGACATTGGGCAAAAAGAAGCAAGTCAAGGAAAATGCATACAGTAGAATTCTACTCGTGTTTAGTAATTAAATAGATAATAATTTAAAGGATTGTTAGCTCTACTTACGAAGTAAAATCGCCAAAGAAAATAATTAGCACAAAATTGTCTGTGAGTGAGGAAAGAGGAGAGAAAATGCAACTGGTAAAGGGCACAGTGGTGCATGTCTGAGGGATGATAATGTTCGATTTCTTGCCCTAGTTGGTGAGTACGTAAGAATTTATTTTGTTATTTTTCTTAAAATTGTGTAAATAATTTTTCTTACATGCCTTTGCATGTTTGTTCACAGTTCACAACTTAAAAAAAGAAGTCGCATGGTGTTCCTTACTAACCTTTGACATGATGAGTTCTATGTTGTACCTCATAATCCACAATTCATAGTTTCTGAAAACTTGGGTGTAATTTTTTCGAAAGGACTATCATTTTCTGTTGTTTTGTGAAACTGTTTCTAAACCTAAAACACGTTGGGGCACGTGGCTGGTAAAGCATGTGACTCTTGATCTCGGGGTCTTGAGTTCAAGCCCCTCATTGGATGTGTAGAGATTAAATAAATAAATACATACATACATAAGTAAAATGTCTTAATTTTGGACTGCTTCTTAGTGGGTATGATGGTTAGTTTTATGTGTTAACTTGGCTAAGCTGTTTAATCAAACAGTAACCTAGGGGTGCCTGGGTGGCTCAGTCAGTTAAGCATTTGCCTTCAGCTCAGGTCATGATCCCTGGGATCCTAGGATTAATCCCTGAGTGGGGCTCCCTGCTCAGCAAGAAATCTGCTCCTCCCTCTCCCTCTGAACTTCCCCTCAGCTCCTGAATGCTCTCTCTTTTTTTCTCTCTCAAATAAATAAACAAAATCTTTAAAAACAAACACTAACCTAGATGTTGCTGTGAAGCTTTTAAGTTGACTTTAAATAGTCACCCTTGATAATGTGGGTAGGCCTCATCCAATCAGTTGAAGGCCACGAGGGCAAACACTGAGGTTTCCCAGAGAAAGCAAAATTCTGCCTTAAGAATACAACACCATCACTGCCACAGTTTCCAGGCTGCTGGCTCACCCTGTGGATTTCAGCCTGGCCTCCACAATCAAGTAAGCCAATTCTTTGAAATAAATTGGTTTCATCTCTCTCAAAAGCCCTGAGCAATCTGGATTCTGGTACCAGGAAATAGAGTGCTGCTGTAACCAGTACCTAAGAATGTGGAAGTAACCTTGAAACTGAGTAATGGAAAGAGGCTGGAAAAATTTTGAGGTGCAGGCTAGAAAAAGCCTGGATTGCCTTGAAGAGACAATTGGTGGAAATGTGGATGTTGCAGATGATTCTGGTATGGGCTCAAAAGGAAGTGAAAAGAATGGCAGACAGCATCTATCATCTTGGAAAATACATGCATCATTATAAAAAGAATGTCAGCAGAAATACTAAAGGGGCTTCTGTTAAGACCTTCGAAGGAGGTGAGGAGTGTACTGGTGGACACAGGAGGAAATAGGGCCTTTGTTAGGAGTGCCAGACCATCTGGCTGAATTGTGTTACACTGCTGGGTGGAAGGTAGAACCTGTAAGTCAGGAACTGAAGAGTTCAGCTGAGCTTTTCAAGCAAAGTATGGAAGGCTGGGTCTTTGCTCGCTGCTTATAGTGCACAGTATAGTATAGAACAGAGAGAAGCTGAGGCAGATAAATTTACTATCAAGTAAAAAGGAAGCAGAATCGACTGATTTGGAAAATTCTCAGCTATCCATATTAGAAAGGATGAGAAAGCATACTCCCATGTAGACACCCCCCACGGTGTTGGACAGCTGGGTGTGACTGTGGATACAACCAGCCCCCTGGGCAGAAGGCAGGAATCAAGATGGGGTTATCTAGAAAGCCCTGAGGAGAACGGTTATGTCTAAGGACATGGATCCTCTTTATATCCACAGACGCCTGCAGGGTCTAGAGAATTTTATACCAGCTGAAACATTGCCAGCCTGGACAGATAGGGGCAGAGACAAAATGGAATGAAGGAAGAATAATCTTTGAAAAAGAGCTCGGTATCTTATAATGTACAAGACAGAGTCACTGGTAAGGGGTCAGAACGGGTAGAACCGGAGACCTAGAGGCTGGGACCTCCATGGTCCTGGGGGCCAGAGAGCACTGAACCACAGAGGCTCACTCTCAGGCCCTGGGACCTACTGGAATTTTCTCTGCTGAGTTTCAGACTTGCTTGGGACAGATGAACCCTTTGTTGCTTCCATTTCCTCGCTTCCAGAATGGGAATATGTATCCTGTGCCTAGCTCAACATTTGATTTTGGAAGCAGAAAACTAATTCTCCAGTTGCACATGTACACAGAGGGAGAGGAATTTTGACCCTAGGATGGATCACACCCAGAGGCTTGTCCCATCCCAAATTCAGATGACCTAAATGAGAGGATTTGGGGCTTTTTGAGTGGATGACATTTAGATTCTAGACTCAAAGGAGGGGTGCCTGGGTGGCCCTGTGGGTTAAGCCTCTGAAGCCAGCTTAGGTCATGATCTCAGGGTCCTGGGATCGAGCCCCGCATCAGGCTCTCTGCTCAGCAGGGAGCCTGCTTCCCTTCCTCTCTCTCTGCCTGCCTGTCTACTTGTGATCTCTCTCTCTGTCAAATAAATACATGAAATCTTTTTAAAAAATATTTTTAGACTCAAAGTAGATGCTGGAATGAGTTGAGATTTTGGTAGATACTGAGATGGGATTAATGCATTTTCCACGTGGACCAACATGCATTTGGGGGTTTAAAAGGAAGACTGTACTTGGTTCTACAGTTTCCCCCCTAATTCATGTCCACCCAAAACCTGATAATGTGATCTCACTTAGATATAAGGTCTTCGCAGCTGTGTTCAGGTTAAGGTAAGGCCATAGTGGATGATGGTGGGCTCTAAAACATTTTTCAATCTTTTAAAAAAGATTTTATTTATTTGACAGAGGGAGGGAAAGAGAGAGCACAAGCAGGGGGAGGGGCGGAGGGAGAGAGAGAAGGGAGACAGACCTGGGGCTTGAACCTAGGACCCTGGGATCACAATCTGAGCCAAAGGCAGACACTTCACCAACTGAGCCACCCACATGCCCCCATTGACAGATTTTAATAAGCAGTGTGTTTATGGGGAGGCAGAGATACAGACACAGGGGAAAGCCATTGGTGACACAGGCAGAGACTGGAGGGGCACAGCTGCAAACCAAGGAATGCCAAGGAACACCAGCAATCACACGAAACTAGAAGAGGCAAGGAAGGATTCTTCCCAAGAGTCCCCCAGGAGGGATGGCCCTATGGACACCATGACTATAGACTTCTAGCCTCAAGAACTGTTAGAGAGGGGTGCCTGGGTGGCTCAGTGGGTTAAGCTGCTGCCTTCGGCTCAGGTCATGATCTCAGGGTCCTGGGATCGAGCCCCGCATCGGGCTCTCTGCTCAGCGGGGAGCCTGCTTCCTCCTCACTCTCTGCCTGCCTCTCTGCCTACTTGTGATCTCTGTCTGTCAAATAAATAAATAAAATCTTTAAAAAAAAAAAAAAAGAACTGTTAGAGAATCAAGTTCTATTGTTGAATGTCATTACATAGATGGCAATTTGTTAAAGCACCCTAGGAATCTGATACAGCAGGAATAGAAAGTGATTGCTTCTAGGGAAAGGGGATAAGGTGAGGAGTGGAATGGGCGTGCTCTCTTTCTTGCAGCAAATCTTGTAAAGCTTTACTTCTCTAAATGATTGGTACCTATAGCTTTGACTTTTAGAAAGGAAAGCTGTCAAATTATAGATCAGGTAAACCTGACAGAGTTAATATAAAAATAAATAAATCACTCTCACCTATGAACACCAAAGCACAGGGCTGATTCCAGAACTGTAAAAATGATTTAATATTGAAAACTTTTTGTATGGTTCTCCATTTTAACAGAGAAAAAAGACGACATTCTCCATAGATGGTGAAAAATAAAATTAAACATTGTTTAATTGTTAGTGTCTGTAAAATGCTTAAGAAAGTAAGAATAGGGCGCCTGGGTGGCTCAGTGGGTTAAGCCGCTGCCTTCGGCTCAGGTCATGATCTCAGGGTCCTGGGATCGAGCCCCGCATCGGGCTCTCTGCTCGGCAGGGGGCCTGCTTCCCTTCCTCTCTCTGTGATCTCTTCCCTTCCTCTCTCCTACTATGATCTCTCTCTGTCAAATAAATAAATAAAATCTTTAAAAAAAAAAAAAAGAAAGAAAGAAAGTAAGAATAGATAGGTACTTTCTTCAGATGATAGCATACACCTGTCATAACCTAATAGCCAGTATCCTCCTAAATCCACAAATATGAAAAGGAATTCCCTTACTCTCAGGAACAGAACACAGTTGCCCAGTATCATCAAACCCCAGAAAAGGTAGTTAAAGAAGAAATAGAAATCAGACATATAAAAATTAGAAAGGTAGAGATCAATTATTATTAAAGGCAAGTGAAAGTATTGTATACTTTAACAGTCACTGAACTCATCCTTTAAAGGACCAGATAGCAAATGATTTCTGTGTCATCTTTTTCCTTCTTCCTTCTTCTTTAAAACAGTTCTTTCAAAATGTGAAAAATAAAATCCCAGGTGCCTGGATGGCCCCATCAGTTGAGCATCAGACTCTTGGTTTCTGCTCCAGGGATGATCTCAGGATCATGAGATCGAGCCTGAGTCAGGCTCCTTACTCGGCTCGATGATCAGCTCCGTGCTCAGTGCAGAGTCTGCCTGGGATTCTCTCTCCCTCTCCCTCTGCCCCTCCCCCACCCCAAATTTTTTTGTTCTCAGTTGTATCAAAAAAGTCCATGGCTGGCCTTGTCCCAGAAGACATAGTTTGCAGATCCCTTGTATACCTGGAAAAAAGGAGAATCAAAGGAAAAATACAGCAAACTCAAGTAGAATTCAATAAATTCCATGTGTATGGAAATCAAGCATGACTCACAGCTATAAAAATAGCCTGTTACAAAATACAAAGAAAGCAAAGACCCTATTTAGAAGAAGCAAAAAATTAAGAAAAAAAAATTTTCTTTAATTTTTTAATCCTGAAAATAAACTTAACAAGCAATTCAGGCTCCATAATTTATAATTTTAATGCTACTGAAGGACACATCAGGAGATTTAACAATGCAGAGGCACACTGTGTCCTAGGATTCTCAACACCATAAAGCTGTCAAAGATAGCTCATCTGTAAATTTAATGTCATCCCAATAAAAATACCAAAAGGGCATGTTTTTGGAAATAGACTAGTTGGTTCTAAATTTCATATGGAAAAATTACCAAGAATAGACAGGAAAATTTTGTAAAGATGAAAGTAACAAGGAAGATTAAAACTACCATATATTTAAAAAACTATTCAAAGTCCTTAAAACGTGAATAGAAACAAAGATCGCTAACACCAGATAGAAAATTCAGAAATAGACTTAAGAGGGGGTGCCTGGGTGGCTCAGATGGTTAAACGTCTGCCTTCGGCTCAGGTTGTGATCTCTAAGTCCTGGGATCAAGCCCACGTTGGGCTCCCAGTTCAGTGGGGAGTCTGCTTCCCCCTCTCCCTCTGCCTCTCCCTTTGCTTGTGCTCAGTCTCTAATGAATAGAGAATTTTTTCTTAAAGAAAGAAATAGATTTAAGAGCATTTATGATAATTTTGCATGTTAAATAAATGATCTTGGCTCAACGAGATAGTCATTGGAAGAAAAAGTGAAGGGGATGCCTAGCCTATTGCCTATTGACGTATCAGTGTCATGAGATCGAGCCCCCATGTCGGGCTCGATGCTCAGCGGGGAGTCAGCTTCAGACTCTCTCTCTCCATCTGCTCCTCTGTGTGCGCTCAAATGCTCTCTCTCTAAAAAAAAGAAAAAGAAAAACTCTTTTAAAAAAATAAAGTAATATATGCTCATTGTAGAAAACAAAAATATTAAGGAAGCAAAATAATAATCTCACCACCAAAGATAATTTAACAATTTGGTGATTATTTCCAGCCTTGTCTTTTTCTGAGTGTATCATTTTTTTAGTGGTAGGTATGGTAAGATCACAGCATGTGTGATTTTTTTATCATTTCCTTTAATATTATCTAATGAACATTTCCCCATTTTCCATTTCAATAATGGAAATTCTATATAGGTCTCTAACTTTTTGCTGGTTCAGAGCTCAGATTATATGGATGGATACCTTTATTTCATTTTATGTTATGTAGACAGCATCTCAGGAAGAAATATGCTGCATGTAACACCAGTGAGCAGCCCTCAGCATCTTCTGAAACAAGTTCATTGAAAAAAAAAATGAATGATATCAAAAGCCCTTCTTATAAAGTATAATACTTGGTAGGGTCAGAGAAACAGAAATGACCACGTATTTCTTAGCAAAAGCCACCAAGTGTTGGAGAAGGAAAACATTAGCAACCAACCAGGAGGGCATACAAACCTTCCAGAACCCGGTTGGGGAGTGGGGGTGGGGGTCGGCAAGGTCGCAAAGGCGAGCCAAGGCCACCAGAGACTGCAACCCAGGTCCTGGACCCCAGGGTCATATTTGCTATCAGCAAGGATCTTTTATTACTGAAGGAATAGACTTAATGTGCATTTTTGAGCACATGCTAAGTGACAATAATCTGCCAAACACTAGAAATCAAAGATTAATAAGATACAGGCTCTTGCTTGGATGGGCTTCCATGCCGGGAGATGGCGCGGGGGTTGGGCGGATGAAGCTTCGCATGGGAGCAACTACAAAGCAGGAGGTGAACACCGTACAAAAGCATGCTGAAGGTGGTAGCAAGTTGGAGGGGCTGGCGATCCTCAGCCTTCCTGGGCTTGCTTCCGCAGCCGTTTGTCACCTGTCATTCTCCCCTGTGCGTCCTTCCTGTAAGGACACCAGCCCTCTTGGGTTAAGGGCCCAGCCTCTTCCAGTATGACCTCATTTGAACCAATTACATCTGCCACGACCTTAATTTCCCAATAAGGTCACTTCCTGGGGTTTATACGCACAATTCAAGGAACAACGCTTGCTTACTGGACTTTTGGAGGAGTGGATTAGTAGACAAACAGAAACACATGGGAATGAGGTAGCTTGACTAGAAGCGGGAAGGGGCACAGTGAGTCCTGCGGCGCACACAGCTTTTCCACCTTACGCAAACCCATCCGCTCTCAGCCGGAATCGCTAAAAAGGAAATCCTTTCCATTTTTATCTGGTGAGGGAAGGCAGCCTTCCCCACCTGGCTTCAGACACACATTTGCATTGGTGCTAATCCTCATTCCCACCTTGTGCGTGTGAAATCACAGGATCCTCACTTCGTAGATAGGGAAACTGAGGCGCAGAAGGGCCAGGTGGCTGGCCCTGCTACCAAGTGAGGGAACCGGAACTACAGCCTGGAACTCTGGGCCCACAGGCATTTTTTTTTTTCTCATAAGAAAATTATTACTTTTTTTTTTTTTAATTTCAGTATCATACATGAACAAATGTTCACCACAAAAAATTCAAATAATACAGAATGGCACCAACCAAAATGTTAAAAAGCCTCTTTACCATTCCCACACCACTCCCAGGACTAATCTCTTTCCCGGCTTTTTTTTTTTTTTTTTTTTTTTTCTCTGCATTTACTGTCCAACATGTATATTTACGCCTATTTTTAGTGCTTGTTTTTTATTTACATAAAGGGAATCACACTCTTCATGCTGTTCTGGTACTGGCGTTTTCCACTTAACGACACCCTGGAGATGTTTCTCATGTGTCAGCAAAGCTGATATTCCCCCCGGGTGTGCGGGCGCAGCGACAGGGCGGCCTCCTGGACTCTGCCCGTCAGGCTTCTGTTGCGACTGGTCAGCTCCCGGGCTCAAGCAGGGGTGCCTATCGTGAAATCGCCCAACGCGGTAAGGCTCACGGGTCTGTCTACTTCATTGGAACTGCCACGTTTATGTTATCGTCTCCGCATTAGGTTTTCCCAGTTTTTCGGGATTTTAAAGAATGTTGCTCCACCATCCTGTACCTGCCCTTCTGTGAACAGCTGCGAAAATGTGCAGTATTCTCTCCTGAGCGACTTGCATGATAGAGACCTCTGTGATCTCCTCCTGCTTTGAGGTGGGAGGGTCCCCTGGAAAGGAGCCCCCCTCCAGCCGCCCCCTCCCCACACCTAGGTAACAGGCATGTTACCTAGAACAGGCTGGCCACCCGGACTGCACTTAGCCTCAGATTCCCTGGGGAGGTTCTGAATCAACACCTGTGCCTGGGCCTCACCCTGGGGAAATCCAAGTCAACCAAACCAGGGTAGATCCCAGGCACTGAGGTTTTTTTTTTTTTTTTTTTTTAAACTTCTGTAGGTGATTCCAACGTTTAGTCAAGGTTAATAACAATTAGCAAAGGACCTCTAAGACTTTTCTAAAGGGCCTGCCAAAAGATTTAAAACCTGAAAAGATATAAATAAATAAACCCTGAAAAGATAAAGTATTAACAAAAGAAAGGGAACAAGAACAGAAGAAGGAAAGGAGTGCTTTCCACCCAGGGTGCTAAGCTGGTCCCACCCACCTCCAGCCCCTGGGGGGCCCCCACAAGTGGGGCTGGATCTTTCCCCTGAGCAGTGGGGAAGGGGGGCTGCATTCTCACCTGTGGATCTCTGGACAGGTGCACTCCCTCTAAAACAAGGCCCAACCCAACACTGGTGCTCTCAACCTACTGTGAAGGTAAGGGCTCCTCCAACAGCAAAGGGACTTAGAGCAGTGAAATATTCTGTAGGATGCCATAGCGGAGGACTCATGACATTGTACATCCAGCAGAACCCCCAGATTGTATGACACAAGGAGTGGCCCCTCGTGAAGTTCACAAGCCACGAACCTCAGCTAATAATTTTGGTTCATCTTTTACAACAAAGGTCTCACACTAATGACAAGATGTGAGTAACAGGAGAAACTGAGGGCTTGGAGGAGTATAAGGGAACTCTGTACCTTCTGCTCAATTTTTCCGTAAACCCACTCAGAAACATAAAATCTATTAATTAAGGAAAAAGTCTGCCCATCAGGAGTCCCTCCCTCCACCTCTCCCCACCTCCCCATCTCCCCAGAAGACTAGTTGAACCTTTTAAGATCTATTGATTGAGAAACTGTAGGATCCTAGACCACCACGAACTCCTTCGGGCTTTATAAGTAAATCGCTGGCTGATCATCCCAACAGCAAGGCGGGCTTTATAAGTAAATCGCTGGCTGATCATCCCAACAGCAAGGCGAGGACCGAAAGAGAGCTTTGCTCATTTTGGAGCACCTGGTGCCTTGTTGCTTCAGTCCCTACTCTTTGGGCAGGGCTGGGCAGGGGTGGGGGTGGGGTAGTGTGCCTCCAGCTCCCCAGGCCCCCAGAGTCCCTGCTGTAAGTCCTACCAGGCCATCCAAGGGTTAAGGACCTCAGGTTGGTGTGAACCCCTCACACTACCTTTTCCCTCACTTCACATTTCTCTGGCCCAAGACTCCTATTTCAGCGGAGGTTAATCTGATTAGAGTTAAGGTGCTAATAACTTGAATGAATGCCATTAAACAGTACTAGATAAAATCTGCATTTCAACAGAGGTGCCCAAAGGGCCAGAGGCTGGAATGTCAAGCATCTGGGTAGGGCCATGGGAGTGAGGCTTGGGAGGGGTCCTTTCCCTGACCTCTGGGGAGCCTCCCACTAGGTATGTAATAATCCCTTTCATGAGTGCGGTATTTTATAGTTTGTAAGGCAATTTAATGATGATTTTTCCAGGGCTTGTAAGGGTCAATACTGTGCTAAATCCTTGTATACATTATCTCATTTTATTTTCGAAGCAACTTAATGAGGTAAGTTGTAGGTTGAGGTATCTTCGTCTCCATTTGGCCCAGGAAGTGTTTGAGGTTGGGTGAGGTAAGAAACTGCCTGTGTGTGGCAGAGGTGACATTCAAACCTAGTTTGAATTCTACTTGAATCCCTTCCTTTCTAATATATGGATCCCTAACTATTAGCAGAAGTTATGTGGAGCAGAATTTCTGTCACTCCTAGGTGGCAACAATGGGTGGGACCTCATGTGCGTGCAGCTGTTGCTCTACCAGAGCAGACCTTCCCCACTCCGCACCTCCCTGCTAGTCATCCCAGGCCACTTGACCCTGCAGGGCTAGCTAATACAATCAGCCCTGTTGGAGAGATTCCTATCTTCCCCAACCTGACTCTGCCTTTGAGCCAGCTTTGTGTTGGCGCTTGAGGACCTATAGATTGAGCTATTGTGGGCCAGGCCATGGCAGCGTACGGTAAAGAGACAAGAACCTGTAATTCACTAGTTCCTGCCTGCTCATTGATGTCTGGGGAAGTACTGAGTGTGGGACACCAAATATGGCTGCTGAGGTGAGGTCTCTGCCCTCAGAAAACTCCTGTCCAACACAGGAGGAAAGAAGGGTGGGAAGGAGAGGGGGGAATTGAATGAACACGTAGCTGATTTGAAAAAAAAACCCACAAGGGGTTTTGAAATTGCCTCCTGTCTATTGAGAACCACTCATAGACTCGTCAACTATCAAGGGCTCCTCTAACTTGGTCAGCTTTTCCACAGTTGTGTTCATGAGACAGGAGACAGAATAAAGCAATGTACCTGGGGCCATTTCAAACCTTATTCATTCATTTATGCAACAAATTAATACCAAGTGCCCACTTTGTGCCTGGCACTGTTCCAAACCCTGGCGCATACAGAAGGGAAATAAGACAGACGAACCTCAAGCTTCTACTTGAGCCACCAGATCGGAATTGGGTAATTAAGTAGATGTATAGTACAACAGCAGGTGCTTTAAGTGCTAGGAAGAGAAAGAAGGCACATAAGGTGAAGGGAAGAACATATTATTTTGAATAACAATTCCATGTACACATTACGTGTCTCATGGGGTGCCAGCAACATTAATTCTATGGGAAAAGCACAGCTCTGTCATTTGAAAATAAGTTGAACTGTAAATACAGATCCCAGAAGAAATGAAGGCATCACACAGAGATAAGATATTACCTACCAGAAACAGGACCTGAGGCCCGGGCACAGTACTGTACAGGGTACTGTTGCAGAGTTTGACTCCAGACAGCTCTGGTTCAAATCCCGCTTCTCTCATTTGCTAATTACATGACTTTGGGAATTACTTGATCTTTCTCATTTGCAATTTTCTCACTTGAGACATTGGGACAGTGATCTCAAAGATTGTGGCGAAGTTGAAAATCGATAATATTTGTAAAGTACACAACATCTTGACACAGTGAATGGTAACTACTGTTAATAATTTTTGCTATCAAGAGCTGAGATGGTCCAAATATTTCTTATTTTAATCATTGTTAGTAGAAAGCTTGATATTTATATTTGTAACACTTTATTTTTTCAAGTACTTTTACACGTGCTGTCTTATTCAATCCCCAGCAAATCTCAGAGTCGGGTATTATTTGGGGATATTTTCCTGGGAATGATATTATCCATATTTCCTATAAGAAAACTGAAACTATGTGAGATAGTAAAGATAAGACATAGTGAATGATAAAGCCAGAACTTAACCCAGACAGTTTGAGCTCAAATCTGTCTTCTCTCTCCCTCCTGTATCTTCAATTGACTTCCAAAGGTATTATTAATTTTACCTCCTGAATGGCTTTCAGAGCCGTTCACTTTCCTCAATTGTTAGCATCTTCATCCAGGCTACAAAGCATCCCTCCCATCTAGCCCCTTCTGGGCTTCAAAGTACAGAAACTAGTTTCCTGGCATCCACTCTTTTCTACTCCTTACTGCTTAGATGACCCCTCCAAAAGTGATCATACCCTCCTTTGCTTCTTACTCTTCAGCAGTTTCCTGCTGCTCTCAGGGAGATGTCCAAAGGCCAGTGTGGTATGGGTCCCGCCCACCTCCCTGACTCATTCCCCTCCACTGTTCAGATTCTGCATCCTACCTGCCCTGGCCTCTAGCTCCAGGGAACACAGCCTGCTTCCTCTCCCCAGGGGGCCTCTTTGGGGCTGATCCTTTCTCCAAACCCAGCCATCCCCTCTCCAGCACCTCTTCCTGCTACTTGCCACTCCTCCTTGGTATGTGCCCCCTCTCTTCATACACCCTCCCAACAGGGATCAGGTTTCTATGTGAAATGCTCTATCAGCTAGGAATTTCATTCATCTCTAAGCAGCAAAGACACCCACCCCACTCCCCATCCCCACACAGTGGTTTCAACAAGATCGGTTGGTGGTGGAGGGGAAAGACAATGATGGGGAGAGCGTGTCTTTTCTCTCACGAAACAAACAGCCCAGAGACAGGCAGCCGAGACTAGTGATGAAACTACAGTGTCTACTGGGACAGAGCCCTCTTCCTCAGGCTTGTCAAAGGGCTTGCCAGAGCTCTGGCCATCACGACACCTACCTTATCTTAGAGAGAGTTCCTAGCGGTCCCACCCAAGAACTTCTACCCTACTCTACCCAAATTGACTCAACAGCCACACCTGTCTTCAGTAGAGGCTAGGGAAAGTAAAATTCCAGCTGGGCTCTCTATCCCTTCTAACCAAATAGGGATTCAGCAACTAAAGAAAAGGGAGAGGGGGCTTTGAAGAGACCATCAGCAAGCCCTCTCCCAGAACAGTCTCCTTTCTTTCAGAATGCTTCCGCTGAGTTGGAAGTTACACAAGGGTTGGTTTGAATGTTGGCATATTGTATGGATATCTGCCCCCCACTGGGCTGTAAAGTCCTTAAGAGCAGAGGGTGGGTTTGGTGTTTGTTCCTGATTAAATTGGGAATGCTTAGGGCAGCACCTGTCACATGTAGATGCTCTATAGATATTTGTGAAATGAATGAATAAAAAGCATATCTTCTTCCTGGAGGCATTCGGTAGAGCATGCAATTCCCAGTGACTCTGTGGTGATGAGAATGGGGCAGCAACTTGACTCCTACATGTTTGGGGATCTGCAGACAAATGAAAATAACTGTGGGACAAGAAGTGATTTATGGCTTCACCAGAAGAGATGAAACACTGGATGGCTCCAGACCACGGTATGTTTCAGCAGGAGACTAACTCCTCCCTGGTCGGTCCTGGAGGGCACCTTGGTCATTGGCTCACTATGTGAGTATTGAATGGTCTAACATAATAAGCTAGAGGCCCAAATTCCTGACCTTGTAATATCATTAACATCCAGGGCTTGACTTGAAAATGGCAGATTAGGGGCTCCCAGATGGGTCCATGGGGTAAGCCTCTGGCAGATTAAGTCCCTGAGAGGCACACATTGTCCAGAAATCTCTGGCATACTGGAATCTTAGTAGAAAAAGTCAGTAACTCTTCAAAACTCCAACTCTTCATCAACATAAACCCTGGGAAGTGAATCATAGAATATTTGTCCTGTTAAGAAATCTTAGCAGTGGGGCACCTGGGTGGTTCAGTTGGCTAAGCGACTGCCTTTGGCTCAGGTCACGATCTCGGAGTCCCAGGATCAAGTCCCACATCGGGCTCCTTATTCAGCGTGGGGGTGGGGGGTGTCTGCTTCTTCCTCCGACCTTCCCCCTTCTCATGAACTCTCACTCTCTCTCTTTCACTCTCTCTCAAATAAATAAATAAAATCTTCAGTAAAGAAATCTTAGCAGATCTTAGTGGTCTTACATACCAGGTCACTGAGGCTCAGAAAATGAGCTGTTTCACATGGGAAGTTAGAGAGAGAACGAGACCCACGACTCAGGACCGCATTCTTCACAGTGAAGCGCTCAGGATCTTCAGAGGGCCAGCATGCAGAGGGCCCACAGTGAGAACTGAGCCACCTTCCCCACATGCCTTCCTTCTTCTCTCCGAAGCTATTTTAAAACAAACAAACTGGAAGACAAACTGTCTTCCAGTTTCCTGTGGGCAGTTTCCTGGGAAACCTCAATGTTCATCCCCTTAAATTCTCTAATGAAGGCTCTGCCTCTATCGCCAAACCCAGACACAGCTACACCTTGGCGCTGGGCTGGCTTAGCCAACTATCCGTCAATAAACCAGTCCCTCCAGGCAGCCAGTGGCTGCTGAATTGTGAGCAGCGATTTCATAGACCCTGCTCTCCAGAAACAGACTGCAGAGTGCTCAGGCTGCGTATCTGAGACAAGTGATGAGCAGACTGAAGGTGCCGGACTGACCTTTGTCCAAAGAAGAGAGCCAGCTACCTCCTTTGCCCTTCATGGCACCCCAAATTTCAAGCAAGATGGCCCGGAGACCCCTGTAGTAGGAATCAGATGATTTCTCTTTTGTGTTTCACTTGAAATTTTAAGCTCTGGGTTTCTGACCTAATTCTTTACTCTCATTATTTTTCAATAATTTTTTGGTAAGTCAATTATTTATTGATGAACATAAGTATTAATAGCACATATGTAAGAATGACCTGTGAGAGAATGTGCTAAAAATTGCTCAGTGGGGGCGCTGGGTGGCCAGTGGGTTAAGCGTCTGCCTTTGGCTCAGGTCATGATCTCAGGGTCCTGGGATCGAGCCCCGCAGCGGGCTCTCTGCTCAGCAGGGAGTCCTGCTTCCCCCTCTCTCTCTCTCTGCCTGCCTCTCTGTCAAATAAGTAAATAAAAATCTAAAAAAAAAAAAACAA
Organism: Mustela nivalis; assembly: GCF_964662115.1. NCBI lineage: Eukaryota > Metazoa > Chordata > Mammalia > Carnivora > Mustelidae > Mustela > Mustela nivalis. The sequence goes on along the minus strand of NC_139026.1, from coordinate 106,240,449 downwards.
CTCAATGAAGATTGCTAGAATTATCATTTATTTAGTACACACTATGTTCCAGACACTTTGCACACATGATCTTTAATCCTCACAACAAACAGGCAAGGAAAGTATTTAAAGAGGGCATCATTTGCCCAAAGGCACACAGCTTTTTTTTTTTTTTAAGATTTTATTTATTTATTTGACAGACAGAGATCACAAGTAGGGAGAGAAGCAGGCAGAGAGAGAGGAGGAAGCAGACTCCTCGCTAAGCAGAGAGCCCAATGCAGGGCTCGATCCCAGGACTCTGAGATGATGACCCAAGCTGAATGCAGAGGTTTTAACCCACTGAGCCACCCAGGCGCCCCAGGCACACAGCTTTTTAAGGAGTGGAGATAGGATCTGAACCCAGTCCTGGCTGACTCCTAAGTCTTTGGTCTGCCACTACCGCGCTACTATTCAACTTTGCAGAATGTGCTTGTCCATGCAAACATAGGTCGGTCCTGTCCTTTCTACTTGGGAGCCAGATGAAATGTGCAGTTGGTTTTTCAGTCCAGCTTTTGACCCGTTTTTCTGGGCCCCTGGACAAGCAACTACTTAGCAAGGGTCAGGTAGGGATGTGGGAAGAATTCTTCCTTCTGCAAATGGATAGGAAGCGGGCAGCGGACATTCAGAATATTTTCAGCAGATAGGTATTCTAAGAGCGGTAAAACTGCTTAAAAGAAACAGGCCAAGATAAAAGGGATTTCTCATCCCCTTTACAGATGACGTTCTGCTAACACTCGCTGACACAGAGGACAGAGACCCATCTTTCATGTGACAGATTGTTTAGACAATGCCTCGCCTCTCTGATGGAAAGGGTCCTGGGGTTAAATTTCCTCTTAGGACTCTCCCACCCTCTCGTACCCCTTGAATCACTGGAGGGAGGCACGTCCATTGGTGCCGGTGTGAAATCAGCGATGCACAGCAGGGGAAGAAGGGCAGGAGAAGGGGACAGGAGGGGTACAAGATCCCACTCCAAACTTAATGTAGAGTTATCCATCAACCTCTGTCGTTTCTGACTCCAGGTTGTTTACAAAATCCTCACCCTAGTCTGCCCTGGGCTGCCTAAAATATTAAGCCCTTGCTCCTTCTTTAAGAAGGAGGCATTGATTTTATTATAGCAAAAGCAAAAACCCTACCTTTTCTCCCAGGCAAGACATACCAAAAACGGACCTGGGGGAAAGGGGGCTGCTTCCTACGTGAATTCAACACCCAAGAAGTACGGATGCTTTCTCTTACTATCCTGAAGGCATTCTTTATCCGCATCTTTATCGGCATCTCTCTCCCCGTCCACTGTTTATGAGAGTTTATCTGCTATAAGCACAGGGTGGGGAATGGGAGTGTCAAGCAGCCTCCTGGAGTGAGTGCCACTGATTCAAAACATGAAGGGGTGAAGAGGGGAGGCAAGAAAGGCAGAGTCTCGCTCATTTTACAATGATCTGCATATCCCTGTCAAGCCTAGGACCTGGTCAGGGTAAGGGGAAAATGGACTTCTCTCTTCCCCTGTGCTCATTCATGAGTGAGAGGTGGGGGAGCTGCATGGACAGCAGCTAAGACTAAGAGCCAAGCGATGCAACACTAGGGACTCTCTCATGAATTCTACCTGCTCACATAGAGGGTCCCAGCACAAGTAAGCCAACTGGTCAACCCTAATTCAGAAGATGGGCATCTCGCCTGATCTGAGGGTAAATGCTCCCCTCTGCCCTCAACACAAGCCTCTCGTCCACCCTTATCCCATCCCTCACAAAATAAATGTGAGCCCAGGGAATACAAATTCAATTTAATATGACCTTAGAGAAAGCAGCTCAAGGTAGGTCTATTGTCTACCTTAGGAAACAGTCAAAACTCATAAAAATTCCCAAGTTTCTATTATCCCTGTGTTCACTGATCAGGGACTTGAGTACATCTCAACTGACCTGTGAACTTTGGGAAACTAGAGCATTTGGCATATATATATATATATATATATATGTCAAATCAATCAAATCAATAAAATATATATATCTATGTCAAATCAATAAAATTTATATATTTATATATATAAATCTAATGTATATATTAGATTTTATTGATTTATTTGATAGAGAGAGAGAGCATACAAGCAGGGGGAGCAGCAGAGGGAGAGGGAGAAGGAGGCTCTCTGATGAGCAGGGAGCCCAATGCAGGGCTTGATCTCAGGATGCAGGGATCATGACCTGACTGAAGGCAGACTTTCAACCGGCTGAGCCACCCAGGTGCCCTGGCACATGTATATTTCAAGGATTTGAGTTGTAAACCCTTTTGTGCAGTGTGACCCTGTCTCCCCTAGCCCATCTTGGCTCTGGGCAGCCATGGGTGTGGGCAACTGAGTGATGGTGGTCCTGGGCGCTCCTCCTGTGGGCTGTCTGGCCCGCTGAGCTCCTGTGGTGGGCGGGGAAGGCAGCCAGGCTTGAGGTTCAGTCAAGCATCTTTCATAAATTTACTTTCCACAGGAGCTTGAGCTGGCAGAACCCAAAAAGCATTTTGTCCCCAGTATGTTCTCCCTTGATTTTCATACCTTTCTGGATTTCAAGGGTAACATAATTCAAGGGTGTCTGATTTATGGAAAATAGCTCAGCAAAGTCTGGTTAGTGAAAGCTGTTTGATAACTAAGATGTCTTTCTTTCCCTCTTGGTCTTCTGAGGCCATCTACTCCAAACCCCACCCGTGACTAGAAACGGAGAAGCCTGGGGCACAGTGCAGAAGTGTATTTAATCCTTCAAAATACCCCATGATTCTTATCCCTAATTCACAGACAAGAACACTGAGGCTCAGCAAAGGACATGACAGTTTGTAAATAAGCAGAGAGAGCTTTGAATAAGATTGCCTGAGTCCACATCCCCAGGAAACAGGCTGCTCAGTCCCAAGAACACCAGCCAATAGTTCATGCTTCCATTGGCTTTTTCTTCTGTTTCCTCATTCTGAAGCCCTCCACTAGCAGGAATCTGGAAGGACCATCTCACAGTTCTCTAGGAAAAAGGGTCACATTTCTACTATGTTCTCACTGTTGAAAGTTTGCCAGGTCCTTAGCCACTGGTACTGGTGGGGAGCTTGAGAGGCCGTGCTCCTCGTGAGATGTATAAAAGTGCCACGACCAGTTCTAACTGCGACTGTGCCCCTGGGGGGCCAAAACAAGAAGATGCAATTGCTTATCTTCAAGACTCCTTCCTACTCTGACAATCTGCATGCCTGGGTCAACACAAAACAGACATCTCGAAGCACCTGGGTGGCTCAGTCGGTTAAGCATCTGCCTTTGGCTCAGGTTATGACCCCTGGGTTCCTGGGATCGAGCCCCACATCTGGCTCCCTGCTCAGTGGGGTGTCTGCTTCTCAGTCTGCCTCTCTCCCTGCTTGTGTGCTCTCTCTCTCCCAAATAAATAAATAAAATCTAAAAACAAACAAACAAACAAACAAACATCTTGGTGCCAGAAAATGGTGCTGCTCTAGAGGTACCCGAAGACACAGCTGAGGCTCAGAGGCTGTGGTTCTAGTCACGGGGATTCAGATTAGAGCCAAGGGCTGTCTGACAAGCTGCAAAACACAGGAACACTTAGGGAGGGTTTACAGAATTTCTTTCCCACAAAATAGACACCCATCACCCTAGTCTCTAATAAGACAAAGAAGAAAAACCTTTAGGACCTGTTAGCCTGGAAAGACACAGCTGAGAATGGCCAGGAGTCTTGGGAAGAGAGACAGGGTAGAGGAAATCAAACCTGACCACCTCCTTTACAGAGGAGCCGGCACAGGATAAGATAACATCTCGGAAAGCGTATTGTCAGCTGTTTGGTACCACAGCAAGGACAAGGGATCTGTACTGTGTACAAGAGCGTGGGGCTTTCCCTTGAGGCCTTAAGAATAAGCAGAGGCAGGACTGCCAGCCACCCACCTGACAGGAGTCCAGGCTGAGAAGTATAATGGACTCCAAACAAAGCTGGAAGATAACTCATGGAATCGAAGGATTAAGAGTTAAAGTCAAGCATCCCGCTGTAGCTTAACATAACCAAAAACTTAGCATCATCGTCCGCGTTATCATCCATCGCTCTTCCTATATGCATTTTTCACATTTCTCCTTTGATCCTCACCGCACCTTCCTGGAGCAATTCAGGGAGCTATTACCCCATTCTACAGATGACAACACTGAGATTTGAAGGGGTTCCATGAACTGCCCAGGGTCATGCATCCGGCTGAGCGGCATGGCGCCTCTTCCAGCTCCAGGTTGAGGCCACTGTCCTTTTGACCAGCCTTTGGCTCTCTTCTGTGATTCCTTCATTCATTCATTCTTTCTTTCTTTTTTTAAGATTTTATTTATTTGTCAGAGAGAGAGAGAGAGTGAGCACAGAGAGAGGAAGCAGCAGGCAGAGCAGGCAGAGAGAGAAGCAGGCTCCCCATCTGTCGCCCTCAGCCCGCAAGGACGACAATGAGCCTGGTATGGTGTTAATGCTTCACTTCCGTTTATTTAATCAACTTCCTTAGCTTATATACAGCAGGGTGACCAATAAGGGGTCAAGCCATGGGGAGAGCCAATGAGAGTCCTGTTACTATGCTGATTAAATTTGATACAGCCAATAACTATGTCCTCCTTTAGGCGGGCTTCACCAGAAAGTTCATTGTATACTTGCAGCGTACTTTGCTAGCAGTGAGCCAAGCACCTTCTTGTAATGGCGGGGACTTTCCCGGCCAGAGGCAGTCCCCGACATCTCCCCCTTTTTTGTTTTATGGCAGAGATCGTGCCTGTCTTAGGTTGTCAGTAGCAGAAAACATCCTTACCCGTCATCAGACACAAGATATCGATGATCTCTGTCCTGCCTTATGTCCTGCCGTATGTTTCTCTACTGATCTTACCCGTCTTTGACTACCGATCTAGCATGCTTAGCCATATCTGGGGAGATGTCCCAGCCTCTATTGACATAGGGGCTTGTGCTATAGCTCGGCTCTGCTCTCGCTGCTGTGTTCTCCACTGGTGAACGTTTCTGAATAGAAGCAGAATGCCAATAAGGAGGAGGACAAGATGACCAATTGTACCAGCCCATTGTTTGGTGAACTGGAACATATTGCTGAATGTTGGAAATAGCTCTGGAAGGGAAGCTGGTTGCACACGCATACTATTTACTCGAGTTATCTCAGCCAGAAGGATTCGTGTGAAATTTTGAAAATCGTCAGACCGAATACCCTGCAAATACTAAGAGAGCTGTTGGGAGGAATTGCTGGCCTTATTAAATTGAGAGAATTTTACAGGGGTAACACAAAGCGCAGAAAAAGGAACAATAGAACCAACACTCAGTACATCAGCTAGTGAAGAATGGGGGGAAGATAAAGGAAGAATTAGTTAAATGTAAAGGATAGGGCCAAGCCTTCAGAATAGCCCATAATTCACGTGTCGCTGTCGGGGGAATTAGGAATATCAGAGTCCCCCACGACAGTAGGAGGATCACGGCTTCCTCTGTCCTCATCCTCATTCTCAGGGGCCTTCTGGACCAATCTCTCTGGAATCCAAATCGGCACTTCTTTGTCCTGTGGGAAAACACAAACGGAGCCTCTGCTCCAGATTAATACAGGATCCGGACCTTTCCATTGTCCCTTAAGGATATCCTTCCAAAGAACTAAGGGCTTGGGGGAAGAATCCATATGGGCTGAATGTCTTTCAGCTGCTGCTTGACCGTTTTTATCGAGCGTCAAAAAATTTAAAATAAATAGAATTGTATTTAGTTTGTCTTTAGGGGACCGGAACGTGTCCCCTATTCCCCCTTTTTGTTTTAAAAGAGTTTGTCTGATGGTTAAGTGGGCACGTTCCACGATGGCCTGTCCTTGAGGATTGTAGGGAATACCATGATTTAGGGTAATGTTTAGTTGAGTAAGGAAACCGTGAAATACTTGTGAGGTGTATGCAGGTCCATTGTCTGTTTTTATTTGTCGAGGTTTACCCCAAGTGGCGAAGGCTTGAAGGCAGTGGGAAATAACATCTTTGGATTTTTCCCCAGCATGAATAGAGGCGAATATGACCCCAGAACATGTGTCCATGGAAACATGCACATATTTTAGTTTACCAAATTCAGGGATGTGAGTAACATCCATTTGCCATATATGGTTGGGTAAAAGGCCTCGTGGGTTAACTCCTAAGGAGGGGGATGGCAAGAGAGTAACACAGTTTTTGCAAGAGACTACATTGTCCCTGGCTTGAGCTTTTGTTATGTTGAATTTAAGTCTGAGAGTAAGAGCATTAACATGAAATAGCTTGTGAAATTGTTTTGCTTGTTGAATATTTTCCATTAAAGTGAAGATAAATTGCTCTTTGGTTAACATATCTGCAATGCGATTGCCTTCCCTCAAGGGGCCAGAGAGAGCCCTATGTGCCCTGATATGCCCTATGTAAAAGGGTACCTTTCTGTCCCATATAATCCTTAATGTAGCAGCACTACACATAGGACTTTGGGCAACCCCTAGGCCTCTAAGGGTTTGATCAGCCCTTTGTAGGGGTCAATCTTTTGGCCAATCAACTTCATTAATGATACTACGATCAGCCCCGGTATCCAGAAGGCCCATAAATTTTTTATTTCTGATCCACAGAGAATAAAGAGGTCTAGCCTCCATTCCAAGTGTTAGACATGCGAGGGGTGGGCCAGTGGAGCCAAAACCCCTCTGTCCACGGGATTTTTCTGTGTTGGGGAATAGTTTATGACAGCTTGGTAACACTATAATTTGTGCTATTTTATCACCTGGACTGATAACTGTAATGCCACGAGGGGAAGACACTAATATTTTGACTATTCCTGTATAATCAGCATCAATTACTCCGGGGTGTACTATTAATCCAGCAAGGGCTGTGGAGCTATGCCCTAATAATAGGCCTACAGTGTTCACAGGCAGTGGGCCCTTAAAATCCGATTCCACCACCTGGGTTCCCATCTCGGGGGTTAGTACAAGTCTGGTGGTGGCGCGGATGTCCAATCCGGCGCTTCCTTTTGTAGCCCGCCTTGGCTCGTCGGCGGGTAATGCGTGCGGGCTACCTGTTGAAGCACCCCATACATTTGAGGGCCCTGGGGTGATGGGCCCCATTTCCCGTTTTTTGAATTCCTTGGGGGTAGTGGATTACCTTGAATATATTTTACTGAGCGACATTCATTCGCCCAGTGTGTACCCTTGCCACACCTAGGACATATGCCAGGTTGCTTTACTGTTGGGGGACCCTTGCTGTCAGGATATTCTCGCTTAAAGTGCCCCTGAGCTCCACATTTGTAGCATTCCCCAGAATTTCCTTTAGCGCCCTTACGTTGGGATAGCTGAATGCTCTGAAGGCCTTGAGTAATGGCTGAAGCAAGTACTTATCCTTGAATAACACTGTCATTAACATCCCTGCATACCTTAATGTATGTGCTTAAATCTTTAGCCTTCCATGCCTAAGGGCCTCTTTACACCATTTATTGGCTTGCTCTTAGGCCAGTTGTTTAATTAGAGGCATGGCTGTGTCAACATCCCCAAATACTCTCCCAGCTGTTTGCATCAATCTTGCAACAAAATCAGCATATGCTTCATTTGGTCCTTGTATCACCTTAGATAGTTGACCCTGCAAGTCCCCACTGCCCTGGAGGGTTTTCCATGCTTTGGTAGCGGCAGCCGCAATCTGCATGTATACGGCAGGGTTGTATTGCAGTTGGTCATGTTTACCAGTGTATGGCCCCATGCCCATAAGCATATCCAGATTCCATTGTGGATTGCCTGCAGCGGCATTACGCCGTGCAACATCCTGGGAATGCTCTTGCCATGCTGTCTTCCAGACCAAATATTGCCCTCCAGAGAGGGCTGCCCTTGCTAAATTCCCCCAATCTTCGGGGATTAAATTCATGCCTGCTATGGACTCCACTAGAGAAATAGTAAATGCTGCCTGAGGGCCATACTGCATGACCGCTTCCTTTAATTGTTTAACTAATTTAAATTCCAAGGGCTGATGATACCGTTGATGATTTTGGTCCTCTAGAACTGGGAAAATCGAGCTGCTATTGGCCCCCCTCCATGCGGTCTTCCAATCCTCATTAGCAGAGGGATGACATTTACATGTTATCTCCCCCGCCAGGGGATTGTAAGGAGGCGGAGCACTAGGGGTCACTGCTGAACAGGGAGGGTCTGGTTTTAATTTGAACTTCCACTCTAGCTCCTCCCCCGACATTTCTTCTTCCCCTTCGCTAAAACTACTCCTTTCTGAAGCAAGAGATGAGCGTTCTTCTTTCACTTCCTCGAGTGCCTCAGCGCCCTCCTGAATAACTGAATCACATTTCGGCTTATATCCTCCCAGGCACCCTCTGACTAGAGTCCATATAACTAAAGTTCCCGGCGGCAATGGTTTACTTTTATCCCTCTTCTTAAAATCCTCACCTAACTGGTCCCATTGGGGGATATTTAGCAAGCCCTCATCCAGAAACCAAGGCGCCACTGTCTCAACTGTATTCAAGAATGTCCTAGCAGTTTTCGTTTTTAATGGCGTGCCATTGGCCTTTAGAAGGTCCTTTAGGGAACCCTCTAACCTCGACTTTGACAGTCCAGATCCCATAATTAGAATCCCAACCTAATGGCTGTTCTGTGTATACTCGCTGCTTAATCCCGACTCTAAGGCCGCCCCGCTTCTTATTGCGGACTCACTAAATCCCGGCTCTAAGGCCGCCCTGCTTCTTATTGAGGACTTGTTAAATCCCGGCTCTAAGGCCGCCCCGCTTCTTATTGAGGTCTTGTACAAGATTCCCACCGCTTTGATCGTGGTCCCGTCCCCACTTACCTGTGGACTTCTCCCTTGCAAGGTTTTTCTATTTTTCTTAATATTTCCCGGGTTTCGGCACCATTTGTCGCCCTCGGCCCGCAAGGACGACAATGAGCCTGGTATGGTGTTAATGCTTCATTTCCGTTTATTTAATCAACTTCCTTAGCTTATATACAGCAGGGTGACCAATAAGGGGTCAAGCCATGGGGAGAGCCAATGAGAGTCCTGTTACTATGCTGATTAAATTTGATACAGCCAATAACTATGTCCTTTAGGCGGGCTTCACCAGAAAGTTCATTGTATACTTGCAGCGTACTTTGCTAGCAGTGAGCCAAGCACCTTCTTGTAATGGCGGGGACTTTCCCGACTGGAGGCAGTCCCTGACACCCATCGAGCAAGGAGCCCAATGCGGACTCGATCCCAGGACCATGGGATCATGATCTGAGCCAAAAGCAGATGCTTATCCAACTGAGCCACCCAGGAATCCCGAGTTCATTCTTTCAACAGATGTTTAGTAAGCATCTTTGAAACATGAGAACAGTTAACTGGAGGAAATTTTCTTTCCAATCTCATTGTGCAATTAAAATATTGCAGTGGAATAGTGGGGCAGCTGGGTGGTTCAGTTGGTTAAGCATTCTGCTCTTGGTTTCTGGTCAGGTCGTGGTCTCAGACTCGAGAGATCGAGCCCCACATCGGTTCCTCCCTCAGCACCGAGTTTGCTTGACATGCTTTTCCACCCTTCCCCTCCATTCCTCTCCCCTCGCCACCCCCGCCCCCGCTCTCTCTGCTCTCTCTTGCTCTCTCTCAGGTAAATAAAATCTTAAAAAAAAAATCAGAGGCAGGCAATGCCTCTGCTCTAAAACCACCCACTGTCATCTCCCTTTCTTGAACACTTCTTCCCATGGTAATGAGGTCTTGCAAATCTGGCCATCCTCTCTGACCTTATCTTTTGCTTCTTCCCATCTCTCTCTCTGTGATCTAAGCACATGAATCTTTCAAGTACTTAGTGATTCCTGTCTCAGGGCCTTTGAACATGCCATTTCCCTGTTCACACACATCTGCACTATCCTCAAGAATTCAAGCCTGACTTCAAACGTCCTGTCCTCAGAAAGGATTTTCCTGACCAACCTATCACATCATCAACACACACGGGCCCTCTTATCACAAGACTCTGTTTTCTTGATGGCACTATCGTGATCCACAATTTTCTTATTTATTTTTATTTCTTTGCTGTCTTTCTCACCCCTCAGGAATGCAAATCCCAGCAGTGGGGGCTTTGTCAGTCCTGTTCCCCAAAGTAGCCTTTTATCCTGTTTTACACACAGCAAGCATGCAGGAAATATTTATTGAATAGTCACAAATTACTGGTCAGAGCATTTACTGCATGGCATTCAATTACACCGTGTACTCTATGCAGCTGTAGGTGGAAAACAAGTCTTCTTCCGGTTCCACTGAAATCTAATCACCTACAAGGAAAAAGTTGCAGTAGCAACAGTCAGAGGCACACGCCCTGGAAACCTAGATCAGAACACTTCCTCCATCTTTTCTTTGGTTTGTTTGTTTGCCTATGGCCTTAGTTTATGAACAACTTCTTCAGCTTCCAGGCTTCCCTTGGAGGCCCCCAGTCTCTAAGAAATGCTGAATGCCAGAAAAGTATAACAAACTGTTAAGTGGGGGACAGCAACCTCTTCAGAGCAGCCGTGAAATAAAAAATGCTGACAGGTCACAGAGGGGGCTGTGTGTCCAGCCAGAGTGAAGACTTCCACCCCTGGACTCAGAAGCACACTTGCAAGAAATCAGGCTAGCAGCTCCCAGCTCGAATCTCTTTCAGGAGCTTTTCCCCTCACAGCTGGCACCTTTTCCTTAGTTACTTCTCACTCTTATTTTCCCCTTCCCCTATTCTCCCTTGCTTTTATGAAAGGAGCTGGAAAAGTCATTCACATGAATGGATTAATGATTGATAACCTCCTGCAGACTAAGAGACAAGAGACCCATGCCAAGGACTAAAGCTATAATGGAATTCTTAGCATCTCTAGCGGTTGGAGGGCAGTGTTATCTCAGCTCCCTCTTGCCTCCAACACCGCCCCCTCCAACCCCGGTCTGGGGAGTCTTGGAAGAAAAACCTTCTAGGCCATCTAAACATGTTGATGGGCTTGGAGATCCTGAATCTATAGGTAAAAGAGCCCTCCTGCAAGGTTAAGAGCGGCATAGAGTCACATGGCCTGAAGAGAAATCTGGAGGGCATCTTCAAGAAGTGGCCGGGTCTTGTTTACACCCACCAATTTTGTGAGAAATTTCCACTGGGTATCTTAAAGGCATCTGGTTGTAGAACTCTGAACTCTTATCTCAACCCAGTAATATGGAATGTAATCAGAGAGATGAGTGTGGGTTTAAGGAACTTTGAGAAATATAATTGCTCATTTACAAGGCACTTCTTTATAGCTGCAGGCATGGGGATAAAACTTGCTCCAGCTTCCTTGCTAAGGTTTGAATTATGTAGCATTAATATGACTCTGAGAAGAGCATAATAAAGATAAGTTCCCTTTATTAAACAACTCTTTACCTAATGCTCACGACCATCCTGTGAAACAGCCATGCTCTCAGCCCCATTTTTCAAACAAGGAGAAAACCGAGGGTCAGGGCAGTAAACACAGCTGCCCAAGCTCATATAGCTAGGGAATGGCAGAGCCGTGATTCCTTCTGATTCTGAAGACCTTCATCTTTCCTTGAATGTCCCTCTTCACATTTGTAACTCATAGTAACCTACTAAGAATGAGCTTGTAATTCCCAATAAAATGTATACAATTCTACATTTAACTTCCCAAACTAGAAGTGAATGTTCAAACTAAGTTTTCAGTCATTTGCTTGAGTTTTTTGGGGGGTCAGGCTACATGATATTCATTTCTTCAAACAAATATTTATTGAGCAGATACTCAGTGCCCCCCAGGGATCCAGCAGCAGACCAAATGGCCCAACAGCCTTGTCTTCAAGGAGCTTACATTCTAGTCGGGGTGCAGTAGAGAGTAAACAAGTAAGGAAAGTGTAGATGACATCAAGTAGTGGGAAGTGTTGTGGAAGGGGTAGAATATGGAATGTGGGGTGGGGGGGTTACGATTTTAAGTAGTCTGCTCAGAGGAATCCTCACAGAGAAGAGCTTTGAGTAAAGACATGATGGAGGTGGGGGAGTGATGCTGGTAAATATCTGGGGACAGCTCATTCCAGGAGTGGGGAACAAGGACGAACATCTTAGGATGGGGTGTGTCACTTTTGCTCAGTTAATTACAAAAATAATTAATTTTATGAGAAATATCAGTCTTGTAAGTTGTTTGGTATAGTAAATGTCAGCATAAGAGAAAATAATCTTTAATCTCTTGAGAGAGAGCCCAGAATGAGGGATTATCCCTGGAGAGGGCCAGGTCTGCTGGAGGTTAGGTTCTCACCTTAAAGGTGAGACCTGTAGGGTACTAGAAATGCTTTCTAGCTTGATCCAGGTGGGATTCAAAGCTTAGATCATCTACTGTACACTTAGGTTTGTGTACTTCACTCCATGAGGTTATATCTCAATAAAAATGTTTTTTTTTTTTAATTATTTTTAAGGGGCGCCTGGGTGGCTCAGTGTGTTAAGCTGCTGCCTTCTGCTCAGGTCATGATCTCAGGGTCCTGGGATCGAGTCCCGCATGGGGCTCTCTGCTCAGCAAGGGGCCTGCTTCCCTTCTTCTCTCTCTGCCTGCCTCTCTGCCTACTTGTGATCTCTCTCTGTCAAATAAATAAATAAATTCTTTTTTTTTTTTTTAATTATTTTTAGGGGCGCCTGGGTAGCTCAGTGGGTTAAAGCCTCTGCCTTTGGCTCAGGTCATGATCCCAGGGTCCTGGGATCAAGCCCCACATTGGGCTCTCTGCCCGGGAGCCTGCTTCCCTTCCTTTCTCTCTGCCTGTCTCTCTGCCTACTTGTGATCTCTGTCTGTCAAATAAATAAATAATTTTTTTAAAAACATTATTTTTAAAGAGGCCTTAGTTTTTCATTTCTGGCCTCTGAGGTTCCATATTCATAAGCCACATAATATCAAGATTTTTAGTGCACATTTCATGGTTCCTTCTTTGCCAGCTTTGTTCAAGGCCACCAGGATTACTCCAAAAAACAAAAGCTTAAAGGGACCAGGGTTCAAGTCTTTGCTGGATAACCTTTGGAGAAATGATCATTCTCTCTGGATCAGATTGTTTAAGCTATGATATAAGGCTGGTAGTGATTGTATTCACCTTATAGAATTACTGGAAGAGGAACACAAGGTAAACTCTGTGGAAGTTCTTATTTTTACGGGGTAAGGATACAAAATTTGCCACTCCAAAATGTGTATCAGTGACTTGCAGATTATTTTAGCCTAATTATTTTTAGAAGACTCAAGAAGACACTTTGACCTTCCCCCTAACTGCCCCAAAAAATTTAGTTGGGAGGACTTGCTCCAGGAAGGGAGCTATTACCACAGATAATGATAGTATAATATGAAGTAGGTGTGGCAGACAGGAACTTAGCAAATCTGTTTATTAAAATTCCTCTATGGGTCCCATTGTTTCAGTAGAGTCCAACAAACATTTGTTTACCAAACATTAAGTCTTTTTCATCTTCCTATGAATTGTCTTCCTTCCTTTTGAAGTCCCAGACTCCTACCCCCTTCTCTGTCTTTCTGGATGGCATGTAAGCCTCAGCTACCTAGCTGACTGTGGGCCTCATACTCTCATGGAACCCTAGTTGGTTTGTAATTAAATTGATTTTCTCCTGCTAATTTCTCAAGTCAATTTAATTCTTAGACCAGCCAAAAGAACCTTGAAGAGGAGAGGATAATGTTTCCTCCCCAGCAAAGGCAAGACCACAGAAATCTTACATAACATTGTAATTAGGCATGTAGCCAATGGTTCAGTGGGAGTGCCTGCCAGGTCGCCACTGTGGTCAGCTATTACCTGGGCTCTATGGCTATTTTCTCTTGAGCTTATCACCCTCTTCTGGGCACTGGGTACTGCAGAGTATAGCAGGTCCTGCACAGCCACGTGGCATTCTATAGCGAGGGGACAAAATGAGCCCTGTTACTTCGGGGTAATACACTGTTGAGAAAGACCCCTTAACTGAATTTGTCATACCCTAAAATCTCACAGGGTTTAATCAGTGGCCCTTTCTGTTACTACCACCTCAACCCTGCTGGACTCAGACGTGAGTTCCCTCCGCAGGGAGACCAATGTGAGAGGTGGTAAAGTTATTTCATATGTCTGGACCCACATCACATAGTGGAGGCCCCCACAGTGGCCCAGCCCAGGTCCTAAATCTAAAGTTAAGTCAGCCTGTACTTTTGAGATACACCTGTGGGTCGGGGGAGGTGGAAATGTAACATACCCCAATCACAATCCTCCAGCTCAGCTTTGGCTAGTTATCTTACCCTGAAAAACAGAACCAGCTAGCCAATCATGCCATTTCTGCATTGTCTCTTCTCAGGCTCTATAAAACTCAAACTTGTCCCAGATCCCTCAGGAAGGGTCCCCCGTGTGAGGCACTACGCTCCCCCAATTCATGGATTATTTTCCTTTGAATAAAGACATCAGACTCACTACCAGATTGTTTTAGTTTTGTCAGTTGGCAGAGGTGAAGGCCCTGTGGAGCTGAGAAGAGCAGCTTTCCTCTGTGGGCAGGCAGCTGGATCACTCTTGCCCTCCCTAACCTCGCTCCTTTAGTATGAGTTTTCTGAGGATGGACTGCTCACAAGGAGACGGTAATGGGGGGGCATTTTCTGTAGAGAATTTAAAAACAGTAATGAAGCTGAAGTCAATGGACCTGACATGCCACTGCAGTTCTAAACACAGTCATTGAGCAAATGCTCCCTGCCCCACCAAACCTTGTACTGGTCTCAGTTCTAAATAGTTGCTATGATTACTGTTGAGTTTATACAGACAGACATGCACTTATGTGATTCAAATAAGCCCATTTTTAAGGAACATTATCTTCCATATGGCAGTTAATTTTAAGAAATCCCAGCTTTTATTAAAAAAAAAAAAAAAAAAAAAAGGAACTCCCAGCTATATAGTCCCATTTCCCTGACCCACCCTACCCCTGAGGACTCAGCCAAAGGACTCTGTTTCCAAGGGTATGTTTGCAAGGGCATATGATGGTTCTGAATTGTTGGAACTCTCCTCCAGACATACTTCATATCTTCACTCCCTGTGGTATCATAACTTCTCACATTTAAGCAGCTGATTTGAAATAAATGGTGTGATACATATATATTTTGGTCTTTGTTCACAGTTCCTGGCTTAGCTCCCCAAACTCTTGGAATTTCCTGAATGATGAGAGCAATGGGAGCATCTTTTGTTATAATATTTGCTCTTTTGTCCTTAGTTGCTGGAACTACTTCAGAGCCATAAAGGTGAAATGAGTGTCTTGTTATTCACAGCAAGCTCCTTTCCACCACAACCGGGATTATGCTAATGAGGTGACTTTTGGAAAGCCTCTAGGGATGGGGGCTGGTTGTCCGGGGAACTAACAAGGCTTTGAGTTTTGGAACTTTCAGTCACACCCTTTCCTCCTTTACCTCTCAGGAGTGAAGTTGGAGGTTGAAGAGATCACCAATGACCAAAGATTTAATCAATTGTGCCTTTGTAATAGTGCCTCCATAAAAAACAAAAAGGAGGGTTTCAGAGCATTTCCATGTTCGTGAACCCGAATGCGTCCATGAGCTGGAAGGATGGCACTTCCCCAACTCCACTGGGACCGAAGTGCCAGGGTTCAAGACCTTTCTAGACCTCACCCCAAAATATTTCTTTATCTGCTTATTGACTCATATCCTTTAATATCCTTGGTAATAAACCAGTATCTAGTAAGAAAACTGGTTCCCTGAGTTCTGTGAGCTCCTCCAGCAAATTAATCGAATGCAAGGAGAGGGTCATAGGTACCTCTGATTTATAGCCAGTTGGTTAGAAGAACAAGTAATAATAACCAGAACCTGAGATTGGTGTTGGAAATGTGATGAGTCCTGTAGGACTGAACCCTTACCTTTGGGATCTGACACAGTCTCCAGAAAGCCGGCATCAGAATTGAGTTTAATTTGTGGAACACCCAGTGTCCACTGAGAACTTGAGAAGTGCTTGATGGTTTTGGAAAAAACTGTACACACTGAAAAAGATAACAACACAGTAAGCGTAGAGGCAGTGAGGACTTAGAGTCTTATTTAGGTTTAAATTCTAAAACACAGGAACGGAGTGTGAACTGCAAGGTATAATATTTTCTTTAGTAACAATTCATTTTGGACAATGTATAAAGTATTTCACTAAGTTTGGATGATATCTTTAATATTATTGTTTATCTTTTAAATTTTAATTTCTATTTTAAAACTGTAGAACTAACCAAGAAAATGATTATTATGGAAAATAATTTTGAAAAATGGGGGACTGAATGAAAAAACTACCTATTCCAGTTATCGGATACACTAGGCACACTGAAGACTGAATTCCAACTTTGGACATATTTACTCTCAAGGTGTGCTTGCCTATGTATTTTTATTTTATTTTATTTTATTTTATTTTTTAAGGATTTTCTTTATGGAGCACCTGGGTGGCTTAGTTAGTTGAATGTCTGACTCTTGATTTCAGCTCTGGTCATGACCTCAGGGTTGTGAGGTCAAGCCCAGGATCAGGCTCCACATTGGGTCTGGAGCCTACTTAAGTTTCTCTGTCTCCCTTCCCTCTGCCCCCACCCACCTGCACAAGTGCTCTCTCTTTCTCAAAAATAAAATAAATTAAAATAAAGATTTATTTTTAGTAATCTCTACACCTTATGTGGGGTTTGAACTCACAACACTGAGATCAAGAGTCATATGCTATACTGACTGAACCAGTTCGTTTCCCCTCCCCCACATTGTTATTGCTACCATTCTAGGATGGTTTCAGATACAGCCCCATTAAGATGCAAGGGAGTGATGCCGATGACATATAAGATCTCTGTAGTTATTCATTCACTCAAAAAAAAAAAAAAGCCAATTATTGGGCACTTTTTATTGCATGCTTGGCATGTTCAGAATATTGCACTTGACCCTAGAGAAGGTTATAGAGCTAAGTGAACAAAGATTTCCCTCTTAACTCTAAAATTGAGAAGAATAGCAACAGATCAAGGTTAACTATCTTAGACTTTAAATGACAATTATGGTATCATTTCCAAAATACACTTATTAAAAAAGAGGGTTTATAGGAGGAAAACACACACTTGTAATGTAATAGTTGATAAACAGAAAGCCCGTTTATGTTATTATATATTTATAAGATGAGTCCTAACCTGCTGTTGAGAGACCAGTAATTGTAGAGAAACTCCCTCATAATGGTAAGCAACGCATGCTCCAACACCATCCAAGCATTTAGAGAGCCTCTTGACGTGTCTCTGGAACATGTTGTAAAGTGCATTTTCCTGATTTATTTAATAAAAGCAATTCTTGCTCATTATTCCTCTTATTATCATTGGTAATAATAATAACAGGGTGTTTGAACATGTTACTTTATTTCTGGGATTGGCCAGAAGGGAGGCTTATATCCTACTTTATTACTCATCTAATAGTGGAGACCTGTGAACCAAGTGGGGTACACATGGGATAGAGAAGAGACACTGCCTTAAGGGTTGGGGGAAGGGTGGCCAGTGCCACAGGTGTATCTGTGGCAGGAGGAGATCCTCCCATCCGGGTCATTCCTCAATAGTTGGATGCTGAGAAGATGCTGGTCCTGTCAGTTTCTCAGACCATGTCTGAAGGATGCCAAACATCACAAGTGGAAACGCTCCAAAATTGAGGTCGTCTTTGCTTTTGAACCCTTTTTGCCGTGTGGTGCTGTGAGGTCACATTCTTTCTGTGACATGCGGGCACCATGATGGCCTCTTTTATTAGAGCTTTGAAAAGATGGGTTAACAGAAACAGCCATGACCTACAAGGAACATAGAGTCTCTTATTTGGGACACTGATCCAGAAAAGGCAATGGTGGCAAAAACCAGCAGACGTTGAAACCAATCCTTCTGTCAGAGCATGCGTGGAAACTTTCTCCCTGTTTTAAAAACAATAACTAGCAATTTCACAACATCCCGGAGTCTAGAAGAGGCTTATGCTTCCTCATGCTTCCTCACCTGTGACCAGCCTGACTCCCTGTAGACTATTGGTTCAATCGTCTTTGCCCTGGACACAAAGAAGCTGAAAATCAACCAGGGAGCACCAGCAAAGGGAGGCTCCAACACTGACCTGTGTTTGAAGTACCGCTCCTTCATTTACCGGGGTTGCGAACTTAAGTAGTCTCTCAGATATTCCCTGCAAATATCTGTATAAGGCAAACCATTCAGGCCCATTACGAGTCTGGGGCAAAGCTGTATGTCCAACAGCTAGCACTCAACCAATGTCATTCTCCTTACTGTCTGGCCCAAGGGGGCTGTGGCCCTCAGGGTGTTTCCCTGTTACTCAAAGTCTTGAGGCATTCTCCTTTCCATATTCTAGGAAAGGTCAGAATATGGAAAGTGAATTGGGTGATTTTCATTTATTTCCTCCCAGGCAACTTAAAGATAAATCTGATCAAGATTTACCTCACTGGTTTAAAGACAAAATATAATAACTCCCATGCTTTAGATAGAGAAACTGAGGCTTGGAGAAGTTCGGGAATTGCTTAAAATCATGTAAATAAGCTAGAGCTTTTACTCTGGGAATACTAGGGGTAGAGGGCTTTTTTGTTTGTTTGTTTTTGTTTTTTTTTTTCCTCTAAGGGTACTTTCCACTATTATCACATTGGTGAACAAGAAAATTCTATCTGTAGTATGAGTAAAATGAATTAGAACCTATATTAGTAAACAGAGTTCTTTATGGTTCACAAATCATTTCCACAAAAATATCTCCCTAATTTTGTAATCTGAAATTTCAAAAGTAACACTTTCAAGATGAGTAGGACTATTATCATTCACAACTGAAACTGAAATTCTGAAGTGTTCCCTGACCTATCCGAAGTCACGGTGCTCAAGGAAGAAGCGCGCAGATCATCGTGGCTCCAAACACGGTCCCACCATTATGCATTATACTCCATTCTTGCACTGGTAAAGTGGAAATTGTATAGGTATTTTGCTTCAAGTACAGTTCCCTACCCTCACATCCCCCCCACCTGACCCCTTCATCTCTTCTCTCACTGCCTCAGGCTTCCAACTTTCAAATTCTTGCTCCCCAGTTTGGCCTGCCTTGATTCATACCTTCCTTTCAGATCTCAAGGTATCCTGATTCTTCATCTCATCTCCTCACTCCCAATGCTCCGAGGGCATGCTGCGAGGCATGAACTTGTAGATTCCTACTTAACCTTCTGACTTTAAAACGCAATCCTCCATAAGGGATAATCCAAGATTTGAGGCCTTGAAGTTTATGCACTTTGGGGGGCCCCCTATAGGCAAGAGAAACAAAATTAGGTACAGAGACTTTTGGAAGAAGCCCTTCCAGTTGAGGGACCCTAAAACTCATGCTTCACGGGTTCATAGAAGATTGACAGACTGTGTCTGTCCCCATGTAAGATACAACTCTAGTCAGGCTATCCATTAAGAGAATCCACCTGGGACCAGAGGCTGAGCCTGAAGGCTTCCCCACTTCACTCTTACAGCATGGTCGAGAAGGTGTGATGGTTTCCATTTTATAATTTGACTCTCCTCTAATTTATTGTTTTCCACTTGAGTTTGAGTTTTCTGGACTCAAGGGAGCCTGCTTTCTATTTCTTGGTAGGACCCTTCATTGAGCCTAACACAATTCTGAGTTCAGAAATGTTTTATGAATGAATGGATGTTTGAACAGATGGATAGATAGAGTACCTGTCCAATAACTCCTTGTTGAAGTTATAGCAGAAAATGTAATGATTTTAATAGTTACCCCTTACTGAGTGTCTATTATGATCCATACATTCTTCATATATTATCTCTGGTCAGAGCAATCTTGCAGGGTGGGAGTTATGGTCTCTAATTTATTGTTGAGAAGACTGAGACTCTTAGTGGCTAAGTCATCTGCCCCAGAGCCCATCACTCTAAAGTCTGAGTTCTTTCCACCTCACTCTACACCTTAGAAGCAAGAACCAGGCTACTTGGATCAGGTGAACTGAGTCCAGCCCTGCCAGGCACCTGCTCACTGTGTTGGCTTCACCTGTAAATGAGGAAATGAAGGGAAGTCCCTTCCTGTGTGAGCAGGCTTTGTCTTCTGCCTAGCCTGTTCCCACAGCACCTTGGACATACTCTTCCCAGTAACATACTAGTCCCATGATTTAAACAGTGGGCAAAATTCTCTCAGTGGGTCTTCAGTGGGAAGTAGAATTAAATAAAAGTTAACTTGGCAAACAAAATAACCATGCCAAAGAGACCAGAGTGCTGGGGACCATGATGGTGAACAACGGCCAGGACCCCAGCAGAGGGGAGGAGGCGGACAAGATACTCTGATGCTTTTGCCTTCTGCCCTAGACTGCTCTGCCGATAAACCAACAGAATGATGCCCTTTGTGGTAAGACTGTGATCATAAGGGAATGTGAGGATGAATGCCAGATTCCCACCAAGGGCTGGTAATGAGGAGATCTCTCTTGGGCAATTTTTATTTGATGAAAATATGGTGGTGCTTTTAAGAGGTTTCAAGAGCCTTAGGCAAAAGATGCTCTGATAACTTTGGAATGAGGTGCTCAAAGGCTTCCACCTCCATTAGGCCACTGAAGTCTCTACAGCCCTTTTAGGGTAAGGAGGAAGGCAGTCAAGACCATAGAACCCAGAAGGTCACTGTATTCATCCTCTGTTTGGCATAGCATGTGACTGTTCCAAATACAAGAGATTTCTAGAAGACAAGGTGAACTAGAATTTTCTTTTGTATTATACCTTTTTAGTTGCACTAGCAATCTAGCACCACAGAAAATTTGGGAACACGGTGACAAGGACCATGGTGACTGTGGCCCTCAGCAGAGACATGAATTCAAGTGGGAGTAACAGCACAAGGGACATGAGGTAACTCACCTGTCCCCAAGTCCTTGAATACTGAGGCCCAAAGACCTTGCAGAGTCCACCCAGCTCAGTGACACACCACTCATGATGTGACCCACAAGAAAAGGAGGTGGGGGGAGATGGGAATCAACCCGCTCTTCAGTTTATAGTCCAGGTCTGTAGTCCATGACTGAGTCAGTAACTGATTCCTGGAGTACTTACTGTCTGGCTTTGCCTACAGCACTGGTGATGAGGACAAGTATTGCTCCGCTCCCCTTTTAAAGAGCGTGTCTAGATAATAGGTGCCAGATTTTAGCTCCCTCGGGGTCCACTTCAACTTCCTTGGAGGGGCCAGGTGGGAGGGAGGTGGTTGTATGAAGACCCAGCAATTTCTCCACCATGTGGGGCTCCTTGGTTGGGCAGTCCTTGCTCTGTCACTCCCCATCAAGCTGCCAGAGAATTTCGGTGTGAATCTTATGGGTTCCCCTGCCCAAGTCTGCTTGTTCTCCTTCTTTCGCACATATTCCCCTCAAAATCCCTTGCACTCCTGACTCTGCCTCAACTTCTACTTCCTGGGGAACCCAACCAACGCATCTCCCTTACCTTTCAAAGCTACAGTGGTGCCTGGTGCCAGAAGAAGCTAGAAACATGAAGATCTTGCACCCAACAGGCAGAAAAGGAAGAACCCAGCCTACAGGTCAGCAGAGGAAGAATAGCCCAGGGGACCAAGAGGCGTGCATGACAGTGACTGGCCTCCCGGGGCTGAACATGAGCTCCCAGGACCAGGCCATCAGGCTGCCTTGCAAAGACAGCCAACTGCACCCAAGGGTTAATGCCAAGGCTCCAAGCTTTCACTCCATTGTCTGAGGGAGTGAATTGAAAAGTAGGGCTTTCTGCAGTCTGAGTTACTCGGAAGCTTGGGTGAATGACTGCTCTAAGCCTCAGGCTCCCCATGTGTAAAATAGGGCATGTAACACATGTTGTTAAGGGCTATCTTTCCCCTGATCCTGAGATGATTCTGGCCTAAAACCCCATGTCTGGATTGAGCACATCCATCTTCTTGCCCCACACTTTGTGCCTTCAGAAAAGACAAGGACTTGAGTCACATATAGTCTTTCAGATGGTTGACCCAGGTCTGAATAGTAACCTTCCACTCCCTTCTACAAGCTGAGTTTACCTGAATGTGTGGGAAGAGCTATACACCCCCACACGGGGACACTCAGCAACCGTCCGTGTGTGATCCAGGGGAAATTTCTTGCTGGGAGGGAGAGCAGCTCCAGTCTAGTTTGATACCAAGACGGCTTGGTACACCCCAGCAGTAAATCCAATCTGGGAGATGCAACATTGTCAGCCTCCAGAGGTCTGTATCAAGGGTCAAGAATGAAGTATGTTTTAAAAGTACATTGTTTTTATTAAAGTAGGATGTATGTTAAGAAAAGTACATAAGTGAAAATGTTCAACATAATGAGTCGTATCAGGGAAAATGCAAATGAAAACCACAATGAGATACCATTGCACACCCACTGGGATGGCCATAATCAAAAAGACAGATAGCAACAAGTATTGGGGAGCATGTACAACCATCAAAAGCCTTCTACACTGCTCGTGGGAAAATAAAATTGTGCAACCACCATGGAAATTGCTTTCTGGCCGTTCCTCAAAAAGTTAAGCATGGGATGATCGTATGACCCAACACTTCCACTTCTCAGCGCATACCTGTGAGAAATGGAAACGTGTCTACACAAACACTTGTACGCAAATGCTCGTAGCACATTATTCATAACAACCACAAGGTGGAAACAGCTAATAAACAGATAAACAAAAGTGGCATATCCACACAATGGAATATGATTTGGCCATAAAAAAATAAAGTATTGACCCATGCCACAATACAGATAAATCTTGGAAATATTATGCTAAATGAAAAAAAATGGCACCTGCAAAAAACCACATATTGTATGATTCCATTTATATGAAATGTGCAGAATAGGTCACGCTATAGAGATGGAAAGTAGATTAGTGATCGCTTAGGTCTGAGAAGGAGGGGGCTCTGGGAAGATGATAGTCAAAAGGTACCGTTTCTTTTTTGTGGGGATTAGAGATGTAGCAAATGATTGTTTTTTAGCTATATACATTTGCATATACTAAAAACCATTGAATTATATAATTTAAATGGATGAATTACATGATATGTGAATTGTATCTCAAGAAAACTGTTGTATAAAAATGCTCAGCTCAAAAAAAAATGTTTAGCTCAATGAATTATTTAAAAATGAGTAACTCACGTAACCAACACCTAGGTCAGGATGTAGAACATTCTAGAACCTCAGAAATCTTCCTGCCTCCTGTGGGGATATGTATTTTTTGTCTGACTAGTCCCCAGTCTCCAGAAATCTTACTGCTTATCTCTGGAATAGAGACTGGTATTAATTTCCACTGGGTCTACAATGAAACATGGTGACTTCTCTGGTGAGCCTTCTCCTGAAGCACACAGTTATGTTCCTGGGGCCCACTTTACAGGGGGTACTGGCAAATTTGGACTCATCCCAAAGCATATAGGCAGCACGGGGAGAGGACAAGATGATGTGAGGAACAGCTGAGGAATCAGGTCTATTTAGCCTGATTGTTGTCTTCCCTGTTAAAGAGAGCACACTTGGAAGTGAAGGTGCCTGTGCTGTGTTATCCCTATGGAATATCTAAAAATACGAGACAGGACAGTCCTTCTACGTACAGTGTATAGCACACAAAACACAAACATCATCAAAATCAGTTACCGAGGGCCTAGAATGCGTCAGGTCCCCCATTATCTCAAGTCTGCACAAAGACCTCACTAGGTGGGTGTGATTATCCACATTTCGCTAAACGAGGAGTTAATGGGGAGGAGAAGAGTTGCTGATGGGGATGGATGGCACTGCACCCTCCTCTCCAGCCCCAGCATCTTTATGCTGCTTTGAATAAAGGTGCAAAGTTGCCCACAGAAGTGTCATAAGAGGGGCGCCTGGATGGCTCAGTGGGTTAAAGCCTCTGCCTTCTGCTCAGGTCATGATCCCAGGGTCCTGGGATCAAGCCCCACGTTGGGCTCTCTGCTCAGCAGGGAGCCCAATTCCTTCTCTCTCTCTGCCTGCCTCTCTGCCTACTTGTGATCTCTGTCTGTCAAATAAATAAATAAAATCTTAAAAAAAAAAAAAGTGTCATAAGAACTGTCTGGAAGAGGGGGAGGGGAAACCGAGAGGGACTTGGAGCTTCCCAAGCTGGTTGTAGATGTGTTTTTAGGGCTGAGAGGCCCTTTAGCCTGTCCTTGACCACTCCCCCAAGCTCCCATCACCATGTTCTAGACTCACTTTAAGCCAAAGGTAAAGTTTTTCTTACTTAGGTTCCAAAATCCATTCCCAAGGACCAAGGAACATCTCCCCCAAACGCAAAGCCAGCCTGTCTATAAAATGGGGCCAGGCAGACACCAGGAGACTGGGGGGCTGCCAGGCAGGAAGGAGAAAGAGGGAGGACACCAACATGTCATAAAGGAGCTGTGGCCATGGGGATGACACTGTCCTGGTGGGTGGTCCTGCCCCTTTCCTGGAAATTCACATTTCAGATTCTATTAATCCAGAATGCCTCTTGCCATGTGCTCCGTGCTGAGCCGGGGACTCTCCTCCATGGTAACGTCCGTGGAATCGCACAGCATCCCTGTGAATCGTGCAACATCAACATCATCCCTAGTTTATTTTTCATTTGTTTGTTTTTGTTTTGTTTTTCTTTCTTTCTTTTTTCCTTTTTTTTGGGTTTTGTTTTGTTTTTGTTCTTTTGTTTTTTGTGATTGCCCACCATCCCTAGCTTAAAGATGATGAAGCCGAGGCTTAGACCGGCAGATGCATGAACCTCTTAGTAAAAAGTTGGTCTGAAAAAGGCTATTTCAGGTTTATTCAATGGCTTCTCGTCTAACCCACTGTGAGAGGGCCTGCACACATCACCCCATCCCAGGCCTCAGCTTCCCAAACTGTAAGCATGGAGCATGGGCCTAGGGCTGCACAGCAGTTTGAAGAAAAGGTCTGAAAAGAACAAAGAAAGTGCTTTTCAAAAAAAGAAGTCCATGCAGGGGCACCATTTAGGCGCAGCCCCCCCCCCCCCCCCCCCGGTTTGGGCCTAAATTGCTCACACAGTTGACCATATAGAAAAAGACTCAGATGGCTGAGATTTGGGCAGATGGTGTCAAGATCTTAAGGCAAAGCCTCCATGCCCCAAAGTCTCGAATGTTTCTGTCTCTGAAGCTCCGGCCAAATCTGTGTGTCATAGATTTGCTTTCAGTTTCCCTTGACAGAGGTGGGGAGCCAGTGGGTGGGGGAAACCTGCTTTTTTCCCTCCGATGCTGTAATGCATACTTAATTGGCGTGCAATTACGATCACCCAGTGAGGGTTCTGACAGCTTCTTGACTTCTGAACATTAACCCGGCAACCCACGCCACATCCCTGCGGCCTGGCCCTGGTCCAGGCTTCTGAGTCTTATCTGTCAGACCCTTAATAAAAACAGGAACCGGATCCTTAATGACCCCAGTGGCTCCCTTTGGCTCCTTTCTCGCCCGCCGTACCCTTGGCTCTCTCCTACAGACTCTAAGCTCTGAAGGAACGGTGTGCTCAGCTCAGCGAAAGGCCACAAACATCTTGGGGTTCTGTGGTTGTGCCTCAGAGCTTGGCCTCTTACGGTCAATAGAGCTTTGGAAGTCAGTACACTCTTCCCACCAGGTTGACCACATGTAGGGCTCCCAAACCTCTCTACCTTTTCCTTTCTTTAGGTCCACGTCTGCGCAGGCCTTGTGAATCTTTTAATCAGATCAACCAGTCATGGCCAAAGATTCTCACCAGCCTGTGCCAGCTAGATCCTCAGGCCGGCACAGATGGTGACTTGGTAGCTCCCATTTGCACCTGCTGCTTTAGAGGACTTGAGAAGTGCAAGTTCTTGTATGACTCAGGATGTGTCAGGTGGTAGTCCCTGACCTTGTCCTAGTATCCTTGGAGCTCTCCCTCCTCTTTGGTCTGATAGCACTGACTGCAGGTTCAGGTGTATCAACAATCTCTTGTAAGGCTTTGTGAAGTTCTTCTAAGTGCATGGGCTGTTTTCGCAAATACAATCTATTCGTCTTAAGGAAGGGACAATGTATCTTATACTTTATCAGACTTCCCACTGTGCCTAGCATAGCACCTAGACATTGTGGTAATGATAATAATTGTGAGTTAGGAGTACCTAGTTTGTTTCAGACACTGTGAAAAGAATTGTTAATACATTCACTTGTTTTATTTTGGGAAAAATAGCACAGTGAAGTATTGTTACCATTTTAAGGCAAAGAATCAAGGATCAGGCTCATTAAGGGACTCGTTCCAGGTCATGCAATCTGTAAATAATGGAATTAGCATTGAAACCCAAGACAATAAGAGAAACAGTTGTATGAAGCTAAGCTAAGCTATGCTGTGTAACAAACTCTGAAATGTCAGTAGCCATAGATACATATACATGAAGAAAGCATATTTCTGGGCCTGGGTGACTTAGTCAGTTAAGTATCTGCCTTCGACTCAGAGCATGATCCTGGAGTCCTGGGATCGAGCCCTGCGTCAGACTCCCTGTTCAGTGAGGCGCCTGCTTCTCCCTCTCCCTCTAACCCTCCCCTTTTACTCATGCTCTCTCTCTTGCTAGCTCTTTCTCAAATAAATAAATAAATAAATAAATAAAATCTTTAAAAAAAGAGAGAAAGAAAGTGTATTTCTCACTCATGCAAAAGCTGCTGCAGGTCCAAGTGTCTCCTAGGGTTGCTTCCCTCCTTGAGGTCACTGAGCAACCCTGTGTCTTTCCATCTCTTGTTTCTGCCCCTCCGACATAGGACCTCTGTGATCGGTCCGTCTGAGGAAGAGGGCTGGAGGGGTGCGCCCGGCTTCCACAGGTAGACATGAAGATGCCCAGACTGCGGGACTTGAGCCCGCGGTCTGTGAACAGACCACTCACAGACCCAACCTGACTCTTCTGTGTTCAGGAGAGAGGAAAATCAGAAATGGGGAAGCCCTACTAATCTGCTACAGAAGCTTATGTGTATCCTACCATGCTAAGCTGCCTCTAAAACCTAAAATTAAAAAATAAGCGATTCTAGGGAATCACTGGGATACAAAAGATTATTGGGGAGGGCATAATTCACTCTTGAGAAAAAAACAGACTTTGATACGTTTAATCAGCCCCCAAATCCCCAACCTAATTATCACCCAGACAGAGGAGCTGGGCTGCCCTTCCTTCCCCTCATTCTGATTATTGATCTTCTGTGACTTCTCATTAAGGTGCCCCTAATATTTGCTGTGCCCTAATCTTCCTGAGGACAAACGTGCGGATGGTATGTACAGCAGAAGGGGGACCCGGGGGGCAGATACTCTGGGTGGGATGCTGGGCAGCGGACACAAGGCTTTGACCCTGGGGTTCTCGTTTAACCCCCACCACAAACCCATCTGGTGTAGCTCCTGGTACTTTCAGGAAACGGAGTCTCTGTGTCTTTACGTAACTTTCCCAAAGTTACACACCGGGATCTTCTGATTCCAAATCCTGAACTTGTCCGCGGCCATCGCACTTCATTTTCTCCACTCTCTTTCAATTCCAAAGGTGGATTTCAATTGCACTGAACTGTATTAATCATAATACTCATTTCATGGCACACCCCTATCTTTGTTGCATGCATAACCCTATTTGGGTTTTTTTGTTGTTGTTTCAATTTCTATTTTTAATATGAAAAACTCCCAGAAACATACCACCCAACTTGTGGCTTTTCTTCCTCCCATCCTCCCGGCCTCTTCCACCAATACAATGTAACCAATATACTAATTTCTGGATGCGGCATTTCCTTGCCTTCCTTTTTACATAATTTTATCTCGTTTATATGTATTCTTATACTTATTTTATTTGTTTTTAATTTTATAGAAAGAGTATAGTTATAGGTTTTATTTCGAAATTTACTTTTGCACGGAGCGTAATACTACTAAGTTTAATCCATACTGTGTGTCACAGTGGTTCATTCATTTTGAACATGGTATAATATTATTGTATGAGTTATTCATGTTATAATCTCCTTTCTTATTATTGATATTGAGAGCAATGTTGCCATGCAATGTCTTTTGGAAGGAGTCGAGGAGGGAGTCAAAGTTTTTTTATGTAACTAAGAGTAAAATTACTATGTTGTAGCATACGGAAAGATTTTTCAAAGTAGTTGTAGCAATTTACACACCCATAAGCAATGAGAGATGTGTGGACCTACATCCTCCCCAGCATTTGGTTTGGTCAAATTCTTAGAATTTCCAACAGAACAGGTGCATTTCTCTGATCACTTCTCTTGTTCTTTGTGTACAAAATGATGGAATATCTGGGGTTTAAGAATACTCCTAAAAGCAAGAAGAGAGGTAGGCAGAGGGGGGGGGGACAGGTTCCCTGCTGAGCAGAGAGCCCTATGCAGGGCTCAATCCCAGGACCCTGAGATCATGACCTGAGCCGAAGGCAGAGGCTTAATGCAGTGAGCCACCCAGGCACCTCAGAACCTGCATTTTAATAAGAGCCATAGGTTGGGATGCCTGGATGGCTCAGTACATTGAGTGTCTGACTCTTGATTTTAACTCAGGCATGATCTCAGGGTTGTGTTATGGAGCCCTGCTGAAGATTCTCTCTCCTCCCTCTGCCCTCTCCCTCCTCCAAAAAGGAGATGAATGGTAAGAGCCATAGCTAGTTTGTGCACATATTTCAGGTTTGGGAGGAATGCCCTAGTGTCGGGGATGAAGGTGCTGATCCACTACCCTGGTTACTTAGTTAACAAGGGGCATGGGGTCTGCTGAGCCCTCTGTTTTCCATCTGTTAGTGACATAATCTTGGGCAAGTTACTTAATCAAAGTTTAGTTCCTCCCATGGTAGGAATAATGGTACTTACCTTCCAGGTTTGTTGGGACTAGCGAATGAGACAATCCATGTCAAGTCCTCACCACAGTGCCTGCTGTACTATTTGTGCTCGACAGGTGTTAACTCATATTAATCTTATATTGCTGTGACTTTTCCCACAGAGTCAATCCCTTTAACTTCCCTAAACCAACCCCAGCGCAAGGATACCAAATCCATGGTGTATATCTCACGACTTTATTCTCCAGTGTCCGAAGCACTCTTTCTCCCAGAGCCCAGACTTGCCTGTGAGTCTGTTTCACACAAGGTTCTGTGTAGCTCTTACTATTTAATTGAAGTAGGTATACAAGATAAAAACTATTTGCCATCTCTCATTGACTTGCACATTTGCCTTGACCAAATCTCCATTTTACTCTCAACTTATTGGTGTTCTTATCAGTGACTGCTATGGGGACAGGGAAAGGGGGGGCAAGACTAGCAGAAAGTGTCCAGCCTGGAAGACTATGAGAATCATGGGGTCATTGCAGAGGGGTCAGGAGAAGGAGTAGCTCTGAGGAAGGTGTTCAACTAGAGGCAGGTCAAATTGGAGGTCTTGAAAACATCTAAATGGAAATATCAGAAGATATGAAGTTGCAGGACTGGATTTAGGAGAAACTGCTGGGAGGGACGCAAAGATCTCGTCACACCTGTGGCAGATACTGTTGATTACCTAACAGTCATTCCCCTCTTCTTCTTAGGTAACTGTGCCCTCCCTATGTTCACGTGTAGAGTGGTCAATGTTCCAGAGGAGATTAGACCCTAGCCCAGCCTCAGACCCCCAGAACTATGGGGGAATCTTGATTGGCTCCATAGTCACAGATAATTCCATTCCCCTACGAGTATTTAAATTTGGGGATTTAATACAGTTTTGGACAATAACATATGTCTGCAAAGAGAATTCTACACATTTTTAAGATTCATCTCTTTAGAAAAAAAAAAAAAAGATGAAAAGAGAATCTTCCTTTTGTCCGCCTCTAGATATGGTTCGATGAGGTAGACTGCCTGAAACTGCTGCAGCCCTTCTGAGACGGTGAGGGGACAAGGCTGAAGGCAAAAGCCCACATGCTGGGGATGGCAGAGCAGAAAGATGGAAAGAAATGGTCTCTGATGAGATCATCAGTCTACCAAATTATCCAACCTCAGAAATGACCTCAGGACTCCTTGCTGCATGATAATAAAGGTTCTCCTTATTAAAGCCCGTGGAGTCAAGGTCTCTGTTGCTTGCCACCCAAAGGATTTCAGCCAATACACAACATCTGCAGAGAACTACCTACATTACAGGAGTGACCATTAAAGCCATGAGAGTGTTCATAAAACTCAACAGAGTGTGCAAGGAGGAAGAAAGCAATGTGGGGGAGGCCATGGGTGTGGTGAGCGAAGGAAAGGCAAGAGCAAAGGAGACACAGAAAGAGCACCATCGGGGCAGAAGGATGATTAGAACACACTATGTCATGCAAGCGAACAGAATGAGAGGTTCTAAAAAAAAATACAGGGACTGGTGCAGAAGCCAGTGGGGAGGGAGAAAAGACAATTATTTGTTGGCTGACTGACTACCCAGAGGTTTGATGGCTTATTCAATAGTTCTGCTCCCCCTCACCAGTTACTCCATGGTGGCTGGGAAGACCCCAGTAGCCAGGACTTGGGAATCTTTGGCCCTTTGGGTGAGAAAGAAGCATCCCTCTGCAGATATGAAAGCCACATGCTCAGGGCTTCTGGGACAGTGGGGTTTATAGAATGCTGCCCATTGTCAGACCATGAGTCCTGACACCTGGTCCTGACCCTATCTTCTGTAGACAGAACATGAAACACAGAGTTTTGTTTATCAACTGTAACTTGAGGGAAGTCACTTTGTTACATTTTTGTTACCAGTATAAGGAACAGTCCCAGCGTCCTGGTACTCTCCTCCCTCCTTCTTCCTTCCTCATTGCTCCTTTAGTATACTCCGCGCTTCCTGCCTTTGATCAGGGTTCCCTCTGCCATGAACATCCTTCCTCCTCATCCCATCTCAACTAGTTAAAGTGTTTTCCTGTCCTTGAAGACTACACCTCCTCCATGAAGCCCTCCCCACTCCCCTAGACGGAAATCCTCCCTGGCACTTAAGTGATCCCATTCCAATTGGCTTGAACCTCTGTTTCCCTAAGCACCAAGGTGAGAAAGGGTAGTATTGGGGGCATGAGTGGTTTCCTGGGGGACAAGAAAGACACAGAAAGAAATTCACCTATACAAGTAATGCGAGGTCTGCACAAAATCTGTCCCATGTGTGCAGAGGGTCGGCACAGAGGATATAGAGAAGTGACTGGATCTTCTCCTCCCCCCTACGAAATAGCCCTTCCTCTCTTCCCCGCTCAGATGACCTCTGGGGCAGAATAACTTTGGCAAAGCTGTCTGGGTAAGTGTGCAGTCATCGGCTGGGAGCAGCACTCCCAGGTCAGCCTGTGCACTGCTGGCCTTCCCCACCACTGGAGGGTAAGTGGTCTCATAGGCCCCCAGAAAAATGTCCACTTCCTTTTGGGCCAGCCTCACTCTGTGGGCCTCCCCTCTGCTTGGCCCCTCTCCACCTCTGCAGACTTTTCTCCTGGGCTCCAAGCCCAATGTCAAGCCACTCTCTCTTTATCTCTCTCCTTCTTTATCTGGCATTGTTTCTTTCTCTGTCTGCCCATCTCTCGCAGACACTGTCCTTGTCCTTCCTCGCCCCTCTTCCTCACTCCTTAGTCCTCCCAACTGAAATAAAGATCCTCCAAAGAAAATAGATAGGCTTCTTGCGTACAGAGATGTTGACCCAGAGAACTAGGAAACAGATCCAAAGGAGGTGATGCTTGGAGTGTCTGGTACCTGACGGCAGAGAGACTGACACATGTTTTTCAGACTCGATTGGACCTTGGAGTAAAGTCATGGATTGTGGGGGCGCCGGGGTGGTTCAGTCAGTTAGGCATCCATCTCTTGATTTTGGCTCACGCCGTGATCTCAGGGTCCTGGAACTGAGCTCAGCATCAGCTCCATGATCAATGGGGAATCTGCTTGAGATTTTCTCCCTCCTCCCTCTGCTCATTCCCTGCTCATTCTCTCTCTCTCTCTCAACCTCTCAAATAAATAAGTCAATCTTTAAAAAAAAATCATACATCAGGGTCCAGAAAGCCTGAATTAGAAATGCAGCCTGACCCCTTGCTAGTGTTTAAACCGGCAGCCTCAACTTGTTGGATTGTATGCCCCTATCAGTTTTAAAACATATACATTTTTATTCCTCAGTATATGCACATCTAATTATTTTGAAATTGTAAGTGAAATAAAATTATCAATTGCGGCCAAGACTGCCAGCTGCCCCCTATTATCCCTTTTCCTTTCTTCTACAGGATTAAACACACGGCCATCCGAAGTAAAAACACTTCCCAATGCTGGAGCAGCTAGGGATAGCCATTTGGGTCAAATTCTGGCCAATAGGATTTCAGGGGAAGCCATGTATAGATTCTGGAACCTGCCCCTTGCCCTCACCGCCCCCCCCCCTTGCTGCCCTCTAGAGTGTGGGCTTGGTAAGTAAGTCCTTCTTGGACTCCATGGAGTAGGATAAGATGGAGCAATGGTGATGGGACAGTAAGGAAGGAGCCTGGGTCTCTGGAAAGCCTGATGGAGAAGAGACTTCACTCCAGAGGGGGGTCACTGGGCTCCAGATGCTTTTCTGTACTTGAGTCCCACCATCCTGCAGCTGAACCTATGTTCTAACTATGTTGGACCTTTATGGAAACATTGTGGACATCATAAAACATACAGAAAATATGGGCTATTTTACATTTTATTTTAAAAATAAATTTTGTATTGGAGAAAAAGTTTAGATTTATAGAAAACATGTAAAGATAGTTCAGAGAGTTCACATATACCCCCCTATCACATATACCCCTAACCCTATCTAGTTTCCCCTATTATTAAGTCTTAATTTAGTATGGTAGATTTGTCCCAGTTAATGAACCAATGCTGATACATTACTACTGAAAATCCCACCTTACAATGGTATTTTTTTTAAATAAATAGGAGTTTCCCATCTTCTTCCCAAACCCATGTATCGCCCACACCT
The DNA here is from genome assembly GCF_964662115.1 of Mustela nivalis. Taxonomy (NCBI): domain Eukaryota; kingdom Metazoa; phylum Chordata; class Mammalia; order Carnivora; family Mustelidae; genus Mustela; species Mustela nivalis. The sequence continues at coordinate 106,207,685 of NC_139026.1, read as the reverse complement.
CCCTTTGTGTGTACCCCAGGAGGACACCATTGCCCTAGTTGATGGGGGTGTCCGTCTCCCTACTAGTCACGTAGCACAGAATGAGACATGGAGAGACTATGCCTGGTGAAGGGAGGCCTAAGAGGGTAAGTACTGAAATGGAGTGATTGGCATCACTGAGGATTGGTCCAGAAGACTACTTGAAAGTCGGGTTTTGCTGGGAGATACAGGGACAGACACAAGGGTCTGGCACTTCCAAGGTGGTGACTAGCCCTCGTGCAGACCCCAAGTGGGGGAAGGAGTAAAGGCGAGAAGGAAGTAGCAGGGAGGTAGAATCTGGTTTGTACTAGGAATGTGGCCTGGGAGGCCGTGAACAGGGAGACTGAGGCAGGGAGGCTGGGTGGTACACTGCAGCCCTGCGTTTCGGGTACTTTCCTTATTACAGAGCCTGTCTGTAGTCTTCTGACCCCAAGGCACTGCCTGTTCTGCTGGGGTCTGTGTGTCCTGGCTCCTCATTAAAGCCGTGGGATTTTCCTTGACCCTTGGGAGTCCATGTATCTGGAAGGCGGCCATCATCTTTGAGAAAAATCACAGCAAGACTCCCCTTTCCAGGCCGAGGCAGGGGATAGGAGCTGTAGGGGGAATCCAGGCCTTTTCTGGCATGTGTGTGGAATGCTTCCACTGTACACTGCACAGCCCTTACTGACAGCTTCTGTTCAAATTCTGACTCCTAGAGAGGAACAAGAGCCAGGTGCTTGGAGGCTGTTTGGGAAAGGTGCTTATTGGATTGAAGGAGTTCAGAAAGCTGGATGCCTGGGGTCCCCTGCATTTTCTCTCATACAGAGAGAAGAGAGCCCAAGGTGTGGTACCCAGTGGCCCAGCAACCTGGCCATCATCTAAGTCTGGTTTGTAGAAACCCATGTACAGAACAAGGGGTCACAGACAACCATGGGAGGAAGGAACATCAGGACATCTATGACAGTGTATTGAAACAACCTATCTGTCTGTCTAAACTGGGAGCATCCTGGCAGATGGGGACGAGGTCTTGCCCGGTGCCTAGCACGCAGTATGTGCTCAATACCTGCGTGTTGAATGAAATCTCCATCTCAACATACTTACCTTCATAGTGGCAGAGCCATAGGTAGCCTGGGTATCCTGATGAGGAGCGTTTGGTCCTACTTTTCTTTTCACTACCCGGAACTGAGTTGTTTCTGGATCTCGGCCTTGGCTTAGCTGAAATTCAGGGTACCTTTTGGTTCTGCCAGCCGTCCCGCTCTTCCACTCCCAGTATATGCATGCCTGCCTCCAGCTGGGCTCTTCAGGGCCTGGGGCCAATGAAGACAGTTGTGGCCACGAGGTCATTGCTCTCCCGGGCTCGGTAGCGTTACCTGGGCTGAGCTCCTGGATCTAAACCATCTTCTGTAGATCGGAAGGTGCAAACAAGTGCAGACGATTTTGTTCAGACTCATGACACTCGTGGGTCCACAGAGCCCAGAGAATAAAATTCAACATCTATATGGTGAAACTTGGACTCCATATTTTGGTTAGAAACCCCTGCATCTCCAATAAAGTTTTCACCCTTTCACTTGGACCCTACCTCTAATCACCCATTCCCCTAAACTTCTGTGTCTGGGCCCAGTGTAAGAGGGGCCATTCCTTACACACAACATTTCCTGTTCCCAAGCCTTTGCTCAGATACTTCTATGCCTGGGAATGCCGTTCCCCAACCCTCTTCACCAAAATCCTCTTGTCCTCTGAATTCCGAATCAAATTCTCTTCGAAGCTTTCCTGATTCCTCCGGCCATCTGTTGGAAGGATGTGAAAATCCCCCATCCTCTATGTTCTAGGAGCCGCATTTACTCCCCTGTAATACTGTGAGTTTTACCTCTGTGTCTGGTGAGAGACTATGAGCTATGGGAAGCATGCATGCTTGCCCCTTTGTTTTCTGTCTCTCTCATCCTCATCTCTGGCACTGAACCCAGAAAAGACTCCTGGAACATCCTACACTGATGGTGGGGAGTAGGGGAGTCGTCAGTAGCATTTTCTCTGTGTTAGAAAAGTAAAGTTTTCTTCTTTGTCTACAGTCTGCTTCAGAACACCCCAAGTGGACTGTCTTTCCCGTAAGCTAGGTGAAGCCAGTACTGTGTGAGGAGGTGATATTGGACCTTGGGAGCCATGAGATTAAGCAGGGATCACATGAGTTAGCCTGTCCAATGGCAGGAGCATCTAGCCTCAGGAGGAGTCTGGGCTGGAAGAAACTGGCTGGCCCAGTCCTTGGGAAAGGTCACCCAGCTCCCCCAAATGGGCAAGAAGACTGAGTTATGGAATCCCAGGAGGCTCAGTAGACCTAAAAGAGGAGAGGGAGCAAGTCCAGACATGGCCGTGAACCCACCCAGGCCCTCTTTCTGCTCCCCCCTCCTCCCATAACCCACGGCTCTGCCTTCCCTGGCTGGAGGGAGAAAAAACAGAGGCAGGAGTGAGAGCGGGAGACACCATGGGCACGCACGTGGTCCCTTCTTAGAAACTTCTTCGGCACCCTCGTAAAGATGGGCTCCAAATATACCACCTCAGATTTTATTTTTAATCCAGGACCAAACATAGAAAAGTAGTATTCCTTGTAAACCGTCTCCACTTGGTGCAAATGAACAACTTGTTAAATTCACATTTAAAACTATTTCCTCTATGGAAGGATCGCCCGCAGCAGGCACGAGGACTCACGTTGCCTCGACCATCCTATTAGACGGTGTTTAGGGACAAAGTCCATGGTCACCATCTCCCACCGGTCTACCTTTCCCCCGCTCAGAAGGGGCTGTGCCCAGAGCCTCGGCAGGAATGGTTCCCCTCAGCAGCCTTTTTTCCAGCAACCCCCGGGGGCCACCGCAAACCCCATTCCCTGTGCGCCTTTTCCCTCCAAGTGCTTGCTGCTGGGATCCTCGGATGGAAGGCTCTTGGCAGCTCCATGGTTTTCCCAGGCAGCGGCTACTCCCCTAGACTCTGAGTACTGGTAACCTTCGCCCTGATGCAGCCGTGGTTGGGCTTGGAACCAAAATCATTACATTCATCTCCTTCTTACTCTCCAAAGCGGGTGGGGTGGGGTGGGCTGGCTTCTGGGAAGCGACCAGACTCCCCACTACCCTGTGCAAGAAAACAGCCTAGGACTGAGCTCTTCATGCCTCCTTGAGAAGGGCCCACTCACCTGCCCAGGAAACACACAGGAAACACACAGGCTTTTCCTCTCTCACTGTCGGATTACCCACCACTTCAGGATCAAAGTAGTGGATTATCCACACCGTGGGCCCAGATCATGCAAAAGCACGAAGAATCTCAAACCAGTTCCGTCTGGCTTTGGAGAACTTGATGATTTCTTTTTTTTTTTTTCCCTTCCCTGCAGCTGACTTTCCTGACACTACTGAATGTTAAAATCCACGCAGTCCCTGGACAGGGATGGAGGGAAGCTGATTCCTGATGAGATCCGGCCGCAGACAAGTCTCAAAACAGACAATTACATCTGAGAGGCTATTCTCTGAGAAGTTTTTTTAAAAAATCATAGGAATTGCAGAGGGTCTAAGTGATGCCTGTATCTGTTTAATATTTCCTCGGGTTTGAAAACAAAACCAGAGTCACGAGGTATCAATGGGGAAAGGGGGACGATGAGACCGTTAAATCCAGCCCCCATCTGCAGATGGAGAGAGAACCTGGAACCCACACGGTAGGTAGGCTCCTGCTTAACATGACAGCCCGCCTCTTCCTCTTCAGCACAATTCTGAGTCCTATTCCCTTTTACCCAGAAACCACCCTGTCTTCCCAGCTCCCTTTACAAAACAGCTCCTCAACACAGAGATTTCTGCCGATTGCTATTTTATGCACCTGCCCTGCCCGGTGTGTCCTTTTTGCATGTGTCATTATGTACATTTTAATGACTTATTTCCCCTATGAACCTGTAAGCTAGAAACAAAATGAGTCCTATGGGTTTCTTGTTGTAAACTCCGTGCTAATGACTCATTACCTAACGACTTCTCACTAAGTGCCTCCTGGCAGGCATCGAGGTCTTGTCCGGCAACTACCCAGAGTTCAGGTGCCGCCTCTGCTACTTGCCACCCATGTGATCTTGGGCAAATGACTTCTCTTCCCTCTACAAGTGGGTACCAAGGGAGGGATTTAGTCCATGAAACTGTGATAGCTGCCCTCTCCCCAAACACACTATGTGTCAAGAAAAAATAATGCATAGTGAAACCCAGCTTCCAAACAAATCCCCTGGCACCCCACCCCCAGCCTAATCATAACCTCCCTCCTTCTCAATCTGCTCATCTGGAAAAGGGGGAAAATAATAACTTCGCAAGTTATAGGAGGGTTGAGTAAGACAGTCGATGTAAAAGGCTTAGTGTTTTGAAAAACTGTTGGGCTCGGCACTGGGACACGGGGAACAAAGACAGATTCAACCTGGCCCCACCCTGAAGCATCCACAGGTTCCTACAGGAGGCGGACCGGCCGTTCAGTGGCAACGGGGTGATAGGACAGACTGACAGTAGGATAAAAAGACTGGATGACAAGGATGAAAAGATGTTAAGTAGATGAAGGAATGACTTTCGGGGGTCTGGGAAGATTTCACAAAGGATGAAATGTTTGAGCAAGAATCTGGAGCATGAGCAGGAGTTTCCTGGACAGACACGTGAGTATACACTAATCAGAGAGAACACCCTGTAGAAAGAAACCCAGAAGCTTTCCATGTCACTCCTCCAAGGTCCAGGAATAAGAAAGTATAGGGAAGTGAAAAGAGGTGGGAATGAGGCAGCAGAGAGAGAAAGAGAGCATGGCCGGGAGGAAAGGGCACCAGCTTTGGAGTCAGCAAGCGTGGGTTCTGATCACCAACAGCATGAGCAAGTTCCTTTATCTCTCCAAGCCTCAGTTTGCCCCTCTGTAAACAAGGTGGGGTAACAGAACTACTACTACCAATAATGAACACTTGTGACTTAGTGGACTGCATGTACGTGGGAACCTGTGGGTCTCGCAGGTTCCACCAGCCGGGGCCTCGTCTGAAAGGCGGTGGGGTTTCAGGCTGCGGGAACGTCGGTCTCAGAAGAACCAAGAGAATGGAGGTGGCAGCCGTGGAGAGAGGCACCCTTCAGGCCGCTGCAGTATTCCAGAAAAGCAGGGGTTCCAGAGGTTCAGGGGTTTGGGAGGCAGTCCTGGCAGTTCAGGAAAACCGTAATGAGGGGGAAGGTACAGAAGAGGAATTGGGAGTGAAGTTTTTACCAACTAAAATTGTACATTTGGGGGGTATAGATTAAAAGAAAAAAAGAGTGAAAGATGCATGGTATCCTGTATATGATAAAATATCCTATATATTATTATTTTACTAATATTAGCCTAATTATTCCTCCTATTTTTACTAAGCGGTCTTCTGGGGGGAAACCTGGGCCATCATCCTTCTTTCCAGGATGAAAAAGCTAAGGCCCCAGAGAGGCAAAATCACTGTGCCAAGACCAGCACTGGGGATGGGGGTAAAAAAAATACTGGGGACTCCTTGGGTCAGTGACAACAGTGACATCGCTTCACCTCCCATGTGTAAAAGTAACTGTACATTTTCGTGTTTTAAACTAGTATGTGCTATCGAAGTGGGTCTTAAAATGCCGTGCCCTGCGCAAGGGAACGTGGACTCTCTTATGAGAGGCCAGCTCAGTCAGGGGTCAGGCTGTAAAAACGAATCCCGGGTGTCGAGATGGACATCACTGTACCACAGTGCACCGAGTGACAGCAGTCACACCTCGGACAGACTTCTCTGTCGATTCCATGTCCCTGGCCATGCACTGTGAGCCATCCTGCTCAGCGAGGTGGCCAGGCAGGAGGGAGAGTGGAGACAGGGCGAGCAGGCACATGTCGCCCACGGGAGCAAACAAGAAAGTTGTCTCCATTTGGGTGTCCTCCTGAGAGTGGAACTCTCTCTCTCTGTGTGTGTGTGTGTGTGTGTGTGTGTGTGTGTGTGTTGGGGGATGGAATGTGTATTGGCAAAGGGGGGTTGGAGTCAGGGGGGAGGAGAGAGGGGTCTTCGTACACCAAGAGCAGCAGGTGAGCCCATGGTCCTTCACATGATTCTAGCCAAGAAAGACGCCTCCTTCAGTGGAGGAAAAGCCAGACAGGGACTGCCAGGCTGGACCCAATCCTCCTTCTGGTTTCTATGGGCAGTGTGCTCCGTATGCCCTGCCTGCTGGCCCCAGAACCCTCCAGCATCCCACACACAGGCTCTCTGAGCCTCACCCTGCCCCCACTCTGAGCCCCAGTGCCTTGCCTACGCTGTGAGCAGGCAGTGGTAGGCCTAGCACGGGCTGGCAGGAGAAGGGGTCCCCACTCCCTCCAGCTGTCATGCCACTCTTGCCCACCATTTGGCAGAGTGCAGCCTCCACCCCCGTCCCAGTCTGGTCCAGCAGGCACAGCTTAAGTTTCCAAAGAAACTCTGACTTTCCTGGGGTTTGGAGCAGGCTGGGCAAGGAGGGAGGGAGGAGGGTGGTTTGGTCAGCCCCAGTTCCAACTAGTGCTGGCTTCTGGAGCTGTCTCCTCCCGCGGCTCCCAGCAGGGCACGGCCACTACAGAGGCTTGGCAAATTCTGGAAGAAGGGGTGGAGTGGCCCATCATGGGTTCCTATGTCTCTACTCCCTGACATGCAAAATAACAACCATCACTTACATGTCACTTTGAACCTTTCGAAGAACATCCCAAGTTTTATTTCGCTTGAGCTTCACGGTTTCCCAAGCAGGATAATTCAGATTAACCCCTTTTGTCCAAAGGAGAAACAGAGACCGGAGAGAGTAAAATGATCAGTTCAAGGTTCCATTGCTCATTAGCTTGCTTGGAACCCGTGGAACCTTCCCCATGCCCCACTACCTCTCCGCCCCACCCCCACCCCGCACACCTTCTCTAGGTGGCACAGCGCACTCCCTGGGGTGGTTGTGAAAATGACTTTGCTCATTGCATAACCTCCTCCTGCATAAAAGAGCCTGGAGGGCCCCATTTAAGGGGCACGTGGGGCAGTGGAGGGAAAGCAGTTCACTCCTGGGCATCCTCACCACATCTAGGTTCTGGGAACCCACCCCCCCCCAACTCGCATCTCTCCATGAAAATGAGGCTTCTCCCAAGCTTGCTAGGAACACGTGATTTGTGATGAACTTTGTGTCCGGGGCAAGTCTTTTTTCTTTATCAACGTGAACATTCCAGAAGGAACTATGCTTTGTCTGGGTTTTTCCATAAGGGTAATGGGAAGCTTCAAAGTGTACAGGAAATTAGAAAAGACTGGGAGGCGTGAGGGCAGAAAAGGCTAGCTCTATGGCTAGTGCTGGAAGTCTCTGGGCTTTGCCCCATCAGTGCCCTCCTCCTGGCTTACTGATTTGACCCTACTCTAGTTTGGGAAGAGAATGCCTCCAAAAGCAACCCATGACTACTCATTCCTGAATCCACAGGACCAAAACCGTAGAGTCCATACCCCTGCCTCTGTGCCGGTCCATCCCTAACCCCCCTCCCCACCAAGTGATGAGTCTGAACATAGTCTTAGACACTGCCAGAGAAGGACTGCCTTGATGATCTATGCCTGGGTGTAGGCTCAGGTGGCTTTGATGTTCTTCTTTGGTCTAGCCTAAATCCTTCTGGCTGCATTTTGAAAAGACCTCTTTGGATCTCTGTGGAGAAGAGCAGGCACCGGGCCAACAGGCAGGAAATGAAATCATGATGCTGGTCATTTTCCTCTTTTCTTTCCTCTCCTCTCCCCCTTCCTCCTCCCCATCACCCCGCTGCCCCCACCCTTGGGACTGCTTGTCAGATGTTTTCACAGTGATGAGCAATGGCTGTATATACAGTGCCTTTATGTGCTGTCGATTTTTGCCATGAGCCTTCAGGCTTCTCCTCACAGCCCTGACAAGGGAAATCCCATAATGAAGGATTTCACGGAGCTCCGCGGGCTGGGAGAGGCTTTTCTTTCCATCTGTCATTTTACTTCAAGCCTTGACCTTTCTGTTCCCATGTAAAGCAGTACCAGGAAGAAACTGGAGTTGGGTAGTGAATGTCTGAGCCAGGACCCTGGAATGAGTTATGGGTAAATCGAAACAAGAGTCCTCCAGTCTGAAGGGCACTAAAAATGGGGGGGGGGGTGTCAAGGAAGACACTTCAGAGGGTGTGGATGGGAGATAGGATGGGGGTGAGGAGAAGAATTTAAAGATGGGAGAGTCCCTCAGTTTGGAATGAAGTCCTGAATACAAGGAGGGCAGCAGAACAGTCTGGGAGACCCCCGTCCAGTCAGCTCTGGCCAGATGCTCAGGGATGCCATTTTCTCAAAGGAGGCAGAGGCTTTGGAGTCCCCTAAATCTGGGCTCAAATACGGACTCTACGACTCGCTTGCAGTGACCTCGGTCCAAGCACTTATATTCCTCAAGTCTCGGAATATTCATTTGAAAGTTATGGGTGAAACATACAGACTTCCTAGGATTGCTTTGCAGATGGAAGATAATGTCCAGTGCTCAACACAGTGACTACAGTTGTGCTACCAGCACGGATCTTCCTCAGCTTTCAATGGGGTTACGTCCCAGCGACTCCACTGTAAGCTGAAAACATAAGTCGAAATGCAATTAATACACTTCACCTCCCAAACGTCATAGCTTAACCTAGCCTGCCTTAAATGTCCTCAGAACGCTGACATTAGCCTACAGTTGGGCAAGATCATCTAACGCAAAGCCTTTTTAAAATAAGGTGTTGAATATCTCATGTAATTGATGGACCACTGTACTGAAAGTGAAATTCAGAATAGCTGTCTGGGTCCAGAATTGATGTTAAGAGTATTGGTTGTCGATCCTGGGATCACATGGCTGACTGGGAGCTGCTTCCCGGTGTTGTAAGAGAGCATCACTCTGCGTAACTCAAGCCCGGGAAAAGATCATAATTCAAAATCGGAAGTACAGTTTCTACCGAGTGGGGATGATTTTCACACCAACGTAAAGCTGAAAAATCATGACTCCGAACCATAGTAAGTCGGCATGGTCTGTGCCTTCAGATGAGGCTAGAACCACAGCAGCACCTGGAAAGTCACAGAAACCGGAAAGCCCTGCCATGCTCTCCTCGCCGACCGAACTCCTCCAAAGGGGCCTCACTCTGAGACACACAGCCGATGGGAAAGCAAGCGTGGGGCTTTGATGCCGGTGAAGGGCCATCTTCTCACTGACTTTCCCATGTCAGGTCGATGGGGAGACTAAAAAAAAAAAAAAAAAAGTCCAAGGCTCCACAACCAAATACCCGGCCGGCACTGCTTTGAAAGGGCAAAGCCTTCGAGATGCACAAGGATTGTGATTGTTTGAAATGTTGGTAACATTTCATCTTCCCAGAGACCTTGTTCATTTATCAGGGTTCTTAAAACCCTTTTGTTCATAAGCTTGTGGTGAGCACAGGAAACATTCTATCTAATATCAGAGCACAGCTGTTCCCCGACAGAGAGACTTAGGGAGAAAACCCTTAAAAAAAGGAAGGGGGTGGTGATCCCACCAGGGATACAAACATGGGAAAAGCAACCGGAGGGTAGAAAGACGGCCCCGCGGACCACAGCCGCCTAACAAGAATATGCTGTCTGGGGAAGGGTGAGAAAAAAGAACTGCCACACTGACAGCAGGCCTTTGGAGCTCTCAGTAAACACTGTGACCAAGGCAAGGCCCAAAGCTGGGCTCCTCCTCTCTGTAGGGTTCCTGGCAGTCCTGCACAAGGCCCCAGCCAGGGCCCCTAAAAATGTTTGAAGTAGGTGTGGAGCCTTGAGTAACATCTTCTTAAGGGCCAGTGTGCCTGGGGGGGGAAAAAGTCTAGTGGAAAACTCTGTCCACCCGAGGCCACAGAAGCCCAGGAAATATTTTCTAAAAAGGGCTTTGATTGCTCCTGAAAGCACAAGACAGAGTGAGCAGGGCCAGGCCAAGGCGGGGACTGTGTGTCGCTAGCCTTTGGCTGTGTGAGGTTGGAGCAGACAGGTCAGGAGCCTAGGATTTACTTTCAGCTCTTAATTATTTAGCTGGGAGTTGTGTAGAACTTCAGATAAAGGAAAATCACCTCCACGTTTAGGCCATGTCTGAAAAGTAGAAATTGTTTTGAATGTAATTTTCATCGTCGAAGCCCAACTGGGAGAGGGAAGAAAGATAAAGTCAACAGGCCAATTTTCCAACACTGAAATGTAGAGTTGCCTTGCAGTGCAACACTGGTATATTACAGAAATTACCAGCTTGAGCTCCAGAATCAGAAAGGCCTGGGTGTAAATGCTGATGCTGGGTGACCTTGAGAAAAATGTTTCAGCCCCTCTATGCCTTGGATTCTTCAACTGTAGAGTGAGAATAAAGGCACCTATTTCCTAGGGTTGCTGTGAAGGCTAATGAGCATCTCTGGTTATAATGTTACTTTGTTGCAGTCAGAAAAGCCTAGTCAGACAACTTGGGTGGTCTTGACTTGACCATCAATTGGATCCTGGGCAAACCCTTGGCCTCAGTTTCCTCTGTCTGAGGCAAATGATACCTGTCTACCCTATCCGACACCAATGCCGTGGCTCAAAGCAGCTTATGATGTGTAAAGGCATATATAAATATGATCCATGATGATTACAAAGTATTCTTAGTATGTTATTTATTCCTCCTAGTTTGCAAACATTCCATGGCAAGAACTTTGAATGATCAGCTGATCATTCCACCTGATACCTGAAACATGATTTCCAGCTTTGTTTAGATCCTGATTCTAACAAATCAATTGCAAAAGACAAAGACTCACACACACACATACACCCACACACACAGAAATGTGAACAGAAAACTTCAGGAATTTGATGATATCAAGGACTTATCGTTAATTTTTGTTAGTTGTAATCACTGTAGATATAGATATAGATATGAGAGGGTTCGTATACAGTTACACATGGGGTATTTATAGATTATATTACATGATGTTCGGATTAGCCTTAAATTCATCTGGGCAGGAGGGAGAGCTGAGGATAGGTACAGATAAAAGAAGATTGGTCATATGTTAATAATTGTAGAAGCTGAGTGAGGGGCACATGGGAGTTATTTATATTATATTCTCTACTTTATGTTTGAAATTTTTCAATAATAAAAGGAAAAAAATACAAAAGTGGAATCAAGGAATGAGTAAGCATTCATGACAGCAGCTGAGGACCAAATAGTCCTAACCAGGGACTGCCAGATAGTTTGGATACAAAGGAGATGCATGGTAATGGGAAAAAACTTGAAATCGGACAGCCTGCCACAGACAAAGCCTTTCGATGTGACCAAGGCACTTAATTTTTTCCAGGCTGTTCTCTCCTCATCTTTAAAGTGAGGAAAAGAGATACAAATGCCCCTTTCAGCTTTAACACGATGCAATTTTTAAGTATTTCAAAATCGGGTACACGCCATCAATTTTTTTTTTTTTTTTTTACCCTTGCAAAGACAGATTTTAATAGCCAGCTCCTTACATTTCTATGGCGACCAGAACCATTTTTTGTACATGTTGCATCTTACCATATAGGAAATAAGTGAATGCATTCAAGCGGGTGTCACTTTTTTCATCTTACATCAAGGAAAGTGATTTATGAAATGTCCACTCCTCAGAATGTTAGTTACTTCACCAGATTTTCTGAATGGCATATATAAAGTTCACTCGCAAGTGAATGAACCCATTGAAAATGTACCAGAAGTGCCCGCAATTTAAGGAAGTACCAAGATGAAGTGTTTAGATAAGCAACGAATCTTTTGGTGAAGTGTATACCCTTTTCCCCAATTTATTTATGGCTTCCGATTTGCTTGTTACAGTAAAAAGTCAAATGACCAAGGCATGTAGCATTTGCAGGAGTTCTTCCAAACATCGTTTTTACGAGCTAGAAGTTAACTTAAAAAAACAAACAAAAAAAACAACTCTTTGTTTCAATGCTTCATACAAAAAATCTCTCAAAACCAAGAGACGACTTTCCTATTTTGGCAAGCACAGAGAAATGAATGCAACCTTCTTGGTGATCTCAGTTAGGGAATTCTTCTGACTTGAGGTCACCATGGGGCACCTGGTCTTACTATCCAGGACTGGAGATGTAGTCAAGTGGATACTGGTGCTTTGGCATCTCCGGGAATTTTCCACATCAATCCTGGTATGCGCCAGTTTTACTGTATAGTCTCCTACAAGTGGTAGACAGAGAGGGAAGAGCAGTTAACAGAGTGGTTTTGATTTGCTGAAATGGGGTCATCTGCCTGTACCCCTCACTCCCAACTGTTTCTTCTCTTTTCTGTTTGCTACCAGGAACTGTGTTTACTCACAAAATGTGCGGGCTTTTCTCCCAAACCAGCCAATTCTCCCACTAACTGGGTGCCCTAAAATTCAATTCCTGGGGTTAGCACAGATGCTATGGGTTAAGGGCTTGGGCCTGCCAGACTGCCCTACATCTGATGCCAGACACAAGCTCGAGGTGGCCAACTGTACTCCTGAGTGACCAGCTATAAATTCAGGGGTTCCCATAAGACCCTTCTCAGGTTTCATTGTTTGCTAGACTGTCTCATAGAACTCAACAACAGTTTACTTTTTATTACCAGTTCATTATAAAGGGTCCGAATAAACAGCCAGATGAAGAGGTCCATAGGGTGAGGTCTGGAAGAATCCTGAGCGCAGAAGTTTCGGTCCCCATGGAGTTGGGATGTCCCCCCTCCTAGGCATGATTGCTTAAATCACAGGCTATTGGTGATTGACTGACCCTCCAGCCCCTCTCCCTTCCCAGGAGGCTGGGGGAAGGGACTCAAAGTTCCAACCCTCTAATCATGCCTGGGTCTTTCTGGAGATGGTTCCTCATCCTCAAGCTATTTGGGACCATGGAGAGTAGTCTTATTCGAGTAAAGAACGCTCATATCATCCTCTCACACAGGAAATTCCAAGGGATTTAAGAGCTGTGTCAGAACCAGGGACGAAGACCAAATAGCTATTTTTCTTTATCATATCATAGCTACCCTAATGACTCTGAATAAAATTTTCTAGGACACTGTCTGCAAATCTCTCACTTCTTTGAGAATTACCTGAGTTTGTTTATTAAGGATTTGACACTGTTTCGTCCTCTCAGAAGTAATTCCACTCACCGATCATGGAAAAAGCACACTATAAAGGTCTTTGTACAGTCAATAAACCAATATTGAACAACTACTGTGTATAGGCACTGCTAGGACCTCTAAGAGATAGATACACAAAGGTGTAGATAGGAAGTTTCCTGACTTCGTTTTGTTGAGGACAAGCCAGAAACAAATCCCAGACTTTGACGCCCAAGGTTTTGACATCATCTTTGAGTCCCGGGGTGCTCCTTAGCCACAGAGGACCTGACTTCTTGTCTCTTTCTCTGCAACACCCTGTCATAGTAACACTGACTTACAGGGTTATTGAGGACATTAAATGAGATCCGCCCCAGAAAGCTGTATCAGTCACGCTCAGCACATGGAAAGTGTTCAGTAAGCTGTGGGCATCTGAGAAACGCGTGTATGTAAGGAGCTGTAATGCCAGGAGACACCGTACCAGAGAGCTGACAGGCGTCCAGCACCCAAGGACGAATGAATAGCAGAGAGGGCATATTTGCTCTAAGAATGGGGTTACAGGGGAGGAAAGCTCCCAGGACTGCCTGGACTAGATTCCAGAGGGTCTGAGGTACTGATCACCTGAATGAACAGTCTAAGCCCACAGGGGACCCCTGCCCTGAATGAATATGCACTGACGTAGACATCCAAATACCCTGGCTTTCTGGCCACTGAATGAAACGGAGTTTTACAGGTATGTGGGGGAATGGTCAATCAGGGAAGCCTTCACGGAGGAGGTGGCAGAGGAGTCAAAGTCCCAAAGATGGATAGGGTTTCAGAAGGTTAGGGGCAGAGATAATGCAGAGATCAGCTTAAGGGTGGCCCATCACATAGGCCCCTCCTCTGGGCAAAGGCTCTGTGGCCTGTCAAGGATGTATCCCTCTTTCTCCCTGAAATCTCCCTGCTGCTGCCTAAACAGAATGCTACTTCTTCTCAGCCGGCTCTTGGGAGAGCTGCTACCTACACCCTCACCCCTACAGAACAGCCCTTCTCAGATGTGAATGCTGAGGACATGCCAGCCCTTCCCTCAGGTTTTCACCTCTCCCAAAGACCACGTTCTCCTGGTCTTCTAGAAGTCATGACTCATCCCTGTGCTCTGCCTAGCATGGGCGTTCCAGCCCACGAGTGGGCCCTGCGGCCTTCCCTGGCAGGGCTGCCAGCCTGTGGCTGCCGTCTCCACCGCCCCCATCCCAGAGTTGCAGGGACACAGCAGTCAGAGACTGCTCAGCTCAGAGACTCTATTCTCAGCACTCTGGCATCCCGGTCCAAGTTATCACAGGCCAGTTCAAGTGGAAAGCGAAACAAAAACTGAGGCATGTCTTCCTATTTGATCACAAATTGAGTGGTCAGATATAATTCCAGCTCTGCCTCTTATCAGCTGGGTGAGCCTGGGCAAATGACACAACAGTCCTGTGCCTCAGTTTACCCATTTATTAATAGTATTCCTTATCATAGTGTTGTGAGGACCGAATGAGTTACTATAAACGAAATACTTGAAACAGTGCCCTGTACAGTGCGAGACACTATTTTTTTAAAAAGATTTTATTTATTTATTTATTTATTTATTTGAGAGAGAGAGAGAGAGCAAGAGCAGGGAGAGGGACAGATGGAAGCAGACTCCCCAGTGAGCAGGGAGTCCAATGTGGGGCTTCATCCCAGGACCCTGGGATCATCACCTGAGCCAAAGGCAGATGCTTAACCCACTGAGCCACCCAGGTGCCCAAGGAGGCACTATTAGCATCATTGTGTTATCATGGTTAAGAGAGCAGAATACCGAATCAGGCTGACATTAGAGACATCACTTAACGTCTGTAAAGGTCAGTTTCTTCTTCTAAAAACGGAAATAATAACAGTATCCAGTTCATTGTACAGCCGTGGGACCATATGAATAACTTTATGTGAATGATTTAGCACCGTTCTTGGCACACATTATGCTGGGAAAAGGTTTACACTATAAAGAAAAACAAATTTTGAAGAAAGAGACAAACACAGAGACAGACCTTGGCTAGAAAAGTGACAACCATGGGGCACCTGGGTGGCTCAGTTGTTAAGCCTCTGCCTTCGGCTCAGGTCATGATCCCAGGGTCCTGGGATGGAGCCCCACATGGGGCTCTCTGCTCAGCAGGGAGCCTGCTTCTCCCTCTCCCACTCCCCCTGCTTGTGTTTCCTCTCTCACTGTGTCTCTCTGTGTCAGGTAAATAAATAAATAAAATCTTTAAGAAAAAGAAAAATGATGACCAAACTCAATGCCTGCCATGTTGTCTGCAGTCTGCAGCTCCTCCCCAGAGCTTCCTCATCTGGAATCTGGGACATCCTTGCCCTGCCTCACCATGCCAGGCCTAGGGTCTCCTGGCCCAGCTCAGTCACAGAAGCAATGTAGTGCAGAATGAACAGCATGCTTAAACTCATCTACTCCACCCCCAGGAAACCAGGGGAGTAAAAAGAATCCCCTTTAGAATTTTTCTTGCTTGCCCCACACTCAGAGATCTGCCATCTGGGAGGGTAGCTGCTGTGTGTGGCAAAGATCCCTTGGACCAGCCACGTGGCTTTGAATGGTGTGGTCAGAAGCCCAGGCCTTGACTTTTGAAAGACTCATTCAAGTTCTGAGTCTGCCAGTTACTGACTGTGGGATTTGGGTAAATTTTTAACACGCCCTAACCTGGGTTTCCTCCTTCGTAAAATGGGAAGGGTGAAAGTTATCTCAGCGTGGAGCTGTGAGAATTAAATGGGCCATGTGTAGGATGCCTTAGCACAATGACTGGTAGGTGTGGGTGCTTCGTACATTTTGCTGATGCTTATCAGCTCTGGATTTCTAAAACCCAGAAGACAGCAGGGCATTCTGTTCAGGAAGTCATTTTAGAGAAAATCTGTACCCTCTTCATTTTTCTGGTTGGGGGGAGAGTTCAGGGAAAAAGGGTGTGACCATGGCCTGAGCCTCTGGAACCCATCTGCCCAGCGAGGGCAAACTTACCAACCTGTGCCCATCCTGCTTCAGGGCTGTCGTCCTCCCCTGGCTGCAGTCATCATGCCCGACACCATCAACACCCTGCCTTCTGCAGAGATGGGAACACTCTGGCATTGTTTCCTCTAGCCAATGGCATCTCTCTGGCCTGCGATTGGTACCTCTGAGATTCCATCGCAATCCAGGCATCCCAGCTATGTCAGCGTGACTCACGTTGTGTGTGTCTGACATCCACATGGCCCCGGAGAAGGCTGGCCCCAGCAAAAGGTTATTTGGAATGCTGCTGAATGTGTGAGGGCTGTCAAGTTATCTTTTTGGGGTTAGGCCATTAAAGCCGCATCTGATGTTTTATGGAACAAATGAGATACAGTGCATTTTGAAATCCATGGGGCAGAGAGAGCATTTTTATGGATGTGGACACACTGGCAGTTAAAAGTAGGTAGGGCTTCCCCCCCCCCCCAAAACTTTGCAGTCCTTCTTGCACATAGCTGTTTAACTTCAATATAAAACAGAAACAATCCCCAAACATGAAGCATGAAGACTGCCATACTAAATAGATTCAGTGCAACCCTGAACTGCTGGGTTACCTGGAAGAGTGTGGATCCGTCTATCTGCCTCTTATCATCCCAATCAGAGGGCTGTCTGCTCTGTCCTTAACTTCTCTACCCAACCTTCATCACACCCCTGAAGAAAAATTTCTTTCAGGCAAACCTAAATCCCTCTTGAGTGCTTTTTCGTCCGAGCCTTTGATGTCTCTCCATCCCCTCATTCCCGTGAAGTGATCAGTTCTCAAGACATTCTAGCCACACCAGCCTGCCCTTAGCCCTCTGAGCACACCCTGCATTTTCCCACTTTTGTTTCTGAGCTTTGTCTCCTTTCTCCAGAGCATCCTTCCCTTCCATCTCGGCCACTATTCATCCAACCAAATGGTTTTAACAAAGAGTCCAGACAAATAACAGGCACACTGCCAGGCAACGATAAGATCACAGCAGACCACATGTCAGAACCTTCTCTTCCTCCAAGCCTAGACTCAAGTGCCACATCCTCCATCCAGCCTTGTCATTCATCCACTCAACCGAACCCCTTACTCTCTCTTCCTGCACTCCCGTAACACTGAGGTGACTCCCTCTCTGTTACACTAATGTGAAAACTATGTGTGCATGTGTCTGATCCCCTGTAGACTATAAGGTTGCTGAAGAGAGGAACCTCAAGATGCTCACTTTCTATCTCAGACCACTTAATTCATAGAATTAAGACTCCAAGATTTCCTCTTCCCATGGACACCTGACTGTTCAAAGAAGCCACATACAGCAACGTTGGATGGAAATTTCTTTATAAAAGCAAAATTGGTGAGAGAGTGTGCCTGAACCCCTACTGATTGGAAGTACTTACATTATGGTACATTCTTTTCTTTTTTTTTAAAGATTTTATTCATTCATTTGACACAGAGAGAGAGAGAGATCACAAGTAGGCAGAGAGGCAGGCAGAGAAAGAGAGGGAAGCAGGCTCACCGCCGAGCAGAGAACCTGATGTGGAGCTCGATCCCAGGACCCTGAGATCATGGCCTGAGTTGAAAGCAGAGGCTTAACCCACTGAGCCACCCAGGCGCCCCACATTATGGTACATTCTTACAGTTGAAAACCATTCTGCATTTACAACAAATGCAGTTAGGGCCTATGGGTGGCTCAGATGGTTAAGCAACTGCTTTTGGCTCAGGTCATGATCTCCAGGGCTTGGGACGGAGCCCCACACTGGACTCCCTACTGAGCAGGAAGTTTCCTTCTTCTTCTCCTTCTGCAGCCCCCTTACTTGTGCTCTCTCTGCTTCTGTCTCTCTCTTGCAAATGGATAATAATAAAAAAGTCTTTATAATGAATGAAGTAGATCTACATGGACTGGCATAGAAAGACCCCAAGAGATTACGTTAACTTCAAAACATCAATTTACTGAACAGTATGTTTGGCATGAACTTATTTAGGTTTTAAACTCCTACTCAAAAGAAAAAAAAAAAAAAACCACCCCAAAAGTAAAGATCTCTATGATGTCATTGAACAGGTAATGGGTTCTCTGAAAATGTTGGGAGAAATCATTAAAAAGTGAATCATATGCCCCCTAAACATTTCTTTGAATTTAATGTGCATTTATTTACCAATCTCTTGGTATCAGTCCCACTTTTTTTTGTTTTTGTTTTCATTTTTGTTTTTTTTTGGAAGTAGGCTCTTCACCCAACATGGGGCTTGAACTCCCGGCCCTGCGATCAGTTGCAATCTCTACTGACTAATCCAGCCAGGTACCCCAGTCCTAAGCCTCTTTTTTTAGCATAGGCCTGGTTCAGAGCTCTACATCATCTTTTATATGTAAGTCACATGCATAATACATCATCTATGATTTCTAGTTTTGTTTGCTGTAAGTTGGAATAAGAATTTAAAGACATGGATACAATTATTTGAGTGCAGGATCCTAACTTACAATATGTACAAGCTGTGTGACCTACATGACTTAAGCCTCTCAAGCATCATATCTGTAACACAGGACATAATAATAGTAGCCATAGGTGACCAAGAGGGAAAAAAATCACTCTTTGGGTACCATATCTAGATCTTAGCAAGGTTTAGCTAATCTATTAAGTATTTTACTTTCTTATTATTATGGTGCAGTAAGAAGATAAAGAAGCAACAAGGAATCACTCTACCTGGGACTCTGGCACCTTCTCTTTCTGCCTTATAGATGCTCAAAGTGCATAAATATCAAGGGGAATAAATACCGAGGCATAGCCGTAGGTGAATGAAAACTTGCTATGTGACAGTACTGTGCTAAGTGGCATGACAATTCAGTGCTTAGGAGGTTAGTTTCTGTTGCAAAGGATATTACAATCTAATGAGAAAGGGTTGAATACATATGGGAAAGTAATAATAATAATAATATGGAGTACTAGTTAGGGTATTTTTAGTTGAAATGATGAAATGAAAACTAATAAAGTAGCCTAAATACTAAATTTCTTAAATGGCTTGGAGCAATGGAAAATTCCAGAGCTTGAGGCACTTCAGGAGATACTTGACCAGGGCTGTGGGTCCAGTTCTCTTTGACTTTCTTAGTTGCTGTACTATGTGTGTTATCTTTATTCTCAGGAGGGCTTCCTGCTAGTAGAAAAAAAAAATGACCCCAGCAATTCCACTCTCAAATCTGAGACCACATCATCAAACTACAGTTGTGAAAGTTCCTCCAGACTAGTCAAGTTCACATACCCATCTCTAACTCAATCACTCTGGCAAGACAGACAGGATTATGTTCATGGGCTTAAGCCAGTGATCTGGTAATGGAATCAATTTATTGAGTACTTCTTCCATGCCTTAGGCACCTGTTCTACATAATGTCACACATTTTTCTGCCCAAGAATCCTATGAGGTAGGTGTTACCAGCATGTCCAGTTTGTGGTTGAGGAAATTGAAGTCCAGAGAAGTTAAATAATTTTCCCTGGGTTGTACAACTAATAAGTACTAAGGCCAAGATTCATACTTAAGCCCACTGATTCCAGAACTCACTTTCATAACCACCAAAACATAGAGTCTCTCAAGGTGTATGCAGTTTATGCAGTTTTTGTCTTAAAGTCTCTATTGTCAGGTAGCCACTTCAACTCTCTTTTGGTTAGTGTTTGCTATATATTTTTTCAGCTTTTTACTTTAAACTTATTTTTGTCTTTGCAGCTAAAGGTTATTTCTCATAGAGAGCATATATTTGGATCATGTTTCTTTATCTATTCTGCCAATAATATCCTTTCGATTGGAGTGTTTAGTACATTTACATTTAATGTAATTACTGAAAGATAGGATTTACATCTTCCATTTTGCTATTTGTTCTTTATATATATTTTGTATTTTCTGTTCTGTTTTTCCATTGATGTATTTCCATTGATGTATTCTAAATTCTTTTGTTTCACTTTTTTTTTCATTTCCTTTAAAAAAATTCTTAGTGAGTGTCTTAAGGATTACAATTAACATTTTAACTTAAAATAATGTGGTTTGGATTAATATCAATTTCATTTCAATAGTACACAAAAGTTTTACTCCAATATAATACTGTTCCCTTTTCTCCTTTGTTCAATTATGTCATACAAATCACATCTTTATACATTATAAGCCTATCGGCACATTTTAATAATTATTACTTTATGCAGTTGGCTTTTAAATTAGGTTAGAAGAAAGTTGTTACCAAAAAACCCCCACAACATCTATATTGTTTCTTATATTTACCTACATGTTTACATTTACCAGTGCTTTTTATTTATTTGTGTGGATTTGAGTTACTATCTAGCGTCTTTTCATTTAAGCCACAAGAACTCCCTTTAGTATTTCTTATACAGAAGGTCTGCTAGCAACAAACTCTCCCAGTTCTTGTTTATCTAAAAATGTCTTGACTGTTCCTTTATTTTGAAAGATAATTTTGCAGGTAGAGAATTCTTGACTAACAGTCTTTCTCTTAACACCCTGAACATGTTATCATAATAATAATATGATAATAATAATCATATTATTCTTGGATGTGTAGATTACCGTTTTTTAAAAATATTTTATTTATTTGTCAGAAAGAGAGATAAAGCAGAAACAAGGGGAATGGCAGGGAGAGGGAGAAGCAGGCTCCCTGCTAAGCAAGAACCCCGATGCAGTACTTGATCCTAGGACGCTGGGATCATGACACTTCACCAACTGAGCCACTTAGAAGTCTCTAGATTAATGTTTCAAAATAAATTGGGAAATGCTCAGCCACTATTTCTTCAAATATTTTTTCTGTCCCCTTCTCACCTATCCTTCTGGGACTCCCATTATGTGTATGTTGGTGTATTGAGTGGAACCCCACAGGTCTTTGAGACTGTTCATTTTTCTTCATTTCCTTTTGTTTCTGTTTCTCAGACTGGGTAATCTCAATTGACTTACCTTCAAGGTCACTAGTCCATAATTTTGTTAGTTCAAATCTGTAGTTGAATCCACCTACTGAATTTTTCAATTTAGTTATTATACTTCTCAACTCCAGAATTTATATTTGGTTCTTTTTAATAATTTTTCTCTTTATTGATATTTTCTATTTTTATACTTTAACTCTTTAGAAATGGTTTCCTTTAGTGGTTTGAACATATTCACATTTGAAATAACTGATTTAATATCTTTGTCTAATAAGTATAATATCTGGGCTGCCTCAGGAATAGTTTCTACTGATTGTTTTTTACCCTGTGTATTGGCCATATTTTCCTGTGTGTCTCATAATTTTTTTACTGAAAGCCAGACATTTCAAGTAATATAAGCAAATCAGATCCACCACCACCACTCACACACGCACTACTAGGTTTATTGTTTTTGTTGCTGTTTGTTTACTTAGTGACTTTCCTGGACTAATTCTATAAAATCTGTATTCTTGGTCATGCCCAAACACGGAAGTCTCTGTTTAGCTTGCTTCATGGTCAAATAATGATTAGACAGAGATTTCCTTAAATGCCTTGAACCAATATGTCTCTGAGCCTTTAACAAGGGACTCTAGTGTATGTGTGGACACACCTTCAACAATCTGGCAGGCAGTTTAAAACTCTACTTTTGCACAGAGGCTTAAGATCAGCTGGCGGCAAGTAATTAGGGCTTTCTCAGGTCTTTCCTGGGCACATGCAAAGCCATACACATGAATGTGGCCTTCTAGATTCCCAAGGACATGTCAGAGCTTTTCAAAGTCCCTATGGACAGCACATGTTCCAGTACTTTCTTTTAATTTTTTTAGCCAACCTCTTATTAACCCCAATGGTATTGCAACCTCAGGTGGTTGGAATGTTAAGCAACTGCCACAGATTGTTTTGGACAAACATGCTGGGAATAAGCCTGTTCACAGAGAGCGAGCTTTGAGTCAGGTCAAATAGTGACAAACCCTGAGATGGGAGCTTTTCCAGAGCACAGCTAACTAAGTCAAATAATGACATTTTTCTGCCTTAAAAAAGGCAGAGAAGTTTGAAAAGGTAACAGGATAAAAGAAAAATCTACTTGGAGAGGCAAAAGTCACAGGTAGTTATGGTCTGGTAAAAAGTAAGGCACCCAGTCCAAAAGTTCAAAGTAGGAAAAATCTTAAAAATTAAAATGAACAATAAGTACGTAAGGCCAGTTAGAGAACAGAATAACTTTGGAAACACAATAAAATGCTGACAGAAGAAATAAGATTAGGGAGAGTGTAATGATACAAATTGATAGTTTGACAATAATAACCAACCTTACTTAACTTGATGTCAGCACTTACTGTATGCCAGAGTAAAGGGCTAAGCTCACTGCCTTCACTTTTTTCAACCACTCTGCTAGGTAGATATTATCATCTCCATCTTACAGATGAGGAAACCTAGGCTCGGAGCAAATAAGGAATTCATCAATCCTTTCGTAACAGCCCTAACGAGGTTCTTTATTTAATCACTGAAGGTAACCCTTGCCATTTTGGAATGGATTGCAGAGAAAGCTCACTATATGAGCAGAAATCTTCCTCCTTTTATTGTTTTATGAGAGATACTAGTTTTGTTCCCTGGAGCTGCAAAACACAAGATACGATCATCTGGAGTTTAATTCACCCAATTTATAGATGAGAAAATGGAGTGCAATTTTGGGTTTCATTAATAAGATCAGCCTCCAGAAGATGGGGTGACAATTTTCTCTTTCCTGTCTAGACTAGGCTGCCTCAATAGCACCGGGGGTGCCAAATATGTGGTAAGAGAAAAGTGGGTGGGAGGAGGTGAATGGCAATCCCTGACCCTAGTGGGTTTTGTTGTAACCATTTAGACAGTCTGCAGGTTTCTAAATTTGCTCCAGGTTGCTCTTTCTCATTAGCCACACAATAAGAAAGATACCACACTTAAAGATGGATATCAGCAAAGTATTCAGATCCAGAGGAGGACAGCCTGCTAATGAGGGACTAGCATCCAAAGAACAGTTGGAGAGAAAGGGTAGTCTAGCCCAGGGGAGAATGGGTGAGACGACATCCTCAAACATTTGACCAGCTGTCAGCCTAAATGACAGAGACGGTCACCTTTCTTGTGTCAGTAGCCACAGATGACATTTGTGGGCAGAATTTGCCAGGAAACAAAAAAGTTCTGGGCCCCTAACTAGCTGTGAGACCTTCAATAAGCCATTTAACCTATCATCTTTTAGAATCCTTATGGTACATGGTTCCTGGGAAGATCCTATGTGGCAAAGGACTTAGCTCAAAGCCCACCAATAGCAAGTAGACACCAATGCTGCTAAGTTTAGATGCTGAGGAATTATTTTGTTCAACCTAAGAAAGCAATGTATATCCATATAACAGACAATGAGGATACCTTATAGGACATGTGTTTCTCATCAGCAGAAATGTTTGATCAAAGACATCATCTTTATTGGGCGGGGACACTAAAGAGGCTCCTCTGTGATAAAAGGGGTATAGACTGGGAGACTCATGGAGTTCCCTTCCAAACCTAAAATGTTATCATCCCATGTAAATCTTGCCCCAGATGACACAGTTTGTGGCACAATGGGGACTAGAGCCCACCTCTTCCATCCCTAAGTCCAGGGCTTTCTTCATGACATCATATGTCATACATCAAACAAACAAACAAACAAACAAAAAAGGTAGAACACTGTCTAGAAACTATTCCAAGTATAACTGTTTATTCATTACAAGTTTCTCTTTCTCAGTAGCCACATTTTAAAAAGGAAACATGCCTATAAACACATAATATTATAAAGCAAATAATTTAAATCTAAGTAGATTTCATTGGAGTACAAAGGATCCCAATGAATGAAGTTTCTCACATGTTCAAAGCAATGAAAAGTGACGAAGAAAAGTGGAACACAGAAGAAAGTTTTATTTGCTTATTCCTAGTTTATTAGGACATGCCAGAAAGCAAGGAGGGATGTCCCGTGTAAAGATGGCAACTCTGGAAATTTGCTGTACTCCCTTTTCACCAAAGTAGCCACCTGTTACACATAAGCTCCATGTAGCTCAGTATGTGCTTCATTTAAAGTGCCCATAGGCTCTGAGCTGTCACTTAGTCACCTAAAGAAGGGCATGCAAGTTAGGGTCCATTCAAAACTCTATGTTTAAATGTGCTCAGATGGGGGCTGTGTTTCGGTTGCAGGAATAAAACATTTGGTTAGTTTGCCCCATGTGCTGGGATTTCCTTATGCACCCTGGAAAAGGTATACAGTCCATATATTTTAACATTCCCCATATATTTTTACATTATGCATGCACATATGCGCGTGCGCGAGCACACACACACACACACACACACACACATTTAAAGTTAGCTCCACACCCAGCATGCAGCCCAATGCAGGGCTTGAACTCACCATCCTGAGATCAAGCCCTGAGCTGAGATTAAGAGTCAGCTGCTTAACCGACAGAGCCACGCTGGCACCCCTACATTCCATATATTTGTTAAAGACTGCCATCCTATTCCAACAATTTAGGATTATGAAAACACCAATCTCTATCAGCTGACACCATGCTTCAAAGTACCCACCCACACAAGGAACTGAATTTAAAAGGTTCGGACCTGGGAGAATTTAAAATCTTCCAAGATAATTAGGGAGTGAGACTGTGCCTCAATTCACAATTTAAGAATTGTTATGTAAAACATAGTATATATATAAAAGACGCTCTAAGACAAAATTCCTATGGATGATGGTGATGATAATGAAGAGAAAGCCATGTTATGGGGACATAACATTTAAAGCCGAAAGGGAATTTACTGATCATTTACTGCAGCTAGCCAAGTTTGTAAATGCGGAACTTCAAAACTAGAAACATTGAAGGCATCTGCAGGTCACAGTGCTGCTTGGTGGTCAAGTAGGACCCAGCATGCAAATATTCTAAATTCTAGCCCAGGGCCATTTCACCACCGTGATGCTGTGGGAAGGATAGTATTTCCTGCATCCATTTAGAAGACATCCAGGCTACAAATTAGAGTCTATCTTCTGCTCTGTCAACTTCTGGGGGACTTGGGACAAGTAAATGATCCACTCTGACCTCCATTTCCTAACCAAAGGAGTCAAACACTCATCAATACCCTGTCGGATTCAGAGAGGATTCATTCAGACGAGAAACAGATGCTCTGGGAAATAGAGCTACTCAAAGAAAGGAATGCTCTCAGATGGACCAAGAAAGCAGCTTCATCTCTGGCAACTTAAAAATGACTAACCAAACCCCAAACATGTAATCCAGACATCCAACCAACTAGTCCCAACAGAGTATAAACAAATTAAGAACATAATTTGAGAATAATTTAAGAACATTGTAAAAAACACTGTGCAATTCAAATAACAACGACTTGACTGGACCGAGTTTTAAAGGGAAGATAAATTTCCATTTCCCTGGCTCAGGTAGGTTGTGTGAGATGGGCAAAACATGGCATCTCTTTCTGTGCCTTTTGTTCTATAGCTTTACTATGTTTAAAGCACTCGTTTCTCATGCTTAATCACTAGAGAACGTGCTTTTCAGGATTAGGGACTGTATTCTTCAACTCTTTTTCCCTCCTGCCCGCCTTCCAAAACATTCACTGAGTGTCTAACACTATGCCCATGACATTCCCAATGCCTGGCACACTGTGTGGCACATGGTAAGGACTCAGTTTTTACTTTTCAAAAATGAAGGAATACATCACAAAAGTTTGCATTCTCCAAAGCACAGAAATCTCCGCAAATTTGACTCCTCATTTAAACCATTAAAATTCTACCTGATAGATCTGAAGCATGCCCCCGACCTGCTTTGATGTATCTGCACAGACGGGTGATGTTATCAGTTTAACACATATGTGATCGTTCAGCATGGATGCTGTATAGAATTTCAATCGCAGACTCCTACTAAACACAGAGGCATATTCTGTGGCTGGACAAAATGTCATGAGGTCCTATAGTCCATTCCCGTTTCCAAGCAAGACTGCATGTAATCTATTATATCGAATAAGGCTTTCCTAAAGCTGAAAGATTTCCACTCAGTGAAACATACAGGCAGCCTCCGTAAAGTATTAAGTATTTAAATGGAAGGTAAGACTTGGATTTCTTGAGCTAAGTATGATTTTCATCCTCAATGTAGCCAACTTCACTGCAGTGCCACTACTGATTTACTTAAATCATCTGCTAGATGACCAAAAATTGCTGGTAATTACAGAATATTTATATGAACTTCTCTTGTAAAAAGGCAAATACATTTGAGCCTTATTCAGTATTTTGTTAGGGGAATTTTAAATTAGATATACCATCTTATTGAAAAAAGAGAAGAACTAGAAGAATATATATTTAGAAGTGAGGGGTAGAAAAACTATTCACCCAGTTTATTGGAATTACACAGTGGAGTTCTGATGCACTGGTCCTTGATGCAATTAAATTTCCTGAGTTTAAATGATTTCAGGAAGACACACAAAATGGCCTGTACAGGGCTAGACTCTTCTCTCAAAATATATGTGTATTTTTAAGTAATGTTTCATGATCCTAAAATAATTGGTGGCCAGATGTAAGACATTTCATCTGAAACTTTATGTAAACTAACCCAAACCGTTTGCTTCAGGATATCTTCCTTGACACCAGGAAAGAGTTTTTTGGTCCTGGGTCTCTGCATTTGCCTGACGAACTGCCTGGCTGGTCTCAGAAATGGAAACATACGTGGGCACGATGAAGGAAAGCATTTAGAATTTAGACGAAAGAATTTTCTAGTTCCTTTTTAATCGTGTGTGTTTTTCTCTCCCCCTAAGCAATAGGTAGAATAAATTTTGGTGACTTTTTGTTTTCAAAATTGCAAAATTGAATGCTTTTGGTGTTACTTCCCAGGACAAAAACTTAACGTAGTCTTCATAATTTTTTTCTTACAATTTGATGACAATTTTTGAAGAAAAAGAATGTGAAGCTTCACACACACTCATTGAAAGGAGACGGAAGAATCACCAGCATCATTATCATCAATAAATAGGTCTTGAAGGAACTCACCTCTGTACATCACAAAGAAAGAAGTACTTAATTTCTACTTAATGGGACCACAGTGACAGTGTGATCTGAGATGACTAACAGCAGAAAGAAATTAGGATTTTCTGCTCTAATTTCACCTTCCACATAAACCCCTCTGCTCTGGATTTGTGCTTTTCTCAGTTGTTTACATAATGCATAGGCGCAGACTTTGTTTCAAGTTCATGTAAAAGCAGATGCCCTTACTTAAGGCTGAGCAAAGAGGAAATGCATTCCTCCTGAGTCTAAATCCAACCTAGGTTGGATTGTCTAAAACACTTCTACAAACTGCTTGCTTTTAGGTCAACCCTAAAATAGAAAGAATATATCACTCCAGAGGTACACATTTTGGAGATTACAAAATTTTAAAAACAACCTGTTTCACATTTTAAAACTCATTCCTTTTTATGCCAACAAAAGGATCACCCAGAAAATAATTTTAGAAAAATTTTCAACCTGCCTCCTGAAATTTACTACCAGCAAAAAAATTTCCAAGAAGCCCCAACAACAAAACTATTTCTCCGGTTTTTATTAATTAGTTATAAAAGTTTGGAGAATATGAACTCAGCATGTTGTAGAATTATGTTACAAACTGTACTAACAGATGCTGGCAATCCTTGTGTTTAAAGATTGCAAAATAAAATACAAAATAAGAAATACTTATTAGAAATACTTTATATCGCTTCAATTTGGTTGTAACTGATACAGAGTTGAATAAAACAATGAAATCAAAAGAATATTCAATCATGCCTGAAAGCAGACATTGTAAAGGGGAATGAATGAACCTGGACAAAATTGAAGTGTCTAGAAAACAAATAAAAATGACTACTGCTCAAAAAAAATTTCTGGATGGGGTAGTCTTGACAATTTACCAAGAATTTAGATCTACAAAGTGCTTAACTTGACCACCCACAACTTAGGTGTCTGAAATGAAGCAGGAGTAAAATTTAAAGGACATTTATCTTTTACGTTTTTAAAATACTTCCCTTGTCTCTTTCCTTTTTTTTTTTTTCTCAATATTTTTTTTTTTAACCTTTGTATACACAAACCAAGTGTCCATCAAATCAGGCACTAAAAAGGAAGCCCTCTTAAATACAGTTCCCTCAGAGTGAGCTTCAACAGTAAGTATTGATATTATCACCAATTATAACTCTTCTTCTTCAAAAGAAACTAAACAGAATGTCTTGGGTCAGATCAGCAACCATTAAACGAAAAAGAAATAAATAATAAGATAAAAATAGAGGGAATGTACTAAAACGAATGAAGAAAGTAATACTCAAAATCAAACTCAGTCACTTCCACACCTCCTATCTGATTGGAACAGAAAGCTTCTCCTTTACATTTGAAACAAATAATTCCACCTCAAACCCACATTTTCAAAGAAGCCCCCAGCTTTCTGCCTCTGATTCTTCCAACAGTCCACCTCATGAAGGGAAAAGCCAATTCCCTTTTACTCCTTTTCTCCCAAACATTCTCACTACAGCTCCTTGTAAAGTTCAGCCTGTAATCAGAATCGTCACTGTGGGTTCAGAGAACGTCACATTTTAGTTATCACCCCCCCCCCCGACCGGAAGATTAGAAAGAGGTTGCCCAAATTGAGGGGAAATTGAAGGTGCACGGGCTCTCTCTGCAGTTGCAGTCTCCAGCCCCTGAAGTCTAGAAGGTTCTCCGCGAGTCCCGACACCACATGGGTGCCCAGCGAGTGGGAGGGGAGTCGCCCTGCACTTTTCGCCCGTCTGTTTGTGGAACTCTCTGGACAAGCAGATTTCTAGATGGAATTTGTCCTCGCCCGGTAAAATCCATGCAGTATCGCTCCTAGCCATCTTCGGGAGATGGAGCTTACGCGTAATTATTCGAGCATCAACCCACTCGTGTTAAATGGTGAAGGGGGCGGGGGGCGGGGAGGAATATGTCGCGCGTGAAAAAACACTCCCGGTGTCAGAGCAAACGCAGAACTCATGACCGGAACCGACAACCACGGTCCCGTCTCCTTCCCTGGAGACCGGGTAGGAAGCTGAGCGGCCGAGCGTCGCGACCGGCAGTCGCGATATTCAGTCCGATGTCGGCAGGCAGCGGGGCTGGCCCGCGACCCCCCGAAACGAGCCCTTTCGGCGGCCCCGGGCTGCTGCGGGTTTCGGCGTGAACACTGAGCTCCGAGGGGGTGGCCGGCGGCGGGGAGAGGGGTGGGGGGGGGCCGCGGTGGGAGGGTCGCCACCCCGGCCCGCCGGCAGCCCCGCACCGCCGCGCCCCCGCCCCGCGCGCCCGCCGCGGCCCGCGGACCTGCCCCGCGGCTCGCGCGCCCACCGCGAGGTGCCCGACACGCCGCCGCCGCCCCGCGCCTCTCCCCCGCCCGCGGCCCCCTCCCCCGCCGCTTCCTCTCGCTCTCCCAGCCCCTTCCCCCCACGTGTGGGTGACGTCAAAATTCCGCGAAAAAGCCGCGTGGTGGCTCCCCGAGCGGAGGCGCGATTCCGCCGCCCAGCGGCCCCCTCCCGGGCGCGCCGGGGGGAGGGTGAAGCCCCGAGACGGCCGGTTCCTTTTCCTCCTGGGAGGCCAGGCCCCGCCGACGCCGCGGGCCAGGCGCCCCCCACCTCAGATCTTATTGGAAAATTCACTTTTATAAACCTAATGCATTTCCAGAGCTATTTTCGGCCTCGTGAGGCGTGTCCTGCAGCTGAATCAGACAGGAAGAGGGGGAAGTTCGGGTCTTTTTATTTATTTATTTATTTATTTCCAAGGGAGGGGAGTGAGAGGCTAGGTGGGTGAACAGACGGCAGGCGCAAGCCTTCCTGACCCACGCCTATCGCATCTGCTGCCTCAGGCACACAGACCCGGTCCGGGCTGAGACACACCGAAAGGGCAGTGTTAATGCACAGGCCGGGCCCGACGCTGCCCCCCGCTGGATCCCGAGCGCCCCAGAGAGGCGACTGGGGGCGGGCGGGCGGCGACTGGGTCCCGGAAACGTATTCACACCTGGAGTCCCAGGGCTCCGGCGTTGGGAAGCCTTCCATCGGCTCGTCCCTACGCACCTTCCTTGCCCTTGTGCCCTCCGTCCCGACCTGTCCTTTTCCTTCCGCACGTTCTTCCAGTTCGCTTTCACTCCCTTCCTGTGACCCCCCCCCCCCCCATTTCTCCGTCTGTACTTTTTCTAGTTCTTTTTGGTGTCCCGGGAGCCAGGAGCTGAGACTAGGACATTTACCACTTACTTTTAACTAACCGTCGGGTTTTTGGGTTGCATTGTCAGATCATCCCTCAGTGGAGAACCACAGACACAGTCCAACTCTTTGGAGGACTTAGGGGGAGGGCGATGGTCTCCATTCCCCAGGTTGAACTCACTCCCCTTCCCCCACCCGGCCGGAGCGCCCCTGCACGGAGACAGCGGGGCTCGAACTCGCGGGTCCCTATAACTTTGAGCCGACAACGTGATCACCTGGCCCGCCGGCAGCTGCCAGGTGAGGTTGGGAGCATGTGTGATTAGCGTTTGCAGGTTCCTGCAGAAATGTGCGGATAGACACCCAACACCCGGCTGCACCCTACACCTACAGGGTTTTGTACACTTTCCAACCGAAACTCCAAAACGCGAGGAGAAGGGGGTGGGGAGCCGGCACAGAAAGGAATAAAAGTCCAATAAAACTTATGTTCACCAAAGTTTATCACTGATTCTATAAAGGACAGGATTTTTTCCCCCCCTAAGGGTGAAAAGGGGATAAGGAAGAACCAACATAAATTTTTTTCCCCCCACAGTGACCAGTTTTGACTTAAAAGTCAGAGCACAGGAGATTGGGTTTTTCTCTAAACCTGAGTATATACGCAAAGAAAAAGCGCACGTTTGCCCAGAAGGCAACGTGCCTGTTCCCGCGTGCTAGGCGCAGTGCTTTTTAACAAGCAAAATTAAGATCTTAACACATGGTCGGAGTGGCGACCCAAAGGGAAAACTCAGTTTCCAGCTCAAGCCTCGCGGAGACATTCCTGCCAACCTCCGCACCCTCTCACGCCCCACCCCGTGCGCTGGAGACTGAAACCCGACTGGGGGACTGATTCGATGCGAGGTTAATGTTCGGGAACAGTCCGTAATAGGAAGGGGAAGTGAATGGGGGAACTTGAAGAGGCGAGCCTGCCACGCGGGAAGCGTCTGTACTCGTGGGTCTAGGTGAATGAAGAGGCCATGGGGAGAGGTGGCATCTGCCCGCGCCCCTCTGTACCCCTCCCCTTCGCGACTACCGCTCCCCCAGTCCCGCTCCCCGCCGGAATTTCTCAGGGAAGCCAGACAGGAGTAGGGGTGGGGGTACAGGGAAGGGAAGGGGCGAGAGGGCCCTCGGCGCTCTTCTGAGATTTGAGACGTCGCCACCCAGGCTCTCTCCCCAGGGTGGGCCAGGCCGGGAGGACGACCACCCGCCTCTTCCCCTCCCCCCTTCTCCCCACTTCAGGAGCCCAGGACTGGGGATGCTTTCCCTGCTGGGAGGTGGAGGGAAGACCGTGCTGGGTTAGTTATCAAGTGATGTCAAGAGGCTAGAAGCCTTCGCCGACTTCTGTCCTTGCCTGTCAGGCTAGATTTATACTTTAAAAATACCTCTCTCACCCCTTGCCCCCCCCCCCCCCACCAGCTTTCTTTGAACCGCTGATTGGTGGTTGGGGTGAAGTCTGAGTAATTCCTTCATGGAGTCGGGTCTTAAAATGTAAGTTAATATATTTATTTGGAGTGACTCAAGCTTGAGTCGGGAAGTCCAAGTTGACTAAAATCAATAGGTAATTGTTAGGGACCGACTCTATTCCGAGGAACACTGTACTCAGCCTGAGTGTCACCCACTACGTAGGACTGTTTCATTTTGAGTTGCAAGTTGGGTTTCTCAGCTTTTTGCTTCCCGAAAGCTAATGGCTTCCACAGCAATTAGACATTTTCCTCGCCCTCCCTCTTCCCTCCCCTTTCTTTACCTACGGTAGATTGGATACTAATTCCCTGGGCTATTGATAAGGTCGCAGGCGCCCCGGCCTCTCCCCAGCCCGCGCCCGCCCCAGTCCCCGCTCTCCCTCCGCCCTCCCTTGGCTTCCTTTTGATGTAGCGGGGAACGCGTCCTACTAAAAAAAAAAAAAAAAAAAAAAAAAAAAAAAAAAAAAAGGAAAGAAAAAAAAAAAGAAAAAAAGTAATCTGCCCGGTAACAATCAGCGCGCAGTAGCAGGAGCCCCAGAGCTATTGGCTATGCAAATAGAGGGAGGGGAGACCGGCGCCCCAAACTCTTACTCACCCTTTTAAAGCGATATTCCCCCCTTCACTCCCCCATCCCTTCCGCCCCACCCTCGTTTAAAGGGGCTGGCCTCGGGGCCTGAGTTAATCGCTAGCACCTCTGGTTTATTCACTCCCCCCCTTTCAGGGAACCGAGTGTACAACTCACCCAGCGCCCCCCCCCCCCAGCTCTCCACGCCCCGGTTCGGGCCCCCTTTCTCGGTGAAGGAGGTGCTCGGTCGATCACGGTGTGTCCCGAGCCCTGACCCATGCCATGCTCCCTGCACGTGCCAGCTGGGCCAACTTGCTGGGGTCTCTGGGGTCTGTCCCCTTCCCCCCAAAGTGAAATTACACTGAAAGTTGGGGGGCGGGGTGGAGGGAGGAAGGAGGTAAGGAAACGCCACCATATCCCCTGTAAAAGCAGCCTTGACCCCGGGATGCATTTGAGCACATGTCAGAGCCGACTGCGCGGGCAGCATCTCCATCGTAATCCCGCTCCCCGGGAGAAAGCCCCGGCTGGTGGATGAGGCGTGAACCCAAGGGGTCGGCGAGGATGCCAGCGAAGGACCCAGGGTGGAAGTCTTGGGCCTCCGGGGAAAGGAAGGGGTGGTGTTGTTTGCGCAGGGGGAGAGAGGGGGAGCCAAACCTAATCCCTCCCTCGCCCCCCTCCCATCCCCTCCCCCTCCCGGGCTATTTCCTAGAAAGCTGTATCAGTGTGGCCACGCTCGGCGCAGACACCTCGGGCGGCTTGTCAGCAGATGCAGGGGCGAGGAAGCGGGTTTTTCCTGCGTGGCCGCGGGCCGCGGAGGAACCGATGGTAGCCCTGCCCCCCACCCCCCGGCCTGCGGCAACCCTGGGCGCCTCTCCGCTGCTCCCCGTGGCGCCTGTAGCGCCCCCAAGAAGGGGAGGGTTTCTGCTCTAGGGTCACATTCTATCACGTCGGAGAAGCCGCCCCCTCCCTCCTAACACCCACCCCTTCCTCTTCTTCCTCTCCACACACACAAGCGGGGGTGGGGGGTGGGTGGGGACACTGTTCTGGCCCCTTTAATCGAGCTTTTGAAACAGCCTTGAAGTGATCAGGAACTCAAACGTCCGAACAGAGCCTTTATCTCTGGATAGCCAAGGTTGCTATTTTCTAAAATCGCTTTCCTTAGTCTTCACTTAAGGGGTCTGTTTCTAAATTGCCTGAGCCTACCCCATCTTCAAGCGATCTACCCCTCATTCTCGGATCCTACATACATGGGCAGGAGTAGAAAGATCAATTTTGAGAAGCCAAAGTTGGAGGGTCGTATTTTGGCACGATACACTCACAGAATGTGCGAAATTAGAGGGAATAAATAGAAATCGGTGTTTTGTTTTTTTTTTTTTTTTTTTGTGGGTTCCCCTATCGGGGCCCCTGGCATGCAGGGCTGGATAGAGGGAGAGGGCCTCGGAGAGCTAAGGAGAGGGGTGGGGGGGCGGGGGACCGCGTTTGAAGTTAGGTCGGGCCAGCTGCTGTTCTCCTTAATAACAAGAGGGGAAAGGAGGGAGGGAGGGAGAGATTGAAAGGAGGAGGGGTGGGACGGGAGGGGAGGGAAGGGGAGGAGGAACCGGAGAGGGGAGCGCAGCGAGAGGGAGGAGAACTAACTGCCCAGCCAGTTTGCGTCACTGCCTCGCAGAGCAGAGAAGAGCGAGCAGGGGAGAGCGAGACAAGTTTGAAGGGGAGGGCAGGCAGAGTTAGCAGCCCCCGAGGCTCTCCTCTCCCACCGCCATCCCTTTCCTCTCTTCTCCCCCAGCCTCTCTCTCTCTCTCTCTGCCCCATAACTTTTCTCTCGAAAAGTCCCTATTTAGCCAAAGGAAGGAGGTAAGGGGAACCCTGTCCCCTCCCCCCTCCCAAAACCCCCCAACTTTTCCAGTCCGGAGAAAGCAGGGGAGCGAGCGGGCGCCCGGCTGGCCATGGAGCTGCTGTGCTGCGAGGTGGACCCGGTCCGCAGGGCCGTGCCAGACGCCAACCTGCTATACGACGACCGCGTTTTGCAGAACTTGCTCACCATCGAGGAGCGCTACCTTCCCCAGTGCTCTTACTTCAAATGCGTGCAGAAGGATATCCAGCCCTATATGCGCAGGATGGTGGCCACCTGGATGCTGGAGGTAAGTCTGCAGACAGACTCTGTGTGTCCCCATCCGAATACTCGGCCACCCCCCCCCACCCCGCAGGGGACCCTAAAACTGGGAGAGGGCAGGCTCCGCGCTCGCCTCTCCGCTCCCGTGCGCGAGTTTACCCCGCGCCCTTTGGCGAGACGCGTGGCTTCGTTTCTGCTCCCTGCAGGATGCAAGACTGACTGGGGGAGGGAAGGGGGAAAAGGGAGGGGGGAGGAAAATCTGGGAGAAATGAGGCTGTCCTGGGGCGGGGGTGGGGGAGCATCCCGCGCGCGTGTGCCTGCATGTGGCTGCCTCTTCTTCCCACCCCCATCCCGACCTGTCTCTGGCGAAGCCGCGGCTGCTTACGGTGCAGTGAAGAAGGGAGCAAGAGTGTGAAATCGGGGGCCCCAACGTAAAAAAAAGGAGTCCCCCAAAGGCCAGAGCAAATTCGCCCTAGCTTCAGGTCCCCGCATGTGGTCGCGACTCCGCGTTGGCACTTAAGGGGGGAGGGAGGGAGGGGGAGGAGAGAGGAGGAGAGAAACGGAGAATTCAGGAGCCCCGGAAGTCGCAATGAAGAAACGTGTGTTTTAGGGGAACCCAAAAGAACCACTTATTTACCCTTGCTCCAAATCTTTGCCGAGCAAGCCGTGTGCCCACGTATGCACAGCTCTGGACCTGCCGTGGTTTCGCCATGTTGCTTTGCAAACTCCGGTTGGAAAGGCTGGAAAACGTCGCCCGCCCCCTCCTGCACCCCGTTATCCCGGCCACCCCACTTGTAATTGTGCCCTCTCCCCCAACCCCCACCTCACGAAGGTTACTTACAGTTTGGCTTTCCAGGTTCCTCGGTGCGGAGATTTGGGTGGGGTGGGGGGGGGAGGAGGTGTGTGTAGTGGGGGGGATGTCGGGGCACCCTTAAAGGAGAGGTCAGAGTCCCCCGTGTCTCTCTCCGGCTGCTCCCCGTTCCTCGGCTTTCCCCCAGCTCGGCACCACGGTCCCCAGTTTCTGCCCTTGTGGGCCGCAGCCGGACACTCCCGCCGCGGCGCTCACCCCTCCAAGTTTCCCCTCGGGATCCAAAGCCCTAGGGGTCGAGATACAGACCTTTCCGGCACCCGAACCCTCCGTTTCGGGAAGCCTGGATCCTCTTTGGGGTTTTCACGCCAAAACGGCTTTTCTGGGATATTTCCTCGATTTTTAATTATTTTTTGAAACCGTCTCCCCGTGCTCCGAGTCCAGCCGCCGAGGCTGCGGCGCTTCCTCCTCTCCTCCCTCCCCCTCTCTTCCCCACCTCTCCCCACCCACCCCCCCAATAGCGGCGTCTGTGTCGCAGGGACCCCCCCGGACATTTTTTCCAATTGTCGGGAATGATAGAGCAGGGTCTGGGGGTCCGAATGAGACCAAGAAGAAGACCCCCGGAGCTTTCAGAATATTTTTATTGATTTTTTGAAAAGATGACGAAATCCAAAAAAGAGAGTGTGAGTGAGTTCGAGTGAGCAAAGAAGTCAGTAGCCAAAGGGAGCGTCGCCGAGCCGGGCGGCTACTGCGCATTTGTTTGCCTCCCGGGTTCGGATCTTCCATTCACCTCCTTTTTTACGTTCCTGGGGAACACCCCAGGGCGGACGGACTCTTTAGATTTTCTCCGTTTTCCTCGTCTTTATTCTTATCACATATTCTACTCCCCTCCCCCTCCCCACTCAAAAATTAAATATTTTTGCTTGTTTCCATAGGTTATGCCTTTTCTTTCTTTTTCTTTTTCTTTTTATTTCTTTTTTTTTTTTTTTTTTGTCTTTTCCTGGTACTATTCCCTTCACCCCCCCTCAACCCTTTCCCGGCTCCCATTGTAGGTCTGCGAGGAACAGAAGTGTGAAGAGGAGGTCTTCCCTTTGGCCATGAATTACCTGGACCGCTTCTTGGCTGGGGTCCCAACTCCTAAGACCCATCTGCAGCTCCTGGGGGCTGTGTGCATGTTCCTGGCCTCCAAGCTCAAAGAGACTATCCCTCTGACGGCAGAGAAGTTGTGCATTTATACTGACAACTCCATCAAGCCTCAGGAGCTGCTGGTAATGACCCTCTCCTTTCTTCCCCCCTTTCTCTTCGCCCTTCCATCTTTGCTCTCTCCAGGCCTGATAAGCTTCTACCCACTGCTCCCCAAACAAATCCTTTGGATCCCAGATTACCACACTGCTGGAATTTTTACATTTTAGGAGACAATGCATTTAATACGATTTCTTTTTTGTTCCTACTGTGTTCCAGGCACTGTGCTAAGCACTAAGGTTACATCCATGAATAAGATCCCCCGAGACATTTGTGTTGGTGAAATTCATTTGCAGTTGTGTGCCCTTGTGTGCTTGCATGTGTGTGTGTGTGTGTGTGTGTGTGTGTGTGTAGGGGACACTTGGGACACAGTGATAACATTTTAATTAAATTCCAAATTTTCAACCACAGAATTCTGAGAAATAGTTCGACTTCTCACATGGTAGGAATGTCTTCACATGATAGTGTTTTGTGATGTGTCTCCTAAGAATCCAGAGTTCAAAGACTATGAAGTCTCAAGATACCGAAAGATACCTGTACATAGTAGCTGTTCACTAAATATCATCAAATTGACTTTTGACCCAAGTCCAAATTTGGTGTTTTATTGGAGGAATCTGAGGCCTGGGTTCCTAGCTCCAGTGGGGTGGTGACCTCTGTCCCATGACAGGGGTCTTCTCTTGACTCTGGTTTTCTACCAGCAAAGCCCCCCTCTCCCACCCGTCTTTTTCCCTGTGGCTTCACACTTTAGGCATCCATGTTGCAGCAGTGTGGAACGGTAGAGTGGCTCCCAGGCCCACCTTCCGTGGTCTGCACACCTTTCTCTGCACTTTTGCAAAAGGGGGCCCCCTCTGACCGCCCCTCCCCCTCTTCACTGGCGAGGCCTGCACAAAGTCCACAGGGCTCCGACAGGCTGGTAGAACTGAGCTCTTTGTGAGGCCTCCCTTTCTGGGGCTGTGCTGCCATCTAGTGCCAGACATGTGCAAGGACGGGGGAGGAATTGCGGGGAATGTGGAGAGAGGGGGCATGAATGACTTCACCTTTGAACCGCTGCCAGATTTCAGCTGCTTCTGGTTTGGTCTGGGAGGCCCAGAAAGGTGCTTTCTTCTGGGAGATCTGCTTCCTTTAATAATAGTACAAGAAGAGTGTTTTAGATTCACATTCCCCTGTGAGAAGAAAGGGCTGGAATTTCAAGCCATCTTAGAAGACACGGGCTGTTTAGTAATTTTGTCTTTTTTTCCTCCCCCCACCCACACCCCAACCCTCTGTAAAAAGCCAAGGCGGACTTTAAAGTATGTAAAGAAATTGTTAGAATTCATTACTAGTTTGTTTTTCTCATGGGAGACCAGGAAAATGAATCTTCCATTTGGTTTGTTTATTTCAACATGATGGTGGACAATGGTGTTCTTCAGGACACCCCAGTTTTTTCCAGGACCAGCCAAGCTAATGAATATTGCTCCACAAAACCCTGCCTGTGTTTTCCATTCCCTATCTCTTTCTCCCAGAAGCTGGGATCTGGAGAAGTCCTAGTTAACACTGGAGAAAGCTGGGGTCCAGCAAGGGGAAGGGAGTCGCCTCCGACCACTCAGCCTCTTTTCCCGCTTCAGGAGGGGGCTGGGGCTCTGGTTCCTGGCCTAGCAAATGGAAGAGAGCCTGGGGGGCTTTAGAGCAGATGTGGGAGGGAGCAGGGTGGTTTCTGCCTCTCTTTCTTCTGAAGACAATTAATTGGATAGGCCCGTTTTCCCTCTGATGGCACATACTTTTAGGGTTTCTTTTTGGCTTGTTTTACTTTCAGCACAAGTCCCCAAATGTATCCCGATAAGGGATAAAAGAAGTTTTTCATGAGGTGGGCTGCTGGTGAGAAGAAACCCGTGAGAGTCGGGGTTGCATTGTCCCCCCTTGGCATTGAACGGAGGGATTCCGTGGACTGTGCACAAGCATTTTCACTTTGCCCCAATCACCTCCTGCTGCAACATGGGGTTGCTAATGACCGTCCAGTGGATCCTTAAGTCACGATGACAAAGGCCTATGAAACATTTAGGTGAAAGGGCACTCTGTGGCTGGGTGTCTTTTCCCCAGGACTTCCGCATTATGAGTGGAGGGGAAGGTTTTGAAGCAGAGAAGAATGGCACTTACTGGCACCAGCTACAAGGCAGCTGATTGGTTGCCCAGGAGTTGGGCCCAGGAACCTTAGTTTGACCTTTATCTGTGTACATCATTTTCCTGTGAGGATTTAAAAAACTATTAGTCCAGCGATAGAGACATAGACAGCAAATTACTACCTAAGGGCCACAATGACCTTGGCAGTATCTTTTCTTCGCACGTTCAGCTTTCTGGGTGGGCAGGCTTCAGCACTGCCTGTAAGTCAAGGTTGACCGGGGGTGGGGAAGCCAAAAGGAAAAGAAATAGGAGAAAACAGAGTCTTAGCAACAGACACCTGGGTTCTCCCTATTGCCAGTCCCGCCTCCCATTGGGAAGCCTAAGAAGATAGGTCAACAGCTACCAAGCTTTGGGGGACACTTGCCAAAGGGCCCACTTCCCCATCCAGCAGCATCCTCATGAGCATCCTTAAAACCGATCTGGATCCCCACCCACCCCCACCCCTGTTCCAGACAGGACACCAGGTCCACCTTTGGGTTTTATATTCTTTTCTTCCCCCACTCCCTTCCTCAGGAGTGGGAGCTGGTGGTGCTGGGCAAATTGAAGTGGAACCTGGCCGCCGTCACCCCTCACGACTTCATCGAGCACATCCTTCGTAAGCTGCCCCAGCCGAGCGAGAAGTTGTCTCTGATCCGCAAGCATGCGCAGACCTTCATTGCTCTGTGTGCCACTGGTAGGAGCAGGCTGGAGCTGGAGGGGGCCTTGGGGGGGGGCAGACACATGCTGAAGAGCCCCTTGGAGGGAGGGTGGTCAAGGGCGTAGGGAGGGAGGGGGGATGGGGGTACTCCCTGGTATGGGCCTGAGGGGCTTAGGAGATGGGCTGTGTTTTCCTGACTATCTGAGCTGGTATATTCCTTTTTTTCTCTGCTAAACTCATAAATGGTTTATGACGACAGGTGTGGTAAGGGAAAAAAAAAAAATACGGCCTATAAAAATAATTCTTTATGATGTCTAAAGTGCTCTTTGAAGATTATATATACTGCTCTCTGGTTGTGTTTAAATCTTTAATCTTTTGAGGAAAAGGATGGCTTGGAGATAAGCCCAAGAGGAAATTTGGGGGCTGGGGGCAAATACAGGTTAAAGGAACACTGTCAAGATAAATACGCGGCTTGCCCTGATAAGGGAGGCCAAAGGAGTTCTTTTTACTGTAGGACACATATGTATAGCTGTTCCCTCTGCTGGCCGGGAGAGTAAACTGGGCTGGCTCTCAGCAGGGACTTCAGGTTCTCAGCACTAGATTGCCCTCCTTCAAGTGCTGGTGTTTTGATTTTGGTTGCAAGCTTTAACGTAGCAAACATGACTGGGTTTTTCATAGTAAAAGCTTTCTACCCACCCTGTTGATCCCACAATTGATACATAGTTCTTACTGGCCCATTTGCTTTGCACTTCCCCTAATAAACTAAAGGCAGTGGTTTGACATTGTCTCATGAAACTGAACCTTGGCCAGTTTGTACCATTGTTTTCCTGGTAGTGACCATGAGAGAGATCATGGAACTTAATCTTCCAAAAGAGAGACACTATAGGTGAAGAAGTGACCGTCTGGGCAGATCTTTGGTTTGGGGGTGGGAGGTTGGTGGGTGAGTGGGGCAGGCTGGGGTGCAGAGAGATCCGCCCCAGTTTGCCAAGAGATGTTGAATTTTATAGTTGGGACTCGCGGGGGAGTTAGGGAGTTAACTTCTTTCAATACCTTGTTACATGGTATTCATGAGTTAGTACAGACAGATCACACAGTAGGCCAAAGTGTGCATGCTGTGTTCTCAGTCAAAAGGTCAGGCTTTGCTACTTCTCACTGGATGACCTTGGACAGGCCTCTTCACCTCTCTGAACCTCAGCTTCTGTCTGCAAAACACATCTGTGGGTACGTGAACTGTACAGGCTTTTCAGGGTATTTAGGAGAAGGAAAATCAGAAGGAGACGTGGTGCAAGGAGGTGCTTCATGAGCCCAGGAATGTGTAGACAATGTGTGGTGGCACTCCTTGTGAAAGTACCCCCATCTCCTACTAGGAACTTCATCCAAGTTCAGCAGGATCCCTTGCTCTGCCTTCGCGGGCTGGAGTGTCCCCAGGTACCCACATTGGAAGCCCGAGCACGGGTTTTTTTCCACATTCTTGCCCTTCCTGATCCAGACCCATTCATGGGTTCCATGGCATGTGCGTGTGCCCTGTGCCCCTTTGTGGGAGAGTGAGCTGCCCTTCCCACAGCCCTGACCGGCCATTCTTTGGAGCCCCCCCTGGACAGTAGCCATTCTTCTGCTTCCTCTCTTCTCCTGCTGTCTGACCCGGGGCCCTAGAGGTCAGTCCCTCATTGACTTGTCATTTTGTCTCCCAGGCCCTTCCTCTCCATTGTCATGATTCACTGTGGGGGAGGAGTCAACCCGTCCTTTTTTCTCTGGCCCTAGGACAGCTGACCCCTTGACCCTAAGCTCCCCCATTGCCCAGCTGTTAGCCAGAGTTCTGCTTTGACCTTGTCTCTTGACTGACAGATCTTTTGGGGTCTGTCCACCCATCCCTCCATTCTCCTCTCTGTTCAGGGTAGAGATGGTGGGTAGAATTATCCAGGCATGGGTAGATCTCCAGATTCTGTAAAGGCTCATTCTCTAAAATTGGGGATCCTGCCCCCCACCTCTGACCTTCCTGCCTAGATTCTTGGGGTGGCTGCCAACTTTGTTGCCAGAGTAGGGAGCCTGGAACTCGGGTCCTGAGGACAGAGGTCTGAGGGGTGGCAGGGGAAGTCACAATGACTGCCTTTTGGGAGACTTGAGCTAACCTGGACAGGAAGCGAGGCAGGATAGAAGGAATAACTCCAACCGAATGAAAACCGCAAGCCTTAGGTACTAAGGTACTAAGTTTTAGGTGTGGACTGGTCAGACAGAGGGGCGTTCTCAGAAGATTCCTGAGTCTGGGAAAGATGGGTCTGTCTCACAAGGCTTTTTCTTCCTTGACCTGTGCTTGTGTCTGTATGAAGGACCGGGTTACATAGCAACCTCACAGTGTGGAGTTTTATAGCAGTTGGCTCGACAGTATAAAAGCCAAGGGCTGCTTTTCTTGGAGGAAACATCTCCCACTTAGAGGAGAGACTGCATTTGGGGGCCAGGGGGGACAAATGGTTGACTGCCTAAGACCATCTGGCAAGTAGCGGGCGCAAGTAACCGAGAACCAAAGGTAGGTGTGACACCGAGACCATCCTGTCTGCTCCAGGTGCCTCACAGCTCCCGCCTGGCCCCTCAGCCCAAAGCCGAAGAGGCACATGGAGCCGGGGTTCGCAGGCCTACAAGGTTCTGAGGAGATGATGGGTTCTGAGGAGATGATGGTCAGCCCTGAGGCTGTGTGGCTAGTTGATGGGAAAGCTGGTTGTGAAAGAGCTGGCAGTTCCCTAGGCTGTGTGGGGAGTGCATGTGTGTATGTGAAAGGGGAAGAGAGAGGGGGCAGGAGAGCAGAGAGGGGCCGTGAGAAGGGGAATGAAGCTGCAGTTTTCTTCACAGGCCGGAGGGTAAGATGGCAGCCAGGCCGAGAGGGGCCCTCCCGCCCCCTCCCTCCTCAGCTCAAAATGGCTTCTGGTGGGAGAGAGTGCCTCCGACTGCCCAGTGTCCCTGTCAGGGCCAGTCGTGGTCCACAGGGGCACTGGGGTGAGAAACCGACCTTCCTAACCGCCAGCCCCTGGCATCCATCCCCTTTCCTGAAGCTGTTGACCCTGGGGAGGCAGAACTGAGCCTTAGTGTACCCCTGGTTGTAGCTCTGACAGTAGAGTCCCCCAGGTCTGCAGATGAGGACAGAAGGACCAGAGAAGATGACTCAGGATTGCACTCTGGCACTGGAAGATTCCTGATGCATGATATCATGCTCAACAGAGGATTCCAGTTCGTCTAGAAAGCCGATGACCTTGAGTTTGAACTTGGTGTGGAGGTGGGGCGGAGGTGCTTAACCCCACACGTCCCTCTTTTTGCCTCGGGCGGCACCTCCAGGTGCTGGGCTAAGCTCTTGGCTCCATGCCTGTGAGTAGGCCCGCCCAAGACTCCAGACGCTAAGACCCGAGCCCTAGTGATGATGATACCCCTTGGGTTCCCAATCTTCTTGCCTTTCCCTAAAGAAGATTCATGACCTTCCATCCTGAGGTATAATCATAGCCAGGACCCGGAGAGGGTAGGTGATGCAGCCCCTTATCCAAAAAGGGAGGGGTGCCCTAGTGGTGGCCAAGTGGGGAGACTTGAGACCACCTTCCCTTCTCGGAGCCCTTGCACCCTCTCTGCTGCTGACGGCATGGAAACGTGAGGAAGTGGCTGTTCTTCAGCAGCAAGTGCTCCCCATGGGGACAGGCGGTGGGACAGGGTTCTCTCCCTTCCCATCTGGCGGTAAAATGAATGAGGCGCAGGCTGCTTGCTCTTCTCCAGCCGCTTCCCTCCCTTCCCCTCCTCCCACCAAGGCGCCATATTGGCCTCAGCTTGGCGAGGCATCCCGGGGGTGGTAGGTGAGGTGTGTGCCACCCACATCATTGCTGGGCCAATGAGCAACTGGGATCTTGGCCTTTTTTAACTTCCACCTTGGTGCAGGTCAGAGGTGGGGGAGAGATGGGGGAGATGGGAGACTAGGTCTTCCCTGGTTCTCTTCAGCCTCAGAGCAGATCTCTCTCGCCCCCTAGTGGTGATCCAAAGCACAGAGGTCACTCTTGGACTTCAAGGTCTCCATTCCTATAGCCAAAACAATCCCCGCTGACTTTACAGGCAGGGCCATCTAATCCGTGGTTTCAACCGAGTTTAGCTCAGAGCTCTTTCTTCAGTGAAATCTTACCAGGGCGTGCAGATACCAAGTCTGAATACGAAGCCCTCGCTGCCCTGTTCCAGATTACGGAACCCAATGGGGCCCTGGAAGTGCCTGTGGCGGTCTTGGGAAGTTTAGGTGGACTATGGACGTCACACAGCTTGGTGGTGCTACGGCTCGGACCTATCTCTGACCTGAGCTCGCTTTGGGGAGCTTTTCTGGCACTGCTGATAGGAAAATCGCCCAGTTTTCCTTTGTGGGATGTGGGAGGTGGCCTTAAGGAGCTATTCACATTCTGTTAAGGTATAAAGAGCACTGGGTTCACAGTCCAAAGGTCTCACCTTAACCCCAGGCCCAGGATCAGGCATTAGACAGATCAAGAATTCATGGATTCGGGGAGCCTGGGTGGCTCGTTTGGTGAAGCATCTGACTCTTGATCGTGGCTCTGGTCATGATCTCAAGGTTGTGAGATC
This sequence comes from Mustela nivalis, assembly GCF_964662115.1. Classification (NCBI taxonomy): domain Eukaryota; kingdom Metazoa; phylum Chordata; class Mammalia; order Carnivora; family Mustelidae; genus Mustela; species Mustela nivalis. The sequence continues at coordinate 106,163,909 of NC_139026.1, read as the reverse complement.
GCAGCCCTGTGTCAGCCTCCGTGCTGGGCATGGAGTCTGCTTAACTAAATTCTCTTTCTCCCTCTGTCTCTGCCCTCTCCACCACTCGCCCCCGGCACTTGTACTCCTCACACACACACACTCTCTCTCTCTCTTCTCCCCAAAAAAGGAAAAGAATTCATTGATTTCACCTGTAAAATGAAGTGTTTTGAAACTAATGACTTTTACGTTGGTTTTTATTAATACTTCACCACTACTACTTAGATGAGTAAGCAACCAACAGAGCTGGGATTCTCCTCAGGTGTGCTCCTTGCCTCCCCCACCTCCCCAGGAGGGAGAAGGTCGTGTCAGAGGCTTCTAGTATGTGGCTCTGGGCAAACCACACCTGAGGGAATATGGGGGCACTGGGAAGGGAGTGGCCGGCTTCTGGCTTCCATTTATTGTATAGGGGCCGTCGGGTTTCTCCCACTTCTGACAAACCAGCACGAGGCTTCGGGGACTCGATGAGGTCACTTCTGGGATAGAACACAAGTGATAGTGAAAGATTCTCTAGGCAACACAGAGCCCTCATTCTTCCCGGCGGTCTCGGCACGGTGGGGCTGCTGTCAGCATCCGCCTGGAGCCCAGGAATACAGGGCCCTTCCTCCTCAGGCCTGCTGATGCTGAACCGCATCTCCCGTTGGTCGGGATTACCTCTCACAGTCCCCTGGAAGGTTCCCGTGGTCAGAATAGTGGTGGTAGGACACGGCTTGCTTAACAGGAGCCAGGCACTGTGTTTTTGCATGATTATTTTAGTCCCACCCTCAGAACAACCCTACGAAGTGGGTCCAATTATTCTCCTGATATGCTGGTGAGAAGATGGAGACTCAGAGAGGTCAAGTATCTTGCCCATCTTCACACAGCGGGCTGGTGGTTAGTCCCACCCTCAGAACAACCCTACGAAGTGGGTCCAATTATTCTGATATGCTGGTGAGAAGATGGAGACTCAGAGAGGTCAAGTGTCTTGCCCATCTTCACACAGCGGGCTGGTGGTAGGCATCGGCCTCCCCATACTCCACCTTCCAGCTCTCGGAGCCGCTTGGCCCAAATTCTTCCCATGTCCTCAGATAGTCTTTGTTTTTTTTTTTTTTTGTTTTTAAGATTATTTATTTATTTATTTGACAGACAGAGATCACAAGTAGGCAGAGAGAGAGAGATTGAGAGAGAGAGAGAGAGAGGGAAGCAGGCTCCCTGTGGAGCAGAGAGCCTGATGCGGGGCTCGATCCCAGGACCCTGAGATCATGACTTGAGCCGAAGGCAGTGGCTTAACCCACTGAGCCACCCAGGCGCCCCCTCAGATAGTCTTTGTAAGTATCTTCATGCTTCTGTTCCCCTAAGCACCCCCTTTCTTTTGAGAAGTTTCTTTACTAGCTACCCATGTGGTATGCACCTTGCCATCTAGAATGCCCCATGTGCCGTGTGTTCTGTTACTGCATTTTTACGTCTGGGGTGGGGGGTGGAGATTAATCCTTGCTTCCGGCAATGGGGAGAAACACTTGTGATGACTCTGTAGGAATGGATCACTGGCCAATTAATTGCCTCTATCTCAGCTGCGGAGGAAGGAGGGTCTCAGAAGTCACCTTTTACCATTCCGGGTGGGCAGCGGAGGATAGGAGTAGACCCTCGCCCCTGGATATGCTTTTTGCACCAAGATCTAGCTTGTTGGTATTTTTGACCAAGAGAGATAAGAGATTTATGAGAGATTATTAGTTGGTATTTTATTTTTGCCGAAGTAAAATAGTATTAGGAGGAAGTTTTACAATTACTTCTGTTTCTTCCGTACGTTTACGTACATTTTCTGTGACTCCTACTTCGGTCACCTGCACGTGCACGTGTGTATTTTTTTTTTTTTAAAGATTATTTATTTATTTATTTGACAGAGAGAGAGATCACAAGTAGGCAGAGAAAGAGAGAGGAGGAAACAGGCTCCCTGCTGAGTAGAGAGCCCGATGTGGGACTCGATCCCAGGACCCTGAGATCATGACCTGAGCCGAAGGCAGCGGCTTAACCCACTGAGCCACCTAGGCGCCCGCACGTGTGTATTTTTATTCCTATATTTCTGGAAGGTTGTCATCTTGGTCATAGCATGTGTGCATGATGTTGAACTCTCTGCCCACTCCCCCTGGCCAAGTGGGTAAGTTTGAACCCTCTTCAGCCCAGTTACGTAGCCAAAGTTTAAAGTTTCCAGGACTGGCTGAGTGGGTTGAGTGAAACTTTCCACGGGTGAGTACAGAAGTTAAGTAACTAGAGCTAGTACAAGGACATGACCCTTCAGATATTTTATTCGGGTGTTTTCCTCTCTGCTGTTTCCCCTACAGACAGAGAGGGGGGTGTCCCTGAGTAGGGTCCTGGGGCAGCCCCTGAGGCCATGTGGAACTAGCAGTGCTCTCTGGAGAGAAATGCCTTGTGACTTCCCCAGCCAGTGGAAGCCATGCTCTGTTCTATTGATGCTTGTTGCGTTTCTTGGGAGTGGTTCTCATTCTAGATCCTTAAGGACGAGCAACAGAGAGCTGGAAGGCACCTGGGGGGTTAGCCAGCTCTCAGCCTTCTGACTTATTGGCCTAAACCATGAAGAAAGAAAGGCATTTTATAACACAACTCAGGATATACATAAATGGACATCAAACTGCTACAAAAGTTTCTCAAGACAGTATTTACTCTTACTACATAATTACTTCCTGATACTTTCTATCCTGTTCTGTTCGGTTAAACAGCAACAAAAACAGCCCACAAATGGGTTTCATGACCCAACTGTGAGGTGCAGCTAGAAGTCAGAAAAACACAGATCCAGCCGCACCCTCTATTAGACAAATGGAATGCCAGGGACTGGAGGAGGCAATGACTCACCCAAGGTCCCACAGTCTGGACCCGCTTGTAGTGCTAATGGCACCTCCTTTGGACTTACTCAGAGGGAGAGCCTAGCAGCTGCTCACGAAACTTGAGAAAGTCCCTGGTTTGCTCCCACGGTGTTGGGCAGAGGGGCGGCGCAGTGGCTGCCCGGCTCCTGTAGCCCTTCTCTGGCAGGGGGAGCGCTACCCAGCCTGAGCTGCCCAGAGGCAGCTAGCTTCTTGTACGCATTACTCCCCACTTCTGGAAGGCAGAGGACAGTAACCCCAGGAGGAGGCCCCTCCGCGTTTTCCTAAGCAAAACACGAAGTGGTGAGAGAAGGGGAGGGGAGATCCAGTCCTTCTGGCAACGTTAGCACCTGCCGCACCCCAGGACCACCCGGATATACCCCCTGGCTTCCAGAAGTTAATTAGTTTGCTAAAATTAGGAGTCAGTTTTGCGTGCAATTGGACAACAAAAGATAGGCATGTGTGAGGTGTTCTTCCTGGTCGGAGGCCTGGGACAGAGGAAAGGGAGGGCCAGGGATATCCTCCTGTCCTCCCTGCCAGATGCTCCCACCCAGGGCCTTTGTGGGCCCAAGGCCATGGGCTGGCTGCCTCATCTGCATTGTGAATGTCACAGGGGGAAGCTAACGAGGTTATTGGGCAGAGAAACACTCCTGTGAGCCCATGTGGAGGAGACCTACAGCAGAGCAGGAGGCAGGGAGGCCGCCTTTGGCACCGACCATGGGCATAGAGAAGGCACGGGAGGAGTTAGTGGACAGCAGGCGTGGGGCAGAAAAGAACGCTGTGATATGCATCCCTCAGGAGGCAGAGATGGGGAGTGGGCTAAGGAAAGAAAGCCAAGGGGAAAGACAGACGGACAGACGGCCGGGCTCGCTCTGTTTGTGGGATTCGGCCAAGATGGGAGGCGTGGGCACGGTTCAGTGGATCGGCAGAGTCGCCGAGAACACCACCAACTCGACGCTGGACAATGGAGTCCTCATTAAAGCGCTTTAATGGAATATGTTGTTTAACAGGGCATGGCACAGGAAGAAGGGGAAATACTAAGGTACACTCCTTTTCTAGTTCAGCCTAGTGGTGATGCTATAACTGGAAGTGTGACCCATGTCCCCCTTCTGTGTCTCCCTCCCGCCTGCACCCTTGCACAGCTAGAGGCAGTGAACTCTGGGGTAATGCTATAGAAGCGGAGGTAGCACACTGGAGGATTTGCTCCACTCCAGGACTGACCAGAGACAGTAACAGGGTAGCGTCCTTCCCATATGAGCACAAGGCCCAGGTAAGGGCCCTTCCAGCCCTCAGAAGTCCACCCCTTCTCTTCCCCCATGTGAGGGTAATTGTGCGCAGCTTATGCGGTGCATTTGTGGGTTACGGACGGGACTGTGCCCGTGGGTCATTAGTAGCTCTTAGAAGCAGTCACAGCAGTCAGGTGGGGTGTCGTCCTCTCCTCCTGGTAACTGGGAAGTAGGTGATCTTGGTCACCTGGCTTCTTTGCAAGAGTGCGCAGAGGAACGGGAGGTGTTTGGTCTCCCAAGCTGAGCCACGCATAGGAATATCCCCTCTGTTTGCTTTTGGAGAAATGACAATGGATGAGGGTTTGAGCTCCTTAAATTTATCCTCATTTTGTACTTCTCTTTAGTGAACTACTCTTTTCTTCTTTTTTCCAGCCAGAAAATGGGAACTTTGGGCCCAAGAGCCGTAAAATCTAAACCAAGTCACCCATCTGATTAGGGTGCAGTGGTGCATACTGGGTACCTGCTTTCTCTCCTCGTGTTCTAAGGGGCTAGAAGTTGGGGATTGTGTGAAACTTGGCCCTCATCCCCTCCATTACTGCCTCTCTCACTTCCTTTTTTTTTTTTTTCTCATTTCTTTGTTTAAATAAAGTCATCTTTTGTTTTGGGCCGTATTAGTCCTTGCTGACTGTCCACAAAATAACAGGGCAAGGTAACATCAGGATTATTGGTCTTCATAAAATTGTACTCGCTTGTATACTTTTCCTGCCTTCCACCATCTAGATCCTTTGGTCTGTCTCACTTATATGGCACCTGAGCGATTCATCTCCGACCTCTCTGCTCTGCTCCTGCCATGACCCTCTGAGGGGGAATACATCTCACTCACCTTCCTGCCCCTTGTCCCAGACAGGGTTGTGGGGACCTGAGTCCCCTCTCTGAGAATTCCCTGTGTGTACTCAGATAAGCTCTCCAGCTTCTCTGCCTCCATTTCCCCATTTGATTCGGGACCTTCCAGAGTGATGGCAAATAAATAAAGGGTATCTCGGGAAGGAAGACTCAGGAGAGGACGTGTCTGTTCGTGAGGATCACCTGTGCAGTCGACCTCTCACCATCCTCTTTCTGAGGATCTTCAGGCTGGGGAATCCCCAGATCCAAATTCTTCCTGGGCCTTGACCCTCTGCCTCTTGTTCTCACAGACTTTAAGTTCGCCATGTACCCGCCATCGATGATCGCAACTGGAAGTGTGGGAGCCGCCATCTGCGGGCTCCAGCAGGATGAGGACGTGAGCTCGCTCACTGGCGATGCCCTGGTCGATCTGCTGGCCAAGATCACCAACACGGATGTGGTAGGTGGACGCCATCTTCTTGGTTAAAACCAGATGTCTCTTTTCTCAGCTCAGGGAAAGAGATACTTGGCTTGATGACGGTGTGTTGGAGGTACTTTTTACATTTTTAAATTTTCAATGGTGGTTTCTGTTTTCCAAGATCCAGCCTCCCAGTACAAAATTCCATAGACGAGACTTCCTCCTAAGGTTTTGAAAGCCAGTGTGCCGTAAGATAGAGAAAAGAACCTAGCAAACAGCTATGAGGTGGGAGGAGGGCTGTTTACTAATGTTCCTCCGTGGGCTTCCCCGTGGGTCTGAAGTGTTGCTTCATTTCCATTTATGTCCATGTCCTCAGGCTGCTTCTCCCCCACATTGTCAGGCGCGGGCTCTGCTTACACCCACTCAGGCGGAGACCCAGAGGAGAGAGGGCTGGAGGCCGGCTCTGCTTCACTGGGGGTTGGGTGGTAGAGGGATCCAAGAGGTGCCCCACCTCCGGCAGGGTGTCTGGCCTTGACACACCTCTCAACCCCACCCGCCTCTCACTTCCCTTTTGTTTAATGTGGTAATGGATTAAGAAGTGCTTCTAAGAGAATAAACGGCCATAGTAATTCAAGGAACTATTATTAGCTATAGATATTTCCATTCTTGTGCCGGTGGACTGCCCAGAGACTCTAACTCTGCTTGCCAGAATTTGCAGCTCCTTAGAAGAAAGGTCTTGAGAGACCAAGGTCAAGCGAGGCTCTGATTCAGCTGGTAGGAAACGGCAGTCCTTCGAAGGTCCAAGCCAGTGTGACTCTGAGAGGTCAGAGAGGCCGCTCCTGTGTCCTCCAGCCGAGGCTTTCCATGGGAGGTGTGGAGAGGGCTGGGAAACTGGCTGGGGGAGGGGAAAAGGTCAGCAGTGGAGCCTGGGCTAGAACCTGGAAGCTCCCACTCCCCCCGCCAACCAGGGAACGTTGCACAGTTGCACATCAACCGTAGCTCCTGGATCTTTTTGTTTGAGAAAGGCCTCTGCTTTGAAGACAACTGGAGAATCCTATCAGCCGGGAGGCCCTGGTGTGTCCCCATGGAGAGGCTCAAGATGCAGGCGAGCTTCACAGCCCCCCCTCTGGATGCTCCAGGGAGATTCGGAATGCCTTGCTGTGGGACTAGATTGAGTTAAGAGATAACGTGGCTTACAGGCCTGTGGCTGATGCCCATGGGGATGCTGATGGGAAGGCTGACAACTCCGAGGGCCTAGAGCTGCAGCTTGCTGGCTTTCTTTCCTCCCAATCTGTATTCTGCTTTGGGCTTTATTACCACCTCAAGGAGCTGGTGTAAGGAGGTGGTGAAGGGCCTCATGGAACAAACCCAGGTTCCTATTCTGAAGCAGGTCTTAGATACCCTTTTAAAATTCTAGGTCCCAAAGAGAGGCTTTCCACAGAGGCCTGTGCTACCGTGTACTACATGGTTCCCAAAACACAGCTCGAGAAGACCCCTTCCAGTGTGCTTTGCGTGAAGAGTGCTTTCCCAACTCTCCAGAGGCAAATCTGGGACAGAACATAACGTTTATAGAAATGATGTGCTTCTTTCCTTTCCTGACTATCTCCTATTAAGGTTGCCTAACAAAAAGGACTCCCAACAGCAACCAGCTTAAGACAGGCTCTCCCCTGATCCCCAGAGACAAAAATGTCAGTGACAGCAATTTGACCCCCCAAGCACTGTAACCTCTTTCCGATATTTATGGACTTTGCCCTGCTTGGCTGGTGGCCCCAGAGGGCTCTGGCTTTCTCCCACATGTTCCTTTCTCACCCCTCATTGGCTTCAAATGGACAGAGGTCACTCCGGAGGTGCCACTGAGTCTCTCCGGCCACTTTTCAAGACTTTAAACCAATTTCTCATCTTATACTGGAGAAACCGCTTGCCCCTTTCAGATACTGTGTAGCTGGGGTATCCGTGTCAGTCAGCCGTCAGACCGGGTTAAATGAGTACAGAAGCCGCTAGAGGTCCCCTACACCCCAGCTGCGGAACTGGGCCTCCGGGTTGGCATTTGAGTATTAACAACCAAGCATGAGCAAAGGAGAACATAAACTCCCTCGCACTTTTTCAGACAACAGCCTCAGACCTCTGTGAGTTCTAAGCTCACCTGTGGGCCCCAGAGGCTTGCTCACTCTCCCCTAGCAATGTTTTGAGTAAAAAGGCTTGAGTCCTCTTGGGCGAGGCCGGCCACCTGTGCCTGACTTCCAGGAGCTGTAGGTCTCCTCCCGTCCGTCAGGCTGTGCTCTCTGAAGTGCTGAGGCTCAAGAGTGAAGGAAAAGTCTATCAGGCTGTTCTCTCTGAAGTGCTGAGGCTCAAAGAGTGAAGGAAAAGAAAAGGACTGGAATTCAGAAAGCATCCGTATCTGGGGGTGGGGGGGGAGGCAAGTGTTGCTTCCTGAGCCCATTTACCATTTCATGAGTCAAGAAGCGCTGTGTTGTGTTGCAAGCACTTCCTCTCCATTCATTTCTGGAGGGATTTATTAAAGGCTCACTTGTTGCAGACTTGCACTATGAGCAAGGCACGGAGGCAGAAATTCGGACGGGTGGGTCATGTATGGAAAATGGGCAGGGAGCTCGGGGACTGTAAGGCACATTACAAGTAAAGCATGCAAAACCCTAGCAAATGAATGCAGAAGTGTTAAGAAGCATAAATGGAGGAGGAAAGCAGACCCAGAGGAAGGAGCTCACTAGGCCTAATGTGAAATGCAGGCCTCCTGGCAGAGGGTACTTGGCAATAGGAATGTCCTTGGAATGGAGAAACCAAAAACGTGGTATGTATGTGCAGTGGGATAGGAGTCCGCCTTAAAGAGGAAGGGAAATACGGACTCACGCTGCCACATGGATGAGCCTCCAAACCATGTTCAGTGGAAGAAGCCGGACCCCAAAAGACACACAGATGGGGCCACTTACTGGAGATACCTCACATAGTGGACTTCATGGAGACAGAAAGTAAAATCGGGGTTCCTAGGGTCCGGGAGTGGGAGGAAAAGGGAGTTCTTTAATGGGTATGGAGTTTTGCTTCATGAAGATGAGAAAGTTCTGGAAATGGATGGTGGAAATGGTTACATGACAAAGGGAATATACTGAAGGCCACCGTACACCTGAGAATGGTAATGATGGTGAATGTCACGTTTGGTTTATTTTGCCACAATTGGAACATGCACACACACGCACACTGCTGTCAGACCCACAGTCTGAAATGCCCACAGGCTGGTGTCGAGCTCTCCCGTGCAGAAGTCAGGTGCACAGGGCCACATTCTGCCACACTGGCTGCGGCAAATAGGACAGATGTGAACCAGGACCTGAAGTCCTGACGTTTCTGTGCCTGCCCCGTGCGCCTTGTAATTTGTGATCTCCTGGAGTAGACGGTGTTCTCTGCCCACGTGTTGTCAGGGGCGGACTGGGGAAAGCGGGTCCCCTTGATTTCCTTTGAGACGGGCAGACAAGTGTCTCTGGCTCGCTGGCCAGCGGCAGATAGCTTTGATAGGAGGGACCCATGCGGCTCTGAGAAAGTCGGTCTTTGTTGCTCCCTCTGGTTGCCAAAATAAACCGGAACGCTTCATTCCAAAGAGAAAGCTGAGTGAGAAGCCTGACAGTTTTACGGGGAATAAAAGTCTCAGAGGGTGGTATATTTTAAGTACTTTTTCCTTCCAGTCATAAGTGTTGCTAAAAACAGACGCCAGCCAGTGAGGCGGTGCTGGCTTTGGGGAAACTTCTACCGGGGCTTCCGTTGCCAAGGGTGAGTTTGAGAGGAGGGATCGAGCGTCCTGGTTCCCCGGTGAACCTTTCCCGGCTTTGCCGGGCAGAGTCGGGGTTCCTCTTCCGTCCCTCGGCACTCGGCTCGTGCTTTGTGCCAGCGTTTATCTCACTGTTCGCTTGTCTACAGAGCCTCTGGAACAGGACCCAACTTTTACTGCGCTCTTTATCCAGAGCCCCTGGCAGAGTCTCGGGAATGATGCTGAAGAGAGGGAGGGAGCAGGAAGGAAGGAACGGAGGACACAAAGGCCAGGCAGATGGGCTTAGAGTGTGTCTCTAAGTCTTTGGTCTCTCCAGACCTTTGGAAAGCCCTATATTTCTTGGCCTTTATTACATGCCAGTGTCCCGAGCAAAACCCACCATCTTCACGTGACACAGTTTAACAAACTGTCTAATCAAAACGCAGAAGTCCCGCTCCTGGGCCATGACGATGCTTTGAAGCTATTGGGAGATAATTCAACGGAAGCAGACGCTAGTCCCCTGGTCACCATATTCATCCTTTTCTGTCCCCTTCTTAAATATCACCCACGGAAAATTCCAGGATGCCCCTCCCTTGGGCACATCCTGGCACGTTAGGATCTTGGTTGTCAGTGAGCTGTTAAAAAGCTGTTCGCTGTGCAGGGGATGAAGTCTCCATATTGACTGCGTGCTTTGGGCTGGGTCCCCCAGCCCCTGTCTTTGTCCTCCTTAGAGAGAAGCACCGACCCCCTCCTGACACACCTTCCCTTACTATGGGCCCCTGTAAGGCTGGGGCTGACGGGGCCTGTGGTCAAGAACCTTGGGAAGAGTGGCCGGAGGGAAGGCTGGGGGCGGGGGAGGGGACGGAATAGAACTGGAGGCTCAGGCTCCCCTTTCCTGCCTTATTTCTTCAGCGGGCTTCATTTGGTATGCAAGGAAATAAGCCAAACAGCCTGTGAAGAAAGGAAGAATGAGATAGTTTCCTAAGTTGTCTCTGCCTGAGCTGGCCGCGGGTCTGGGGCTCATTCAGCCCTTTGTCCCCCCGTTGAGTGCACTGCGTGTGTGGTGACAATGGCGTGGTGCAGTTACACTGAGGGCTAATGGTCGGAGTTCCGTCAGCCCATTCATGGAGGCCGAGGAGGGTGCAGGGCGCAGAGCCTGAGCCAGCGCGCAGAGGAAGTCGGAGGCCCGTGTAACGAGCTGGAGATCACAAACAGGGCTGTCAGGGCTCCGGGGCTGGGGGGCAGGGGCCAGGGAGGGAGCCTATCATCCTCGGAGTTGGAGGTCTGCCCGACCTCCAGCGCTGTGGAGTGCCACCTGTCCAGGCTGACAGACGAGCATTATGGCTTTCCTTTTAATCAGCTTAATTTGGGGCATCTTAACACAATGACGGGTGCTTTCGGAGGCTGCCGGAAAGCAGAGGTCCCAGAGCCACTGCACTTTGCATGCACGTAGCATCTTTTCACAGGAGGAGCTGTGGTCCCCCGCCCCCCGACAGCCCCACCCCCAGCCCCTTGGGCTACGTCTCCCTTTCTTGGAGATTCTCTGGCCTGTCGGTCTTTCCTTAGAGCTGGGAAGAAGCAGAGGGTCTCAGGGGGAAGCGGTCTGAAGCTGGAGGCTTGCCCGTTTACAGCCAGGCTTAGCCTGTAACTCAGCGTAACCGGGGAACGAGTTCCGTAACCGGGCTTCAGTTCCGTTCTCTAGCTGCACAATGTGGGCGTGTGGCTGTGTGAGCTCCCAGAGCCCTTCGGACCCCCAAGTCCCCTGACCCTGTAATTGCCTCCGTGTGGCGTCTTGTGATTCTGCCCTTTGGAAATAACTATGATTCTGCTCTACTCCAGCTTTGCCTCCTTTTCTTTTCGGGCCTTTGAACTTGTCCCCCTCTTTTCTTTCCTTCTCTCCGCTTGACTTTCCAGCACGAGCAGCCCTGCTGGGTTTGAGGCAGGGTTCCTCCTCTCTTCAGGTCACCGCTCCCCCCACCCCAGTCCCCTGCATGGTCCTGCCCTGCTGCTTGGGAGAGTGGGAGCTCCTTGGGTGGGAATGGGGGCCTGTGTGGGGTGGGCGCGTCTGGCAGCAGGTAGTAAAACCACCAACACATTTCCCTCTCCCTTCACTTTCCATCAGCTTCTAGAAAATTCTCATGCTCTTTGCAAGCCCAAGAATGGTTCATAATGGAGGTTATTAAAATACCAGGAGTGAGTTCTGTCTTAAGGAAGGTGGGGTGCTGATTTCTCTGTCTCCACCATCACAGAGTAGACAGTTTCTTCCGTTCAAGTTTCTTTATCCAGTTAGGAATGTGCGATCTACACTTGAAACTCAAGCTGATGATAGCCGAGCTGTGAAGAAGGGGACCATGAAGGAGGGTTAGGCAGAGACCCCAGAGAACCTTCCAGGAGTGAGGGACATGACTGGCCCCAGAGAGGCTTAGCTTCCTGCTCTGTCCCAGATGAATCTAGAAGAGAGCAGGGGCTGGGGTTCAGGGTCCTTCATTTCTGGGGTGACTGCTGTAGTCCTTTATCTTTTCAAGTGCGAGCTATCAGATCAAGAGCTGACCATGATCAGTCACGGTTTTGATTGGAATGAAAACAGAGCTGAGGAAAGTGTTTTATAGGAAAGCTTCCTTCATTTTGTTCAGGGAAGCTGGTACCACGTGTTCTTGGCTGGAACTTACATAAATGTGACCCTTGAGGCATCTGATCGTCAGTCCCATGGCTCTGAAAGTCCTGTAGAGGTGACTGTCCAGTGTCCCAGCCTTCCCTGTAGGATTTTTTCCAGAACTATTCTTAGAGGTTTCAGGCTGCTGGAAGGGAAGGCTGAATGCCAGAAACAGAATCGTTGGCGACTCCAGAGCGAAGACTCTTAACACGTTCCCAGATCAGGTTCTTTTGCTTTCTTGAGCTCTGGCTCATGTGAAGGACCGTCTTTCTCAGGGATGCTGATGTGGCTGATGCAGTGATAATCATGGAGTCCTGAGTTGGTTGTATTTCTGGGGTGGAAGGGGCGCTGACCCCGATAACCTTCCCATGGCACCGAAATACAGGCTCTGAGGAAGGAAAGCTGGACAGGATCCGTGGGAGGCACCAGGGTTCTTGCGGAGGAGGGTCTTCTACATGACCTTCACCTTCACGTTAGGGACTCTTCTCCAAATGGCTGTGCCATGGGAAACCCTCTCGTTAAAGAGGACTTGTGGCTGACACTTGACTGGCATTTCTTTCAGAATATCATTGTTCAGAGCTATTGTCTGTCCCTCCCTTACACACACACCGTCCCTCAATCTGGTGGGAGTCCTGCCACCCTCTGTAAAACACTTTATGCCACACCTGAAGCTAATAGAACACATGTATTAATTATACATGGGGGGGCGGGGAATAAACTCTTTTTGCCATATGCTTGGGATAGGATTTGTCCTCCCTGGAGGCAAGCATGCATTTACCGTCCCTATGGTATGGAGGGGTTCTGACCCAATCCCCCGTCCCCCTAGAAAAAAAAATAAACTTAACCTTCACCAGCTCCTGAAGGACCTCTGGAGGGAACAGACCTCCTGTCACAACTGGCCGGATTCAACTCATTATTCTCTGTGAGAAAAAAGAAAGAGGAAACTAATATTCATTTAAATTCTGTAGCCCCTCATTTCTCAGTGAGGAGTTCAGGGGAATGAGGGAGGGCGGCGAGCACCTGAGACCTGAGACGGGGCGTTTGAGGACCGTGTTAGACCCCCTAGCATGGCCTCTCAGAACACGTTGGCTCCTTCAGACGGTGATCAAATGGAGAGCAAGCTACCTATTCCGGGTTTGGAAGGAAAACCGTCTGGGCCCTATTGTCCACCTGTGATGCAGGACCTTCCCAGGGGAAGTAGAGAGTCCTTTGCCTCCAGCTGCTGTTTGCCTTGTTGGCCTACACCAGCTTTATCTTTATTTAAGATCCATTTTCTTTAGATCGGAAGGCTTTCGGGTTTTCCACTATCCTCTACTGAAATAGACGTGATGCCTTTTGCCTTCACAGCGAGTTCGTGGGGCGAGTGGGGAGTGGCCTGGGAGCCCAGCACCCCCCTGGGTGTGTAGGCTTTGGAGGAGGCCCACAGGCAAGGTTTCCAGTCAGTACTTAGGGGGTCGGACAGGGTAGAGGATGAGACCAGGACACGCCACAGAAGTATGAGAGATGTGGCCAGCCCCTGACTGCTCACTGGTTTGGAGTGGCCCAGAGATCTCTGTGGCTGGGCTCTGTTTCTCTCGCTCCACGCGCCACCCCCAGTGCCAGACCCATCGTGCCTCCTTCAGCAATCTGGAGCAAATTCTTATCCATACCTTATTTTTAAGAAATTGAAATAATTCTTTCAGGCTCCAGGAGGGGTTTGTTGTTTGTTATCACAAGAAATGGGATTCATTTATTGAATTTATCACCTTATCTATAGCTCCAGAGGTCACCTCGACCCGGTGAGTGTGTTTCGTCCTTATTCTACAAGTTGGGGAACAGATCCGAGAAGTGAAATGCCCCCGCTGCTGTGTGTAGGGTGGGTCGCAAATACGACTCTCCCTTTCTTCATTTGTCTCGCATTCTGGGTGATAGCCTGTCTCCGCCCTTCACAATCGGGCAGCTGTTGTTCCTAATTTTTTTTTTTTAAGATTTTATTTATTTATTTGACAGAGATCACAAGTAGGCAGAGAGGCAGGCGGTGGGTTGGGGTGGGGGGAAGCAGGCTCCCCGCTGAGCAGAGAGCCCTATGCGGCCCAATCCCAGGACCCTGGGATCATGACCTGAGCTGAAGGCAGAGGGTTTTAACCCACTGAGCCACCCAGGCGCCCTGTTGTTCCTAACCTTAAATTTTGTAGAAAGCTGTAGTTTGAAATGTGGCATGGACGAGATAGGAATGGAATATTTGGAGGCATGAAAACTGTGTCCCTTTACTTTAGATCTTCGGAAAATAAAGATAATGCTTTTGTGCTTGGCAAACCATAGCCTCCAGGCTACAGTGAAAATTGCACAGTGAAACAAACAAAGGGGAAGCCTAGAATAAGCTGTGGGAAGACCCCAACAGAGTCGATTTAACTTATTTTCTCTGTAGATGCCCCATGAGTGCAGAAAGGGAGCCTGGGGAGGGGGACACGTATCTGCTAAGAGTGATTTTTCTCTACCTCGAGCTGCTAAGTGCCTGCCCCCCCCCCCAGTGACACCCGAGTGTGGCACATTCCATGGCACCCCACTAACAGAAGCTTCTGCCCGGGACAAATTTATTCTGAAATTTCCCTACCAAATATAGACTAATATCAAACAATGCTGCAAATTCTTACTTCTTCCCCAATTGGACAGCTCCAACGTCCAGAGTTCTGTCCACATTCTGTGTTGCAGTGCTGTAAGAATTGAGGGCGGTAAGGAAGCAGGGAAAAGGAGGTTTTCTTTTTAAGAGCTTTTAGGCGTTTTCTGTGAGTACAGTTCAGTCCATTCCCTTCTTACCCATCCTCAGGTGCGCCACCAGCCTAGCTCTGCGGCTCTGTCTGTGGCGCTGGCCTTCGCCTTGTCTGTGTCACCTCCCACCGTCCAAAGCAGAAAGCGCCCAGTTGGCACTGTGATGACGGGGGTGCGGGGGGTATATGGTGTCTGTAAAAGGCTCAGAATCTTGGCCAGACTCTCACGTGCTTTGGTCTCAACTGGGCTTCTGCCAAAATCCCGATTCTGTTTCGATGGATCTGGAATGGGCCGGGATAAGGGTGTGCCGATGTTGCCGGCGGTGCACCCCACTCAGAGCAGTGTGGTCCCACGGCTCTGCCGGGACACATCTTTCTATCGGGAAACTGGCACATAGCGCACAAGGCTTCCGCTGTGTGTATTTTCTTCGTAAGTGCACTGCCCACCGTTGGTCTTTCTCACAGCTCTGATCTGACCTCTTCTCCTTCTAGGACTGCCTCAAAGCCTGCCAGGAGCAGATTGAGGTGGTGCTGCTCAACAGCCTGCAGCAGTTCCGTCAGGACCAGGGGGACGGGTCCAAGTCGGAGGATGAGCTGGACCAGGCCAGCACCCCTACGGACGTGCGGGATATTGACCTGTGAGGACACGGTTGGGCTGAATGGGAGAGAATCGTTCAAATCTGCTCTCTCCTCTCTGGTTGTGTTTTGTTCTTTATGTTTTAGGATAAAACTTTAAAAACAAAAACAAACAAAAAAATTCTGCCCCCACCTAGATCGTATTGAAAGATCTTTTTAGAAGTGAGAGAAAAAGGTCCTATAAAAACGGAATAACTAAAAGCATTTGGTGCCTATTTGAAGTACAACAGAAGGGAATCCCTTTGTATATGCGAACAGTTATTGTTTGATTATGTTAAAGGTAATAGTAAAATGCTTACAGGAAAACCTGCAGAGTAGCTAGAGAAAATGTATGCCTGCAAATATGGGAACAAATTAGACGAGGCTTTTTTTTTTTTTTTTCATGTTATGAACTAGCATGTACACACCCCTTGTAGGATAATTTCAAGGAACTTGCGTATGCCATTTATG
The DNA here is from genome assembly GCF_964662115.1 of Mustela nivalis. Classification (NCBI taxonomy): domain Eukaryota; kingdom Metazoa; phylum Chordata; class Mammalia; order Carnivora; family Mustelidae; genus Mustela; species Mustela nivalis. The sequence goes on along the minus strand of NC_139026.1, from coordinate 106,148,273 downwards.
GCATGATTAGATTGCAAAGCAATGAACTCAAGAAAGAATTAGAAATAAGGGACACAATGGGGAGGGAGTACAAAACAATCTCTCAACCTGATTGAACCATTTTGGATGTAGAAGCCCCTTTGCTCTTGACCACCTATTTGTTATTAAGTCTGGAGCATAGTTGACTCTAGTTACGAACTCTTGCTGTCTACAGTAGCTGCTACCTAAAAGAGATGTTTTATTTTGCCGGTTGGACACAGGTGATTGGATGCTGGGTTTCATGTGTTTTTGACATCTTGCTTCTTCTTCCAAACATGGTTCATTGCAGACACCACCATATTTTTATCAAAAGGGGCAATCTAGCTTTGGGCCAGAACCAAAACTCCTATGAGTTGGAGGCAGATGGAGACCAAGGGTGGGATCTGGAATGGAATCTTTTCTCTTAATGTATTCAAGAGGGCAATGTGACCTTGGCATCCTTTATTAAAAAACTGATTTTTTTGGTGCTGATTGGCATGTCTGGTCCACAGTTGAGCATTGTTATAAACCATTCCATTCGAAAAGCACTTTGAAACATTGTTCCCGAGCGATAGATGGGATGGTTTATGCAAGTCACGCTGAATAGACTCCTCCCTTCTTCTCCTGTGCTCCTCCCCTCCTGCCCAAGTTGGGTGACTATTCACTTCTGGTATCTAACATTCTTTGGTACACAGTTCTGGTATCCTACCGGGACTCAAGAGACACCCCTTTCCACCGACATTCCCATCACAACATTCCTCCAAAAAGCCTACAGACAAAGATCTATTACCATTTCGATGGCAAAGAAGGATCTTAATTCCCACCTACATACTTCTCCCTTGGACATGGAAAGAAAAGTTACCGCTGGTGCAGACAGACAGCTGAATATCAGAGTGTGGCATTTTGTTCCCTTTTCCATTTTTCGTTAATTTCATTGCAAAGTTGTATTCAGCGTACTTGAATTTTTTTTTTTCCTCTCCACTTCTTAGAGGCATTCAGTTAGCAAAGAGGTTGGAGCAACAACTTTTTTTTTTTTTTTTTTGCACAATTATAATTGACAGGTAATGAAGCTATTAAAATATTTGCCTTTTTAAGTTAGAAAGAAAAATCAGAACAGGGCTGCTTTGAAGAGTTATTTTATACACAGATTCTGCCTTGTTTCGTAGTATGAGGGTTGAAGATGGAGAAAAATCTAAGGGTCTCTTATTTTTCATTTTATTGTGTTCAGTTTTTTATGATTTTTTTTTTTTTGCGCTGCTAAGAAGCTAAGATCATTCATCCTTATTCACATTAACAGTACCTAGCTGTAATGTTTCACAGAGTGTGCTGCTATTTTATAAACATTTTTATAATATATTATTTTACTGCTTAAATTCCAAGTCCTGAAGTAGATGGTTGAGATAGGAGTTCTTCGTACTGGAAAAGCCCTTCCATAGTTTTTTCTTCTGGTAGCGTATGATGGTTTTTTTTCTTTGTTTTTTGTTTTGTTTTTTCCCCGTTTTGTTTTGTTTTTTGTTTTTTCCTTTTGTTTTTGTTTTTGGGTTTTTTTTTCTTCTCTCTCTCTCTTATCACATTCTTCAAAGACGGAGCATTCTTTACCTCAGGTTTACTGGACAAACTCAATAGCTACAAAAGAAAATGATTCACATTTTTGTTTTCATAATACCTCACAACTGCATAGTTTCTGCTTGGGAGCCGTTAGTGCGGGGAAAGGAGAGGTCAGTGAGGAGGCCACAAGCCCCTCTCAGGGGGAGGGTGGGATGGATTTGGCCCTTGGGTCTGACACCTGGGGACCTTTTCAGTCATGAAGGTCATTAGGCTTCCATTTTGACTCCGGTATCCTCATCATGATGGAAAAAATACAATTGAACCAAGGGATTTCCCCTCCCTTCCCCCCCCCCCCCCCCCCCGGCCAGACGTTCAGCACAAACATTTGTGCAGTGAACTAGGAAGTCATAATTTGCACTAGGTACGAGGTATCAGGAGACAGACAGAGAAGAACTCCAGCAGGCTATTTGCAGATCCTCATCTTGTGGCCCTTTCTTAAAGCAGAGCTTTCTTCCGCTTATCTCTCTTTCCCCTTCCCCAACATGGCCATCCCCAGTTTAGGATCATCTCAGAGGCTTTTCTAGGTCTGAATCTGTGGGCATATGAATCTGCCGTGCGCGGGATCGCAAGGGTGCCTCCTCCCATCTGTCTCAGACCGCAGCCGGTCAGCCCTTCTGCCAAGTGGCACTCAGTGGTCTTCAGGTTCGGAATTGTATTGAACTGGCGTGATGGGGAAAATAGGTCAGATGAGTATGGGAGTGGGAGCTGGAGGGAAGTGGAGAGGCTGCGTCTCTACAGAGATGCCATTCTGGGTGAGTCAGTCTCTCTCGAAGTATGTTTGGAAGGGTTCAGGATTTGCTGAGTTAGCACAACCCTAAAATTCTAGGGAGTTTCGGGTAGGACAGTGGGTGGTGAATTCTGAAGTTCTGGAGAGGAAAGCTGAGCAGCCAGTGTTTTGTCAAGAGCTCACTTTGCCTAGGACGCTCTTTCAGACCCTTGAGGAGTAACACGGAATGGAAGGAGGTGTGGTCCCTTAGTCCTTGGGAGTCTTGGAGCCTAAAGAAAGCAAGGTACAAAGTCACTCAACAGTGACATCTCTTAACTAAGCTCAAATAGAACCTGATGAATAAGGAAGGGAAGAGGCTTAGAGGCTCTCCCTGCAGTCTGTAACTTCCCAGTTTTCCTGGAGCTCTCGGTGCCACTGGGGCCTTCTGATCTTTTTCTCCTTCTTGTTCTTGGGGCCCGGTGTGATGGGAGGTGTGGTGTTACTGGTGGGGAAGGTGCTAGGTTGTTTGGCTTTTCTACCTACTCCCTCTGTAAACAAAAGAAGGAAGCTTGGATTTCTTAGTTAGCTGATGCCCCCTCCTTAGATCTTGGTTTCCTCGGTAGGAATTTTTGTGTGAGAGGGAGTTCAGCTCTCTCCCACGGATTTTTTTTCTCTTTCTCACCTCCCACAAATGGGGTTCCAGATATATTCTGGTCTTTCTTACTTTGTTGTCTTTCTCTGTTCTTCCTCCTCTCTGTTTTTGGTTTTTGGTTTTTTGGGTCATTGTTGTTAACTGTTTTTCTCCATCAGTGGGAGCTAAATTGTTCCCCTAAGCCTGCCAAATTTTATTCCTTCCCCTGTTTTGGCCAAATCCCAGGGGGAAAGTCCTAGTATGCCAAAAATGTATGCTAAGCATTATTCAATTCCATGCAGGTTCCTACCGGCCAAGAAGCCTACAGGTGGGAGCAGGGGACAGGTCCCTCCTTAGAATGTCTCCCCATGTTGAGAGGAGGGCACCTCAGAGGAAGGGGCTTGTCTCAGAGGAGGCTTTATTCTGGAACTGTCCCAGGACCCCACTGAAGAGCTTACCATGTCTCAACAGCCAGACCCCTTTGGTCTACGCTCTCTGTACAGGAGACTCTTGGTCTGCTGCTTTTTCCAGGCAGCCTGAGGCTGGAAGCAGCCCTCTGCCAGCAGGATGGGCTTCTCTTCAGAGGGAGGTGTGGCTTTCCTGTGGTCTGGCCTTTCCACACTGCCCCGGGGGGACCTCGAGGACAGAGGTGAAGAGCGTGAGGCGAGATTGAATGACTTGCTCACAAGAGGGCGGGGGAAGTTTCTCTCCATGGGCCACAGGGGGCAGGGCTGGGAGAAGAAAGAGACTTGCACCTTATGTCATGTAAATAATGATTTTCTAGTTCAAGAAGATAATATTGGTAGTGTGGGAATGGGAGGTAGGAACGGGGAGGAAGTCTGAGTAAGCCAGTTGGCTTCTAAGCCAAAAGGATTCCTCTTTGTTTATCTTTGAGACAGTCCAACCCTGAGAATAGCTTTAAAAGGGAAATTAGTGCTGAGACAGTAAAGTCCCCTTAAGCCGACAAATTGTAGCTACATAGAATGAGTGCAGGCTTCTATCGGTAGGGGCTCAGAGCAGTTTCGAAGAGCCACTCATGCTGTCGTCCGTTTGTACAAAATAGGGCAGGAAGATGCAGGAGGACGTTTATGACTTTCTCGAACCACGTGGCTTTTCATGACTCTGGATTCTAAAAAACCCAGAACAGTCCTTTTGGCCAGAGCTATTCTCCTACATTTGTTTGTCTCTGCTTTTAGACTTAGCTGGACTATCAGACCCGATTCTTGGCTCAGGTTTCAAGAAGCCATCAGCAAATGTACACGTGCACGCTGTCGCTGCAACATTTCTTCCTTTGCCTGCAGCCTACTTTGGGGGAAAAAGTGCCTTACTGACTGTAGCCATTACAGTATCCAATGTATTTTGACAGGTGCCTGTCCTTTAAAAAAAAAAAAAATGTTTGTTTTGTTTTGTTTTGTTTTAATTGGTTTTTGTTTCTTACTGTTGGCCAACTCTTAAGTCCCCAGCAAATCACTGGGCCATTGGATTTTTTCCATTATGTTCATTACCCTTGTACCGTGTACCTCAGATCTCTTTCTCTCTCAGTTACAGTTTCTCGTCTTGGACTTCTTTTATTATTATTATAATTTTTTTTTTTTTTTTGCTTTAAAATGAGTGTGATGCCATATTGAGTCAATGTTATTCTCTCACAATGTACTCTATAAGAGGTGTGGGTGTTTATTTGGTCGGGATGCTAGCAAGTGCTAAAGTAGCATGATCAGTATAAGCAAAAGGTTTTTAGGAAGTATGGAAAAAAATGTTTTATTGGTTATGATGGTGACATGGTATAGTCAACTGCCTTTGAAGAGGTCCTGCCTGTTCAGTGTTAAGCGATTAAAAAAAAATAATGGCCTGTTATTCTGACCAGCTTAAAGATGGATTTGCAAATGGTTTTGGATGCAATTAGGTTATGCTATTTGGACAATAAACTCACCTTGACCTAAAAATCCTCTGGCCACTTTGACTTCTTTATAGACCGGCAGCCCTCAGACTAGAACACGTCTTTCTCCTGTCGGAACTCTACTGGCAACAAGTGGTAGTGGCATAAAACACAAATCCTAACCTGAAAGGTACCCCACGTGTGTATCCATGTGACTACGATACACGTAGTTAATGACTTTTTTCCTCCCTTTTGGGTCCCCCCCGGGGAGCCATCTCATAAATGAGAAGCGTCAGCCCACCTTCCTAAGGTGGGCAAATCCCTGCTGTCGCGACTGGGCTTGGTTCCTGGTGATTGCCGGCTCTTCACTCTTGCTGTGAGTGAGTATCTCTTCCCTTGGGAGGTGCCAGAGGTCTTGGGCGCCATCTCCAGACTCTGAGGGCGTCTCTGGAGAACTCCACCTCTGAAGGTGTCTTGACTCATTCTTCAGCACCTCGAGGCTTTCACCTGATTCCAACCTGGTCTATAACTCTCCTGTGAAGATCAGGTCATAACTACCTTTGGGGGAGGGGTGGTGAGGCAGAGCCTAGGAGGGGGTTGGGGGTGGAAGAGTGCACATATAAATATACGTATTTATACATATACATATTTATATGTTTATAAATACACATAAAAAACAAATAAATTGCCAGGCCCTGGTCTGAGCTGCCCCTGGACCTCAGCTCCTCAGACCAGCCTCTTTCACAAAAGCGATGGGTAATGCAAAGGGCAATGACTTCATAGCCATTTTGATGTTGCTATAAACACTCGCTCATGCCCTCTATAGATCCCTGCCTCTCTCAAAGCCACTGGAGGCTGTGTCCCAGTTTAATTCTGACCCAAGTTGCAACGGTAAGATTAATACTGGTCACTGGGAAAATCCGAATGAAGACGTCGCCTGTTATTCTGAACTCCACTTAACAGAATTTCTAATCTTCCAAGGAGCCTAGAAATTTCCCGGTCTCCATCCCCCACTGACCGTCCCCATGTTTAAAGACAAGCAGGGATAGCTTTTTTTCCCTTGGGTTTCTGCCTAGTAAAGTCTGCGAGGCCTCTTGCGAGGCCCCCTCAAGGGCCCAGGTTGACACTCTTAACCATCCTTGGAATTTTCTTCTGCACAACCTGTTGTACAGCTGGGTCCCTCCCCCCGCCCCATTCCCCCAACTGTTTGTCCTGCATACAGCAGTATCGGTGCCTATGTGTTAATTAACACCACAACACCATTCCTTCCTCCAAATGGCATCCAGAAACATCACGGGCTTCTTCCATTCAGAACTGCGAATGGTTAAGGGTGGGAAGGGAGGGGACAACACAGGTGCTTCATTCCACACAGCTGCTAGTGATAAATTTCAGGGCCCCTTCACATGCACAGTCAGAGCCATCTCTTCCTACACTTGGAAAATCTCAAACCTCAGACAAAAGTGCCCTTTCTGAAAGTGGAAGTTAGTGGTGGAGGGAAGAACTAGAGATCTCAGGTCTTCTGTGCGCTAGTGACTACTCTCATACCTCTTAAGGCTTTCCCAAGATCTGGAACTGTTAGGCAGTACACAGAGGTAACACCAAAATAAAATGTTCCAATTGGCTTTACAATATTCTCAACATACTGCCATGAAACGAGTATTCAAAACTGAATATTGCACCCAATTTTTTTCTCCCCTGCTCTCCTAGTAATGACAGCAGAAGGGCTGGTGTCTGTGGCCAGGAAGGTTCAGCCTATCAGGAAAAACTGGGTATCCACAGCCAACACCCGTGTGTGCAGGGTCTATGCTGAGCCTTCAAGGAAAAGCTGAGAAGGCAACACCTGTGCCCAGTGGTTAAGGAACTTTCAGTGTGGAAACAGAACACATAGCCTACAAGAATGCATGTAGCTCTAACAGCGAATGCCAATGCCTGTGGAGTAAATTGATACCCCAGGGTGGGAAGGGACACGTTCTGAGGAGACAGAGCACAGGGTTCCTCAAGCAAATGCATCTTAGGAAAACACTTGGTAAAATGCAGCACAGTTTGGAAACTACCAGAGAAACAGTTTGACCCTTCCCATAAATAAAGCAATGGGGTAATGCAAATTAAAAACGAAGGGAAAATATTCAGATAGCTTGAAGAATAAACATGATATAATGAAACTGCAATGTTGTAAACACAGACATTATCCTCACAAAACAGGATGAATTCAACCACAAACACTAATTTGGGATGCCCACCCACCTAATTTCTCCTAGACTCAAAGAGCCAAGGCTGGCACTTTCGAGATGATGACTGGTGGCTTTCACGCTCTGGGCGCTGGGGGCCTCCCCTGCATGAAAGAGGGTCAGAGTTCCTCAGCCCTGTCCACAATCTTGGTCAAGCAGCAGTGGGTGGCCTGGGAAGATAGCAAGACAGAGCTCTGCTGTCCCCTCTGATGCCACCTCGGTATCCTGCTGGAGCCTTGAGTTTCTCCTTTATCCAAAACGTGGCTTGGGTTTCATTTGTGGTGATTGGCTTTGGCTCTGGCTTTTACTGGTCACCCCCAGCCCTGACCACCCTCTGGCCTTAGCAGAAGTCTATTGAACAGTCTAAACGTGTGGTGCTTCCTGGGAAGCCCACTAGGTGGCGCCAACACCACAGACGGGAACAGCTTTCAAAAAGACCCTTTTGCCCTGAGTTGTAGAAAAACTGCCCAGACTGCACCCCTCTCTGGCCACGAGAGGGACCAGCTGTTCCCTCACCTGCTTCTCTCTGGGCTAGTACTACATTCGGACTCCGTCTGGGAGTGGCTGGTGCATTCATGACTTCTGATTCTTCTCAGTGATTGGCAGCCCGCAGACATATTTAATATTTAGTTGGCCTCCCACCAGGATTTAAACTGCCTTGGTCTTTAGCAGACAGGGCAAGCCCTAAGTGCTTCACACCTGTCCCCGTAGTGCTGGAAGAGCTCAGAGCTCTGTCTCTACCACCAGCTTGCGTGAAGCTTTCATTCCTCCAGGTAAATATTCCAAAGGTAGGAGGAGTCTCTTGGTCAAGCAGCAAGAGTCAGTAACAAGCAATCAGAAGGCCTCCTCATCCTGTGGCTGGACACAGGGCTGTTTAAAATATGAGGAGCAGGCCAGCCTGCCTGTTTATTCAGAGGCGAGGAGTGTCTCTGAGATGGCTTCAGCAGGCCAATATACCGATATCGATTTCAATGAGGTCCCAAACTAACTCGCATTGTTATAGTTCACAGGCTGTTCTTTTCACCAGTACATCCTCATTTCTGAAATTCAGGATGCTCATTAAAGCACCCATAAGCAATCGGGATACAGGTAACTGAAGTTCTATGGATTGTGGTTCTCCTGATTAGGGTACCTCTGGACCACCCTTGGATTGCACATCCTTGACTGGGATGTTTGCGTGCCACCCCCACCCCATTCATATGTTGAAAATTATTAATGAAACTTGATGGACTTTGGGAGGTGACCGGGTCGTGAATGGGATTAGGGGCTTTATAAGATGAAGCCCGAGGGCTACCTAGCTCTCTCTCCGCCTCGTGAGGATACAAAGAGAAGCGGTGGTCAGTCACCCAGCAGAGGGCTCTCAGCAGCACCTGATCCTGCTGGCACCCAATCCCGGACTTGCAGCCTCCAGACTTGCGCGAAACAAACGTCAGCTGGTGAAGCTCCCCGCGCCCCCAGCGGTGGTGTTCTGTTATAGCAGCTGGAGCCAACAAGGAATGCTGGTAGCCTCTGGGTTACGGCTTACGTGAATCACCCACAGAGGCCACATGTTCTGAAGTATTTCAAGGAAATTGCGAACATTGCTACTGGGCCTGTCTCGGTGACGTTTTCACTACTCTGGAATGGAAAATAAATATTCTGCTGTTCCCACACCAGGCTGGGGGCTGGGGACCGAAAGACAAAAGGCTGCCCAGGGTGCTACACAACTGCTCCTTCTCTGGGGTCTCTCCACCTCCAGGGGAGCCCCTCCTTCCCCTTCTCGAGTCCCCAAATTTATGTCCCGAGGCCCTGCAAGGGTTCTGTCATTCTGAGGTTAGGGTCGCCCAGCAGTTGAGGCATTGAGGTGGTCCGAGACTTAAGGGTCTGCAGTTCTTGGAAATTCTTGATGCCTTAGATATTCTAAATATTCAGGGACGTCTGGGTGGCTCAGTTGGTTAAGCATCTGCCTTCAGCTCAGGTCATGATCCCAGGGTCCTGGGATCATTGAGTCCTACATCAGGCTCCCTGCTCAGTGGGGAGCCTGCTTCTCCCTCTGCCTGCCGCTCCCCCTGCTTGTGCTCCTTTCTCTCTGACAAATAAATAAAATCTTAACACAACAACAACAACAAAAAATAAAAACAATCATTTAGGAGTGCCTGGCTGGTTCAGTTGGGAAGAGCATGTGACTCTTGATCTGAGGATCATGAGTTTGAGCCCCACATTGGGTGTAAAGGTTACGAGATTTTTTTTTTTTGGAAAAGGAAAAAAAAGCAAGAGCAATCATTTACTTATATTTTCCATATGTCTCTGCAAAATCAAAATGAAAGCACTATGGAAGATTTGCTTTGATATGGCATTTCCTACTGCTTCATACTTTAAATCTTTCCAGATACTAGGGCCAAGAGACCAAGATTTTATGGTCCTTAAGGTCTTCTTTTTTCCTTAGCATTCTGTCAGGGCTGTGACAGAAGCAAAAGCCCGGGCCTTCCCACTCGCTATCCCCCAGTGTTTGGAGTGGAGTATTACTGACTGTGCCACGCCCTTGTATGTTTCATACAAAGTGTCACACGCATCGTGACAGGGACAGTCAGGGTGCCATAGTGGAAAGTCTCACTTAAGCAAGAAGATTTGCGTTTGAATCCCAGGGCTTCCACTGATGAACAGCAAGAGCTCTGAGTTTGCTCATTCTTTAAAAAATGGGAAACCTGGGGCGCCTGGGTGGCTCAGTGGGTTGGGCCGCTGCCTTCGGCTCAGGTCGTGATCTCAGGGTCCTGGGATCGAGTCCCGCATCGGGCTCTCTGCTCAGCGGGGAGCCTGCTTCCTTCCCTTCCCCTCTCTCTGCCTGCCTCTCTACCTACTGTGATCTCTCTCTGTCAAATAAATAAATAAAATCTTTAAAAAAAAAAAATGGGAAACCTCGGGGAACCTGGGTGGCTCAGTTGATTGAGCCTCTGCCTTCGGCTCAGGTCATGATCCTCAGGTCCTGGGATGGAGCCCCGCGTCAGACTCCCTGCTCAGTGGGGAGCCTGCTTCTCCCTCTCCCACTCCCTGTGCTTGTGTTCCCTCTCTCGCTGTCTCTCCTCACTGAATTAAGAGATTTAAGTGAGGTAGTCTATGTCAAGTGTATTACATAGGAAGAACAAAAATCAGCCAGTCTGAATACATGCAAACGTGGCAGAATTGTTTTTTAAAGGCGTTATGTATGCACATGTTAATTTCCCAAAAGCCCAGGGTGCAAGGAGATGTTGTTTTTCTGTGGATCCTGTTGGAGGGGAGCACTCTTGATACCATGGCAGTAAAACTGTAAGCATTTATAACTTTCATAGTAACCTCTCTGTGCTGCTGCCATTCTTCCAAACAGCTATGAACTTGGGCTTGGGGAGAGTTCTCTTCCCCACTAAGTGACAGGCTCAAAGCGAGGCATGAAAAGGGATTAGTGGATACATGTATTCACATAAAGGGGAGTTCCCCAGAAGCGCGTCAGGCTGAGAAGGCATCCTTCGACTGTCCATCAGTAGAAAAGCTTTTTGATGGACAGATATGATTTTTTTTTTTTTTTGGAACGAGCAATAATGGAGAACCATGGATGACAGATGTCCGACGTTGGCAAGGGGGCCACCTTCAGACAGCAAGCTGATGGAGGACTGGGCACAGTTGGACCGGCAGCCCCTTCTCGCGCGGATCATCGGTCACATTATTATTTCTCAGTCAGCGGACAAAGCAGATGGTTTACCATGTATTTGTGATTTTCTGTTGGCCTAGAAATTCTGTTTTTCCATCAGGGTGCAGCATGTAATCAATTATGACAGTGGGTGGGGCAAGGAAATCCCTGCCAGTGAAAGTCCAAGACTTTCTCTTTTATTAAATTTGCATAAACCACTATAATTTCCAACTTAAAAGCGATAGAGGGAAAAAGCAAAGTACTGTTGTTGGAATAACTTGGGTAATTGCAAAGCCACGATTCTTTGTTGGCCCTCAGTTTGTACTGGTATCTGCTGTCAGTTTTGTCTGTCCATTTCTCGTCTTAAAATTTTCTTGTCTCAACCATAAGAGTCTCTTAATCTCACAAAACAAACTGAGGGTTGCGGGAGGGAGGGGGTAGGGAGAGGGTGGCTGGGTTATGGACATTGGGGAGGGTATGTGCTATGGTGAGTGCTGTGAAGTGTGTAAACCTGGTGATTCACAGACCTGTACCCCTGGGGCTAATAATACATTCTATGCTTATAAAAATTTTTTAAAAAATTATAAAAAATTTTTCTTGTCTCTATTTTGGTCTTACAGATGCTCTTAAAATCATAAAGTGACATCATCAGAGCCCAACTCTAAAAGGAAGCAGAAAACCGAAAACAAAAAAGCTCATGAACTCAGATTTCTTTTTTGAATATTCAACTGTATTAAATGGTAATAATACTAAGTTGGCTTGCCTTCGTGTGTGTGAATGGCTACATAGAGAGAACACATACATACATTCTCACCCACCCCTGAATAGTTTTCTTTGTGAAAGGCATCTTGCATATATTTATGGAAAAAGTCCTTTAGTAATAAAAACAGCATAAACATTTTTAACATTATAAATATCGCCTAGAGAAATCTTTGACACAAATAGCACATTTCTTCTTGTGTTTTTCCCCCAAATGTCTGTATTTTTTCTTACATCAGCCTCACAGTGAATAGTTTTCTATCCTACCATTTTTCCCCCATTTAATCACATATCAGGGGAATGTTACCATATCATTAGATATTCCTTAGGAACATGATTTCCAATAGTGGTAAATATTGACCGAGTTCCTACAATGTGTCTGGCACCATTCTAGGCACTGAAGGCATGAAAGAGAACAAGGAAGTCCCTGGCCTCAAGGAATTTGCATTCTAGCAGAGACAGACAGGTGATAAACCTGTAAAAACAGTAAATAAGTGGTATAGTTTCAGATAAAATAGGATGATAGATGGTCTCCAGGCAGGCTGCTTTGCTTGCAGGAAGGCCTTTTGACAAGGTGACTTGAGTTAGGATCTGAAAGCTGAGAAGGAAATAACCACTCAAACATCTCGGGGAAGAGCTTGGAAGCAGAAGGAACAACAACAACAACAACAAAAATGCAAAGACCCTGAGATAGGAATGAGCATGTCATGGTCTAGGAAGAGAAATAAGCATTATAACTAGGGCTTGGTGAAGAAGGAAAGTGAACAGAGAAATGGGACTGGAGACCTAGAGGGGGCCCAAGTCACCCAGGTCTTGTAGGAGTTGGGACTCTATTCTAGTGGCAGTGAGACTCCATTATAGAATTTTCCACCAAGGGGCTGGCATGATGTGATCATAAAGACATCCCTTTGGCCACTGAGTAGGAGAGGCTGTGTAGCGTACAAGAGCACAGACTCCGACCATCATCCAGACAAGAGATGATAGAGCTTAGGATAGGATGTAGTAAGGTCATAAGGAAGAACGACGGACTCAGCACATAGACTCAGTGATAAAGCACACAAGAACTTTTTTGTAAGCTTTTAGATTTATTGGTTGATTGATGAAGATTTGAACAACATAAGTCAGCTCAATTCAGACATACATAGAGGTCTGCACCAATCACGAGTGAACCCACATTCTTCCTGAGCACACACGAAGCATATATCCAAAATGACCACGGATGAGTTGACAAAATGAATCTTCACCAATTTCAAAGATGTCTATCTTTAAAGATCTTTGAAATCCTATAGATTGAAGTCTATGACTATTTCAGTCTTACTCTCAGAATAAAAACTCCTTTAGTCAAAAAAATTATAAACAAGAAAAATAGAAATTTCACCGACTCCTATTAACCAGAAAGCCAGTATTTGGTACCAATATAATTAACTTCACCCTTAATGCTATTGTTGAAAGTATCTGGAAACCGATGCCAACCCATGCTCTCCTCCCTGGTCCCACATCCTGAGTAGATCAAGCATTTTCACCCTTGGCTCATTTTCAGTGAAGACTATAATTAAATCTTTATTTGAAAACATGACTAAAAGTCCAGACTAAATCTCACAGCATTATTGAGCCTACAGAAATTTGTGATGAATTTGATGAAGAATGTTAAGTTAAGGTTAAGAATCTAGGCTTGCATGGGCAACCGGGTAGAAGGTATTGCCACGAGATGAGAAAGACTTGAGGAGGAGTGGGCAGTCTTAGGAGGTGAAAAAATGAAAGATTCCCTGTGGACAAAGTTAGCCTGAGATGCCCACTGGGGATCTAAGTGAAGATGCTGGGTAGGTACCTGGACAAAGAAGAAGGAGACTGGAAACTTGCAGACTGGAGATTTAGTATCTATACACAGGGTAGGATCACCTAGGAGACTGCATGGTTAGGTGAGGAAGAGAGCTCAGGGCAGAATCCTGGGATACTCCAACTCGTCCAGTGTTGATGGCATTGTCCACTCACTAAACATGCGTGCATTCCCCACTACTTTTGCAGTTAAATAGGGCTATGTCAGTAGCTCTGGACAGTGGAAGCATCTAAGAACTGGTTCAAGACCTTCAGTTGTTCTTCTCTCCTGTCTCAGGACTCATGAATCTATGTGTTTAAATTGATATGTCTGTCAACCCTAATTCCTGAGTAACTATGTGGAGCCAAGGCCCTTTCTGATCCATGTCAGACAAGTTACACAAGAGAGAAACTTTCATGCAGTAAGGCACAGAAAACTTCAGGGTTAATTTGTTACCTCAGCATAACTTGGTCTGTTTTTTCGTTTTTTAAGATTTTATTTACTTATTTGACAGAGAGAGACATAGTGAGAGAGGGCACACAAGCAGGGGGAGTGGGAGAGGGAGAAGCAGGTTTCCCACTGAGCAGGGAGCCCGATGTGGGGCTCGATCCCAGGATCTCAGATCACGACCTGAGCCGGAGGCAAATGCTTAATGACTGAGCCACCCAGGTGCCTCATAATTTGGCCCATCCTAACTAATTCAGAATTCCATCACATGCTATACCACAACAAAGCACCTTTTTCATTTTTTACAAAAGGGCATATGTGATGTGACAGGCTGTCAACAAAAGTCTATCAGTGGTTATTTCTAGCTTCTATCTAAACATAGTTTAAACCAACTCCCTGTTCATTTTGTTTTATTTTATTTTTAAGATTTTATTTATTTATTTGACAGAGATCACAAGTAGGCAAGAGGCAGGCAGAGAAAGAGGAGGAAGCAGGCTCTCTGCTGAGCAGAGAGCCGGATGTGGGGCTGGATCCCAGGACCCTGGGATCATGGGAGCCGAAGGCAGAGGCTTTAACACACTGAGCTACCCAGGCGCCCCTTCCTGTTCATTTTAGAAGCTGAAGAGAAATCCCAGAGCTGTTGAGTGGATAATGCAAGCTTATGTCCATTCTTTCAAAGATCCTCATTTCTCAACTTTATTTTTTTATTCTTAAAGTTAATGAAAACACTCTTTCTATACATATTTCTTGCATAATTCTTTTAAGTTAATACTGGTGCTTTATAATTTTCTAAATTTCTCCTAAATTAATACTCTCCCATTTTATCAGATAATTTTTTAAGATATTGGTTCATTTGAGAAATTGATCATAACAAATATTCCTCATTCATGCATTTAACAAATTTTAATTGAGTCCCTACTGTGTTTTAAGCATTTTGATAGGAGCCAGGGACATAATGAAACAAAGCCAGCACTCACTTTCATAGTTATAGTTTTGATGCCACCTGGAACATACTTACCTGGGGTCAAACTCAGTTTTGAGATCTTGAAAGATGGGAAATTACTTAGCTTCTCTGTGCCTTATTTTCTTCAACTGTAAAATAAAAATAGGGATGCCGGAGTGGCTCAGTTGATTAAGTGTTTGCCTTTGGCTCAGGTCATGATCTCAGGGTCTTGGGATGGAGCCCTGTCTGGGCTCCCTGCTCAGTGGGGAGCCTACTTCTCCCTTTCCTTCTCCCCACTGCTCATGCTCTGTCTCTTCCTGTCTCAAATAAATAAAACCTTAAAAAATAGATTAAATTAATAATTGATACCTTGCAGATTACTGTGTTAAATGAGACAAAGTGGAAGTCTGGTTTTAGTTAAGCTTTAGAAATGTACTCAGACTCCCTTAAAGAGAAAGAGGTTTTATTATAAAAACAGAAACCACAAAGTATGTTATTATGGCACCTGGAGGGACAAGGGACCAGGTAGTCTCTGCATTACACAATTGTGTCTGCTTCTGTCTGTGTGTTTAATGATTTCTTCCATTACCTTGCTTGTTCTTACTCCATACTCTGTAAATCTGTTCTCAAGCTTAAATTATTTGTGGTTTCTGTCTCTTCATAGCTTCAGGCTATATGCTCCTTATTGCTCTGAACTTAGTTTTTCTTGATGCTTTTTCTCTTTAGCTTTCACATATAACTAACTAATTAATTTCCCTTTTCTAGTTCAAACTTCCAGGAGAATCTGTTGGGCTGATTCATTCATTCAGGCATGCAGAAGACTTATATGAGCTATCTACTATGTGTAGACAGTGTACTCCCATGATAATTTGGGCCTCCTTTTAGAACCTTCTGAATTATCCTTCCACCATCATTCAGGAAATGTCTGTTTCCTTGGAAGCTTGCTAGAGATGCTGAATTGGGCCTCTACTCCTGGTCTACTAAATCAGAATCATTTTAACTAAATCCCCAAGCGATTTGTACGAGTGTTCAAGTTGGAGGAGCACTGTCTTAAGCTTCTAGTTCTCAAAGCTGACAGTACATTGGAAAGAGATTGGAAAGAGCTGGGGACTAAAAAAAAAAAAAAAGAAAAAGAAAAAGAAAAAAGAAAAAAAGAAAAAAAAATTACTGATGTCTGGATCTCTCCTGCAGAGGTTCAGATTTAATTTTTCTGGGGTGTGGCCTGGCATTCAAAAAGTCCTAGATGGTTCCAGTATATGGGTAGGTTTGAGAATCCCTGAACCAGTCCTGTGTCTCCATGGACCCGCTGTGAACCTAGAGTAATTGGTTCATTTCTCTCTAAGCCAGATTCTTCCTATCTTAAGTGAGGATACCCTGGCCACCTTGGACTTGTTCTGAGGGCCAAATGTGATCACACGTGTTTTGAAATGTGTGCCTATAAATCCCATGCATCACTTCTCTAAACCCATCTTCGCATATATAATTGGGGGGAGATGCATTATAAAATAGGGGAATTTAAGTAAAAATGAATGGAAACCAGTGTAAAGGTTAACATTATGAAGCTCTATCATTGTAAAGCTAGCACGAGTAAGCTTTGTTACCATTTCACTTACCAGTAATCAAGAGGTTAAGTAACTCTCAAGGCCCCGAGCGCTGTTAAAAAACATTATTCGCAATTGTGATGCCACCAACGTTGGCTTTCTTTTTCAATATCCCTTTGGCTATTTGAGGTCTTTTCTGGTTCCATATAAATTTTAGAATTATTTGTTCCATTTCTTTGAAAAAGATGGATGGCACTTTGATAGGAATTGCATTAAATGTGTAGATTGCTTTAGGTAGCATAGACATTTTCACAATATTTATTCTTCCAATCCATGAGCATGGAACATTTTTCCATTTCTTTGTGTCTTCCTCAATTTTTTTCATGAGTACTTTATAGTTTTCTGAGTATAGATTCTGTGCCTCTTTGGTTAGGTTTATTCCTAGGTATCTTATGGTTTGGGGTGCAATTGTAAATGGGATTGACTCCTTAATTTCTCTTTCTTCTGTCTTGTTGGTGTAAAGAAATGCAACTGATTTCTGTGCATTGATTTTATATCCTGACACTTTACTGAATTCCTGTACAAGTTCTAGCAGTTTTGGAGTGGAGTCTTTTGGGTTTTCCACATATAGTATCATATCATCTGTGAAGAGTGATAATTTGACTTCTTCTTTGCTGATTTGGATGCCTTTAATTTCCTTTTGTTGTCTGATTGCTGAGGCTAGGACCTCTAGTACTATGTTGAATAGCAGTGGTGATAATGGACATCCCTGCCGTGTTCCTGACCTTAGCGGAAAAGCTTTCAGTTTTTCTCCATTGAGAATGATATTTGCGGTGGGTTTTTCATAGATGGCTTTGATGATATTGAGGTATGTGCCCTCTATCCCTACACTTTGAAGAGTTTTGATCAGGAAGGGATGCTGTACTTTGTCAAATGCTTTTTCAGCATCTATTGAGAGTATCATATGGTTCTTGTTCTTTCTTTTATTGATGTATTGTATCACATTGACTGATTTGCGGATGTTGAACCAACCTTGCAGCTCTATTACAAAGCTGTCATCATCAAGACAGCATGCTGCTGGCACAAAAACAGACACATAGATCAATGGAACAGAATAGAGAGCCCAGAAATAGACCCTCAACTCTATGGTCAACTAATCTTCGACAAAGCAGGAAAGAATGTCCAATGGAAAAAAGACAGCCTCTTCAATAAATGGTGTTGGGAAAATTGGACAGCCACATGCAGAAAAATGAAATTGGACCATTTCCTTACACCACACACAAAAATAGGCTCAAAATGGATGAAGGACCTCAATGTGAGAAAGGAATCCATCAAAATCCTTGAGGAGAACACAGGCAGCAACCTCTTCGACCTCAGCCGCAGCAACATCTTCCTAGGAACATCGCCAAAGGCAAGGGAAGCAAGGGCAAAAATGAACTACTGAGATTTCATCAAGATCAAAAGCTTTTGCACAGCAAAGGAAACAGTTAACAAAATCAAAAGACAACTGACAGAATGGGAGAAGATATTTGCAAACGACATATCAGATAAAGGACTAGTGTCCAAAATCTGTAAAGAACTTAGCAAACTCAACACCCAAAGAACAAATAATCCAATCAAGAAATGGGCAGAGGACATGAACAGACATTTCTGCAAAGAAGACATCCAGATGGCCAACAGACACATGAAAAAGTGCTCCATATCACTCAGCATCAGGGAAATACAAATCAAAACCACAATGAGATATCACCTCACACCAGTCAGAATGGCTAAAATCAACAAGTCAGGAAATGACAGATGCTGGCGAGGATGCGGAGAAAGGGGAACCCTCCTACACTGTTGGTGGGAATGCAAGCTGGTGCAGCCACTCTGGAAAAAGCATGGAGGTTCCTCAAAATGTTGAAAATAGAACTGCCCTATGACCCAGCAATTGCACTACTGGGTATTTACCCTAAAGATACAAAGGTAGTGATCCAAAGGGGCACGTGCACCTGAATGTTTATAGCAGCAATGTCCACAATAGCCAAACTATGGAAAGAACCTAGATGTCCATCAACAGATGAATGGATCAAGAAGATGTGGTATATATGCACAATGGAATACTATGCAGCCATCAAAAGAAATGAAATCTTGCCATTTGCAACAACATGGATGGAACTAGAGCCTATCATGCTTAGCGAAATAAGTCAAGCAGAGAAAGACAACTATCATATGATCTCCCTGATATGAGGAAGTGATGATGCAACATGGGGGGTTAAGGGGGTAGGAGAAAAATAAATGAAACAAGATGGGATTGGGAGGGACACTAACCATAAGTGACTCTTAATCTCACAAAACAAACTGAGGGTTGCTGGGGGGAGGGGGTTTGGGAGAGGGGGGTTGGTTATGGACATTGGGGAGGGTATGTGCTTTGGTGAGTGCTGTGAAGTGTGTAAACCTGGCAATTCACAGACCTGTACCCCTGGGGATAAAAATATATGTTTATAAAAAATAAAAAATTTAAAACAAAAACAATAACAAAAAACATTCGCCAGATGCTCTTTAAAAAAGGACGGGTGGTGGAAGACTTCACTTAAGTCCCCTGCAACTGGGGTTTAGGCTATTGCAAGGGGAGGAGAGACTGAATTCAACTCCAAATACAGCGGAGGTCTACAGCCAGGGCGCGGGGACTCCGAGGAAGTCGGTTAGACCAGGAGAGGGGGAAGAGGAATTTGAAACCAAGGACGGAGGAAGGGGTGCCCCTTTAAGTACCGCGGGTGGAGGAAGAGGAACTTGATCCCGTAGGACGGGCGAGGGGATTCTCGGTTAATTAGTTCCGCAGGGGTCTTCGGTGAAACCGGGTTCAGCAAGCCGAAGACGAGGCCTAGTCTAGAAACGCGCTCAAAACAAATCTGAGCAAAGTTTGCAGCACGAGTGTGTCTGCTGAGGCGCGCGCGGGGACCCAAACGGGGCGGGTTCAAGTCCCCAGGCCTTGCTGGCCCCACACCCCCCGTGTTAGGGGCTAACAGTAATACCTCCCAGGACCCAATGTGTCTGGAGCAGTGCAGCCCTGAGGTAGGACTACGAGCTGCGTTACAGCTTCAAACGAAATCAACCCCAAAACCGTGCGCTGATTCCCTTATCCCCCCCACCCCCTCCACGCCAGCCTCCCCGATCCAAACTTGCCCGGGCAAGAATCGCCTCCACTGCGGACTCCGGGGCGGGTCCCGCACGCACCTGCCGCGCGCCAATCACAGGCCGGCGCGCAGGGGCGCAAGCGCTACGGCCCTGGGCGGGCCTCATCGCTCACCAATCTCCGCCTGCCTGTTGGCCTCAAGTCCCCCTGATTGGCCCCACGGGGATGACGTTGGTGGCCGCCTCGGCCTATGGCGGCGGAGCCGGCCGGCCGGCCGGGCTTGGCGGAAGTGGTGTGGGCGAGGTGTCCCGCAGTGCGGAGAAGCGGAGCGCGGGAGGGTGCTGGGCCCGCGAGCCGAGCTGCGGCCACTACTTTCCGTCCCTCCGGGCGCCAGGAAGATGACGCGCTTCGCTCTGACCGTGGTCCGGCAGTGAGTATTGCAGGGTGCCGCCTCGCTTCTGGTCAGTGAGTTCTGGACTGGGCGACCAGATCGTTGCCCCTCCCCCTCGCTGTCCCTCGTGGGGCGGGCTTGGACCCGGCTGTCTCGGAGGTGTCTTCGCCAGGGCCGTCTCCCGCGGACCCCCCTTCCCCGGAGCACCGCCGAGCGAGGGAGGCGGGTCCGAAGTAGCCCGAGTCCCGCACTGCCGGTGAGCGCACTGAGGTCCGGAGGCTCGCCGCCCCTCGGCGGAGTGTAAACTGAAGGAGGACAGCCCTGTCCCCGGACTTCTCTGGGCGCCGCTTTTTGCTGCGCGGCGGAGTCTGCGGAGTCTGCGGGACGGCTCGCCCAAGGCAGATGTGTTTGTGCCGGCCGCCTCCCGCTGTCCTCTCTGCCCGTCTGCTGCCCGCCTCGCTCGCCCGGGCAGCTGCAGGCACAGATCCGAGATTTACTTCCTCCCCCCCGAGATGACATTGCTGGCAGAGGAAGGGGGCCTCCGCCCCGTCTCAGCCGACCGCACCGCCCCGAACACATATTTTTATCGTAGCATTATAGGGTGGAGGGAAAGGCAGATATGTCTTTAAGTCTGTTATCTTTTTCCCTTCTGAACGCGGATTGGCCGAGTGTTGATGGGAGTGCAGCCCAGGGTGGTTGAGAGCACAGATTTTGCAAGCGAGATAGACGTGGGTTAGAATCCGGGCTCTGGCTAGGAGGAGCCTTGTAACCAGGGCTTCCGTGAGCAGCCTCAATCTCCTGATGCATTCAGTGGGGGTAATGACAATAATACCGACCTCACTGGGCTAGTGTAAGAACTCGAGGCAAAGCTCAACGGAGAGGAAGAAATCAATATATCTCAAGAATTAGATAACTTCTAATTCTCTAACACATCTTTAATAAAAATGTAGTGAATCCTCCATATTTATGTGTAGTTTTATTATCAGACCAGAATTTTGTACACTGCATGCCAGTGTACTGGGCTATACAGATAAACAAGATACCACTTTTTACGTTCTGGAGCTCAGAAGAATACTAATAGGACTTAACCTGGTCAAGCTGACTTTAACTACTATCTTTTTTTTTTTTTTTTTTTGGCCCTGTTCTTCCTTTATAGGAGAATAATCTTGGAAGTGAGCAGAATTTTCCCTTTAGGACTCACAGGATTTTGATGACTAAACCAAAAATCGGGTTTCTCTGTCTCTTCTTTCTCCACCCTTCCATTTTATAGAACGCTTTATAACCATTTTATGACCTACTTAACTCCATATAACTTACTGGTAGCAGAGCAGGAAATAGAGCCCTCCTTTTCCAGTGTTACTGCACTTTTTGGATGCCTTAACTCAGGCAGCACCATGCCTGACTTGTAAGTGAAGCTCCAAAGTTGTAGGAAATCTGGATTACACCGTCCCTTGAAAAGTAAGGTGCTGTCTAATTAGATTCTTGTTGGGCAGTACTTACATGAATCTGGATTTTGTCTCTTCCTGTTCTTAAAAGGACCTTCATTTTAAAAATTGATTCCTTAAAGATATCCTATGAAGAATCAATTCAGAAGTGAGTCTTTATAAATTACTGTGTGCCAGGCACCACTGTAATTAAGTTCCGACAACAACCCAGTGAGGTTAGAACTGCTCAGGTAGCAGGTGAGGGAACAGATGCTGAGGGCCTGTAACTTGTTACCTGGCTAGATGGGGGGCTGCGATTTGAATCAAAGGAGCATGACTCTGCAGCCCAGTCTCTCAACCACTGTACTCTTCTGCCTCCTGTTTTATTGAGTTAAAACCCAGTATTTGTAGATTGCTGGAGGGGCACCTGGGTGGCTCATTGGGTTAAAGCCTCTGCCTTCGGCTCGGGTCATGATCTCAGGATCCTGGGATCGAGCCTCGCACCGGGCTCTGCTCAGTGGGGAGCCTGCTTCCCCATCTCTCTCTGCCTGCCTCTCTGCCTACTTGTGATTTCTGTCCAAAAAAAATTTATATATATATAAATATATATATTTATTTATATAATTATATAAATAATTATATAAATAATTATATATATATATATATAATTATAAATATATATATTATATATATATAATTATAAATATATATAAATATATATATAAATATATATATAATTATAAATATATATATATATTTTTTTATATATATTTTTTGCTGGAATATCACCCGCCATTTTCATGACTACTTTTTATTTCTGCTAATATAATTGGGAAAAGTGATATGAATAGTTTGCTTTGTTCTGTTTTATTTGTGGAAAGTGGGAAAGTGGAATTAAAAGTTTTGAAATAATTGGTAAGGTTATGGTTAACTCTGTTTGGATCATTCCTCTTTTCCCTTCTGAGTTCTCCAAACTAAGAATTGAAGATTCTTTCAGGGAAAGAAACGATTTCAAACTTGGCTAGTAATAGTCACCATAGTTAAATATGATGACTCTTATTGGAATCCAGAAGATTGGGTCATTTAGCATAATATTGGGAATAGCACTAACCTTTTCCATGACCTGATTCTGTATAACTAAGATAGTCAAGTGCTTTGAAACTGATGACATGATCAGTATTTTTTAAGAGATGGTTAATTTTATTGAAAAATACCTTCAGATAATGCAAGAAGACTTTTGAAATGCAGTCTTTTTTTTTTTTTTAAGATTTTATTTATTTATTTGACAGAGAGAGATCACAAGTAGGCAGAGAGGCAGGCAGAGAGAGAGGAGGAAGCAGGCTCCCTGCTGAGCAGAGAGCCCGATGCGGGACTCGATCCCAGGACCCTGAGATCATGACCTGAGCTGAAGGCAGCAGCTTAACCCACTGAGCCACCCAGGCGCCCTGAAATGCAGTCTTTTTAAGTTCAACCAAATCCTTCATGAATGTTGTACTGTTACTACATAATGTGTTTTTCTTCATTATACTTACGGGTATGTGTCGTTTTTGGAATAGAATATCCAAGATTCCAAACTTGGAGTCTTTTAATATTATTTAACTGTAACCTCTTATGATCTTGTAGCACAGCATTGTTGAAAACCCCAAAATATGTAGGTTGTCATTTCTATCACCTATACAACCCATTAAAACATTAAAATTAAAAACCCATTAAAGGTTCCCTTGAAATATTATTTGTGTGTGTTTGCAATTAGTTGCCTACAAAGCCATCCCATTTCACTTCCATTTTTATTTTTTTATTTGCTTTTTTTTTCTTTTAAGATTTTATTTATTTGTCAGAGAGAGAACAAGAGAGGGAGAGGAAGCGTGCACAAGCAGGGGGAGAGGCAAGCAGAGGCAGAGGGAGAAGTAGGCTCTCTGCCGAGCAAGGAGCCTGATGCGGGGCTCCAACCCAGGATGCTGGGATCATGACCTGAGCCAAAGGCAGCCACTCAACTGACTGAGCCACCCAGGAGTCCCTTCACTTCCATTTTTAGCTAGCTCTTAAAACTTAAAAAAATTTTTTACAAACTAAATTAAATTTACTTTTTAAAAAAATACTTTATTTATTTGACAGACAGAGATCACAAGCAGGCAGAGAAGGAGGCAGAGACAGAGGGGAAAGCAGGCTCCCCACTGAGCAGAAAGCCTGATGCAGGACTCAATCCCAGGACCCTGGGATCATGACCTGAGCCTAAGGCAGAGGCTTTAACCCACTGAGCCACTCAGGCACCCCAATTAAATTTACTTTTATTGACTTAAAGGTGATTAGTAAAGTTATTGATAGCAAAACTGTTTCTTTCTTTTCTTCTTTATTTTTTTTTTAATAAACATATAATGTATTTTTATCCCCAGGGGTACAGGTCTGTGAATCGCCAGGTTTACACACTTCACAGCACTCACCATAGCACATACCCTCCCCAATGTCCATAACCCTCCCCCCTTTTTTTTTTCTATAATGCGATCTCTATTGGCAGTTACTTTTTGTTGAATGCCAATAATTGTT
Organism: Mustela nivalis; assembly: GCF_964662115.1. Lineage (NCBI taxonomy): Eukaryota > Metazoa > Chordata > Mammalia > Carnivora > Mustelidae > Mustela > Mustela nivalis. Next base: position 106,124,607 of record NC_139026.1, on the reverse strand, counting down.
CTGGTCGTTAATAAAGCAAGTATAGTAAATGCTAGGTCACCTGTAAACTTTTATAAACATCTTTGTGATTTTTTTGTTACTGTGGTGTTTGTTTTCTGAAAATACAGTTGATCAATTGGGATAATTCCTCTCTATCAAATAATTCATTCGAAAATATGGAAGATTTCAAGAGCTAATAACACAGACTCTCACTAAATAGGTTGTGGGGAAAAAAATGTAACATACCCAACTCATGATGTGTTTTTGTTTATAAAGAAGGTAGTCCTAGCTGTATTTATTTGACAGACAGAAATCACAAGCAGGCAGAGAAGCAGACAGAGACAGAGGGGAAATTAGGATAAGAGACAGAGAGGAATTAGGATAAAGCTTTATTCATGATTAAATATCAGGTGAGGCTTTGCGTTTCCATGTATGCAAAAGCATACTATTTTGAAACCATGCCCCCAACTCTATTAATTTCTTATGATTTATCTCCGTCTTGTGGCAAACAGTAGTTTTTGATTGAATTTGAATTCTTTACAGGGATATGATTGGGAAATTAAGTTTTAGAAATGACTCCTATAGAAATCCCATAGCCTATAAACCAGAGCTAACAAAATACAATACCTTTCGAAGTGAAGAACAGTGTAATAACCTACAAAAGGAATGATGCATATTTGGAGGGCCTATAAATGGCTGGTCATAAGACTCAACTTCTTGGCATAAGCATTTGGATTCTTGCAGAGTCGGGTGTTCTGCTTTGGAAATGGATCACACCGCAGATTTTGAAAATGAGTAGTGTTATTCCTGACTCCTTCAAAATATATCCCTCTGACCTTTCGGCTTCTTCTACTTTCTCTACCGCTATCACAAGCCAAACTTTGGTTAAGGAAGTAGATTAATAGTAAAACTATTTTAGCCACCTACTTTTCTTTCCTACTCCCAAAACAAACTTTTAAACATTTGCCTTAAGGATTTATATAAACCTCTTGATAAAGCTGATAAAAGCTGTAAAACTAAATATTTATGAAAGTTTGGGGGGGAAAATCTATTTCTAGGTTTCCCACTCTGTAATATTTATAAAGGGATTTCAAGGCAAAAAATGTCCAGCAGAATGCCAGCAATTGTTAATAATATAATAATGTTGGCAGCAGTCTCTATTGACTTATAGCTAAATAAAATCCTTCATTATATCATTGCTATTTTTTTTCTCCCTTTGTCAAAAATAGTTAGATGGTGTGGCAGTACCATTAGAAAACTGTCAGAGTACTGGTATTCCATTTTTTTTATAGTATAACATTTTGATAATAGAATCTTTTATATTGGGCCTCCTGGGTGGCTCAGTGGGTTAAAGCCTCTGCCTTCAGTTCAGGTCATGATCCCAGGGTCCTGGGATCAAGTCCTGAATCGGGCTCTCTGCTCTGCTGGGAGCCTGCTTTCTCCTCTCTCTCTCTCTGCCTGTCTCTCTGCCTACTTGTCTGTCAAATAAATAAATAAAAACTTAAAAAAAGAGAGAGAGAGAATCTTTTATGTTATTCTGCATCTTACCAAATCAGCTATTGAGTTTAAACTAAAATTGTGAGCTATCTTTTTAGCAAGCATACAAGAAGTTCTGATCTGTTGAATTTGTATTTGTACCAGCCTGCACTGGCAAAATTATTACATTTCTGGCGCCTGGGTGGCTCAGTTGTTAAGCGTCTACCTTTGGCCCAGGTCATGATCCCAGGGTCCTGGGATCGAGCCCTGCATCAGGCTCGTTGGAGGGAAGCCTGCTTCTCCCTCTCCCACACCCTCTGCTTGTGATTCCTCTCTCTCTCTGTCAAATAAATAAAATCTTTAAAAAATTATTAAATTTCTCCTCATCCTTGATTATAAATTTATAAAATGAGCAGGAGAGCATAAAGTAGGCAATAAAGTAGGCAGAAGCTTTTGAGGTTCTTGTATAGAAGTAAACATGATATAGGGAAGGTTCTTTGAATTTTGCTGGAGATTGAATTGGCTACAAAGCTAATGTCTAAAGGCATTACTTGTATTTAACAGCAGTTCTTTTATTCTTGATCTCAGCAAGATTATGAGGCTGACACACAAAGTGCACCCAATGTTTGGGAACTATTTTCTGTATTAGAAATGACAATTTCTAATCCTCACCCTGGATGCTTTATCTGTCTGAATGGTAGAGATTAATGTCCTTTTTCACATCTAATTTGTATGATTCTGAATAAATTTTAGAGTATAAGACATTAATATTAACTACAACAATGATAATAATGGCAAATCAGTGCTAAGTAGTTCTGAGAAAATGAATTTATTTGTTATACATCTTTTTAAAAGGATGTTATTTATGTGAGAGAGAGAGAGATAGCAAGAGAGAGCATGAACAGGGGTGGGGGAGAAGGAGAAGCAAGCTCCCCGCTGAGCAGGGAGCCCAACATGGGGCTCTATCCCAGGGCCTGGTGATCATGACCAGAGTCCAAGGCAGACGCTTAACCAACTGAGGCACCCAGGCACCCCTGTCGTATATTTTTTTTAAAGCTACATCCACATATTTTGAAATCAAAACAATTTTCCCTGGTCTTAACCTCTTCTCCTCTCATCCCTTCAATGATCATATTTATTAGTTTCTTATGTATCCTTCCAGTGTTTTCTTTGTTTTATTTTGTGCAGGTCCAAATGTTTATTCTTATTTCCCACCCTTCTAAAAAGGTAACATTTTAAAATATTATCCTGTACCTTGATTTTTCCCTTTATTATATTTTGGAGATTTTTCCATGTCTTTACATAAATCACTCTCTTTTTAGGGGACACAGTTACATAGTATTCCATTGTGTAGCTACACCACTATCTATTTGTTAATGCGATCAGTTCCCTATTAATGGACATTTAGGTTATTTAGCATCTTTTGCTATTAGAAAGGATATCATGACTGGTAATTGTTTTAAATATGGATGAATGCAGATATTCCCTGTTATGGGGTTGCTGGATCAAAGGGCAAACAGATTTGTTACTTGGGTAGGTACTTCCATGGCCTCCCATCGGCACAGTGCATACACTGAGGTTCTATTATTTCCCAGGGTTCTCTCCAGGTAATGGGCACGTTAGGGTGAGGCAACCTCTGGCTGTGCCTTTAAGGAGCTAGAGCCAGATAGACACACAACTGAAAAAGTGAATTAGCATACAGGTGGTAACTTATAATAGTGGTGCTGGGTAAAATGGAAGTGTAACATTGTGGGTGTTAAATGAGATAGGTAGGTGGGGAAATGAGCTGGGAAGGAAAGACTCCCACAGAGAGCTGGCTCTCTGTGTTGGGTCTTGAAGAACGAGAACGTATTGGCCAGGTCCAGCAGTCTATGTTTTAATAAGCCCTCCAGGGGATTTTGATAACACCCTCCAGTTTGAGAACCACTGCTGTAAGCAGAGGTTGGCCAACAACTATTTCTGTAAACAAGGGACAGAGTTCCAGGTTGAGGCCTGGGTTTGTGATTCTGACTCTCAGGTCTGATGGCGTTCCTCTCTAGATCTAGGTAAATCAATCCTGTGTGAGGGCTTTTGTTTTGTTTTTTTAACTAGTGCTTTTTTTTTTTTTTCCTAAACAGAGCAAGGGGGATGAGCCTTCACAGTAATCAGGGAAATACAAATTTGGATCAAACTGAGATAAACTGTTCTAGTGCCAGATTCGCATAAATGGGAAACTCTGACCTTGCTAAATGTTGGAGAGGATGTGGAACACTGCTGGGGCATGTAAATTGCTATGACCACTGCAGTAACATCTAATAAAGCCGAATGTTTGCATACTCTGTGGCTCAGCAAGTCTAGTGCTAGGCCTCTATCACTAGGTGTGGGTTAGCAAACTTTTATTTAAAGGGTAGGATGTAGTTTAGGCTTTATAAGCCGTGCACTCTCAATTCCCCCAGTATAGTGTGAAAGAAGTCATAAACAACATACGAACACATGTGTGACCGAATTCCCATAAAACTGCTTATAAAAAGAGTCATTTGTCATTCCTCGAGTGTTTCTCGAACATGAATGTGCATCAGAATCACCAGGTGGCTTTATTAAAGCACAGATTAACTGGACCCCAACCCCTGAGTTTCTAATTCAGGGGTCTGGGGTGGGGCTGAGAATCTGCATTTCCAAAGCCTTCCCGCAGTATCAGTGATGCTGATCCAGAGGCCCTAGAGAATTTGAGGCACTCTCTACAAGGATATTCATAGCAGCTTAGCTCTAAACTGGAAACAATGTAGATATCAAGAATAGAACATATAAATACATTGTGGTAAACTCTTAAGCACTTTATACAATCTTGAGAAGGTAAGTAGCCACCCTCAGCAACACTGATGCATCTCGCAAACAATGTTAAAGAACAGAAGCAACACAGAAGCAATAAATTATAAGGTTCAGGGAGGGGGAACTAATCTGTGCTATACATGGGTGGGAAAGCCATGGAGAAAGGCGAAGCCAGTGGGCATCTAAATGTCCACGTTGTGGATCCACTGGGGGTGGGAGCACATTGTGATCAGAAAGAGACAAGGTCTAGGAGGCTGGCGGTGATCTGTTACCTTGGCTGGGGTCACCTGAATGTTGGCTTTATGGTATGTTATTTGTTTCTATGGTTTATTTCACAATTTTTGCAGGATTTAAAATGCACTAAGTTGACTCTTTGATTTCTGGGTAGCTCTGTCCAACCAAGAACGACCTATAAACAGAACTATTGAGTGCTTACTAAAAGCTGAGCGGTGTTGAAACCCTTTATCCGCAATACAGTTTGCCTGGCCTGTATTCATTCAGTTACCCAAAGAGTCCTATTTAAAGATTTATGTATTTTTAGAGAGAGACAGAGCGTGCACACAGGTGAGGAGGGCAGTGAGGGGCAGAGGGAGAGAGAGGATCTCAAACAGACATCCCACCCCGCGCCCGAGTGCACCCCTAGCGTGGGCTCAATCCCACAGCCCTGAGACACTTCACTGACAGGGCCACCCAGGTGCCCCAAGAGTCCTGTTTCAATAGGGCTATTGTTGTCCCCATTTTACAGACTAAGAATAGAGGCTCCCAAGCCTAACCGAGCCACTAAGGATAGAGCAGTTTTGTTCCTTAGCCGGCTATGTGGCAGTGAAGTTTACTTTAAAGGGTTTTCACCTCTCATTGACACCGAATCATATAAATAGTGGGCATTTGATACCAAATGAGGAAACAACTTGATCTGAAGAAACCCATTCACTATTTCTACCTTCCATTTCCAATTCTTTGTCCAGTGTCCATGCAGAACAAACCAGCTCCTTTCTCCCAGTCCGCCACCCGTCCTTCGTGTCTCCATTTCCAGTGCCTGGTGCTCTACTTAGCACATAGAAAGGCCTCAAAGAATTTTCCGCTCAGTTCTTGATAGCTTTTCATGTATTTGATTGCTTTTGTTGTAGGAATACCCTGCTGTCTCTGGTCTGGTCCAGGTAGCACAGCCCCCTCCACTTTCTTACCCGTCCAGCTTCAAATCATGGTTATTTTGTGATAAAGTTCCCACTCTGTTCTCTCTTCTGGTAACCTCAGGATTGAATTGGTTTGGCTTTTAAATTTCTCAAACCACAGTCCCCAAACCTCAGTTTTTCAGCATGGTCTGCAAGATAGTTGTCAGCATTATGAGAAAGAATAGCTTGAGATCTAGGAACTAGGAGAAGCCAGGACATCTGAAGGCCTGTGGACTTCTTTCCTACTAAATTCAGGTTCCCTGGCTCTTGCTTATTCAGTCCGGCAACAGATGGACTCACAGTTTCCTTGTGCTTGTAAAAAGAATTTTAGTCAATGTATTTATTTTCACAAGATTATTTAATAAAAATTACATATGTATTTTAATAGAATTTTCTTCTTACAGTTTACTTATGATTAGATTCATGATCTAAACATTTTAATTTGTGACAGTATGAAATTCTTGGCTCATCAACTAAATCATTAGACAATTGCAAATAGCAGTTTAGAACACGTGTTTACAGGTTAGATTATAAAGTATGCTACAGGGGCACCTGGGTGGCTCAGTGGGTTAAGCCTCTGCCTTTGGCTCCCGTCATGATCTCAGGGTCCTGGGATAGAGCCCTGAATCAGGCTCTTTTCTCAGCAGGGAGCCTGCTTCCCCTTCTCTCTCTGCCTTCCTCTCTGCCTACTTGTGATCTCTCTCTCTCTCTCTCTCTCTTTGTCAAATAAATAAAATCTAAAAAAAAAAAAAGTATGCTACAGAGTTCATATGCTACCTTTGTGAATATCATTACATTGATGGTTTGTATCATTTCATTGATTTTTTTTCTCATTTCAAAAATAACATAATTTGGTAACAAAAGTTTTCCCCCCCTCTCTATTTTAGTGGTGAAACAAGATTAAACAAGGAGAAAATAATTCAAGGTTAGTATACTCTTAGCTTTTTCCTTTAGTGTTAATGTGATGTGTGAGTTAATCAGATTGGGTCGGGGAGGGTAGACTGGGGGCAGCTCTGTATTGTGAACAGCTTTAGAGAAAGTGTCATAAGCATGGAAATATGATCAAAGCAGATGGTCACCAAGAGGAATAAGTCTCTTAAGTGAACTGAATGTAAAGAACAGGATTCCATGTTGTTTATAGGTAGCTTCAAGTGCCCAGTCAGCTGATTCAGGGGTTATGTTGAGTCTAGTGGTCTTAAAATATAACTGCTGTAACTTAAAATGATTTCATATTTGGAAACATGAAAGTTGCTGGCTGGTGTTAATGGTATTTTTCAGCTAAGATAGTTATATTATTTTTAGTAATAACAAAGAAGAGGTTTTAAAAAGAGAATTCCTATTCTCACGTGGGATTCTTTATTCTGAACAAATTCTTCCTCCCTTGTTCTGCTAATTTAGGTTCAGACCTTTTAATCTCCCGATGATCCAGCAAGGCTAGCTTTTAAAGAATATCTTGGGTAAACTGTCAGCCAGACAGGCTATTTCTGTGCTGTGATTATAAAAGCGTTTATTTTTAATTTTTTTGCTTAGGGACATCTGGAGTTTGCAGAACCTGATTTTCATGCCCCACTCCCTCTTCTGAAAACTAGTCTGATAATTAAATGAACCTTTGTTTTCCAGTGACATGTACCCCACCCAAATTAGCCTCTGTACTTCCTGTGCCTCATCACCTTGTCTTTTAGTACTGTTCACCTGTCTCATTTCATTAGACACTGACAGTGGAGCAGCAATACAAATTTTTGTGGTCTCACCTGGTTTTGCTATTTGTTTTGTGTACATTCCCTACCTCTGTCAGTTAGATGTTTATTAGTTCTTTAAGTTAAAACATTCAAACCTTATATATTTCCAAGTGCCATTTTTATTGCATAACTACAGTGTTGATATGTAGTCATTTCATAGGTATTCAGCACCAGGTGTCTTAAATTCCCACTATGATTTCTTCAGTGACCCATGAATTGTTTAGAACTGTTTTTTACATTCCTGGATGACTGGACTTTTTGTTTCTGCTCTTCATCTTATATGATTGGCTTCCAATTACATTTTGTATTCTGACAAGATGGCTTATTTGATGATCCGCTTTGAAATCTGTTAACATGCTCAGTGTTTATGCATCTACCATTGTGTGCTTGAGAACAAGCTATGTTTTCTGATTATTTGGTTTAGAGTTATAGGTCAAATAATCAACCTCTGTTTTGTTGTTCAGATCTTCTACGTTTTGCTAATTTTGTAAATTTACTGATTTGCCTGCATGACCGAAATACCAGTTTATGGATGAGATGTGGGATTTGCCATAGGGATGGCCAGCTTATAGTTTAGTACCTGACATTCTGTCAATTTGTGCTGTATGTGTTCTGCTCTGATACAGTTGAGTATATTTTATTAGGCACATACACAAACTTAAACATTGTTCTGTCTTCCCAATGAATTGGGTCATTGATTACTTATAATATCCTCCCGATCCTAAGACTTTCATCATAAAGTCCTGCATTTGTGAGTATAATATAGCTTCTCTGGCTGTTTTGGGCTTGGAATTTGCCTGGTATATGTTTTTCTCTTGCTTTCCTTTCAACCTTTCTGGGTGCTGATGTCTTAAGTGTCACCTCATAAATACTATGGAGCTGATTTTGGTTCTGTTCCCCCACCCTTTTCCTACCGGCTTCAGAATGATAAACTATTTCCATTCTTTCAATGGTTGCCTTTAAATTTTTACCATTCATATCTAATGAAGTATAGTATCAATTATCTCCTTTCCCCCCAAAATACAAGGAACTTATATGAATGTTGCTTAGTATCTTAGTCCTATCCTTTTAAAACCATAGGACATAAGCATTATTATTTGCTTTGTTATTTAGACAATGTTTGTTTACATTTACAAATATATTCACCGGTTTCTCTCCTCCTCATTTCTTTTCCATCTCAGACCTTCTTTCCTGAAGTGTCTTCTTTGAAAGGTCCCCTAGGCAGTTAGTTGCTGGTAAAGATAGTTTTAATTGTTTTTATTCCAAACAATTCTATTTCTATTCTATTCAAGCTTCTTTAGCCTAGACAATTTAGACTGACAGTTCTCTTAGCATTTGGAACATACTGTTGTGCTGTTTCTTTGGCTTCCATTGCTCCTGTTAAGAAGTCTTCTCTCAGCCAAATCTTATTCCATGGTAGGCAATCAGTCTTTCTCTGCATCTACTTTTAAAATCTTTTGTTTGATTTTAGTATTCTATAGTTTCCCTTAATATATCTAGGATGGATTTTTTTTTTCTTTTAATTTATCCGCTTGGTGTTTTCTTTATCTATAGATTCATGTTTTCCATCATTTCTGGAAAATTCTCAGCCATTATCTCTTCATATTTTCTCTCTTCCATTTTCTTTCTTCTTTCTGGAGTTCCAGTCAGATATATGTTAGGGAATATCATTCTGTCATTCATGTCTCTAATAGAAGTGAGATGTGTTTCATCTCCTTTGTGCTTCATGTGGGGTAATACCTCAGCCCTGTCTTTGAGTTCATTGAGCCTTTCTGTGACTGAATCTGCCTTTATTCCCTGAGGGATTATTTCCCTCCTCAGCAATTCATAATATTTTTCATTATTAAAAGATCCATCTGGTTCTTTTAGAAAGCTCCCTGGTTATTTATTTATTTATTTATTTATTTTTATTTATTTGACAGAGAGAAATCACAAGTAGATGGAGAGGCAGGCAGAGAGAGAGAGAGAGAGGGAAGCAGGCTCCCTGCTGAGCAGAGAGCCCGATGCGGGACTCGATCCCAGGACCCTGAGATCATGACCTGAGCCGAAGGCAGCGGCTTAACCCACTGAGCCACCCAGGCGCCCCCTCCCTGGTTATTTTTGATGGTTTCTTGTTAATTGCTAATTTTGGGGATTCCATCCTTATATTTTATTTACAGTTTGGAGTCTGTATCTGCTGATTTCAATGTCTGAAGTATTGATTCTGAATCTTCTTTTTGTTGTTTCTCCTGACTTTCATTCACGATGGATTATTTTCTTATATGTTAAGTTAATGACTGAACTATTATCTGCTCTTAGTAGAAAACTTGTTAGCCTTTATTCAGTCAGATTTGCTCTGAAGCGAATTTGCATTGGATTTTAATATATACTATTGACCTGAAACTATAGTAGTTTCCATGGAGGATCTCTGGCTTCCAGGAATGCTGAGTTCAGTCCTCCCCACCTTGCTGTGCCACGCAGTAGTCTCCCTCCCCCAGCTGCTCCCTTGCTTGTGCTGATATCCTGGCAACTCCATATTTTTAATGTTAATATTCAGATTTCAACTTAGGGTATTTTGGTTGCTTTGCATTTCCTCTTAGAGATTTTCCTTAGACCCTGTGAGCAGAAAACACACACATACACAAACACAACCATTTAGTTCTTTTGCAATAGAAGGACCCTTTAGCCCTTCTCCTAAAAAGGAAGGTTCCAAAGTTGTTGTTGTTGTTGTTGTTAAGGAAAAGGAAGGAAGGAGGAAGGGAGCAAGAGTGAGGGGCAATAATACAATATTGAGCATTTGGGCAGTGGAGGTAAAGAAGGGAAACTATTTAGGTGAGGATCCTGCCGTTCAAATGCAGCACCTGGCTTAAGAACATAAAATCAGAGCCAGCATTAATAAAATACAGCTAATGAGGGGATGGACAGACACGAGAGAGGGGAGCTGGAGACAAATGAATATTCTCATCATCATCTGATTACCATTAGGCAGACATTCTTTTGGGAAACATTTGAATACCTGAGCCTTTATAGGATTATAGCTTAATTTTACTTCCTTTTTTGGTTCTCTGAAAAATTATATAGAAGGGTACCCAAGGAAATCTTTTAATAAAATGTAGATAAATTCTATTTATATTTTCTTACATGTGATTTATTTGCATCGGTTATATTTACATTTGAGTGTTCTTATTCCTTCTCTGACTACCACAGGACAAGGAGTAGATGAGCCTCTTTCAGAAATTGGATTTAAACAAGCAGCTGCTGCTGGTATATTTCTTAATAATGTGAAGTTTACTCATGTTTTCTCCAGTGACCTCATGAGGACGAAGCAGGTAAGTTTAAAGTCAAGGTTAAGATTGATGAGTCAAGAGTCTCAACAGTTATAACCTTAAAAACTGCTTCCAGAATCTGTAGGAAATTCAGTCACAAGCAGATACCATCCCCAGTCCTCTCCTTCCCCGCCAACAGAACTTCTTTCTCTTCATTTTACTTTTGTACTTTATTTTATTTTGGTAATCTTTAAATTAAAGTAGCTTGGGGAAGATGTCTAACAAAGTATCTTTGCAAAAACAAAGAAAGTTTATGAGAGGGAGCCAGCAGAAACACCAGACAGGAGAATTTAACCCACAAAGACATCAAATATTGGAATCCAGACACAGTTAAAAAAGAAAACAACTATGTTACTGTAAAGAAATAAAAGACATGTTTGAAATATCTTTAGGGAACAGATTAGTAGAGTTTACTATATAAATGACCCCAGAGAATTAAAAAGGAACCAAATATATTTCTAAAGACTCCATGGAGGGAATACTTCCCCATGAGGGAATAAAAGGCTTGGAGTATAGTCTGCCTGCATATAAGCCACTAGTGAAACAGAACAAAATTTGTGGAACAGCTGTATACAGACATTGGACTTCAGACAGTGTGGGCCTGTGATCCCCAAATGAAGTGAAACAAATGAGGTGAGCCTTGGATTGTCCTGGTCTTCCACCTGATGCAACTTTCCGATGCTGGTAGGAGAAGCCAGATTGAGCCAGTGGCCTCAGTGAGTTGAGAAGACAGCACTTGGGATTTGGGGAGATTAAATAACTAAAGATTGTGGGTCAGAGTGTTGGAAGAGGGAGCTACACAGAGAAAGAACTCTAGAAATATGGAAAGAGAAACCCTAAAATCCTTAGTGGACTAGAGTCTGCATGTGCATAGGTGAAATTGCATGAGGCCAGGTGTAAAACAACTATGGGAGAGAACAGTTGCTGGGGAGCCAAAAGCCAGACAATGTCAAGAACTCCCACAGGTTGGGAATCATTTGAGTTGCTACCATCCAGAGTGGAGAGATTTTGTTAAATATATCAAACATGCAATGGAAACTTCAGAAAAATCACACCTTAATAGTGAGGCTGATCTGTGCTCAGAGGAACACAATGAGGAAAGAAATAGAAGATATAGAAAGAACCAAATCACACCTTAACAGTGAGGCTGATCTGTGCTCAGAGGAACATATTGGGATTTGGGGAGATTATTTCTTTATTCCTCATTAGGAAAGAAATAAAGATCTTCTTGAGATCAAAATACAATATTCTGAAATGAAAATTTGACAGGAGGGAATTACTAGCAGGTTAGATACTGTTAAAGAAGAGGTCAGTGAACATGAAGTCATGAAAATTTGAAATAGAGAAACAACATCCCCAAATTAAGAAACAAGACTAAAAATCGAAAAATGGGGATACCTGGGTGGCTCAGTTGTTAAGTGTCTAACTTGTGATTTGGGTTCAGGTCATGATCCATGGGTTGTGGGATTGAGCCCCATGATTGAGAAGGGAGTCTACTTGAGATTCTCTCTGTCTGCCCTTTCCCCCACTTGTGTGCACTCATGCGCGCTCGCTCGCTCCCACCCCACCCCCCCCACCCCCCCCCCCCCCCCCGCTTCAAATAAATAAATCGTTAAAGAATACAATGAAGATCCTCAATTGAGGGACCTGAAGTAGACCCACACCTATATGGTCAGGGTGTTTTTGTTGTTGTGGGTTTTTTCTTTCTTTTTTTTAATTGGTTTGGGGTTTTTTGGTCAGTGGATCTTTTTTAGTCCTCTCTTTATTATTATTTTTGAAGGAGTCTGACTAAAGGTTTATCAGTTTTATTGATCTTTTCAAAGAATCAGCTCTTGGTTTCATTGATATGTTTTATTCTTCTTTTAGTTTCTACTTCATTTATTTCTGCTGTTTATTATAATTTCCTTCCTTCTGCTGGTTTTAGGTTTTGTTCTTTTTCGAGCCCCTTTAGGTGTAAGTTAGGTTGTTTATTTGAGATTTTTCTTGCTTCTTGAGGTAGGCCTGTGTTTCTATAAACTTCCCTCTTAGGATAGATTTTGCTGCAGCCCAAAGGAAAATCTTGGGAAAAATTGTGGACCCTTGTGTTTTCATTTTAATTTGTCTCCATGTATGTTTTGGTTTCCTCTTTAATTTCTTGGTTGACCCACTCATTATTTAGTAGTGTGCCTTTTAAACATGTGAAAGAGCATGTATTTGTGCTCTTTCCAGATTTTTTCTTGTGGTTGATTTCTAGTTTCATACTGTTGTGGTTAGAAAAGATACATGGTGGGACTTTGGTCTTTCTGAATTTGTTGAGACTTGTTTTGTGCCCTAATAATGTGCTCTGTTCTGGAGAGTGTTCCATGTACACTTGAAAAGGATGTGTAGTCTGCTGTTTTAGGATAAAATGCTGTGAATATATCTGTCTGTTAAATCCAGTTGGTCCAGTGTGTCATTTAAAGCCACTGCTTCCTTGTTGATTTTGTTTAGATGATCTGTAAGTGGGATATTAAAGTTCCCAACCATTATTGTATTCCTATCAATTACTGCCTTTGTGTTTGTTATTAATTCATTTATGTATTTGTATGCTCCCTTGTTGGATGTATAAATATTTACAATAGTTTTATCTTCTTGTTGGGTTTTTCTGTTTATTGTTATATAGTATTTTTCTTTGTCTCTTATTACAGTCTTTGTTTCAGTCTATTTTGTCCAATATCAGTCTTGCCCTCTAGCTTTCTTTTGATACCCATTTGTATGATAAATGTTTCTCCATCCCCTCACTTTCAATCTGCATGTGTCTTTACATCTAAAATGAGTCTCTTGTGGGCAGCTTATAGATAGGGTTTTGTTTTTTTTTTAATCCATTCTGTCACCCTATTTCTTTTGATTGGAACGTTTAGTCTATTCACATTCAAAGTAATTATTGACAGGTAAATATTGAATCTATCTTGAGGAAGTCCCAGTAATCCATTTTGTGTGTTCTTCATTTCTGATTGGTTCTTTCTTTGTGTTAAAAGCCTCACTGATGTCTTCCACTTTTTTATCAACTCCAGTGAGTATCCAGTGAGCGTTACTTCAAATTCTCCATCGGCTGTGTCACTTATCTCCATTTCACTTGGGTCTCTTGCTGTGATTTTGTCCTTTTCTTTCATTTGGGGCATATCCCTGTCTCCTCATTTTGTGTAACCTGCTGTGTCTATTTCTGTGTATTAGGAAAGTCAGCTACGTCTGCTGCTGTTGAAAGTCATGGCCTTATGACAAAGAGGTCCTCTAGCGTCCTGCAGTGCAATGTCCCCTCTTCATCAGCACCTGGCGCTTCAGGGGTGTCTCCTATATGCTGTTGGCTCCCTGCTGTCATGGCCAAGCCGCTTTTGCCTTCAGACCAGTCATGCGCAGTGACTCTTTGCCTGTTGTGGGCAGGGTTGGCCCCTGTGTTGTTAGTGGGCCAGTTTGGTGGGGCCACCTTGGGCTTGAGTTGAGTCAGACCAGGCATTTGCCAGAGCTGTGGTAGCACCAGACTGCAGGGCGATCCCCCCCTCCCTCACCTTGTTGTCCTCCAAGAAGCTTTCATTGGTGGGCCGGGCCTGCTGGCAGACCTGTCATCTGCCTTCAGCCCACTGCTGGGGCCACAGTCTGATATGTGTCCAGGGCAGGAGTCACTTTGGCGTGGCGCTAGCCACTGCCTGGGCTCCTTATACACCGCCAGACCCGTGGCACCACCTTGGTTGGGCTGGGCCAACATCATATTGGAGGCAGTGGATCCCCAAGGTGCTGGGGGGTAGGGTGGCAAGTTAGCAAGTTGGTAGTGAAGGCCTGCCTCGCTGGGTCCTACAGAGGCCATGTGTGACTGCCTTGGGGCCCTGGGCAGGAGATGGCGCATGTCAGCCCCAATTTGTTCCTGGGGAGTCTCCTTGTGACTGCTGCTGCTCTGGACTTGCTCTGAGATTAGTAAAAAACTCTCTCTCTGGTATGCTGCAGGCATTTTTCAGACTGCTGCTTCTGTGCTCTGTCTTGCTGGGCAGTTTGTTGTGCTATCTCTTTAAGGGCTTAGATTCAGCTTGCTCTTGCTCTCAGGGCTCTCCCAGAGCCAATCCTCTTGGTTTTTTAAATTTCAGGTTTTAAGCCAGACGGTTTGTAAGAACTCACAAAATTTGGACCCTCTGGTTTTCAAAGCCAAATGTTATGAGGGATTTACCTTCCCCACACGTGCTTTCCGTGCCTCCTGATGTGAGGGTCTATTTCTCTTCCTTCTCCAGGCCTTTGGCTCCCTCCCTCCTGTGAGTGGCCTGTGGGTCTGTTTCGTTCCCCATCACGTCTCTGTCCTTCCTACAGTCCTCAATGTGGCCTCTTCTCTATCTTCAGTTGTGGAATATGTTCTGCCAGTCTTTGGGTCATTTTCTGGGTTACTTACACTGATGTGAATGTTACCTAGTTGTATCCATGGGAGAAGGTGAACTTAGGTTCCTCCTACTCCACCATTTTCCCTGGAAGTCAGCATCTTTTTTATCAGTTGGGTTTTGACAAGAGTGCTAAGGTAATTCAGCACATGAAAGATATTCTTTTCAATAAAATGTCCTGAAACAATGGGCTATCCATATGGAAAAACATGAACTTTGGCCTTTACCTCCTATAACACAAAAATTAACATAGTGGATCTCAGCACAAATCTGAAAGCTGAATCTGTATATCTTCTATAAGAAAACAGAAAAAAATCTTTATAAGGGTTTCTTAGTAAGGATGCAGTTGGGAGAAAATTATAAATGTGTATATTATATATATAATGTGTGTATATAGCTGACAAATTATCTAGGTTTATTTTTTATTTTTATTTATTTAGTTAGTTTATTATTTTTTAATTAACATATAATGTATTAATAGCCCCAGGGGTACTGGTCTATGAATCATCAGGTTTACACACTTCACAGCACTCACCACAGTACACACTTTCCCCAATGTCCATAACCCCACTACCTTCTCCCTAGGTTAACTTTTTAATCAAAATTTTATCTAATTTTTTTTTCAACTCAGTAATTAGACAAATACTCACTTTCAAATGGAGCTGAATTTGACCAGGCACTTTTTAAAAGAAGAGACAATACGGACGGTCAGTGAGCAGATGAAAAGATGCTAGGTAGAATTGATCTTAATGGGAATACAAATTAAAACCACAGTAAGATACTATTACACGAACATTTGAAACTGCCTAAAATAAAAAAGATAAAAGAATGTGGAACAACTAGAATCCTACATTGCTAGTGAGAATGTAAAATGAACAACTACTTTAGAAACCAGTGCAAGTTTAACATATATTAATCATATGATCCAGCAATTTCGGTCCTAAGAATTTATCCAGGAGAAGTAGCATATGTTTACAGAAAGACTTGTATGTAACTTTTGAACACCCTTGTTTGTAATAAGCAAAGAATCGGATCGCCTGTGCTCAACAGTAGGTGAATGGATAAATGAACTGTGATACCTTCACATGGTGAACTACAGATCAGCAGGAGCGTGGAAGAGTCTCAAAGACACGCTGAACCAAAAAAGCCAGGCACAGAAAAGTACATATTGGAGGATTCCATTTATGGGAGACTCTAGAAAAGACAAATCTAATCTTCAGTTATGTAAAGCAGATCCGTGACTGCCAGGAGCCAGGAGTGGGAGGGATTGACTGGGACAAACACAAAGGAATCTTTTAGGGTGACAGAATTCTTCCATATCTTGATTTTGGTGGTATTTAGATAGGTGAATACATTTTTTAAAACTCAGTGAATTGTACATTCAAAAAGGTGTATTTTTTTTGTTGTAAATTGTACCTCAATAAAATTGATTTAAAAATACAGAACAAGTAAATAAACCAAAAATGAAAACATCAGTGGATGTACTGAATTATAGATTAAACATGGCTGAAATAGTGGCCAGCTCTCATAAGTAAATGCAAGATAGTAACTGAAATGTAGCACAATGTAATAAACAGACTAAAATATAAGAGCTTAAAGGAAATCAAGAAATGATGAAGTCTGGTGTCTTTTAGAAGGAGATATTAAAATGGGAAAGGGGTCAAAGAAGTCACAGTTGATAATTTTTCAGAACTGTTGGTTCTAGTGAGTGTGAAAAATCCCACTCAAGATAAATAAAAAGAAACCCATATCTACGCTTACAATAACAAAATTGCAAAGCTCCAGCAGATAAGAAGGACAAACATCATCCACTAATGGCCAGTATTAGACTCTCAACAAATTTGTTAGTATTAGTAATTAGTTTTTATTTTTAATGTACTGAGTGATAATAAAGACTAACTTAGAGTTTTATGCCCAGCTAAACATTTTCTCAAGTATAGGTGATATGAAGACATTTTGGACAAACAGGCTATAAAGAAACTTTGAAAGGATAATTGAAGAAGGAAAATAGTGCCAGAATGGAGGTCTGAGTTTCAGAAAAGATTGGTGAGCAAAGACATTGGTAAAGGTAAAGATGAACAAATATTGATAATAGAGAACCATAATGATGACAATGTTTAGTTTGTGGGGAGGAGATCAAAAAGGCAGATAGTGGACTTAAATTATTTCTACAGTTTTGCAAATACCGTGTCTTGCTGATCAAAAGTAACCAGGCGCACCAGGAGAGAAAGGAATGTGAACAAAAATGAGACAAAAGACAACCGAAGAGCTGTGAGAGTTCTTTGATAACTGGTTACCAGACCTGGACTTTAAAATAACCGTTGAATGCATAGATTAAAAAATGGCATTGAGAATTTCAGCAGACAACTGGAAATGATGTAGAAGAACAAAGTATGAATTCTAGAACGGAAAATATAACTGAAATTAAGACTTGGTAGATGGGTTTAACAGTAATTTAGGCACACCTGAATGGAGAATTAATGAACTGGAACCTTTTCTGTAAAAGGCCATATAGTACATATTTAAAATTTTATGGGCTGTATGCTCTCTGTCACAGTCGTTCACCTCCGCTGTTGTACTGTGAGAGCATCCGCAAATGATATGTAAGCAGTTGTGTTCTAATAGCTCTTCATTCACAACAACAAGCCACGGTCTGGATTTGGGCTATGGTTTCCTGACCTCTGAACTAGAAGATAGTACAGAAGGAAATATCCAAATTTGTGTGAAGAGACAAAGGGTGAGCAGTACAGAAAAGAGGCAACTTTCACAAAGGAAAATTATTTCTGTTTTTTTTTTTAAGATTTTATTTATTTGAGAGACAGAGTGAGGGAGAGAGCACAAGCAGGGAAAGTGACAGAGGGAGAAGCAGACTTCCCACTGAGTGGGGAGCCCAACTCAGAACTCAATCCCAGGACTCTGGGATCATGACCTAAGCCAAAAGCAGATGCTTAATGAACTGAGCCACCCAGGCACCCCTCTAGGTTTTGTTTTGTTTTGTTGTTTTTAAAGATTTTATTTATTTATTGACAGAGAGAGATCACAAGTAGGCAGAGAAGCAGGGAGAGAGAGAGGGGGAAGCAGGCTCCCTGCTGAGCAGAGAGCCCGACTCGGGGCTCAATCCCAGGACCCTGGGACCATGACCTGAGTGGAAGGCAGAGACTTTAACCCACTGAGCCACCCCGGGGCCCCCAGGTTGTTGTTGTTGTTGTTTTACTATGATGTATTTTGACTTTTTGGCCAGAATGACTATTTTTATGAGAAAAGAAACTGTTGTTTTTCCGCTTTCAGACTGTGCATGGGATTTTGGAGAAGAGCAACGTTTGCAAAGATTTGACAGTAAAGTATGATTCAAGACTTCGAGAAAGAGTAAGTAACTTAATTACATATTTTTCTTCACCATGAGTTATCAGCAAATCACCTCAGTTTATCTGATGCATTCTTTTTTTTTTTTTTTTTAAAGATTTTATTTATTGACTTGACAGAGAGACAACGAGAGAGGGAACACAAGCAGGGGGAGTGGGAGAGGGAGGAACAGGCTTCCCGCTGAACAGGGAGCCTGATGCAGGACTCGATTCCAAGACCCTGAGATCATGACTTGAGCCAAAGGCAGATGTTTAATGACTGAGCCACCCAGGAGCCCCTATGTGATACATTCATTTTTGTTTTTGTTTTTGTTCTTTTAAAAGATTTTATTTATTTATTAGAGAGAGAGAGAATGAGAGAGAGAGAGCATGAGAGGAGGGAGGGTCAGAGGGAGAAACAGACTCCCTGCCAAACAGGGAGCCTGATGCGGGACTTGATCCTGGGACTCCAAGATCATGACCTGAGCTGAAGGCAGTTCCTTAACCAACTGAGCCACCCAGGCGCCCTATCTGATGCCTTCTTGTGAGGGATGTGGAACCAGCTAACACATGTTAAGAACCTGCTGTGTGACCGTGGCTGTTACATATGCTCATACATAGTATCTTATGTAATTATTGAATTTGTGTAAGGCAGGTGTCCTACATTGTAAAAGCAACATCTGTTCATGAGAACTAGTGCAGGAGAATTGAATGTAAAAGTGCAAAGTTCTCATCTCAGCCTCCCTATCGTACTTCCTGAGTTTAAGCTTCAATAGACTCTATTATGCCCATTTTATATATATTAGAAATGAATCTTGATGAAATGGTGATCTAGCTAAAGCCACACCTCAGTTGCAGATCTGCAATTTGACCCCACGTCTCCTCCTAGAGTGGCAGTGTTTGCTCCAGTGCAGGCCTGTAAGCAGGCTGATGTCCCTGGCAGCCCTGTGATTTCTCCAGTACCTGGGGAGGAACATCGAATGGCTGGGACATCTCTAAAGACTTGCTTTTCATAACTTGCATGCGTTCTCTGTGCTTGTCCAAAATATACACCACAACTTGCTCAGAGCTGCTGCTCAGAAAGGCTCCCTCTGTGTGTGAGAAGCCATGGCCCAGTGCTAAACCAGCATTGTGAGTTCAGTGGAATGCTGGGCAGGGCCTGTCACCCCCAGTGGGGAGAGTGGGAGCATTGGCTGGGCTGTCTTCTCACTCCGTGCTCTCTTCCTGAGTAGCTCCATCCTCCCCTGTGATCTCAGTGGATGTCCATGTATATATTTACGTTCAGCTGAGATCTCTTGCCTAAGCTCACGTATCAAACTACCTACTTTTTATTTCTGCGTGTGTGCCCTGCGGCTCAGTGGGAAACACCCCCTTGTCTCTCCCCAGTCCCTGCTTTTACCCATTTGTTCAGACCACACGTTCTTGATGTGCACATGCCCCCCACCTGCACATCCTACCATCGTCTTGTCAGTTCTGCTGTTGTGTCGTAGTTCCTGAGCGCCCCATCCTTCTGCGCACCCACTGCGGCTGTCCTGTACATTCAGTGTCCTCTGTCTCCTAGCTCCCCCGGAACAGCGATTCTCCCGTCTTCTGACTCGTGCTCGCTCTTCTCATCTGATCTCCGTGCTGCAGCCAGAGTAGTCTGGAAAATGTGGTTGCTGCGCACCTGTGTAGAACAGTTCACTATTTCCATTTTACCTTCAGGAGCCATCCAAGCCCCAGCCTGGCTTATCAGCATGCTGTAGGATACAATCTGTTGCCTCCATCTGCCTCCTTCCTCTTCCCTGTGCTCTGTGCCCAGCCTTAATAATACCAGCGAGCATTCGCACGGTGCTCCCCACACACTGGCCCCGCTCCAGTCCCTGCAGCTTTGTTAATCTTCACAACACCCCCCTGTCGTGAAGACTTAGAAACCTCATTTTTCCAGCTGCAGAAAGCAAGGCACACAGAGGTCAAGTCTGCGCCCAGCATCCTAGAGTTAGTGTGTGGCACAGCTCAGATTGAGACTGAGGCCACCCGGCCCTGGATTCCATGTTCTGCGCTGCTGGTGACAGGCCTCTTGCGGATCTGCTCAGAGTCATCCAAACACCCTGTGCTCTTTCCTCCCTGAACTTCTGAATCTGTACTCTACTTCCACCTGGGATACGTGCTCTCCAAACCTGGCCAACTTCTGTTCACCCCAAGGCTTCGACCTGCTGCCGCCCCACAAATGCACATTAGCTATCTCTGCTGTGTGTGTCCATGTCTGGTAGTTCCTTCCATTATGGCACTGTTCCCTTACTACTCTAAGTTAGTACCCCACACACTGCAGTCTCAGCAAGGGTGGGGAGCTGCGTGTCCCTCCGGGTCTCTTCACTGCTCTCGCCTCATTGCCTGATGTGTTCCAGCACACAGTATCTAATGAATGCATGTTTCTATTCTTAAAAAAACAAACCAAGTAACGATGTTTAGTGTTCTCCTTTATAATACAGGTTGTTCCGGTTATAGGTGAGGATGTGAGAATTTGAGCTTGGGAATTGGAAGAGCACCTGACAACTGTGCATATGGTCTTATAAAAAAAAACATTTAGTTGTAGGACTTCTGTCTGATGGCGATGTTAGAATTTTGGGGCACCATCAGTGTAAACCGTAACAAGTGATTTGTCTCAATATTTTATTAAATATTTTATTATGCAAGTAATCTGTTATCATTGTAGGGAATTAAAAGTAAGAACAGTTTGGGGAAAAAATACAGCTAAAAATTTCTACCCTGCACAAATAACTGAACATTTTGGTGTGTGTGCTCTTGATTTTTTTTCATGTTTGTCTGTCAGTCTATCTGATTGTTTACGCATTTTTCTAAGTGTACCCCTACTAGATGTGTTTTTTTTGTTATTTGTTAGTTGTTTATTTATCAAGACAAACTATTCCATAACCCAATATTCGTGCTTCATAGTTCAGGAACACAGGTCAGTGACAAACTTCAATTGACTCAACCCAAAGAAATTCTTTACATTCCAAATCACTTTGCACTCTGAAAGATACCAGCCCTCCTCATCTCCTCAAAATCTTTCACGGAATCGTAATTTCTGTAGAAATCTGCGTATGCCTTTTTTCTTGGTTCGGCCACAGCAAACTTCTAGAAAGTTGCAATCCCCATGGATACAACAACGTGAAATCGCAGACGCTTGGCCAGAAGGCCTCGCATCTGAGGTTCCGTCAAAGCCCTGGAAGCCATGGTAGTTACTCTCCTCTACGCCAGCCTCAAACCTAACGCCCTTCCTACCTGATCACTATATGTGTTTTTAAAAAAGATTTATTTATTTAACTTAGAGAGAGGGGGGAGCAAGCACAACTTGGGGGAGAGGAAGAGAATCTCAAGCAGTCTGCTCTCCAGTGAGTGGGGAACCTGACACGGGGCTCAGATCATGACCCTGAGATCACGACCTGAGCTGAAATCAAGAGTCAGACGCCCAACTGACTAAGCCATCTAGGTGCTCCTCTATGTGTTGTTTTTTAACTAGTTTTTCTCCCTGCGTATTTCAGTGCTAATAAATGCACATGGATATGATCACCTAATTAGTGACTACATTATTCCAATATATGGATCTTGCATAGCTACTACTGGTGGACTCCTGGGTTGTGATTAGATTTTGCACTGATATAAATAATGTTAAAATAAACCTTCTTTGCAGTTCTTTATACACACACCTAATACATTTCCTAGAAGTGGAATTGTTGAGTTTGTGCTTTTTTTTTAAAGCCTTTTATACATATTGCTAAATTTCCCTCTAGAAAAGCTGTGCCAGTTTATACTTCCATGAATGATGTAGGAGAAAGTTTTTCTCACATAGACACTAGCAATTGGTAGTCTCTTCGGTCTTCTAATTTAATAGTTTCTGAAAGATGCCATTTTAATTTCTACATTATAGATTCCTGGTGAGGTAGATTTCCTATTTCTTGGTCACTTGTATTTCTTCAGTGACTTCTGCGTCCCTGGCTGTGGCTCAGTCTTTATGAATCTAAAGAGCTAACAAGCTTTGAAAACACACAGATCTGGGTTTGAATTTCAGCTCCACTGTATTGGCTGTGGGAATGCTGGCAAGTTGTTTAACCTCTCTGAAACTCCGCTTTCCCAATTATGAATATGGAGCTGAAGATACCCATCTCATTGTGCCATTGTTAGGATCAAATGAGAGAGTACGGGTACTGCGTGTGGATAGGAGGTGGCTGACTGAACCATGGTGCACTTCGCGTGTTAATCTCTAGCCCTGGAGTCTGTGCAAGTCTCTGTATTTGCCCAACAAAGCCCCACTGACTCCTTGAGTGTGCTGTTCCGTACAACCCATCTGGCTACGGTGGACAATTTAAGGTGTCACCTGTCTTCTTTAGGGCTTGCAGCCTCTATGGAGCATGTTCTCATGATCAGTTTGAAAGATAATGAAGTGGAAGGAAACCAAGCTTTTTGCCACAATGATTGTTCCAAGTTTGTTGCAAGTGTGTACGTAATCGTTGTATCGCAAATTCACTTGAGGCACTTTTGTCTGTTGGACCATTGCAGAAATACGGGGTTGCAGAAGGCAGGGCCCTAAGTGAGCTAAGGGCCATGGCCAAAGCAGCCGGGGAAGAATGCCCTATGTTCACACCACCTGGAGGAGAGACCTTAGACCAGGTACGTAGCCCTGGGGCAACTTGCCACATGGATGAACTTGCCAACATCAAAGTAGCTAAAATTGGGTTTCTTTTGTAAATGAAATATCTCTAAATCTTAGCTAAGCTGTTTGAACATTATTTGGTTCCTAAAACAACTCTGTGTCATGTTTTTGTTTTTTCCTTTTTAAGCTGTCTTTCTTATTTACTGTTAAGTTGACAGTCATTGCCAACACCAGACTTAAAGGACATGTGTTATTAGATGGTACTTGAAGAAAAGGCTTTGAATCTGCAGCAATACCTTCAGCAGTGGTAGTAGTAGGCAGGAGAGCAGTGGGTGCTGTTCAAGGAGAGTGGTAGGCAAAACACTCGAGGCAAAATAATTCAAGACTCACAATCTTCAAGCCTCTCCCTCCTGCATCTTTAGCTCTGTAAGTGACCCCATCACCGTGCTTGCCTTTCTTGGGAGTGTCCTGCTTTTGACTTGCATTATTGGGAATTGCTTCCTCTAATTTTTATTTTCACAATTTTCTTGGAAGGACTTTCTGTTAGTTTAGTAAAGGCAAGACATTTTGTCCTTGGTGGTTGCTCTAACCGAACTGATGTGCTCTAGATGCAGTTACCTAGTTAACGCTTCGATGGGCTTCTTTTTTAGTTGTAAGTCGCCCTAACTAGATTGTAAATGCTTCAAAGTGAGGAATTAGAAATCGTGTCTTGTTGTGCCCCAGTGTGCCTCCATCATTCTAGAAGTTTGGTAGGCATTTACTGGTGATCGGATGACTAGAAACAGAATCTAATCTGCTTCTGTAATCCTTCTGTTTGACCTATTAGAAAAATCCAGTCAGTCGTGTTTTATGTTTGTGTTTTAAGACAGTCATTAATGCCACTTTATTTTAATTTCTTGTAGGTAAAAATGCGTGGAAAAGACTTTTTCGATATTCTTTGTCAACTGATCCTGCAAGAAGCAGGTCAGAATGAACAGTTTTCCCAAGGAGCTCCAAGCAACTGTCTGGAAACTTCTCTGGCAGAGATATTTCCTTTAGGAAAAACCTGTGCCTCTGAATCTAATTCAGACAGTGACGCACCAGGATTAGTCGCCAGTGTCTTAGTTGTGAGTCATGGCGCTTACATGAAAAGCCTGTTTAATTATTTTCTGACTGACCTTAAGTGTTCCTTACCCTCTACTCTGAACAAATCCGAACTTATGTCAGTCAGTCCCAACACAGGGATTAGTCTCTTTATTGTAAACTTTGAGAAAGGAAGAGAAGTGAATCCAACAATCCAGTGTGTTTGTATGTACCTACAGGATCATCTGAATGGAGGGACTGAAACTCACTAAAATTTAAATCTACATCAAAATCTAGCAATTTTGAACTTTTGAGGGAGTGCCTTTGGCTTTTTTTGTTTCCATCCTCTGCTAGTGCTGATTTGGAAACAGTTAAAAAGCTATTACAGCAGGTTATAAAGCTTGAATGGAATCATGGCCACAGAGAACACTAATGGAAACCATTTAGGACTGACTTATTTTGTCTTGAGTACACTTGGCATTTTCCAAAGTAATTTTACCACCCTGGTCAGTTACATATCTGGATTGTAAATGAAGCAAGGAATTCAGTATTGCAAATTGAGGGATACATGATCTTGTAACTATTTTTTTGCTTTTACTTTATGTTGTTATTTTTCTTTTATATCTGAAAAATCTAGCCTGTTCTATTGGCTCTTGGTAAGATACTGTATGCTTTTTACTATATCACCCAGTGCTTAAAAGAAGGAACTATTTATAATTCCCATTGCATATTTATAATAAGAACATACTGTATTTTAAATGTCCTTTAAATGAAAAATTTTTAACCATCCTCTGTTTTGTATAAAACAAAACGACACTGAAATTTTTAATATAGAAATCAACTGTTAGAATTTTTTACTATGGAGGGTTTGAAATATGGATGAATGGAGATCATGGTTGCAGACTGGTCTGGTGAGAAAGAAGAGAAAACATCATTTGACTAAGAAACATTGAAGAAGAAATCTCTGAGCAAAAGAAGATAAAAGAGCAGCTCTTTCTCAACCAATTTATAGGCTGAAGAATTTAGTCTGGGGAAGGCTGATGAGAATCAGTGGTTACTAGCGAACTACACAGTAACCTCAGAAGGAAGGGGGATGCTTCCTTGGAAAGAATGTTGCTCCGGTAACCCCAGCTGTGGGTTTTTGTGGGGGGTGAAATGCTTCCTTTGTCCACCAGATGGCACCAGAGCAAAGGGATTTTGGTTAACTGAATTTTGTACTCAAGATTGGCCCCTCAAAAAATCCTCACCGAAATGAAAATGTTTTCCATGTAGTTTGCTTTTAAGTTATCATGCTGATGAATGCTGTGAGTCTCACTTTACAAGGGTATTAATACTAAAGTTTGTTGGTGAAGGCCAAAATCACACGTAGTCGAAATTTACCGTGGACAGCCTGTAAGTCCTATGTGAAGTTCAGTATTAACACTGTTCTCGGTGGCTCCATCCCTGCCCTTCTGCCAGCACTGGAAGAGTGCACGTGGCTGGGCACTGGAGGGAGGAGTCCGCAAGTGAGAAACTTGAAAAGGGAATCGAAAAGGATGAATAATAATAAATGTCTGCATTCTCACCATCCAGAAATAATAACTTCCCCCTTCTTCCTTTTTTTTTTTTAAAGAAATTAACACAGTGAGGTGTAAGTGAGATTCCTTTAACTAGTCCCCGCAGTGCCATGCCCTCTTGTACTCCGCAGAGACCACCAGGGTGCGGTGCGTCTGTGTGTCCATTCATCTGTTCCCGACCATTTACCTGGATCCTAAGGAAACGGTATTGCTTCAGTGTTTTTTCAAATGTACATAAATATCATCAAATCTGTATTCTGTATGTTCACGTACTATATCATGGGGCTCTATCTATGTTGATATGTATGGATGTACTTAGTATCACTGCATTCTATTAAATACACGTGGCACATTTTGTTCATTTGGTCTCCTGTAGTGGACATTTGTGTATATTCAGTATTTTCTTTCAGGGAACAGCCTTCTGCCTCTCTCTTGGTACAGTAGCATAAGAAATGTGCATCTCCAGTTTGATAAGAGTCAAACGGGTCTTAAGAGTCGCCGACCTGGTTTTCCGTCTCACTGGCAATATTCGGAAGTTCCTATTTTTTACATTTCTGTCACACTTGATGCTGTCTGATGAAATTCTACGAATCTGATGAGTGAAAAGTATAATGTCATTGCTTTAATGAGCTTGTACATGATTCCTAACGAGTCTGGGCATTTTTTCCATGTGTATTGACAGGATCCCCTCACTGGTGATCACTGGTGTATGATCTTTGCCTGGTTTTACTGTTGGACTCTGGCTTTTTCTTAGTCAGCTGCAGAGTAATGTGGCAAATATCTTCCAGTTTACTTACCTTTTACATGATGTTTATTAAGCATTTTTTTAAATGTTAAGTGTCTTTTGTTATTAAGTCAGATCATTGTATTGTGTCTATTATTGTATTCTACTAGGAGGTCATAGAGTGGCTTCCAACTTTCTTATATTTTTAAAGGATTTTAAAGGATTTTTTGAATGCCAGATCTTCAGATTATCTAGAGATTATTTTTCTATGATATATGGTAAGAATTCAAAATTTATATATTTTTTCCTTGTAGTAAAAAAGTTACCCAACATCATTATTAGGAGCTGGCCAAGTGATTTGTGATTCTACTCTATTCATACCTCCATGGGCCCATATTTGCTGGAGTCAGTGGGCTTGGTTCTGTTTTAGTGAGCTAGGTAGTCCCATAACAATATCATAATTAGTTCCTGTAGCTTTGTAACTTCATATCCTGTAGGGTACATAACTCCTCTTGTTACATTTTCTTTTTTTTTTTTTTTTAATTCAAGTTTAATTAGTTTCAGGTGTACACATATAATGATCCAACAGTTCTGTGCGTTCCTCAGTGTTCATCATGGTAAGTGTACTCATAATTTCCTGCAACTATTTCCCCTATGCCCCCACCCACTTCCCCTCTGGTAACCTGTTCTGTACATTTACAAGTCTGGTTTTTTGTTTGTCTCTTCTTTCTTTCTTTCTTTCTTTCTTTCTTTCTTTCTTTCTTTCTTTCTTCTTTCTTTTGTTTTGTTTCTTCTATTTTGTTTCTTAAATTTCACATAGGAGTGAAATCATGTGGTATTTGTCTTTGTCTGACTTAGTTCACTTAGCATTATATCCTCTAGGTCCATCCATGTTGTTGCAAATAGCAAGATCTCTTTATTATGGCTGAGTAATATTCCCTTATGTATATATACAACGTCTTCTTTATGCATTCATCTGTTGATGGACACTTGGGTTGCTTCCATGTCTTGGCTATTGTAAATAATGCTGCAGTAAACATATGGGTACATATATCTTTTTGAATTAGTGTTTTCATATTCCTTGGGTAAATACCCAGTGGTGTGATTACTGGATCATATGGTAATTCTATTTTTCATTTTTTGAGTTAGCCCCACACTGTTTTCCACAGTGGCTGCATCAGTTTGCATTCCCACCAACAGGTCACAGAGGTTCCTTTTACTCTGTATCCTTGATAACACTTGTAATTTTTTTTTTTTTAGCCATTCTGATAGATGTGATATCTCATTGTGATTTTGATTTGTATTTTCCTAATGATTGTGATACTGAGCATCTTTTCATCTATCTGTTGGCCGTTTGTATATCTTCTTTGGGAAAATGTCTATTAGGTTTTCTGCCCAATTTTTAATTGGGCTATTTATTTTTTTGGTGTTGGATTATATTAAGGTCTTTCTATATCTTGAATTTTCATGCCTTATCAGATATATCATTTGCAGATATCTTCTCCCAGTCAATAGATTGTTTTGTCGTTCTGTGGATGGTTTTTTTGCTGTGCAAAACTTTTTATTTTGCTATCGTCCCATAGTTTCATTTTGCCGTTGTTTCTCTTGTCTGGGGAGACATATCTAGAAAAATGTTTCCATGGCTGATGTCAGAGAAATTACTGCCTATATTTTCTCCTAGGAGTTTTATGGTTTCATGTCTCACTTAAAGACTTCCGTCCATTTTGGGTTTGTCTCTGTGTGGGGGGTAGGAAAGCAGTCCAGTTTCATTCCTTTGCATGTAGCTATCCAGTTTTCCCGGCACCATTTGTTGAAGACGCTATCTTTTTCCTCTGGCATGTTCTTGCCTCCTTTGTAGATTAATTGACCATATACGGTGTGGGTTGATTTCTGGACCGTATTCTGTTGTACTGATCTCTGTGGCTACTTTTGTGTCATTTTTCTTGTTTCATTTTTGTAGCTATCCAAGCTATTTTTGTGCTCCTTTATTCTTCCGTATACATTTTAGAATCAGTTTCCAGAAAAATTCAGTTGCAGATTTATTTGGAATCCAGTGCATTTGTTAATTTATCTGGTCACTCAATACGTATTTCCCAAGCATGGCACCCACATGTCAGGCTATTATGAGAACTATTAGAACTGTTATCAGAGCTGCAAATATATAGCAGTGAACAAAAAAATAGTCCAAGTCTCCATCCTCTTGGAACCTGTAGTCTATCAAGGAAGACAGGTAAGTAACATCAGCGTGTGATCAGTGAGAGAAATGGAGCAAGGTAAGGCAAATAGAGACGCGAGGGAAGATGCTGCTTTATTTAGGGTTAAGTACAATAGGGCTTTCTAAAGTGTTCTCAGAGTTCTGAAGGGCTAGAGTGAGCTCTGCTGACCTCTGGGAGAAGAGCAACCCAGGTAGGGAGTAGAGAAATGCAGAGACCCTGAGCAGGGATCTTACTTTGCACATTTGACCTGCAGTGGGAGTTGGGAGAGTGGTAGGAGAGGAAGGCCAAAGGGAAGGGGAGGTGGGGTGGCCCTGTGGCCTACACTAAGGATTATGGAGAGCGTTTGTTGATTGATCATTGTCTCATGGGAGCAGTCGGTGGCCCAGGAAAGGTTTGTGGTCAGAGGACTTGAATGCAAGTTCTAGGCCTGGCTCATAGTTTTGTGGCTCATATGGTCTCTTAATACACCTGAGCTTCTGTTTGCTCACACTAAATAGAGAATAGTTCTAGTAACATATGTATGTATGTGTGTGTGTGTGTGTGTGTGTGTGTGTATGTGTGTGTTTTCCTCCTGAAACCTGAGAGTAAGGTGGAGATGTCATGCTCTTTGTGTGTTTCTTAAGAGCAAAGACGTTCTCATATAAAGCCAGAGAATAAATACCAAAACTAGGGAATTTGATATTGGTACAATCTATTATCTAATCCACAGACCATATCTAATGTTTCTAATTATTGCACGGATGTGCCTTATGGCTGATTTTTCCCCATTCTAGCATCCAGCCTAGGACTGCTGCGTTTAATTGCCAGGTCTCTTCCTTCTCCTCTGATGTGGAATCATTTCTTCGCCTGTCTTCCTTGACCTTGTTAAAAAAAAGAAATTATGTATGCGTGTGTTTGTTTATTTATTTATTGTTTTTCTCCTGATTCTTCTCATTATTATTAGATTCATGTTATGCTTTTTGTCCGAATTACCCTAGAAAGGTTGTGTCCTTCATGAGTCTCATCGGGAAGTCCATGGTGTATGTCCAAGTCTGTCTGCCACAAAGTTGCTGTTTATGTGGTTCCTTGTTGAGTTTCTGCCCTCTTTTTTTAGTCTCCATTGATTCTTCTTTTTCTAAAGATTTTATTTATTTATTTGACAAAGAGAAAGCACAAGGAGGGGAAGCAGCAGAGGGAGAAGGAGAAGCAGACACTGTGGAGCAGGAAGCCTGATATGGAGCTCGATCCCAGGGATCATGACCTGAGATGAAGTCAGATGTTTAACCAACTAAGCCACCCAGGTGCTCCACTGATTATTTTCTAACTCTGGTTTTACTTCTGTATTTATTAATGGGTATTCTACAGTAGGAAAGAACTTTCCCTCCTTCCCTACCTGTTTATTTATACCACTGTGAACTCAGGGGTATTCAGTGACTGAGAATTCAGTAGTATTGTTATTTTGTGCTCAGATTGTCCCAAATTTGTTCCGTGAGGGCCCTTTCAAGGTGCTTCTTGTGTGCTGTTGGTATATTTCCGTCATACTCTAAGCACTACTTTCCGGCATAATAAGGTGCTCCCAACTTGGATTATTCTTTTACAGCCCCAGTCCTGGGAATTGGCTTTTTCTCCAAAAACCCTGCTTCCTTTTAGTGGAAATGACATTTAGACACCAAGATCTGGATGCCAGGTGTGCCCATTGCTAATTTCAGTCTTTCTTGTTTGTTTGTTGGTGGAGGTGTTCTTTTAAGTTTTTTATTTATTTGTCAGAGAAAGAGGGAGAGAGCACTCACAAGCAAGGAGGAAGGGCGGGGTGGCAGGCAGAGGGAGAAGCATGTTCCCTTCTGAGCAAGGAGCCTGATATGGGGCTCAATCCCAGGACCCTGAGACCGTGACCTGAGCCAAATGCAGACGGTCAACTGACTGAGCCACCCAGTCTTCCTTGTTATTACTGCATTAAATTCCAGTGTGTGAATGTACCATAGTCTATTCTATTGTTGAGCACATAGACCATCTCCAACTTGGAAGCTATTATGAAAATGCTGCTGAAAATACTTTTGTTTTTTTCCAAGTCTTTTGCAGACATATGTTTTCATTCCTCTTGGGTAGCCACCTGGGAGTGCAATTGCTGGGTAACAGAGTAGTTGTGGATGTGTGCTTAGTCTATGAAAAATTTGTCCGACTTTTCTCCAGGGTGGTCATATCATTTTATGCCCACCAATAAAGTATGGCGATTCATATTCTCACCAACATTGGATATCCTAAGTCTTGTTTTAGCCATGATGGTGGATATGTGGTGGTATCTTGTGGAGGTCATAATTTTTACTAATTCTTTTCTAATTTTTACTAATTTTCACTAATGATATAGAGCACTTTTTCACATGCATATAGTCTATTTATGCAGCATTCTTTGCAAAATGTCTTTTTTATTTTTATTTTTTATTTTGATTTTTTTAAAAGACTTTATTTATTTATTTGATAGACAGAGATTACAAGTAGGCAGAGAGGCAGGCAGAGAGAGAGGAGGAAGCAGGCTCCTGGCTGAGCAGAGAGCCCAATGCCGAGCTCGATCCCAGGACCCTGAGACCACGACCTGAGGCGAAGGCAGAGGCTTTAACCCGCTGAGTCACCCAGGCGCCCCACAAAATGTCTTTTTTTTTTTTAAAGATTTTATGTATTTATTTATTTATTTGTTTGTTTGTTTATTTGAGAGAGAGACAGCAAGAGAGAGCATGAGCGAGGAGAAGGTCAGAGGGAGAAGCAGACTCCCCATGCAGCTGGGAGCCTGATGCGGGACTCGATCCCAGGACTCCGGGATCATGACCTGAGCCAAAGGCAGTCGTCCAACCAACTGAGCCACCTAGGTGTCCCCAAAATGTCTATGTATGTACTATGAACACGACATATTCCTTTAGTGTGGGTTGGGCCTCTGCCTTCGGCTCAGGTCATGATCTGAGGGTCCTGGGATCGAGTCCCGCATCAGACTCTCTGCTCAATGGGGAGCCTGCTTCCCTT
The DNA here is from genome assembly GCF_964662115.1 of Mustela nivalis. NCBI lineage: Eukaryota > Metazoa > Chordata > Mammalia > Carnivora > Mustelidae > Mustela > Mustela nivalis. Next base: position 106,093,229 of record NC_139026.1, on the reverse strand, counting down.
CCTCTCTCTCTGCCTGCTTCTCTGCCTACCTGTGATCTCTGTTTATTAAATTAAAAAATAAATAAATAAATAAATAAATAAAGTGTTTCTCAGACATTTCTATCCTTACTGATTTCCCTTTTAAAATATTTTATTTATTTAAGAGAGAGAGAGAGTATAAGCAGGGGAAGCATCAGAGGAAGAGGGAGAAGCCAGCTCCCTGACAAGCAGGGAGCCTGACATGGGGCTTGATCCCAGGGGAGACACTTAACAGACTGAGCCACCCAGCCGTCCCACTATTTATTCTTTCCTTTCCAATCTACTTTAAAGGTTGTTTAATAATTTTTTTCTTTCCAGTTATTGTTCTTTTTCAAGTATGGATTTTTAAAACATTTCCTGAGATTCCTGATCTGTTTATTCTTTGCTGTCATACTTTCCTTTAAAACCTCACATGTATTTATAATAGCTGCTTTAAAGTTCTTGCCTGCTAATTACAACATCTGGGTTGGTTTCTAGGGATTGCATTTTCTCTTGACTTGGGGCCATTTTCCCCTTTTTCTCACAGGATGTGGGTGATACTATGTATGGAGTCTGGTTTATGTCATCTTCCTTTAAATGGCATTGAGTTTGTTCTGAAAGACCGTTAAAGCAGCGGCAGAGCATTGTGGCCTTGTCAGGCATGGTGTGATTCAGGTCTGTTTCAGTTTCAAATTTAGCTTTTGGGGTGTGTCCTCTTAGGGGCCCATTCTAAAGATGTGGCCTTTCAATGTCTCAGTTAAATGTCGATGTGCTCAGTGAGCCCCTTCACCCTGGCCTCGTTGGACCTCTGATAGTTCTCAGCATTTTTATGGCCTCTGGTGTCACTCCCTGCTCATCTCCCAGTTCTGTAGCAGAAGGTCTTTGTAGGGTCTTGCTGAATTTTGCCCTGTGCAGGTGCAACCCAGCCCTTGGCCAGAGGCCTGCAGTGAACGCGCAGACTGTGACGGCTCCCCTCTGCGCAGCTCTCCTTCCAGCGCCCCTGACCCCACGAAGCCAGCTGCTTTCTCAGAGCAGGGCAGTTGCTGCCCCTTTCTGGGCTCCGTCTCCTCCGTGTTTTGAGGACAAGAGAGGTGATCATGGTGACTTGCTGTTTTTCTCCCAAAGATGATAGTCTGGAAACAATTGCCTCATCTATTTTGTTTTCTAGCTGTTTGGGCAGATGGTACCGGTTCTGTCTTATGGCCGGAAGTTAGGCAGTAAGTTAGTTAGGATGTGTGCAAGTTATGCACAAACAGTAAGTATTTATACAAATACGTGTAAGGGCTGTAATGCTATCTTTATCCCACCAGGATTTATAATTGTACAGACAAGATAAAGGTTAGGCTTTAAATACTGGGTGTCCTGCCTATGGTTAGATCTTTGAAGCTTCTAGCAGCCAGATTGCACAATGTATCATAAAAGTGGGATGTACACATTTTTCTTCACTTACCTTCTCCCACTCTCACCCCACTAACTGTGTTGTGTTAAAAAGTTATAAATTTTCCTCTCTTCAGGGAGAACTTTCATGGACAGAGAAAAGAACTCTTCCAGGTCTGTGGAGGGGCAATGTTTATAGGACATCTTTCTCTACAGTGTTTAATTCTCCTTCTGTAATGGAAGGAAGACCTATTTATTCCAAAATGGTTACTTTGGCACAATGGTTTATTTGGGCCAGCAATAAAACAGAATCACTTATCCCTTCTGCCTTTTATTTCAGAAATACTGTGGAGGGATGAACTTTATAAGCAGAGGCGATGTTAAAAAACAAAAACAGGAGAAATTTTAAAACAATAATCTGCCTTTGGAAAGTCTTAACATTTTATGTGATTAAAGAAATAAGGCATTTGATCTTTAGTCCTGTATTTGTCCTGATTCCTGTCCCTCCCCCTTCTCTGTGGTGCAGAGGACTTGGTATTCAGACTCTTGGATGCAGTCAGAAGACAGTCTGGGGTTGTCAGAAGATCATTCCAAGGCAGGTTAAAATAGCAAACATTGCACTAAATTCTTTTCCATTTGTTACGGAAAAAGGCTAGCCGGTGAAAACTAACTGTAGTCTTGAGCTGATGTAAATTTGAATACAAATGTGTATTTGTATATAATTGTGATGTAAAGGCCTCCTGGGCATCTTTGCTTCCTGTGTTTCGGGAGTTGTCAGGTAGAGATTAAAGAACGAATTCTAGGGGCACCAGCTTCAGAAAGAGAAGCGGGTTCATTATCTTGGTGTCCTGCTACAAGGTCTCATAGGGCAGTAACACTGTCTGTGTCCAGTACATCGCAAATGATTCACTCGGACATTGACGTGGTTAACTCTGTGGGTTTTTGCCAAATACAAAATTCTCTCCTTAAAACACTTCTGAACTCGAGTGATCAGAAATTCAGTGTTGATAAAAAATTTTCCTTGCTTTCAGTAATGCTGTCAATCAAAATTGCTGAGTCCATTTATGAATGGCAAAGACTGGCTTTTAAAATTCTGACACTCTATTTGAATTCAGTATTGTGGTCTCTGGATTTTCACAATGCTGCCCTCCCATAATCCCTTTCGTTATCATATTCTGACATGATTTCACCTAGTAATACAGAAAGGAAAAAGCTAACAGAAGCTGAGATAAATTTTATTTTTCGTTCAAACAGAAGAAAGATAAAAGGTGGGGTTACACTTTTATAAATATCTATAAATATTGAGCGATAAGCAAATTTTCCAAATAAATAAATAAATATTGCCACATGCTAAGGAACGTAGGAAATTGTGGGGACTACCCCGGCTCTGCCAAATGAACCCCTAATAAATGGTATTGTGTGTATAAGATTATGACCAGTTTTCTGCCAAAGTCCTTTCCGGGATTTTATGTCTAGGTATCAGTATGGGGGAGCTTCCAAAAGCTTATAGACAGTGTAATATCTCTAACAGGAAATGAAAACTATGGAGAAAATATTTGCCATGCACTGCTATATGGGAGCATACACAGTTTTAGTGTTTCAGAATAGGAACCAGTCCTTAAAGTTCAGTTTAAAACCATCAAATGAAAACAGTTGTCCAATATTTCAGAAGTAAAAAGAACAGATTTGCTTCTCAGGCTGGGTGCATGATGGCAGTGGGAAAAAGCAAGGTGATGCGAAGAAGCTGTTGCTAGATAGCATTCTGCTCTGTGGGTGGCCATCTAACAGAGGTAGGAACATGGGACCCCCTCTTCCCCTCCATAGGAAGACTCTGAGTCAGGTGGTAAGGCTAGGTAGAGGGAGGCTGAGCATCAGGCCCACCTGGCTGGTGCCTCAGCTGTTGGGTAAGTGAGGTTTGGTTTTCACGGGACCAAAAACTGTCTTCATGTAATGCCCCCAGAATTTGCAAGCGGCCAAGACTGGAACATGTCAGCCCAGGAGGGTTTACCTCTGGAGCCAGCACTGGAGAGCGATAAGCAGAGCATAGAGAAGAACTGACAGTGTTGTCTTTGGGTAACTCCTACATTTTGATCCCCTGATTATTGGACTTCTTTTCCCCTGAGTCCTTGATGCCACTTCACTTCCACAGAAAACGGAACCCAAGAGCAATCCCATTGTCATTGCGAGACTCCCTCCCTGTGTCAGTTTGGTAGTTAATCCTGAATGCAATACTACTCAGCTGGGAAGTAGGCTTCATAAATGCCTCAGAGGGGAATTTGAATTTATTTCCATTTAAAAATTTATTTCAAAAAAAAAAAAAAATTCCATTTCCTAGCAGGGGAGATTTTCATGAGCCAATGCCAAAGCTCTTCCCCTGGCCAAATTCACTAAAGGCCAAGACGGGGCCCATAGACAGGGTTATATCACGGTCTGCTTGGGAGCAGGCAGGGTCCTTCTCGTCCCTTCCGCTCTGGCTACATAGAAGGAGAGAGAGCCTGGCAACGGGGGCCCACTCCACAGGGAGGTTGAATTTTCTAGCTTGATTTCTTGCCTCGGTCATCCCAGCGTTCTAGTTCCCTTTTGACGAGCCTACTACCCATCTTTCTGACAGCTCTTCTCCAGAGATGCTCAAGGAAGAGAAAAGCCTTGAGGTTAGGATTTTACCAGTTTGCCCAGGTCAGCTGTTAATGGCCTAGTCAAGGTTGCAGACTCAATGCCAACAGGGTGGGGGCTGGTGCCACAAACGTCAGGAGCAGTTGGAGATGCTGCTGGCGTTGGCTCTTCCCTTCACCTTCGAGGTGGTGATTCACCTTCGAGGTGGTGAGCTCACTAAGCCTGTGTTTGGGTTTTAATGCTGGACTGATGGAAAGGAAAGGCATAGGGAAGAGGAACTGCCCGGGGTGTTGGGGGGATGGGAGGTGGGGGGGTGGGAATCCCTCTCTCCTTCAGGAAGACGAAACTTCTAGTTTTATCTTTCTGGGCTTCAGAGTTTGGACAGTGGCATAGGCGGGGTGGGGAAGGCGGTGAAACTGCCATGACTCAGGCCTTACAGGTACATTCTCGGGGGACCTCCTGGCGCTAACTGCCCGCTCCACCCCCACCTTCCCTTTCCCTGCACTGCGGAGGGCGCGGGTCCCTCTGAAGACAGTTTGGTTTTCTGAAAGGTGGCTGGGAAAGGATTCCTTTCTGGTTTCCCTAGATGAACTTGGGGAAGGGGCGGCACCTGTCCACGCCCATCCCCCCCGCGTGCACGTTCACCCGGTTGCCTCTGAGCACCCCTAACGGGTCGCTGGCCACCACACTGTTGTCCTCGGCGCTCGGGAGCTCCTGGGAGCAGGAGGCCGGGGCCGGGGTCATGCGGGGCCGGGGCTTCAGCACGTTCAGCGGGTCGTGCTCCATGTCCTCGGCGCTGCGCGTGTGCCGCCGCGGCCTGGGGGTGTTGAAGTGGATGAGGGGGATCTCGTTCCTCCGGGACAGGAACTGGGAGTAGGGCGGCGGGTTGGTGCCCGGCAGGAAGGCCCTCTTGGCTTGGCCCAGGCTGACGAGGAAGCGGTGCTGCGGGGAGTGGTACACGTCGTAGCCGTTTTCCAGTGTCCGCTGTCGGAACCTGCAGCTCTCGGGGCTGAAGAGGTGCTGAAAGGGAAGGCGGTGGGGTGAGCGCCCCGCGGACCCTGGGGTGAGCGCCCCGCGGACCCTGGGGTGAGCGCCCCGCGGACCCCGGGCCTCGTGCTCCGCCCCCGGACCGCACCAGCCCCTCAGGGTGGGGGTGCTGGGCCTGGCTTAGCCCTCCCTCCCGGGCTCCATCAGGGGCGGTCCTTAACCCCTCGCTCCCTTCTGCGGGGGAGATCTGGCCTGCGCTTTCCAGCTTTCCAGTTCCCAAGCAGGCAGCACGGCTGGGAACTGCAGGGAGCTGCGGCAGCGTCCCCCACAGCTCCCGAGCCCGGGCCCTCCCGCCCTGCACTCGCTGGCTTGGTTCTGGGCTGGCCACCGCAGGCAGCCCTTTATCCAGCTTGTGGAGGGACGGCCAGCTTCAGTACGACCCGGGCCCTCCCGCCTCTGCCTTTGGCTGGAAGTTGGCTTGGGTCTGTCTCCTTGCCTGGAGAAAGGAGGGAGTATAGGATTTGTAGGGTCAGACATAACAGAGGGTACTCACACTGAGATGATGTCCTTTGGGATTTGACTAGGTTTGAACCCTCACTCTGCCACTAACTAGTACTGGGTTTTACCGAAAGCCTTCTAGGACCCTGCGCATGTTGTTTCCGTTAATCCTCAAACTCCACGGAGTGTTTTTACAGAGGAGGACTATCTATATGCCTAAGTGTGGTCCAGAGAGATTTTAATTGAATGCCTATATTGTTCCACAAAGAGTTGTCTACTTGTGGCCAGATACTGTAGTGGGTGCTGGGACACGGCAGCAAGCCAAGCAGGAAGTCATTGCTGTCATGGTATTTCTAGTGGGTCTGACTGGTGGGAAGAGGTTCCTGAGATGAGCAGTCCTCCTACTGTATGACCTCAAAATCCTTTGGAATATGCCTGCAACCTGTGATTTGGGAAATCCTATGCTTACCAATCTGAATGACCAGCGACCACAGTTAAGGCAGAGATCATTCATGAGAAGTCTTCATTTTTTTTCCTTTTTTTTTTTTTAACGATTTTATTTGTTTATTTGACAAGAGAGAGAGGGAATGAGCACAGCAGGAGTGTGGTGGCAGGCAGAGGGAGAGGGAGAAGCAGACTCCCTGCTGAACAAGGAACCAGATGAGGGACTCGATCCCAGGACTCTGGGATTATGATCTGAGCCAAAGGCACGTCCCCGACTAACTGAGCCACCCAGGTGCCCCCATGACAGATCTTTAACTGGAGGGAGATCCCAATTTACTTCTTCCAGGTGAGGAAACTGATGTGGAGAAAAGTGAGGGAACCAGCCTGAGGTCAAGAAGGTGTAGTAAAAGAATCAGGAAGACACGCATAGCTTCTCACTAGAGGACCCACGTATAAGGTGCTGTGTAGATGCATAGATGGGTGCCCGTAGGCGATCAGACTCGAGGCTAAGAGAACCAGAACTCCAGAACCAGACTAGCTGGGGTTCAAGCCCCAGCTGCATAAACCTGAACATCTACTACTTAGATCGACTAAATCACCCCGTAAAAACATCACCAAGCACTGCCAGTGGAATCTTTCTAAGATTTTATGTTCTGGGGAAGAAACGGATTATCTTTAAATGGTGGCCAGCCCAAAAAAGAAACTCACGGATCCAAAGATGTTGCCTCGGAAGTCCATACACAGGTACCGCCTGCTCATCACACCTGTGATCACCACAAAGCCGGCATCCTCTGATCTGATCATCAGGGCGCCTACGGAGGAAATCATCGAGGTCAAAACCTGGCTGCATGTCCCATTCCTAACTTTGAGCCCTTCCTGAAAACGCACCTGCCTGAAACCTTCCTGGGTGGATTCTCAGAGTGCTGATTTCACTTCACCCTCCCTTGTCCTTACTTGTTCAGCTTCATTTCTTCTGATTCCCCCCTTGCAAACCCCCACACCCCCCAACCCCCATGTGCCCCTACTTCCACCTCATGTCTGTACGGAGCACTCTGAACTCCCAGCATTCTCTCCTCCGTGCCGGACACATGTTTCCCTCTCCCCTGTTCTGTCTCTACTTCCCCCATTGCCCGGCTAATGCCTCTTCATGTCTGAGGCCGTCATCATGCTCTCACAAGCCTTCTGGGCTTTTGGGATTTTTAAATTGACACCGAGATGTCCTTCGAGGATCCGGCTTGTAAATAAAGCCTGACGTTCACTGAGTGATCTGCACGGTAGTCCGTGATCCCTCACCCACAACCCGTTATGAACCCAGAACTGCGAGAGAATTGATCTCCCCCTCCCTTCTCTGCTTATTGAAGTCTCTCATCCTTCCAGGCCAGGCTCAGATGTCACTTGCTATGAAGAGTTTCCTAATCTCCCTATTCAGAATGAATGCCCTCACCTGCATTACAGAGTGTATGTCACTCACCTGATCTTGACCAAGTTCAGGTTATCTAGGGCCTCCCCTAGAGTGAGCTCCCTGGGAGGAGAGGGCTTATTTCTCTGTGTCTATTAGATACTACAGATGCACAGAATTTCTTCTTGGATCTTTACTGCTACTCTCTGTCCTCTTCTTGCTTGGCGGTGTCCACTCCAGGGCAGTCCCTCATGGTCTTTCAGTGTCCCCACTCAACAAACAGTCTCCAACAAGGGCCTAAACCCCACACATACCGCCCACACTTTAAATAATCAGTAACTGCCTGCCCTCACGTAATTGTAACAATTGCAATGAGTTGTACCAAGGACCAGTTAAAGTCTAAAGCTGTTTTGTGGCAAGACTATCATTCAGCAAGAGTTCCACCCCAAAGGCTGCTTAATTACCTGACATTTTCTGCTAAAAATCATTTAAGTCTTTAAAGTCACTTGCATTTACTTACCACAGAATTTCCATATGCATCTCCTTTAGCCTCACAACCCCCCGGCAGCTGTTCGAACTTCTATTTTAGAAATATAGTATGGAGAGGTTGAAAATGCCCAGGATCTGTGCTCAGGAAGTGGGATGACTTACACCTGGGTCTCCCCCCTTTCCCTGAGTAGGCTCAACTCTGAGGAGAGTAGCAGACAATACTTAGACACCAGCTGAGGATAGAGCTTCCTTTGGACTAAAATTGGAATGATTTGGGACAGAGGGAATGAGGGCGGGAGCAAGCCCAGAAAGACAAGAAAGCAAGAAGACCAAGGAGAAACATTAATTTGTTCCCATGTTTGGCTACGGGTCAGCCTTGAGGGACGCTTCTGGAAGTGGGGTGGAGTATAGGAGGTGCAGAGGTTATTTAAATTGCCCCATGATGAGGTCTGCCTACGGCTCTCAAATATATGGCTAATCCTAGGACAAACTCTGAGAGAAACAAAGAAATGTGTAAAAATAAGTTTCTGTCCTGATGAATTTTCAGCCTAACTGGGAAAAAATTACACATAGTCACTGGTTTTGAGTGGTTGCACTTAGGTACTTTACAGATTTTAAATTCTCCAAACAACTGTGATCTGGTTAGTCTTACTAGTATTAACATGGGTGGCAGCAGCATCCCCATTTATGTGCAGAGGGAACAAGGACAGGATTTAAAGTCAGGACAGCCACTCGAACATCCTCTTCCTACAACCCAGCGATCACCTCCCACAGAAACCATCCCCAGCCCGAGGAGACAAAACCTAGTGCCAAGATCCGTGGCGCAACCCGTGAGAATCCCAAGTCACACTGCCCCTGAGAGGGTCAGGGAAGGGGCACTGAGCCAGGAACCAGGGCACGTGGATTCTGGTCCCAGTTATGCCACTTTCTAACTCAGTAGCCTTGGACAAGTCATTGTTCCAGCCTCGGGTTCCTCAGCTGCGTAAAGAGGGTGATAGTAACTGGCCTGCCGACTTTACAGGGTTCTGATCAGAAATGAACGCAATGGTGGTTGGAAAAGTGACTTTTTTCAAGGAACACGGAGCAAATGGAAGGCATTAGGTAGCACGCGCTGGCCTGCCACTTACGGCAAGCACAGACTTCAGCAGCCACGCGGGCCTGGTGCTCAGGGTCAGCGTGGGCCCTGTGCGAGCCATGTGAGCTCCTGGGCTCTGGGGGCAGTCCCAGTAGCAAACAGCCTGGAGGGGAAACTTGAGCAGCTGCTACAGATGATGCACAGTCTTGAGTCAAACCAATAGGAACCAATGAGAAAGTGCAGAAAAGGGAAGAGACAGGTGGCCTTCCCTTCGCCTGTGCAGAAGGCGTGTTTCCACAGGCCGCGGAGGTTCTAGGGCAGAATCTGGCAGAAGGAAGGCACGACAACCTGTTGCAGCCAGGTGGGCCTAATGGACTGGCCTGTGATCCCAAAAGAAGCATGGGGTTGGGGTCAAGGTGTCCTCTAGGTGACCTTAGCCAGTGTAGTTCCTTAACCTTTGTTTTTCAGAGGTACTGGGATTATTGACCTCGTTTGGTCATCTTGAGGGTGTAACGAGATAATATTTTTCTCCACAATAAAAACACTTTCTAAAATGTTAGTAATTTTATTATTGCCACTTGCCTCCACTCTGCTCTAGAAGTGGGAAATTATTGGAGCACCTGGGTGGCTCAGTTGGTTGACCGTCCAGCTCTTGATTTGGGTTCAGGTCATGATCTCAGGATCCTGGGATTTGTGCCCAGCAGGGACTCTGCTTGAGGATTCTCTCCCTTTCCCTCTTCTTCTGCTCCTCCCCTTATGCTCTCTCTCTATCAAATAAATAATAAATCTTTAAAAAAAAAAATAGTAGGGGCGCCTGGGTGGCTCAGTGGGTTAAAGCCTCTGCCTTCGACTCAGGTCATGATCCCAGGGTCCTGGGATGGAGCCCCGCATCGGGCTCTCTGCTCAGCAGGGAGCCTGCTTCCCCCTCTCTCTCTGTCTGCCTCTCTGACTACTTGTGATCTCTGTCTGTCCAATAAATAAATAAAATCTTAAAAAAAAAAAAAAAGAATTTACCAAAAAAAAAAAAAAAAATAGACAATGATTGGCTCTGTTCTATTCTCATGCTGGTAAATGATGATGGTGGATGTAAAGTGCTTCGAGCTCCTGGAAAGAAAGATACTATTTTGCAAGATTAAAGAGCCCCAGGATAATTCAGCTTCAAGTAGAGAGAGCACCAGTGGGGAAAATGGAAGAAGGAAAAATATCAGGATCTTGGACATGGTATTAACCACAGGTAATAGGCATCTCTTCTGCTGTTTTCAATGAAACGGGGATGGTGGGGAGTGGGCGGGTGGCCTTCTTCATAGCAGGATCAGAGACACAGATATCAGAGAGGCTCTCTGACTTCAGTGCTGTGAGCCCCAAAGGAGGTTATAGAATCTTACGGGCAGGTAATTTCACAACGACTGACAACCCAAAGATGGGTTGGGCACTCAGCTATTAATCAAGAATTGCCTAAAGCACAATGATCAAATGAACCATATTTCACCAGCAAGGTATAATTAATTAGGAGGAATAAAACACCACACACCCTCCATCAGTGTGAGCATATCCTCCACCAGTCTGTGAATGACTTGTGCTACTTATCTGCACGCCTCAGTGTTTCCTTTTTCCGTTTTAGCTAACTTTTGACCTTTGTATATACATTTATTTGGGTAATGACACAATGACTGATTTGAATAGTATTAAGGTTTATGTAAAGTAGGACGAGTAAGTCTCCTTCCCCCCAGCAAGACCCCCCAACCCGAGTTGCCCTCTGCTGGTTTGTGTTGATTTCTAGAGACATAATGCTTGGCTGTTGTCTACATCTGACAAAATAAAATCATTCCTAACCAAAAAAAAAAAAAAAAAAAAAAGGTCTGAAATAATTTCCCTTCATTTTGCTTCTTCTCAATCACTTTAATTCACTCCCCACTGGAATGAGTGCCTCCTCTGAGCCAGATGCCAGTAGATATTTGAGGAAAGAGTTCTCCAGCTCTGGCTGCTGGCTGAAGGCAGAGCACTCACACTGTTCCACACACAGCTCACCAGAGCCGTCTCACACTCTCTCCATCATGCTCAAGGACGGGTCTTTGAGGGTTTCTTTCAGTAAAAGCTTTTGTTAAATATCTCTTGAATAAAATGAGCAACACTTTGTATGCACCAAGTGTATCCAGATTTAGTGCAGATTTTTCTCATTCAACTCCAACCTGGTTTCCGAAATGTTGTCTCCCGAACCCTACCGCATCCCCTGGAGTTCTGGAAAGTGCCTGGTACTTGCTGAGAACTTTGCTCCCTCCTCTTATCTCCCGTCATCATCCATTGAGCACTTGAAGAGGTAGGCACAGCTGGCTTTCCCTGCGGATGTATCTTCCTACAGTTTTAGGGACCTTTGATTCCACACAGCAAGGTCACAGAAAATTATCAATTAATTCAGTACAACAATAAGGGCAAATCATTATTCCCATAAGAAGCTTCCTTTAATGAAACAGAGACTGTGATTACTCTGTCATTCCTTCCATTTGCTCTAGGTTGAATCAGCTTGCATTCTTCTGTACCCTTGGCGTAACTTTGACCCATTGTTCTGAAGTAGAAGACCTTGTCTTTTTCCATACTTATCCCCCTCTTACCACAGAATCCCGTATGTAGGTGCTTACGAAGGTGCCCTCATTTGAATCGCAGCTAACTGATCAGCTGTGGACTGTGATCCAGCTTGTCGCAAACCTAAACCTTAAAATCATTCGGTGGCCTCATGTTGCCAAGCAATTCCCAACTAGCTCAATCTGCCACTGAGTGGAAATTTCAGCTCCACAGAGAGGAATCACCAACCGATAGCAAACTGGGTACCTCTGAAGCCCCCAGGAAACATGCTGGGAGCATGGATGCATGGACGTTCATGGGCTTGGTCAGACCCATCAAGACAACACACCTGGACAGTCTGTCTTTAGTACATCTTTCCTGGGAAGTTTTATCAGACCAGAATATTGGAAACTCAGAGCTGGAAAGAGCCCCTGAATTCATCTATCCCAATCCTAGGTCTGATACAGGAATCTTCTCTGTAACCTCCATTGTTAGCCCTGTCCAAAGTTTATGAGCCAAACTCAGTGTCAATGACCTATCTGGTTTTTCCCCCTCTCAGCTTCCTTGCCTTTCTTTCTGTACATTTTTGGACTCTTTGGATAGGACAAAGTGAGAGTGGCTGCTATTGTGGGAAGAGGGATTATAGTTAAGACAAATTAATCGTGTTGGAAGAAACAAGTAAATGCTAATTAAGAATCTTTTCCCCGGGGCTAAGCACATATGTGTGCGCGTGCACGCGTGCGTACACACACACACACACACACACACACACAATTGGATTCCAGGCAAGAAGCTAGGAGGCTGGAGTAGCACTCTGGTCTAGCCCAAGGCCTCCCCAGATCCCTTGGAGGTGGGTGGATGGAGGAGCTCTCCATCCTTCCCGGCTGGAAAAAAGCCCCTACTGCCCCTACTCACTGTAGATGGTCTGGTGGGGTGTGCCATCCACACGGCCATCCTTGTGGATCTGCAGGTGGTAGCTGTTCCTGGCAGTGGCCGTGTACAGGTGGGTCAGGCCACCCCAGCTGGAGCCGAGCAGCGGGGAGGCGTTGGGATAGCCTCTGACTACCCAGCACAGGACAGAGACCAGGAGTCCAAGGCGGGTCACTGACATTGCTCTGAATGGCTGGCTGGAGTTTGAAACCTGACACTGCCTGTGCCTGCCAGGCCTTTTCCTCCTCTTCTTTGTGGGTATCTGGCCTGCGGATCCTAGCTAGATTCCCTCCTTTTTTCCCTCGGACTTTTAAAGGGTAGCCGTGTGACATCAAACAGGAAAAACTGTACTGTCCACATCCTCTGTGTTGTAACCAGCCCATTGGAAGAGAACGCAGAGCCCTCCAAGGTTCACGGAAGGCACGTCGTTATACGCACGCACACACACACACACACACACACAGACACACACACACCCCTCAATTTCATGCCAGCGCTCCAAAAAGTGAATGATGTGTGGGCAAAAGTTATCTACGATTCTGGGTTGTCTGTTGACCTGTCCCACTTCCACCAGGAAATGTGAAGGGAGCCAGCAGTTCTGGAAAAAAAAAAAACAAAAAACCCAGCTTCAGTCCTGCAGTCGACAGACTCCTGTGCAATTAATCTCTCATTGAGTCTACTCATTTTGGTTTTCTCCATCCTTTTAATTCTGATCAGCAACTGTGTATCCGGTGCTTTCTCTGTGCACAGCACCAGGTGGGTGTCTTGAAGGTACAGAAATAATACAGGACACCATCAGGCAGAGAGCACCCTCTGAGATCCTTCTTCATGAAGATACAGGAACTGCAAACAGAGTCCAAAAGCCCAAGTTGTCACCTTGGGAAGATTTCAAAATAGGAAGAAAGGAAACCAAAGCTTGAGGTCACTGCTGCTCTATGAAATTCTGAGGTTTGAGTTCTCAGTTTTCCTAGTTCGGACTGTGTAAGGGCAACTAAACTGGTATTATGGTCTCTTTAACTGTATGTAGAGTAATTCAGAGACTTCATGGAAATGGGAAGGCTGGTGGCTGAGAACCTGGGAAGGTCCCAGGGGCAGAGCAGCAGGCCAGGGTGTCTCACAGTTAGTGTCTCCTGGGTGGCTGGCTCCTGGGGCTGGACACTTCCTTGCAGACCCTGCTTACAGGTGTGCACTCCGGGAAGCTACACTTGATGGGGCGGGGGGAGTGCCGTGCCTACAGTCCAATGGGGAGCAACTATTGCAACGCATGCCAGGAAAACACATACACGAGGATACTGCTCCTCTTCTAATTTTCCGCTCACTGAGTGCATGCAGGCATCAGGCTAGACGTCACGGTTGCCAGAAGAGAGAGCTAGGTGATCTCTGCTTCAATGAGGTCATGAGCTAACAGAGGAGGCAGAAACCATAATTTTTGCACAAAGCACAATGGAATGTACAATCATACGGGTGCAGACAAGAGGTGCCGTTTGTTATTCTATATTTGTGCAGGTTTTTAATGGCTTAGAAAACATTTTAAAATGCTAATTTTTACATCTACCAGCTCATCTGAATCTCACTGCAACCCTGTGAGACAGTCCCACTAGACATTACCAATATTTTGATTTTATATACGAAGAAATGGCAATCGTGGATTCATATGTCCAAAGTCACAAAGCAGTTAAGTGGGAGAGCTAGGATAGAATCTCCTGGTTCCCTAGGTTGCTTCTCCAGTAATAATCACAATGACAACTTAACACTTACTGAGAGCTTACTAAGTGCTTTCCTTGTAGTAACTCATGTCATCATCATAATAACCCTTTGAGGAGATGCTGCTACCTCCTTTACACAGATGAGGAAACAGATGCCCATGGTTTAAGTACTGTGCCCCCAAGATGTACAGCCAATATGTGGACTGACATTGGATTTGAATTTGGACAGTCCAGCCCCAGACCGCCTAATGACTTGGCTAGATGTGTAAACCCATACAAGATGTTAGGGCAAAAGGGCCTGGACCCAGGAACTCAGTAAGGGAGTGCAAGTAGCACCAAGGCATCGTAGTGTCCAGTGTTTCTCTAGCAAACACAGGCCTTTGCCCAGGTAGTGCCTCTAAGATATGGGGTGCTGCCTTCCCAGGTTAGGTAGATTATCTAGGACTTACAAGACAGTCTTCTTTAATAATGATCATAGAATGACCCATAAATATAGTACCATATCTTAGCATTCAGAATTGAAATACAAATCATTCAGGAACATTTGCCCGTGGTGAACTCCACATTTCCTTTTCTGGTCGCAAATGTAGGGATGGGAAGTACTGTGAAACAATCAGTGGGTATCAAGAAACTTCCCTGTGCAAAAGAGAAAGGAGGAAGGAGTTCCAGGAATGTTTGCAGAACAAACATCCTTGAAGGCCTTTACTATAACTGAGCAGAAGAAAACCTTGTTTAGTACAAAGCATTGTGTGAAAAGAACTAAATTCCTAGATATGTAAGACATGCTAACAGTAGGGTGCCTGGGTGGCTCAGTCTGTTGAACGTCTGCCTTTGGCTCAGGTCATGATCTCAGGGTCCTGGGATCGAGTCCTTTATCGGGGCCGTCCCTTCTTAGCAGGAAGTCTGCTTCTCCCTCTCCCTCTGCCTCTCCCCGCTGCTTCTTCTCTCTCAAATGTATAAATAAAATCTTTTAAAAATGAAAATATTAATGACATTCAGAAGAGGATGAGAGCACAAAGGGTGGACACTGTGGTCAAAAAGGGCTTTGAGGGAAGCGGGACTTGAGGGGGCCTTGTAGGATGGACAGAGAATGGCACTTCCTAGCACCTGCCCGAGCGCAGTGGGAAGGCAAAGCAGGTGTCTCGGGAAGTACGTGGTTACTGTTCCTGTGGTACGTGGTACGTTGTTCCTGTGGTGATTGGAGGGGGACCTCCCTGGTGGCTTCAGCTTATGTTTTTAGGAAAGAGAATTGATGTGCCAGCTTAATCCACTTCCAGACTTCCTTCCGAGAAGGAGCCCCAAATACCTACTGGATCTGAAGGCAGAGGACAGTCTAGGACAATAGGCTTACTTCTGACGGGAATGGGTACAGGGCAGGGAGAAGAAGCACTACCCACTTGGTGATAGCAAAGGAGAGCACAGAATCTCGGAATAATTCTTTCCACTGAGATATGGAAAAATTGAGAGTGGAGGAGAGGATATGCCCATTAGCACACACCGAGCAGAACGTACAGCTCCAGGCTGAATTCCCTACCAGTGGGTTCCAAACCTGGAGACCCATTAGAATCACCATAACTACCCCAACACTAACCTTAAGGCCTACTGAATGTGCAGCCTAACTATTTGCACTTTCCCCCAAATCTACCTGGGAGATACCACCCACCTTGATGTTGATGATACTGAATGACTTTGCAAGGAACAAGAGATGTAAAGAAGATTCCTGTATCAGACCTAGGGTTGGGATAGATGAACTCAGGGGCTCTTTCCAACTCTGAGTTTCTAATATTCTGGTCTGATAAAGCTTCTCAGGAAAAATGTACTTAAGTTAGACTGTCCAGGTGTTGTTGTCTTGATGGGTCTGACCAAGCACATGAACCATCCATGCTCCCAGCATGTTTCCTGGGGTCTTCAGAGGTACCCAGTTTGCTATCAGTTGGTGATTTCTCTCTGTGGAGCTGAAATTTCCACTCAGTGGCAGATTGAGCTAGTTGGGAACTGCTTGGCAACATGAGGCCACTGGAATGATTTTAAGGTTTAGGTTTGCGACAAGCTGGATCACAGTCCACAGTTGATCAGTTAGCTGTGATTCAAATGAGGGTCCCTTCATGTGCACCTACATAGGGGATTCTGTGGTAAGAGGGGGGGAGTATGGAAAAGATAAGGTCTTCTACTTCACAAGAATGTGTCAAAAGTACACCGAGGATACAGAAGAATGCAAGCTGATTCAACCTCAAGCAAATGGAAGGAATGTCTCTGTTTCATTAAAGGAAGCTTCTTATGGGAATAATGATTTGCCTTATTGTTGTACTGAATTAATTGATAATTTTCTGTGACCTTGCTGTGTGGAATCAAAGGTCCTTAAAACTGTAGCAAGATACATCCGCAGGGAAAGCCAGCCGTGCCTACTTCTTCAAGTGCTCAATGGATGATGACGGGAGATAAGAGGAGGGAGCAAAGTTCTCTGCAAGTACCAGGCACTTTCCAGAACTCCAGGGGATGTGGTTCAGGAGACAGGAGGTTCAGGAGACAACATTTGGGAGACCAGATTGGAGTCTAATGGCAAAAATCTGCACTGAATCTGGATACATTTAATGCATCCAAAGCATCACTTTGAGTCCCAACAATGCACTGAAATTAGTACAAAAAGACCAAGCCCTGACTTCAATGACCTACTCAATTTTCCACTTCCTTTCAGGATTTCTAGCCTAAATATGCAGGGTAAGATGTAAAGGAGTCTCTCTAGGGGATTTTAGTTATGAACACTAAATCAGTACACCATGCCCCCGAGCAGCCTTTTCCTAGATCCTGGTATGTGTGACATCTCTTTAGAAGCTTCAGAGGGTGAGAGGAGAGTCCAGGATAAGTTGGTTCCTGCTCTTTGCACCTAGAGGGGATCAAGGTTAAGGAAAGAACAGGAGCTGGGTCCCAAGGTGGCTCACTGTTTTCTTTTCTGTTTGACACTCTGTCTAAAAGCTCCATCTACAGATGGTAGGATTACAGACCCCTGCTCACTCACTATTCCTGCCTCTTCATAGCTTTGTTTCCATCATTCACTGTCTTCACTCCCTGGGCTCAGGGAGGTGGATTTCTAAGCCATCCTGGACAAATAGTGGTTTCTTCTCTTCTCAAAGTTGTCTGGGGAAGGTGCTCCAACCTTCCTGAAAATGCCACTCCTGTATCTTGTTTTCCTGACAGTTAAAACATGCTTCCTAGGTGCCTGGATGGCTCAGTGGGTTAAGCCTCTGCCTTTGGCTCAGATCATGGTCTTGCGGTCCTGGGATCGAGTCTCTCATTGGGCTCTCTGGTTGGCAGGGAGCCTGCTACCTCCTCCTCTCTCTCTCTGCATGCCTCTCTACCACTTGTGATCTCTGTCTGTCAAATAAATAAATAAAATCTTTTAAAAAAAGTTTTCTTTCTAAAAAAACGAACAAACAAAAAAACACCCAAAACAAACATGCTTCCTTAGAAGTTTGAGAGGGCAAGAGGAAGGCTATGGGTAAGTCAGTTCCCGTTCTTTGCACCTAGAGGGTGCAGATTCTCTCTTGTCCTAATGTATTCATTCAATCAACACATAACTATTTACAGAAAGCCAATTTTATGGCTAGTGTTTTGTAGAAAATCTTTATGGAAGCCTAAGAATGGGGAAAAAAAAGTATATAGTCTTGCTCTTCCAGGAGCCTACAACACATTGAGCAGAATATAGTTTGCATTTGTCCAGCAACTCACAACCTATAACCTGCACATTCCTATCTAGTACCCCACTGGATGCTTGAAACAGTCCTGTGAGGTGGGCCAGCAGGTCACCGTAGGAAAGTAACTACCTCTTAGTCCAGAACTGGTATGTCCCATGAGGTCAATCTTTTCCCCTTCTCTTCTTTCCCTCCGAACGACTTAGTTTAAGTTTCCCCTCTCCCAAACAAAATTTCCAGCCTTTTTTTTAAGATTTTATTTATTTATTTGACAGAGAGAAATCACAAGTAGGTGGAGAGGCAGGCAGAGAGAGAGGTTGTTGTTGTTGTTGTTGTTTTTTTTTTTTTTAATCATGGTAGCTTTTCCCAAATAAAGGCACCTGGGAAGATGTGTCTTCAGGACAGGCCTTTTTCCAAGGAAGCCTAGGACTGAAGCCCGGCACTCAGAAGTGAAACACCAAAACTTGGAAAAGAGTTCAAATCCATATGAAATGTTAAGGTGCTTCTCTAGAAGGTTTAGCTGGCAATGGCTTTCACTTTTGCCACTTGGGCCCGTGAAACCCACAAGCGGGTCTTGTAAATTCATAAATATTGACCCTGATGGTCCAGTAATGACTGTTGATGAGAAGGGTAGGCACCTGAGTGCTAGATACTCAACCCTTTTGAAAAGGGTTAAGAAAGTCAATTATCATATGGGTTCACTTACTTGTGAAACATAAGGAATAACATGGAGGACATTAGGAGAAGAAAAGGAAAAGTGAAAGGGGAGTGGAAATCGGAGGGGGAGATGAACCATGACAGACTGTGAACTCTGAGAAACAGACTGAGGGTTTTAGAGGGGAGGGGGGTGAGGGGCTGGGTGAGCCTGGTGGTGGGTATTAAGGAGGGCACGGATTGCATGGAGCATCGGCTGTGGTACATAAACAATGAATCTTGGAACACTACAACAAAAACTAATGATGTATGGTGACTAACATAACATGATAAAAATTTTTAAAAAAGAAAAGGGTTCAATTTTCAAACGCATAACATTAAATTTTACCACCTATTCTGAACTTATTTCACAATGTAAAAGTGTTTTGTTTTGTATAAATAGCCAATGTTTGAGAGTATTTAATTAAAACATAAGCATATATTTAACTTAAAATATGCCTTCAAATGGAACTGAAGGGGATTATGCCAAGTGAAATAAGTCAAGCAGAGCAACACAATTATCATATGGTTTCACTCATATGTGGAACATAAGGGGTAGTCCAGAGAAGCACAGGGAAAGAAGGGAAAACTGAATGGGAAGAATTTGGGAGGGAGACAAACCATGAGAGACTGTGGACCCTGGGAAAGAAACTGAGGGTTACAGAAGGGAGGAGTGGGGGATGGGTATTAGGGAGAACACATGTTATCATGAGCCCTGGTTGTTATATGCAACTAATGAATCATTGAATATTACATCAAAAACTTAAAAAAAGAAAAAAAGAAATTCTTAGTCCTACAATTTGGCACAAATACCTCCAAATAATTTGACACTTGATTTAGTAACAAAATAAGTTTAACCTGCTTTTACTATAATATTTGTTATTAAACTTCTATTTGTTTACCAGAAAATATCAATTAATCAATCAATCAATCAATCAAATATGCTTCCATTAAGCATATCTGAGTGCTCGTTTACTTAGAGGTTTGAAGTTTTCCGAGAGTATAAGACACCATACTGAGTATGAGAATTCTGAAGATAGAAGAATGGGAAGAGAGACCTCAGAGACAGTGATGGAAGGTATACTGGGGATGAGAAGGATCAGGATTGGTACTGCCAGGGACATCCCTAAGAGCAAAGGTTTTCCATGGTGAGTGGGACCCTTCAGGCTACGAGGGCTCAGAACTGAGTGCCTGCAGTTGGTGCCAGCTGTGCTGTCCTTGTGGGTGGGAGTCCCATGGCACCCCCGGTGAGCCGCTGCACAGTGAGGGGAGCTGGGCCCCAGAAGGGCACACAAAGCCAAGATCTGGACCACTGGGGATCTTTAGGGCACTGAAACTACTCTGTGTGTTACTGTAATGGTGGGTACATGACATGACGCCTTTGCCAAAATGCCTTTGCCCATAGAATGCACAACATAAAGCTTGTGAGCCCTGATGTAAATATACTTTGGACTTTGGTTTGTAATCACGTATCAGTTTGGTTCAGCAATCATAACAAATGTACCACCCTAATGCCAGATGCTGATGATAGGGAAAATTGTGTGCAGGAAGGGAGAGGGGAGAGGAAAGTATATGAGAACTCCCTGTACTTTCTGCTTCATTTTTCTGTTAACTTGTAACTGCTCTAAAAAAAAAGTATATTTTATTTTATTTTTTAAGATTCATCTATTTGAGAGCGAGAGAGAGAGAGAGAGAAGGGAGGGCGAGAGAATATCAAACTGACTCCCCGTGGAGTGTGCAGCCTGACGTGGGGCTCAGTCCCACAATCCTGAACTCATGACCTGAGCCAAAATCAAGAGTTGGTCGCTCAACCAGCTGAGCCAACCGGGAATCCCCATGAAAAGTATGTTTTAAAAAATGGCCCGCGGTGGTGTTTGCCTCAACAGGTGTTAAAATTTAATCATTGTCTGGAAGGATTCATTTCAGGATCAGATCAATGAAATGCACTAAAACAGGAAGTACCCCTGCACATGGCTCATGAGTTACCTTCCGTTCCTTTAAATAAGACACAAGCAAATCTCTCAGCCACCCCTGTTCCACCAAGCGGCTCCCCATCAGAGTCCGAACTCATTTCTTTTTAAATCTGTACATGCAACCGCACGGACATCACTTCCTTTCTCTGCACCCACGTTTCTCCAGCTGGAAACTGGGGAGGTGGGGTGTGCAATGCTGGGAGTTTCTCTGGAGAAGGTCACTGCTTGTCTTCCAGTCCCTACCCCTTTTCAAACTATGTGCTTTGTCACCTGCTACACGCGATCGTCTACCTGCGCATGGGGTTGGGAGGGGCTTACATTCTCTGGAGCCAGACTCATTTCTCTCCCCCTGCCTTGCTTATCATGTCCACACTGGATTAAGGATAAACTTAATGGAGGAAAGTGCCTTTCATCTAATATTGACTATCACATAGATGATAATATATATTTTATAATTTGATAGTTAGGTCACTCTAACAGCAGCCTCAGCCTGACCGATATACTCAAGTGTAAATCTAAATATATAAATAGAAAAATCCTCATTATACATTTCAAAATGAAATACACCTTCCTCTGTAAGATTACCAAATCCACGCCATGCTGCCTTGCCCTTGGTACCATAGCAAGAAGCTTACACAGCACGACCGAGGGGGTGACAGTGCCTTCGCTGGGGAGTCCCCATGCCCTGGAGGTCAGAGTGCAGCTGGAGACCTGAGGACCCAGGACAAGTGCAACCGTTGCAGCTTCCAGCCCCTTTTCCTTCCCTCCTCTCCTCACCCCTCCTCCCTTCCGCTACTGCCTCTCTTCTTACTGGAAACCCTCCCCCGGCCTCCACCTCTACTGTGGGAGATAAGACAACCCGTGGCCCGGGCGGGGTGTGGCCCAGCCTGTGTGAACAATTTCAAAAAAAGTTCACTTTGGGTGATAAGAACAGGGTTCTGTTTGTTCCACTGAGAGCAAAGCCAAAGACTTAGGTCAGATGGGGCAGCCCGCGTAGCCGGGGAGCGTGGGAGACACAGCTTTTGAATGGAAGTCTCAGCAAAAAGTCTGTCCCTTTGTAACGCCCTCCCAAATCCTGCACATTTCACACGTCAAGGGGCCTCCTTGACTCTCTTTCTCTTTCTCATTCCTTGCCCTCCAAGAAAAATCTTTTTTTTTTTTTTTTACTTCGTGTTTATTTTAAATAGATCTTTAAAACTTTTCAAAAACACTTTCATAATGGGGATCTCACGTGTCCCCCAAGAATCGGTCTACTTTGTCTATTGCTGCAAGTCTATAGGAGAGCAAGTCTCCCTTCAGCTGGCCAGCTGTCATGGGGTGAAGTTCTTGCCTGAGGGACGGAGTTCCCCAGCTTTTTCCTCCCAGCACAGCCCCACGGGGTTCCTCTTTGTGCCTTTCTCAGTCAGAAGTCCACCCGGAGTTGTTCGAGCTTGAGAGTTTTATGAATTCTGAACCCATTTTTTTTTCCCACATGATTTTCTTCCCCTTCCTCCCTTACTACTTCCCCCTACTTTCCTCTTTATGTGGGTCACAGAAACACAGAACCTCATCATGGGTGTTGGGAACCTTGGAGATCCCCACTACGGCCTGTTTCTACAATGAGGAAAACTGAGGCCTGGGGAGGTGACTTGCCCAAGGTCACACGGCCATCTTAGTGGCAGAGCTCAGTGTTGGATCAGGCTTCTGACCCTCAGCAAGACTCCGTTCCACTACCGCACACCTACATTTATTCATTGCATTGAACTCGTTGGAAGGGGATCAGGGTTCTAAGGCTGCCTTATGAGCAACAGGGTGGTTCTTTGCATCTCCTTTGCATAGGCATCTCATGCTTCACCCGTGCCATTTGCCATATGGGGTGCTGTATAGAGGGTGGGGTGGCTGTGTGTGTCCTCAGAGAGGGGGTGCTATGGAGAGAGAGGAAATTGCATTTGGGCATTGGACGGGCCCTTTGCAAACAGATCCATCTGTCCCTTCATGGTGCTGGCACTGGCTCAAGGATGAGAGAGTTTGGTTTCCCATAGTTTCACTTTCTCCCACCTCAAGGGCATTAATTCCTTTTAGTATTAACAGTGAATGTTTTGGAATCATTCCTTGCACAATTATTTTGTCTCCAGCCCTGGTCTTACCCTTACTGATTCACGTCATATGGTAAGAAGAGTGGACCTTGGAGGCAGGAGTCAGGGAGTCCGCCTTTGGCAAACTCATCATCACCTTATGGACCTCATTTCTGTTCTTTGCTGAATAAAGGGATTCAAGTAGAAAAAAAAAACCACTTTTTTTTCTAGGTGAAGGAAGAAGGAGCAATGTCTACAGACCTTGGTTATTCTGCCTGCAAGGCTTTGCTAGGTAGCTGTCTTCTGTTACTGTACTCTAGACCTTTGATCAAGACCAGAGGGAAAATAGTGATGCTTCCAAAGTGGGGATTCTGCCCAGAAACGGGGCAATAGAAACTTGAGACTGCAGAGGAGCTGTGTGTGTGTGTGTGTGTGTGTGTGTGCACGCGCCTGTGAGCATGTTTGTGTAGACACACACACACACACACACACAGAGTCTGCCTGATCTGATTGGTGCTCAAAGGCTGCCCAGAGGAACCCAGTCCACCCTCTCAGGATGCCTGGACCTTGTCACGCAGCCCACGTCGGGGAGCAGACATCCTGGTTCCCACTCACCTCTTCGAGCCTATGACCCGGGCCAGCCCATCATGTCTGGGACTCTGCACATCCGGACCCGTGTTATCTCAGGATCCTGGGACTCTTTGGCTCCCCTGCCCTGCCTCCTCCCCTCCCTGTGGACACGTAGCCACCACACACTTCTCAGAGGTCTATTTCTAGCTGAGGGGCTAGACAGCCCCAGCCTGTCAGGTCAGGCTGTCTGTGTGCTGCAGCTGGGACGAGCGGCCTGACACGTTGTGGGTTCAGCAGAATGCAGGATGTTGGGGCTTCCGGAGGCAGCATCCCCTCAGCCTGCTGGAGGTCACAGTTGCTGAGACGTGGGGGTGGGGGGCAGACAGGATGCTCCCGCCGCCTGATGGGGAGGAGGTGGGTGTGTACGGGAGAGCTAACGGGAGACCAGCCTCACACCTCCAGCCCTTATCTGGACTCTGGCCCGACACAGCTCTTCCCCTGGCACCACTGTCTTCAGCCTAGCTCAGAGTTAACGCAGTCAGAGGACTTAGTGGGGTCAGAAATCCAGCTGGGCCCCATCCCAGGCCTGCCATTTTTGTTCAGTGACTGCACCTCCCGGGGCCTGTCTCTCCTCATATGGAAAGAGGAGATAATAATCGTACCTGCCTCATCAGACCGCTGACAGGATTTAATAACATGGCAAGCACGATAGCCTCACATAGAGGGGCCACGTTGCTCTCCCTGGTATATGGCAAATGGTTCCTGCTGGCGTTGTTCCTCTTCCAAACCCCAGCTCCTGCCACAGCTTCGGGCACTTCCCACGCGGCTCTCGCTTGCTGTCAGAATGCCTCACAGGGCCCTTTCGGAGTCACCGTTACCTCAGAGTTCTTTCTGATGCCTGGCGTATTTTCGGTGCTTGGTTCATAAGTTTTCACTGAATGGAGGAATGGATTCCTCCTAGCGCCGTAGGATGGAAGAACCCTGAAGATGGAATGAAAACAGAAATGAGATTAAAAACAACAACAACAACAACAACAAACCGTGGGTTCAGATCCCAGCTGCACCCCACGTGACCTGAGTAGGTGAGCTGCGACACTCATTCTCAACATCTCTCAGGCTCCTGTCTGTCAGGCAGGGGTAAGGGCTCCTGCCCCATCTCCTTCCCAAAGCTGTCGGGACAGGCGACCAAGAGTGTGACGTTGCCTCAGAAGCAGTGGAAGGCTCTGCAGTTTCCAGGCGGATTACTCTTTGTCTCCAGTTAGTTCGGCTTTCCCACTCCAGGGAGACACATCCGTTCAATTGGGCCCCCTTTTACGGTACCATGTTTCCGGAGCTGAGGTTTGCCTCGGCTGTGCCATAGTCTCCCCTTTCCTTTTCCCTTCTCCCTTCCAAACATGGGGCTCCCTTCCTTCAGAACGGGGACAACTCACCACATAAAGGAAGCCAAACCCACCAGCCTTGTCCAAACCCAAAGACTTTTTTCGACCTATCACTGAAACATTCCTTGTAGAGAGGCATTGGTTAGTACGTAGCCTTTTCCCTTTGGGCTTGTTCTCATATTCTTGAGGAAATCATTCATTCACTATGATTTTATGGCAACCATCTGGGCACCTCTCACTCCCTTACTGTCCTTCAAACAAGGCCACACGGCTTCACTTGGACTTCATCTCAGCTCTGGGAGGGCGGAGACATGTGTTATTACCACCATTTTACAGAAGAGAACATTGAGAGTTATTGGCTGACTCAAGGTCTCCTAGCCAGCCAAAGAGTTGTACCCAGTTCTTTAGTCTTCTCTGCATCATAGCTGGGGAACCTCAAAGGCAAGGTGGTATTACCAGGGTCCTTTTGATGGGCCATATGGCATGGGAACTCTGACTTTATGTCTTATAGATATGAGGTTTCTAGCCTTTGTTTGCCCCGTTACTGGCTGTCATCCTGGAAAAGTTACTTGAACTCTCTGAGCTTAGTTCACATGTCTGTAAAATCGGGATACAGTATCTACCTCATATGCAAAGTACTTGTGACCCACAGTAGGTAATCAACATACCCTTTCATTCCTTGTATTTTCTCAAAGTACCCATCAACCCCTAATAAGTGTATACACGTTTCTTTTCCTACCCCATAAAGATATTTCAAGGTGAGATGAACTGAATATTTATCCACTTATTCAATGAATATCTATTAAGTGGCTAACACACACTAGACATTGTGCTAGAGTCAGAGATAAACAGGCGAAAAGACATTATCCTTGCTCTTAAGAAGCTCACAGTACAGTGAGGAAAGGCACCTGCTAGAGAGAAAATTACTTAGTGTGATTTGTCCCACGAAGGAGGTATGTTCAAAGGACACTGGGAGGCAGCAGAAAGAGCCTTAGACCTGGCCAGGGAAAGTCACGTTTGACTTCACAGAAGGATCGACAGTTGAGAAGAGATTTGAAGAAGTGCAAATTAGTCCATGGGCAAGGTGTGATAGAAGGTGTGATTTAAAAGGGGAGATCACATGCAGAAGGGCAGAGTCATGAAGCAACACATCTTTGGAGAGCTATAAGAATTGCAATAGGACCATAACATAAAAGGAGTTGTGAAGTCTTGGGAAATAAAAGGGGAGAAGAGGAACACAGTTGGATTAAAAATGGGCTTTTGTGATATATTGAGACATTTTGAATGCAACCTCAGCCTATAGGGACACCTTGGCAGTTCTGAGCCTAGAATCAGCATGGTCAAATCTGGGTTTCAGTATGATCGCTTTGGTAGCAGTGTGATGAAAAAATTTCAGGGAAACAAGTCTATATGTAGGGAGACTGGTTAGAAAAACTTCAAAATATTCTAGGTGACAGACAGTTATAGGCCAAACCAAAGCATGGGCCATTAGGAGCTAGCAAAAAAAATAGAGTGAGAGTATTTAGAAAGAAGAACTCAAAAAAAATGAGTGGGGGTTAGGGAGAGAGAAAGATGAGTCAAAGATAGTCTATGGCTTTCTTTTTTTTTTTTTTTTAAAGATTTTATTTATTTATTTGACGCAGAGAGAGAGATCACAAGTAGGCAGAGAGGCAGGCAGGCAGAGAGAGAGGGGGAAGCAGGCTCCCTGCTGAACAGAGAGCCTGATGCGGGACTCGATCCTAGGACCCTGGGATCATGACCTGAGCTGAAGGCAGAGTCTTTAACCCACTGGGCCATCTAGGCACCCCCATCTATGAGTTTCTGAGTTGAGTGCTTCCAGGGCTGATGGCACCATCACCAGGATAGAGAACACCACAAAGGAATAGGTTTGGTAGGAGAGATGAGTTTGGTCTTGTTTCGTGTGAGTGCTTCAGGAGATATGTAGCTGTTGGAAGAGAGATCAGGTTTGGTGGTGGAGAAATGGGAGTTGTTTTCATACAAGCGATAGTTGAAACAATGTTAGGGGTGTATTATCCCCATGGACTAACAAAGAAGGGCCCTGGGTATCTGGGAAGGATTGACAGCTATGAAGAGAGTGGAGGAAGAGGAGCCCAGAGGAGATCAAGAAATGTTATTCATAGAGTTTTGGTTGAGAAGTCTGAGTACTTGATTCCTGGATTAACTAGCTTTGGTTGTGGTGGATTCCCAAAAGAAGGTATAAGAAGACACCACAGACAAATGCACTGTCTTCATTCCGAGCCAGAACTTCCACACTGCGGAGCTGTGGCAGGTGGTAGGAGAGTCCTGAGGGCATCACTAACTTGAACTTGAGATCTTGACCACAGACAGACAAAGGCAGCTAATTCTTGGCCTCTTTCCTCTAAGCCTCCATTGTGCTCTTGTTCCTTGGGGTCTTACCTCTCTAATTCCCAAAGGAGGAAATGAACAAAGACACATACATAAAAGACAGAATTGATGGCTCCTTTCTGGAGGGTCAGAGCAGAGCTGATTTAGTCTTGTCTCCTTCCAGCCCTACCCTGATGCCCACTAGGTTTCTAAGGAGGCCAAGAGAGTGGGGAGGAATAAAAGGGATCTTTGTGGTTGAGAAGAGGGCATGGTTTGATTTATCCCCTGCTGCTTTCATGCATAGTTTACTCATTCCTCCTACTAAAAAGTTCCAGCTGCTACTATCAGGATCCCTCAAAGGAAGGAGTCCATTTTTTTTATATCAATGTATGTATGTATTTGCAGTATAATTAACATGCAAGATTATATTAGTTTCAGGTATACAATATATTGATTCAATAATTCCATCCATTACTCAGTGTTCACCATAATAAGTGTAGTCACCATGTGTTACCAGACAACATTATTATAATATTATTGACTATATTCCTTATGCTGTTATTCATCTCTGTGATTATTTATTTTATAACTGGAAGTTTGTACCTCTTAATCCCATTTATCTATTTCACCCATCCCTCTACCCACCTTCCCTCTGGCACCCACCAGTTTGTTCTCTGTATTAAAGAGCTGTTGGGTTTTTTTAGAGTCCACATATAAGTGAAATCCCATTCATTGCATATACAATTAATGCCATATTTCTTTGTTCACTCACTTATGGATGAACGCTTGAGTTGCTTTTATATCTTGGCTACTATAAATAGCATTGCAATAAATATATGATGCATATATCTTTTCTAATTAATGTTTTCATTTTGGGGAGTATATACTCAGTAGTAAAATTACTGGATCATATAATTATTTCTACTTTTAATTTTTTTGAGGAAGCTTTATACTGTTTTCCACAGTGGTAGCACCAGTGTACATCCCCACCAACAGTGCATGAGGCTTCCTTTTCCTCCATATCCTCGCCAACATTGTTATTTCTCATCTTTTTGGTTTTAAACATTCTAATAGGTGTCAGGTAATACCTTAAGGAAGCCCATTTTATTACTGACTCACATCCAAGTTTCCATTCCCAGGGTTGGAGTGAAGAGGAAGTGTTAAACTCCCTCGTGAGATCAAAGTGAATCACCATGAATGGGGGGAAAATGGGAGAGTGGGGTCTCAGGGAATCCAGAGGAATCAAGATTTCCAGAAAGAGGACATGGTTAACCATGTCAAGTGTTGCAGAGGAGAGACATAAGCTAAGGGACCAGAATTTGCAATTTTTCATTCATGATTTTGCAAAGAGCTGTTTCAAAGGAGTGAGATTAAAGACCGTATTGAGTGGATTGAGGACAGTAAGAGGGACAGGAAAGAAAATAGAGTGTGGACACTTTTAAAGTACAGAGATACAATAATAGGAAGGAATGTAGGGTGGTGTTTCGAGCTAATCAGTTAAAAAACTCAAAAGGAAAATGATGTGTTTATCAGATCACAAAAAGAAAAATTTTAGAGGAATACCACTGTCAATCTTTATTTGCCTCATTTTCTCCAATCATGGGACTTTCAGCTGTGGGAGGACTTTAAGGCTAATGGGCCAATTGGGAAAATGGGAAATCAGGGACTACATTTTAAGTTGAAAAATTATTGCCTGGGGGTGTCCGGGTGGCTCAGTTGGTTAAGTGTCCAACTCTAGATTCTGGCTCAGGTCATGATCTCAGGGTTGTGAGAGAGAGCCTAGCATTGGTCTCTATGCTGGATGTGGAGCCTACTGAAGATTCTCTCTCTCCCTCTGGTCCTCCTCCTTCTCATTCTCTTTCTCACTCTCTCAAAAAACAAAAACAAAAAATATTGCCTGAAGCAACTCAAATGTCCATCAATAGTGAATAAGAAAGATGTGTCTATATATATATGTGTTATATACAATGGAATATTACATGGACTCAAAAAAGATGAGATTTTGCCATTTGTGACAGTGTGGATGGGCCTGAAGGGTATTACACTAAGTGAAACAAGTCAGACTGAGAAAGACAAATACTATACAGTATCACTCATATGTGGATTCTGAAAAAATAAATGAATAAACAAACAAACAGAAGACAAAATAAGACCTATAAATACAGAGAACAAAGTTACAGTTGCCAAGGAGGAGGGGGTTGGGGACTGGGAAAAATGGGTGAAGGGGAATGGGAGATACAGACTTCCAGTTATGGAATGAATAAGTCACCAAATTAAAAGGCACAGCATGAGGAATATAGTTAGGGAAACTGTCATGGTGTTTTGTGGTGATAGGTGATAGCTATGCTTGTGATGAGCAGAGCATAATGCACAGACAGACAAGTTGAATCATTATGTTGTATATCTGAAACAAATGTAATACTGTGTGTTGCCTATACTCAATTAAAAAAATTTTAAGGGCGCCTGGGTGGCTCAGTGCGTTAAAGACTCTGCCTTCGGCTCAGGTCATAATCTCAAAGTCCTGGGATCGAGCCCCGCATGGGGCTTTCTGCTCAGCGGGGAGCCTGCTTCCTTCTCTCTCTGCCTGCCTCTCTGTCTACTTGTGATCTCTGTCTGTCAAATAAATAAATAAAATCTTTTAAAAAATCAAAAAAAATTTTTTAAAGTTATTTCCTCTACAAAATTATCTAACTCCTAGAAGATAGCAAAGGAGAAAATCTAGATGACCTTGGGTATGTGATGATTTTTGAAATACAACACAAGAGACATGATCCATAAAAGAAATAATGAAACTTCATTAAAATGAAGACTTCTGCTCTGAGAAAGACAAGACAAGTCACAAACTGGGAAAAAAATATTTGCAAAAGACACATCTGATATTTAAGACACAGAACAGATGAACACGGGGAAGGAAAGGAAAAATAAAATAAGAGGAAATCAGAGAGGGAGACAAACCATAAGAGACTTTTCACTCTAGGAAACAAACTGTGGGTTGCTGGAGGGGAGGTGGGTGGGGCGATGGGGTAATGAGGTGATGGACCTTAAGGAAGGCACTTGATATAAGGAGCACTGGGAGGTATATGCAACTGAGAATCACTAAACTCTACCTCTGAAACTAATAATGCACCATATGTTAACTAATTGATTTTAAATTTAAAAAGAGAAAAAGACACATCTGATAAAGAATTGTTATACAAAATATTCAAAGAGCTCTTAAAACTCTTTACTAAAAAAACAACAATTTAAAAAATGGTCATAAGTCCTGAACATACACATCACCAGAGATTATATACAAATGGCAAAAATAAACATTCAGAAAGATGCTCCATGAAAGTTCTCATCACAAGAAAAAAAACAACGTACAGTGATGGACGCTAGACAGAATTATTGTGGTGATTATTTTGTACTATATACAGATATTGAATTATTGTGTTGTATACCTGAAACTAACATGATGTTATATGTCCATTATACCACAATTTAAAAAAAAGATGGCCACATCATCTATCATCAGGGAAATACAAATTCAAACAACAACGAGATGTCACTACGCACCTATTAGAATGAAGAAAATTCAGAACATGACAACGGCAGTGCTGGTGAGGATGTGATACAACAGGAAGTCTCATTTTATGCCTCATGGAGCAGCCACTTTGGAAGACAGTTTGACAGTTTCTTACACAACTAAACATACTCTTACCATATGATCCAGTAACCATGCTCCTTGGTATTTATCCAAAAGACTTGAAAGCTTATGTTCCCAGAAAAACCTGCACATGGTTGTCTGTAGCAACTTTAGTCATAATTGCTAGGATGTGGAAGCAACCAAGATGTCCTCCATAAGTGAATGGAAAATAAGCTGTAGTATATCCAGACAGTGAGCTATTAGGCAATGCTAAAAATAAATGTGCTGTCAGGGCATGAAAAGACATGAAGGGGCTTTTAAACATATATTACTAAGCGAAAGAAGGCAATCTGGAAAGGTTACACACTGTATGATTTCAACCATATGACATCCTGGAAGAGGTGAGGAGAGTAAAAATCTGATTGTCAGGGACTGGGGTGAAGGGTGGGGAGAGGGACAAACAGGCAGAGCACAGAGGATTTTTAGGGCAGTGAAAAGACTCCATATGATACTATAATGGTGAATTTTAGGACATTTGATATATTTGTCCAAACCTATGGAATCTGCAACAACATCAAGAATGAACCCTAATGGAAAGTCTGGACTTCGGTTGCTTATGTATTGTTGTAAATTCATCAGTTGTAACAAGCGTACCACTCTGGTGGGGGGAGTTGATTATGGACTATCTAAGGACAATCTCTGTTTCTTCCTTTCAATTTTGGTGTAAACCTAAAACTGCTCTAAAGAAGATAAAATCTTTAGAAAAATGATTTCCTCATTAAAATATCCATGTACCTGAGAGCTTGATAGGTTTGCCAAAAGCAAAGGAGTCTATTTTTTTTTTTTAAGATTTTATTTATTTATTTGACAAAGACAGAGACAGCGAGAGAGGGAGCACAAGCAGGGGGAGTGGAACAGGGAGAAGCAGACTTCCCACTGAGCAGGGAGCAAGATGCGGGGCTCAATCCCAGGACTCTGGGATCATGACCTGAGCTGAAGGCTCAAACAACTGAGCCACCCAGGCACCCCGCAAAGAAGTCTGTTTAGAATATAAAAAGGAGTTGCTGTATGCTGTATATTGCTGTAGTATTTGCTCTGTGGTACAACCTCAGTGTGTGGATTTATGTAATAAATATTTATTGAGTGGAGTTGCTATGTGATACTTTAGCAGTAAAAAAAAATGACAGACACTGTCCTCTGCTCAAATGGCTAGTGTTAGCAGAGAAGAAAGACAATTTTATTAGTACCATTAAAGCGGGATACATGTTGCAATGAGCACGGAACACGACCCATGAGAAGGTGTGACAATGGGTCTCATCCACAATGGTCAGCGAATAACCGGGAGGAAGTAATGAAGACCAAACTGTGATCTGAAAGAAGAGCAACTTTGAAAACTATAGAAAAGGACAGAATCTGGAGAGCCTGCTTCCCTTCCTCTTTCTCTGCCTACTTGTGATCTCTGTCACATAAATAAATAAAAATCTTTAAAATAAAAAAAAAGAAAGAAAAGGACAGAATCTAAAAATATCCATGGTCTCTCTGAATGTAAGTAATTACTTGACAACAACTTGGTGTATTTTCTTTTGATCTATCTTTCTTGATTTTTTGTTTTGTGAAAATAAGTTACTCATAAGTATTTAAGAAAATAAGTAAAAAGAAGTTAATAAAAACCCCACCACCCACAAATACCCACCCTTCAGTGAAGTCTATTCCATATTCTATAAGAATCTTTATGGATAGAAGGGTAGGTGGAAATGTTAGCAGAAGTACTTTTATAAAAACAGAATCATGTCATCTATTCTGTTTTTTTTTTTTTTAACTATTTTATTTTTTTATGAGAGAGAGTGAGAGCACCGAGGGGGAGGGACAGAGAGAGAGAGGGAGAAGCAGAAGCAGGGCCCCTGCTGAGCAGGGAACCTGACACAGGGCTTAATACCAGGACTCTAGAATCATGACCTGAGGTGAAATCAGATGCTTAACCAACTGAACCACCCAGGGGCCTCATATATTCTATTTTTAAAGCAGAAATGTTTTAATTAGATATTCCTTAGATTTAACAGAAGAAAAGGAAGAAATGGAAGTGAAACTGGTGAAGACTTTGGTAAACTCCAGTTAAATATGTGATCTGCACAAAAGATACTGTTTTGGTAAAATCCTTTCACATTTAAGAAAATAGATTATGAGAATATTATGAAAAAGGTTGGAATCATTGCTTATGTGTTTTGGGGGTACAGATTTAAATTAGGCAGTTTTGATTGGGTAAATGCTAGGATAAATTAAATAATAAGAAAATAACTAGTATTTCTCACATGTCTGCTCTCTCCTCATCACTCCCTAATTGTGTTAATATATCATTAATTTTAAGTTGTCAAAATTTATTAAAAAATTTTTGTCCAAGTTCATATTGTCCAAAATTGTCATGTAACCATCATTTCTACAATTGTTTCACCTTGGTTCGTGTCTAAGTTTCGGTGCTTACCACCAGTACTTTTCCAGCTGTTTCTCTTTTTCTGAATTTTTATTCGGATTAATATTTTAATATATGCAGTTCTGTTAAAATAATCACCCCCAAGTGAAGTTCCTGGGTACTGACTACCTAAATTTTGTCAGGTTGGAGAAATTCTGGGTGTTGGCCTCTATGTGAAGTGACTTCTTGGAGGTTATAATTTTGGAAACCATTTTATTTTCCTCAAAACATTGTAAATATCAAGCCACTATTTTTTTTAAGATTTTATTTATTTATTTGACACACAGAGAGAGAAATCACAAGTAGGCAGAGAGGCAGGCAGAGAGAGGGGGAAGCAGGCTCCCCGCTGTGCAGAGAGCCCGATGTGGGACAAGATCCCAGGACCCCAGATCATGACCTGAGCTGAAGGCAGAGGCTTAACCCACTGAGCCACCCAGGTGCCCTCAAGTCACTATTTTCTGGCATTAAACATTGCTCATGGAAGTCTGAGGTCAGCTCAACTTTTGCTCGTTGTAGGTAAATTGTTTCTTTATGCCTGGATTTTGATTCAGAAGGCCTTCCTAAGTGTCAGAAACTGTTTGGCTGTTGTTGATTCTTCTGCTCTATCAATTTAACATTTCATACCATCTTCAGGTTGTATGAGAATTCTTAAAGTTCAATAAGTGAACATGATGTATCTTGGTGTTGAAGTTAATGTGTCGGTTTTTCCTGGAATCATGTGTTTTTTCACTCCACAGATTCGATTCTTCCTCTGTTTCGAGGAAAGTTCTTGGATTCTATCTTTATTGCTTCGACTTTATTTCTTGCCTTCTCTCCCTCAGGGATAACAAAAATCTTATGTTGAGTTGTCTTTCACCTTCCTTCGTATATCTTGTTCTCTCTCTAGTTGTCATTAGTTCTTATCTGTTTTCGTTATTCACGGACATCAGCTCAACCCTTTCCAGTAACAAATATTCTCCTATGTAGTCTACCTATTCTGTTTCTTCTCTATTTATTACTTTTTTTTAATGATCTTGCTTTGCTTTTCTGTTTTCCTAGTTCTACAACCTCTTCTCTCTTTTTTTTTTTGTCTTATTCTATTTTTTAAAAAGATCTTATCTTTGAGTTCTTGTTTTTATTGAGTTCATATTCTCCTTAGGTTGCTTTTTAGTGTGAAACACTTATGAAGGAGTTCCTTCTTTTTCTTGGGTTGTGTTTTCTTCCTAACTAGGGTTTTTGCCTGTCTTTTGTGTGCTATAATTATTTCTCTGCTTTTATTTTCCCTTTTCCCCCTCTTTCCTTTCTCCTTCCTACCTTTTGTTCTTCCTTCATTCTTCCCCTCTTTCTTTCTGTCTTCCTTTATTTCCACTTCTGTATATGTTTTTCTAATTCCCATGCCATTTCTTTTTACCTTCAACTAAAGCTGAACTATTTCATGCAAACTTCTGCTCTGGGTTTGGGGATGAGGTTGAGGATAGCTCTGAAATATCTATATAGGTTTTAAAAATATTTTAAAAATTTTTTAGCATTCCAAGTTTCATTGTTTATGCATCACACCCAAAGCCCCATGCAATATATGCCCTCCTTAATAACTACAGACAAAGGGCTGATATCCAAGATCTATAAAGAACTCCTCAAACTCAGCACTCCAAAAAAAAAAAAATCACATCAAAAAATGGGCAGAAGACATGAACAGATGCTTCTCCAAAGAAGACATACAAATAGTTAACAGACACATTAAAAATGTTCATCATCATTAGCCATCAGGGAGATTCAAATCTATATAGGTTTTTATTATTTAACTCTACTTTCCCTTCTGACATTTGGTTACATGTTTTGTATTGGGATTATTTTATCTTCTGGTCTTTTTTCAAAGCATATGAGCATTTTTTTAAAAATTGAGTTAACACTGTTGTGGTGGATTTATCATGGATTAAATTCCTTGCCGTTCCTCTTACTGGAAGGAAGAGTCTATCTCTTCTCCCCATGAATATGGGCTGTATCTATGACTTGTTCTGGTCAACAGATTATGGCTGAAGTGACACTGTACAACTTTCAAGGCTTAGCCTCAAGAGATATGCAGCTTCTGTTTTTGTGTGCTTAGAAGGCTTCTGCTTGGAAGCCAGTTGTCATGTAAAGAGCAACCATGCTAGTTGCATGGTGAGAGAAAGAGAGAGAGAGGAAGAGACTGAGAGACAGAAAGAGAGGGAAAAAAAAGAGAGAGAGATTGAGAAGAGCCATTTGGAGGAACACTGCAGGTGCCAGACAAGTGAGTGAAGCCTTCTTAGACCTTCTAGTCCAGCACAGCCACCAGCTAACTGCAACTAAGTAAGTGACTCCATCTGGTGACGCCTGGAATCACCCTGCTAATCCCTACTCAAATTCTTGATATACAGAATTGTGACAAGTAATAAAGGATTGTTGTTTTAAACCACTAAGTTTTAGAATGTTTTGTTATTTAAAAATAGATGACCAATCGGGCTCTCTGCTCAGCAGGGAGCCTGCTTCCTCCTCTCTCTCTCTGCCTGCCTCTCTGCCTACTTGTGATCTCTGTCTGTCAAATAAATAAATAAAATCTTTAAAAAAACAATAAATAAATAAAAATAAAAATAGATGACCAAAACAACTCTATAGTTTTTTATGTGAGTATGTATATTTTAGTTTTTTTAACCACTTAATGATAAATCCTGACATTTTTTTTAAAGATTTTATTTATTTATTTGACAGACAGAGATCACAAGTAGGCAGAGAAGCAGGCAGAGAGGAAGGGAAGCAGGCCCCCTGCTGAGCAGAGAGCCCAATGTGGGACTCGATCCCGGGACCTTGAGATCATAACCTGAGCTGAAGGCAGCGGCTTAACCCACTGACCCACCCAGGCACCCTAAATCCTGACTTTTTTTTCCCAAACCAGTAAATATTTTTGAAAAATGTAATTTTTTCTGGATGCTGCATAATATATTATTTTCTGGATTATAAATAAGGATTTGATGAATATCCTTGTACATAATTCTTTGAAAATAAAGTTTTGATTTCTAACACTGTAATCATTCTTAAAGCACTGAAACACATTGCAGAGAGTTTGAGTTTTAATTCATTCAGCAGTGGGGATGGGCTTGCTCTGAGCCAATAGCTTTGGTGGCATATTTAAGGCTACTGCCAGTTGCTATGAAATACGAGGAAAGAAAATGTGTTCACAAGGATGTCAGTGTATGACCTTGACTTTATTAGCACAGGCCTCTCATTAACAAAACTAGTGAAAACAAAGTTTGTTTCCGATTGCTATTCTATTGGGATGTATAGAAAAACAATCTTGTTTAATTTCATGGCATTCTATGTCACGGAATACCCTGAATTCTATGAACATATTCTTCCGACTCCTCCTAGGTGAAAAGGAGAGGGTACTAGTCTATAGAAAAGGAAAGGGAGTTCAGAGAACTTTTCTTAAGGTCGTTGATCCAGTCTTTAGTGAGTATAAAAATCAACTGGAGAATTTTTTAAAGATGCAAATTCCAAAACTCTACAACCATAGAGTCTGATTCTGGTGGAGTGTCTACAAATCTGCATTTTTAAACAAGCATCGAAGGATTTCTGATGCAGAATCACCATTTGAAAATACTGTCCTAAGAGAACTAACATCTTTGTGTGTGGGTGATGGGTGAGGGGGAGAGTTTTGTACTCTGCATTAGTAATCAGGCAAGCGTGTTATATATTTAACCTCATTACTTCATTTAATCATTTACATCTTATCCATGTTCAAGATGATAAAGCTGAGGCTCAGAGAGGAACATGAATAACTCAAGGTCAAACACAGCTAGTAAATACAGAGTAGGGATTAAAGCCCAGGTCTGTCTGGATTTCACACTGCCCTGCTACTTTCCATAGCAATAGTCAGGTCAGGGACAGCCTGGGCAAGTTCCTTAACTGACCATTAATGTATGAAGCAAATGCCTGAAGTAATTCAGTAAATAACTAACAACTTGAGTTGGCCTGGTATCTTTGTGAAGGTTTCTGTTAAATAATGTTCGTTCTGTAATTCTTTGTGCTTGAGTTTTGATTACTACATCATGAAGTCCCTGATAGGTACATGAGGAGGGGGTGCTCAGCAGAACAAATTATGTGACTTTCTCTACCATGGATGAATGCTCTAGAGTCAGCAAAAGATCAAAAATAAGAATTTGCTGAGGGGGCACCTGGATGACTCAGTTGGTTAAGTGGCTGACTCTTGATTGCAGCTCTGGTCCTGATCCTGAGTGGTGGGCTAGAGCTCTGTCTAGGGCTCCTGGCTGGGTGTGGAGCCTGCTTGGTATTCTCTCTCTCCCTCTCCTCTGTCCCTCCCCACTCGCTTGTGCACACAAACTCTCCCAAAACAAAAGCAAAAAAAAAAAAAAAAAAATTGCTGTGAACTTCATCAGTCTCAGTTCACCTTCTGGTATTAAAAAAGATAACACAACCCTTAAACACAAGTCAAACTTAATCTGACACTCCACCCTCCAAAAATTTGTTCTGGAAGAACTGTTTGGTAGATTGGGTGAGAAACTGCACGTTGATCTCCATACAGTATCTTCTAGAAGGATTCTGAAGGCCTTTTTGTGCATTCTATTCCACAAAAGTTTATGTAAGAACACAATCCCCTGACAGGTGATGCTCATTTGGCCCCGCCCCAGACCCTCCTGGGGTGGGTGGGCCGAATAGCTGGGCCCAGTCTTTCATTGGCTCTTGGTGGTGTCAATCTCCACTGCCTTGGGGCTTGGCCTACTGAGTGCTGACGGTAAACTGGAGTGGAAGTCCTCTTGTCTCCTGGGTTGTTCATGGAGTCTGGAAGGGGAAAGGGTCATTGGGTCCTGGGAACCAGCCAAGCCTTGAAAGTGTTGAGAAGCTGGGAAGAAAGGAGAGGTAGATCAAGTTACCTCAAGACATGGGTACTGGGGTGTGTGTGTGTGTGATATAGGCAGGGGGCAGAAATCACCTCAGGACCAGAGGGTTAGGACAAGTTAAACTCTAACTGCTTTC
The DNA here is from genome assembly GCF_964662115.1 of Mustela nivalis. NCBI lineage: Eukaryota > Metazoa > Chordata > Mammalia > Carnivora > Mustelidae > Mustela > Mustela nivalis. The sequence goes on along the minus strand of NC_139026.1, from coordinate 106,055,370 downwards.
CCTGAGACTCAAAATCCAGACCCTCTTTGTAAGGGCCTACTCTGCCTGAGAAGCCCCACCTTGATATAACAGCCATTTTGTTGTTTATGCAGTGAACTTAGATTGACCCTGCCCCCCAGAGGAACTCACTTAGAAATGGGTCTGGGAAATCGGTAAAATATGGCCCGACCAGCCCCGATAAAAGAGCCAATATACCAGGACGTGTCAGTTCAGGGAGAGATAACAGAGCCCAGAATGCAAGGACGAGTCAGGCCAGGTAGAGACATTTAATCAGTAAAGCGTACATGCTATCTCCCTGACTACCAAAGAATGTAGGCCCTGCCTTTTGGATGCTTTTTGTGCGCCAATTTTGACCAAGGTGATAGGCTAGTTCAAATAGCTACTATGGGGTGAATTGTAATTCAATTGACCACCCGTGTGTGACCTAGCATGACTGTGCAGCTTTCTCTGTGTGTTACAATCTCATTGGCCACCTCTGTGTAGCCAGGCTCAACCACATGGCCTTTGCTCTATAAAAGTTATTCTGGGGGTGCCTGGGTGGTTCAGTGGGTTAAAGCCTCTGCCTTTGGCTCAGGTCATGATCCCAGGGTCCTGGGATTGAGCCCCACATCTGGCTCTCTGTTCAGCAGGGAGCCTGCTTCCTTCTCTCTCTCTGCCTGCCTCTCGGCCTACTTGTGATCCCTGTCTGTCAAATAAATTTAAAAAATTAAAAAAAATAAAAAATAAAAAAAGTTATTCTGTAAGGCAGGGAGGGGTAGCCTCTTTGCAAGAAATGGCCCCAAACAGTCAGTTTGATTCTCGATGCCTGACATGAAATAAAGCTTTGCTTGAACTTCACTTTGTATCAGTCTTGTTCCTTTAACCATGGACCCAACACTCTTCTTTTGGAAAAATCACTTTTCCTTATGACATTTTAATTTTTTGTCATTATTTCTTTTCTGTTTCATCTGAAAACTTAGTAGAATTTCTTTGGGACATGCCGATTTGTCTCAGTTCTCAGGGAATCCAAGAGATTTCTGTTTGATGGGTTGGTTTGCTGAATGGAGGGGCTTGTTGGTAGCAATGAGGAGACCCCCCAAGGAGATGGGAAAGGTAAATAGAAAAATGCAGCTTAAAACTTTAATCTCATAACTAGTCACAAACACCACCCTTGTTCCCACCAGAAGCAAAACCTCAGGCTTGCCCCTCGAGTGGCTGGGACTGGGGATGCAAGAGAGTCTGCCCCCCTCCTCCCTCAGTGCCCACTTAGCTCCTGGGGGAGAGGTCTTCTTGTGTGTTCTGCTGCATGTAGATAATGGCCGGTGTCCTGATCTTCCTCTAGTTTGCTCTGGGTCTGTTTGTAGCTGGAGTACTCAGTGGCACGGTGGCCTCCATGGAAGAATTGTGGTTCTTGGAATGACGGTCATCTTCACCTATCCCCGAGTGCCTCCCTTCCAATGATAAATCAGATCTCCCTTTGGCCCAGCCAACAGCGTTTTCTTTGAGTAGGAGGGTGCATCCCTTAGCCGAGCCGCTGCCCCAACTTTGTACCTCAGTTACCTATGAGCTCCCTCTGGGAGCTTCAGTTGTTGGGTCTTTCTCTGTTTCTCTATATGCATTTTTTATTTTTTATTTTTTGGTTTGTTATACACGCTTTATTAAAATGGCACTGGTATTTACAGTATCTGAAGAGTCCCTTCCAAGGAGCTTTCCCACACATTCAGACACACCCATACAACATCCCTCTCTGAAGGGCTGGCGGCCAGTACACCTTCCTCCCCAGTTGACTCTGTGCTATGCTGGCAGGTGAGGAGGGGAAGGGATAAAGACAGCCGGAGTCAGGGCTGCTTTGCCTGCCTTTCAGAAGCCTTGTGCTTGGCGGCATTTGGTGCCAACTCATTGTCAGCTTTCTTTCAGGTGTGAAGATTCTTGGAGACTTTGGTTTTAGCTTTGGATGTGAGCGACTATTCAAGGACAATCAGAAATGCCCCATGTAGGGTGTTTTATTTATTTTTTATTTTAAAAGATTATGTATTTATTTGAAAGAGAGAGAGAGAGCAAGTAGGCAGAAGGAGAGGGGAGAAACAGACTCCCCGCTGCGCGGGGAGCCCATCGCGGTGCTCGATCCCAGGGCTCTGGGATCATGACCTGAACAGACACTTAACCAAATGAGCCACCCAGACACTCCCATGTATGGTTATACCAAGCACAAGCACAAACACCCTAAATTTGGTAAAAAAAAAAAAAAAAGAACCTTTACACAGTGTGGAAACAGGAAGCAGAAGTTAGTTTTATTTATATAAACTGTTGCTGTTGTCCTTAAACGGGGCCATGGAGATGTCAGGATATTTACCCAGGAGGTCCTAAGTCGTCCCAGGGAGAGACACCAGGAGCTGGGAGGTGGGACACGGGAAGGTGCCACAGAGTCATCCAAGCTCTTGAGCCTCCCCTGAGGTGGTCTCAGACAGGACGTGGAATGAGGCAAGGCCCAGTGGATCCAAGAGCTGGGAGCCGTTCAGTTCACGTAGAACTGAAAGCCTAAGCTCCTTCTTCATTAGTTCTTAGAAACCATTTTTGAAAATATCAGCTTATCCCAGAATACTAAAGATCATTGTGTTTAATAAGAGAGTTTTTTAACAGACCCATAGTACACTTAATATTTTAGTTGTGCACAAGACTGTATCTTGGTGTGGAAATGTCCTTGGGGCACCTGGGTGGCTCTGTGGGTTAGAGCCACTGCCTTCGGCTCAAGTCATGATCTCAGGGTCCTGGGATGGAGTCCCATATCGGGCTCTCTGCTCGGCAGGGAGCCTGCTTCTCCCTTTTTCTCTCTGCCTGCCTCTCTGCCTACTTGTCATCTCTGCTGTCAAATAAATAAAAATCTTAAAAAAAAAAAAGAAGTGGAAATGTCCTCTATTTATGGTGACAGTATTTGAAGCATAAAGTCAAGACACATTGCCTGGACTTTGTGAACCGTATGAACACAGTTACTGAGAGAGTGAAACAGAATATTTAAATTTGGGACTGTCCTGAAAGATCTAGAATTCGTGCTCATTGTACAGTGCAGCAGCTTCTTTTGACCCCGCTGGGTGGGCCCAAGGCTGCCCGTGCAAGGGATTTGGGAGCAGAACTAAAACAAAATACCTGAGGGCTAATGGGGCTGTAGTGGTTATCTAGTCATTTTAGATGGAGAAACTGATGGTCCCCAAAGAAGTCTCTTGTCTACAGATATGGTTAGCAAGATGTTTAGAGTCAACCTAGGGGAGTGCACACAGACTATGGGGGTTTATATGAAACAGCCACTTTTAAAGTGGAGTTAATCTACCTGATCCTCCACATACTTGACATACAAGATGCCCGAAAGCTGTTCTGAGAATTTTTGTTTGTTTTTTCACTAGCTGTTTTCAATGGTTGTCATTATTTCTCGAATGTGATCGTATTTTACAACGTATAAAACGTTTTCCGTACATGATCTCATTTAGTCCTTTCAACATTCCTGCATGGCTACAAGAAAACCCGGCCACAATGGCTCCCACACAGGGCGGGTATTCTCGTCACCTAACTAGACATCCATAGGTAGGTGTTCGCTGGGATGGTTCAGTGGCTCAACAGCAGGGCTGATGTGACTGTGATTGTTCGGCCTTGACAGGCGGCTGCTCTACCTCCCCGGCATCCTGTACATCTTCAAGGCAGGAAGAAAAAGGAAACACAGAAGGGGTAGTTTCCCAGAGCCCTGGGTGGAATTCTGCTCCTGTTTCATTGGAAAGAGGTCACAGGACCACTCCTGGCTACAGCAAGGCTGAGCAAGCATTTTTCCTGGAGTTGGGCACATTGCTGGTCCAGGCAAAGCTGGGTTCGATAGCAAGGCAACCAAGAGTGCCTGCCACAGGCGGCCACAGCCTGCCCCCCACCCCCCGCCGTCGCCTGGTAAGCAGTGATGTTTGACTTCACTACATTCTCATTTCCTCTTTTCGCACCAATGTATTTGTATAACAACCTTAATTTCTCCCATACTTAAAAAGAAGAAAATGCTCTTGTTCCAGAGCCTTGGAAAATTCAGGAAAAAATAGAAGGCAAAATGATCGATAATCTCATACTCCAGAGATTAGGACAAATGTTAACATTATGGAATGCTTCCTTCCTGCAGTCTTCCACACATATATAAATGCTACCACATGATATTGTTATTATTGAGCCACGCGTTTTTCCTTAATAGTCTATTGTGTTTCCCTGTGTCATTAAAAGTTTTCCAAAATCATAGTTATGTTTTTCTGTATTATTTTTATGATCACCAGAGTAACACACGCTTGTGAAACCTGCATGCTCATGAGTATTCCCGCCTCACAAGAAAACCACTGTAAACAGCCAGCCGCTTTATCAGAACTTACCTAAGTATTCCCATTTTGTTGGACATTCACGTTGTTTCCATTATTATAGATAACATTTTGATGACTACCCTTGCACGTAGACTCCATTCACATTTCTGAGCATTTCCTTTGTGTAGATTCCTACTGGGTTAAAGGGTAGAAGCACTTCCAAAGCTCCTCATACGTATTGCTAAATCACTCTCTGGAAAAGCTGTACTATGTATACCTCTTTATACATTATGAACGTACCCAACTTGCTCTAAACTCAGCAGGATTTCTCAGCCTTTTACTCCCCTATTGCAAGAAAGCAACATGGCTTAGCCAAAAGCATAACAGTCAGAGGTTTGACTAATTCTGACTCGTGGTCAGAAGTCCTGGTTTTTTGTTTGGACTCCAGCAGAACTTGTGTATGACTTTGGGCAAGCCATTGGTCTTGTCAGTTTAATTCAAAAATATTGTGTGCTGTAGTGGATACTGTTGGTTACCAGCCCAGCAAATATTTCCCCTTTACCTCTTTCTGACACCACCGTGAATTTGTTCAGATTCTTATCCTCCTCTGTGTAGCCCTGGGGAATCGGAATGCTGACCCCATTCCAGGCTCAGTGGATGTTGGTTCTTAAACTTTTTAGTCTCAGGACCCCTTTCTGCTCTTAAAAAATTATTGAAGAACCCGAAAAGTTTTTTTTTTTTTAAATCTATGTGGGGTCTATCTATTGATATTTATTGTTTTTGACATGAAAACTGAGGAATTTAAAAACCATTTTGAATTAAAGGTAACAATCATAAGCCTATTATATGTTAGCCTATTAATATATTTTATTGAAAATAACTATTTTCCAAGCCAAAAAAAAAAATTTCACAAATTGAGCATCATTGTTTCACATTTTTGCAACTCTCTTTTTAATCTCTGGCTTACTAAAAGACAGCCGGATATGTGCTTCTGCGTTTCAGTCCATCATGTTATCCTACAGCACAGAGTCTAAAACCCCACCGTAAGGGACAGAGACAGAAAAAGTCAATGCTTTTATGAAAACAGTTTTGGCCTCCTGGACCCCCTAGAAGGATCTGAGGGACCCCTAGGAGACTCCAACCACACTTTGAAAGCTACCATGGTGATCCCAATTGTCCTTACCAGTGACAGCCCAGTTTGACCAATGAGGCATTAGGAGAGCCTGCTGACAGGGTTCAGGAGAATTCTTGATACCAAAGAAAAACAGAGGAAAAATGTAATCATGATTGCATGTGGCATTAGGAAATGCTACAAGTTTTTCTTTTTCTTTTCTTTTTTAAATTTTATTTATCTTTTTGTCAGAGAGAGAGAGAGTGTGTGTGTGTGCATGCTCGCACAAGCAGGGGGAGGGGCAGGCAGAGAGAAATCATACTTGAGCTGAAGGCAGATACTTACCCCGGCTGAGCACCCAGGCGTCCTGCTACAACTGTTTTCCTACCAGCCTGAGGAGAGAACTGGTACTTGTTAGAGGGAATAGCCAAGGGACACCATGCAAACAAAACTGGTGTCTCCTGGTCCAAGTGCTGAGTCTGACCTCGTTGTGGGAGATAAGCCTCAAGTTAGAGATGGCATATGAACAGAATTTGGCTCGAGGAAGTGGAGGTGCCCTCGAACGAGGAATGGGTGAGTTGAGGAGGTGTGGCCATAGGCAGTGAGAATCAAGACTCTTGCTATTCCATCCTGGGAAGCGGGAGACCCTATATGTCTGGGAATTGACTGACACTCTTTTCAGTAGAACCTTGGGATAGTAAGCAAGTGCTCCCTTAGGGCATAGAAATGGAGAAAATTCAGAATACTGGTATACCAGCTGTTTTTTGTGACCTTTAGTAAATCCTATAAGAAAGAGACAAGTTTGGGGCACCTGGGTGGCTCAGTGGGTTAAGCCCCTGCCTTCGGCTCAGGTCGTGATCCCGGGGTCCTGGGATCGAGCCCCGCATCGGGCTCTCTGCTCAGCAGGGAGCCTGCTTCCTCCTCTCTCTCTGCCTGCCTCTCTGCCTGCTTGTGATCTCTCTCTGTCAAATAAATAAATAAAATCTTTAAAAAAAAAAAAAGAAAGAAAGAGACAAGTTTACTGCTTATTCCCATCTGAGAGTAGAGAAGGAGGCAGGATCTTATCTTCAGGAGGTAGTGAGGCCCAGAAAAACCTTCCTGGCTGGTTCTCTCCCAAACACCTTCCTTTGAGCTTCTTTACCTAATGCTCTGAACAGGCTGTGGGCTAGTTCAACTTTGTGGTGAGGACACCCTACCTGAGACTATGATTTGGATTACTCTCGGGCAGAGGTCTTCAAACCCCAGTGCAGGGTGGTGGGCAGAGCACAAAGGTCATTGTTCAGGAGTCTCAAAGACCACATCCAGAGAAATGCTTTGACCCATATTTAATAAAGCATGGAACTGACCAGAAGTAAATTGATGGGAGTCTACTAAATATTAAAGGAACTGTATTTCCGAAGAAACCCTAGTCTTGGCCAAGGTGAGCCATGGATATTTTTAATCCCTAGGGCAATTCCCACACCTCTGAACCTGTAGCTGCTACAAGCTGGGCACCTGCTCTGGGGACCATCTTAGATGTGGGCTTCAGAAATTCATTTTTTTTTCAAACCAGGATCAATCTCCAGCAGGCCTCTGTGGACATGCAAATACCTTCCCACATATAGCAATAATAATACTAGTTACTTTCAATGTACCAGAGATTTGGCCTGTAGTATCACATTGAATTCTTACAATAACCCTACAAAACTGAGATCATGATTCCCGCCTTGCCAGATGAGGAAATGGAAGCTTAGTTAGTTTAAGAAACTTCCTGGATTAGTTATGACTTTAGAACCTGGTTGTTTTACTCCACCGAGCCACTAACGGCTAGATAGTTCCAGTGATACAGACAGGACTCCCGAAGACCCTGGTGGGCAATGGGGATAAAAATGAGGTCCTCTGATCTCACAGAACCTGGACGTGAGCTTGCTAAGAGGTAAGTTAAATCCAATACGTAGTGACACAAAACTTTGATTCAGATTTTCTTAAACAAAAATGCAATTATTGTCTTGTAACAGGAGGTCCACAGGTAGTGTGGTTTTTAAACAGGGTGACACAGAAAAGGTATTTTTTATTGGAGGAGGGGCGCCCAGAGTAGCTCCGACCCATCCTGGGTCACACCACCCAGCTGCACGTGCTGGCTGTTCCTGGGAGGTGCTGGTCTCATTGGCTTCAGCCCTTGACCTGAACGACTGCTGGGCACATGTTACTAGTCTCAGTTGTCATCACTTGGCTCGCCTTCCAAAACTCAGAGAAGATTCATCTCAAAGATGTTCCTCCCCACCATCTCCCACCCCCCGATTCACCTGGGTCCTTCCGACCACTCACAGACTCCATAACCTCTCAGGGTTGTATATGTAGAAGCAATGACAAGTGAGCACACAGAAACCTCAATAGAGATAACAGAAAACAGATGAACTTGTTACAAAGGCATTCACCATAGGTGTCTTTTCGGTATGCCAGAATTACCCTGTTGCATCTGACCCATGGGCATGGAGCCCTATATCCTGTTTTCTCCAGCAGCTCCAAAAGATGGTTTCTCAGAAAAGTGGAGAAGGAAGGGACTTGGAGAACATCCAGTCCAGCCCCTCATTTTTCAGGGGGGTCCAGAGGGGAAATGACTCGTCCACATTTTCAGAGCTGATTAGGGTCACAGCATGGGGTAGAACCCAGGCCAGGATATATCATTCTTTTGACTGTTAGCCTCAAATGTCAGGAACCCCAAACATGCCCATATGGTAATTCATGCATTTCATGAATGAAAAGAAACTCATAAATTTCTTTCTCAACCTTAACCAGAATATCAGTCTATATTAACGTTGGGAAATAATGAGTTCTGTAACCTTATCATCTGCATAAAACATGACGACACTTACTTATTTTACAATTTTCTATGACTTTTATAACTTTTGAGAAAGGAGTTTACATTTTTAATATTTTGAGATTTGCTGTATAAACTCTGTATTTGCCCCAATTACACTGAATTATTTTGCAGGCCTTGATCTTGGTTTTTTTTCATATTCATGTTTTTTAAGTCTTTAAGGTTAGGGCAAGATTTCAGGTGACTTTAAAGAATTATGGAATTTTAAAACCAGAAAGGATTTCTGGAGTTTGAAATTCCACAAATTTCAGAATTTGATTCAGCTGTTCTCTCGGATTGGTTAAGTGTTCTTCCTCATAAACTTAAAAAAAATAAAGTTTACGTAGTGTGCCTGTAGTACATTTTTTGGTTCAAAAATTATACTGGATGCACTTTTCGTGAAGAGAACTACTACCTAGGGTAATACTGGTTTGTACTACGTTGTCTTCTGGAAAGGGTCCGCTTCTATCTCCCCATTTGTGTTGTCCTCCTGGTTGAGGCCGATCGCCATTAGAGCATGGGTCGTGTTTCTATTAATTTTTATTCTCTAGTAACTATATGCCCTCCACAGGATGACCCTGGTCTGAGCAGACAGAGGGCACGTAATGAATGTTTTCTAAATGCATGGACCAAATGCATAGATGCAGTCCAATGAGTGAGTCTCGCCTTTCCTCATGGTAAGGAGAGGACAGGGCATCAATAACATGTGAATTCCAGAAACAGCAACCAGGATACCATTCCGGTAAAGAGTAGAAAAGACTTGTTTCCGGCTAGCATCTGCCAAAGTTGGTCCAGGAAGGAGGGCAGCAGTGATGATCATTTCTCAGAAAATGCTTTTGTCCAGGCATGGATACAATTGTCCTGGGAAATGAAACCACGCAAAGGTACAAAGGCCAGGTGGCCTGATGACCACCCTCACTTTCCCTTACCCCAAATTTCTCCTTCTTTTTCCACCCCTACTTGTCAGCAGCGTACCTCTGAGTATGGCTCAGATTCCAAGAATCTTTGAAACTCCGGAAGGACCTAAATCATGAGGATAGAAACAAAGAGAGACAATATCCGGAGGCCTCGAGTGTCACACTGAGAAGCTTGACTAGTTATGAATTCTCTGTTTCTGTGCTAAAGAGGAGATGCTGATACAGGTCATATGGAAAAGGAGAAATCTGGGGAAGCTTGTGTGCAAAAATGTGGGAAAGCTTTAAGAAAATCCTATGAATACACGAGGCCAACAAAGAGAAGCAGTTCATTTAATTGAGTGAGGTCTGAATGAAAGAATCGTTTGCTTCGCGTTAGGTTTGCTTCGCTGGGCTGCTGGGTTCCATTCTGATTGTTGAAGAAGCTGTCTTCTGGGCCTAAGCCACCCATTTAAGCATTTTCTGAGAGAGCCGGTCATCCTGGTCATCTTAAGGAGACTAGCCAAGCATAAATATCAGATAACAATCCGGACTGACTCCTACAAAAGCCTCAAATGTTGGACTGAGCTACGGCAGACTGCACTTGCTGCCACCTTCGGCACTTGAGATGGACTTTGTTGTATTCACTGAGATGGGCTATGTTGACTGCTTGCAATCTATTTGCATTTATAAAACTGTGACTGGTGCTAATTCTTTCCTCTCTCCTCTTGCTGGGGGTTCGAGAAGATGAAGGGTAGTGTTTAGTTTGAGGCTTCTTGGAGGGGAAAATCATGAAGGGGAAGGAGGGTGCCAGCTCTGCTTTAAGTTCAAAGAGGAAGTTTAAGCTCATTAGAGAATTACAGGGGAGATTGGGGGCAGCACCAGGACACTGCCTCAGAGGCTCACACACGGAAACCAGTGTTGTCTGGCCAACATATAGTTAGTCAGAAGTGACCACAAATTAGATATCCCCTCTGTGCCTCAGTTTTATCATCTGTAAAAGGAGGGGGCTGGATCTTTTGCCCAGGTATAGATTCTAGCACCTGGCAGTAGACTAGGCCCAGCCTGTATATCAGACACACGATTCAGAAGGGATTTTGGATGCAGATTCCAGAAATGACTCATGGGAACCTAATCATCAGCATCCTGTAAAAGCCCCACATGAGTCTCTTGTGCTGCCCTGTTGATAACCACAGACCCAGATGATCTCTGTGGTCTCCTAGCAATAACTTTCAGATTTTAGCGCTGTGACCAATGGATAGCTACGTATTGCAATGATTCCTACTAGTTTGTAAGAACACTGGTAGGATAGTGTAGAAATATTTCAGAACTGAAGATGGATGAGGATGGTCTTTTAAAAAAAAAAATTGGGGGCGCCTGGGTGGCTCAGTGGGTTAAGCTGCTGCCTTGGCTCAGGTCATGATCTCAGGGTCCTGGGATCGAGTCCCGCATCGGGCTCTCTGCTCAGCAGGAAGCCTGCTTCCTCCTCTCTCTCTCTGCCTGCCTCTCTGCCTACTTGTAATCTCTCTGTCAAATAAATAAATAAAATCTTAAAAAAAAAAATTGGAGGGTTTCAATTTAAAATTGGACTATCTGGTACATAAGTTCTTTTTCACATGGGGGATGCGCACATGCACATACTTCTTGTGAGCCTGGAGAGTGCCATGGGCAGAAAAGCATGCTCAGCTTAAAAAGGGTTTGGTTAAAAGAAAAAAATAAGTTTGGTAATTCACTTGTTAGCCAAGCAAACAGGGAACCGTCAAGAATAATTCTCTAGTCCATCCAGTCCATGCATTCACCCAGTAAAGACTGGATGCCTGCTTTTTACAAAAGTACTGTGCCAGGTCAAATTTTTTTTTTTTAAAGATTTTATTTATTTATTTATTTATTTATTTATATACCAACAGCACATGAGCAGAGGGAAGGGCTAGAGGGAGAGGGAGAAGCAGACTCTGCTCAGCAGGGAGCCTGACACAGCACCAGATCCCAGGACTCCAACCATGATGTGATCTGAAGGCCCATGCATACATAACTGAATGAACAATCCAGGCGCCCTTCAACATTTTTTTTTTTAATTTCAAATTTTTATTTAATTCTAGTTAGTTAACACACACATATATAGCAATATTGGTTTCAGGTGTGGAATTTAGTGATTCGTCACATACAACACCAGTGCTCATCACAGGTGCCCTCCTTAATACCCATCACCCATTCAGCCCATCTCCCACCCACATCCCTCTGTCCATCCTCAGTTTGTTTTCTATAATTAAGAATCTCCGGGGCACTTGGGTGGCTCAGTGGGTTAAAGCCTCTGCCCTTGGCTCAGGTCATGATCCCAGGGTCCTGGGATAGAGCCCCATAACGGGCTGTTTGCTCAGCAGGGAGCCTGCATCCTCCGTTCTATGCCTGCTTCTCTGCCTACTTGTGATCTCCGTCTGTCAAATAAATAAATAAAATCTTTTAAAAAAAAATCTCTTATAGTTTGTTTCCCTCTCTTTCCCTCTTTCCCTGTCCCCTGTGTCCATCTGTTTTGTTTCTTAATTTCCGCATATGCATGAGATCATAGTGCCTTTGTTGGTACAGAAGGTGGATCCGTGCTCTCTTTCCTGGGACAGTGACAACATCCGATCAGGAGAAAAGCTACCCTGGCAACCTTTGAGGGTTTCCCTTACTGTGCCCAGCTCAGAGCTAGACCCCCCCCCTTTTTTAAGATTTATTTATTGGAGGGGGAGAGGGGCAGAGGCTGAGGGAGAGAGAGCTCCAAGGAGACTCCATGCTGAGCACTGAGCCTGGAGCCTGAAACAGGGCTTGATCTCACAACCCTGAGATCATGACTGTGAGATCACTACCTGAGCCAAAACCGAGAGGCAGATACCTAACTGACTGCACCACCCAGGGCACCCCAGAGCCAGACCTTTATGAAGACACAGTGTATGAGTTATGACTGATGAAAAAGTGAGTAGATTGATAAATATTCTAGGTTCCTGATTCCAGAGAAAGATTCCAGAGAAAGAATCAACCATGGGGCACCTGGATGACTCAGTTAGTGAAGTGATCTTGGAGTTGTGAGTTCAACCCCACGGTGAGTGTAGAGATTGCTTCAAAAATAAAATTTAAAAGAAAAAAAAAATCAACCACAACAGTGAATATTTGTTCTTATGTTAATTAATTTTTCATGTTCATTGAAAGCTTATACCCAGATGACAGCTCTCCAAATACTCTCTCTAAGCATTTTAACCTTGACATTTAAAAAAAATTTTAAGAATCAATTTCAGCAAAAATCAATTTGAATCAGACAGTGCCAAGACCAGACGTGTGAACTTTGCTGGTTTTCTACCTGTCTTACCTTATCTGCCCAGCCCTGGACCATCTCATTTTGTGTTTATACTCCTACCAAGGAAAGAACAAGCAGACAGATTTCTCCCGATGGACTTTCCTCATCTCTCCATCTCTGCTCTAGTTGTGCATGTATGCTGATGATGTAGGAGAATGGGCATTATGTGGGGAAGTTAGGAGACCAGGATCTAGTTCCAGTTTTTGCTCTCACTGAGATGTATGGTGTGGACAATTTATTGCCACATGTTTTTTTCTTCTCTGCCAAATAGAGATTAGATTGATTCTAAGGTTACTCTCAGCTCCAAGCATTTAATTCTAGCAGCAAATAATGGCCTCTGTCACCTCTTATTTTCTTTGTTGTCTTATTGAATGAAATAAAGTGTAAAAAGAATGCCATAATGTAGAATATATGTGAGAAGACATCATTATGCTGCTTGTATTAGCAATAGCTTGTGGGCATGTCTGAGTCCCTCACAGTGCTGTAACCGTAGCCGACGTGTATGGACTCCTTACTCTGTACCAGGCTGTGCTGTGCTAAGCACTTTGGGCATATTTACTCATTTAATTCATAGAACAGACCTACAAGGAAGGTACTAAAGATCACATTCATTTTACAGGTAGAGAAACTGAGTCTCAGAGAGGTCAAGTGAGTTGCCCAAGGTCCTGTAGGTAGGAAGTGGTGAAGACAGAATTTGGCTCAAGGTGGGCCTTTTCTAGAGGCTGTGTCTCAGCTTCTGCACTCTCCACTTCTCCTGGGGGCAGGAGCAGTGCCTTACCCGTCTTGGTGACCTCCCTTAGGGCCTGACTACCGTGTTGAGCACAAAGTCAGAAAATGACCTGGTGGAGATTGAGCTGAATGTAAAAAGATACTGGTTGTGGGTAAACTTTCTCACTTGAGAAACTTCCAGAACAGGTGTCCCTAGGCAGCTATGAGTAATGTCCAGAAGACATTTAAGAAGGGGGCAAGTACTTGGGGCATGCTCAGTCTTAAGGGAAGACATAGGCTTGCTGGCCTCGGTAGGTTCCTTGCAGTCTGAGGATTTAGTGTCCCGCCTGATTCCTAGAACTGTTGGCTGAAAGAGAGATGCTTACGATAAATCACAGCACGGGACTAAAGGTGACAGGAATCACGCACTTGGCCACATGTTTTTCTTGTGGGCTGGCCAGCCATACGCGGCCATTTACTAGCATTTCATCAGCTGTGTAGGGCTTTCCCCATAAGCTTCCTTTCCGATTACTCACAGCCCCTGCGGGAGGAGGGAGGAAACCAGGGCACGTGGGGGAGGGGCTCTCTGTCCTTGGTGTGGCGCGTCACGGCAGGAAGCCGAGGGGGTCTCAGAACTACTGGCTGTTTGCTGGTTGGACTAGAAAACCTGTTGGCTCTCTTACTCATGGCCCAGGACCCAGAGCTTGGTTAGTTAGTGCACAGGCCAACCATCTGCCTCTTTTATGATTGTTATATTTTCTCGACAACTAAGAAAGGGCTCACTCTGTGCACTCGACAGCACCACTGATGTTCTAATGACTTCTCTAGCCCATCCCATGTACTCAAAGCATACTCATTTGTTCGTTTATTCTTTCAATGTGACTTTTTTTTAGTGAACACGTGTTGTAAGCCGGCAGGGATGTTGAGGCTGGGATACAGAGATGACTCCTGAATCTCTCTCTGCCATCAAAGAACAACCAGCAAGTGGAGGAAGTTGGCAAGGTCCCGTGTAATAACGGCGCGGCACGAGAAATGTGTGCAGGGAACGACAGAAATGAAGAGGGACCATGAGGAGAGAAGGCTTCCACTAGGGTGAGGCTTGAGCGGCGTGGTGGAAATTGCGCTGGATGGGAAAGGGCATTCTAGGAGAAGGATCAGCTCTTGCAATAGGTAGAGACTCAGAAGGAGCAGGTATAGGCGACAGCGAATTCCTTGTGACATTGGGAAAGGTGGATGGGGGGGGGAGGTATGGAAAGTCTGCAAAGATTACAAAGTGAAGGGCTTGCAAAGGGAGTCTAGATCCTACTCTACAGATGTGAGCCAAGAAATATCATTCTAGTGGCCACCTGAAGGTAACCTGCAGAGTGAGAATAGAGATGGCTGAAAGACAAGCTGGATAATGATTGCCACGAACCCCAGTATCCACGAGAGGCATGACGAGACATGGCAGTGGCCCAGTGAATTTACCAGTTTGGCAAAGCAGTAGTGCCCTCTAGGTAAGAGTGTGGGCTCTGAGGCAGACATTCCCAGGTTTGCATCCTGGTTCTGCTGCTTTACCTGTGTGCGCATAGGCGAGTTCCCCCACATCTGTCCCCAGAACATTCATCAGTCAGTGGGGAATGGTCATAGTGCCCGCCTTAGAGACATGCGGTGAGAATTAAGTATGCACAATGCCGGACACACTGTGGGTGCCTGACTCTTACTACAATGAAAGGGGTGAGAGGAATCACAGACTACTGGTTGCAGCAGCCAGATGGTAGTGCCATCACTGGCCAGAAAAGACTATATTCAAGAGACAGACGAGGATCACAGGAAGGATGCAGAGAAGGGGAGAGTTACTGGGTTGTGTATAGGACTTGACGGGACTGGCTCTTTTTATCTAAAAAGGCCAAAATGAGGCACATCACCTTGTCTTTTCCTCCTAAGTCACTTTTCTGCCACAGGACCTTTGTACTTGTTGTTCCCACTTATTCTAGTAAGTACTGCTGCACAAAGAAAAAAAAAAAGATCTCCAAATTCAATGGCTTAAAAAAGCACAGTTATTTTATTAATACATCTCACGGTTCTGAGGTTGACTGGACCCAGCTAGGTGGCTCTTGATCTGGGTGTCTCATGTGGATGTACTCAGACAGTGATGGCATGGGAGACATCTCAAAGGCATCCTTGCTTCCTTGCAGATAACCCCACAGTTAGAGCAAAGAAATAAAGGTGTAAGGAAATTCACACATGCTGTATCACTTGATTCTTCTTTTTTAAAAATTTCTTTTCAGTGTACCAGAATTCATTGTTTATACACCACACCCAGTGCTCCATGAAATACGTGCCCTGCACAATACTCACCATCAGGCTCACCCAACCTTCCAGCCCCCACTCCTTCAAAACCCTCAGATTGTTTTTCAGAGTCCATAGTCTCTCATGATTCATCTCCCCGTCCAATTTCCCCACCACTTGATTCTTAAACACACTGCGCAGCTAGGGTTACTATCTTCATTTCAGATGAGGTAAATAAAACTTGGAAAGACCAACTGATTTTCTACCAACTGGATGTGGACCTGAGATTCAGATGAGGTCCTCTAAGTATAAATGTCTTTTGAAATTTTGAAATGTTCTTTTCACTTAGATCCATACTGCTTGCATCCGTAGGTATAGATGACTGATACGGGGAAGAGAGATTAGGAAGGCAAGGGCTTTCCCACCAACATGGAGGGGTGTTAGGAATTGGTTGCCAGGTAAGATCCAAGATGCTTAGTTAAACTTGAATTGCAGATAAAGAACAAATTATTTTTAAGTATAAGGATGACTCAAATATTGCATGGTGGCATGCTTATACTATAACATGATTCATTGTTTATCTGAAAGTCAATGTCAGCTTTCACTGACCTCTGTGCTTCTATTTGGCAAATATGGGAACCCTACATTCAGAGCATGAGAAGATGCACAGGAATGGAAACTGGGTATCTGAAAGGAAACTCTATACAACTTGAAAGTACGGCATCCAGCTAAGTCTGCATCCTAGCCCCTCGTGGAAGTGTGTGAGAGGACGCATCATCGGGTTCCGGATGCGGATAAGTTGCGGGAAGAGGAATCTCGGAGGGAGGGAGGGATGGGCTTAATGATGCCATTTGGTGTCTCGGTGCAGATAACAGTTGACGACATTATGCTGAATGACAATATGCCAGACACAAAGGACAAGTATGCTATGATTCCACCTATATGAGGTATCCTGGAAATACACACAGTACACAAAGTCGATACACAAAGTATCAACTAGTGGCTACCAGGGGTTGAGGGTAGAGAGGGATGAGGGGTTAGTGTTTAGTGGGTACAGAGTTTCCATTTAAGAAGATGCAGAAGATGAAAATCTGGGGACGGATGGTGGCGGTGACTGCCCAGTGTGAATGAACTTCACGCAACTAAAATGTAGAGTTACAACCGACTGAAATAGTAAATTCTATGATACGTCTGTTTTACCACGATTAAAGAAATAATTCAGCCAGACATCCTGCCGTGTCCAGAAAAGAGCTCTGGAGGGCATACTTATACTATAACATTATTCACTGTTTATCTGGAATCCAATTTTAACTGGCCTCTGTGTTTCTGTTTGCTAAACATGCAGCTGGTTCATGGCAGGCTTGCGAGGGGCATGAGAAAGCCAGGCGGATCTCCAGCTTCTTGCTGCTCCATATCCAGGCCAGAGGGGCTGGGAGAATGGTGCTGGCCACCAGGGGGAGGTTTACTTGACCCAGTTAAAGGTCTCAGGGAGCCTCTAAAGGGGGGCTCATTCCTCTGCCTTAACGGGAAAGAAGAATGCAGCATCTAGCTCTCTCTCCTCCCTCTACCCCTGCTGCAATGAGCTAATGTCCCAAAAGAGGCTGGAGCTCTTCTAAGAAAGATGCCCTATAAATACAGCATCTTTCTGCTACTTGGAAATCCCAGGGTGAAGGATAGATCACCAGAGGGATCCAGATGGGGGAGGGTCCCTTGGGGACTTAAATTTAGCCCAGGCGACTCAGGTCAGGTCACTGACTGCGACAGCCCTAGGCTGGTAGAACCCTCAGAAGGACATTGTCCATTCTTTGTAATGTGGGGACTTTTTCTGCCCCCAATCACATCCTCAGGGTATAATGGCTTAGTGTGGGGTTTTGGACACAGTATGAATTGTTATGGACAACTGTGAGGACATACCTGCCCTGGTCCTTGCGATAGGGTGCTCCAGCCTGCTAAAATCAGACCAGACAGAGTAGCTGCCCAGACAGACCTTCCAAGGAAGCCACAAGGCCAGGGACGCAAGGGGTAAATAGAGACAGTTCTCAGTCTGCCCTGATGACAGGTCACCAGGGAATTCCGGGAGCTTTATCTATTCACCTGCTCTTGTTAAATGAACCAACACAGTAACTGTCTACCCCGTCACACAAAGCAGCACATTTCATAGCAAATATTTTATAACAGCATGTTTACTATCTTATTTTTAAAGTGTTTTTTGTTTTTTTGTTTTGTTTTGGTTTGGTTTGGTTTTTTTAGGTGTTATTTGTCAGAGACAGAGAAAGAGAGAGAGAGCACAAGCAGGGGGATCGGCAGACAGAGAGAGAAGCAGGCTCCCTGCCGAGCAAGGAGCCTGACGCAGAACTCGATCCCAGGACCCTAGGATCATGACCTGAGCTGGAGGCAGACGCTTAACCCACTGAGCCACCCAGGCATCCCACCTGTTTACTATCTTAAAGTGAAATTCGTAGTTAATAGAATTTATACACACCACTTTAAGAACATCACTAGAATGCCTTAACTGCAGGAGAAATGAAAGTAACTTCAAATACTCTGTATTTCAATATTTAAGTGTTCAAGCACAACTACTTTAACAGGCCAAATAAAGAACGTAGTTGCTCCTATGTAGTTTGCAATGGACAAATCGGATTTCAGAGTAGCAAAAAAACGTTTAATTAAAAATTACATGCCTTTTTGACTTTTGAAGTCAGGGCTCAATAAGTATATCTGTGTACACACACACACACACACACACACACACACACACACAGAACGACCGTGAATATGGGAACCACAACACAGTTCTTCTGATAATTTAGTACCACCAGAGCACCCTCATGAGAAGATTTTCTAAAATGGTGAACTGCTCTTGGAAAGTTCCAAGCAAAACCAAGAGCAGGCGGTCCTTCCGGGACTCACCCCCTGCTGGAGAGTTCAGAGCCTATGAAACCGGTGGCTCAGGTTGATAAACAGGCGTTTCTCTTGTATGACATTCTACCGTTGAGCGGAGTGCGGGACAATTCTTTACCACTGTCCTGCATGTTGCAGATGTCTCTGTACTGTGACCTCTGCTCACAAAGGCTGGGAGCATCCCCGATCATTGTGACAACAAAACACACTCCCAGGTTGTCCTGGTGCTCCCACTGGTAACCACTGACAGAACAGGTCTGACACTTAACAAGAGTATTTCCTCCCGCACTCCCTTCCTTCCTTCCTTTCTGCTCCTTGCCTGCCTTTGTCTCTCCATTTGGTCCTTCGAAGCAGGAGAGGGGACAGGGGAGAGGAGAACCAGATCTGTCTTGCATGTGGACTGGCTCAGGAGGATAGATGAAGCAACTGCAGAGGATCCTGCAGCATAGGTCTCCAAGATCTCACCAGGAACCTGCCATCAGCAGGGAAAGAACTAGCGCATTGTCCTTACTTCTATAGTGATTTAACACCTCATGAAACTCTTCCAGAATACCATGTCCTGTGAATCTACACACAGACGGCACAGTAGGCAGGGCAGGGTTATTGATGGCATTTAAGGGATGAAGAAACTGAGGCACAGAACACTTAAGTGACCCAGGTTCCTGACATTCTTCCCCATTTTAGCGCTGTGTGTTTCCTTGCCAACCACCTACCTCCCCCTCCCGCCATGACGTGTAATATGGCTGTGGAGACTTAGCAGATGGTCTATTCTCCACTGAAATGAAACTTCCAATAAACAGGAACCCACTGTCTCCAGTTTACTGATCTCTACAAGTACCAGCATGTTTATTTAAAGTCAGTAGGTTTTAAATAAATACTTGTTTAATAAATGAACTAGTATCTTCCTGGCTTCCTATCTTTTATCCTTGTCCCAAATGTCTCCTCTTAAAAAAGGATCTCATTACCCCACTTTCCTTGCAAAAGCCTGCAACGAAGCAACCACTGTCTACAAGGTAATTTTGAGCTCCTTGGCCTGGTTCCAACTCTCATTCCTTTCCACACCCATCCATGCTGCTCGCACTCTAAAGCATCCTAACTACTTGCCTCTAGTAGCTAACTTTTACTGGACCCTGACATAGGCCAAGCACTGTACAAAGTACTGGATGTACATGATTCTATTTAATTTTGACCAGGACTGTATGAGATAGACACTGTTATTGTCCCCATTGCCATAGAGAAGGAAACTGAGGCTTCAATAACTCACCTAAGATCCTGCAGCTTTTGAACGGTGCGTCCAAGGTTTGACCCTCCCACCCGTCTGCCACGCTCTAACCCCACTCTAAGCCAAATTTAGCTTGGGTTTTATTTATTTATTTATTTATTTATTTAGTGGAGAAAAATTTTTTTAAATTTACTTCTTTTCAGTGTAACAGAATTCATTGTTTATGCACCACACCCAGTGCTCCATGCAATCCGTGCCCTCCACAATACCCACCCTCCTGCCCCTTCAAAACCCTCAGATTGTTTTTCATAGCTTGGGTTTTATATTTTGACCGAGGCCTGTGCTCAGACTCTTCTTAGCCTGGAATATGCCTTCCTTTTCTTCATGTGCCTTTCATCCTTGCAGCCCCAGCCCCACTGGCCCCTCCTCCAGGCATTTTCCCAACCTGTCCTCTCCCGTGAGTCACTTCTGCCTCTGTGATTTCATGTGTATTCTGACTTAGAGCAGCATTAACTGGGCAGGTGACTGTCTTCCACTCATGATCTCTTTCTAGGCAAAGCTGTGATCCGTTCATTTCTAAAATTAGCATCCACGTCCCAACTCACAACTGGCATTCAGTGGCTCTTTCTTGAACATCTTGAAATCTAGGGATGAAATAATCATTATTAAGAAAGCAACCACAAGGGGGCAGTACCAAAAGGTCTAATATCGGCTGTTCTGACTTCCTTCCGGGGTCGGGTGTTCTGGGTAAGAGACCCTGAGGGACGCTGTAACACAGATGAGCTTACATTAAGCTGAAAAAAGAAGTCACACATAAAAGACCACATATTATACGATTCTATTTATATGACTTACATGACAGGTGAATCCATAGAGGTCGAAGGCAGATTATTGGTTCCCAGGGATAGGGAGCCTTAATGGGTGCAGGGTCTTTGTGAGTGAAAAAAAAATTTCGGAATGAAATAGTTGTGATGGGTGCAGAGCATTGTGGATGTGCCAAATTCCACTGAGTTGCACTCTTTGTTTAAATTGTTATTGAATTGAATTGAATTCAATTTGTGTTGATTTTGTTATGTTAATTTCATGTAAATTAATAAAGGAGAGGCAGAGGGAAACTAGACAGACAAGGGGGGAGAAAATAATGTGACCAGAAAGGCAGAAATTGAATTGATGGTAATAAAACCAGGAATATGGGGCAGCCACCAGAAGATGAAGTCTTCAAAGGACAGAGTCTGGCTTAGACACTCTGGAGACTGATACTTTTATTTCATCCCAATGAAACTGATTTCCAACAACTGGCCTCCAGACTGTGGGAAAACAAATGTGTGCTGTTTGAAGGCCCTGGAGTGGGCTCATTTGTTACAGCAGTCCCAGGAAACTGATATAAAATCTTTATGATCGTTGTCGTGTTCAAAGAAATAAAAAGGGGGGAGAGATTGAGGGAGAGAGAGAGAGAGAGAGAGACAGAGAGAGAGAGACCCTGAAGGACAAAGGAACCAAAGTACACAATGATTGAAATGTACTTGGCCAGAACAGTAAACAACACTGGGAACTGTGGGAGGGAAATTAGAAAAAAAGTTAGAAAAAGAACAAATTTTTGGAAGTTATATCTTTTCACGTTTTTCAACAATTTGGAAAACATGAAGAAATGGCTCTTTCTGCTGAATATTTTTTGTTCTTCCTTATAAAATAATTACATCTGTAGTTTCCTGAAGTTTTATTAACAAGTCAAGAAACACATAACACAGTCCATAAATGGAGACACACATTTAGATCTGTAAAGAGGGCAAAAAGCACAATTCGTATTATTTCCTGTATTCTCTTCCAAATTTTGCTACCTCTCTTCCTCCACCCTCCTAATTGTTGTCTGTGGGTTTAAAATATTTTTAATCAAGAGTTATGGGTTACTTTTTTAACTCACTTGTAATTGTTTTGCTGCTTGTTCCCAATTAAAAATGAACAGAAGACCGTTAAAAACTTTGGGATGTGTTATTTTCCAGTCGGAAATCAGAGGGAGCCCACAGCTTACCCTGGAGAAGGGTGAGGCGGAGTTGGATGAAGAGGAATGGAGAAGAGCCAAAGAATATTGGGGGGGAGATTAGGGGTTGAGGGGAGTTCAAGAATTTGTGGGATTCATCTATATCAAGGGTCAGAAAATAAGGTTTTGAGAAGTGGGATTTCAGGAGGACACTTTTTAGAGGACTCTAGGCTGGGCTGGAGTGCATTAGACAGTTGGCGAGATCCCACAACATTTTGTGGACCACATATCCCCAGCGTTGAGGGACACGATAGATACTCTGTGATTCTGCCTGGGAGGTCTCCAAAGCAAGAGAAAGGAGGGTTCAGTGCAGCTCCTGTGGTACAGGTGAAGGGCAGGTTGCTTCTGTTCTGGAGTTTATAGGGGCCAGGATTTTGTGTATTTCCCAAGGACTGGATGTGGGTCACATTTGGAAGAGGGGATGACTCAGAGCTAGCTCAATACAGCCTACTGTGGAGGTAATGGGTTACGGCAGGAAGAAGTTGCAGGTGGATTTCTGGCCTTCTAAGGGAATGGAAAGGGAGTAGGCAAATTCCCCACTCCTCCCCACAAATCGATGAACTCTTGGGTCATGAATGTTATAGGCAAGAATTCTCCAGAGATGGACAGTCCATGAAAAATCTAAAGCAGTACCTAATGAGAGAAAGAGATAGGCACTGAGAAAGAATGGGATTGAGAAAAAGGTTGAGAGAGAGAGAGAGAGAGAGAGAGAGAGAGAGAGAGAGAGAAAGAAAGAGAGTTTTAGGTATTTGCTAGGCCCAGAGAACACAAAGCCAATTTATAATGGGGCCACTCAGGTGAGAATGTTGTTGCTCACCTTACCATTCCTCCTCCTGGCCTCCCTCCTGCACCCCAAAAGGGTCCTTAAGAACAACAAGTCTCTGAGGAGTTGCCCAAGGAAGTGAGAAGAAACTGACCATGACCATACTTTCTCACATACCTGCAGCAGCCCCAGCTGGGGTTGAGGGAGGAAGTCTTACCTTTGAGTGAAGACCAAAGTGCAGATTATTCTGGTGTTAACATTTCTGAATAGTGGCTCTGTTTTGCAACTCAAATGAAAAAGAAAACTAAAAAAAAAAAAAAGTTTCTTTTGCAACTTGATATACCTATGGCTTTGTATTAGCCCCAAGTGTTAGAAAAGCCTTGTGAGTACCTGAGTTTTCCTCCAAGTGCACCAGGTCCATGGAGCAAACTTAAAGGGCTGGGGAGAGACAGAAATAAAATACTTTGCAGCAGCCTCCCCTCAAGGGCAGGTCCCACTTGTTTTACGTATGAAAGACTGAAGGAGAGTTTAGCACAATCTTAACAGCAGTGGTCTTTGGGGAGTGAGATTATGAGTGAGGAAGTAATTTTTTAAATTTTCTGAGTTTTCTGTTTTTTTTTTTTACCATGAACGTGGTTTTAATTGTATAACCTTGAAGAAATGAGAATCAACTGTGATCTTTGAAAAAAAGTGAAGAAATTAAGATTACATACGTAAAAACAATTTATGGCTAAAGTTCTAATGAAAAGTCCTGCTTGGCTGTCCTGGGCCTGGAGGTAGAGCCCTGGTCCAGGTGCAAGAAGAAGCAGGATGATGGTGAGAAAGAAGAGTGAGGGCCTATTGAGTTCTTCCCTTTGATCTTAGCGACCTGCCCCTCATGCCACCCTGCAGACCCAGAAATACAAACTGACACACAAGTGCAAGGTTTCTCAGTGTCCATCTTCCAACCTGTTCTCTGTACAAGTTGTGAAAAACCACTGTCCTGATCACATTCGCCTCCTCCTCCTCCTCCTTCTTCTTCACCTTCTTCTTCTTGAGATTTTATTTATTTACTTGAGAGAGAGAGAGAGATGGAACACATGTGCTGGGGGAGGGGACAGATGGAGAAGGAGAGAATCTCAAGCAGATGCCAGGTTGAGCATGGAGCACGACATGGGGCTGAATTCATTGACCCTGAGGTCATAACCTGAGCCAAAATCAGTAGTTGGAGGTTTAACCAGCTGAGTCACCTGGGTACCCACTCATCACCTTCTTACAGGGACCTCCTGGAGAATGGGTCTGGGTGTAAAGGTTGATAATAGCATCCGAAGCTTCTCTTCCAGCCTTTTCTTCCTAACCTGGATCTTCTGATGAGGATCGATTAAAGAATAGCAGGACAAAGGAGAAGTGGGCTACCCTTTAGAGCAGGTTCCTCAACCTCAGCCCTATTGATATTCTGATATTCGGGACAGGATCATTCTTTTAGTTAGGAGGCTGTCCTGTACACTGCCCGATGTTCTTTAGCATCCCTGGCCACTACCCATGGAATATCAGTAGTTCTACACACTCTGCACCTCCTGTTGTGACAATCAAAAATGTCTCCCAATATTGTCAAGTCTCCCATACATGCCCCCACTGCAGGTCAAAATCTTCCCCTGTTGTGAACCATTGCCTTAGAGGTAACTTCACCTACTCAAAAGAATAGGGCCCCCACAGGAGGGTTACTTGTGATTATAAAAGACCACCCTGGATGTCTGCGGAATGGACGGACTGACAATCTCCTTCCTGGAATGTTCATCATGTCTGAGGCCAGACTTCCCCAGATGGTGGTGGGGGACTGCTATGGACTGAATGTCTACATATCCCCCAAACTCATATTTTGGGAGCCTAAATCCCTTATGGAAGTATAATTGGAGATAGAGATTTTAGAGAGCTGATTGGAGTTAAATGAGGTCATAAGGGCAGACCAGAATCCTATGGGAGTGGTGTCCTTATAAAGAGAGGGAGGGACGGACACCAGGCAGTCTGTGCACCTCTCCAAGAGGGAGAACACCCCTGTGGTCTCTTGGAACCATAGGTAGCCTTGTCTCATGGAGACATATACTGGCCTGTTAGATGGAGAGTGGCCCAACAAAACCAGATGGGAAGGCTCTAGGGTTCCTTATAGAAATAAGCAATGATTAATCACTGATATTTTTTGCAAACACTACAACTGGCCAATCAAGTGACTCTTCAGCTTTCCAAAGAGCCACTGTGAATAGGCTCCCTTCTCCCTTTCAGGGCAACCTTAGAAGGCATGCTCAAAGAGTAGAATATTTTGGTTGGCTGATTTTTGGTTTTTTTTTTAGACTGAACTTTAAACTCTTCCAGAGGAGTACCCAAAGTTATATGTTGAAATCTTTTTAAAATATGAACTTAATTCTTAAAAAATGCATTTATCAACTGAGGATTTTGCAGATCTGGAAATTTTCACTCTGAGCATCATTTCCTCTTGTAGGAGACAGTAAGAGAATATAGCATAGAAATTTTAACTGGGTGTGGAAGGTTCCAGAGTACTCCCAGGATATTGTTTTCATAATAATAGTTCAATACCCAGTATTAGCTTTTCTTGGCATTTTGACACTTTCTCTTAAACCCTGAGGAAAAGAGAGGCAGCAGCCATCCTGGTCAAGCATTATTTGTAAAATGAGGTTGTAAAGTCCCTTTGCTTATGTTCAGAACCATTGCCCTGGACCTCAAGGTCTTGATGTTGGACACAGATACCAGCAGAGGAACTTTTTGGCTGGTCCATCTAGGAATGAGAGAGCTCATCAAACAGAGAATGTGAAATCTCTTGAGATTCACCTTGGAAAATGGTGGAGTCTTGTTCCCATGTTCTAGAAGAAGGAGGTTCAGCCTATGAAGAGCTCCCTGGGGCCAGGACTGCTGTGTGAATTGACCAGACCTGTTTTCATCTTCTGTCATCATGTCCTCAGCCTGGAGCACTCCAAAACTCTCTAGCTGTTTTCCCTGCAGAGGACTGGCCTCCTCCACACCACTCTACAAAGGACAGTTATAGTTTCCTTTCTAAAGTCCCTGTTTGGTCCTGTTACTTCTTCAAATCAGCAAGGATGGACCTCCCATTGTTTTTAGAGGAAAATCAAAGCTTCTTCAGTGAAAGAAGCCAAATACAAGAAACCAAATATTGTGTGATTTCTTTACATGCAATACCCAGAAAAGGCAAAACTTTGGAGACAGAAAGTAGATTAATGGTTGCCTGCGGTGGACATGGTGAAGTGGAGATTAAGAGTAATGTGCACAGAGCATCTAGTTGGAGTAACGAACGTGTTCTAAAGCTGATATATGGTGATGGTTGTACAACTTGGTTAACTTTACTTAAAAAGCATTGAATTGTACATTTGAATAGGGTGGATTACATATGAAAAATTGAAATATATTCAAGCATCTTATTATACTTACCAGGTGCTCCATGATACAGTTTCTAATGAATTCTTCTCTCTTGGGCTCCATCTCACCCCTCCCTCTCTCTGTATACTGGACACACACTGGCCCTGGTTCAGGTCCTCCAAGTGTCTTGTTCTTCCTCTGGGCTCCCACCTGCACCTTCAAGCACCTGCTGTGACCTCCCTCCCCACTGCCTGACCCAAATCTGGCTGATACCCCTCAAAGCTCAACTTTCTGTAGGATGGATGCCCTTGTCCACCCAGATGAGCTCAGGACCCTGTTCTGTGCCCCCATACCTGGGTTTTGTACACCTGGACTTTATCTTTCATGCCACTGATCACATTTTGCTGTGGTTATTTGTGTAATGTCTGTCCCCCTTACCGGTATATAAGCCCACACATAATTTGTCAACAGTGATATTCCAAGGCACATAGTCAGATTTTAGAAATATTAATTGTGTGGTTAAATATAAGAATGAGGCACAGAGGCCACAAGACCAGGCAGCTCTTCCAAAGAGCACATAGATTTATTGAGAACCCAGTCTTGCTCAAGGGAGGGCACACATTTTAGTCTCTCCCTAGGGACTACATGTGGAATAGAAGAGGGATATGGGAGGGAGTGGCATGACGAGGTACAGAGTGTGGAGATCACAGGTGTGAGGATGGGAGGGTGCGGGGAGGGGCACGTGGAACAAGAGAGAATAAACTTGGGAGTCATGGGTTCTCGTCTGGCTTTGGGATGCTGGGTGAGAACAATAAGCTCCCTGGTCGTCTTCTTTTAACCTATGAAAAGAACTTGGCTCAAATATTCTATAATTCCAGTCATTCTACTAGACTAGGGCTTCTCAATGTCAGAATCACCAGGGGTGTGTGTTACAAAGGTAGACTCCTAAGGTCTACCCAGGGGTCTGGATCAGTCTCTCTGCAAGTGCGGCCAGGGGATCCCCATTTTAACACACTCTTGGGTGATTTTTATTTTTTAATGCAAGTTTGTGAAAGGGTGGGAAATGCATCTATCTCCTTCACTCACATATCCCAAAGCTCCACCCAATGTAGCACAGAAATAGGATGCTCAATAACTATTTCTTGATGGGTGAGTAAGTAAATGTTATAGTCACAGAAATGGGGATATCTTGCTTTAACCAAGGCAGAAGAGGAAGAGGGTCGCTGCCTCATTATGGTCTATGGTAACTTCCCTCCTCTTTGGGGCTGAATTCTCCATTTATAAAATATGGTGGTTGGACTAAGTGGCTCATAGGAATTCTCTTTGCCTTAATAACCCACAGCACCATGAATCTGTAATATGGACAGCACCACGAATCCATGCTTTCTGTTTCCCTTCACCTTCCACCTTGACAGATGAGAAAGAATCAAGGTGAAAATCAACAACAACCCAGAGATTCGTTGTGAGTTTTAATAGGAGGGGCAGAGTCGGACAGTTTAGAGGAACGTATAAAAAGACCTTTTACTTTTTGCTGGAACATGATATGGTTTGTGCATAGCACATACATATTAAAAAATAGAAGCATCACATTTTACAAGCACATGACTGAACAAATTCTGGGTTTTTCTACTCACTTGACCCAAACTTGAGGACAGCTCTGCACTGGGACCCAGTCTGAGGTACTTATTGATTTATAGAAAGGGGAAAACCACATGAGGACACAGCTGTCTGAGTGCTGGAATTTCAGTAGTTCAATGAGGTATACAAACATGGTTCTGTGTTGGCTCTTGGCATGACGGACTAGATTTGGGATCTGTTTTGGGTGTAATCACTCCCTCCTTCCGTTCTAGGAAGAAGAAACATCAACTCAGGTGTAAGGACAGAATGGAGTTATTTCTATCTTCTCTCCTGGGCTTCTCCCAATCATTCTGGGAGGTAGCAGAATGAGTGGCCATTCCTGGCCAAGTGGAGAGGCAGGGGGCAAGATTTGAGAGACCCACTTCCTAGACACGAAAGTGGCAAGTGGCAGAGAGTCCCTCCTCAGTGACATCTGACCCAGAGCCTTTGGGGACAGAAAGTTACAGGCGCTTTCTAGCATCCGTCCACGTGAAAAGCAGCAGAAGGGGATAGACAGAAGAGAGAATAACCCCGTGTCTTAGGGGCCAGTGACTACTTTTGGTAGATATGTTTCTACCAGTGGCCGTGGCACATAATGGGCAAGGGCAGTGGGCCTACAGCTCTGGGAGGAAGGAGAACTACAGCTTGTGAACTTTCATACATCTTTCTCTCTTAGGATTCTACAGAATGATAACTTGAAGGCTCTGATGTCTAGGACAAGAAAGGGGCTCGGCACCATCATGAGAAGAATTCCAAACTTCCCAGCATGTGACAAAGTCAGGAGAGAATTTCGGGCCTGGGTTCCTGGCCTAAGAAAATCCTCTATGTCTAAAAAGGAGAGAGTTTTGTAGCCTAGATCCGGAGAGAGGAGAAAATATTCTCTTTCCTGAGCCACAGAATGGGGTGCATATGCTGGATGTGTTGTGGGACGTGGCAGCAGAGGGGGAAGGCTGTGACGGGTAATGGTAGGGGATTACAACATTATATGCCGCCTTCCATGGGAGGTTCAAAGACGCATGGCAAGTAGGAACGGAAGGGGTACTAGAAGGAGCAAATGATGGAGCAATCACAATCAACAGTTTCAATGGGGCAGTTGGGGTTTTTTTGTTTCCTCTGAGGTCCACCCATTGTCCTGAGGAGAGTGCAGACTCTACAGGGTGCTCTACCGGGTCCCCTATGGTTTTTGAGCTCACGTCTCCCCAGCTGAGAAGTTCATTCCAAGAATGTGCTCGTATGTTGCTCCTATTTTTATAGTTTGCTCTTGAAGAAGGAATAAGGCAGCATCTGGGTTCTGGAGTCACAAGTGTGCATGGAGCTGCCAGAGAAGGTTCAGGATAGGAGAGAAGCCAATGACTACAAAACTCTATAAACCAGGATCATAGCTCGGGATCTGGGAGAGAGATGACCTAAGTTGTTCGTAGTACATGGCAGCAGGAAGGTGAAGGTCATTCTTTCCCCTGCCTACATGATGTCTGCTACAGCCTCTTGGATCCAACGGGGCTGAGAGCTCAGTTTGGAGCTCAGTAGACATGGTGATCAGACACACCTGTGCACAGACACAGTTGCAGGGGAGAAGGAACTGAGCAGTCCTTTGCTGATCTTCCTTTGTTCCTGCCCGTTAACCCACTTCTATGGCCGGAGAGTGACTTGTAAGCCTAAACCACTTACAGATTGAAGAGAAAGCTCTTGGGAGAGAATGCCTCTGGATAGGAGACATTTTAAAGAGTCAATGATGCATCACCACATCTAGGAATATATTCAGAATGTTCAACGACTGCTACAGCATAGGCTCCGGTACCAGTTAGGACATAGGCAATTCCTAACTTTGAAGCAATTCCAGTCATAGGCAATGGGTGTGCTGGTACCTCTGCATGGTGACTGGATAGCAAGCCTGCCTGGTCCCAGGCATGTCTTAGCTTCTCCTTCTCATTCCTAGCATGAGATATGGAAGTGGACTTTTGGAGGAACTCCTTGTCACTGTCTGAGCACTTTTATGAGCCTCCAGAAAGATGCAGACAAGGTCTAGCAGTCTGAGGCCTTGAGACTCTTTTGAGAAATGTATCCCCTCTCATGCCGAGTTGGCTCAGAGGTTTAGGAAGAAAGGAACTAACACTTTGGGACCTAACACTTTTCTGCACTCCCAGCACCTTCCATTGGGTATGGCTACATGCCTCGGGTTCTGAGTGCATCAGTTTCTGATGTACCCTGTCAAAGAAACTAATCAATTACTCTGGACAAGATAATCAGCTTTGTCCTCTGCCTCCAAGCAGACCTGCCCTTTGAATATTCCAAATGGTCAAGATGGACCAGTTTTCTCCCCCTTCCAGTTGACCCAAGACCCCAGCTCCTGCCAGTTTCTTCCAAGGCGGGGTCGTGTCTACTCTTGCTCCTGAGCTCTTACTGTATGTTCAATCTTTGCTCACCTTTGTGGGGCCTTTTCCTCCTCATCCAGCACATGTCCTCCCTGATGTGTGCCAGACAGAGAGGTAGCCTGTAGGATGCCTCTGCTGAGTAGCCAACTTCCATGTCCAGCTCATAGTCACTCAGCTCAGATCTATCTATAGATGGTCGCATCTGCAAATAGAGAGGTATGTCGAAGGCGAAGGCATTTGCAGCAAATGGGGGGTTGTCTTCCAGGCAGGGGGCCCCTAAGAGTAGCGGAGGGTGTCAGGTCATTCTGTAACTTGATGGTTCATGTATGCCGAAAATATTTGCACTCTGATATGGCTCTCTGTGGTTTCAGATTTAGGAACATTCCAATCATTCAGGAATCTGAAGGCTCCAGGCAGACAACATTTATAGTCACTTGGGGGGAACCTCTGCTTTAAATACTCTCAAAGGACAGGAGGCAAGAAGGCATTGTACAGCAAGGAGCTGTTACAGCTTGGCTGCTTGAGTTCATAGAACTATCACTCTTCTCTTACTGTAGGGGGAGCAGAGGGGGCAAAGTCTGGAGGTCATGGTGCCCATTCTACTGCATCCAGCCACCAGTGTGAATGCGAGATGAGGACGACCAAGAAGGAAGTGAGAGTATCAGATGAGGACTTGGGTGAGTTTCCCGGACGTAGCTGGAGAGGAATCATCATCTGCAGTCCAAGCCTCTCTACTTCCTTCATGCCCTATTTTGTCCCCCCTCACCCCTCGCCAAAGAGGTTGCCATTATTAGGATCCTTGTCATCTGAGGTTAAAATAAGACCCAGTTCAAAGTGAGGAAAAGTTATGGGCAGGGAGCCTGGCCCCGTCTTGTTCTTGGAGTCACACACAGCACTGAATCCTCCAGGCCGAATGGCACTCCGCAGGACATCCAGTCCCTTCCGCCGCTTCCAGCAGGCCTTCCCCAGCTGCTCGAGACACAGCTCTACCCCATTTCTGCAAGAAGAGGATCCCTTCTCCCCCAGCTTCCCTGTCAGGGCAGCCCAGTGTCCCCGGAGCCCTCATAGGCAGGAAGTTTGGAGCCTTCCCACTTTCTTTCTGGTTTGCAGATAAACCCTACTCTCTCCTCCATCTCGCCCTCCATGCTTAGAGGACAGCTGCTCCCACTGCCTGCGCACGCCATGCGTGCATGCGAGTGGCCTCTGAATGGAAGGATGATTGGGAAGTGGCACAATGAGAGTCCACATCAATCTTGCTGGTTTGACGGGAGACATTCTTGCAGGCAGATTCCTGCTGCAGTGATCCTGGGAGAAAGAAACCCGACACTCTGCCATGCCTTTGCTCAGACTGTCTATACAACGATGTGTGGTTATACACCAACACATGCACATGTTGCCATGCTGGCCTTTCCCCGTGCACATGGTCACATGCCCCGTGTAGCTTCTTCCCTCACTTGAGTTCAGAGCATATATCCATCGCCATTCTAGGAGGTTGGTTGCAAGCCCTTTCTTGGGTTGGTTACATACCATAGGGTCTGGTATGGTTTCTCCCCAAGCCCAAGAGAAGCCTGACTCAGGAGTCGTGGGGGGCAAGGGGGATTGTTCATTTGTGCAAAATTCTGATACAAAAGATGTTGCTTTCAATCTGAGAGCCTCCTTTCCTGGTCCTTATATCCTGGGAAGGAAGTGAGTGACAGTCATGATGGGGGACACCTTGCTGCCCCGCTTCACCCGTCCGTATTTGCTCAGTGCGATGTAGGTCCCTCTGTACAGGTCTGACTCGTAGGCATTGTAATTGTTGGGCAGGAGGGTTTCTCTGAACTTGCATTCCTCTTGGAAGCTGGGCTGCCAAAGAAATGGACAAACAGCAGAGGCTCAGTTACAAATGAGGTGTAACGGGCCCCCTACCGGGTGTGCCTCCCCTCCTCTCTGTCAGACAACCAGCAGGGATTCTGAGCCATCCTAGGCGAACTGGGTCATGGAAGGTCAGAAAGGAAGAGACTTCTGAGCTGTTGGGTCCTTCTCACGTTCCCTCCTTTAGGATGAAGAAACCAAGGTCCAGGGACAGCAATGGTCTGGATCACAGGGGGTGGGTCTCCTGACCCTCAATTTAAGGGTGCTCTCCTCTTAGCACCTCGCTGATAATTTATTCCATTCAGAAAAGGATACAACAGGCTGTTTTCTCATGTCCACTGTGAGAGGTGGTCTCGTGGAGCAGGACTGGGAGCCTGGGCTCCACTTAGTAACTTCCCTGCTTTCTAGCTGTGTGATCTCGGGCAGGATCTCCCTCTCAGCCTTTGTTCCCTTTCCTGCAAGCTGTGTCCTGGCGGGCAGGTCTGTTCCAATGCTGCCTGTTGACTATGTTAACCATTTCTTCTTTCCCCTGGTGTCCACTCACTCTGTCTATTCCAGCTTATGCCCTAGGTTTGCAACCCCTTAAAGAGGTTCATGCTTGGTTTTGACTTTGAGCCCAGAAGAGGCCCGGTGCCTCCCAGACATTCATGGCAAGTCTGGGAACAGAAATGGTGAGGAACAGCCGTTTTTATGGGGAAGAGAACCTGGTTCCCTCCGTGGCAGGTGGTGCCGTGGAGTCTGGAGCCAGTGATAAATCAGCCCCTTCAGGGCTCATTTGGTAGAGAAGCGTGTGTGGACCATCTGTTCAGAAAATGAAGGCTGAACTTCCTGTCACACATCAACAAGTTCATTCCCGCTATCACCCATGTCCTCCTTTATTCCTAGAAAAGAGGGCCCTTCCTCCCCAGGCCTCTGGGCCCACTGCTGAGGGAGGCTGGGGAGATTTCTGTGCATTGGACAGGGAACGGCTCTGTGGGCTCTAGAGGAAGAAAGAGCAAGATAAGAGCCAGGAGATCTGGGATCCTGTCTCGAAAGAAGTACAGAATGAAACAAAAAGAGAGAGGTGGGATGTAATTTCTGACTCCTTCCTGCTGACTGAGGCCATCGGCTATAAAAAGCCCACTCAATGGCCTGCCGGCTGTGCCAGAGGTGTCATCTGACCTTCTCTGAAGGAATCGTACTGTGAGCACCCTGGGCTGGTGGAGGCGGGGGATGGACCAGAGCCTCTTCCTGTTATGAAGGGAGGGTGATGAGCTAGCTCACTGGGCTCCCAGACCCCTCCCCCACTGCACCCTGCCCTCCCCCCTTTGGGCACCTGCACCTCTCAGGCAGCACATACAGGACTGTGTGATCCCCAGGGACAGCTTCTTCTATCCCAATAGACTCCAAGTAGCCCAAGACAAGGACTGTCTTGTCAGGTACGTGACGCTGAATGGACCATGATTTAACAGGGGCAACAGCAAGGCAGGTGCATACCCCTCCCCCTCCGACTCCATGGCTGGCTCCTTCAATGCAGCGTGAGAGTGAGCTAGGAGCAGTGCAGTGTGAGAAGGGAAGGGCACACTCCCCTCCTGCCCTTTGTCCCTTTCTCCTTTCCCCATTTATTGTTTAAAAGGCACTTCCACAAGTGCTAATTTACCTGGGATGAATATGAAAGCTTCAGCCAGCCACACCAGCTGACTTCCTAGCAGCACACTGGGCACTTGGATTTTCCCAAGCTAGCCTTCTTATGGATGGTCAGTAAGTATTTGTGGAAGGACGGTCCCAAAGGCAGAGAGAATAAACTAATCAAAGTAGGTAAAAAGCATAAGTGTACACTGGTTTGAGGGTACGTCGAGGATGATATACCTCTTAATTAGCTCTGTGAACAGGGACACATGGTTTAACCTTCCCTCCTCTGACTTAACCTCAGTTCTCTCATCTCTACATTGGGGGACAGTAAGAATAATTATGCCATAGAACTGGGGTGAGCATGAATTGAAATAACATACAGCAAGTCGTTGTTATAACACCTGGCACGTAGTGAAGAAGAAAATATTGTTATTATTATAACTCTTCTCTATCACAAACTACTTTACATTAAAAGCCCTGAAAGTCTGTCTTAACCTGGATTGCCCTTCCTGCAAAACCTGCTGTGGGTTATGACACATTTTTGGTTTTAAGCTCCGCAGTTATGGACTGAATGACTTCGAGACCTTGAGCTTGTATGAGAAGAGCACAGAACTAGGGTACACAGAGGCTGATGCTCCAGCACTGCTCTTTGGGGCCTCTCTGGACCGTGGTTTCTTTACCTGTGCATGGGGTGTAGGGTCAGCCACAGGAGCTAAGATTGTTGGTGAGCAAAGCTCTGAAGCAACAACGCTAGGAGAAAGTACACTCAAAATTGATTATAAATTTAACTGAGAAATAAAACTACACCGATTAAAAGTCCGGTGCATGGGCACCTGGGTGGCTTAGTCAATTAAGCTTTGGACTGTCCATTTCGGCTCAGGTCATGATCTCAGGGTCCTGGGATTGAGCCCCATGTGTGGCTCTGCGCTGAGCATGCCGCCTGCTTGGGATTTTCTCTTTCGCTCCTTCTCTCTCAGCCACTGCACACCTGCCCGCACGCACATACTTTCTCTCTTTCTAAAAAGAAAAACAGGTCTGGTGCAGATCGATGAACAAAATAGAGTCCAGAAGCAGAAGTAGATCCAAATATATGTCAATATAAAATAAAAAATGGATCTGAAATTTATATAAAATAAAAGCATTTCAAATCACTAGAGAGAAGATGGGGTTGGAACAACTGGATAATATCTAATAATAATAATAGTAATAAAGTTTGACTTGTTATTTCATTCCTTACATTACAATAAATTCTACAACTAGCAAAGATCTAAATGTGAAAATGAGAATCTTAAAAGTCCAGAAAAAATTTGTTTCAATAGTCTTGAGTAGGGAAGCTCTTTTTGAGCAGGACAGTGAAAACTAGACACCATAAAAAAAGCAAAACCAATAAATTTGACTTCTGCCTGGAAAAAAAAATTGCCTCAAAACAAAAATATAAATAGCAAACTCAGTTAAAAAAATAGTTGCATAAGAAAATAGTTGCCATGTCGGAGCACCTGGGTGGCTCAGGAAGGTGAGCTTCCAACTTTTGCTCAGGTTTTGATCTCAGGGTCGTAAGTTCATGCCCACTCCATGCCAGGTGTGGAGCCTACTTAAAATAAATAAATAAATAACAAAAACCCAATAAAATGAAAATAAAAAATAAAAAAATAGTTGCAATGTGTATGTGTCAGAGAGTACAATTTTGTTACTATATGCAGAACCCTTAACTGAGAACTGTTTATGAACAGACCATTCACAGAAAAGGAAATACAATTATCATTTGAACATGAGAAAATATACCTAATAAGAGAAATCTAAGTCATAATGGTGAGACATTTTTTAATTGTTTGATTAATAGAAGTCAGGTGTTTGATAATATTCTTTCTTTTTTAGAGAGAGAGATAACACATGAGCAAGCTGGGGAGGGGCAGAGGGAGAAGGAGAAGGAGAGAGAATGTCAAGCTGTCTCCACGCTAAGCTTGGAGCCTAACTCAGGTCTCCATCTTGACATCCCGAGACCATGACCCAAGCCAAAATCAAGAGCCTTGACGCTTAACTGACTGAGCCACCCAGGTGCCCCTTGATAATATTCTTCTCTTGGTGAGAGCACGAAGAGTAGAAATTCTCATTTAATGTCTCTGGGTGTCTGTATTGTAATGAGCTCTATACAGAGCAATTGGACAATATCTTCTAGAATGAAAAAGGACTACTAATTCTTCTTCTAGGAATTATCTTACTGGCACACTCCTACACATGTACAAGAGTTACTCGCTGCAACATTTTCTATAATAGTAAAAGACCAAAAACCACAAAGTGTTTATTAGGAGGGAAGAAGTTAGTTCAGTTCTGGCAGAGTCCTACAATTGAATACTGTGAGCCATGAAACATACGGAACCTCCATGTGCATGAACTTGAAATGGTCTCAAAGCCATACTGGTAAGTGAAGAGGCAAGCTTCGAAATGGTGTGTAGTGTGCTCTTATCCGTGTGAGTTTATAAGGTAACAGTGAGGGCACACTCACAGGGACACAGGTTCTTCCTGGAGCAACACACAAGGCTGGGTAGTGCCTTTCACTGGGGAGGTAGATACTAGTGGCTTCAAACGACAGTGAGAAAGGGACTAAATTTCCACGGCATGTTCTTTTGTACCTTCTCCCTCCATCCCCTGCCCCACCGTGTTCATATATTACCTAGTCATGTAAGTAGATGGTTTAAAGCAGGAAAGGAGTTCAGGATAGGAGATGGGCCAGGAAACAGAGCCAAGAAAACATTTCTATCAGAAACTGGTGGTCCCTCCGCCCTTGTCCGGTTCAGCCCCTGCCACTACTTTCCCCTCTGTTGTAACTTAGATATCCCTGGAGAGTACCCCACCGTCAGTTTCCAGGAGAATGAATTTCTGATCTGGATGGTGCTTACGGGACAGATTTCGAGTGTGGTTTGCAAACTCGAGAGAGGAAACCAAACCCTGGTGCCAGCGTGCGAAGAGGAGAGGAAGGGAAAGAGGATGGACAGTGGTTCAGGCAGGAAACTCTGGAACCTTCTGGCCGTAACCTCGATTCTAGAATGTGTGGATTAAGAATCCAGTCTTTTCTAGCATCTGGGGCTCCTGAAACATTGTTAAATATGCACAATGGCGCTTATTCGCACTGTGCTTTGTGCTCTGCTTATCGAATTTGAGGGATTACTCAAATTTTCTCTCCTTTCACAAAAATGTTTTCCTACTTTCGTTTGGTTCTTTTTCTCTAGCCTTGCTCAGATTCCCAGCCTTCCCCAGAACTGCGTACAAATCTACAGTGAAACATGAAGTTTGCTTTCGGAGCCCTCTCTTTCCCTTGCCTGTCCCTTTCTGCACCCCTCCACCCGTCCTTAGGGTTCAGACGGCAGGAAGCCAAGACCATTTCCCTGAACTCTTTGAAGCAGCCGACGCTTCAGGCCAATAGGATTTTCCCACTGTCCTGCCTGATGCTCAGTGTGGTATCCAGACCCAGCCCCTTAATCCGTGCCTCTGGCATCCTGAGCCCCCGGTTCTCGTGGCCTGGGAGTGCTGGCTGCTCGGCTCTGGTGAGAAAAGCACTTGTGCCAAGTGAACGCCGTGTTAAGAAAAGGAGCTACCATATATGATTACTCGAACAAATCAAAATAATTCCACCAGATCACATTTCCTGGGCCGGGCGGGCCTCAGGCCCCACCAGGACAACGTCTTAAATTCCATGTAGGTCTAATGAGGAACCAAAACTCCAAAGAGATCAGCTCTCACAAGAAGAAGGGCATTTTGGAGAGGGATTTTGCAGAGGGCTGTTTCAGTGTGTCACCTCTGGCAGAAATGCCCCTTACAGTCTGGGGTGGAGGAAACAACCATCATTTGTCTTCAAACAGAGCTAAGTCACCTGGACTGCTGGGGGTGGGCGCTTGTCTTTAAAGTTCTTCCTCCCAGGGCTGCCTTGGCCACCTGCCCCTCTTACTCTGGTTGTGTGTGTGCCTGGGAAGGGTTGAGGGAAGACGTATTTAAGGAGGTGGGGAGTGAGGAGAAAAAAAAAAAAGGCTCTTTTTTCTAAGACCCTTTCTTCTGCAGCCCCTGACTGTTTCTTTACCTGTCTTTAGTAGAAATGGAGAAATACCATCTCCAAGCCCTGAAGAGGTCTGTCTATTGCACCTGCCTTTTTTTGGTAACACACAATTGCATTGTCAATTTACAGTGTTTGAAAGGTTTTCAGCAGGCACATCATTCTCTAATTCGGTGTAGACTTCTTTTTTTTTTTTTTTTTTAATATTTTATTTATTTATTTGACAGAGAGAGAGATCATAAGTAGGCAGAGAGGCAGGCAGAGAGAGAGGGGGAAGCAGGCTCCCTGCTGAGCAGAGAGCCTGATGTGGGGCTCAATCCTAGGACCCTGAGATCATGACCTGAGCAGAAGACAGAGGCTTAACCTACTGAGCCACCCAGGTGCCCTTTGGTGTAGCCTTTTGTAGCAGGCAGGCGGTGAGCTGGGGAAAGTTGTCTGCAGGGCTCTGAGGTCTCAGCCCCTAGTCCTTCCCTTGGAGCCAACACATCCCCTCAGGAATCTGTTCTCTGAGCTTTGCTGCTGAGTCCTCCCCTGTCCGGAAGTAATGCCCGAGAGAATAATCAAAGGCCTTGATGGATGAAACAAACAGCGTGTTTTGCGCGCTGTCATACTACTACTGATGAGAAGGATGTAGATAATTAGTAAAACTAAAATCGCTTCAAAGCATAGCTCAGTTCGTACTAGCTTGTTGTCTGTGTACATTTTTCTTGGCCAAAGGATTCTCATAGAACATTGTCAGGTGAAGATCTTTGATTTTTTTCAATTTTACTTTTAAAAGGATGAAGGCGATTGGAATTCACTGATTTCTGCCTCTGGCTACACTCAGAGAGCAGAGGTCCAGGCCCAGAGAAGGTCAGTGATTTTGCCCCAAATGAGAGAGTAGTGGAAGGCAGGTGGGACAGGGGCTAGGACTTGGGTCCCAGTCTCCTGTCGGTGTGCTTCCACTGTGGGCTTCCCGTCCATTACCTGCAGAGCCCGGAGGCGGGTCCACGCACAGCCCTGACTGGACGTGAGACCTTGGAAACCTTGCAAAGTCCTGTCTGTAAAGGGAGGATAAAGATCACACACACCTCCCGGGGCTTCTGGGGGCGGCAGGGTGCCCGACAAACACTAGGTGCTCAATATGGGATGGTTATTATCTAAGAAGAGCGAGGCCGCCCTGAAGCTGTGTACCCCACTTTCCTAGAGATGAAGCAGGTAAGAGGCCACTTTTCCTGGGCGGCTTTTCAGGGCTCTTATTCTCTGACCATGAGCTGTCCCGTGTCCCCAACCCCAGCACAGGTCCCCTCCCCCCAAGAGAAATCTCATTTAGCTGCAGGCTGTAGCAGCTGAGCCAGGGGAGCTGAGGCAGCTCTAGGGGCTTAAGGGAAATAGTGTGAATGAAATCATCACCCAGCGGGAGTCTTCCTGGCTCCGGGGATCAGTTGGCAATTGTTTTTTTAGACTGTGATAACAGGCCCCTGAGGGGCAGCAGGAGGGGGTAGAGGTGCTTCAGCCGATCAGTTGCCCAGGCCTGGGGCACAGTTTGGCCAGACACCCTCTTCCAGGCCCACTCTCTGTACCCTGGCCCTGGGCTCCAGGGGGGCCGAGCTCCCACCTCGGACAAGGTGTTCCTGGACCCAATGTTCCTGGGAAATGGGAGAGGGGTTGAGTGTGCAGAGTGAATGGGTCTTTCCTCAGGACAGCACCCCTCCCCCCACTTTCCCTGGACTTGTTCACTTAGTGAACCTTCCAGCTAATGGGCCCACTTGACCCCCTTTGAAGTCATGGGCCCTGGTGGCTGGGGCAGATGTGTCTCCTACATCAGGAATCAGCCCACTTTCAGGCATGGCTCCTTCCCTTTTGCTACTCAATGCTTTACTCCTTTGCAGTGATATCTAAATGTTTTCTTTCTACCATCCCTTTCCTTTCCTTTCCTTTTCTTTCCTTTCCTTTCCTTTCATCTTTCTTCCAGATGTGGGGCTTGAACTCACGACCCTGAGATCAAAACCTGAGATGCGGTCAAGAGTTGGATGTTTAAGTGGCTAAGCCACCCAGGTGCCCCTGCAGTACTTTCTCTGACTATGATTAAAGCTCTGAGTTTGGAATCTCATGTAGGTTCTCTTGCCAGGGCCCCACATTTCAAGGGGGATGTGGATAAATGCTCCTGTATTTATGCCCTTTCCCTGCTCAGAGTTGAGCCTCCCTCTGGGTAAGGAGAAAGCAATACTAGAGAAGGGCTTCTGTCATCTGGGGTTCCTTCCCGGAGATCTACCTGCTAAATGGTCCCCTACAGACAGTGTCACAGCCAACAACCTCCATTCCTGGCTTTCCAGTCAGTGGGATCCCAGGTACTGTGCAGGCTGGTGAGAAGGGGCTTCTGGAGATGACTCATTCCCCAGGAAGGGGCCCTGCTGCACCCACACCTATGTTGGTCCCAGGCAGCCTTTGTCCTTCTCCATCACCTTTGTGCAGACAGGTGTCTGAGAAAAAGAGTGGGAATTCCAAGGCTCATGCTAGGTTTCTACTGCCCAACCCTCCAAAGGCCATGTATCCTGGTAGTCCTCACACCTTTCTGTGCCTCAGAAATACCAAAGAAGCTTCAAAAACAACAAACAAACCGATATCCAGACCCCCACCCCAGCTCTGCTGGATAAGAATCTCTGATAGAGGTCCCTGACATCTATCTGCACTTTGAACACCAAGATGCCGTGGATGCAAAAGGTCTTACCTGCCTCACCTCTAGGAAAGTGGGGTGCACAGCCTCCAAGCGGGGTGCCTCGCCCTCCTTAGATAATGTAATAGCCGCCCCATATTGAGCACC
Organism: Mustela nivalis; assembly: GCF_964662115.1. NCBI lineage: Eukaryota > Metazoa > Chordata > Mammalia > Carnivora > Mustelidae > Mustela > Mustela nivalis. Next base: position 106,015,327 of record NC_139026.1, on the reverse strand, counting down.
TAGTGTTTGTCGGGCACCCTGCGGAGGGCTTTCCAAGCATTATCCCCCCGCAGCCCTGGGAGGTGTGTGTGATCTTTATCTTCCCTTTACAGGCAGGACTTTCCAAGGTTTCCAAGGTCTCATGTCCAGTCAGGGCTGCGAGTGGACCCACCTCTGGGCTCTGCAGGTAATGCGTGTCACACCTGCAGCAGAAGGGCCTGTGGTATAGAGACTGGGGCCCGAGTTCTGGTTCCTGGTGCCACCTACCCTCCAGCTCTTCCCCTTACTCCAGACACCCACTTTTAATCCATGCCTTGTCTCCATGCAAACCGACCCAGACTTAGAGTCAGCACTAAAGATCACACAGAAGAGGCCACCTGAGCACCCCCTTTGGGTGGGTAGGGAGCAGACCCCCTCTGTAGGGATAGCTTCCCCAGAACCCGGCACCAATCCCAGCTCTCTCTGCTCACTTCCTGATGCTCAGTCTGTCTCCAAGGAGAGGTAGAACAGCACTCCACGCCCTTCTCATAAATAACTCTGGTATTCCTTGACAATTGCTCAGAGGTCTACCTTTTTAGCTTTCTTATTTCTGTCAAAAGAACTCCCAGTTTCAACTTCATAGGCATGTTTACCCAGCCCATATTTTGGAATAGCTGAATCATGAGAGGAGAGCCCCAGGGCTCAGGAGGTCAAAGACGGCAGAGATTTAGGTTTATATGCTTAGAAGTTGGCTAGGTTCACCAAAGGACTAGCATTTGCCCTCCCAGGGGTGATCTGTGATGGGGAGGGGATAGCGGTGGGGTGTCAGCCCAGAGGGTGGGCTGAGTATGTTTCTCTAGCCTCTGGGATCAGGGGTCAGAGGACTTAAAACCTTAAAGTAAAATCTCAACACCCTGATGAAGGTGTGCTGGACCATAGGTGGGGGTACCTCTCAGAGGGGAGTTCTTGCGGAACAGCACCCCAGAGCCTTGCTTCTCTGGGCCCCTCCAGCTCAGGGGATCAAACCCAACCATAAGCCCGGATGACAGCTTTATGCCGGCGTCCAGCTCTCCTTCAGAACCAGTAGCCTCCTGAGCCATGATTCCTAATTAATTACAACAATGGAAGGGTCAGGAGAAACATGGCCCAGAGCAGATGCGAATTAACCGTGAAGCAAGCGAGGTATGATTTCCAGGCGGGTTACTGGTACGGGCCCCTCCTTCTTGTTCTAGACAGATAGGCACTTCTCTACTCAAAGCTTTTCTAGCATTTTCTTCAGCTGTGTAAGCTGCAGCCCTCACAGCTGGAGGTTGCTCCCTTAAGCTGGAGCTCCCCCGGCCCGATAGACTCACCGTTGTGTATAATCTCCCTTTACTGTTCATGGCAATGAAGAGGGCACTTTTCACTCCAAAGAGACTCACCACACCCCGCTCCACTGTGGAAATCTCCAGCAGGCCTGACAAAGAAAGGGGGGGGCACGTTACCCAAGGCGTGTGTGGAGCAGCATGGGATATCAAACTAGAGGTGATGCCACAAGGACATCTAAGCCCGTCCCCGGCTCCTAGAAAGCCAGACCCTGTATCCCTGATCTCACTTTGGACTCGGCCAGTCCTGCCACTATACTGTCAAAGATCCAGCTCCACAAGGGCGGGGGCGGGGGAGGGGCGGAGGGTGCTGGTGGTTCTGACACCAGATCCAAGGCTTACAACCTAGCTACGTAAGATTAGCTTTCTGACTTAATCACATGAGGTCCTGGCCCGGGGTAGAAAAATGAATGCTGATAAGTTTTTTCATAAAGTTGATTCTCCACATGTTTCACCAAATCTCAGCTCATCTCAACTTGCAAACACTGCAGCCACACAGAGGCTGACGGCTTAACTGGATTCTGCAGCTCCTGTCCCCTCTTGGTCGGGCGAGTCTATCTATGCAGCAATCCTAGGACAAGGAGCCTGAGGACAGAGAAGGCAGGTTGGACTATAAAAGAAAGATGTACTTGAGCAGGAAATTTTGCAAATCACTTGCCTTTCCTTCTCAAAGAGGGAAGCTAAGTAAAAATCAGCTTGAGTCTAACCTGGTCCCAGTCCCCTCATTTATTCTCTCCACCCATGCCTTATGGCTTCCCTGCTGATGGTTTCTGGTGGTCGTCCAGGGCCATAGATGTGCCTATAATGCTGAAGTAATTAGTGCCACTGGGGCCCCGGGGGGTGATGGCAAAGGACCCCAGAATGCTCAGACCTCAGCATATCAAGCGAGCAACCAGCCACGGTCCAAGTGAGTCTAGGGGAGGCGGCTATCCCATGAGCATCCAAGCAGGGAGTAACACTTCTCTCCCTTTTGCAACAAGACCCCATGCACCAGAGCAAGTCCCCGTTGTCTTTCAGCCCTGCTTGAGCCCAAGACCCCCGCTTCCCGACTGGCCATAGCTGGCACTCACTGTAGGGGGTCTCCTCGTGGGTCCCGCTGATCCGGCCGTCGGGGGGCACCTGGAGGTGAAAGCCGATGCCCACGTTGCAGTAGAGTCTCCTCTGCCGCTTGATCCCCACCAAATAGCCACTCTCCCAATTCACCCCAGCAATCTCTCCAGCTAGCCCAGCTCGAGACCTTGACAGCAGGGTGCCCCAGCCCCTGGAGTCCAGCAGCGTGCTGTTGGCGCGGGTGCCTGCAGGCGAGGGCACCACCATGCCCACTAGGACGCCTAGGAAGATGAGAGCCCGCAGCGTGCCCTGAAGACGTCCTGCTCCCCGGGACATAGTGATGAACAGCCTCTGTCCCAGGGCCATCCACCTTGCCTCTCAGGCACGTGGTCAGAATTAATGGCCCTAAAAATACCGCCCTTCTTGTTTTTCTCCCCTCAGCATGGCGGCAGGGGCTTATTTTTGGAAGGCAGATGAAGGCTGCTGACATGAAACCAAAGCCTGCTTTGGGCACTCGGGTTGGGAGCAGAGGGACCCAGGCTGAGCCGAGGCTGGTAGGGACCATGGCTTGGGGACGGCGTCTAGCTCGCCCGCTTGCTCCGTCCCGAGTTGATTATATTTGATTTGACCTATCTTTATAGTTCAGCAGACTGTCCCTCCCCTCCACCCATCATCACCCTGACGTCAACTGTCCCAGCTCACTTATCCAGGGCTGTAACATTAACCTGCTCCTGGGCCTGGCTGGCTCCCCAGACCCCCATCACCCTCCCCACACCCCAGGGATTCTGGGAGCCACTGTCATTCCAGCTATGAGGCAGGAATGAAGTGAGCAGGGAGCATCTCTGAGGGAGGGAGGATTTGGCTGGGGGCCCAGGGGAGAGGGAGGCAAGAGGCCACCCAGAACCCAAACTGGGCAAAAGTTCTTGGCCTGGCAGTGCCGCTGACTTCCTTATTTAGAGGGCAAAGGGTAAAGACGGTGATAGGGAAAGCTTGGCGGCAGGTGATGACCGTGGCCTTTGAGCTACACTAGAGACTTTTTCATGGAAAGAGCTCACGGTAACGCATGCCAAGGTAAGCTTTGGGGGACACCGAAAGACCAAGCCCTTTTAACAGGAGAGAACAGAGATTTCGTGGTGGAGTGTGGGGAAGTGGTCAAAGGAGCTTTAGGATTGTCGAGGAAGAGAGAGCTAGGGTCAAACTTCTTCTGGCCATGGCCTTCACTCAACCAATGAGGTAGAAGTTGTGCTGGTCCTTGACAGAGTCCTCTGGCCATTTTCCTACTTGGGTTCATCCTTGGCATCTGACTCATAGCAGTCCCATTTTATAAGAAGCTAAGGTGTAGAAAACCTAAGTGACTGTCCTGAGTTACCATAGCTAACAACTGGCCCGAATCCAAAGCCTGTGCTTTTAACCCCTCACAGAATTGTCTATAGTAGAAGTTAGATGACCAGACTGGCCCACCACAGAGTCTACTGAGCTCATTAAAAGCTAAAAGTAGGGTGCCTGGGTGGCTCAGTGGGTTAAGCCGCTGCCTTCGGCTCAGGTCATGATCTCAGCGTCCTGGGATCGAGTCCCGCATCGGGCTCGCTGCTCAGCGGGGAGCCTGCTTCCTCCTCTCTCTCTGCCTGCCTCTCTGCCTACTTGTGATCTCTCTCTATCAAATAAATAAATAAAATCTTTTAAAAATAAATAAATAAATAAATAAATAAATAAATAAAAGCTAAAAGTACATCATAGAATTATTTCAATAGCACAAATGATTCACTTCCACACACAGACTGGAGGTTATGGGCAGCTTGGGGAAAGCTCCTAAGACGAATCCCACTGTTTAGGGATTCTTCTGAGACACCATTCCCTTCCCTCTGTTTCCAAGCCTCCTGCTCTGGTCTGGGTCAAGCCTTTGGTCTGTACTTGAACCTGCCTTCTGCCTTTCTGTCCTGTTCATTTGGATTGATGCTTTGCTTAGAATTTCTGTCAGGCCATGCATTTCAGTCTTGCCCTTGATATGTTCTCTCAGACCCCCTGAAGCCCTGGCATCTTCTGCCATTATCCTCCGCTGGTAAAATTAATGGGGAGGGATACATGTACTTCTGCTTAGGACCCCCTCCGCACCAGGACCCCCAGCTTCCCGAACGTCTTGTCCCTCCCTGGCACCTCCACTACCTTGTTTCCAGCCTCACTGTCACCAATACCCTGGTTTCCCAAAAACTGTGAGTGACTGGCACCTGTGGGCACAGATTGAGTCTACTGTGTAGGCTTTTGATGGAAAATCATACAAAAGAATCTCTGCAAAGTAGGAGAATCATGAATAATCAAAAGACAAAAACGTGACCTTCACTTGATTTCATATATTTAAGTTTTCACGTATGCAAGAGGAGTGGAGATGTCTTCTTACTGATGATCAGTTTGGAATATTGTCTTATTTATGCTTGCTGTGCTGATGTAGGGAAGAGGCATCCCAGAAGCATGCTGGATGGTAAAAGGTCCGTCTGAAATGAACACTTGTCTTGGATACCTGGAGAGGCACTCATCATCATCACTTGGCACCCATCCACTTTGGGACTGCCTCAGAGGAGAGATTGAACTCTAACAAGGTCCACACCAGACTTCAGTAAAAATGGTAAATCTCTTGAGACTCCCTCCCTCCCAGATTCTTTTGTGTGCAGAGATTGTGGGTGGTGTCTTTTAAGGCAATGGGCTTTTGAATGGAGGACACCTGAATCTGAGTCCCGATTCCACTATTCGTGAGCTCTGTGACCTTGCAAAAATTTTGAACCTCTCTGAGCCTCATTATTTTCATCTGCAAAATGAGACCTTCATTTCATAAGCCCGTGATAGAGATTAGCAATGATATATGCGAACAGCCCTGTGCAAAGCACAGTAGAGCTCTCCTTCAGTCCTTTATCACAAACACTTCGAAAATCTCTCACCCAATTGAGGAAGGACAACCCCAGAGGAAGAAGGACCCTCTCTCATCTCAGGAGGTGGGAGAGAGACATATGGGCTTCCAGTTCTTAATTCCTGGCCACAAGAGCATATGTTGTGATGGCTGTTAACATATGCCAAAGCAGGCAGTCTAGATTCCTAAAATATTCTGAAAACCAGTAATAGCCTTGGTATCGTCCCTGTTAAATATAAAACTTAAGTAATTCATTCTATTAAAAAGCCTGAGTCTTATTTTTATCGGGTGATGTGATGAGGCCCTGTTCTAAATGTGCCTCCTGGGCTTTTCTCTATAGCAACTCGACTGTGCTCATATATCCATATATTTCTCCTGAAGGCTAATTAAGTTGACAACTGCTCGGGCTTCTTGGTTTACCAGATTTGCACTTGACCCTTCTCTTGGGGCTTAGGGACCCCTATGGATGTGAAGTGATAGAGAAAAGAGTAACAGGTGGGGGAGGCCTCTCTTTGGACCCCTGTTTCGAATAGTTGCCCAGCAGCCTTTGGGGTTGTCAATCACTCTTTCTGGAAGAGCCAAGAGTTACTGGAGGTGAGTGGGAAACAATGTTAATGTCTGTCTCCTTCCATGACAGGGTCTTTGTCCCTGAGCGGGGTACCACTCAGTGCGGCTCCGTCAAATTTGGCACATCACCTACACAATGGAACCACTTCTGTAACACCGAGCAGGTGGCGTTCTAGGACTCTTGTGTATTACATAATAAAGCTCGAGCTCCGCAGAGTGACCCTAAGGGACAGCATATCTAGCTCATGTTGACTGTGAAAAGTTGTGTTTATTCGTATTTTTCTCATTTGGCTTTGAAAAAAGTAGTATTTGCTTATTTCTATAGATAATTTGAAAATACAAAAAAATTGTAAGATAGAAAATAGAATAAGTATTTGTGTTTAGTGTCTTTTTTCTCTTCTGTCTCAGGTTTTCGTTGAGCTCCTTTGGCCGCCTCCCTTTGCCTCCCCTTCCCTCTTGCTCAGACAGGCACCTGGATGCCTACCCCTGGTATTTTAGGGTTGAGTTTGCTTGGCAGGTATGGCATGGGCATGTGCCGAGGGGGAGGGATTAAGAAGAACCCTGCCTTTGAGCTGAGCAAAAGAGGTACTTAAGGTTCATAAAACTTGTTACCAGTGGGAGGATTTAAGAGAGAAAGTTGGACCAGAACAAAGGTCTTCAGCTTCTGCCAGAGAAGTCAGGTGCTGTCTTGCTAGCTAGTCAGAGGAGGAATCCATACTTTGTTCTTTCCCAGTGGAACTCAATTTTTCCGGGTCTCACCCATGTAAGCAGGACTTACTCCATTATGATCCAAGTTTCTGGAGTTTTTGCCTCTACGATCTCACATGGAGGGACTTTACCCTACTATAAGTCATTCCCAGGTTATTTGTGGAGTTTCCAGAGCACGTCTCACACGTGTTTGTGACTACGTGACTGCTCCTGTCTGGGGTCCCTGCAGAGCATCTGGGTGGACCATGCTGTCCCTCAGCCTGCCACCTCCCCCTGGCAGCCATGCATATGGCATTTCTCACCACAGCTCATGACCTGAAGCCCTCAAGGTTTGAAAGCTGCTTTGTGTTCTTTTTCAAAGAAGGAACGTGTATCTTCGTTCTCTTCCTCATAGTTATACTTATTAAAGGAATGTCTGACTGGTACTACTTGTCCTCTGGTGATATATTCATCTGGATTTTATTTTCAGATTCCCTACTTGTAGCACGTTCAGTCTTTGTTCATGGGACAAGCTCATCCGCTTCGGTTCCCTTTTCCTTCAGGATGGAGGCTCCTCACCCCTCAAGTAAATAGACTTCTGCTGGGGCCTGCCCACTGGTTGTCTACATGTGTCTGAATCCTGACCTGAGTTCACATGCAAGACTGTTCTCCACTCCCTGCTGCCCATCCTTGGGGAGGGAAGGTGGCTGGACCCTCTGCTTTGTGACCTGGCTGGTCGAGGATGTGCAGAGTCTGCTGGGGGGAGTCCATGTCCTCCCCTCCACCCCAGAAATCATCTTCTGGATCTATCCTTCAATCTGAGCTCCCATCTTGCTGTCATTTTATGTCTTCCTGTCTCCTGGCTCTGTCATTCTTCTCTCTCGCGCTCCCCTGTTCTCTCCCCGTACTGTCCTCCACCATATATACAAGCCTAGAGGGCTAGCCAACTGCCAAGGAGGCAGCACCTCAGTGTTGGATGACCACCATGGCAGCACATCTCAGCTGAATTTGCAAAGGGGCAGAGGAGTCAGATAACTTTCTGGAGCCTCAGAACGTAAGGGATTTTGGCTCTGCTCAGACTTTTGCGGTTTCTCAGATTTGCCTTTCCTGATCATCATCTAATAATACCTACTGCGTGCTGAGGAGGGCATGCACCCTGCCAGCCACCATGCAGGGTTATGTAAGAGACTCAGCCCTTAGTGGCAGGCTCCCCAGTGTGGCACGACTGGCCCATGGTGTCCTGACCTCTGCTGGCCTCTCCAGCTCTGGGGATTTTTGCATCCCTGCATGGCTTGTTGTTCTCAGGCACACTTTGTGCTGCTTCTGCCCCCAGGTCTTTGCTCTAACTGTCCTCTTTTTGCCTGGCAAATTGCTTCCCATCTTTAAGGACTCAGTTTAAGTGCCACCTCTGGAAGCAATCCCCGATAACCTTCCTCCTGTCTCTAGGCTGGACTTGGTGGCCCCATCTCCACTGCCTGCCCATCCTCACCTCACTAGTACTTTGTACCTATCTCAATCACTGCCCTTACCAGGTTATATTATAATAATTTGACAAGGTCATCATTCTGAGAGTGGGATCCTTGAGGCAAACAATGGTGTCTTATTGATCTCTATATATTCAGAACCCAGCACAGTGCTCGCCACACAATAAAGTTGATAGAATGTCTGAACAGATGTTGAATTAAAGGCTTTGAATCTATGGATTTCCCTAGGCAGAATATTCTCAGCAAGGGCCCAGCCCTTTGTGGAGGGGTGATCAGAATTTTGGTGGGGGTGGGGCATATCCATTAAAAGAAAAAAACATTTTCAAAATTCTGATTTTCATTTTGTCATGAAAAAAAAATTTCCATTGGCCTTTTGCTTACACCATGATGGGGAAGCCCACACTGGATTAGTTGCCCCCACTGCAGACAGTAAGAACACCGACAGATGGGACAATTGCTTCTAGACCTTGGTTAATGGGCAGTACAGGACTGTGATCTCTGGAGTAAAGGAAGCAAATGAGGTGGATTCTAGTGTCACCTTTTCCTTCCTCCTGGAGACACTTTCCAGACCACAGAGCAGGAGAGCAGAACCCAAGCAGAGCCTAGAGGTCACAGTGAGATGAGGATGCAGAGACCAGTGTTTGAAGGAGACTGAGGCAGCACGAACTTGCAGGGTAGAACACCAAGAAGAAGGAGTATGTAGAGAAAGAGCTCCAGAAATCTGGATGTGTTTGCCCTTAAGTCTGTTGCTCAATATCCAGCCATATAAATACAGGATGAACTCTATGGGAATAGGGTAAGCACTATCAGAACACTGGAAGGTGGCCAATTTGCAGAGGTCACGGGGCTATATGTGTTCAGACCAGCCAGAGTGGAGAGAATTAGATTTGCTCAGTAGAGAGCATTCAGCAGAGACCCCAGAAGAGGCATACCTTAATAACAGTGATCATTAAGCCCTGGACTAAGGGTCTGGACCCTCTCTCTGCAACATTTTCAAGACTTCTTCTGGCTAAGATGCAATAACAGGAACTGGATTTACCCACCTGTTCAAAACAACTAAAAAGCTAGAAAAGATGTATCAAACAACAGTTTTTCAAACATTATGTATCAGGACACACAGAGCAAGTTTCCCTGAAAAATGAGAAATTAACAAGGTGAATGAGACAATTGTCCAGTTTACTGTCTTAAGAGAATTCTCAAGCATGGCTCAGAGAGAAGAAATGTAGGTGGAGTCTGGTAAACGCTTTGAATTGAGGAAATGAAGTTGACTGTGGGAGATGAAGGCAGAGTTTTCAGGGCAGAGTACCAGACAAGAGACAGCTGCATGAGAGAGAACTCAGAGATATGCAGAGGGGCAACCCTCTGGAGTGGTCGGCAGGGTACAGATTAGCATATGTATAAGCTACTTAAAGATGGGGGGGGAGAGCTACACAAAAGGATTAGAGAGAATAGTACTTGGAGCTTCTGTAGGGCTGGAGACAGTGCTTGTTCCCACCTGACAGATGGAAAAATACAGTAATTCATGAGAACATTAGGTTGAGTACTTACAAGTGTCTTCCCTTAGTAATGGGGAATAATTATCCTCAGATCAAGTGCTGCTCTGGCCTACCTAACAAATAATAAGAGAAAAACTCAAAAGGATAAATCTATTTTCAAGTAACTTAAATTCACTCCAGGAAAAAGCCCAAGAATGTTCATAGAAATAAGAGAACATGCAAACCCCAATATTTGAAGGTGAACTTCAAATATCTGACATGCAATAAAACATGACCAGTCACAAAGAGAAGCAGGATGATATGAGTCATAATAAGGAGAAAAACGTAAAAAGTAGAAAACAACCCATGTCTGACCCAAAGGTTAGCCTTATTAGACAAGGACATTAACATAGTTACTATACTTATACTTTATATGCTCAAGAAGCTAGAGGAAAGATCAAACATGGTAAGCAGAGACACAGATGATATAAAAGTGACCCAAGTGGAACTTTTAGGGATGAAAAACATAGTGCCTGAGGTGGAAAACAGACAGTGTGGGATGAATGACAGATTAGACACTGTGGAAGAAAACAGTAAAATCAAAGACTTAACAATAGAAACTATCCAAACTCATTGCAGAGAGAAAAGTAATTCAAAAAGGGAACAGAGCATCATTCCAGCAACCTAGTATATGTGTAATTGGAGTCTCTGATGTTGGGGAGGGGACAAAAAATAATTTGCAGAAACAATGGCTGAAAAATTTCCCACTTTGAGGAGAATTATAAAGTCACAGATTCAAGGAGCTCAATAAACCACACACCCAAGAAATATCAAGAAAACTCTAAGACAAATTATAACAAATTTATAAAAAACAGAGGCAAACAAAAAAATTTAAAAGCAGCCAAAGGAAAACCACTTATTATGTACAGAGAAATAAAGGTTAGGATAACAGCAGAGTTTTTTGTTTTGTTTTGTTTGTTTTGTAGGAAATATTGCAAATGAGAAGGTGGTGAACAACATCTTTAAAATACTGGGCAAAAACTATCAATGTAGAATCCTATATTCAGCAAAGTATCCTATTTATTTTTTGTTAAAATCTTTAAAAATATTTTATTTATTTACTTAGTGCATGCAGGCACACAAGCAGGGAAGGGGCAGAGGAAGAGAGAGAGAGAATCTTAAGCAGACTCTGCACTAAGCAGGACCATGATGTGGGGCTTGATCTCACCACCCTGAGATCATGACCTGAGCTGAAATCAAGA